>NC_138539.1:39008203-40283062 GCF_964234715.1 Podarcis melisellensis | reverse complement strand
TCAGTTTCAACGGGACAATATTATATTGTTACCTATTCAAGCAAACTTAAGTAGGGTTGTATTCAACTAAGGTTTACTAAGAATATTGAAATTAATGACTGACGTGTGTTCTTTAATTTCAATGGATCTACTCTAAACCAAAGTTATCATAGTGGTTACAACTTTGTAAGTAACGATTAACTTTATGCAAATTGATTTAGAGTCGTTTCACTACTTTTTCTGTCTGTTGAGGGGGGGGGGAATTAAACCTCCAGTTGTAGGTACACATAATGGAGACCAAGTACCTTTGCAAAACTTACTTTTAAGTAAACATGCATGGGATAAGGACGGGGTTAGTTCCTGAAAACGCACATAATAAAGAATTAAAAGATGCAGAATGACGACCCCAGTTCCTTTCTCCCTTTCATTCTGCGTGAAGAGCTGCAATTGAACAACCTTTTTTATTAGACGTGTCCCACAAACGTTTCAAAACCACAACCCTCTATTAATTTATTCCAAAAACCCAGCTGGAGAATGCGGGCATCGATCCCGCTACCTCTCGCATGCTAAGCGAGCGCTCTACCATTTGAGCTAATTCCCCCTCTGCAGGCGGTTGTGAAATTCTACAATGGAACGTCTCCTCTTGAAACAGCTATGGCATGACTCTTTTACTGAGTCAGGGATGGGGGCAGGATCATTTTTGAACAACAAGCTGAAGAGGAACTTCTGGCAGGCACTCTATAAAGCCACTCTCCCCCTCATTGCTGGATGGAGGGTTGGAGGCAGGAAGTCATAAAAGGACAAGTGCTAAAGCGACAGTCTTTGCGATGCCCCTTGCTGTGCGTATTCCGAAGGTTCCCACCATGAAAAATAATTTGGGGGAAAAGCATGCATTGACATCTGACTTTCTAATTAAGGGATCTGCCTTCTGAGCTCCCATTTACCTCATCCTGCTTAGCAGAGTCATAAGCAACAGGTTGGGGGTGGGGTTGTTTTTTTTAAAAAACCAAACATAAATAAATCTGCCCCCTGGGGAAAGCGTGCCTCTATCCACGCTTTCTCTTTCATTCTTTCATACAAGCCCTCGACTGTATGGGGGCAATTCCCCTGTTTATTTCGTTTGACAGACTGTGATCAAAAAAGCCTTTATTTAAAATAAAATAAAAAACACACCAGGGAATGTGGAACATTTTTTTTTATCTTGCTGATTATTTTTCTTGTTAAAATAAACGAAGGAAAAAAGCATTAACTGGAGAATGCGGGCATCGATCCCGCTACCTCTCGCATGCTAAGCGAGCGCTCTACCATTTGAGCTAATTCCCCTCCCTGTGCAATGCTTGCTGCTTAGCCTATGGTGAATCGCCGTAGGAAATGGAATTTCCTTTAAAAAATAAAATTCTGCAGTTTACTTTCTAAGCAGTAAAAAAAACCCCAGGTTTCGCTCCATTTGAAAGAGGATTGAGGAAGTGGAAGGGGTGCATAAGCGGCAGCAAAGAGATGATCCAAAAATATCCTTTGCCAGACGACTGCGGTAGCCTGCACCATCCACCTCAGACAGCTTCACTCTCTCACCTGGCTGGTTCCCTCCCTTGGCTGGAGGAGCATCGCCCCCTCCCAACCCTAGCTGCGCATTTCATTCACAAATACTGATCCGGTTACAACTATCGGGTAACCTGCTCTAGCTAAGCCATTAGTTTTCGCGTTATTAAGCAGCAGTCTGTCCAACAGCGGACTGGTTCTCGTTTGGCCAGCAGCTACCTGTATAAGGAAGGGAAATAAACGTGTGACATAAAGAGAGCACAACCTGGAGAATGCGGGCATCGATCCCGCTACCTCTCGCATGCTAAGCGAGCGCTCTACCATTTGAGCTAATTCCCCTTCCTACCGGTATTGTGCAGTCGTCACCCTTAGGAGTTCCATAGCAGGAAATGAGCTGCCTGGTCTTATGCACTGGCATATTTTGCTAAAATACTTCTTTCTTGGAATCGTCCTTTCACAACCTACTATAAGCATAGTATCCCACACCGGTCCTACTCAGAGTAGACCCATTAAAATGCATGATCATGACTTAGGTTAATAGCTCAGTCGGTAGAGCAGGACACTTTTTCATCTCACGGTCATGGGCTCAAACCTCACATTTGTGCAATGCAGGGAGTTGGACCAGATGATTCCTTGTGGTGGTCCATTCCAGCTCCATGACTGAATTCAATGAGTCTGCTCTGAATAACTTAGCTGGATAGAGCCCAGTGTGGTGCATTCAGTTTTTAGAATTTCAATACAAAATACTGCAATTTTGAATATATTTTTGTCTTACGTATTGGATAGTCAACTTATTTTCTTACTCCTCTGTTTCCTGCTTCCCACTAGCAGCAGCTTCCCACATCCACACACAAAAATATACAAAAGAAATTACTGGAGAATGCGGGCATCGATCCCGCTACCTCTCACATGCTAAGCGAGCGCTCTACCATTTGAGCTAATTCCCCTTCGCTTCGACTCCCTCAGCGCTCACCCTTCAGTGCGTCATCGCAGGAAATGAGTTGTCTAGCTAGCAAACATCCATGCAGTTGTTCCCTGGCCGGCAGTTCGCGCAAGCCAGCAGCGAAACAACGCGGTGCTGAACATCTGTGCTTTTAATCCTCTCCTTCCGGGAGTTTAACTTTCTGGACTTGGACAGAAGGCAGATAATTTATTCTTCTGCAGTGAATTAGCAACATCAGTTTTCAAAGCATTTCAATACAGTACTGTTACAGGCACGGATCGAATCTCTGGAAGAGCCACGTGCAAGAGCAGCCAACGAAACCCCAGCCAGGCCAATTAAAGAAGGAGAGATGGGGCAGAGAAAGGGGAAAGATGAGAAAGGGGTGTGCTGAAAACCCAGGCCAAATCTGGAGAGCACTATTTTAAAGAGAGGACATCTGCGGGGGGTGCTGCCCTCACAAGGCATTAACCCGCCCCCCCCCCTTGGCAAGAGAGACAAACCGGGGCAGAGAAAGAAGGCAGAGACAGAACTGTTACAGAGATATCCAAAGGAAGTTTATTGTCGCAGGCTATGTAAAAGAAAGGCAGTTCAATCATCATCAGTATTCTGTATTGATTGCATGAAGGGGGGCACAAACTAAAATGAGGATTCCCTAGGATACTTGTGTCACAGCCCAATCTAAGGGACACCACCACCACTATTTGTTTGTTTGTTTGTTTGGCTTTCTTTTTAGATGGAAGGAAGGAAACAAGAGACAGGAGAAGGTGTCTCTGCAACGGTCCCTTTCATAGTTGTGTGCAGAAGATACTTCAGTAGGTCAACCTTTCTCACCTTGGCTTGTCTAAGGGCACCTGTCAAAATGCCCTCTTCTATACAACAATTTAAAATAAAGGAGCCCTGCCCTGCTTTGCATCTGGATCGCCCCAAGAGGAAAAAAGGAGCAAAACGAGCATATGAGGTCAAAAATAAATTCAGAATAAAACTGATCTCCATTAGTTTGGAGTTAAAGGCAGGTTTGATTAAGCTGGACACTACTACGCCAGAATACTTAGGCTGCTGGGGAGTAAGTCTAATTGGACTCAGTAGGGATCTACCGTACTTCTGAGTAGACGTGCCTTGGTTTGTACTGGTAATCCTGTAGTCTAAACTGCAGCCCTATGTCTGCAGGCTGGAACAGTGCAGCTCAAATTTCAGTGGAACTTCTCCCAATCTGCGGAGGATCCAACATGGCGGCGAAGGTAGTCTCCGAGTAATTTCGCTTACTCTTATCAAAGTTTTAAGTGGTTTTATGCGGTTTTTATCCTCCCTTGTTTTTATCCGTGAGTTTTAATGATCTGCTGGCTGTGCTGGCTGTCTTTTAGTATCTTTTAGTATCCCGCTACTTGTTTTATCTTTGTTTTCTTTTTATCTGGGTGGCTCCGACGCCCGGACTTGCCGCCACGGCTGCCGCCGCCTCCCTAACTGGAAGAGATAAGTGAAAGGTTCTCCTGGGCATAAATCCTCTGCCCTGTCGACCAGCTCTTTCCTTTAGCTTTTAGTTTATTGCACACTACGAAGTGAATTTTGCCCGACTGCTGGAACCGAGCTGTCTCAAAAATCCTAGGAACAAGGAAAAGGGGAAGGAAGAGGCTTGAACTGACTGCCTTACTGTGAGTAATTTTATGGCACCACTCTCCTGGAAGTGGTAGTATTCTTGTGAGGAAGACTAAAGGATTTAAGGAGCTCCCCAGCTCCTGCAAAATTGATTTATGGGCCATGGAAAACGTCCAAGAGACTCTGACGAGGCATTATCCTCTCCAAGGCCTAAGCAATTAAGGAAGGGTTCACCTAAAGGAGGGAGAGGCCCCAAAGAATGTACCTACTCAATAGCAACTCAAAATCGTTTCGATCCTCTAACTGCCCTTGAAACAACATCAGAAGATGAGGCCCCTGAGACGTTACAAATTGGAAACGCTAATGGTAACACAAATGGGGATGGTCCCTATCCAAAGGAGGAATTGGTAGCCGAATCGGACTGCACAGGATGCGAGCAACTCCATCTAATAATTAGAACTCTAAACTGTATATTTAAGAAAATTGATGGCCTATCCTCTCAGCTGCATAGTCTTCAGCAAAAACTGGATCACCAGCCGGCACAGACAGCCCAAGAGGGGGCAGTAGATGTTCCATTGCGCCGGCAGAAAGCTCCACCAAACACCGATTGTATGAAGAACTGCAAATACAATCTCAACCCCGCACTGAATCGCCAATCCCTGATTCTACATCCAAGGAAGATTTCCCTAACCTTCCGGGGAAGGGACCTAAGTTGGACAACGCTACATGGGACTAAAGAGCACCTCAGATGGCTTCTAAAACTCGAGGCATCACAAATAGATCTTTGTGCTGTGCTTCCCTTAGTTAGCCAGAACAGATATCAGAGAGTGATGCTGGCTTTCCACTCTGCAAAAATCCCCTCTCTTATTATTAAGCAAAAAGTTTTTTTGAATAATCTTGGTATTTTTCCAACGAGAGTTTTCATGGATTCCAAAATTAGACCCCTCCTATCAGAGGGATTAACCAAGGAGACGGTACAACCCTCCCGCCCTGAACCACAAAAGAGGGCTGAGCTGTACACTCCATGTCTGGGCCAGTCTCATAGTAACTCCACTCCTACAACCAAACACTACGAGTGTGCCAGTAACTCTTTGACACCCCAGGAGGAAAGAGAGCTCATCGCCTCCTTTGGAGAGTTACCAGCGATGGAACAACAAGATATTATAAATAGGCTGGATTTACTTAAACTTCAGCTCCTAAGGATCGCCTGCAACGGAGTTCCTACGAACGATACCCACTCTAATTTAGCGGTGCCATGCCCCATGGAGATGGAAACAACAATTCCCCAATACCCAGCATATAAGGTGCCCTCTGCAGTAGATGGGAAGGTCCCACTGCTGGAGGCAGACTCTTCTCCTCCCCTTCACGCTGGTAACTCATCCCTGCTTTTAATAGACTTATCTGTTCCCTCTGTGATTAACCGATCCAAGAATGGAACTCAGGATAACACCCCCCTGGATAAATCGTTGTCCCTTCACCCCTCCATGCCGGACTTGGAATCAACATACATCGAAGACCATCCACGTCCTGAGACGGTAGTGGCCACCTCAAGTAAGGCTTCTCCACCAAAAATCCAACAATCATGTGAGGAAGACACCACAGTGCCGCGAGTCACCACAGAGTGGACTGAAGACCCAGCAGGACATATAAACCAAATGATCACAAGTGGATCGGTTAGATCCCCAAAGAGGACAGCTCCAGCGGACTTGGCAGGAGCCTCTTCAGGGCCTAGTTGGGCCCGACAGCTAAAAACATCAAATATTATCTATATTCACAATAGCTCAAGAGGCACACCTGCGCCAAAAGGAGAGAAGTCATCTACCATTAGTCAAAGGAAAATTACTGACTTCTTTAAATTTGACAACCCACCAAGATCAGCGTTCCCCCCTTCTCCATTGTGACTACCCAAACCTCAGCCAAACTCTCCCCCGTTCTCCCTTTTAAGCTGGAACATAGCAGGTTGGAAGGGGAAAAAATTCGACTCAGACTTTGTAAAACTAATAAACTCACACCAAGTAATTCTCCTGCAGGAAACATGGGAAGAGGGGAGAGTAAATATTAATGGGTTTGATGCTATATCATTACCAGCATGCCCGTCCACTAAAGGAGGCCGGCCTAGTGGAGGATTAGTCATAGCAATTTCCTTGAAAATACGGGCAAAACTCACACTTGTAAATGCTTCCACCCTTGCAATTACAGCCCTGATTACGGGGAAAAACTTCGAACTTGCTATAACAAATGTTTATCTTCCTCCTGGAGGCAACATTGCTGACTTATACAATAAATGGGGAATCCTGGAGGAACATCTTATTCTTTGTCACTCCAAACACCCCAATATACCCAATGTTATAGCAGGGGATTTCAATGCTCGCATTGCAACAAACTGGGAGTCCTTAACCAAAGCCAAATGGTGGATAACCCCTGAATTCATTAATGACCTCTCCCTCCACAATCAAAGACTCTCCAAAGACGAAAGGGTAAATGAAGCAGGAACCCTTCTTTACCAATTGGTACTACGTCTAAACTTAGTGATTCTAAACGGGAACTGCCCACCTGACATACCGGGTGAGTTCACATACATAAGCCCCTCTGCAAACAGTGTCCTGGATTATATGCTGGTATCTCATGATATATTCCCCAAATTTTCCCATTTTAAAGTTGAAAATATTCAACTGAGCGACCACCTACCGTTGGTCGCCACAATGACTATAGACTGGACCCCAGATGGAGACAGACATCCAACACATTTGATTACGAACCCAGTACTGCAAGTCAAAAGTGTAAAATGGTCCGAACTTCATGCTCAAAAATTCTCAGCATATTTACAACAAGGACTAAAACAAGCATATTCAGGATTAATTGAGGATTATCATGATTACGACCAAACCCTAAGACTATTCTCGAATCTGTCGGAAGATCTAACGTCTTTTTTCTCTGTCCCGACGCATATAATAAATCGAACACAAAGGAAGACAGGTGCATTGTGGTTCAACAGTGCTTGTAAACAGGCTAGACAACTTCTTGGTAACATCTACAAAGAGTATAAAGCCTCTGGGGCAACGGTCTTGCCAAAAGAATATTTCCAAGCAAAATCGGCCTACAAGCAAATTCAAAAGGGTGCCAGACTGGAATGGCAAGCGAATCAATGGCGGGCAATTATAGAAGCCTCATCATCACGGAACACCAGACAATTTTGGCTCCTGGTAAATAAAAGAACTAAAAGATACCCTTTAACTATTATTCCCGCCCCAGTTTGGGAATCTTATTTAAAAAATTACTTTGCCACAACTGACTGTATCGTCAACACAAGAGACGAATTTCAAGATCAGCTTCCCCTCTGGTCCCCTACCGATCCGGAAGACATCCATGACCTGATCGTCAACCTTAAAACAGGGAAAGCGCCTGGGCCAGACCTGATCCCAGCAGAAGCTATAAAATACCACGCAGACTGGTGGGCCAAGGTCCTGGCGAACGTCTTCGATGCAGTTAACAACTCTGGAATGATTCCGGAAGTATGGAAGGACGCTGTTATCGTTCCAATCCACAAAAAGGGCTCACCAGATGACCCGGGGAACTACAGGAACATCAGCCTGCTCTCAATAGTGGGGAAACTGTATGCCCGCTCCCTGTTGAACAGACTAATCCAATGGGCCGAAGAGAAAAAATTAATTGGGCCCGAACAAGCCGGATTTCGCCCAAAACAGTCAACAATTAATCATATTCTAATTTTACAGCATCTTGCCTGGAAATATTCCACCCCAAAAGGTGGCCAACTCTGTGTGGCATTCATTGACCTGAAGGCAGCATTCGATAGTATCCCCAGGAGCATCCTCTGGGAAAAACTCACCCGCTGGGGCATCGACAGAAGGCTTCTCTGGCTAATAATCAAACTCCATGAGAACTCAGCGGCCAGAGTGAGATTCACCCCGGAGGGTGATCTCACGAATTCAATTCCCATTAACAGAGGTGTCCGACAGGGTTGTATATTGGCTCCACTCCTGTTCAATTTGTTCATAAGTGACATGAGGACTCCCCTGATAGAGGCCCAAGAAAGGATTCATGCACCCCGCCTAGCACTTTATCGCTGCCCCTTGTTACTATATGCGGATGACGCAGTCATTCTTTCTTTTTCTAGAGTAGGTCTCAGGAGGGCCCTAAAAATTTTTGGATCATACTGTCACGCAAATTCCCTTACAATTAATTATGGAAAATCTAAGATCCTGATTTTCTCAAAGAGCCGGAAACTCCATAATTGGAGAATTGATGGGAGAGTCATCGAACAAGTCTATAGATTCCAATATTTGGGAGTCTGGTTACAACATAACCTCAGATGGAAGGCCCATGTAGCCTATGTTACAAATAGAGCCAAATCTATCTCCTTGGCGATCTTGCGATTCTTCTTCACCGATGGGGCCCTTCATATCCCATCGGCGTTGAAAGTCTTCAAGGCCAAGGTGATCCCGACGATTGCTTATGCCATCTCAATTTGGGGGACTTTTGCCAACCTATCTCACCTGGAGGTCATTCAAAATCAGTTTTTAAGAGGGATATTGAAACTGCCCAACTGTGTAAGTAATACAGCGTTACGCATGGAACTTAATATTGTATCCCTGGAAAATGCTCTGTGGAAGCACATACTTTGTCACTGGTTATCTCTATGGCACAATCTCCCAAACTTGTACTTGATACAATGTATGTGGAGAGATGATTTCCAGAGCCCATGGGTAAAAAAATTACAGCTGAAAATAATGGCAATGGGAATCTCCCCATCCAAATTACTAGAGCAGGATATAGTTCCAGCTAAAAGAACAGTAACCTGTAAGCTAGAGGAGATGGACTTGCAGCAGAAAATGATCTTGGGCAATGGTACCTGCTCACCTCTAAATCTTGGTTTATTACCCCTCTTAAGGCTCCCAAACTATTTGAATTCTTTAACTTCCTCAGCTCATAGATATGCCTTTGTAAAGGCAAGATTCAACACCTTCCCATCGAACGTGCTGAGAAATAGATTCTCCAATGGACAGATATCGCTCTTATGTGATTGTAATTGTGGGGCACCAGAATCGTTGCATCACATAATTCTTGATTGTGCTTTTCACTTATCGGCCAGGAGCAAGTTTCTTGCTCAATATCTTAAGGGAATTGCCGATGATACGACTGAAGCCAAATTGAGATATCTATTAAATGATGATGACCCCCTAAGATCACTCATGGTTGCCAGATTCTTGATCAGCGTCCTATCCCTAAAGAAGAGAAACGGACTCCTGTGTGGCTCGGATAATCCCTTTAAACCATGATCTATGCTTTAGGATGTAATTAGGTGATATCACCATTGATGTCTTCTATCAATTTATGAGCAGAGGGCGATGTTTATGCTACAAATTTGTTGTAATGTATGATGTTGGTCTTTTGTTTTTGTTTTGCTTGGTTCTTGTCTTTTTTTTTTTTTTTTTTGTAAGTTTTGGCGGTTTTAAATTTGGAGGTTCAAGTACATTATGGTGGTATGGGAAACTGTTGTGTGACGGGCCAATGGCCGTAATAAAGATCAATTCAATTCAATTCTCCCAATCTGCCAGCCAAGGAGATGAATCACCAAGGAGAGATGAGTCACCAAAGGTTAAACTGTTCATCTTGTGAGGGGAATTAGCTCAAATGGTAGAGCACTCGCTTAGCATGTGAGAGGTAGCGGGATCGATGCCCGCATTCTCCAATTTATGCTTGTCTTTTGTGTATTTTAATAGAATATTCAAAAGTAAGTTTGGTTAAAATTCTGTGGTGTGTTTTAATACTGTTAAAAGTTGGGGGGAGTTTCAGTCTGGTCACCTCACCTCAAAAATAATATTGTAGAGTTGGAAAAAGTTCAGAAAGGGCAATCAAAAATATCAAGGAAATGGAGCAACTCCCCTATGAGAACAAGTTGCAGCATTTGGGACCTTTTAATTTAGAGAAAAGGCAAGTAAAGGTGATATGATAGATTATAAAATTATGGATGGCATATAGAAAGTGGATGTTTTTCTCCTCAAAAAAATAGAATTCCTGGACATGCAACTAGAACTCACTGGACAGTTTTATGGAAATCAGTGGAGGGGAGCCAGCTCTTGTTCTTGGGTCCCACAGGAATCTGTCTGGTCTCTGTGATAAGATGATGCTGGCTTGATCCAGCAGGCTCATCTTATTATATTTTTATGTTTAGTGTCCTATATTTGAACCGTGGGTGGTCAGATTCCAAGAATGCCTGCAACTGATCTCCAACACATGTTCAACAATCTTGCTCAAGAAGAAATGTTAGAAACAGGTCAAAACTTATGTTTAAGTACCTTGCATCAAGGAGAATTCCAAAATCCTTATTAGGGCAAATCCTTTATCTGGCTTTCCAAAATGTCAGAAAACAAACGGTTGCAAAAGAAAGGGAGGGGAAAAAATGGATGATGGCGAAGCCATGGAGTCTGCATCTGATTACAATCTTAAAATGGAATGTGGGAGTAGTAGTATGCAACAAAGTTGTTCCATTTGTGCAAAAACTTCCACCTGCATAATGGAATTTCCTTCTCTTCTCTCCTTGTGTGCCCCCTCCCCCAGATCTGCTCAAGAGGCTTGGAGGAACTCCCAGAAGAGATTTCCGGTGCACATCAAACAGAGCCTCTGGTTAGGATCTTAATGTTCAAACATGTATATATGAGAGCAAAATAATCTTTCAAGTATCCTGGTTCTAAACTGTTAGGAATTAAGAGGTTAAAATCAGCTCTTTAAATTGGGCCAGAAACAAAATGAGAGCCAGTTCATCTGGCCAAGCACTGACAGGTTTAATATGATCAAAACATCCAGTCCCAGTAAAACAATATTGTAGTCCTATTTTGCATCAACTATTTTAGATCTACTGACTGTTTTTAAATAAAGATCCATGTATAATGCATTGCAGTAGTCTAAATGTGTGTGTGCACCAGAGCATGGTCCATCCAAGGTACGGTTGCAGCTAGTGTATCAACTGAAGCTGATAAAAACTGTTTCAGGCTCTAATGACAGCACTGGACTAAGCACCCTCAGACAACAATTTTTTAATTACATTTCTCTTCCATCCATATAACTGAGTTCCATTAGCAGTTTACAATTAAAAATATAATATACAATACAAAATGTAAATTATAAAAACCTTCAATTATAAATAAATCAAAGCAGCGAAAGCTAACACAAACACAGAGATTATTTCTCTAACACTTTACAGGGAAGGAAGGATGAGGAATACATGGCCTTCCGGGTGTTGTTGGAATTCATCCAACAACTCCCATCATCCCTGACCATGAGTCTTGCTGGCTGGGACTGATAGGTGTTGTAATGTCCAGCAACA
Source organism: Podarcis melisellensis (assembly GCF_964234715.1). Classification (NCBI taxonomy): domain Eukaryota; kingdom Metazoa; phylum Chordata; class Lepidosauria; order Squamata; family Lacertidae; genus Podarcis; species Podarcis melisellensis. The sequence goes on along the minus strand of NC_138539.1, from coordinate 40,271,663 downwards.
TCTGAAGAGCCATAGACTCCACATTTGTTCTCTACAGTCAGGAAGGAGGGTAACATGAGTTATGGTATGAATTCAACCTATAGCCTTGTCTTTCTGTTTTGAGCAGGAAATAAATTTCCTTGCATGAAACACAATAGTATTGTATTAAATACTGTAGTATTTAATGTTGGAGCAACTGGAAATGAAAAGGGGCAATGTCCTTTATGAGCATAAATCACTCCATGGATGAACTAATAGCAGGTGCAAGGTCAGCCAAGCCAGTTACTATGGTAACAGCCTAGTGCTCCAACTATATATGTGATTAAAATATATCAGCTCAGTTAGTCTGTGAGTCATCAGTTCATTGGTGTTACTAGTCCAGTGTTACATGTTGAAATGTTGGAGTTTACAGTATTTGGAGCAACAGAGAAACTTTTTACTTGTATGTATCTGTATATATCTGCATCTGCAAAAGCCTACAAGCTGTATAACTCTACATCTAGAACCGTTTTACTGAGCCTTATCTTCTGCCATAGTAAAGTATTTGGATCTTAAGCTGCTTCTGTGTGGTGACTAGTACTGTGAGCAACTACAGTGGTGCCCCGCAAGACGAATGCCTCGCAAGGCGAAAAACCCGCAAGACGAAAGGGTTTTTCGGTTTTTGCGACGCTTCGCTAGACGATTTTCCCTATGGGCTTGCATCGCAAGACGAAAGCCCATAGGGAAATCTCGGGGACCTTTTTTTAAATGCTGGCGGTGGGGAGCAAAGCCTTTCCCCCCCCTCCGGACTTCAGAAGAGGTCCAGGAAGGCCGGCGGGGGCGAAAGGCTTTGCTCCCCACCGCCAGCATTTTAAAAGCGGTCCGGGATAGCAGGGAAGCGCTTCCCGCTATCCCGGACGGCTTTTGAAGGCAGGCGGGGGGCCCCTGCCTGCCTAACCGGGGGCTTTTAAATCGCCCCGGGACTGTCCGGGGCGATTTAAAAGCCCCCGGACGGCTTTTGAAGCCTCCCCCCGCCGCCCGGCATCGGGGCATCGTCCCGATGCCGGGCGGCGGGGCAGGAACGCCTCCCCCCGCCGCCCGGCTTCGGGGCATCGTCCCGATGCCGGGCGGCGGGGCGAGAAAGCCTCCCCCCGCCGCCTGGCATCGGAACCATGTCCCGAAGCCGGGCGGCGGGGCGGGAAAGCCTCCCCCCGCCGCCTGGCATCGGAACCATGTCCCGAAGCCGGGCAGCGGGGTGGGAAAGCCTCCCCCCGCCGCCCGGCTTCGGGGCATCGTCCCGATGCCGGGCGGCGGGGCAGGAACGCCTCCCCCCGCCGCCCGGCATCGGAACGATGTCCCGAAGCCGGGCGGCCAGGCGGGAAAGCCTCCCCCCGCCGCCCGGCTTCGGGGCATCGTCCCGATGCCGGGCGGTGGGGCAGGAACGCCTCCCCCAGCCGCCCGGCTTCGGGGCATCGTCCCGATGCCGGGCGGTGGGGCAGGAACGCCTCCCGCCGCCGCCCGGCTTCGGGGCATCGTCCCGATGCCGGGCGGCGGGGCGAGAAAGCCTCCCCCCGCCGCCTGGCATCGGAACCATGTCCCGAAGCCGGGCGGCGGGGCGGGAAAGCCTCCCCCCGCCGCCTGGCATCGGAACCATGTCCCGAAGCCGGGCGGCGGGGTGGGAAAGCCTCCCCCCGCCGCCCGGCTTCGGGGCATCGTCCCGATGCCGGGCGGTGGGGCAGGAACGCCTCCCCCAGCCGCCCGGCTTCGGGGCATCGTCCCGATGCCGGGCGGTGGGGCAGGAACGCCTCCCCCAGCCGCCCGGCTTCGGGGCATCGTCCCGATGCCGGGCGGTGGGGCAGGAACGCCTCCCCCCGCCGCCCGGCATCGGATCGATGTCCCGAAGCCGGGCGGCCGGGCGGGAAAGCCTCCCCCCGCCGCCCGGCTTCGGGGCATCGTCCCGATGCCGGGCGGCGGGGCAGGAACGCCTCCCCCAGCCGCCCGGCTTCGGGGCATCGTCCCGATGCCGGGCGGCGGGGCAGGAACGCCTCCCCCAGCCGCCCGGCTTCGGGGCATCGTCGCGATGCCGGGCGGCGGGGCAGGAACGCCTCCCCCAGCCGCCCGGCTTCGGGGCATCGTCGCGATGCCGGGCGGCGGGGCAGGAACGCCTCCCCCCGCCGCCCGGCTTCGGGGCATCGTCCCGATGCCGGGCGGCGGGGCGAGAAAGCCTCCCCCCGCCGCCTGGCATCGGAACCATGTCCCGAAGCCGGGCGGCGGGGCGGGAAAGCCTCCCCCCGCCGCCTGGCATCGGAACCATGTCCCGAAGCCGGGCGGCGGGGTGGGAAAGCCTCCCCCCGCCGCCCGGCTTCGGGGCATCGTCCCGATGCCGGGCGGTGGGGCGGGAACGCCTCCCCCAGCCGCCCGGCTTCGGGGCATCGTCCCGATGCCGGGCGGTGGGGCAGGAACGCCTCCCCCCGCCGCCCGGCTTCGGGGCATCGTCCCGATGCCGGGCGGTGGGGCAGGAACGCCTCCCCCCGCCGCCCGGCATCGGAACGATGTCCCGAAGCCGGGCGGCCGGGCGGGAAAGCCTCCCCCCGCCGCCCGGCTTCGGGGCATCGTCCCGATGCCGGGCGGCCGGGCGGGAAAGCCTCCCCCCGCCGCCCGGCTTCGGGGCATCGTCCCGATGCCGGGCGGCGGGGCGGGAACGCCTCCCCCAGCCGCCCGGCTTCGGGGCATCGTCCCGATGCCGGGCGGCGGGGCAGGAACGCCTCCCCCAGCCGCCCGGCTTCGGGGCATCGTCCCGATGCCGGGCGGTGGGGCAGGAACGCCTCCCCCAGCCGCCCGGCTTCGGGGCATCGTCCCGATGCCGGGCGGTGGGGCAGGAACGCCTCCCCCAGCCGCCCGGCTTCGGGGCATCGTCCCGATGCCGGGCGGTGGGGCAGGAACGCCTCCCCCAGCCGCCCGGCTTCGGGGCATCGTCCCGATGCCGGGCGGTGGGGCAGGAACGCCTCCCCCAGCCGCCCGGCTTCGGGGCATCGTCTCGATGCCGGGCGGTGGGGCAGGAACGCCTCCCCCAGCCGCCCGGCTTCGGGGCATCGTCCCGATGCCGGGCGGTGGGGCAGGAACGCCTCCCCCAGCCGCCCGGCTTCGGGGCATCGTCCCGATGCCGGGCGGTGGGGCAGGAACGCCTCCCCCCGCCGCCCGGCTTCGGGGCATCGTTCCGATGCCGGGCGGTGGGGCAGGAACGCCTCCCCCCGCCGCCCGGCATCGGAACGATGTCCCGAAGCCGGGCGGCCGGGCGGGAAAGCCTTTGTCCCCCCTGCCTGCCTTCCCAGGGGCTTTTAAATCGCCCCGGACAGCGGAGAAGTCCTCCGCTGTCCCGGGCGATTTTAAAATGCCGCCCGCCGGAAGAGGTCGGGGGAAGGCGGTTTCCATAGGAACGCATTAATTGATTTTCAATGCATTCCTATGGAAAACCGTGCATCGCAAGACGAAAAACTCGCAAGACGAAGAGACTTGCGGAACGAATTAATTTCGTCTTGCGAGGCACCACTGTATCACTGCGTCTGCATTTCGTATCAGTTTCCCAACATTTAATACACCAAACCAGCCACTGTAGGTTAAGGTTTTATTCGACTACAGTTCCATCATCCCTGACTATTGGACATACTGGCCGGGGCTGATAGGAGTTGGAGTCCTTCACCACCTGGAGACCACCCCATTGGCTACCTCCGCAAACTCCGTAATTAACCCTTTCGCAGCCTCACTTCCCGACACCAGAGCGACAAATGCCCTGGAGGGCTCTCTCCTCCTGTCAGTTGCTTCGCGTAGCCGCCTCCCTACATCCCTCCCTCTCCATCCACCCCGGTCAGTCGGTATTTTCCCTTCTCTTATCTGCAGCCGCCTTAACCGCCACCCTCTCGACGCGCAGAAGCAGCAAACGCCAGCGCGAGGCGGGGCTAGTTTCCAGGAAGTGACGTAGGGCGCAAGGCAGAAGTCACGTGCTCGGCGCCCGTGTGTTTCCTGGCTGGTGGGGGAGGGGTTTGGACAAGATGGCCGGATCCACAGGTCTGTGTTGAGAGGAAGGCGGGGGGCGCCTTGGAAGGGCTGGCGGGGGGCTTTCGCCGGGGAGCGGGGTTCTCTCCCTAGAGACCCCGGTGGCGTGTCCCCGGCGCGGCTCATTCCGTGGAGAGCGGTGGGCGCCAGCGCAGCCGGGCCAAGGTTCCGGCGCCGGCGGGAGAGGAGGGCGGGGAGGCCGCGGGGGTTGGCGCTGGGGCCGGAGTCTTCCTCTTGGTGCTGCAAGGGATGCGGGGAGGAGACGCCTGCGGGGCTGGCAGAGGCAGGCGGTGCAGCCGGGAGGTGGGGAGGCCGAGGCAGCTTTCCGCTCCTGGGGTCGGTTTTTGTTCAGGGGAAGGTGGAATTCGGGGTCTTCGGACCTCCTTCTCACGCTCGGTTCGGGTTTGGGTGAGAGGAAATGTGGCGTTTCTTGAGTCTCTCTTCCGCCCTCCCCCCGCAACGTAATACTGATAAATATTCCCCCTCTCTTCGAAAACGAAGCCGACCCCAGTGGCATCTAGGTGGCTTTTAATATCGCCGATTTCTAAGTGCAGGCATTGCTGGTTGCTGAGGGTCGGACAGATACGTTCAACAAAAAACACACAAAGTGTGTATGGGGGCGTGTAATTAAGTTCTGTCTTGGTCTTTTTGCTGATGAGGTCCGTTGTCAATCTTGAGTATGAATTTTTGTTACTGGCACGCTTCCTTCCTTTCCCGTTTGTGATCTTGTCGAAGTATTTCCTGCAAAACTCCAGAAGGAAATTTGGTTTTGCTGGTCACCAGTTAGCGATGAGCTTTGAGGCTTTGTATTGAATTTACTTTCTGTTTATTTTAATCGTATTGCTGAGGCAGTAGGCTAAGGGAAACCAAAACCTTTAATACTTGGACCTTACAGTTCCCGTTTTCCTGACTTTCTCTTTCTTTTCCTCCCTACATCTCCTTTTATCCCAATCCCATTTCTTGCCTTTTTTTGTATACTGCCCACTTTTCAGCATCCCCACTTTCCTAATTCCCTGCACCCTTCTTCCCACTTTCAGTTTATTCTAGTTCCTACCACAGCTTTTCAATACTATGTCTCAGTTCTCCCCACTTCTCATAAAATGGTAGAAATGCAAATGTTTATCAGTCTTCCAGTTCATGCGGTTATTGGTGAAGTGGAAATATTGCAGCTGAGTAGTGCTTATGAACGAGGGGTGGCAGTTATTCAAAATTAATGTGAAGTAAAATCCATAACTTATACTATGGATTATTTTACAAAGTTCATTTGAGATTTAAACATGTCAAATTATTATGGCATGTTGTCCTTGAAGTCTGTTGTTAATCATAGATGGTGTTACCAAAGAATTTTACTTGAAAAAATAACCGTTAATAACTCTTTAATAACCTGGGTCTACTTGCTTGAACTGTAATTATCTTCCTTTTCATTGTTGGCAATATGTTTTGCACCTGGATCTTTCACAGCACTGATAGGTACTGAATTTGAAAGGGTATTTAAATAATTTTGACTTTGTGTTCCTGTATTCCAGCCTTTTATTTAAACACCGTTAACAGGTGATTGTTTTTGTAACTGTGGTTGGTACCTTGTGCTGAATAAACTGTAAATAATTTTAACCTGGAAGCTGTGCATATTGTTCAATTATCTTGAAAAGGCATTTTCTTTCAGATTCACAACATGTATATCTATTAGTCTAATTATTTTTAATTGTGTTACAGTCACATAGGAATTAACCAAATAAAGCTATACATTAATAAAAATTAAAACTTCTTAATAATATCAAGCCCACTCATAGCCCTGTTTTAACATTTGTCACAAAATACCTTCATAAGTCAGGCTTGATGGGGGATGGGTGGAGTTTCAAACCTAGTGGGGGAACACTTGCTTGATCTTAATATTCTGTGATGGGACACAGAATACAAGCTGCTAAGACAGTCGGTCCCAAACCATTTAGTGGTTTAAAGATCAAAACCAGTTCTACTGGGAAATACATTGTACATACATTTGGCTCTCTGTGTGGAGCAGGTTGCTATGCACAGATCTGGTTAATATTACAACTCACTTTTTCAACTTTATATGTTGTGCTTTCCCAATAATCATGAAATCTGGATTTAAAAGTATTGTTAGCATGAACATAATTGCTGTTCTGCATTGAAGTTCTTGAGTGACAATCAAAATATAGGATGTCATATTGGATCCCATGATGATCTCCAGTTACCTGTATTTGTGCCAATGCAGAAAAAACAAAATAAGCAGTACAGTATTTCTATGTCCAGACATATGACTGCTTGGCTGTTTTTACTCGTTTAATAAATGCAGTCAACAATACATCCACAGTATTTTAAATAGCAACTCATTTCAGTTATTTTTTACTGATGAAATACAAAACATAAACTGATACATACATAATTTATTTTTTCCATTAAACATTTACAACTTATTTATAACAAAACTATTCAGAATTTTGCCAGAGTTTGTTGCAATTCAGGCCAGAATTTTGTTTTTAGCAGCATGTCTTTCCATGAAAACTAGGGTGTTGTAGGATAGTCTCTGGGCATCACTGACATGCCTTTCTTAATTTGTCCATTAACCATAAACTGCCTTGCATAGCTCCCATCAAACTTCATACAAAAACAGTTTCCAAGCTGTGTTCTCTTAAGGGAACCGTAAGCTTCTGCAGCAAATGTAAACAGCTAATGAGAGTTCATTTCATACTCTCATTATGAATCTGCCTCTGGGCGAGGAAAAGCTCCTTTCAAAGATAACACTCAGCACAGAAAATCCACTAATTTGGGGTTATTATTTTAATTTACTAAATCTTTATTGGCACATTTTCGAAGCAAAAGGAAGAACAAGCAAGTATAGGTCCTCTGCATGGAGAAGATTGAGAAATGCTATAGGGTCACAGAGAGAAGGCAGAATTGCTTAACACCTGCTTTGCCTCTTGTCTTTACCCAAAAGGAAAGCAATGACCAAGCCCGTGATAACAGAATAAACAATGCAAGGAGGGAGCTGCAGCTCAAGATAGGAAAAGAGTGGCAAGGGAACACTTAGTTACTAAATGAATTCAAATCTCCAGTGCTTGATGGGCTGCACTCAAGGGTACTAAAAGAGCTTGCAGATGTGATCTCCAAGTCTCTGCCTATAATAATTGAGAAATTTGTAGAACAGGTGAGGTCTCTGCAGATTCTCCCCATCTTCAAAAATGTGAGAAAAGAAGACCTGGTATATAGATAGCAGTAAAGGGTTGGTCTGTGAGAATTTAAGAAATAGTGCATAGGTTTCTATAAACAAGTCATGCCAGGCAGAGTTAAAAGTGTGGTTGATCATGAGAATGATGGGGGCATAGTGTATCTTGTTTTCAGTAAGGCTTTTGACATAGTGCCCCATAATATTCTTGCAGGGAAGTTGGTGGATTGTGGACTGGATTGGGTGACTGTTAGGTGGATTTGTAGCTGGTTGACTGAGTGAACCCAAATAGTTCCTCATCTTGGGAAAAAAGTGAAAAGTGGGATGCAGCAGCATTGTTCAGTGTCTTTATAAATGACTTGGATGAAGGAATTGAGGGGATGCTCATCAAATTTGTAGATGACACCAAACTGGGATGGGTAGCTGCAGAAGACCGAATCAGGACTCAAGATAACAGATTAGAGAACTGGGCCAAAACTAACAAAATTAATTTCAACAGGTAAAAATGCTATGTTCTACAATTAGGCAGCAAGAACCACCTGCACAAATATAAGATAGGGGAGTCCTGGCTTGCCAGTAGTGCATGTGAAATAGATGACAAACTTAATAGGAATCCACAGTGTGATGCAGCAGCAAAATAAGTATAGCGGCCAGATCAAGGGAAGTCACAATACCACACTATTTTGCCTTGGTCAGACCACACCTAGAATACCATGGCCAGTTCTGGGTGTCAGATTTAAGAAGGATATTGACAAACTGGTAGGTGGACAAAGTAGGGCAACCAAGATTACCACAGGTCTGGAAACTAAGCCATATGAGGAATGGTTGAGGGAGTTGGGTATGTTTAGCCTGGAAAAGAGGAGACTGAGAGGAGAGATGATGGGCATCTTCACATATTGAAAGGGATACCACATGGAAGATGGGGGCAAACTTGTTTTCTCCTGCTCTGGAGGGTAGGACCTGAACCAATGGCTTCAAGTTACAAGAAGAGGGATTCTGACAAAACACCAAGATGAACTTTCTGACAGTAAGAGCTTTTTGACAGTACAACAGACTACCTTGAAAGGTGGTATACTCCCCTTCCTTGGAAGTTTTTGAGCAAAAGTTGTATGGCCACCTGTCATGGATGCTTTAGTTGAGATTCCTGCTTTGCAGGGTATTGGACTAGATTACCCTTGGGGTACCTTCCACTCTATAATTCTATGTTTTCATTATGCACATGGATATAATATTTAATGCTGCAGTTAGGGGAGGTAATTATTGGTCCAAAAGGGGGGGGGTATTTTTGTAGTCAACTGAGCAGGTATGCAGAAAGAAATGGTTCTGGCCTTTATCAGATGCTAAATGTAGTTTTGCATGTTTAGAAATATCTGTTCTTCTTTGTACAATAACACTGTACAGAATGTGAGTCTGAGGCTGCACAGCAATACATACAAATGTTTTGTGTATTATCCAAATGTTCACCGTTTGGTAATGGTGATATGGTTATATACAAACAAAGGTAGTGAGCAGCTACAGCATGTGAGCAATTTTAAAATTTAATCTGCAATACATTGCTGTATTGTGAGGGGTTCTAATTCAAAAGCTGTTTTCCATGGCAACCATTGGGCATTCTTAATCTTAGCTGGAAACTATAGCAGGGCACTTATGGAAAGGAGATATTTTGGTGTGTAAGGGGAAACTGCTTATTGGCTAGTGTAAAGCATGCTTTTGGTTGTGTGTATGCTCAAGCTGATTTTAGTCATATGTCATATATTCATAGGGAATTGCTGCTTTGCTTATAGTGGGGCAAATCCTGGTTTATTTAACTTCCCTTTTTCTTTTAAAGCCAAATATATTTGTAGCCCTGCTTGAAGCAGAGTGCGGTGGGGAAGCTTTTACTCTAAGAATGAAAAATGGCCAGTAATGGTGATAACCTTCCCATGGTTAGGATTTCCTGCTCTGTTTTTTTGTAATTATAAAAGGCAACCACTTTATTGGAATCTACAGTGTATTCCTTTACCGGTTGTGTGATATCACAGTATGGCATAGGTCAACTCATTATCTCCCATTGCTGTATTTCAGCATAATGAATACACATTTAGATCTCCAGCATCTTTGGTATTTAGAAGTCTTGAAGATATTATCTGTTAAAATCCCTTAGCACTTTTCTCTCCCAAAATAGCAACCTGAGCATGCTTGTGGTCAAAGCAACTTAGGGCAGGCATTGCATGCTTGCATAATTGTTTGACCTATGCAAGGGATCAGATATGTACAAACCTGCTTTAGTAACCTGATACAGTCGTTTGAGCTGCCAGTACAGTTTGTGGATTTGGATCATATTTTGAAATGCATCCCTTTATTTGTAGGAAAATGGTGTATTGTGAATTTGCTTCTCTAATCCTTTTCATACAACCAGTCCTCCGTGAGAAATGAATGCTTTCCTGTATTCTTATTTTTGTTATGAAATGGGAAGTAACTGATTTCTACTCTGAACTGTTGTTTAGTTAGACAATTGCAAAGAACAATATTTCTTAAATGCCTTCTAGTTCTGAAGTTCATCTCAATTAGAATTTGTGTGCACAATATTCTTATTTAATATGCAGTATGTGTGACTAGGACCAGTTCAAATGATGATATTGGCTTTATAATAAAAGATAACGAACAATATCATTGATTTTCTGTAAATTGTTTTGAGACATATAATGAAAAGCAGGATTAAGTGCTAAACAAACAAGTCCATACCCCATGCACTGAGCCCCTTTGTTCATCCCTTTGCAATGTAAGCAATCAAACCAGGAAGCACCTAATGAACCATAGTGCCCTCGGAAACTAGGCTTACGAGCTTTGGAACAAGCTAAGACAGTTAACCCACTTAAAGTATGGTTCAATATTCTAGCTTGTTTCAAATCTGGTGACCATAATTTTTTGGGTTTGCTTATGCTGCAGAGGGAGGAGCAAATAAGCTGAGTGTTTGGGCAAAGACTCATATTTATTACTACTATAATAATTATTATATATTTATTTATTTATATCCCACCTTTTCCTCTAATGGTACTCATGATGACTTACAGCTAAAAATAAGAGCCGCTTCTTTCATCTTAAACTGATAAAAGATTGTCTGAATGTAACCAGTATTCCACAGAGAAGTAATGACTGAGTAGTGCTTACTGTTGTAACGCTGTGGTAACTGTCATATATTAAAACTTACTTTCTGAAGCAGAAAATGGATGAACTAAATGGTGAAAATTATGGCTGTATATGACTTCCAGATATGAAATTTGATAATTTAATTTAGACTGTCACTTAAAAAAAAAAAGACCCATAAGAAAATCAAATCTGCAAATATGATGTTGCTGAGGAATTTAAGATTCCAAGTTGTATGATACTTCATAAGTGGAAATAAGTTTATTTTCACATTGATTGCAATTCAATATTTATACCAGTAAAATGTGTTATACACATAAATTCTCAGGTGTGGATTTTTTAGTTGGCTCAACCAGGCCTTCGTGCTAAGACGTGACAAGAGATCAGCTGTGATTTTGAACATCGCTATTTACATTGCTTTACTTTTTTCAAATAGTTAAAGTCCCTCGTAATTTTCGCTTGTTGGAAGAACTTGAAGAAGGTCAGAAAGGAGTAGGAGATGGTACAGTAAGCTGGGGCCTCGAAGATGACGAAGACATGACACTTACAAGGTGGACGGGCATGATTATTGGACCACCAAGGGTCAGTACTATAAGTTAAATCTTCATTTAGCGGAACTTTTCAAACATTTGCAATGCATGGTTGTTAGCTATGGGGTGAATCAACTAAGTCAAAGAGTAGACTCATCAATTTCAGTGGATTATTCTGAGTAACTTAATTGGATTCAGCCCAAAGATTGATGAATATCAGAATTCAATTAGGAATCTTATAAGCTATAACAGAAGTTAGCCCTATAGCTAACCTTGCTTTTTCACAATTGGTAACAATCGTAGAAAGGTGTGGAATGGTTTCTTATAGGCCCAAGTCAATATGGGGGCCACATAATTGTAACATTAAGGACAATGGTAATTTTTTTTACATTTTATTGAATACTATCAAATCTGTATTTAGATGACAGTGTCTCATGGTGACTTCTGCTCAAGTTGAAGTGTTCCAAATGCATATTCAGTAGTATGCAATTGTGGCCCAGCATAGATGCATATTTCTGTTGTGTGCATTCAAACAACACATTGATGATATTAGCTATCCCTCATTAAACAACAATTTCAGCTCTGCCAAGAAACAGTTTGGACCTTTAGAAACATGAGATGTTCTATTTTGGTTTTTAATTTATAATATACCACTTCAGTGTGTGCCTGTTAGTCACACTGAGCTTATGGCACCAAATATTCTCCCTTCCTTTAGTTTTATGTGTGCTTGTGTGTGCAGGCATAACAAACAAAGTAACTTGATGTGGATGGTGACAATTGACATGGCTATCCAGTGTACACAGAGTTCTGTGGCCTTCCCCTCCTTTCCCTTTAAGACCTGCATGTTGGCAGCAGAGCCTGGTATCATTCTAGTCACATCTCATTTGTTTTGTATTACAACCCCAGGATCTACTCCCAACAGCTTAGTATGAAAGAGATTCAGCCATTAATAAAGAACCCAGTATGCCCTAATGACATTCTGAACCTTTCAAATTTGTTTTCAGTACTGGAACTGAACTGAGCTCAGTTTTAACACAAGTCCGTGCCTGATTAGATTTCAGCAGCCTACTGTAGGTGGGAAAAGTATTTTTATTTTATTTTATGCTGTTAGGAGGCAGAAGCCTTTTCCAATCTATTGCAAATTAGCCTGGTCTAACTTCTCTCCACCCCTTCCATAAGCCAACAATCTGCTCTGGCTTTCCCTTTGAACCTTGGCTTGAGAAGGTTGGAGTAGCAGCAACATCTGGATCACTTCAGGATACTGTGGCTTTTTGGCTTGGCTGCTCTTACCATGCACTCCAAAGGCAGCCCCTACCCTTGCATTACCCCAGACACAATTAGTCTTTGAAAATCAGGTATCTGCATATTGTATGGCTGACATATTGCTAAAATATAATATAATTAATATAATATAATAGGAGTATTCTGGGCATCCAGGAATTGGACAGAAATGTAATTGCTTTCTGCCCATAGGCAAAGTTAACATTGATTGTATTTCTTTGCCGCTTTACATTCAAATGAATCGCAAAGTGGCTTACAAACAATAAATATCAATAACATAATAGAGCATAATAGAACAACAGAAGTGCAGCATAAATCATATAAAATAATTAACCAATCTACCATTAGAGTCTATAAAACACTATTAACAAAGCAGCAACTAAAAAATAAGGTAAACATCACAATTACCAGCAAAAGTCATATGATTAACAAATCAATATGTCATTTATATTTATAAATAGCAGCTAAAAAATAAGCTAAGCACTGTTAAGTTCATACACAGACTCTCCACACCCCTATGACTCATAGTATTGCCTTCTATTCAGTTCATTAAAATAAACACAATGCCTGTTGCTAAGCCAGCTCAGCTAGATGCTGCACTTGATGGGGTTTTCAGTTAGTGAGCCATGGTGCAGACGGTGGTTTTTCGGACCTACCACTGGTGGTAAGGCGGAAGTTGGCTTTGGGTAGCCCACCCAGGCGCCTTTAGTAAGAAAATGGGTTAGATTACCTGACTGGTTCAGCCATTTGGTAGCCTTGAAAATAGGGTTATGCCTGCAGTAACTTGTTTTACTGGCTTCCGTGATTCTAGCATAGAGTATATACCAAGTTTTCTGGATAGCAAAGAATAGGGTTAGAAAAACTTAATCTCCAGACTTCGCACAGTTACACATAAAATTGTATGATCTGCCACGATTTTCAGACATAGCTAGATGCCGAGCTTTCTCTTGTAGATTCAACCTGCATTATACTTTGGCCAAATGTGTGTCTTTTTATTTTTTATTAATCTGCCAGTTTTGCAAACAGAGGGCTTCTTCACTTGTGTTTTTCCTTAGGATGTTCTTATCTTCTGGCACTTGGACTTCATTTTCTTCAGTTCCTGGGGAATTGGAGTGAACTTTTCTCCCTTCACCCTCATATAGTTTTCATTGCATATGTGTGTTTCTAGGTAGCACGGGGGCAGGGGGGGACATGCCTAAGGAGTAAAATACAAGAAATCATTGGAACATTGGTAGGAAGAGGTCATGGTGAACTGCAAATTTGGAGGAAGCTGCTATAAGCCAAGAGTAAAATTCTGACCAAAGATAGAGAGGATTTGGTACTAATATTAGGACTGGTTTCCTTTTATTTTAGTTTTGAAGATCATTCATAAAATTAGCAGCATTGTTGTGGAGCAGCATCAATCATTGTTTCTGCTTCAGCATCACACCTACTGAATGTCTTAAAGTTAGTATCAATTTGAATTTGTTTTGATCCCATTTTACTGTAGTTGCATAAATTATATGTAGAGACTGAGAGCAGCTAGGGCAAGGCAATTCGAGTTCTGTTTCCCCAAACTGACCTGTCAATGTGCTTACTTAAACATCTTTGACACAGTAGTCAAAGCTTAGGCAAATCTGTCTTTTCTGAGAAAAGGGGAACCCAGCAATGATAGGATTTGAGGGTGTTCTGGTCAGTGTTGTGGAAGGAATAGTAAATATTCCTGGAACTCAGTCTAAATCTAGCTAAATGGTAAGAAGCAGTCTGGGTAAGTGATGAGAAATTATATACTAAAATTCTGTGGGCAGCTTCTGTCTTCTCTGAAGATGAAGGGATACGGCATCTATGGGATAGGGAAAGGTTTTAATTTAGTTAGTTTGGATGGTCACTGAGCACTGAGCCCAGTAGGTTTTTGAGCAGCGATAGTGAATCTCGGGCCCTCCAAGAGTCTCTGGACCTTGGAACCCTCCCTTGTCCACATCCCTCACCAACACTTCTTGTGTGCTTCTGAAATGCTGTTGCCTGAGTGGGGGGATGTATGTTTGAATTCTGATAATGGCTCTTGCTTGCCTGGATAGAGGTAGGTGTTTGGGTGTGTAGAAAGCTGACTTTTGCATGGCTGAAATGTAATCTACTGAAAGGGGTAATGAGTCACAGCCACTGCTCTGCTGACTTTTGCCTACGTTCCCACTCAGTTTTGGATCTGGCTGCATGCACCACTGACATGTTGCCTGCCTCCCAAGGTTGCCCATGAGAGAATGTGGCCTTCATGGAGAGAGAGGTTCTCCACCTCAATGTAGAACATTCATGAAGGGAATTCTCAAATCTATATAATCACTCCACCCTCCCCGCCAAAAAACACTATATGCGGTTTCATTTAAAACAGTTCTATGTCACCTTCCTTCTGCGAAGCCTTCAAGGTGACCTATAACAATTCAAATGCAACCATAATAGAACCCACAACAAAATTACCATTTATGAATTATACCCAGTTGTGCCTGTCTGTGTGTGGCATGCTTGCCCAGCAGGACTTCCTCATTCTTCCATTCCTCCTGCAGCCTCTCACACTTCCATTTCGCTGCTGCTGCTGCTTGTTTCAGTTTTTGAGCAATCAAGATGAAATTGCACTGTCTGATTATTAGAGTGACCCCTGGTCACAATTTTCCCAGATTAATTTGATATGCATATTTGTTCGGAGTGTTCAGTAATTTGAGTGCTTCATCCACACTGAGATCCGAATTAGTCATAAGGTAGTTTTGACAATACCATATAGTACACAATTCAGATTCTTCAGTAACTAATAAACTAGAACATAATTTTAATTTTAATGATAAGCCACTTTACTCAGTGAAATAATAAAAGAGTTAAATATTGTTTTTAGGGCTGACAGGTGTTGTGAAGGAACCAACATTGTATTTCAGATCAGGGAGATGCCTTGAGTGGGGTCGTTGTGAACTAGGTATGTATGTACAGGCCCAGGATCCACAAGGCTACTGCAACACGTGGAAATTAGGAGGAGATAGTTTCTCATATGTGTAAGGGAAGAAGCTTTTTACTTGCACGGGTGATGTTTTTTGGAAGGTCTTTCCACTATTATGGGTATTGGGCTTCTTTACTCAAGCACAGTTCAGTTCGGAAAGCAAGCGTGATTACCTTCCTCTTTATCTCAGCAACTACTAGATGCAGAAGCCTATCCTAAGTTCTGTCACTTCCTTCTTCTCAATTTTGGTTTGTTGCAAAGTTCTGTTTGAGGTTATTGGCTGCCTTCTGCCACCTTTCTTCTGCGTTTACATGTATATATTTCTCACAGTTTCTCTATTAAAAATGGATCCTTTGAATGATGGTGGCATTGAGGTTGGCTGTTTTGTGAGTATTAAGGGGAAGATACATCTAGGTTTTTCATTTTATAAAAATCTTTGGGCAAGAAACCTGAAATAATAGTTACCAGGTGAAGGGGGAAAATCTGCCATGAAATGATAACACCAGTTTCTTCTTGCTAAGCCTTAGTTAAGCTGAACCTCCTTTGTTGCTTTAGTATTATAAGATACTTATTTGTCCCAGTCCTGCTAGTGTTATCTACGTATCGCTAGATGGCTGGAGAACTGGGGATATGTACAAGCCATGTTCTTCAGCTAGTCTGCATGCATGGAGCCCTTCAAAAAATATTAAAATTTCACCAGTCAGCTGTTAGGAAAGAGCAGGAAGCTGAATTCACCTGCTACCCCTCTTTCCTGCCAAACAGCTGGTCAGCAGAATCTTACCAATTTTGAAACAGCTCTGCACACGATCCTTGAGATGGGGATGACTGACTTTGTTTCAGTATTGTTATTTGGAATGCATATTAGCTTTCAGTATGATTAATTCTTTTTTTCCCTCCTCTGTTTACTAGACAAATTATGAAAACAGAATATACAGCTTGAAAGTAGAGTGTGGGCCTAAATATCCAGAAGCACCTCCAACAGTTAGATTCGTAACTAAAATTAATATGAATGGAATAAATAATTCCAATGGAATGGTAAGATGGAATGCAAGATGATCAAGCCAGTTTATTTTTTGCAGAAAAGCTGTTAAGGATTCTGTTTCTTTTTTAATCTCCCAAAGTTGTATGTTCATCTGCTCTTATATGCCCTCACATTAATTTGTAAATTGTGCTGTCATATGTGTTGGTGGTACCTATGGACAAGGGGTTGCATCCACATTTAGACTAAAATGAAATTAGTGAAACTTAAGTTTGTCATGATTAGTTTGTCCCATTGATTTCAGTGGGGTTTATTCTGACCAAGTCTGGATCCATACCAAAGTTATAAAGTCACAGTAAAAACAAGAGGCTTAATCAGTTTTATGTGGTGTGAAATAGTTAAAGGAATGGAAAGCAATTTTTAAAAATTGTGACTGCCAACATTATCAACTTCTTACATTAGTAAACATTTTGTGTATAGGAACGTGCCAAAGCCACAAATCTCTTTGTGTAGGAGATTCATCTAGGAAATGTGTAATGTTTGGCATGCCCTTGGGTCCATATATTATAATTTTACAATTGGAGCCGTAATTTGGAGTACTGCAAATTAAAGGAAATCTATTCATCAATTATACTTTGCCTTTGCTGTCATGTTAAATAATTAAATTTTACAAATTTAGTCCTTTTAGCTCCCGTTTTTCTATTATGATCAGTCCAACTAAAGCTGCAGAAGTTGCCCAGTGAAAATGACTCTGAGTCTCTCTCAGTCAAGTACAGGAATAAATTTAAAGCAACAGCACATCTGTGGTCTGTGCTTGCTCTGTATCAGTTGTGTTGGTTTCCCCCCCAGTTGAGTAGGCCATTGATTTCAGTGTAATGGACTGAAAATCCATTAAATGGGAGCTGTAGACTTGCAAGTAGGTTGCTGATTTGTGAGTGAACAGTCAGGTAAAAACTGATGAATCCCAAACAAACTTAAAGTTATATTGGAATTTTGTTAGGAAGAACTGTGACCTAGCTCTAAAATATTCTGTATAGATCAGGGGTGGCTAACATTTTTTGGGGTGTGTGTTTCATCCAAGGTTTACATTTGCGCTTGGCCAACACTCTGGAGGCTGAATGTCAGCAGGTGGTGTGGCTGCTCACACTCACACATGCATGCGCAAATGTATAGGGCCCACTGCTCCTGTGGGTCTGATTCGTGCCATCTGATTGAGAAAGGGCTCTCTTGCCCCTTCCCTGCTCATCAGATGATTGAGACTACTGTGAGACTGCTGGGGTGGGCAGAGAGGTTTATCCATCCTCCGCAGCCCTTTGTCACATTTATTTTTATTTTTAATTAGGGACTTGGCAGTGTGGGGGACAGTGGCAGAAATTTACTTGGTGGCCAGTGGCTAGCCACCCTCAATACAGACCCTCTATAGAATGTCCTATAGTATAAAAATTCATTGTGGAAGTACTGTGAGATCTTGACTGTTATATATCCCAGACCTATAAACACATTTTCTCGGGTTGCTTTTTTTTCCATGGCCTTTAGGGGTTTCATACATTCTTTACTTATTAAAGAAACAGTATTCTTTGTTACCTTGCTGATTCATTGCAATAGTTTCTTTTATATTCCAACAGCTGCAAGTGTCTATTCTAAGTTCCTTGAATTTTATACAAACTCAAATTATTCATAAGAGGCAGAATAGTTGGCCTGTTTTTTTAAGGATGAAATAATAGAGAGGTTAAATTGCTGCCGCACTATACAATAATTAATTAATTGATGCATGCTGACATTTACATGTTTCTGTTGACTATGTTGCTAAGCTAAAATGGTCAGTTTTTACTAACCTATCCATGAGATATGACAAAACATTATTTTCACCTGCCTTCCTCCTCTTGAACTGTTTAGCAGGAGATGCCCTATGTTTTGAAAACTTTCCCTGAATAGCTATAAAAACTAAAAAAATCTTCAAAAGGAGCCACAAATTCTCATCCTTGACATTTGTATCCATAGTGGTTTATGATGAGTCACAGTGATAATTAAGGCCTCAATCCTACCACTTCTGTACTAGTGCAGCTAGTGTTAGCACAAGACCATAGGAGCAGGTGGCTGGTGCTTAGGTTGTCTGAAAACTCAATGCAAGCATGCTACTACAGTTATGGAATTGGTTATTTTATGTGCCTTACTTAAATGTACACTTTCTTTCCTTACAGGTGGATGCACGAAGCATACCAGTGTTAGCAAAATGGCAAAATTCTTATAGCATTAAAGTTGTACTTCAAGAGCTAAGGCGTCTAATGATGTCCAAAGAAAATATGAAGCTTCCACAACCTCCAGAAGGACAAACTTATAACAATTAATTTTAGCTGAATCCCAAACTTGTCTTAAACAACTTCTACTTATGTTTAATGTCTTGATTCAATCTCACAATGCAAACCACCCACACATTAAGAGTTTCTGCTGGTGTACGTGATCTGGACATTTGAAAGAATATATATATGTATATGTATGCCCCATATGTTTTCAGGCACAATCAGAGAAAAAAAAAGGCAGCACAATTATTTTTCCTCTTTACCAAGGCACTATAATTTTAAGCATAAACCTGAAGTAGCCTAAAATTGGAGCTCCGGTGTTTCAAGACGAAAGCATGACAGGAAGTGTCAGGTTGCTGTGGAATAATGTTTCAGAAAACTTTTTCTCAAGAAGAAAAAATACAAATGGCATGCTTTATCCATCTTGCTTTAGTAAAAGAGCTGCAGATAAAATTGTTTCAGTAGCAGGTACTGCAAATACCATTGCTCAACTTGTTTAATTTTTGCAAAGGTGTGGGTGCTGACTGCTAGTAGTGTCACAGAATACGGTCAGGATTGTTTTGATACTTGTATTTATAAAATGGGGAAATGATTTTCTTTTAAGCGGCTCCTGTGTGTTACATGTAATGGACATTGCAAATATTTGTTTACAGTCTTTGTTCTAATAAACCATGCATTTAAGTTTTAGTGAAGCAAAACAAAAAAGGAAAATAGGTGTATGGATATGTGATTGAGAATAAAATTAGTCTTCAAATGTAAATAAAATGTGGAAAGTATTTGAGGCTGTCCTTATCTTTCTGTTTAAGTTGTGCCAGTAGTACCTTGCAGCACTAAGAGGTCAGATGTTGCTCCTAATCTGTGGCCGTGTTCCACTCACTTTATATCTTAGGCTGTTGAAGTGATTTCAGCCAAGCCAGATCCTTAGTCTAGGCACAGGTTAGGTTCTACATGTGTAATACTTTTTAAGACAAAAAACAAAATATTGACGACAGAATGGACACCCAGTTGTAACTTTACTGCTTTCATAACTGCTCATGCCCATGTATCTCATATTATTGCGATGCTTTATTGCTTTTTTTAAAAGCAGGTTTGCTATTAAAAAGATGGGTTATATTCCACAGTGTCACTTAGGTTGACACTACAGCTTCTGTTAGTTAAATGGTTAGGGGAGCAATTTTGGGCTTGGTTAGGGACCCTCCAGATCAGATGTAGGGGGAACACATGAAGCTTCAGGGGGAAATCACTGAAAATTGCTTCTCTCCTTATTCCAATGACTGAAGCCTTATACTCAGCTATTGAATACAACCCTGTGATAATAGGGGAAAAGAAAACTGTTGGTAAGCATTTCAGTTCTATCTTAAAGTACTTTGGTGTTGCTGCTAGAAGGTTCGGGAGGCTTAGAGGAGCAGGATTGCAGTTCTTGGATTGGCTGCCCTAAAATAATCATTTAAAAAATAGATCCAGTGCACAGATGACCTCTCTTCAGCAAAAAGAACATACCAGTGGAAGGCTGCAGTGTGGCTAATTTGCAAGAGAAGACCCTTTTAGAATGAAAAGTTACATGGAGCTTGCATATATACACTTGCTGGGCATGCTGTGGTCACTGTATTGACCAGTCTCTGCATTGTGAGTGCAATCTTTTTCCTTCCTTGAGCCATTAGCATAGGTGTGGGAGACCTTTGACTCATGGGCAAACTTTGCCCTCTAGGTCTCCTCTCCTCGTGTAACTGACATTACTACAAAGGGATAATCAAGCTTAAAGTGAGCTGATTATTCATTTGCTGGAGCAAGATATGTTCCCATCATTGTGAGCTCGTGGGTGAGGGGAACACAGCTGTGATAGCACCAAGCTAGACCTTTCCATGTTAGCAGTTTCAATTGAAACAACTTGGGTGTTGTTGGAAAAAATTGCTCCCCCTTTCACTTCCCTATCATCACACCTCAGCCTTTTGAGAGCACCCCAGTTCTTCCTGCCAATGAATTGCTGTAATCCTGTTTTGAAGCTCATCATGCTAATGGCCATCATCATACCATGTGTTGGTGAATTTAATGCAACTTAATTTTGTTGAATGAAGAAATACTTCCTCTTCTCTGCCAGTAATTGCGATTCGGCAGCCCTTAGTTTCTAGTACTATGGAACAGGGAGAAACTTGCTCATTCTCACATATTATAGATTCGCTTTAGAGTTTTTTATTTGGTGTTTTTAACAACGCAACAAAATGGTCTGGGACCCATCCTCTGCTATCACCTGTTACCTGCTCCTGTGCCTATACATATGCACATGTGAACCTGCATCTTACAGGCATGTTCAGTTGGGGGATCTTTACTGGAGGTGATCTAAATCTACTGTGGCTTGAACCATTAGTAAAGAAAAAGCAAGATGGTTGAAAGTTACACAGGCTACCCCATGGCCTGGACCATAAGCTGAAACAGTTCCTATCACAGAATTCTATTGCAGTTAGTAGTCACCTCTGAAAATTAGGGAAACTCAAATGGGTTGCTCTTAAGTCCTGCTTATGGGATTTTCATAGGCACCCATAGGCTAGATCCAGCTGGACTCTTCTTGTGTTCCTACGAGAGCTTTCCTTACATGGATTATGTTGTTGTTTAGTCATATAGTCGTGTCCGACTCTTTGTGACCCCATGGACCAGAGCACTCCAGGCACTCCTGTCTTCCACTGCCTCCTGCAGTATGGTCAAACTCATGTTGGTAGCTTCGAGAACACTGTCCAGCCATCTCGTCCTCTGTTGTCCCCTTCTTCTGCCCTCAATCTTTCCCAACATCAGGGTCTTTTCCAGGGAGTCTTCTCTTCTCATGAGGTGGCTAAAGTATTGGAGCCTCAGCTTCAGGATCTGTCCTTCCACTGAGCACTCAGGGCTGATTTCCTTAAGAATGGATAAGTTTGATCTTGCCGTCAATGGAACTCTTGAGAGTCTCATCCAGCACCATAATTCAAAAGCAGGTGGGCACTAAGGAGCCTGACTGTATGCAGTGGAGGTCTAAAGCCACCAGGGGGAGAAGCTCAAATGGAAATAACAGATTTTGTGTATGTAGAGATCAGGAAAAAGAGAAAGGCAGAGAGAAGAAGCAAGATCCTACAATTACCTGTCCTGTGGGATGAAGGGTGGAGAGAAGTCTGAATTTCACTGTTACTTATACATGCACTGTCTTGACTAGGTTGAGAGTTATTGGCAAAGGCTAAGCAGTGGAGGGCTAAACTTCCTGGATGTCTGATGCATACAGTTTTCTAGGCTCAAGCTATGATAAGGTGGTTGAAGATAAGGTAGCATTTGTAGGTCATCCTTGAGCTAAATCTGCTCAACTATGGGTTCTTTGGGACCCTCCAAAAAGTTCAAAATTATTAAAAAGTGTTTTGGGGCAATAATGGTAATTTGTGCTCTTTGAAATGGTTCTGACTGACCTGAAGAGAAAACTAACTGCTGAGAAGCAATGGAATGGAGCGGGGAGGCAGCAGGGGTGTAAGGGGCCTAGCTAGGCTGAAGAAGTCTTGCTTCTGCAAGTATCTATGGAGTGAGAGCAAGTTTGAAAAAGAGTGGTGCAGAAAAGCCTTCTGGAGGATCCCCAAAATGTAGATCAGTGTCCTGGGTAGGATACTGAACAACGTGGGAACTGAGAGGCGCCTAATTATAGGAATTAAGCTTCCTAACTGGCATTAAATAATGCCAGTTATTTATATGTAAATAAAGTAAACAAATTAGCTCCAATTCAAAGACTAGGGCAGGACTGAAGGGACTTTTAAAAGATTCAAGTAGCGAATTGTCAACAAGCGAATCACATGTCACAGCCAGGCGATTAGAAATGTTTCAGGGAAATGCATATTTAGAGACTTAATCCAGTTACAGGGGAAGATGTCTGGTGCAGGATGCATCTTTCTAGGTTCTTAGTAAGAAATAAGAGTGTCTGTTTGCATTAGATATAGAAGTTCAGGATATATAACCTTTTTGCCATTAATTTTATGACTTGTGCAAAGGCTGTTTGAGATTTGAATTAAGCTGCTACAGCTTCCCCTCACGGGACTGACCTTATACCAATGTCTCTGTTTGTTTGCAGTAGTACTGCACTCTTTTACACAGAACAAAGCCAAAATAAATGCTTAGTTTCAGGGCATATGCAGAGTTCCAGTTGAAGTGATATTCTTGGTAATGTGCCACTACCAGCTTCCATGTTTCTGCAACCTCTTCATTGTGAGCTAATCGTATTAAATATCACCCCAGTACTTATTGGTAAATGATTTTAAAGCTAAAGCTGTCAAACACTTATTTGTGTGCTGGTTATGATGGAAGATTCAGTGTTTGTGTCCCCAAGTATCCTCAGGTAGAAATTAAGATAGAGCTTCTATCTCTTTCTCCCTGTTGTAAATAAAATATGCCCTTTTCCCTTATGGGGTATCCAAGAGCCCATACAGAGTCCTTACATAGGTTCCCTATTGGTAGGAGAAAATAACAGAGGCCAACCAGAGAATATTGAGAAGCAAAGCAGCTAGTAAGCTTGATCTTTATTGATCTGTTGCAACAGGGTGCTCCCCTCACACGCAGGAGAGGAAGAGGACCCAGAACAATGCTGTGCAAGGGCTTATAAAGACTTTTGAAATTCCCATTCTGTAGATCAAGACCACCCCCAGAAACATTATGCATACATCACAGAAGGGGTGTAACCTAAGACCACCCCTCAGATACATCCCACCTACATCACAGAAATTTAAATGTTGTTTTTCTCTTGTCACAGTTTATCTCCTGTCTGGCAGGTTACTTGATTGGATTTCCTGGGGAGCCTGGCCATTCTTTTGTAGTGGTAAAATACTTATTTCCTGGGCCAGGTCACAGGCTCACACCTTGTATCTTAAATGTGTCCTTAAGACAGGATTTGTGAGGAAAGAGACAATGGGGAGACTTTTCCATTTTGACCATGCAGAGAAACATTTGCTCAGTTTAGGAATCAAAATGGTTCCAGGTTGGCTTTCCTGTGCTGATCTATGTACATGTGGTTATGAACGTTGCCATGTATCTAAAACCATAAAATTTCCTATCACATTATCCCCCCTTTGGGGCTAGAATTTTTCTTAAAAATTTTTGCCCCACAAATAATAACATCGTATGTTGTAAATGGATGCCTTTGTATAAATATATCTTAAAAATAACATATGTTGCATTTTGTTACTAAATTACTTGTGGCATTCTAGCTCTTGGGAGAAACATTTTCTCAATAGTGGCTATGCTTTACATTTAGCAGGAAGGTCCACTACTGACTGAAAAATGCAGTTGGTGTTTTGTCCTTCGCCATTTTTGTGTGTTTCTCAGGTGTCAAGCTAGCTCTTCTGTGGTCTCACACTGGCATAGTGCTACAGCAACACATCCTGTCTGTTGAATCCCCTCGGGGCTTTCATTTAACCATGTCGCCTGGCACTCACCATAGCTGCCACAGGTTTGGACATATCATGAGAGAGATGTCTTTGCCTTGGCCTTTCTATGGGATTTTATTTTATTGGCGTTGGTCTTGCACTCATGGAAAGTTGCTCACTTGCACTTAAAGGACCAAAAAGCTAATTGCAGCCTGGATACACTTGCCCAATTCAAACTGAGTCCAATTATAATTTATATATGCCCATGGTTCTCAACTTATAAAAACAAACTGTTAAAAGAAAACCATTCTTAAAAAGGGCACTTGTCCAAATAAGTCAATTTAACTCTATAAGGGATCATTCCTGCTAAACCAAAGCATATACACTTTTCTTGTTATCTGGGCTTTCATGGATCCTGAAGCTTCTCCTTGGTAAAATTAAAATTCGGTAGAGAAGAGTAAGCACACAATTTGGTTGTCCAATTGAGATAAAAAAAATGAGAGCAATTATGCGGAAAAAACCTTAAGATTCACTGTGTGCAATCTGGGGGAAATACTATATGAAAATGATATGCAGATGTTAGCAAAATAAAATAAAATAAATAATGTGTTGGAGATATAAACAAAGTGAAGGAACCTAATTCCACATATGGTGGACGTGTCCTCAAATAAATAAAATTTGAGACATGATCTACACCCATTTCCATTTGGCATTCTAATCAAAACATCCTAAATAATAATAAAGAGTGTTGCTTCAAAACTTCCTGATATAATATGGTTCCAAGAATAATACTTGGTTGTGGTTAGATTAATTTCACAGCTATACGGGAAATCCAAGATTAATAAATAAATACAGAACAATTTGCTACTTAAAGACAGTACTGAATCTGCAAGGGATACAGAGAAGTCATAGAAGGGATTCAAAATAGCTTTCTGGAACATTAAGAAAGTGACTGCAAAGAAAGAAAGAGTAAAAACACAATTTCTTTCTGGGAACTTCGTGTATAGAAAAAACAAAGCAGACAAGCAAATATGATCAGTTGACTTAATCTAAATATAGCCTGATCTATCGGAAAGCATGTAATATATGAGAATCCTCCATGAAAAAACTTGGGGTGTAAGGAATAAGACATTAAACATAAAAACAATTACACACAAAAATAGCCCCCCCTTTGTGGAAATAACACACTGTCAGACACATTTCGACATTCCTACGTAATAACACATAATACAAAACAAACTAAATATCAGTTGCATATCTTGAGACAATTGTGATCTTTTACGTATGTATCTTTTGAATCCTGGAGCACAGAGGCTTGACGTTCAAGTGAAAAAAATGTCCTTGCAATTCAACTCCACCCCCCTTTGTCAGCCCCACTCCCCCGTCAGTCCATATCCTTTGAAAGAGATAGCTGTGGGCATGTTGAAAACTCTGGTGTCTGTTGTTGCAGGTCTTGTGATGGTGAAGAACTGAGTTGAGGGATTGTTGCTGCTTTTTCATCCTTGCACATCTGTAGAAGTGATATTCTGTAAGGGGGCAGGGTTTTTTTGAGGACTTAAGACAAGAGTTAGAAAAGGAAGGGGCAAAAGCCCCCCCAAATCTCCTTGAGTTATTAGCTGCAAATCATAAAATCTTAGCATGTTAAGCATTTTACTCAATTTAATATTATTATCACATTTTTATATAATTACTGTTATTATCTGCTAAGTTTGTTTGCTTTCCTTCACTTAGTTTTTGTTGTTTTTTTATATTATTAAATAAAAAAATTACTCCACATGTATAGAAAGAGAACTGTAAAAAATACAACAAAGGTTAAAAAATTAAAAAAGCAAAAAATTAGATTACCAGTCAGATGAAAACAGACTTGACACAAAGACATCAGATTTAGAAAAGAATTATTAAATACAAAGATATTATCAAAACCACACAGATTACTACTGGACTGAAAAAATGGGAAAACAATGGGGAAAATATCTTAAAATTCACCATGTGCTATCTGAGAAAAGAACTTCATGAAACTAACTTTCAACATGTGATGAACATGTCCCCAAAGTAACACACACACACACACACACACACACACACACACAAAATGACCTATGAGGAACCAAAAATAATAATACTCAGGTAAAAAGGTAAACAAATACCATTCCACAAACAATGTTTGGTTGTGCTTTGATTAATTTCATAGACATCATGGAAAAACTGATTAAATAAATGAAAACAGATTATTTGTAACCTAAAGTGTCAAAGCCACAAAGAGATAGAGGGAAATAAACTAATATAGCAGGGATTCAGACTTGTTTTGCTGAACAGAAAGAAAGTGACTGGCTTTAAGGGAAGAAAGATGAAAAGAAATACAAATGCAATTACTTTTTATAGAGTATTTAAATCACTGTTTGCATCCCCTCATTATCATTCGTGCTGTGGGGAAAAAGAAGGGACAAACACTTTGTTAATGGGGTTCACATATTCTGTTAAGAGGGAAAATTATTTCATGTGAGAAGTCAGTCAGGAAATGCTGTTCCTAAAATGCATAGGCATACACACACACACACAAAAACTGTTATAAAATTTAAATCCCATTGGGGAGGCAAACTACTCAAGAGAGGAACTCACAGTGGGAGTGCTTTGATATTTACCTGTGAAAAGAATTTGGCATGTTAGATTTGAAACTCTGCAACCTCTTGATTAAGTAGCCCTTGGAGCAAAAGACACATTAAGGGTGATTTCCCTCAATGGTTCCAAGTTTTACATAAGAAAATTTGGATAAGTTTCTCCCTGCAAGCACACTCTCTGCAAACCTCTCCCCCCTTCTTTCCCCCCTCCTTCCTCTCTCTCCTTTTTTTTTAAGCTGATCTAGCCTCTGTGCATGTGCAGAGTTCATGTCTCAGCAAACCTTTTATACTATTGAAAATGTTGCATCTTTTGGCTAAATTAGAATTTGAATAAGGGAAGGGAAGGGTAAGGAGTAGATTTAAAAAATAGGGTTAGATTTTAAAACAAAAAAGAGAAACTCAGCAATTTAAGCTAGCAATTGCAGCCCAAGCAAAAGACTGCTTCCTTTATGTACAGGAAAGGGCTAATATCTCTCTGGCCATTCGCGGAACAATCTGCCACGCCCTTATATATGGGAAAAAATGGCCAGAGTCAGAATTCATAAGATTTTAACATTCTCAGTCATTTCAGCCTTACCATTTGCAGACAAAATCTTCTGCCCTTTATTTACAGGTATGGTCAAGGCGCATTCTACCTGATTATATTAATTTGTATGTGCTTAAACTTTGAGTAGACTTTTAAGTCTGATTTTTGTAAATAATAGACAAAATGATAAACACTGTAATCACTCAAATGCCTGATATCACCAGTTCTGCTTCAAAACATCACGGCTTTCACCTCTCACCTTTTAAAACCAAAGAGCAAATCTGGGCTGAATTTCAACTCATCAGCCACAAATTGAGAAAGTTGAAAGGGACCTGGGGTCATCTAGTCCAACCCTAAAATACAGGGTTCATAGCAAGATTTGTACTACCAGAAACACACACATACTTATGTACACAGACACAACTGGGGAAGAGACCACAAGCCATGCACCTATCACAAGCCATGCGCCTATCATGTACTAAGGAAGAGGAAAATAAAAGTACCCAACTTTATACAGAACCCTTTTAGCAGATCTTGAGATTAGTTTGAGTTTACTTCCTTAGACGTGCAAGTTCCTTAGAGTGCAAGTTCCTAGACAAATGATCTTTAAAGGAAGATTGAAGTGAACATTTTTCCTAAGATAGGGAGAGGATTTCTTATAAAGCATAGTTAAAACAGCCATAGATTTGATTTAAAAGGAATACAAAAGTGACAATTTTTCCTGAACTTGCAGAGGAATAGTAAGCCTAATCTATGCCCCCCCCCTTTGCAGTTTCCTTTAAAGGAAGCTTACTTGGGAGTAAATTTACCTGGCACAGAAGTAAGAAGAAAAAAAACCCCTGAAAGAGACAGAATGAAACAGGGGGGGGGCATTTCCTAAGAAAAGAGGCCAGGAAGTCTTATAGAGACTGATATCAGGAGCCTTACAATAACTCTTCTGTCCAACCAAATTAAAGTTAAAACTGGACTCATATTTTTCAGACCATATTGTCAGTCATATGCTTAAGGAAATACAGACACTGCATTTTAGCTTGAGAGAGCAATTGTGCTCAACTAGGCTTTCTGCAGCAGAAACATTAGGTTAACTTCACATTCCAAAATAGACTGGAACACAGGTGTACTCACAAACTCAAAAGTTACAACAAAACATTTACCATTAGACTTAAAATCACCCTCCTCACTTAAACTAGAGGAAGGAGGTGGGGTAATCCTCCTTTCAGAACACAAGCAGCACGTATACAGGATTTTACCACGTGGGAGGAAAACTCTTTTGGAGCCTCTCTCAAATAACAAACATTTGCACACTTCATTCTCCATTTTGTCTTGTTTAAGATTGATAAGGCTCAACATGGCTTCCTTAGATTTAGAATTTGGAGCAAGCTTGCATTTTTATTTTAGATGGCACATTTAAGATAAGCAGCTGCTGGATGTTACCTAAGTACAATTTAAACACAGAAAAAACGTTTCTTAAACACAAATTGAAGGGGACTGTCAGAGTCCAGGCCGGAAATAAGCACCACTAGGCTTCTTTCCCATCAGCAGTCTGCAGGTTCATTTCTTTTGATTGAGGTGCACCCATTTTAAGAATTTTAATAGTGCTAGCTTTTACTTTTATACTGCAGTCGGGGTTTTATCCCCACTTTTCAGGAAACACAATAAATAACCCACAGTACACTCAATTTGGACAACTCCGAGAATTAGTACTGTGACACACCGCCGTTCGTCTGGCCTGACTTACTAGGCTGGTACAGCTGTTGGCCTTTCCTGGCTACTAAGCTAACAGTGCGGTCAGCGATCTCAAACCCCCCCCCCCTTTGGTCATTTCTCAGCCAGGGAGCCCACAGCAACCTCCTGCCTCTTACAATCTAACCTGAGAGTTCCCTACTGGACGCTTGCGTAGCGCAGTGCCAGATTGGGACTCAGAAATGACAAAGAAGGAAAGGAATCAGGTGCCCTTGCTTTCTCTGCTCACAGGTCATCTCTAACAAAGATCGCCATGGCAGAGGTGCGGCTGCACCTGGGAGTTATAGTTTTCAGTACAGAAGAAAAAGCACGACCTTTTTCTGGGCAAAACTCCGAAGGAATAGGTCGGCATATAGACTGTAGAAGGGAAATGAAAGAAGTCACACACAACTTTTGCCTGGGCATACTCCGAAGGGCTAGGGCTGGTGTTGAGATCAAGGGGACAGAAAGGAGGAGAAGGCAATTTTTAGATGAGGAAAAAAGTAGAAATTTTAGATTTGAAGGGAAAAGGAAGAGTTAAAGAATTTTGGTTGCTGTGGTTTAGAGAACCCAACCCACTACCCGTGTTTCCTACTTAATACTCACTTCCGCATGCGCTGTTCCTGGTGATCCCACGATCTCTTGACTGGTTGTTTAAGGCCGGCCTGATCAAGCGTTGCTTCCTCTGGTTAGCCCCGCTGAACCTCCAGTTATTTCCAGACCCTGGGATCGATGGAAGACTGGCTATTCCTCCTGGCAAACTGCCTGGTGCGCGCTGGATAACCAGTCCTTCCTCGCTTCCAGAATCCGGGTAACCAAAAGTCCCTTCGTGCGTGGTCGCCATCTGTTGTAAATAAAATATGCCCTTTTCCCTTATGGGGTATCCAAGAGCCCATACAGAGTCCTTACATAGGTTCCCTATTGGTAGGAGAAAATAACAGAGGCCAACCAGAGAATATTGAGAAGCAAAGCAGCTAGTAAGCTTGATCTTTATTGATCTGTTGCAACAGGGTGCTCCCCTCACACGCAGGAGAGGAAGAGGACCCAGAACAATGCTGTGCAAGGGCTTATAAAGACTTTTGAAATTCCCATTCTGTAGATCAAGACCACCCCCAGAAACATTATGCATACATCACAGAAGGGGTGTAACCTAAGACCACCCCTCAGATACATCCCACCTACATCACAGAAATTTAAATGTTGTTTTTCTCTTGTCACAGTTTATCTCCTGTCTGGCAGGTTACTTGATTGGATTTCCTGGGGAGCCTGGCCATTCTTTTGTAGTGGTAAAATACTTATTTCCTGGGCCAGGTCACAGGCTCACACCTTGTATCTTAAATGTGTCCTTAAGACAGGATTTGTGAGGAAAGAGACAATGGGGAGACTTTTCCATTTTGACCATGCAGAGAAACATTTGCTCAGTTTAGGAATCAAAATGGTTCCAGGTTGGCTTTCCTGTGCTGATCTATGTACATGTGGTTATGAACGTTGCCATGTATCTAAAACCATAAAATTTCCTATCACATCCCCCTCCCTCCTAACATGGCTGAGAAGGCCATATTCCCACTGCAGCATGCCTAAAGGAAAAACTGTTTTGCACAGCATCACACAGGTATTCTGAAAGTTTTGTATAAATCACAAAACTTTTGTCTCTCAAGGGGTTAGGAGTGGCTGTTAAAGGCCACACACTTCCATTTCCCCCATAATTCAAGGGCTGCCTGAAAGGTAACTGCAAGATGAACACAGAGACTGTGGATCTCTGTTGTGTTGTTCACTCTGAACCGTTGCATCATTCCTCTATTGTTTTCCTATTGTATAAACAGCCAGGCTGCTGGAAAGCTGTGGAACTCGAATCTAAGGCCCTGTATGTAAACATGCAGTATTGTTACTGTTTTTCAGTTTACAGTAAACTGAGCTGCGATACGGTGCTGGGGATATTCAGTATTCCTGCCCTCAGAGAATACGTAGATAAAATATCTATTGAGTAGATTCAGAGGTGTTTCCCCAACTATGATTTGTCTCCTCTCTATTACCCCAAGTGTATATTAGCATGGCAGCACCTGTGCTGTGGAACTCCCTGTGTCTTGACATTAGGCAGGTGCCTTTACTGTACTGTTTTAGACAGCTGTTGAAAACCTTTCTGTTCTAGTAAGCCTATCCAGACACATGCTTTAGTTTACATTTGTTTCATTTTTTTATTGTGCTTTGTTTTTAATGATAGCTTTCTTCATATTTGTTTTTATTGGTTTCTTCATTTTAATCATCCTTTATATATAACAGAATCTGCACACTGCTTGGACTTTTGTTTTTAGGAAGCAGTTTATATTTCCCCCTAAATAATAATAATAATTAAAAATAGTAAATGATTATTTAAAAATGTGAATACATTGAATGCCACCCGTTATCCATATCCAAAAGCATATATGTAGCACTACCTATCCATGCATTGTTCCCTGTCTCTTAAAATGAAGCAATAATGTCCTGTTGTAGCACCCTGCTTGTGGTTAACGCTTAGCTGGAATGAAATATTCAACGCAGCAACAGAGAAATTAAAATAATAATTTATTTGTCAGACAAATAAATGAGAGGCACAGTGGTATATGGTTACCAAGCTCTGGCCTGCCTCCTGCCATTATGGCCAGCACTTATATTCCCTTAATCCAGCCCCCTTTGCTCCTCCTTGGGCTGCCTCTGTTCAATCAGCCTGGTTGGATTTCCTATTGGCTGATTGCTATAACTAATCACAAAAAGATACACCCATATCCTCCTGTCCTTATAAGGGAGACAAAGAGCTATATATAAATGACAAATAAGTAATAATATATCTTACATGGAATCTTAATTACCAGCTCACCTCTTGCCCTCCTTGCCCTATTGCCTTCTAAAACAAATGGTTAATCTTACATTTTTATCTTCAAGGATCTTGAGTTAATCATCATTGAAAGATCTCCTTCATTTGAGGGTCTTTTAAACAAATGCCTGACAACTATATATCAGAAGTGTTCGATGGCGTCTCCTGTCTGGCAAGGGGGGCTAGGCTCATTTGCCCCTCTGGTCTCCTATTGCAATATGACTCTATGAATCTAGCATTTCTTAAATCCTTTGCATAATTACATTTAAGCCAATATATTTAAGCTAATATATTTCATACATTATCATAGGTAGCCTTTTAAAAAAAATAAAACCTTTGTAAAATAAAAAGGAAGGAACTCAGTAAAAAACAGCTTTTAAAGATTTCCCAAAAATGCTCTCATTCTTCCAGCCAGTTGCCTTTTTCACTGCTCTAATGAAAGGCCCATGGTATCATTTTACTATTTGCCCATTCCTAATTGTGTTTTCTCAGCCTTTTTTATGTTCTGTAACATGCAGGATCAGTGTCCTTGCTCTCAGTCTGTAATTTCCTCTTTTTTTTAAACGACTTTGAGAATTGTTTTTCCTGCTATAAATCGGGGGGGGGGGGCTTGTTCAGGAGGAAAACATTGCCAAGGTTCCTCTGCCTGGCATGAAACATTTGAAAATCTAAGCCCATTTAATTCAGGAACCTGATCAAGATATAAGCCAATATAAGTCTTGATTAAAAATGCAGTCTATATTCAGATGCCACACTGTAATTAAACCAAAGTAATAATGACATTGCTTTGAAGCGTCAAGGTTAGGTAGGCGGGCTGTTTTCTTTTGTCAGCTTCCTGCTTCAGACACTGATTTGGGGGAACCTCCCCACCTGAGAGCACACACCACCTTATAACCTTTTCCCACTGCCTATTTGTTTGCCTCCTTCTCTTGAGACCAATCCACAGCGCATCCCAGAGAGAAGACAAGTTGTAAACCATGAATTTGTTACTATGCCTTCTTTTTGCTCTGTTCACTTACTCAATCACTTGTTTAGGGGGAGTAGGTAAACAGGCAACAGCAAGACCCGGAAACTCCAGATATTGGCAGTGGGCCCAGGCTATGGGTATCATTAGATGCCAGATGATGCCAGCTCTGTAATGCCTGCCTTGGTGCTAATCATTGTTATTAGTGCCTTTTGCAGCCTTTGTCTTTGCTTGTTGCTTGAATTTTGACATTGCACAGGGCACTGCTGAAATTTGAGGTCTGCCACTGTGGCCAGCCATTATGTAAACATAACATTACAATATTGCATTATATGAAAAATGTTAGAAATTTAAAAACACACAATGGTTTAAGCAGCAATGTAGGCTAAGCAATGTGGTTCCCTCCTGATGTTGAACTACAGCACCCATCAGCCCAGCCAGTAAGGCTAATGATAAGGATGATGGGAGTTGTAGTTCAAAAACATTGAGGATACCCCATTGACTAGCCTTGCTTTTAAATACAGTTGGTCCAACATAAACATTTTTTTTTAAACAGTCACAATAAAAGCACATAAAAGGCATTTGGGAGTGGAGTTTTTAGCCATTTTAAATCCTAAGCAGAAGGGTTAACTATACCTCTGTTGGGAGTTTAGCAGAGTAGGGGTGCCACTCCTGAAAAAGGCCATGTCCTAGTGCCTGCCCGTCTAATCAATCTTAAAGACAGATTCCTTGACCAGGGCCTTCGATTCTGAACTTGGGACATAAGCAGTTACAGATAGCCTGGCCGTAAGCCATTTAGGGCTTTTAACGCTTAAGACCTATGCTTTGAAATGGACCTGGGAACACACTAGTTACCAGTTCAACTGATACAGCATTGTTGCAATGTGTTCAGAACGCTTAGCGCCTGATATATTTTTTTACATTAAGTGGCTGGGAAGTATGATGACCAAACCCTCCACAATCACCACTTGATTTTAAACCCTAAGACTTCACATTCTCTGTGTTGTTCAGGAAAGACACTGTGTTCAGTTGGCTGCCTGCCCAACCCTTCTGGTGGGAAAGTCACCTATGAAACAAAAATCTGGTTCTGACAGGTTCTGGGTGACACAAACACGCAGGATCTGTGTGGTGCTGCTACTGAAGCAACCCAACCCACAACATAAGTCAGTGAGCCCTTGTTGCACAGCAGTCAGTAAGTCCTCTCCAGGTGCATTTGTCAACCATTGATTTGCAGACAGAGGTCTGAGGTCTTCTGCTGCCACTTGTGATTCTTCAAAATGCCAACCCTCCTTTCTTGCAAGAGATGCACAAATGATGGTGAAGAGGAGATGCTGCTAGCCGAAGATCGGCCAGATTTGATTGAGTCTCTTGATCCCAGATGCAACAGCAGCAGCAGCTGCTCAGGAAGGGCGAACTTCCTCCAAGAGAAAGAAAGGGAACGCCTATCTGTCCACGAGAGTCTGGATTATTTGCCTTCCCACAGCAGTGTTTACAAGAAGTGGCTGCAGCGACAAAACTACAGGTAATAAACAACCTGCTTGTTGTACACACTGGATATTAGCACTGAATTAGTAACACCGAATTGGAACCCCATTTGAAAGGGAAAATAAGCAATGGGAGTTGTAAGGGAGTTTGGAGTCAGGGATGCACCTTACAATTTATGCAATTTTCCCTCACTCCAGCATAAGGGATCTGCCTACTTCAATAGGCCTTTGCAGAACAGGCATGAAGAGGGCATGCCCACTATGCTGGGACCCCTGTTTTATCCAGCAGGAGTTGGAATATTGGAGTTCAGGGATGTGTGCCAGCACCTGTGCACCCCCTCACCCCCCTTTTCTTCCCAGGAGGTTGAAAGGGAAGCAAATGGAAATAACAGGAACCCAGTTTACAGAGGGCTTGGAGATGTGTTCTGCTGACATGCCATCCAGTGTAGTTAGGCAGATAATTAGTTAATGGTTTTAGCATTATTTTGTGTTAAATAGTAAGCTGCATTGCTTTAAAATGTGGTGAGACCTTCCACAAATGGGGCTACCTCTGTTCAGCCCTGGACGTCTGCTCCAAAGACCTGTTCCAATGGCACAATTGATACCACCAGAGTTACAGTGCATCAGGAAGGCAGTACATGTATGCAGCCTGTGATTTTTTTTTTCTTTATTAAAAAGTCCATGGGTATATAGAAATGATATCTTTGGGTCTGGGTTTTGCTGCTATATACCAGTTAGCATGGTGTCAGCTGCTCCTGTCTTAGAGTGAGTTATATAATTAATGCTCAATTATCTACATTAGGATTTCCTGACAAAGCACATGTTTGTTCTTGCTTTGATTTAAACTTTATGAGAGTCAGTGATATCGAGCACCAGCAGAGAGTTCCATAATAGAAATGGCTTTGGAATAAATATTTCTCATTAGCTTCAAGCTTGATGCAACAAACTTTGTAGTGATCAGCTTTAGTTACTGCGGTTTCTTTGGGCAAAGATATCCAAACCGATCAAACTAAAGTTTGTTGGTCTGGTTTCATGTTGCTTAACTTCTCTCAACTCCTTTATAGCACTGATTAAGAAAACATTTTCTATAATTATGTGTGCTGTTCACTCAAAGCAAAGTATTTTTAAAATCTGGTGTCAGAGCCACCCGTCTGGTCCCAGCTCACAAGAGACCCAATTCCAATCCGGTTTATTTACAGAAAGTCTTTATTGAAGATCATGGTTGCGTTTACATTCCATCTTTGTGACTCTACGTCTGTACCGTTAGATCGCTGAAGTACCCTCTGAATCTGTCCCGCCTCGGCACCAATTTAAGAGGCTTGTGCTGGACCACCTCTTCCTCTCCTTCCTTTTCCGCAGGGTCTTTCTGCCCCCCTGGGTTCCCCCTCGCCGGGACTCGCCCGAGGCTGAATCCTCTGACGCCTCCGCCCCCCTCCTTCTCGCTTTGGGGCCGGGCTCCTCCCCAGGGCTCTCCTCACTTCCGCGCGCCTCTACATTTGAACTTGGCACGCGTACGTTGCTTCTGACCTTTCTCTCGACCGCTACACTGCTCCCGGTGCTACTCTCCACCCCTTCCGGCTGAGCGTCCTGCTCCAATTTTCTCCCCCTGTCTCCTTCACGCTTTGCTCCCTCTGACACCCTGGTAACTCCACCCCCTTCACTCCGTTCCGGCTGAGAAGCTGGCTCCTGTGTCCTACTCCTACTGAGGCTTCTCCCTTCGCTCCCCTGTTCCTCCCTGCTTCCCCCTTGGTCCCCCCTTTGGTCTGACCAGGGGGGCTCCCTTCTGGGAGTCTTCTGACTCACTGGACAAACTCATGGACGATCTTTGGTCATCGTCATCCTCCTCCTCATCTCTCTGGGATTCTTCCCCCTCGCTCTCTGTCTCCTCCCCCATCTGCTCTTCTCTCCCTGAAACCCTGACATCTGGCCACATGCTTACCTCTCTTGTTCAAATCAATGGCATGCAGATGTACCAAAATATGGGTGGTGGTGGGGAACATGCCCTAATTTTCCTCAGCTTGTACAATAATTTATGTAAGAGTCAGATAATTTAAACCTGCATTTTTCTTAGTCCCCAACATGATGACCAGCAGAGACGAAATAATGGGTCAAATATATTTCAAATGGACATGGTGAAAAATATCATTTTGTAGCTTAAGTATTAAAAGCACATCAAGAACACCTGGGCTTTCTACTTGTTCCTAGAAAGATAGTTGAAGTGAGTTGCAGGCTGTGAAATGGTTCTGTCTTGGCTCACTCCACTTGCACATGGTGGATTCTGCACCCCCCCCAAAAAAAGCTTTCACAGGTCAAACATATTTTCCTTTATTTCCTCTTTGCTCATATGACTGTAAATTATTATTACATCGAATGATAAACTTAAACCAAAGTGTTTTGGTGCCACCTATTGGGAACAGTGAAGAGTGCACTCAGATGTTTGGGGGAAAAGACACTGTTAGGGACCAATGAGGAACTGCCACATTCTGAAGAGATGCAAAACACAGGAAACTGTGCTGGCAGGTTAGAGCAATTTTCAAATCCACAGTTTCATTTGTACCAATCTGAATGCCACAAAATACGGCAGGGAGGGAAAAGGTACCAGGAACATTCTAAGCATGTCTCCTTAGGAGCAGTTTATAAAAACATAAAACTTGGTAATACACAGTATTGCTGCAAAAGTGCAGGTTACACATCTATAATTGTTATAAGAAAGAAAGTCCACTGTGACCAGGAAAGGTTGCAGTCTACATTGGATGGATTGATTACAGACTGAGTTTCTTGCTCTTGCTGCAGACTCTGTTTCTTCAGAGAATAACTAGGTCTGGGATTCTTGGAAATGTTAAATAGACCCAATTTCCAGTGGGAAGTGGATCCTTGGATCTATTGTTACATTCTTGCATCAAAGCAGTCATAAGAGACATCACACCTGCTTATTTTAGCTGTTAAGGCAGCTGCAGCGGATAATCAGAAGAGCTAAATGGAGCATATTTGTTACCAGTAAACAATATCTTGAAAGTTTATGCTTGTAATTCTCAACTGTTGTGTCTGGATTAAATTATGAAAATTAAGTCAATTTGCTCTTGTTGCAATTTGTTTTGCAGAACCTAAGATTTGGAACAGGGACAAGTCAAAGGGCCAAGTTAGAAATGTAGGCAATACTTGCCTAGGGATATGGACTAGAAACTTTGGGGAAGAAAGAACAAGGCATATGGGTGGAACAAAGAAGTTTCAATCCTTCACTTCTGAGTGATTACTTAAAGAAAATCATGACTGAAAGACATGAACACCTTTCAATCACAATTCTTCTGAGAGATTCTCAGAAAAAACTGACAGCTCTTCTTCTCAAAAACTGAGATTCCATGATAACTGTTTAGCATTTTAGATGTATTAGCAAAAGGCTACTTATTAACATTCTGAGGTTACTGCAACTTATATCAATTCTGCTTTTATTTTTATTTTTTAGAATGGATTGGGATCGATGGTTAGTGATGGGCATCATTGGAATAATAGTAGGAACAGTGGGTTTCCTGATCCATCAAATAATTGATTATCTCATCAAACTGAAATGGGAACTAGTGAAGAACTACATTCAGGTAACACAGCAGAAAATAATAATCTCTCTGCTCAAATTGCTTTGGGGGAAGTAATAAAGTCCAAGTAAGATTTTGTTACCTGCCACCTCTGTCCCTGATGACCTCTCTTTCTACAGACACTGAATGACATACTCTGGTAAAGTGTGCATAACAATGCACAGATTTCTGAAAATAACATGCAAATGATCTTCATTAAGGGAGACTGCTTTGCAATAAAAATTATATTAGTGAAGGTTGAATGCAAATTGTGTATATTAAGAGAAATTTGCACTAAAATGCTGATGAATTATATATATTATAATATTTATATTATATGTATTTATTATATATACAGTGGTACCTCAGGTTAAGTACTTAATTCATTCCGGAGGTCCGTTCTTAAGTCTGAGACTGTTCTTAACCTGAGGTACCACTTTAGCTAATGGGGCCTCCTGCTGCCGCCGCGCCGCCAGAGCACGATTTCTGTTCTCATTCTGAAGCAAAGTTCAGGTTAAGTTCTTAACCTGAAGCACTATTTCTGGGTTAACGGAGTCTGTAACCTGAAGCGTATGTAACCTGAAGCATATGTAATCTGAGGTACCACTGTATATTTGTAGGGTTTTTTAAAAACCCTATCAATTGCTGCAAAAATGTGGAATTTAAGATTGGAAACATAAGGAACAAAGGTAATTGAAATTGACAGATTCATACATCCCCACTTAGGAAGAACAGTTTTTGTTAAAGCTAAGCTAACCTGAACTTGGTCATAGCATGGGAGCCCTTTGTAAGCCACAGTGAACTACAACCCTGGCTACCCACAAGTCTTACTTTTAGGTTTCCCAGAGGCATCTGGTTGTGGGAAACAGGCTGCTAGATGTGATAGACCTTTGGTCTACTCCAAAATCACCTTTTATTCATGCTCGGACATAACTGTAATAATTAAATAAAGCATTGTGAAAGGGAGGCTTGAAGAATGTTGGAGTCTAGAATTGCCCCCAATTAAATATAGCGGACTGACCGCACAATACGCCAATTAAACAAATTTCTACAATTTATCACAGGCTATCTTGTGTGAGGGAAAACTTAGTGATTTAGAGTCTCAAGCAGGAGTTCATCAAATAAGAAAAGTTTTATTTACAAAAAGAGGTTGGGTCAGGTGATGCGTTCTTTCGGGTAGAAGTTAACTTATTAGTTAAACGAAATATAAAAATGTCACAGGCTTAAACACAGAGGTCTATGTCCAGCTTTTCTCAAACTTCAGTTGCTAAAAATCAGTTGTTAGACTTCAGGTAGAAGTTCAGGTTTCTTGAATAGGTGGTAGAATGCTTAACTCAGTTTCTCTTCCTTTACTTAGCTACGACAGGTGTTACTGTTAAATACTTTTGACACAGCATAGCTTCCTTCACAGATTAATATTTTGGTTCATGTGTGAGGGGCACTTTTAGTCAGTTACCCACTCTTTGAGTAATCCCACACCTGAGGCGTTCTAATTAGTATAACAGACCCAGGGGATCACCTCACCCCTTGTTACTGGCTTGGAAGTCTTCTGTACTTAGAAGACCTATCCCCTCCTGGCTATACTGAGGCCCAGGTAGTCTGTATTCTCACAGCTGCTACCTTCTTTGGCTCAGACACAGTCCTCCACTTAACTCCAGTTAACTGTATTCTGCCCCAAGACACTTAACATGGTCTTACTTTCTAAGCTATGAAGGCACCTTATTCCAGCTGTAGATATTTTCCTCAGAGCAGATGTTAAATGCAAATTTGAACCAACTCTCTCAGACAAACCCTATCCTAATCACTGCCTCTCCAACATCTCAAATTAAGCCCTATCTAAAACAAACAAACAAAAAAACACAAAAAACACCAAATGCCTCAGAAACTGTTCCTCCCAAAGTGCTGCTCCGCACCTCCTATTTGGTTAGCTGTCTTGGTAGCCATTTGGAGAGACATTCCAGCACTCTGGTAGGATTCTGAGGGACTGCATCACCAGTCTCTGGTCTGGCTCTGCTGCCTGTCACACATGCCACATCTACATCATACATATTAAACTCTTATATCACTTTATATCAATTTGTGCTTCTCACAAAGGATCCCAGGAATTGAAGTTTAAGGATGCTACAGGTTGTTAGGTGACCCCCTCAATGAGCTACAATTCCCAGCACCCTTGCAAAACTACAGTTCCCAGGGTTCTTAGGTGGCAGCCATTATTGTTATGGTGTGGATATGACAAATAATAACATGTTAAAGAATAAAGCCACAAAGTAGATTTACATTTTTATTTGTTGTAAAAATGGGAATAACAACTACCATGAATGCACCACACAGGGGTGCAGTATATATTAACTATAGTCCCATGGTTGGATCAAAGACCCCAAGTCAGTTTTTAAACACTACACTACACCAATTTTGAGTTCTCCAAGAGAGACTCCAAGAGAACTGCTACTTTCTTAGATAGGCAACTGAAATAACAGAAATTGTCAGTGGATTTAATAATGGTTCCCTCAGTGTTTATAGCTGATGTGACAGGCCCAATACTGGGCCTGTGGTACACACACAGCTTAGTTTCTATTTTCCTTAGATTGAGGCCCATAATAAATTGGTATGCTGGCTGCTTGAGCAGTCTGTACGGAATGCACATCTTGTTGAGTCTGTTGACAACAAGAATGCAGTTGTCAACAGAGAGGACATCATGGTTCAGTCAGTCCATCTGGTCTTATTTTAATGTGGCAGAGGTTAACAGCATCACCATCAAGGTGAAAACAAATGGAGACTAACCATTATACTTAAGACTGCATCTAGCACAGCATGGAAGGATCTAAGAAGGAATAACCATAGAGGGCATCTCCTTATAGCACCAGTTGCAACATCTTCTTCCATGGGCGTAGCCAAGATTTTTGCTGGGGGGGGGGAGGCATTTGTTGGGTACATCTTCTCTGTATCGTTCCCATTTTAGTATATGTGCTGCCGAAGTGAGCATGCCTTCACCTCTTTGTTACACATGCTCTTGTTGGCATCCATCTGCCTTGGGAGACAATGGAGGAGTGTGCTTTGAGGTTGAGGTCAAGTTGTTGTAAGGTTGCAGCTCCTGCTGTAGCTGTAGAGACTGATGTAGGAGAGACATGTTTTGTTGCAGCTGGGGCATAATAGCCAGTTGTCAACTGTCTTTGATACACTCACTTGTCGTTGTCTGAGATTTCAGGCTCAGAACAACCGAAGAATAGAAGGTAGGCAACAAAATTGGGAAGAGGCCTTTGACAAAATCTTGACATTACAAGTCACATGTAAGCAAACTTCAGGTAATCAGAGGAGAAGATTCCAATATAAATTATGTCTATCCCTTTAGTTTGCACAGAGGTTGACCCAAATTGCATGTATCTGGTCTTCCTGGATGACTGCAGAGTAAGCACATGTTTGCAATTTACCGTCAAAGATCTGACCTGAGGCCAAGACAGGAAATCTGTGGTAGCTTGCTGAGCCATTTAAATTTGGGAAACAAAAACAGCATCTTTGACTTACAGGCACAAGAGAATCCAATCTCAACAAAATGACTTTTTTTCTTGCAAATTTGTGGGAGTTAATTTACTTGCAAAGGACAGTGGAGACAACATGATTCTGGCTAACCCAAACACAAACAGTTCAAAATGGAATGGGATGACAGTCAGACAAAATTGGTGGAATGGAAGGCATATTTCATAACTTTCTATAATAATTCTATAAGGTATTCACTAAGAAAACTGCACAGCCTTTGTTAATTGGATATTGGGATATATAGGTAGCTATGGTATTATTCAGGAAGAGCATTTTGATGAGCATTTGCCTTGAGAAAGATGAGGGTGCAAAATCTTAAAATAATTAATAGTCAAATTACATTTTAAGCAATATTAAAATAAAGTTTTTTCTAAATAGGAATCCACACACAATCCTATACATGTCCAGCAGTAAATTCTGTTGATTTGAATCAGAATTTCTCCTAGGCAAACAATTAGAATTGTAACCTCAACTAGGCATGAAGTAAAGGGATTTCTTGAAAATAAAGTAAGTTGTATTTATGTCAAGTGACTCTAAAAGTGCCTTTTTGCCTTTAATCCTTTAAAATAAATGTGAATATAGTTAATTAATATGCAATATATGTTACGGTTGCCATATTTCAAGAAGTAAAGATCTGGACACCCTCAAAGTTGTTGAGGAAAACTGAAGATCCAGGACAAACCACTGCCTGGATATTCCTCCCCGGATGTCACTTCTGCCTTTGAAATCCCGGTAATGTCCAGGAAATCCTGG
This sequence comes from Podarcis melisellensis, assembly GCF_964234715.1. Classification (NCBI taxonomy): domain Eukaryota; kingdom Metazoa; phylum Chordata; class Lepidosauria; order Squamata; family Lacertidae; genus Podarcis; species Podarcis melisellensis. Next base: position 40,229,912 of record NC_138539.1, on the reverse strand, counting down.
ACGTATGGCAGCCCTAATATATGTGACATGGGATCTTGCTATTTTCAGCTCAGACAATATTCCCTGTTTAATGGCTATTTCATTCAAGTGATCAATTTCAAATATTGTAAAACAGAGAGCATAAATCCACATGATGACTTTCTTCTATGAACATGTGTTCTTTAAAGACACGTATTCAGCTAAGTGTACTCAGAACAGACCCATTGAAATTAATGGACCTAGCTTAGTCATGCTCATTCTTTTCAATAGGTCTGCTCTACATAAAACTTAGTTGAATACCATCCTCGGATTGGTTGCTTGAATGACATTTTTTACCAAGAGCTGTAATGGCTGGTGAGGTGGTTTGGTAGCTGAAACTGCTGGCATCTGCTATATGACAATTGTATGTGTGTGTTGGAGGGGGGGGGGGTCCTGTCCATATATTTTAGCAATGGGAGAAGTTGATGGGGGCAGATGGTGCCATACTCATCACTGTGCAAACAGGATGCTGGACAAGATGGGCAATCGGTCTGATCCTTAAGGCTCTTACGTTCTTCTAATATGTGCAGTGACAATGTATTTGTTTGGCAAATGAATATCCTACCATATTATGCAGTTTTTCTACCAATAACTATTTATTTTGTAAAACTGGCAGAAAGGCAACTTTCATATGACCTGGTTATACATACTTGGAATTGGACTGGCTATGATCATTGTATCCTCAGGACTGGTTGTGGTAAGTACTGAACACCTGCTTCTTGCTCAGTTTTTAAGATATCAGGATATGATATGTTTGTCTGGGTGGAATGTGTCCCATAATAATGCTTGTTGCTTGCCTATGTGGAAGATAGAAAAGGTGTGTGTATTTGTGTTTTGTGTGTGTAAAAACTAGCTTACTGTAGAAGGTAAAATTTATATTAACTTTTCTGTCCAATTTTGCCCCTAGTCCCACCTATCCCTAGCATGTGGCCCCTGGAATAATAATAATAATAATTTATTATTTGTACCCCGCCCATCTGGCTGGGTTTCCCCAGCCACTCTGGGCGGCTTCCACAGAGATAAAAAATACATTAAAATATCACACACTAAAAACTTCCCTGAACAGGGCTGCCTTAAGATGTCTTCTGAATGTCAGGTAGTTGTTTATCGCTTTGACGTCTGATGGGAGGGTGTTCCACAGGGCGGGCACCACTACCGAGAAGGCCCTCTGCCTGCTTCCCTGTAGCTTTGCTTCTTGCAATGAGGGAATTGCCAGAAGGCCCTTGGTGCTGGAAGGTTGCCTCAGGCTGAAAAAGGTCTTACACTCCTGATTTAGGCATGTTTACCTGATAATCCAGGACACGGGTGGTGCTGTGGTCTAAACCACAGAGCCTAGGGCTTGCCAATCAGAAGGTTGGTGGTTCGAATCCTCGTGATGGGGTGAGCTCCCATTGCTCAGTCCCAGCTCCTACCCACCTAGCAGTTTGAAAGCACGTCAAATTGCAAGTAGATAAATAGGTACCGCTCCAGCGGGAAGGTAAACAGTGTTTCAGTGCGCTGCTCTGGTTCGTCAGAAGCGGCTTAGTCATGTTGGCCACATGACCCGGAAGCTGTATGCCGGCTCCCTCGGCCAATAAAGCGAGATGAGCACCGCAACCCCAGAGTTGTCCGCGACTGGACTTAACTGTCAGGGGTCCCTTTACCTTTTTACCTGATAATCCTGTCGATGAATCATGACTGGATATTGGATAACATTTGATTCGAGCTGTGCTATGTGAGCTTTTGTGGCTGCTACAATAATATTGCCTTTTCCTTTTCACAGTTCTTTTGTCCAACAGGTGCACCAAGTGGATTACCGGAAGTCATAGGTTTTCTGAACGGAGCTTCTATTCAGCACATTTTTAATATCAGAACTTTTGTGGGAACTTTTGTCTCTTGTGTTCTGGCTGTGGCATCTGGTCTCTTCTGTGGACCAGAAGGTCCCATGATTCACTTGGGGTGAGAAATCAATATTTTAAAAGTTACAGATTTTAAAGAAAATATGGATAGGGAGAATGGAATGGAGGATATTGGGAAAAGGCATTAGATGACTGGCACACTGAATAAGCACACTTCCTACTGCAATATTTTGTTGCATGCCCATTCATATATATAAAACACATAAAATCTTATGAGTATAATCCATAATATAAAGAATGAATTAAATTTATCATTGCTATTATATTAAAATTATTGGTCACTTTTTCTCAATGAGCAAGTCAAAGCAGCTTGCAACCAACTAGTTTTGCATGCCTTCTGCCATCTGGTTATTTGATTTCTTTAATCTGAAACTTTGTAAATCAGCAAATTAAATATACCATTAATTTTTCACAATACTTTCCCCAGTGCAATAATAGGATATGGATTGAGCCAGTCCAGGCCAAAGATCCTTGGAATGAATCTCCCCTCCTTCACCAGATTTTGGAACTCAGCTGACAAGTAAGAGACCTTATCAATTAAATATGCAATAGTTAACTAAAAAGGGTTACTGGCTGCCTTAACTTAGGTAACATGTAAAAGTAACGATAGAAACATTTAACTGTAATGGTGTCTTCAGTGGAAACATAGAGTTGTGTATCCAGTGCTATCAAACAGTGCAATGGGACTTTACATCCTTCTCTGCCATTTGGCAGTCTCCACATATTTGGGGAGAGCCTGAGGGCTGCAAGAGGAAAGAATAGAAGTAGAACTTTGCTTGTGCAATGTTGGATTCAGCTCATAAGGGTTATACTGTTGAAGAATTGTATAGACGCTTTCTTTAGGAGAAACAAGGGTCCATTTTGGATGCAAAAATCCAGACAGCTTTCCTCCTAAATCATGCCTCCACAGCAGCAAATACAGCATTTCAAACAGCAGTTCGCAGTGCAATGTATATGTGTTTACCTGGAAGTAAGACAAAAGGTGGTCATTGTGGCTTAATGCTGTGTGGTGTGAGTGTGGAGCAGAATCCACATCCACATGTGTTTGTCTTGACTGGTGAAGCTTGATTAGTGAAACCTGGTTATGTTGCATTTTTGAGCACCATCATTATGAAGCATACAGCTGCCAAATAGAATATGGTAAAGCTGCTATGTTGAATGCATAGAATAAATGAGGTTTAAGGCTGCTCATCTGATTTTTAATTGCCTTCTCCCATATGTTTCAATAGTGGCTTACTCAGTTATAGAGCATGAACAAAACAGAACTTTCAGGTCAAAATGGTCAGGGGATTTTTAAATGGATGTTGCTCACATGAAATGACTTCATGCAATGTGACATGGAGAATGCTACTTTTGTATAAAATAACATATTTTCAAGATACTTGGATGCGATAAATCACCAGATCTTGCAGTATGGACAAGGATCACAAACACTTTATCTTCTATTTGTGAAATGCTGGCATTTGCAAATCCATGGGGTGCCCTGTAAGATCTTACTTTAAACAAGATCTATTATACCAGTGTTATTGTTCATGTCAAGCCTGCATTTGGAAAGCTTTGAATGATCAAGTTCCATAGCCTTAAAACAGTGGATTATAAAAATATGTAAATAAAACATGTGCCTTTGACCATACTGTTTGTTGTATCTCCAAACAAAAAGCCATTACAAACTATCTGTGGCTCAAGGATAACCAGACAGCCCAAATAAACATGATACATTTTGCTTTTTAACTTGCCTCAACAATTAGTGAAATAACTTAGAGATGTGTTTGTTAAGCTGTTACTTATGGAAGAAATTTGCCCCGTGACCAATGGCACAGATTTCTGAAGTATTTTTGCATGTTCATTAAAATCCCCATGGCAGTTTGAATCCACCTGATACGGGTCACAACCAAATACATTGGCCCTTGAGGTCTATCTAGTAATAGAGGACTTGGGTTAATTCAGTTTGACAAGAGTTGGCTAGATTGCTGTTGCATAGCTTGCTATGGGCACTTCCAGATGACCTGTTCATCCTGATTCATTTGCAGGGAGATAGGACAATGTTGGCTGCTCAGAGAGCATTCACCAGTAGTGGCTGGTGAGGCAGTAGGTGTAGGGTACCCAACACTCCTGCCTGTATGCACCACACTGAGCTCCCTGAATTGGGGCCCTTCCTGTCTCTATACACAGCATCAACCCAGTGGGTTGGGAAGTCAGGAGATCAACAGAGCCCCCCCCCCCCGCTAGTGCCTTACCAGCTGCTACTGGTATTCAGTCTGATTTGCTTGCAGGAAGGTCAGTTGACATTGCAAGTATTAGCCTACACTTTCCGGTACCTTTCCCAATCACTTTCCTCATCGCAAAAAGTCTGAACTTTTGGAGAAGTGGATTTGTTTCACAAGCCCTCCTAATCAAAAATAGTTGTGAGACTTGAATTTGTTGTTGCGGGATTGAATCCCACCTGAAAATAGCAACAGTCTGGAAGTGCCATATGCACTATTCAAAAGCAGGTATCATTTTGACTTTATTTTGATCCGAGAAAATATGTAAAATTGGCACTTATTTCAAGCTCACAACAAAGTAATTAATTATGCATGCTGTTTTGTGAACCAAAGATGAAGAAACAAAATTTAAAAAATCCTTCCAGTAGCACCATAGAGACCAACTACGTTTGTTATTGTTATGAGCTGAATCTGAAAAAGTGTGCATGCACACGAAAGCTCATACCAATAACAAACTTAGTTGGTGTCTAAGGTGCTACTGGAATGATTTTTTAAATTTTGTTTCGACTACGGCAGACCAACACGGCTACCTACCTGTAAATAAAGATGAAGAGTATATCTTACTTATCTAAAGTAATGGGATTATCCTGAAACTCTGTTCTCTCCTCTCCTCCCACCCCATACTCCTCTTTGTTACAGGAGGAATTTTGTTACGGCTGGTGCTGGAGCAGGGATTGCCTCTGTGTTCCATGCTCCAGTGGGTGGACTTCTATTCACACTGGAGGAGGTGGCCTCTTTCTGGGATATCAAGCTGGCCTGGCAAACGTTCTTCTGCTGCATGACGGCTGCCTTCACCACAGATCTCATCTCCTCTTCTCTCTGTGGGTTTGTCTACAGGGGCCAATTTGGATTTTTCAAAGCAGAGATGAGGATTTTATTTTGGGTATGTACTACATCCACACTAAATTAAGTCAAGGCCACATGTGTATTTTGCTGTGCCTGTTTATTTTAAATATTCATATTCCACTTCACCCTATGTTCAAGGTTGCTTATGCTATGAGGAAAAGCTGCCACATTGGGGGCTTTTTATAGTTTAGAGGAAAGGTGAGTAAGAGGTGGCCTGATAGATGTGTATAAATTTATGTGTGACCTGGAAAAAGTGGATGGAAGAAAAGCTTCCCTTCCCGTAACACTAGAACTCATAGTCATCCAATGAAGTTGAATGTTGGAGGATTCATGCAGGCAAAAGAAAGTACTTCTCCATGCAGCACCTAGTTCAGGGGTAGGCAACCTAAGACCCATGGACCGGATGCGGCCCAATTGCCTTCTCAATCCAGCCTGCGGACGGTTCGGGAGTCAGTGTGTTTTTACATGAGTAGAATGTGTGGTTTTATTTAAACTGCATCTCTGGGTTATTTGTGGGGCATAGGAATTTGTTCATTTTTTTCTTCAAAATATAGTCCGGCCCACCACATGGTCTGAGAGTTGGTGGACCAGCCCATGGAATCTGAAAAAGATTGCTGACCCCTGACATAGTTAAACAGAAGAATTTGCTCCCATAAGAGGCAGCAGCAACCCCCAACTTGGATGGCTCTGAAAGTAGATTAGACAAATTCATGGAGGCTAAGGCTATCAATAGCAAGTAGCCATGATGGCTGTACTCTGGCTCTACAGTCTGAGGCAGCAATGCTTTAAATACCAGTTGCTGGTAACCACAGGAGGGGAGTGGGCTCTTGTGCTTAGGTCCTACTTGCAGGCTTCCCATTGGCATCTGGTTGGCCACTGTGAGAACAGGATGCTGGACTAGATGGGCCATTGGCCTGATCCAGCAGGTTCTGCTTATATTTTTTTTAAGAATCATAATTAAAATTCCATAAAAACAGAATTACAAACAAGTTGAACATCTAAAACAGCAGTAATAAACACCCAGCTCAACTGATTTCAACTCCCAAACACCATCCTGAATAAAAAAAGGCTTGCAGACTCCTTAACATTTTTAAAAAAATAAATTTATATACAACACTTCATCTGAAGATCATAGGGTAGTTTGCAACATAAAAACATTCTTCTGAAAATGATCACAAGTGTGCTTTGGTTAACTATCTCTGGAAGGCCATTCCACAACCCTGAACAATCCACTCCCCATAAGCTCAAATCTTTGCTGAGGTTGACTTGACCTCCAACAATGATGGAACACTGAACAGGGCACCAGATCAGGTGGGAATAAATCATTCTGTTAGGTGTGCATGTCTAAGGCCATAAAGAGCTTTAAAGATTAAGAACAGTGAGTGGTATCCAATGCTAATTGTACTCAGAGCAGACCCATTCAAATGAATGAACATGACTAACTTAGGGCCATCAGTTTCAATGGGTCTACCCTGAGTAATACTTAGTTGGCTATAACTCAGTGTCTTGAATTGTTAGCAGATGTCTCCTGCCTCCCCATTATCACCAGGTCAATATCAGAAGATCATGGGTAACATTCATCCTGGTTTTAGTGAATACTCTGGGCAGATGCAGATGCATCTTTGGAACCCTGCAGAGCAGGAAACAGCTTCGAGGCAATTTGGGGGGTGGGAATCATGTGTGGGGAACCCAGGCTGCTTCTCCCTTCCATATTTCCCCACTTTGAAACTGATTTATTTGAAATAAGCATGTTCCTACAATGTGCCTTTAACCCTCTCTTAACTTGCTTGCTCCATATGTGGATCTTAATATGGGAAAGACCACAGTTTCGACTGATTTAAGGCATATGCCACCTCATACTTCTTGTGTGAATATGCCATAAAACACAGGAGACTTTTTTATAAACTGGAGAGTAATCCAAACAAAGATTGAGGTGAAACATAGTTGGGGACAAGTAATACCTTCATATTAAAAAGCAGACACATCACCTTGCCAACAAAGGTCCATATAGTAAAAGCCATGACTTTCCCAGTAGTGATGTATGGAAGTGAGAGCTGGACCATAAAGAAGGCTGATCGCCGAAAAATTGATGCTTTTGAATTATGGTGCTGGAGGAGACACTTGAGAGTCCCATGGACTTCAAGAAGATCAAACGTATCCATTCTTAAGGAAATCAGCCCTTAGTGCTCACTGGAAGGACAGATCATGAAGCTGAGGCTCCAATACTTTGGCCACCTCATGAGAAGAGAAGACTCCCTGGAAAAGGACCCTGATGTTGGGAAAGATTGAGGGCACAAGAAGAAGGGGACGACAGAGGATGAGATGGTTGGACAGTGTTCTTGAAGCTACAAACATGAGTCTGACCAAACTACGGGAGGCAGTGGAAGACAGGTGTGCCTGGCGTGCTCTGGTCCATGGGGTCACGAAGAGTCAGACACGACTAAACGACTAAACAACAACAACAAATACCTTCATAATATCTGTGTTCTTGGCAAGGTTGGAGACTTACGGAGAGAACTGAGTGAGAGAAACCTTTTGCAGAACACTCTTGTTTTATAGCAGTGCTTTAAACAATCCTAAAAACTGGCTAGAAGTACCAATATAGTTTTCCATTTCATGTTTGAATTCTTTATCTCATATGATTTCTTGCAGGCTCTTCTTTAGTATTCCTTTGTGGACTCATGTTCTTTCTCATCTGATCCTCAACCAGATGTATGATAAGGGAATTTAGCAAATATAATTGAATGTGGATGTAATGGAAAAGTGGGTAGGAGGGAGAGAAAACTCTTAAGAAATAGGCTCATGGAAACACACTTACCTGTCCAAGAAGGTCCTCCTGAGCAATTTAGGGACTAGCTACTCATTTATTTATTTTTTGCAAAAAGTATTACAATGACATCATCATTATGTGTCCAGAGCACTGCCTAGTCCAATGTTGTTAGATAAGTTTCAATTCTTAAGGCTCAAGAATGTGGGCAAGGTGCTTGAACTGGTTAGGGTGACCACTTTGTGCTGTGGACCCTTGCCCCTCTTGGCTGATAAAAACTAGCTGGGCCAGGGAGGTGATTTATGCCTCCTTGTGAGAGTGAATGGTCCCTGCCTGCTTGAAGGAGGCAGTAGTAAAACCATTCCTTAAGAAACCCTCACAATCAAAATAATTATCGGCCAGTTGCCAATCTTCCCTCCTTGGGGAAGGTTCTTGAGCAGGTGGTCGCAGATCAGATCTAGGCACTCTTGGAGGAAACTGATTTTCTGGTTACATTTCAATTGAGGTTTAGGCTCAGTTTTGGAGCAGAAACTATTTTGGTTGTAAACTGCCCTATGGGCGTAGCCAAGGAGGGGCAGCTGCCCCCACCCCAGATCAAGTGAAACAATAGGAATACTTAACTAACTGACCAATCATGTCAGTTCTGTCCCTTAACAAAAGTCCTGCCCCCCAACAAAGTCTTGCCCCCCCAAACCAGAGCTATTAGCCACTGTTACAGAGGAAGAAATGATGTGACAGGTTTTTGTTTAATTCCACTCAAACTCAGACCTTGGGATTTTGGGTGATTTCAGAAGGGTCAAGAATAAATGGCAAAAACGAACGAAAGATGGCCAAAGGTGTTGTAGAAGTCAAAACTCGCTTTATTTTTAGAAAGTTGTTTGACACATTTCAAGATGTGCAGCTTATTCTTTCCAAGGGTATTTCCCCTGTGCAACTCTTTGCAGAGAAAGCAACATTCTTTTTGTACTTGCCTTGTTTAGGTGAAGAGACAAGTGGTATATGGTGGGGGAGAGAACTTGCTCTCTCTGGAAAGCGTCTTGCAAGAAAACACATTTTCAAGGGTATTTAAAGCCCTAGTTAGCTCATTTTGGGGCTGTGTACACATTACCAGTTTAAAACTCAACTAGGCCTCCCCCTCCTCAGTTTGGATTAAAACTGGTTTGGGTGAAAACACGTCAAAAATGCAGCATTTTACAGGAAACAACAGAATAGATACAGGATTGTGGCTTACATTGTGCATATACCACTTGTGCATCTATGATCAGGAACAGGTACTTGTTGGTAGTGGCACCTGGTTGGGTTTATGGAACATCTTCCTTTGAGGAAGTTTTTACTCAACATGAAGAAAAGCCACTTTGCCACAATTGCCATACCGAACAATACAGTGGATTATAATGATTTCCGCCTTGAGTTACAGTTTATAGTCCTTTATAAGTTTATTTAGGATATTTCACAAAAGAGCAATTGATTTTGGCTCCCACTCTCCTGGAGGAACTGTTGCCAATGTGGTTTCTACCACAGCTTCACTGTTTTATTTTTTGCCTGCCAGCTAGGCTAGATAATCAAATGCTTTCATTTCATTTAGTGTGGGGCTCCAGGGAAATCTGGCTGCTTTCATGTTTTATAGCCAAACTCTGAGCAGAGAGCTTGTGGGTTATGTCAAGAAAAAAACCAACATTTATTTTCTTCAGTTTATGCTGAACATAGCAGTGTAAAGAAGTCTTAAGACCCTTGATTTTCCAAGGGTAGGATTTTATGGAAGTCTGAATTTATTATTTATAAATTCTGCAGTACTATGCACACTTAACCTGGGAATAAGCGTGCATAGGACCAAGCAGCACAACTTGCTACTACTCAGAACAAAGTGTAGTTCATCTTGGTTGGATTTAAGTTTTAAAGAGCAAGAAAAATGTGAAATGTACTCAAGTAGGAACTATCAACCAAGATAAATCTTATGAACTCATGCTGCAAATGCAATGCACACTGTGTTAGAAGAAACATGTTAGAAGACAAAAATAAATTATATATAATGCATATTTCACTTGTAATAGCTTATGGTTCAGCTTCAGTTATATCATGCAGATTCTTTTTTTCTTTTGGAGAAAGGTATATGTAGCAGAATCAAGGGGCGACTCTTTGCTGGATGTATGCCAGGCAAGTAGCTATAGGGCAGTGCGGGGTAACAAAGTTAAAATGTTCATTACCGCTCCACCCACTTTCTACCTCTGGCCCCACACAGCGTTGACATATGAACCACATAAGTTTGCCCAGAAGGAATGCAGCCCACAGGCTGAAAGAGGTTCCACACCCCTGCTATAGGATATGGTGGAAGCTCCCTATATCTGGTGCAACACCCAATATGCCACTGCTGTTGCTTATTCACTGTTACAACTCTCCAGATATGCTGGCTGCGCACTTCATCAGTACATCTGTTCCTGGAGCCACTGGAAGCCATATGAAATTGTTTCTGGCATATGACGGCCCCCAAACCCAATCCTGAGCAGGCAAATACAAGCAATTGAGCAAGTGCTTCTGTTTTAGGGAAGTAGGATTGTATGGGATTACTTGCATCCTTTAAAAAATTATTTCTGTTGGTATGCATGTGTTTGATGGAGAGCAGTGCAAATGTGTAGTAAGGCTCTGCTGGTTTTACAGACCTGTAGAAGATGTACATCTGCTGTTAGAACGTTCAGAAGGTCAACAATGTAGTCTTCTGTACTAAAGTACCCAGCAGTCTCTGTAAGGCTACAGTCCCCAACATGGTACATAGGAACACCATGTTGCCCTTGGCACCCACCAAGTCTCTCTTTCTTCCATTTTTAAAATGTTCCCCCTTTTTGGAGACTTGGTAGTTTTAGCTGTTCCTGTACTTATTTGGGGTTTGTGTTTTGCCTGTTTTAGGGGAGGTGGCTTTCTATGAAATGGGTATTTTGTGGTGCCCACAACAGTTTCTGAGATTTAAAAATATGCCCCTCAGGATCCCCTGCTTCTTAGGGACATACAGGAAGTAAAAGGAATCAGGAAGCAATGAGCTTGCCATGGAATTAAAGAAGAGTTCTAGATTGTGATACAGCAGCAAAAAATGCTAATGCTTTTCTAGGCTGTATGAACAGAAGTATAGTGTCCAGATCAAGGGAAGTAATAGTACCGCTCTTTATGCCTTGGCCAGACCATACCTGGAATACTGTCCAATTTTGGGCACCACAATTTAAGAGGGATGTTGACAAACTGGAATGTGTGCAGAGGTGGGCAACCAAGTTGATCAAGGGTCTGGAAACCAAGCTTTATGAGGAACAGTTAAAAGAGCTGGGTATGTTTAGCCTAGAAAAGAGGAAGCTGAGAAGATATATGATAGCCATCTTCAATTATCTCAAAGGCTGTCACATGGAAGAGGGAACAAGCATTGTAGGGTAGGACTCGAACCAATTGGCTTCAAGTTATAATAAAGGAGATTCTGACTAAACATATGGAGAAAATTCTGACAGTAAGAATTGTTTGACAGCAGAATATTCTCTCTCAAGAGGTTGTGGACTCTCCTTGCTTGGAGGTTTTTAAGCAGAGGTTAGATGGCCATCTGTCATGAATATTTTAGTTGAGATTCCTGCATTGCAGGGGATGATCCTTGGGATCCTGTCCAACTCTACAATTCTATGATTCTATGAAATTAAAGAACTACAACAGGAATAAAATTGATTAAAACAACTCAATGTCTGAAAAGATTTCCTTGATAGAGAAACCTCAAGGATATATACAGTATGACAAGTTCTTTGGGAGGCACTGGCAAAACTTAGAATTTGAAGGGGAAACATGCTGTTGATTCTTAAATAATAACTGGCACATCCAACAAAGCAGGCCAGCCTATCCAGTAGCCTATTCCAAGCTTATTCTGGTTCTATGCAAAACTAAAGGTAGAAGACAGCATCAGATAAAATAAAGAATCTGGCATGAGGTCCTTGGCTATGATCCATAAGCTATTACAAGTACAACCTGCATTTTCTACATCTAATTTCTGCTTCTTCGAGTTGTTGTATCACACCTCTTTTAACAGAGTGGCTGCTGTATGTCAACTAAAATGGCAAAATTAACAGAACATATTGTTTCTTTCTTTTTCAATGCAGGTTAAGAACTTACTGGACATGAGTGTGTTGGCCTTCGTTCCAGCCATTTTCCTTGGAATACTTGGAGGACTTTTAGGAGCTCTTTTTGTTTTTCTGAATATAAGAATTAATAGATTACGCATGTGGTTCTTCAACACAATTCCAAAAACATCCCTCAGAAAAACAGCTAAGCTCTTAGAATCTGTGCTGGTTCTTGTAAGTACTTAATGGTGTTTTGCCAAGTGTTCCAAAGTTACAACTGTGGTAGCTAGAATTAAGACCTAAGTCTGAAAACATAAAGGTTACTAGAACAATGGAAGGTGCTAAGTTGCCACATAGAACTGGCAGAATAACAGCAGATACTCAGAGGCCTTGAATCTATCTCCTACCAATATTTTCCAGTCTTTCTGAATTATGCAGAAGTCTAGTCATTAACAATCAGGTTAGGATTGTAATTTACAACAGTTATTGTTGATATTGCTACATAATACATTGTTTGGGAATATATCCATAATTCATAAATTTATGTTCAGCTGTTCAGACATATTTTGATCTTATCACATGCATACAAATTTAAACAGAGACTTTGGGGTTAGGGACCCACATATATGGAAATAAAACAGATAAGAAACAAGGTAACTCTGAGTACCTTCCTGCCAAGAAGCTGCTGATCTCTAGGCTATGAAATGAGAGGTCCTTCCATGCAATAAATAAAAGATTATTTCTTCACTGTATTTTTTATAACAACTAGCTTAATTAACTATTGGAACATTATTATTATTAGTTGTAGTAGCATTTATTTAATTTCTATACTGTCCTTCATTTAAAGATCACAGGCCGGTTTACAATATAAAAATGCAACAATACACACCATAATAACAAAGAAAAAACAATAACATGGAAAGATTACTTCAAAAAGTTTAAAACAAAACAACAAAGCTTGCATTAGAATTTTGCTTAAGAATGGAGATTGGCAAATGCAGTTGATGCATGAATAAGGATTCTGAGTGCAGGGATCTTTGAAGCATAGGTTCATGGGATTCCACATCAGCATCTATGCTTCTTGGCCTGACTTTAATAATTTCTTTTGTAATTAAGGAATTTCCCCTTATTGTTCTTCAATACACTCACACATTTCTCCTCTGACTGACTGCTCTCACCACCATGTGAAAACTCAGTAGGTCACACATGGTAAATATTACTGACAAAATGAGTGTTTATAGAATATGCAAGTCCTTGCATAATGAGCAACATTATCTATTGTTTGGATGCACTTGAAAAATATGGGTCAAGGCACAAAAAAAGCATTTGGGTAGAGTTCTTGCACACAGATCAAACCCACCATACTCACCTACCGTCCTTAACTTCCTCATAGTTCCTTCCCTAGCCAAGCAGCAGGAGAAGGTGGACAGACATCATGTACCTGTTAATTCTCCTGTGCGATATACTTAAAACATAGAACACTTATTACAGGTACCTATTGCCTACTGTAGGAAGGTGGGAGAGTGGGTAGTGGGTCCAGTGAACTGCCTCTTGCTTTGGAGTAATGTGGCTTCCTGCCTGCTTTAGCAACAGAAGAAAAGCAGTAATAGCATGCTCCCCTGTCCTTCACTGACTTGTCTCCACCTCCAGGATGTGGTGAGTTCAGCCCTTGCTGCCTTAATGAATAGAAGGCAGGACCACAACAATCATGGCTAGCTCGATCGAGGATTCGGCACAGCGTTAGGGCTCACCTACACTTCCGCTTGTCTTATACCTAGAAAGCAAAGGTCTGAGAGGTTATCTGCTTGTCCTGTGCTTTTTAAGTACAAGTTCAAGTAGCTTTTCATCTGTTCCATTGCTTACCCTGGGAAAACCTTCTATTTACTACTGAATCAGAACCAACATCAATCTGCAGACAAACTGACATTTTTTTCTGATTCAGCGGTAAACAAGTTGGAATGCTAGATATCTTGAAGAAATGTTCCGGTAACTAACGGAAGACAATTCCAATCCTAAAACCAGTACAAAAGAAGTCAGAATTCTAGTCATGGATTGCTGGATTGTGAACTTTGATATTAGACCTTTCAAGAGCTTAAATACACCTTTCTTATATGAATGTGAACTTGAGTGGATGTGTATAAGGGTAAATTTGTTTATTTTATATTCAACATTTCTCTCTTACGTATTTTAAAAAAACATGTATAGGTTTTGACCATTACTGCAACGGTCTACTTGCCATATTTCTTTCACTGTACTCCAGTCAAGAACCTGCCAGAATTTGAACCATCTACTAAGCCAGAGAAGTAAGTAGTGAAAAGAGAAATGCAGGCATCTTTATAAGTGCCACTAGCTTCTTCATTTTCAGAATTGGTCCCTTCATGAAGCTTAAGTGCAACTTCATAAGTTGTTGGTGCCAGACCAACAATTTGCTTGAATATGGGAGCCCAGGAAATGAAACGTTTCCATCCATACATTCCATCCATCCACCCACCCACCCATCCATCCACCCACCCATCCATCCCAACCTCCCTATCCATCCTATTCTGATGTTTCTATTTAAGAAACCTTTCAGAATGATGTCATGGAATCATAGAAACAGTTGGTTGTAAGGAAATCACAGAAATAATCCACTTGGGTAATTCTCAAATGATGCATCTAAAGTAAATTTCAATAACACAGTACCTGTGGGTACTAGTGTGTCCACCCCTCTTTATATGGCACGTATGAAAGGTTTCAGTAAATGCTTCCTCACAAATCAGTGCATGAGATATTGTTAGCTCTTCCTCCTCAATTCCTGTTTGCACTATCTTAGCCTCTCCTACACCTCTCCTATAGCAGCCATTTTGTGTTATGCCACACCCCTACAACAGCCATTGTGCGACCCCCCACTGGTTAGCACAGCACTTTATTAAAATTCCATATGTGCCCCCTGGCCCCAAAAGATAAGTGACCTCGCATCTAGAGTTATCAGTGGGCTATAGGCTCTTTTGTGACCGGATTGCTCCCCATTATACACATTGCAACACAAGGGCTTAAAAAGGAGAGCTGTCTTCTGAATAAAGAGATGGAGGCTAACTGCTTAAGTACAGAACATATGCACGATGTCAATCATATAAACACAAAGCTAACTCCTCTTCCTAAACTAAGTTTAGTTCCAAATTTAAAGATATAGAAGTGAAACAGTTTACCAAATCATTGACTACTTTAAAAAGAACCAAACAAGCACCAATCCTAGAGTTATTCTATGGATAATAAATATTTTGGAGAGATATTGAGGACTTCAGATACTCACACATGTGTTGAAAGAACATGTGAGGGGGAGTTGTAGGTCCACATGGGCTAGTCCCACCCCTAACTGGTCTTTGCTGGATGGTGAACTTTGATATTAGATCTTTCAAGGACTTAAATACACCTTTCTTAGATTTAGTTGGTTTGTTATGGGGCTCTACATGTGTACTTTCCCTTTATGAAAGGGAGAATACAGATTGGGTGAGGATTATGAAAGGGAGAATACAGATTGGGTGCATATGGTGTTCTATGCACTTACATGCTCCTCTGTTGCATTTAGAGCTGGGAGGAAGATATGTCTATCGAGGATGGTGATGACTGGCCCAGTCTGCTTGCTCTGCCTCACATGTTATTCAATACATGTAGTATGTCTGAACCCCCTTTTGCAGTATGTATTCTACTCATGAATACAATGTTGTTTCTTTTATTTTTGATTTTTCAAGTATAAGCCAGCCTACGTGGCACATTTCAGAATATAACTGTCCCCTGGGAACAATCCAGACTGGACCAGATGGAGCGAACTATTCCAACCAATCCTTTAATGAAGGTATGCAGGAGGGTGGGTGGGGAGTAGAACTAGGAATAGGAATGACCAGCATTCATGTAACTGCATTTCTCCAACTATGCTGTTTCTCTCCAGAACACAATTTGACCAAAGTCTTTGATTTCACTGTTACTTGGGGTTGAACAACAAACTAGAAACAGTTTCTGAGGCATTCAAGGAGATCAGGTGCTTCTTAACCGTGTTATGCTCTTCTACACTTTTCTAGAGACTTTGGTAGCTCAGCCCTATTTAGAACTTTGGTCACAGGACATGATAGCTTAGGTGGATAGGCAGCAATACTAAAAGGACTTGCCTTGCCTATCTGCCCAATGAATCTTGAGTTGGAAGATGTGGCATAAAAAACAGCAACCACAGTCACAATGATCCATCAGCATCAGTGTCCTTGGTGCTCTGTAGAGTTTAACAAACAAAAGCAAATCTAGACAGGTCTCCTCCACATCATCCTTCTAATCTATAATAGACAATGGAAAAAACAGAAGGTAGTAGAGAGGGGAAGGGAAGGTAGCAAGGGATGGATCTGAACAACTTACATGTCCTTAATTGTGGTTTACAATTGCCAATTGAGACTGAACAGTTAAGCCATTGGTTTTGTGAAAAAAGTAATTTTGAGACCTGTGCAGATGCAACTCCACACAGAAGCCTGTTTGATAAACTATCTGGACATTAGAGCCCTTCTGTTTGTTCTTTCTCTCACCTCCCACCTTTCCAATCTCATTTAAAGCTGCTGCTCTCTTGGCTGAGAATGGGATGAGAGGAATCACGTACTTATTCAGACGTGGAACTCACGAGGAATTTGGATATGCTTCTCTTTTTACGGCACTTGTATTCTACTTCTTGCTTTCCTGCTTGACAGCAGGCTCTGCCATTGCAAGTGGTTTGGTTATACCTATGCTGTAAGTATTGCATTCATTTTATGCTACTATAGGATGCAGGGTAAATTTTTGCACTCATGGAATGAGTGCATTGGATGCCACCTTTAAAGTTCAATTAAAATAATTGATTTGATGTCTAAGAGTGTTGAATGCTGCTCTGCTGTTCCACATCAGTGTTGGAGGGCACATATTGTCTTTTAACAGGAAATGTGGAAAACACCAGTCTATCACCTCCCACTGAAGCAGGGGCTCTTTTTTTATTTAGTTCATTGAAGGTTTCATGCTTCCCTCTCCTGTGCTACTTGCCTGTGATTTTATCTAACATCATTGGCAAGCAAGCAAGCAAGCAAGCAAGCAAGCAAGCAAGCAAGCAAGCAAGCAAGCAAGCAAGCAAGCCAGCCAATTTCTCAGAGCATAGCTGGCCCACCCTTTCAGCAAGACAATCCCCTTCTATAATTCAGAGACAGGTTGTCATGCTGTAGTGCCAGATCTCTGCTAGCACAGTTACCAAGAGAAAATGAAAACCATTTATCTGCCCAGACAAGTGTCTTTACTGTCTTCTTTTCCTTTGCAGGTACACAGGTGCATTATATGGCAGGATAGTTGGCTTGATACTGGTTTCCATTTTGGGGGTTCAGACTGATGAACACAGTGCATGGATTGATCCAGGGTTGTTTGCCGCAGTTGGAGCTGCTTCTTTCTTCAGCGGTGTTTCAAGGCTAACCATCTCCCTAACAGTTATAATGGTATGCAATAAACTAACTTGTATGCTGTTTCGCCATTGGCCGTCATGATGTTACCAAATGCCTCAAAAGCATATTTGGTATTTTGGTCTCTGAGTAGTAGACTGGCAGTGTGGAGGAGCACAGTCGAAATCAGCAGCAGTTTGCCCTGCTTCAGAAAGCTCTGTGGTAGAAAAACTGGAGCCCTGCCAGAATCCTTGGAGCACGTGGGCAGAGGTTCGTTGTCCTTTTCACATGGTCAGCAACTGAGTAAGGTGAAGAATGAGGAGGTTGCTCTGTACATCTTTACAGGCAAGCATGTAGGACCCCCCTCCCTTGGGCTGGTGATGTGGAGCCCTGATTGTGTTAGTAAAATGTGATATCTGAAAAGCAAAACAAAACCAACAAATCCCTGTCTGAACGTTTTCTAGTCTCTGTGTTGAAAGCTGTGTCCAGCATTATTGACTTTTAATAATAAAAAGGTCAGAAACAGTACAGCTACCACAGAAAAGCTGTAACTCAGAGTACGCAGAAATCATGGCACCATTAAGAAAATTAAAAAAGCTGAAGGGCCTGCAGTAATGTTGGCTACTCTTCAATATTCCTTTTTGAGATGAAAAAAGGACTTGGACGTGACAATGCAAAAACATAGTTAAAAGGTGGTGACCTTGAATTGTAAAGTGCATACATTTTTCCGATACCGTTTGATAGGTTCCAAAATAATTTTGGAATGTTTGCTTTGGCTGTCTATGCAGTCTTCCATTTGGAAAGAGTTATATGGTGGTGATGAACAGGTTAGTAAAATGCTTTTTAAAAAGAAATACCAGACCCCACAGGCTTTTGCCCACTTCTTCGTTCTTGGCTGCTTCCCTTTTCCATGTTGATACTCAGCTCTCTGCCTTTCCTTTTTGCTGAAAGTACTAGGTCTGATGGTAACATTTCCACATGCTCCTATTCCAGTATGGAGAAAAGTCCACTTCATCCAAGTTAAATAACTGTGCTTAAGCCCATGCAACTCTATATGAGGCTTAAGACTGTTTGTTTAAGTATTCTATATTATCCTAATTAATTAAATTAGCTATTGCTTGATGGCCAAAAGGGCTTCTCAGTGGTTTACACTTTATAAAATCAATGTAAAAAAATATAGCCATACATAATTAAAGTACACAATAAAACACTTCTATCAAAATATTAAAATAAGCACCCACAATTAAAATGCATAATAAAACAAGCTCATTAAAACAGCATAAAAATTAAAAAAAGCAATTAAAACAATTAAACAGGAGGTTCAAGCCAGGAAATCAGGGGAATGCTTGTTTAAGCAGCTGTGACTTCAAGAACCAGCAGAATGCCAATACAGACAGGTTAAAATATTTTATGTTGAGGGACAAGCTTCAGTTAAGTACATTTGTATCTGCAGATGCAACTATATGGAGACATGCTTTACAAACAGATTATTCAGCTATTGCAAACAGCATGCAATATGCAGTGTGGCAGGAAATAAAATGAATGAGATCAAGGGCACTTCCAGACTATCACTATTTTGGGGTGGGATTCATACACATACTGGCAAATTCAGTATGCACAATTGTAGTTGATTAGGAGTTCTTGCACAGCAAATCTACTTCCCAAAAGCGATGGAAAAATGTACTGGAAAGTGCGGGATAACACTTGCATTGACTTAACATCTTTTGACCTGCCCACCAACAAATCAGAATGAATGTTAATAAAATAGCCAATGTTCTCTAATCTCCCTGCAAGCAAATTGGGATGAATGCCCAATAAATAGGTCATCTGGAAGTGCCCCAAGAGTCCATTGGCCAGGCTGTCTCTACTGTCCACTGAAATATCTCCTCAGGCAGAGGATCTTGGATGACAAAAATTATTGCAATGACCCTTATATGGCCCAGAACAGGAGTGGTTGTAAATCCTCTACTCAGTCTCTTAAATTGTACTATAGCTAATAAAGTGCTCAAAGACCACTTCTGATTAAATCTTGGTATGAACCATTCACATTGTCTCTTTTGGGAAGCCCAAATGGAATAAAAGTAGAATGCTGTTGGTTCTTTAGGCAGCAATAACTTAAACATTGCTGGCTCAAGTGCAAACCTTACAGCTGTAGGTGCACATCCAGCCGGAAACTAGTAGTAATCTCCTCATGCAGATGGTAAGAACTGGCTTTGGATGATAAAATGGAACGAAATCTGAATTGGAGAAAGATATAATTATACATCTCAAGAGCCAAATACAGTTGCAGCCAAAAGTAACAGCTGGCCTTATTTGTGAAGGGAGTGACAAGCCAGTAGTGAGGATTGGGAGGGCAATGGTTTTTTTTGCTAGATGGGAACAGTCTTAGAGCAGTGACTAGGATAGACAGAAGCAGAATCACAATGACAGTTCTGTGTACAACTGGAAGTGCAGCTGGTGCTCCAAATACCTCCAGTCAATGTATGCAGCTACAGCTATTGCTCATGCTCTAGGATGAACTGTCTCAGTAGTTGCTCATGGTTAAAGCATGACTTCAGTTTCTTTGTATCACGACACTGGATCACAACCTTGCTGACATTTCCTCTTGGGAAAGGAAAATAAATTTCTAAAAGGTTTCCATCTGTTACAAAACCCACCAAAACATCTGTCAGCGTCATTAAGAGCTTTTTTGGCTGTGCTTGACATACACTAGCGGCAGCAATTTCAGAGTGGAAGTGTTCTGTTGAGCAAGCAAAAATGGGCAAGTGCACCTACCTTTTTCTGAAACATCATTGTTCAGAGACTTCTGATGGTTGTACCAACCTTTATGCTGTGATTTGAGTAACATTGTTAGAACCGTGTTAGCTAATTGAGTCTGCCCTCAGATTCCAAGCATACCTTGAGTAGAGTGAAACATGAACATGAATTCTATATGGTCCCAAGCTCTAACACTTCCTTATAACCCCTCCACCCTGGCACTTGAGAATTGCAAGCATCAATTTTATGTATCCCTTCGATGTAGGAACATCTAATGTAGGCCTGTTAAAGGTGAAGTTGGAAGAAATGCCTCATCACTTTGTCTACATTGGAAACATAGTGAAAGTATGAACTAAGCAGTATCCCATAGTCTGTAGAGCAATCTGGAGTTGGAAGTGAAAAGGAGGAGATTAATAGAGCAAGGGATATGTGTGTGTGTGTGTGGTGGTGGTGGTGGTGTGTGTGTGTGTGTGTGTGTGTGTGTGTGTGTGAAGATTGACAGAAAATTGATTTAAAAAACCAACCTTCTCTGTTCTTAGGACTGCAAAATTATTTGGGCTCGTCTGTCTTCCAGGCTTCAAGTGTATGCTGTACTGTTGTTTGTTATAAATGAAAACCAATACAATGTATTTTAAAATCTCCAAAACTCCAGTGATAACAGGATGCTAGCATAGTGATGCAGCCCTCTGGAGTTAGTAAAATTATAAAAACCTCAGAATTATTAGAGTTGTGCATCCTTGGTGTAAATTGCTTTTGTAAAGTGTGTTAGACAGTTCTGAGCTGGATTATGCGGTATCTTTTTCAAGAAGAGAAAGGGAACTTGGTGAGGAAGGCAGCTGTTAGGTTTTAAGGAAAGTTCACATTTACCACAAGCCACTTGCCTTTTTATGAATGTAAATAAAAATGGTGCCCTCTTTGCCTTTACAATTTTTTTTTTTGCACCTAATGACTTCATTTTTAACTAGATTCTCCCCTCCAATGAATTTGAGTAAAAAAGATGGTCAATAAAAGTCTGCTGGATCAGCAGGCCCAATTCTAATGAGGTTCCATTTTGACTACATTTTCAAAACCAAAAGCCAAACCGAGAAACAAGTTAACCATGGTGTGACTAAGAATGAGGGCCAGGGCTTTTATCAGTAGTTTTATGTAAAATGTGTCTTTTGAATTTCCTGGGCAGCTGCCCTCCTTTCTTTGATGTGCCATGCCCTGTTGATGCTCTTAATGAAATGCATAAGTATGTGTTATGTAATAAAACTATAATAATAGACGGGTCCAACTGGTTATAATGATGTGGGGCATACATCACTGTAGGGCTTACAGAAAAATTCCATCAGTGACTAAAATAAGGTTAGTTTTTTTCTAAAAGCCTCTGAAGCATTCCACTAAGCGT
Source organism: Podarcis melisellensis (assembly GCF_964234715.1). Taxonomy (NCBI): domain Eukaryota; kingdom Metazoa; phylum Chordata; class Lepidosauria; order Squamata; family Lacertidae; genus Podarcis; species Podarcis melisellensis. The sequence goes on along the minus strand of NC_138539.1, from coordinate 40,208,479 downwards.
GCAATTATGTATGAGGTAAGCAAAGTGAAACTAATTTGCTGATTCATGAATTATAAATCTACCTATTAATGGTATTTTTCCTTAATCCATTAGCAGTGCTGGCTGTATAGGAGCAGAAACCCTAAAGGCAAGCCGTCTTTAGCATGGCCTGTTACCTCTATAAGACCTAAATTACATAAGATAGCAAAATCAAGCATAGCTAGTAAATCTTTCCTTGTGATCTGCCCCCTAAGTGCACTTTACATTGCACATGATTAAAAGATAAAATTTACTGGCTGTTAAGCTGTTTTTCCTGTTTTTCTTTCTCTTCCTTTTCTTCCATTTTTTTTGTTTTTTTTAAAAAAAATATTAGCACCAATTTGTCTACTTTTTATATCTGTCCCTTCAGTGTAAGTTCTATTTCTACAAGGTATAGGGCATGGGGAAGGTTTACCTATTATGAGCAGCCCAAATCAAGTAGCAAGTTTTCTTGAGGTGGGGTCTTTTCAGATTATCAATTTATAGAGCAGCAGGTGTGTCCTTGTCCATTTTTTTTTTGCTTGAGATCTAGTTCTATTTGAGGATACAGCGTTTCCCCAGAAGCCAAACCTTATTGGAGAATTTGAGTCTTTCCCCAGTTAGTGCGGCTGTTATGATCTAGAGAACTGTTCAGAATTATATTGTTTCAGTACCATTATTTTGTGGTGTCACCATTGCGCACTATACTTGACTTACTAACAGCCAAGAGAAAGATCACTGTCCTGAGGAGACTACAATCTAAAATAGTTAAAATTATATTTATACATAAGTGTAGTTATAAGGAATGAAATTAACATGTGTGTAACATAGTTAAATTACATGTGAAGAATAGGATCCAGATAGGAGCTCCCATATTAAAAAACATAAAAAAGCAACTGTGCACCATTCTGATTTGGGAGAAGGTTAGCTGTTGGGGTGGTGGTTCACTCTTTCATTCCTTGCTATTTTTCTGATTAAAATTGCCCCTCGTTGCAAGTTGCTGCTTGACCCACAGGGAGAAATGTACAGATTTATCATGGGTACTTGCATGTTTCTTCCGATGGGACAAATAATAGCTTTGGTGAGAATAATTTCAATCAGGAAAATGGCATAGAGGGAAGGCTTTAAGCCTCTTTCATGGTGCTTTTGTACTGTTCCAAATTGCCCATTCCATTGCAGCTACATTTAAGTGTTGAAACACAGGTGATTTTGTACATGGCTCTCCCTTACCATGTCTAGATTGGTCCATGCACATCTACCTGAGAGTAGCTGTTGTGAGAGTGACATCCATGATGATGGGTAGCACAATTCCACCCCTCTGTTGCATCCTATATTGTGCCTTGTACTCAGGGGAACCACACAGCTGCTGAAGCTGACTAATCTCATGGCAAAGTGTGAAGAAATATGTCTTGACAGTTTCACATGCAGTAGCTAATAATGTAATCTTCAGTGCCTGCTGAGGTGAAACATTCAAGTGGATTCTTTACACTTGCTTTGTAACAGTCTTATCACCTGTGTGAGTCTCCTCTTTGCAGGTTCAGTGCTCTCTCTTTCACACATCTCATGCACTGGAGCACACATAATTCACCTATTATTAAATAAGGGCAGCAAGGCTATGTCAGTTGCCACACATCAAAGTTATTGCAAGAGTAGTGAGGCAACCACCGATCTATATAAATGGGCTGGATGTTGTAGAATTACCTTTGAAAGAAGACATGCAAGACGTTCTGACCAAGGTTAAATACAGATAGGGCAGTCATTATTTTTCTTTACAATGTCCATGGGTGGGACTGCATAGAATCATAGAATTTTAGAGTTGAAAGCGACTCCAAAGGTCTTCTAGTCCAACCTCCTGCAATGCAAGAATCCTGCCCACAGCCATCTCTGGGTGGGCTCGAACCACCAACCATCTGGTTAACATCCAGATGCACTAACTCATTGTGGCACTAGCCCTACCTGTCATGTCAGCCTGTCTTTGATCACTCCTAGGGACATCTGCAACCCAATTTTTATCCTGCTTTGCTACCCAGACTTTCCAGCCACTCTAATATGCTCTTACCTGTTCAGGGGTGGGGGAGAGACTTTAAACCATCAAAGTCAGCCCTTTGACTACCTTGTAAAAAACTTTTAAGTATTTTACTATGCATTTTAGTGATCTTCAACACAAAGGGTAAAGGGAGGGAATGGATGGAGAAGGAATAAAAGTGAAAGTTACATGGACCAAGAATTGACTGAATTGTCCATCCTTAGCTGTGACCCCAAAATAGGGATTACTGGAGAGCAAAAAAGCTCTAAAACACATCTGAGAAATGCATAGTGTTTCTGTTTGAGCTGGTTAGGAAAAGTTTTTTGTTTCTTCTCGCAGCTTCTTATAAGAATGCTTCCTTACTTTGAAAATCCATACTTTAGTGGGTCCTCCATATTTTAGTGGACACTAGTCTTCTTCTTCTTCTTTTGAGCCTGTGAGCACATCAGGCATGCGTAGAAAGTACTGTAGGCATCAGTCTCAGGATGGCTGCAATGGAGTGCAGGCGTGACCTTAACTGAAAGGGAGTTCCATAAAATTTGGCCCACAATACTCTCAACTCTCAAACAATGTTATTCAAAAAGTGCTGAAAGTGGCTGTTAATTGTAACATCATGTTGCTATTATTTCTTAGTTTGGAACATAAAGCCTACAGTATTTTGTTCAACAGAATTTTTGTACCATGTAATTGTAAATAAAACATCTAACCGGTTTCTTTAAACAGATGACCTCTAATTATCAACAACACACTTCTTTTCTAGTAATGCATGTTCTCATTTCCCTGCTACTTTAGGTAGAAATCACAAATGATGTCCAATCCTTGCTACTCATCATGCTGGCAGTCATGCTAGCCAAAATGGTTGGTGACTGGTTTAACATGTCTCTATACAGTTCTTTACTGAAGCTGAAATCCATTCCCTACTTAGATGCTGAGCCATTTGTTTGCCATAGGAAAAAATGGTGAGTGTTTTCTTATTTTCCTATTGTGGCTGTTCTATGAGTTAGTGTAAAACGACTGGATGTCTTTAATTTGCTGATTTAGAGATTGATTTGGCCATAACGTGTGATTTCGAGTTAGGGACAAACAGAAACCTGGTAGTTCAACTTCTGGCTGCATCAGGAAAAAACCAAACAAGAAAGACAGGAAAATATAGTAAATGCAGAATCATGTCCCTTGAAAACATAAAATGCATAGCAAAGCTACCTCCATGTATATATCAGATGAAGACCTATCTGCAATTGCCTCCTAACACAAGAAGCAAAATGAGTTTTGTTCTACTATCACAAGAAACTGCTTAAATGATAGTGAGTGTTGGCATTGCAGCATTTTGGCAAGGAAAGAAGAGCTATACTTCTGGCCCACTAATCTAATTTCTGGAGAAGAGACATTTTAAGTGTGTGTCTCTTTTCTGATACAAACTTCTGATATATAGTGATGGGAAAGAGGTAATATATTCATTGTGGCCTTTTTCAGCCAAGGCTGGGCATAATCCCCAAATGTTGAGTAGGCTTCCCATTAATAAACCAATGAACACTGGGAACAAAGCTTTCTATTTTTTTTCTTTTAGCACATCATAGATATTCACTTTTGCTTGTAAAAAGTTATGTCAGATCATACAGTGTGTTATGTTTTAGATACTGGATGATTAAGCTGTGTCTAACAGAGGGATGCACTGTGACTTCTAGTTATGCTGCATACCACCATAAATTGTCCCCTCCCTGTTATAAAAGCTAGCTAACTGGAACACTCTGAGCTGCTGGTTGCCAGGGAGTGCTTTTTAATGAGGGCAAGAGTACTCAAACACTTCTATAACTTGGCAACTCTTCCTGCTTTTATAAGCCACTATACACTTCAGAAAGAAAATATCTTACAGCCTACTTTTTAATGGGACAAGTTAAGTGCTGAGTGAATCTGGTGCTTGTTCTGTTCTAGCTTAACGTTAGCCTTGTCAAAATTCTGTGTTTCTGCATGATACGCCACATAAAACTGATTTGAGGAGCCAAGAATTCAGACTATGATAAAGTAATTGTACATTGTTTTAAATAAAAGCATGTTGGAAAGTGGCATTACATTAAATAGTTGATTGTATTGCATAGTTGAGCTTTTGATACTGCTGACTTGGATTTTCTGAAGTGGGAGTTTGTACATTTTTAACTGGAGTGAAATGAACTTATAGAGAAATCACTCTGAAAATTTGCATGTCAAAACTGTCACCTTGAAATTAAATGGGTTGGTTTTGTGTGTATGTGTGTGACTAAGAAAGAGAGAGAGGCCCGGCTCACACATCACATTAACAATAGTTAAAATAAGCTGTGCTTTAATATAAGCAAGCAGCATGCTGGTTTTCCTGGGCATGTTGCTCCTCCCCCATTCCGGCTGCTGTTGTGCTGCTGGAGAAAGCCATGGTCTGGCTTGTGTTTTCTGATCCCAGGCTCATGGTTTCTTGTCCCCAAACAAACTAAACAAACTACAAGTCACAAGCCAAGAACAAACTCTGGCTTCTGGACAAGCTTTGTTGGGAAAGCAACAAACCATGAACCTGGGTTGGGATTACCCAACAAGACAGACCATGGTTTGTCTCCTGGTAGTACAGCAGTAGCAGGAGTTGGGGAGGAGCAAAGTGACCACAATTTCAGCAGTGTGCACCAGCATGCTCCTTGTTCATATTAAACCATAGTTTATTTTAACTATGGTGTAGTGTGATGTGCAAACCAGGCCAATAAGAAAATCAGTGTGACCAGACACAAGTTTCAGGGAAAAGAAGGTGTTGGCATGGCTGTCATGATACTGGTGCATACCTCTCCATATTGTGGTATGATGCTGTGGCATGACTTTCTGTGCTATTTGGAATCCTTTTTTTAAAGGTACTAATCATGACCCATCTTTTCCTTAGTCTCCCTTGGCCCTTCAGTATTTTTGGAAAACATTTTTGGCTAAATACTTTTTAATGACTTATATCTTACTATTTAACTTACATGATAACCTTTGTTTCCTTCAGTCTTAAGTGTATTCTATTTCCTCAAAAGTAGACACTCATTTCTGAATTATTAAAGAATAATAAGCCAGCTGGCAAAGCAGGGGAACCCCGTCTTGTATGCACAGCTTTGGCAGAACAATAGGATTGCTAGTCACAATTTATTTATTAGTTCTAACACTGACCCATCTTACTGGGTCTTGTAAACATTACTGAGATAATGATGTGAAACACCTTTAACATACTAGCTAAGTTATTATTGTTATGATTTGAAGCTTAGCACAACAATCCTTAAACCAGAGGATCAGATTTCTCTGCTTAATTCCCCAATGTGATGAATTATAAGCCTGGGAGTTTTATGAAGGACGAGGGTATAAATCTATAAAATGAAATAATAGTTGCTTTTTCTTTTAAAATCTTCCACGTGACACAGTTTCAGCCACGTTCCTGGGTATAAACAAATTTTAAATAAGCAAGTGGAGTCTGCAACCAAACAAATCAGTGTGGAGTGCTTCAGTTCAGGATTCTAGCCACTCTATTCCATTCGTATCGTCTGACCGAAGCAAAAAAAGGGGGGTGGTAATCTACATTAACAAACAAATTGAAGCGCAACAAATTTTTAAAGACGAAGAAGGGAGGGTAGTGGGAGTTCAGATTAATTGGCAAGGAGAAAATATAGTAATAGTGGGGATATACGCACCTAACGACAATAAATCGGAGTTTTATAAGGTGTTAGAAAGAATGTTATCTGACCACTCCGATCAGAAAATCATATTATTAGGAGATATGAACGGGGTGGTGTCGTTAGAGATGGATAGGCTAAGGGACAAGACAGGTAAAGAAGGAAAGCTGCCCAGATCCTTCTTCTCAATGGTACAAAACTGTAATCTGGTAGACATTTGGAGATTTAAACACCCCCTGGAAAAGCAATATACTTTCCATTCAGAACCCAATGACTCATCTTCGAGATTAGATCAGATTTGGATTTCGGCAGAACTAGTCCCAAGATCGGCATGGGTGGGGATTCAGGCAAAAACGATCTCTGACCATAACTCAATAAAAATGGAACTGAAAGGGCTGGAAAGAAGAGCATATAGATGGAGAATGAAAGACTATTTGTTAGATGACCAAGAGGTAGTAGAGAAAGCTCAAAAAAGGTTTAAGGAATACTTTGAGGACAATTTAGGCAACGACACAAAACCAAAAGTGGTGTGGGACGCAGGAAAGGCGGTGATGCGGGGCTTCTTCATCCAACAGAGTGTAATCAAGAATAAAAAAAGAGAAAAAGGGAAAAAAGAAATTTTACAGCAAATATGGGAAAATGAACAAAAATTAACTAAAAATCCCAAAAATAAGAGAGTAAAAGAGAATATTAAAGTTTTACAATCCCAGTTTGCGATGTTGATAAATAGGGAAATAGAATGGAAAATTAAAAAAATAAGACAGAGAAGCTTTGAATACGCCAACAAATCAGGGAAGCTATTAGCTTGGCAACTCAAAAAAAGGAAGGAACAGAACACAATAAACAAAATAGAGGTGGATGGAGAAGAAATAAACAAGCCTAAAGAAATAAGGAAGGCCTTTCTGGACTTTTACAGAGGACTCTTCAGTAACACCGAAAGGAACAATATGAGGAAAATAGAAAGGTTTTTAAAAGGTAAGAACATAAAAAAGATCCCTACAGAGGTGAAAGGAAAATTGAGCGCCCCAATAGAGGAAGAAGAAATCAAAGTAATAATAAGGGACTTAAAAAAAGGGAAAGCTCCAGGTCCAGACGGGTTCACCGGTAGATTCTACAAAGAGATAGAGTCAGTTGTGCTGAACCCACTGCAAGAGGTAATGAATAACATCCTCAAAGAGAGAGAAATTCCAGAGACATGGAAGGAGGCATTAATCACATTAATCCCCAAACAGGACTCAGATTTACAATTGATTAAGAACTATAGACCAATTTCCCTATTAAATATAGATTATAAAATCTTTGCGGGAATTCTGGCAAGGAGACTAAAAGAGGTTCTGGTGGAAAGATTAAATAAAGATCAAGCAGGCTTTTTGCCGGGCAGGCAGATGAAGGACAATATAAGAAACATCGTAAATATTATAGAGTACCTAACGGATAGGTGTGATAAACAAGGTCTGTTGTTATTTGTGGACGCTGAAAAAGCGTTCGATAACTTAATCTGGGACTTCTTACTGAAACAATTGGAATACATGGAAGTGGGCACAGAATTTTATAATGGGATAAAGGCAATCTATACGGACCAAAAGGCAAGATTAATCATAAATAATGTGGAGACTACAGAAATAACAATAACAAAGGGAACAAGACAGGGATGTCCGCTGTCCCCACTGCTATTTATAATGGTGCTAGAAGTTCTACTAAATTCAATAAGAGAAAACAAAGGAATAAAAGGTGTAACAGTTGGGCAGAACGAATATAAAATCAAGGCATTTGCAGACGATTTGGTCGTAACAATGGAAGATCCAACTGACTCATTAAAAGAGGTACTTGCAGAATTTGACCAATTTGGAAAGGTGGCCGGCTTCAAATTAAACAAAAGGAAAACAAAAATGATAGTTAAGAATATGAATATGGACAAAGTCGGAGAACTACAAAGAGAAACAGAAATAGAGGTGACTAGAAAGGTGAAATATCTAGGAATATGGGTAACGCCAAAAAACATAGATCTATTCAAAAACAACTACGAAACAGTATGGAAGGGAGTCAAGAAAGATATTGAAACATGGGGTAGGCTCAAACTGTCATTTTGGGGCAGAATAGCCACAATTAAGATGTCCGTGCTCCCAAGAGTGCTGTTTTTATTCCAGAATATCCCCGTGATCAAAGGCATGAAGATATTTAAGGAGTGGCAGAGGGTGATCTCAAAATTCGTCTGGCAGGGCAAAAAACCGAGAATAAAATATAAATTGCTAACAGATGTGAAGGAAAGAGGTGGCTTTGCCCTGCCAGACTTGAAATTGTACTACGAGGCGTCATGCCTATGCTGGGTAAAAACATGGATAAAACTGGAAGATAGGGAAGTGCTAGATCTAGAGGGACACGACAACCGGTTCGGGTGGCATGCCTATCTATGGCACGGGCGTAGGAAAGTACATAAAGACTTCGGAAATCACATCTTCAAGGGCCCACTGATCGAGGTATGGGAGAGGTATAGAGAAATGCTAGAGCCCAAAACACCGCACTGGCTGTCGCCACTAGAAGTTATGAGTGTCAAAAAGACAAACATGAGGGCTAACTGGGCTACCTATGAACAACTGCTAATGAAAGAAGAAGGAAAGTGGAAAATGAAGCCGTACGAGCAGGTTAAAGATCAAGTCTACGATTGGTTGCATTACTTTCAGACAAATGAAATGTTTAGGAAAGACATTAAAGACAAAGGATATATAGATAAAGCCTCCAGATTTCAGACTGAGATACTCAATAATAATTATAAAAACCTATCCAAAATGTACAGTATGTTACTAGATTGGAATTTAATAGACGAAGAAGTTAAGCCGGCAATGACACACTGGGCTAGAGACCTCGGCCATAACATATACTTTGAAGAATGGGAAAAGCTATGGAAACAACGCATTAAGTTTACGGCTTGTGTGACATTGAAGGAGAACCTAATGAAAATGTTCTATCATTGGTATCTAACTCCCGTAAAATTAGCTAAAATGTATGGTTCTTGTAATAAGTGCTGGAAGTGTAAGAAATGGGAGGGGTCTTTTTACCACATGTGGTGGGAATGCCAAAAGGTTAAAGGGTTTTGGGAGAGTGTTTATAACGAAATGAAGAAAATTTTAAGATACACCTTTGTTAAAAAACCCGAGGCTTTCTTGCTGGGATTGCTAGGAAGGGAGATAAAAAGGAAAGACCATAAGCTGTTCCAGTACGCAACAACGGCGGCAAGAGTCTTACTAGCCCAAAGCTGGAAATCAGAGGGTTTACCAACAATTGAGGAATGGAGAGCGAAACTGTTAGAATATGTGGAGATGGACAAAATGACAGGGAAAATCAGATACTTAAAGGATCAGAGGTTTATTAAGGACTGGGAAAGCTTTACGAATTACCTGGAAAACCTAAGTGAGGGACAAATAACATTGGTGGGTTTTAAAGGAGCTCTGTAAAGAGTAAAGGGTATTGTCTAAAGAGAAACGGAAGAATCAGATTGATCAACGACATTACAAAATAACAAATGCGAAACTTTATAAAAAGATTAGTACGGATGATTTGTGGAAAGGTTGAAGGAAGTCACATTCAAAATCTGTGAAAATGAGTATTTAATTTTGTGTATTATGTTCTTGTATCTTTCTTTTATTATGAAAACTAATAAAAAGTATGCTGAAAAAAAAACATTTTTGGCTAAATACTTTTTAATGACTTATATCTTACTATTTAACTTACATGATAACCTTTGTTTCCTTCAGTCTTAAGTGTATTCTATTTCCTCAAAAGTAGACACTCATTTCTGAATTATTAAAGAATAATAAGCCAGCTGGCAAAGCAGGGGAACCCCGTCTTGTATGCACAGCTTTGGCAGAACAATAGGATTGCTAGTCACAATTTATTTATTAGTTCTAACACTGACCCATCTTACTGGGTCTTGTAAACATTACTGAGATAATGATGTGAAACACCTTTAACATACTAGCTAAGTTATTATTGTTATGATTTGAAGCTTAGCACAACAATCCTTAAACCAGAGGATCAGATTTCTCTGCTTAATTCCCCAATGTGATGAATTATAAGCCTGGGAGTTTTATGAAGGACGAGGGTATAAATCTATAAAATGAAATAATAGTTGCTTTTTCTTTTAAAATCTTCCACGTGACACAGTTTCAGCCACGTTCCTGGGTATAAACAAATTTTAAATAAGCAAGTGGAGTCTGCAACCAAACAAATCAGTGTGGAGTGCTTCAGTTCAGGATTCTAGCCACTCTATTCCATTCTCCTCCTCACAGTTTTGTTTCTCTTGCCCAAGAGTTAATCAACAGTATGTGCCCACTGAGCATGCTCAGTCCTCATTGGGCTCCTAGGCACACTGGTGCCTAGTCTGAGCTACATTAAACTCTTGGATATCTTGATTGATTTCTATAAGCAGCTTTCACTTTCATTCCTGGAGAAATTTAGAACATTCCCAGTGAGAACCTGGAAAGGACTTATGAAATAGTTCTCCACCCTTTGCATAGGCCTCATCTGTACCAGAGTGCCTCCCCTATGAAGGAAGGTTAATTAATATCTACTACTTCCATGATTGCCACCTAGTGAATTTTCTGTACGATTCAGAGTTAAAAACTTAATGTGGCTGCACATGTTACTGACAACCATCATGAAAATAAAACCATCCAAAAAGCAAGCTCTTGAAATGTATTTATATAAGGTCCAATAGTTACTTATCATAATAAAACAATGGTTTACAAGAAGCCCAGCTAAAATCCATTGTTGTTTTGAAGAAAAAAACGCACCCTTCATTTAGTCAATAGATAAACATTCCCACCAAGTGATGCGAATGATCTGAGTGAGGTTTACTTAGATAAAGGCAACCATCCAGTAGGAAAGATGTCAATGAGCTGAGCTGCCTGTTTTCTCATGCTGATTTCCACGAGCATGTGTGCTTATAACTGTAAAATGTTCTTCAGGAAGAATATTGTCATGGGTTTAAATAAGTTTCAACCTCAGGTATCACTCTAATCCAGGGGTAGTGAACCTGTAGGTTGCAGGCTGGACCAGGCCCACAAAACCATTATTCCCCACGACAGTCCTAGGTTGGGAGGAGAGCCTTTCTTCTCTTGTGCAAGTTAATGGAGAGATTGCTTTTGCCATTAACTTGCCTTGGGTGCCGTTGGGGAGAAAGAGTACACTCCCTGAAATGGTTGTTGGGGGGGAGAATCTATCTTACCCCTCAAGGATCCTGTTACCTCAAGGGTCATTGAGTTTCTCTCCCTACCAGCCATTTTTGAGGCTGTAACTCCTGCCCCCTGCAAGTTTATGGAGAAAGAGCTCTTGCCATTAATGTGTGTGTGTGTGATTGTCCTTATCACAGTGCTGAGTTTCAACCTCCCCTCTCAGCCCAGCATTGTAAGGTGTGTGTGTGTGTGTGTGTGTGTGTGTGTGTGTGAGAGAGAGAGAGAGAGAGAGAGAGAGAGAGAGAGAGAGAAAGAAAAGTGCCATGTGTGTTACACACAAAGTGGTAACTTTGTTTTTAGAGGGTACCATTCAAGGTGATAGATGGCTGAATGGTCCTTCATACAGAAATTCACTGCATGTAGAAAAATGGCATATCAGAAAGAAGAGTATAATGTTTTCCAGGTACTTAGTTTTCTATGTGTACAGATTTTTCTTTTTTGTATGGAGGACTATTAAATCATGGGATTTGTCACCTGCAGTTTGAAGAGGTGCAACCAGATAAAGGCTAATCACCACAATTGTCACTTGTTAGAAGTAAACTAAGACTAGAGGCTACTACTTGGTATAGTAATCCCATCTGTATTCAAAAATTTTGTAGTCCCAAGAAATAAAACACTGCCTTTCATCAAGGGCCAAATTCCTACTCTACATGAAACTCACTGAGTGACATTGGGTCAGTCACTATCTCTTTGCCTACTGTAGCACACAGTGTTGTTAAAGGGGAGAAACATGTCCAATGTCATGAGCTCCTTGGAGCAAGAGTGTTGAAATCCTCTAGAGACACCAGATTTTCTCTTAAAATTTGTACTGTGCCAACATGCCTCTACAGAATGTTCATGGTGGCCAACCAAGCTTTATAAACAACACTTAAAATAATATAAATAGAACAAATGTGGTACAGATGTTCTCTGATATCTGTACAACATGACCAGAGTAGTTGTTAATGTTTCATATATCTCCAAGAGGTCATCAGTGGTCACAGCAGCTTATTGAGCTTGGTGAACAATTGGTGAGAACCATTTTAACTGTTGTTATGTTGTTATGAAAGTTTTATTTCTTCTTTACATTTTCCTCCTAGTTCCAAGAACTTTTTGTAATCTGAACATAGTTTTCTGGGGATTTCATTTTGAATTAGACCATTTTTAAAAAGCAGAAACTCGTGGAAACTGATTAATGGCTCTTATCTTCTCTTAGAAAACTAATGCTTACATCTGGTTGGCTTTATTAAGCATCTTACTCATAGGCAGGAAAGTCATGCTTGATAATGACTTTATTGGCTAATTACATTTTAAACAACATATTCACAAAATAAAACCAATTTATTTGCAGCTTGAAGTAATTCACCAGCACATTATAAAGTCATCAAACACTCATGTGGTACGGTGTGCCTTGTTCCTTGTTTACTAAATAAATTGTTGGCTGTCTGCTTTATGTCTTTCAGGTTAAACCTGGAATTGTTTGCTGCCAGAGATGTCATGAAGCTTCATGTCAGGGTTCTCCATGTAAGAGAAAACATTGCTTTCTTGGCTCAACTCCTTGCCAACACCAGCCATAGCGGATTCCCAGTGGTTTACAAATCTAAGCCAGATCAGGCAGAGGTGTTCCTGGGAACAATTACGAGGTAAGAAGCCACTACATTCTTCCCAGAAGATAAGTGGCCCCTAAGGCCAATATTTAGAACAAAGAATGAAGGCCTTAGCATACCGTATTAATGAGAAAACATGTCATGAAGTAGAGGGCTTGTGATCTGCAACAGTTTTCTCTTTAAAGTTTGGAACAACTTTTGCCAGTGTGTGTTTGCATAAACCACTCTGTGTGTTCCTCTGTGTTAACTGTGCAATATTCCTTTAGAAACAGGCACACACCTCAAGGCACTTGGAGGCTTATGAGAACAATGAATCAGAAGGATGTGTGTTATCAAATTGATCACAATTTTTATTTATTTAAAATATCATTGGCAAACTTCCCTTTGTTTACTCTTACTCAAGTTCACCTCTTTCAAGATAAAACATGTCAGAATTCGGATGAAACAGCAAAGTCTCTAATGCTTGTGATGGCTTGCTTCAGTAAACAGGAAATAAAGCCAGCAAGCACTTCCACTCCAAGAGAACAGAATATACATGGCTTTGTTTTCTGGCCTCACAATAACTTGGTTTGTAATGCTATGGTACACAATTGTCTCCAATCCTTCAATAACTTGTATCAAAGCTGACATTTGTTCTTAGTGAGTTGTCAGTCTGTAGACAGAAAGAGCCATTTGTGAATTTAATGTTAAAAACAACAACCCTACCTTTGTCCACAACTACAGGTAAGCAGGGATCTTTATAAATAGCAGATTTTTTTCTATAAAACCTAGGTTTTTCATTTATTAAAAAAGTTACTCAAGCCACTCTGTAAAGCAGCATATGAATTATTTAAATAAAAAATATGGACATATGAAATGTTTAGTAGTCATACAAGAGCACAAATAATCTAGAATTAGGCTATGCTTTTATGATGAAAGCTACTGCCTTTTTTAGTGCAACAGTTACCTGTTTAGAGGGAAATTCTGGATGCTTTGGAGGCCAGATGAGCTTCATCAGAAAAGAGACCAAGAAACAAGAGAGAGGAAGTTGGGAAACCCGCCTTAAATGCCCTCTATAATGGAGGATTGCGTCCTGTGTTTGTACACAGTTGTGGTTGTTTTGGCACAGCTGGGCTCTTCCTAGGAATGCTTGGCAATAATTTCCAGTTTCTGTTTTCTTTTCATGTTTTTAAAAATATCTCAGAGAGATTACATAACTACTCATTCCTCCTGCTGTTCTCTATTTTTTAAAGAACATAGCACATTTACAACTCAAATTTGTACAATATCAAGAAAAAGACAATGGAGTAGCAATGCTACTGCTTTTAAAATTCTCATTGAACAGAGAACTCAGTTGTTGATATTGGCCTTGGGTATCTGGTGCATGCAATCTAGCTCTTTAGAGTCAGTGGAGGGAGTCACAGTTGAGAAAAGAAAGTAAGGATGAGAAAGCAGTAGATATGGGAAAGGCCAAGTGTTAATGGTCATGGGCATCACTCAGCTCTATAGGGAGACCAGTGACTACTTATTATAGCTACTCATATGCTAACAATTTCCAGGGAATGATGCCATCTAAATATAACTGCTAGGGTGGCATGTCCTCTGTGATAGTGGTTTTGAGTTAACTTTGTAGCAACTAGCAATTTGGCAGCTTGCAAACTAATTGGGAATTGCTGATCCCCACCATAACATTTGCTGTCCCACTCTTGCTGTTTGGGTGGAAGCCAGTTTGGAAACTATTGGTAAATACTGAGGATACAAATGTTGGTAAGCGTAAGCAAGCTTCCTTTGAAAAACTTTCTAGTCAAAGACACTTCATTCTCCTGTTGTACTCCTCTGTCCATAAGCTTTAATGAGCTTTTTTATTACATAATTTTAAGAAGAATAAAACATGGAAGCCATGTTATTAAGCAAATGGTCAGATTCACATGTTTGACTCAACTATTGTTAATTATGTAGTCCTTGTTTCCTATTGTTTGGTCCAGGGCAAATCATTGCTGTTCTGCTCATCCCTTACTGATATCTGTAATAGATTATTTCACAAACAAGCAAACCATACAAATAGCCTCTATCCCATCATGGTATTTCAATCAAAAAAGAAAGCAGCAACAACAAACTGTTCTTGGGGGAATATCCCAACATTATAACTTTTGGCTTAGTTTCGATGAGCAAACAACAAGAAGATGTGTCCTTACGTGGGTGGGTGTATGACATATATAAGAAATTGGACACATTTAGAACAGAACACCCTACCTTTTTTGCCGTCTAGACAACTGTTTCCTTGATTACCCCCAACCATTAATGCATTTTTCCCAAGAAAAAATTATAAATAGTTGGAATGTAAGCAGGGACCTCTTTACTCAGTTAAACCTGAAAACCTGGAGATGATGGACTATGAGTATCTACTTGATCACATCATTTGGGCATTTCAGAAGAATAAAAAACAGTTCCTTAAGATGAGTCACTTGATTTGAAATCTATACAAGTTATCAGAGTGTAATCCGTGATGTGCATATTTGGGTGAAGTAATGTGCATTTCATTTCAGTTGCATCAAATTTTAAACCCTAGTGATAATTTCCCCCACTGTTCCTTGTCACACACAGCTGTTTCACATATTGTGAAGGGCAAATGAGATTCTCCTATTGAGTCAGCCAATCAAGACTTCTTGATAAGTGTATCTATATGATGCACTAGTACCTATATGAATATTTGTAACATTCATACTTTAAAATGTCACATTTGTACTGTATGCCTACAAACAAAATAGGTTGGATCCAGGTTCAGTTAACGTTGTTGTTGTTGTTGTTTCTTACTCGCCTGCACCATAAGATCCCAAGGTGGGTTGCAGCAATGTAGCAACATAAGAACCTGCCTTATACCATGTCAAATCATTAGTCCATCTAGCTCAATATTGCCTATATTGACTGCATGTTTCCACACAAGAGTCCCTCCCAGCCCTTCCTGGGGATTTCAGGGATTGAATCTGATACTTTCTGCATGCAAAGCAGATAATCTGTGAAGTGACCTGTGGCCCCATCCCTAAATACAATATTTAAAATTGTTTAGAACAAGTTACTAAAATATGGCTTACTGTGGCTGCATGAATACGTGGGCTCCTGGAGAGAGGCTTGCAATCACTTTGCTCCTGCTTGGTCCTTTTTGCTCACACACCATGCTGAGCTAAGGCAAGGTTTGGCTTAGCATGTTGTCTGAACTTGGATGTATGGTTAAGGTCTGTCCTTGCTAACTATGACCTGTAACAATGGTATGATTAGCAAAGGGAGAAGGTTTAACCACAAGCCCTGGTTTGGCTTAGTGCAGTGTGTGATGAAGGAGCAAAAAGCACCAGCGAGGAGCAAATCAGTTGCGTGTGTGCATTTGTGTGGCCATGATAAGCCATGGTTTGGCTTACTGTGTCATGTGAACCAGGCCACTGGGACTTAAGTCATGACCTATTAACTTCAATGGATCCTAAATTCAATGAATGTCTGGATCCAACCCAAAGTGTGAAGAGACCAACATATATTCTTATAATGTTTTTCTGTCATTGTCCTGCTGCTTCCGTTAAATGATATTAAAAAGTATACGAGAAACCACAGAACTACACTGCTCATGGCTCGCAAACTATGGTGTCCGCCAGGTTGAATATGTTACATTAAATAAACATAACCCACTCATTTATTTCCCAGCTGTCCACTGCAATAAAACCAGAACTGATGCTAATAAATGATCAAGCCAAAATGCTTGTCTCATTCTTTCCCTTGTTAACTTGCCCATACCATTTTGAACTTCCCATCACTTGCCAATTGTGAGAGTGTCTGATAGTTGTAAAATACCACACTAAATCACAAACAATGGGAATAAAAAGTGAAGGTGTCTGCCACATCTTCATGTGAATCAGCAAGGGATGAGAACCCAACAGTACTAGGCACTGTGAAAAATGTGTTATCTGTTTCTTTGAGAAGTAGGAAGCCTAAGGACTGTGTTCAATGTTATTCCTATGCACAGCAGACCCCCCAAACAGGTCCATTAATTGAAATGAATCAACTCTGAGTATAATTTAGCTGAAAACATCCCTATCATTTCTACATTTTAACAGTTCTGCAAACCTGTACCACACTACAGTTTTTGGAGTTCTTATCAGAAAACTGTGACAATTTTACAGTTCAGATGTAATGATAAACTATGGTTTCTTGACCCAAGAATGAACCATGTGCCCAGGTACTCCTGTCTCTCTGTATGCCTTGCTTGATATTATGTCGTTTTAAAGGAGTTTTCCATGATGACTGAACCGGAACACTGTGGTCAAAACTATGTTTGCATGGGATGTGCATTCTATATATGCCTGGCATCTACGTTTCCATTACCTGGGAACTAGCCCTTCAGGACCACAAATAACTTAGAGTGAATACTTTAGTGCTAGGAGAATCTTTCCCCTGTAGGCTTGGCTGTATTCTGACAGGCTTCTCTCAGGTCTGATAGAGCTGATCCAAAAACTAGCTTTATTTCTTTTTTAACCACAATATATAGTAGCACAGTGTGTGTAATTTTAGGGGTATTGTTCTGGGTTTGGGTTAGAGTATCCTCACAACTATTATTCCTCACAATTATTATTATTATTATTCGTTTATTATCACCATTTGTGGTTCACAAGACACCTGAGAAGGCAAGGCCAGAGATTTTTTTCCAGAAAAAGGTGAATGGCAAGCTAACTTACAGAAGGCTTGTTCCAGAAGTGGGGGAGTGAAAGATTAGGCAAAAGTGAACTGTGAGTGGCTGCATGGTGTGATGCTTCAGTTTAGGGAGCAGGGGGGAAGAAAGGGGGATGCTGTGGCATCTGGGAAGCTAGAAAGAGGGGGAAATCAAAGGAAGGGAGGATGTGACTTATTGCAATAGATCTGACTGAAAACACTTCAAAGGGTGGGTGAATGAGGGTCCTCAACATTGGGGTGAAAAGCAGGTGTGGCATGGCAAGGCTTTACCAACAAGGATTGCAGGACAATGGAGTGAGAGATGGGCCCCCAAAGCTGGGAGTTCCATGAATCCATCACACTGCATGTGTGCCTGCAAGAGTGCTCTCTTTAAATCAAGCTGAGTTCAGGGGGCCAAAACCAGTTATAGCCTTAAAAAGACAGAAACTGGCAGCAGCTCAGGTGGCAACAGAAATAAAGATTTCCAGATGAAAAAGGGAGGTTGATGGCCTGTGCTTTACTGAATAGACTCATGCTTCAGGCTAGGTGAGTGCTTTTCAGTACTATTTGGAAGAACTCTGGGCTGTGAATAGTCACTTGGTAAGTAGTAAGGGGTTTTCCTGATTGTGTTACGATCTGGGGAACTTTTGCCTTTTGTGCATCCAAGAACTCCTTAGCCTGAGGCACAGAGGAACTGGAAGCTCTCTTGTTCATGGTGACTAGCGCTGCAAACACACTTTGTCCTGGCATGCCAGCTTTTGCCAGCTAGCTGTTAACAGGCAAGAGGGGATTATGAGCCAAGGTGTTCTTATGGGGACAAAATGGAGACAATCTTGTGCTCTCTGGTAACATGCTGCTTAGCAATCAAGATAAGAAACCAGGATCTGTTTTTGAACTGAGGTTGTTACATCTTTGTTGTTGTTGTTGTTTAGTCGTTTAGTCATGTCCAACTCTTCGTGACCCCATGGACCAGAGCACGCCAAGCACTCCTGTCTTCCACTGCCTCCCGCAGTTTGGTCAAACTCATGCTGGCACCTTCAATAACACTATCCAACCATCTCGTCCTCTGTTGTCCCCTTCTCCTTGTGTCCTCCATCTTTCCCAGCATCAGGGTCTTTTCCATGGAGTCTTCTCTTCTCATGAGGTGGCCAAAGTACTGGAGCCTCAGCTTCATGATCTGTCCTTCCAATGAGCACTCAGGGCTGATTTCCTTAAGAATCATCTTAAGCCAGGCCTGTTATATCTTAGCCAGGCCTAAAGATAATGTAGTTAGGACATAATTCTTTTCTCTCTGTGGAGCCAGTGTCTCTCACCCACCTTATTTTCATAGAACCATAGAATTGTAGAGTTGGGGTCATCTAGTCCAACCTCCTGGAATGCAGGAATTTTGATACCACTTTTCCAAATGAGTGTCAAAAGCAGCTTCTGAGACTGAGTGCCAAACTAGATATTATAAGACAGACCTTTTTTAAAAGTATTAGCGTACCACCTTTGAAGATAGTTTGGAAACTGTAGCTAGTGCGGTATGTGGCCACCTAATTCAATCAATCTCCTTTGTTGGCATCGTATACATGGATCAGAACACAACACAGTTGACAAAACATGGCAGGATCTACATTAGGATAAAACTGTCCAGACATCATGAGGTACGAAGATGGCTCTTATGACCTATGGTGATGTAATTTTATAGTTTCACTCAAAAATCTTGCCACATTCTCCACAATGTCATGCTTTGGTATTCAGAGCCATATGCCATATGGTATCCAGCCATAGGGCACACCATTTGGCAGCCCCAGGATTTTGCACAGAAATTTGGATTGGATGCATTCCAACGATTGGTTAACTGCACCAATCCATAATGGAACACCATACAGGAGTTGGGGGCTACTTTGGTGTTAAAGACCTTTAGGGAAGCTGGGAGCTGTTAGAGAAGAAATGGGTGATAGCCAGAGCTAGAGTATCCTCTCCATTAAGTGCAAGCTTACAATGGTATTTCCAGGAAGCGTTATATTGGATGCCTAGGTATTTAAAGTTTTTAACCTGTTCCGTCAGGTTTCCACTGATCTCCCACCTATGAGGCTTCCAAGATCTTGAGAAAATAAACACTTTAGATTTTGTGAAGTTCAGTTCTGGTCTGTTGCCTATACAATATTCCTGGCTGCTGCACACCTAATTGTTGACAGGCTCAAGATGTGCAGATCATAGAACACTAATCTTGACACAGCTGTGCAGGATGCCTGCAAGTTTCTAGGCCCAATTCAAAGTGCTGGCTTTTGCCTTTAAAGCCCTATACAGTGGTACCTCGGGTTACATATGCTTCAGGTTACATACGCTTCAGGTTACAGACTCCACTAACCCAGAAATAGTGCTTCAGGTTAAGAACTTTGCTTCAGGTTGAGAACAGAAATCGGGCTCAGGCGGCGCAGCGGCAGCGGGAGTGGGAGGCCCCATTAGCTAAAGTGGTGCTTCAGGTTAAGAACAGTTTCAGGTTAAGTACAGACCTCCGGAACGAATTAAGTACTTAACCCGAGGTACCACTGTATAGCTTAGGACCCCAATATCTTTTGCAATATCTTTTGCAGTAACTCTTGCTGTATGAACCAAACCCTTCAGTCCTCTTCTGAAGCCTTTTTCAGGTCCCCTGTCTGAGGTAGGTTTGGAAGATGGTAACAAGGGAAAAGGCCTTTTTTTCTATGGTTTCCCATCTATGAAACACTCTCCCCAGTGAGCTTCACTAGCACCATGATGAACATCATTTCAGTGCCAGGTTAAAAGCTATCTCTTCTCCCAGGCATTTGATGGATTATGACAAGCTGGTTGATGGGCTATTGAATGAAATGTCCTTGCTGCAGGAGCTTTTGTTTTTCCCTTGCTGGATTTGTGTATGGGTTATTGGAATGGTTTTATTAAAATGTATTGCTTTATATGTTATGCCTTTTGGCTTTTAACCTTTTTTTGTAAGTCTCTTAGGGACTTTTGTGGTAAGTGTCTTATAAATAAAGAGAGAGAATTGTTGTTATATGGGCACTGGAGGGTCCAAGTTCAAATGGCTGAATGGCAGGGATTGCCATTGGTCTGATCAAAACTATCCTCCCCAACCAGCTTGTCTCTCTTTCCCTCTTTGGTTGTGAAGAGGGAGAAGAAAGTAATTTTGAGGGGACAAACATCAGGAAAGGAAAGGGCTGAGAGATCCCTCTTCTTAAGCACAGAAACTGTTTTCCAGTACAAATAAGAACAAATTTTCCCCGTAGACATACTGTCCCTGCATCACTCATGTAACATTACATCTTGTTTGGCTCCCTCACAACACATATTGTATTTTTTTTATTGCGGCTCAGTCTTTGGGTCATTGAATTTTGCTATTCAAAGACTCCTGCTATAATAAGCACATTTGTTAAGCTTTTGTATCAATTTGTGAAAAGTATAAACAGTAATTACCAAGGAACTATTCTGTTTTCTTTGTGTTTAGTTGTTGTTTAGTCTTTGTAATGTAGACAGGAACCTGTTATTCACCAGGCAGAAATATGGACAAATCTGTCAATTTTTGGTTTCTCTCAGTTTCTTGTTTTTCAGTTCACTTCATCCTGTTTCCATATCAACTGAACAGTGTGAGGTTCAGGACAGAAAAAAGGAGGTATTTCTTCACACAGCACGTAGTTAAATCACAGGATTCACTACTGCAAGCTGTAGTGATGGTATGGGTGCATGAATAAAATTCTCTTACGAAAATTTGTCAGTATCTTAGTGTGAATTTCTTCTAATTAATATGCTTCTGTGCAGTTTTGACAAATATTCACATTTTTGCAAGCAATTTCCTCTAATGCAGCACATTTTTGTGTTACTTTAATTATTGTTTGACTTTTGATGTGATGCAAACTTTCCCCTAATGTATGCATTTTGTACATGTGGTTTGACTGGAGAACTGCATTGCAAAATTTGGAGAAAAACAAATTTCAAAGGGGAGCTGTGTTTCAGTTTGTATGTTGGTTTGACAAGCACAAATTGGGTAGTTTCTCATTAAAATGCCAACAGAATTGAATTTCTCCCCCATCCTTGTGTGATGGCTACCATCTTGGATGACTTTAAAAAAGCTTTAGGCAAATTAATGGAGGGTAAGGCTACTTGCCACAATGGCTGTGTACTATCTTCAGCATACTGTGGGAGCACAAGCGCTTGTGCCCTCTGCTTACATGCTTCCCACAGGCATCTGGTTAATCACCATGACAGCATTCACTGTGAGAGCAGTGCACTTTTTCTGTTCTGAACAATGCAGTAAATCTGCTGTTGCTTGTTTGCCTTGTCTGCCTTTCAACAAAAGGAAATATTTTCGATTTATTTAGCAGAACAGAAAAAGGTGATTAACCAGAAACCATAATGCTGTATCATGTCTGTACAAATGTCCAACACTATGCCTGTAAAGATAAACTAGTGAAAAACTTGTATTGCCAGTTTAGCAAATAAGTGAAACTTCTGGCAGTTTACCTGCGTTTCTGTGTAATTTCATCACTGAAGCAGCTCCTTCTCCTCCCACCCTCGGAGCTTACTGAAATTTCAGTGGTTGTTGGAAATTGGTAGTCTTCAGGCTAAACCGTTTTGGAAAAGAGTGGGCATTGCCAGAAACGTATTCAACCTGAAACTGACAGTAAGCCAACGTAAAAGTGGGGAGGGAAACTCTGCCAGTTCACTTGGGCGGCAGATATTTTTTGCTCATTTTTGGATAGTCTGACATTAATAAGCCAGCATAGTTTGTGCCCTGTATTGGTTGCTCATGCATTTTTTTTAAATTGAAGGAGTTCATCCTAAGCATTTCCTCTACTGCTAAAAAATATGACCTTAGGCAATGAATTGTCACTAACTAGCAGTCTGTGAGTTTATTCATTCATTCATTCATTCATTCATTCATTCATTCATTCATTTATTCATCCATTCATTCCTGCCTTTCCAAACTGGTGGATTCAATTTCTCAGGAGTCATTCTGACAACAGAGTTATTTGAAGCTCAGCTATTTTTGCAAACTGAGGCTTGTTTCTGGTGCCCCAGGAAATAAGGCATTGTAATTAGATGACTTAAAAATGTTGCCACACTCCACATTAGAATTGTACTAATGTGTGAATGGTTCTCTAGCAGCTATCTCGGAACTCCTATGAATTCTCATACTGCATACTTAGAATTGAAAGTGTGAAGTGCTGGTAGTACCCACACAGGTAGTAGCAAAACATCTCTGTAAGGAAAAGTCAATGTACCCTCTTAGTTTTCTTGACACTGTTTTCAAAAAGAATAGTAAGTACATTTAATATTAATTTGCATAGTGAGATTGCTCAAACCCATAGCTAGTTGGTTAGGAACATAAGAATGCCACCTTGTACTGAATCAGAACTTTGGTCCATCTAGCGCAGTATTGTCTACACCAGGGGTCTGCAACCTTTAAGACAAAAAGAGCCACTTGGACCAAAGGAAAAAAAACTGGGAGCCGCAAAACCATTGCGACATTTAAAACAGTGGGGAGTGTTGGGGCACACAATGTGCCTCCTCCCCTCGCTAATATCCGCCCCAGAGCCGCAGCAAAGGTGTAAAAGAGCCACATGTGGCTCCGGAGCCGCGGGTTGCTGACCCCTGGTCTACACTGACTGACAGTTGCTCTCCAGGATTCCAGGCAGGGGACATTTCTACCAGGGATTGCATCTGAGATTGGGTTGCCATACGTCTGGAATTTTCTGGACATACCCTGAATACTGTTGCTGGAAGAAGTGTCTGGGCGGAAATTGGGAAAATGTCAGGAAAATCTGGACATATGGCAACCCATGTCAGCAGTGCTGTTTGGGGTGTGATTTTACTTTTTAAAAAGCTCCGAAACATCCTCTCTCTCTCTCTCTCTCTCTCTCTCTCTCTCTCTCTCTCTCTCTCTTGCTATTTTGCCCAAAACGCTCAACAACTTTGCCAAAAAAGCTCACTAACTTTTGTTTCACTTTTTGAAATATGGCGGCCCTAACATGAGACCTACCTGCAAAGCAGATGCTTCTGCTACTGAGCTATAATCCTTCCTTAGTTTCACTGTGATAGCAGACTATGGTTTGCTCATAACAGGAACTCATCAATTAAGTCCTGTGTGTGAGAGGAGTGGTGAGGAAATTAAATTTCCTCAAATCTATAATTTGGAAGATTGTTTGAAAACATCCATAGTCCTGAATTAGTTTCTCTGGTAAGAAATGGCTCTTGTGTTAGAAAGCAATGTCAGAGCAGATGTACTTAGTAACAATAATGACACCACTGACGAGACAAACACTTTCATGATGATGCATGGGAACACTAACTCCAAACTGCATTGTTTAGCTAATGCATGCTTTCACTCCAGTAAAGTGCAGTGTCACATAACTGAAAGTAAATCGAAGAGATCATAGTTTAGAAAATATGACAAAGTTGAAAACTTAAAGCTGCATTATGCAGTAATATCCTTTTAGAGATAAATAATTGATCCAAAAGACTACGTCTGTGTTATTATATGTTTATTAGGTATACTTTTTCCTCTGGTTGGCAAACGAAATCAAAAACTTGCTAAGCCAACATTTGCTTGGGGACACATGTGTTTCATCAGTGTAACCATATGTTTTGAGTACGTGCTGCTTAAGAAAGAGAATACAATGAGATGATACATTGACCTATTTTGGCGATTCAACAGGGGAAATTTCAGTGGGTTTTATCCAGTTCTTTGGAGTACATCCATTCAAATCCATGAACCTAAGCTAGTCATGCTCATTAACTACAGTGGGCCTACTCTGTGTAGGACTAGCATTAGATACAAACCAGTGTCATAATTGCTTTCAAGGCCTTCCTTCACTATAAGTGTATTGCACAAAAAAATGTGCATTAGTTTCTCATTTGTTCTAATCAGATTTCATATTCTCCCTCAGCTTCTCCACTGGACTATTTTAGCTTCTGAGTAGCAAAAGCACAATATGCTCAGTTAAAACA
Organism: Podarcis melisellensis; assembly: GCF_964234715.1. Classification (NCBI taxonomy): domain Eukaryota; kingdom Metazoa; phylum Chordata; class Lepidosauria; order Squamata; family Lacertidae; genus Podarcis; species Podarcis melisellensis. The sequence goes on along the minus strand of NC_138539.1, from coordinate 40,184,343 downwards.
TTAATTGCTATTGTCATTTCTGTGTATAATTTAATTACTTGAATGTCACAGGCATCTAGAATACTTTATATCTATTGTAATACTTTGGAAAGTATGCCGTCCCCTGCAGCACAATTCTAGTGTAGGAGTGCTCTTTTAACTGTGGTATGTAGATTTTTGAAACAAATCACAATCAGGATTTGCCTCCTCTGTTTCTCTGGCATATAGCCCATGGTTTTGTTGAGTGCATGTGTGTGTACACGCACATATTTTTCAAACATTTACCTTCCACTATGCTAGAGCATATATCTATTACTGTTTTTAGAGGAGCAAGGAGCACTATTTAATCTATGTTTAAAATAAAATAATTCTTTCTTTTCACAAGAAGGCTGTTCCTATCCTTTACACATACTGACAGGATATTATACTGTTCTCATTGAAAGGGTTTATCATGCAAAGACTAAGGGCTTACTTTTATTGATCATGTAGAAAGCCACTTAAGTGACAGGAATGCAGATTTACCCGTCAGGTGTATAAGCAATAGTCACAGGAACAGTATCTTCTATAGATCAGTTGAGGGTCACTATCCAGTTCCTCCTCCACCTTCAGAACTAATTTTTCCCATTCATATGCAAATTTAAGTGATTAATGAAAACTCAATCTGATCAACTAAATATGGTGAAATGGCGTTAGTGCTTGTATGCAAAAGGTTCCCTACTGAAAATCTGATCAAAGTACAAATAAAAATAAAAATATTCAGATAAAAAACAAACAGATGACCATCCTGCTCAAAAGAAAATGTCCAGTGCAGTTTTCAAATCTTTCTTCTTTGCGGCTTTGAAAGAAAACTCTGAGAAATAAACTTTGTAAGAGGCTACATTTTCCCAAGATTAGCATAATAAAAAATAGTTGTTTTCTAGGAAGAGTGCTTAATACAGTAAATGGGGTACTTTTTTAACTGAATATTTTGTTCCATTTGTGATTTATTCAGAGCATATTTAAGTTTATCTTCCCATACTTAGGTGTTTGGTGGCTGAATAAACACATGAAGTGTGTGTGTGTAGGTCAGAACATGTAGGATAGTCCTTACCCTTGGAGGCCATGTGCTAGCCATGACTCACTTCTGCTGCATATTTGGTAGAGAGCCAGTATGGGTACAGATGTATGTATGTAGGGCTATTCCATAAGGGTGGGAATACTGACTGTCCAGGATTCTCATCTCCATAGAATGTCACTGAACCTGCAGCATCAGGAATGTGGTCGGTGTGTTTGTTGGTATACAGGGAATGGGTCTAACCTGTGTGTTCTTGTTTGGCATCCATGTCTACCAGATATATGAATAGGCTTCTGTCTGTCTTTTAGACCATGGGCTTTTAGCACCAAGGACAGCACAACATTTTTAGCTGACAATCATTTTTTTGCTTAGTTGTTGTTGTCTGGTTGTTTCCCACCATCTCTTAGCTCCTTCTTTGAGAAACCCAGTCCTCAGAAGTATCACCTCTCCTGAAATGTCCAGGATTAAACCAAATGAATGAGAGCCATGGGATAAATTTTGTGAGACTCGAATAAACAACATGAGACACTCTGTATTTCTTAAATAAGAACTCTGGATTGTTACAAACTGTCCAGAAAATCAAGGCCAAACACCTAGACTGGTGCAATACCAAAACGTTGAACATTTTATCTCAGTTTGCCTTTGGAACTTTGCTCCCTCCTGAGCCTATGAGATGATGAGGCAAGTACGAATTACTGCCTGAAAGCAGAGTGTATATATGATTTATTGAGGGTGGCATCTGATTATGTCATAGTCAGAGAAGATCCATTAAAATAATGACTAACTTAAACCCATTAATTTCAGTGGGTATACTCTGAGTATCACTAAGTCACATGCTGCCCTTTATCATAGCGCTGTTAAAACTGCAGTAAATAACTGAACACAGTAGCGCTGACATTCTTCCATAAATCGCTGCTGCTAAACATGTAGTAAGGCACAATAGGGAATTTGAAACAGAGCAAATGGGAATGGAAAAATGTCTGACGTGATACACGATGTGTAGCTTCCAACCCTATATTGTAATCTGACCTCGCTGAACATGAACATATGCAGTCTACAAAGATGATAATGTTGGGAAGTTATAAGATTATAATTTAAATAGCAGTACAGGGGTACCTCTGGTTACGTACTTAATTCGCTCTGGAGGTTTGTTCTTAACCTGAAGCACCACTTTAGCTAATGGGGCCTCCTGCTGCTGCCACGCCGCCGGAGCACGATGTCTGTTCTCATCCTGAAGCAAAGTTCTTAACCCGAGGTACTATTTCTGGGTTAGCGGAGTCTGTAACCTGAAGCATCTGTAACCTGAAGTGTATGTAACCCAAGGTACCACTGTATCTAAATGTAAATAATCTCTTAGTCTATACATGAATAATTCCTATATACTGGTAGTTCTTTTTTCTTTGTGCAGTTTTTTCTAGATCACTCTAAGGCAGCTGTCTGGAGCATAGTGTAAAATGTCTGTGCCGAAGAATGCCATCATTTCACATTGTTTAAAAAGTAAAGGGTTTGCTTTGTTGCACAAATAGCTGTGCAGGTGTACAAAGCTCTTTCAGAATGAACTGGAGTGATGTAGTGTGTGAATTATAATTCTGAAAGGCAAATGAAAAACATATGTAGCCAAGCTGCAGCCTGTGGGTGGCTTTGAGGTAAGTATATGATGTTAACAGCTAGATTCAAATATGGTCATGATGGGAATGTTAATATGTATGGAAAGACTGATCATATATTTGTCCTATAGTGCAAGTATGTGATGGAGTCATCTGCAATTGAAAGTTAGCTAGGTTCATTATAAACATTTTTTTTTTTTTACAATACCACATATTGGAAAAAGAGATGCAAGAACCTCTTCAGGGAATTTTGTTCAGTCTCATAACCAGGCACAGCAATTAAAATCCTCTTAAACATTTCTATTTCTGATCACCCAGCAAGAACAAAAGTGACATGGAAAGGTTGAAAGTGTACTTTGAAAGAGCAATTTTTTTTTTTTTTACAAAACTTACTACCTTTATCATCTAGCAATTTCACTGATACCTCGTGGCTAGGTTTTGCTTTGGATGTATTTAAATGCATTTTTATATTTTATTTCATTTATTCAGTTATTGGTTGTTTGGATTCCTTCTTCACTTGTTTTACTATCAATTTACACTGGCTTTGTCAGAGTGTATGTTCTCCTTCACTCCAGTTTACACCAGTTGCTTAGTTGTAAAAATATTTCTTTCTGCCTTTTATGGTTTTTGTTGACTACCATTTAACCACATTGTCATAATCTTGGACTTGTTTGCACCCTTTCTAATTTGTACTCCACCCAGAGGAAGGATCACTGTTGATGTGTTTTTTGAAAAAAATATAAATGAATGCAAGAATGCTGCATTTTCTTTATTACAGGGTAATTTTGTGTTTTTGTTTTGTGCCCAATGGAATGATTTATTATGTGACTCCACCCTGTGCTCCAAAAAGGAGGAAGGCTGGAGTAGAATGACATCAGATGAATAAAAATAAAGATAACTTTGCTCCCCACCCCCCATATAATAGTTCTACATGTTTCTATTCTTCCTTGGGTGCAGTGCTAAATAATGTAGCTCCAGCAGCAGCTATAGAGTATTGAAGAAAAGGGAGTATCTTTGGCTGAAAATTCTATCCCTTATTAGAGGGTCTGGGGTCTTGAGAGTTGTGGAGCAGGAAGCAGGAAAGCAGGGAAAACTTAATGCAGCCATTGCATTGTCCGGGAACTCAGTTTGAAGGCTGCCTCGTTGTCTTTCTCTACTCTGTCAAATGTAAACCTCATTGAATAAGACCAGGCACTTCCAACAGGTAGATCGTGATCTACTGGTAGATCACTGGACATCTGTGGTAGATCACTGGTAGATCACTAAAAAAGGTAAAGGACCCTGACAGTTAAGTCCAGTCGCAGCGCAGACAACTCTGGGATTGTGGCGCTCATCTTGCTTTACAGGTTGAGGGAGCTGGTGTTTGTCCGCAGACAGTTTTTCCAGGTCATGTAGCCAGCATGAGTAAGTTGCTTCTGGTGAAACCAGAGCAGCGCATGAAAACGCCGTTTACCTTCCCACCAGAGTGGTACCTATTTATCTACTTACATTTTTGGTGTGCTTTCGAACTGCTAGGTTGATAGGAGCTAGGATGGAGCAACGGGAGCTCACCCCGTCATGGGGATTTGAACTGCCAGCCTTCTGATTGGCAAGCCCAAGAAGCTCAGTGGTTCAAACCACTGTGCCACCCAAAGAAGTTCAACAAGTTTGGCTCCCCTAAAAAAAGCTAAGCATTTTTTTCCTGCACCCCCCAAAAACGCAGCTTTCCTCCTCCCTAAAAGAAGCTCAACAACTTTGACCTGAACCCCACAAAAGGGGGTAGTCACTGCCAGTTTTTAACTCTGTGAGTAGATCAGTCTCTTGGGAGTTGGCCACCCCTGAATTAGACTAATCACATCAATTGGCTTTGCAGCATATTCTGGTTGAATAAGTTGTAGCTGCATGGAGTCAGTTACTGTTCTTGGAAATATATTTATAATCAAGTTGTATAATTTTGCCACTCACAGGATTGTATTTGGTGCTTTCAGTCTATGGGTGCAATGTCTCTTGTGCTAACAGAGGTCCATTTATAAATGTTGGGCAACAGAAGAATCCATCACAACAGGTCGACTTGTGAAATAATTGTGCAACAGCATGTATGTCCATACAAATAACACTTTTCTGCTTGTGGAACCTTCTGCACAAGAAAATCTGTCTGACTCCCTTCAATTTCGTTCTCCATTGGATGTACAGTGGTACCTCTGGTTATGCACTCTTCTGGTTACGAGCTCCACTAACCTGGAAGTAGCTGCTCCTGGTTGCGAACTTTGCCCCAGGATGCGAACGGAAATCACGCACTGGAGGCCCCATTAGCGAAAGCGTGCCTCAGGATAAGAATGGTTTCAGCTTAAGAACAGACCTCTGGTCCGAATTAAATTCGTAACCAGAGGTACCACTGTATACCCATATTTTTAGACACATTTCTGTAAAGTCAGATGTAGACAGTAAAATGCAGGATGAAATGTGATGTCTTGATTATCTCACCCATAATATAATTGCTTGGACTTCTTCTTCTTCTTCTTCTTCTTCTTCTTCTTCTTCTTCTTCTTCTTCTTCTTCTTCTTCTTCTTCTTCTTCTATTAGAATGTACCCCCACAACAATTGCTTAATCTACATTGAGTGCATTTTGTAACTATTTTGTCAGGGATAATAATAATAATAATAATAATAATAATAATAATAATAATATGTCTGCCAGTTCCCCAATGTGTAGAATTTTCTATATCCACAGAGAAAGAATTTTTTGCGCAAGGGTGGGATACAAGACCTTTCCCATTCTGATAGCTTTAGCATAGTGCTCAGGAATGAATAGTATCTAATGTGGGAGCTTTGGGTACAAATGGGCAATCTTAAATGTGTGTCTTTATGATGCCTGTTTCATAGCTAATATCATAAATTAAAAATGCTCTAAGGCCTTGCCAGGCTACCTTTGAAAAGAGGTTCTTTCCTAAAGAGGTTTCTTCCTTTCTAAATAAATAAAGAGCAGAGTAACAATTGCCAGTTCACCGTCTGATCTCTAGAACTTCCTGTTAAGCCCAAAATATAGTGCAAGAAACATGCTTGGGCTGCTGTTTTAGAGACTTGATGATGTGATAGGAAGGATATGTGCAACATCAAAGAATGATCTTGTTATACTTCTGAAGCATGACTTCTGCAAGTCCAAGTGAAATAATGGGTGCTCATTTTTCTCTTGAATGTGGCAAGTTTAATAGCCTTGGATTGTTTTTCATTAGTGGTGTTCCAAAACTTTCCTTCATCGTACTTGCAGCATAGACGTATTGCGTGTCCATGTGCCTTTTTCATTATCCGGATTTTTCTTTCATTTCTCAAAGCCTAGCTCCTATGTGATTCCCTGCTGGTTTATTTCAGGCCAAAGCTGAATAATTTGGAATATGATCAAACTTACCAGCTAGACTCGGGTGGCAAACAAATGTTCCTTTTCTTTTGCATTGTACTAAATGGGACATTTGTTTTACTCCTAAGAAACACAGCTAGTATGGGCTTGTTTTAGGAAAATAACAAACTCCAGGTCACAACTAAAACAGGGTGATTTTCATTTTTGGCAAAACACCATTATTGCTGTTTTTGTTTCTTATAGCTTTTTATGGTGATCAGATATCTAATCTTCAATTGCCTTTCAATAAAGTAGGTGAAATAATTCTCTTTGGAACAGCAGATGCACAGAAATTGGCACCATATGTATGTAATCCACCTGACAGCACAGCTTTTTATAAGCTTCCAGCAGCCATCCTTACTAACATTTCAGGCAGCAAATTCCAGAGAAGGTGTCATTTTCTTGCATGCGGACTCCATCTCTCTGAGCATTGTACAGTGGTCAAAGGGGCCCTGTTTGGAGTTTTTGCTTCAGGTGTGAAAATGTTTGAAGTAGGGCAGCTTTTGTTAGGGCACACATACAATACGTAACTACAATGGTTTGTTACATCACAGCTATTGCTATGTTCTTCCTCTGCTAACAGAGGCAATAGACCTTTGAATACCAGTTGCTGAGAATCATAGGTGGGCAGTGTTGCTGTGCTCAGGTCATTTTTGCTGTCATCTAACCGGCATTGGGTAGCCACCATGAGAACAGGAGGCTGGACTAAATGGCCCATTGGCCTGATACAACAAACTGTTCTTATGCTCTTATGTTATGAAGCAGAGTATGGAGCACAGTTCAGTTCAGAGCTATTATTTAAGAATACCAGATAAAGCATGTTCATGCTTGGGGAATTCCTAAACCCTTTATTGCCTGAAGAGGAAAACAGAGTGGCATGGATAGTTTCCAGAAGGGTAACTGTGTGAGTCTGCGGCAGCAAAAACAATGAAGTCTTCATGGCATCTTAAAGACTAACACATTTATTGTGGCATAAGCTTTCCTGGATATGAGTCAGTGAATGCTTATGCCATAATAGATTTGTTAGTTTGCACAGTGCCACAAAGGCTTTCTGTTGGAATTGATAGATATATTGAACACACGCCATATTTCCATTAACTGCCTTTGAAACACCCTAACTCCGAAGCTTCCTTTGCATCTAGCCTGAATGGTGTCCCACACTGACCTCCACTTACATGATCCCTTTTACAGTGGCTTTGATAGCATAGCAAGCTGTACTCTACTGGCTCTTTACATGAACCTCAACTGGTGTAGGAACAAAGTCAAGTTAGGTAGAATTATTGACTTGTGTCCGGGATAAGTTAGAGCAGTCAGCCTCATGGGAGCCTTTTAGTGACACCTGATCTGGGTTTAAAGACTGCTCAAATGTGAGGGGAGCAATATTGCAATAGCCCATCCACAACTGATACACATTTTTCTGAATATCAGTAGTGAGCTCATATATGTGTAAGGGTGGGCGTGTAGGCTGTTTTCAGGCTCTGTTCATGTCAAACAAAGATGCATAGGTCAGGGGTTGGCAATGTAACACCCATTCATCCAACATGAATATGTTCATTCTACTTGCATCTAATGTCTGTAAATGGCTCATGTATGTCTGTACTGAAAAAGTTGTCTAATGTGTGAACATGAAACAGCTGTCACTCTTTTTAGGCTCATAGTTTTAATGAAATTTAACAGTGTCTAGAAAAAGTCAACTCATAACAGAATTGAATGGTAGATATAAATGAGATTTCAGATGGCCAAATGGGAAGAGGCCAATGGCTAAGATTCCAAATGTAAAACTGGCATTGTAATGGGCTATCTCGCGGGATTTGTACGAGGATAAATATCATAATGCTCTTTGCACATTTACAACCAGATAATAATTTTGCATTGGCTCCTGCTGTTTACATTAACAAAATGCCTATTACCTATTAAACCTCCACTTGAATGAACTAGAGAGTAACTGAATACAACCTTGCTCAGCTTGTGTTTAGATTGCATGTCAAGTCTTCTGCAAGGTATCATTTGATATATCTGTTAAACCAATTCTGTTTCTCTGTGAGGCAATTTCTTTCAAACAGACCCATAATAACAGCTATTTGAAAATTGAATCAGGTTGCAGATATATATGGTTTCGAGTACAGCTGCTGTTTAAACCATAATATCTTGATTTAATACAAAACATGATGCAAGATGGATGTATAATAATTTATATACCATAGATAAAGGAAAGCTGTGTGAGAGCTGCAGATAATATTTTTAAGAGAAGATTGCTCAAACTTTCTTTTTCTTCCTTCTATCAAGTATAACTATTTCTTTTGCCATATGAACTTACAACAAAATTGAATGGTCACATTTAATCAATAGAAAAAGAAGAGCAAATAACAAATCCTAAGCCAATGGAAGTTATGTAGGGTGTCAGTAGGTCATATGAGCAGTAGGTGGTATGACCAGCTGTCATTAAAAAAACAACAATAATTCTAATGAAGATATCGCTTTTGTGTGGCAAACTGAATTGATTGTGTTATATACCATTCAATTTAAAACTATAGAGGTGTTCAGTTTGCCATACATACATGCTGTAAGCATAAGAACTTAGCTAGATCAGACTGAAAGTCCACCTAATCCAGCCTATCACATTCACTGTAGGCCAACCAACTGCCTCTGACTTTGTTAGTCATATGTTCCAAAGAAACTGTAAGTCTCTAGTGCCCCGAAGGAAACTAAACCTAGTGGTAGTGCAACTTTTGAACTTCCTCTCCTTTTAGGGAAGTAGAGAACACAAAATAATAGGGATTTGGTTCTTACCTGTGAATTTTGGCCCGGCAGTATGGAAGACTATGGTGTAACACTACTGTTAGTTGCTAATAGTTGTATGAGCTCATCCCCTGTCTGATGTTTATTTGAATGTTCACTGGGAGTACAGAATTGAGCCATCATGAAGGCTAATGCCCAGAGGAACAACACAGATGAAAAATTCTGGATAAAAAAATAATCTTGGTCTCATAGCTATTTTGGAGTGGTCATTTGGTCTGCTGATAAATGTATTCTTCATGAAACTAGGCTTGAGCTCTGTGTGCTATTGGAAAATGAAGCCGTCTTTGAAAAGGAGACTACAGAAGACTCTGAATCTTGTGCACCTCTTCTTTCCTATCAGAAGGTAATAAATGCCCTTTTATTTATCTTACACACACACACGGAATAGGGAGTATGCTTCTTTAAGTCAAACTGCTGCATTAGCAGCCCCAAAGTGACTTCCCTGGGGTGCAAGCCTGGCCAATGTGTATGGAGGTCCTGGGTTGCTTCTACAACAAGACCCCACCCCCTCTTGGTGTCACTGATGTGGTCCAAAGGAAAGCAGAGCAATACAGTTAGCACTAGTTTGGCTGCAGGAGTTGCTGGAAGGAGGCACGCAGGGTGCCATCCTCCATCTTAAGGAATCCACTCCATATTTGAGTAGGGTTTACTCCTTAGTCTTTACTTCTTCCAAAGATCCACAAGGCAGCAGAGGTTTAAGATCAGAGTTTTCCTTCTCCTAGATGGGCTACCCTCCCAGGGTAGGGAAGCTCTATATGCTCTCACCTTGCACTACAGCATGTACAGAAACCATCACCTTGACCTGCTGGATTTAGATGTCTCCCCCCCTCCCAGGACCTTTGTCCCATAGGGTAAAGAACTTCAGTGAATTTTTCTGTGCTAATAGGTTTCCATGCTAGAAATTACACCTGGTTGCATTGCATTGCACTGCACTGCACAAAATAATAGTGATGCATCTTGTCTATTGCAGATCAGAGTTGAAAAACTGCCTAATCAGCAACGGATGACCATGTTGTTGGGTCGCTACACTACGGACCCTCAGTATCAGCAACGCTTCATCAATCTGGTAAGAGCGGAGCCAGCTCTGAAAACAAACATTTCCTCCATGAACAATGTGTTTGTTATATTTTCTCTTCTGTTTATGACGGCTCTGTCAGCTACACTGATTTACATAAACACTGCCAATCCCGGGACGCTACACTCTCAACAAAAGTAGCCGAGTACAAACAGCATTCCTGAGTTTTAATTCATATTATATAAACATAACAGATGTCGATACGATGAGCCAACAAGAAAATACAACAAAGGCAACCATTTCAAGGGGGTTTGCGATTAAAACATGTTCCAGATTGGCGAAAAGATCCAGTGTTAATGGAACAAATCATTTAAATGTCAGTGTTTGACTCCTATGGAATTGCAAAGACACAATGTATAGTGAAGCTCTTGAGTTTTCCCTGCTCTCAAACAGCACAAGGAAAAAGCTTATTTTCCTGTCTCTGTATTCCCATATATATTTTCATATTTCACTGCTGTGTTGGAAAGCCAAAATGAGAGGCAGCTTTGTTTGGATCCCTCATAAAGTGACTAGAAGAATAGCAGCAGCACTGTGTTGTCTGTGAATGACAATATTTTATTTATCAGTAGCTGGAGGACAACCTAAGGACTCCCTTATGCCTTTCTACAGGCATTGTCTCCTACCTATGGCACACACACAGCAACCTCATTAAGGTGATTTTGGTTAACCTTGTGGTTGTGATATAAGAGAGGTGGGAGATGGTAGGTATGTTGGATCCAAGTGGTTGGGGGCTTTCTGGCAGAGGGCTTTCCAGTTTGTGTCTTGAGGACCATCCAGAATCAGTATTCAGATACATTGAGCAGTGCTGTGTACATTTCCAGTGGAGCAATTCATCAGGGGCAACCATCAACATGAGTTGAAGCTTCTGAACAGTTGTCAGGGAAACCCAAGCAAGAGTGTTTTGCAGCAATCTAGCCCTGGAACTATAAAAATGTGAGTGATTGTCACCAAGTGAGAATGTTTCTTGACTTGGGGTGTTTGTTGTTAGTTTTAGGAATTGTCCATCTGCATTAAACTTTCTGCTGTGACAATTCAGTAAATGTAGAAACAGTGGATTTAACCTCAAGGCCACTTCATACCTGATGCTTCCTTGATCATGAGATCACCTCTCTGCACATCAGCTTCCTGACTGGCATGGTTGTGGCAAAATACACTTGTGCTGTGCATCTAACTTTTCCTACACAGAAATAATCTCCGTAGCTTTATGTGTGAAACCCTGACTCTGCTTTATGGAACCCATCTTCATGTAAGAAGAACACCCTATGTCAGCGGTTCTCAGCCTGTGGGTCCCCAGATGTTGTTGGACTACAACTCCCATCATCCCTGAGCTCTGGTCTTGCTAGTTAGGGGTGATGGGAGTTGTAGTTCAACAACATCTGGGGACCCACAGGTTGAGAAAGGCTGCCCTATGTGCAGTGACTCTTTGCTTTGCTTGTAGCAAAACTGGTGGCTAGTTCTTCAGCCAAACTAGCTTGTATTCTGAGAGCCAGAGTGATATTTACAATTGCCTTCTTAGAAATAGATTAATTTTATTTTCCCTTTTTGTTCTTTCGTTCTTTCTTTCTGCAAGTGTCTGCTGTGGAATGCTGTAGGATGTCATTAAGAGCAATGTAACAAAACCTCACTATAAAACGTATTTGGTTTAACAAACTGCCACATGCCTATCAAAGCCACGTAGAACTCTTGAACGTACCACTGGAGTTTAGCTTTAACTGCCCTTCCCTGTGTACATTCCTGTATCAATGTGAAATTCTAGTGAAAAATGAAACCACTATTATACCATGTTTTTAAAAAAAGAAATAATTTGAATGTACAAATGAGATAAAACAACAACGACCACTGCATTGTGCTCTTCTTTCATTTGGGAGTTAAGATATGATAAGGTTACACCTGTTTTCTCTTAATGTGTCCTTTACTTTATCTTGCAGGAGCCCTACATAAACAAATCTGCAGTGTCGGTTCAAGCCCATTTCTCACTGCAACGCACATACATCATATTTCGGTCTCTGGGCCTTCGGCACCTGACAGTTGTTGATTTGCAGAACCAGGTTGTTGGGATAATCACCAGAAAAGATCTGATAACTTTCCAGTTGGAAGAGAAGCTGGGACTCCAGCAGTCATTGAATCAGCTTCACTCTGATGATGAGCTTTTAGACTAGGAAGCAATCTGAACAGGGAATGCTCAGTTTAATTTCAAAAGAACAAGTATGTATGCTCATCTTTAAATCTGGATGTGTGTGTATTTCAGTGTATCCTCTGCATAACAAATGGATATGCCTTGCCTAATTCTCCCAGTTACCAAATCAAAAAATAGGGACAAATAGATTATCCAGGCTTTGAGTTCATACAGTTGGGATCTCATTCCCAACTCACACAGTTCTTTCTCATTCCAATCTCAGATAGGATAAAATAATAGCATATAAGGTGCAAACAGCAATCATTTTTATTGATTTATGTATTGAATGTTTTATTGCATTATTTTGTGGAAATTTTTATATTGCAATGTTAACATCTTGTGTAAATCACATAGGGATGATGTGTCTTAAGTGGTATAAACACATCATTAATAATTAAGTATTCCTACCTAAAATCATAATAAGTGTGCTATTTCTTCCTTACAAGATGGTACTAAGGGCCAAACTATATGCAACTTTAGTCACATACTATAGTCCTGTTCTTAAGTGCAGGTTTCTTCCCCCCCTCTCTCCCCCTGTCTTTACCCGGGGGTGCAAGGGCTGCGGGGCACCCCGGCGCCAAATTCTAGGGAGTGCCAGATGTATTGGGGGGGCACATCAAATGTATACCTACTGTATACCGGGTCCCTCTCAAAAGTCCCTGTCCCCCTCCCCCGTCACTCTGTTACTCCATAGCATCAAATATTTCCAACGAGTCAGGAAACAAAAGCAGTTATTTCTGCTGCGTTGTTGTTACAGGTGAGCGATTTTCCTCCCCCCAAAAAGGTCAACAACTTTGAGTTTGACCCTCTAAAAAATTTGGGGGTGGCTAAACTAAATTTGGGGGCGCTGGGTGGATCTTTGCACCCCAGCGGCGTATATGCTAAAGACGGCCCTGCTCTCTCTCCACCCCCACCCCCGGTGTGCTCAGGCATGGACTGGCCTCCTGCATTGCAGGGGGTTGGACTAGATGACCCTTGTGGTCCCTTCGAATTCAACGATTTGACTCATATATTCAATGAGTCTATGAATATGATAGCAAGATTCTATGAATGTGTATCATGAACTTTCACAATGGGTAAAAGTACCACGTCTGTAAAGGCACAGTCTGCAGTACATCCAAAACTCTGTTCACTGGTTCTTTCATTTCCCCTTCCTTTTCATGTTTTATACTATGTGATTTGTACCAATAAATGAATAAAGTTGCTGCTCATAGATGAGAAATAAAGAGTGATCACCCTGAGTTGTACATGGAAACTAGAAGAATAGGATAGAAATGTGTATATTCATTACTGTAAGTTTATTAAAGGCTTTTCATTAGTATAAATGATAAAAATATTGCATTTTTAAAAAATAAGCAAGGTTGGTGAGTATGGCATTTTATGCTAAAATATTAACATCAGCAGATTGCTGAGACCTTCATAGGATAGTTCTAATGTTCCTTCTGCTGGTTGGGTTGCAAGTACATTTCTGTTCATAGAACAGAAACTTTCCTGCTAGTGCTACAACTCTGAAACTCTTTTCACAGATTGGCCCACATTATTATTCTTTTGGACACCAAGTAAAGATTTACTTGGTTTTGAACACATTATTTTGGGTAGAACTGTCTCTTTGCTTACTGCTGTTTTTCTTCATTTTTTTTTTCCTGTTTTCCGTCTTACAATTTGTCATTTGCCGTCTTAAGCATCTGTTTGACTGTAATGGTTATATAGACATTATTAAAAGAAGTTCAGTTATTTTGGGGTGGACCACTTACTCAAATGGTGGGGCCAATTTTGATTCCAAGTTCTACACAAATACATCTGTTTGTTACTTGTTCTATCAAACTTACATAAAACGCACTGTGAAATGTATTATGCAAAATAAAAAAGGTATAGCAAGCAGAAAGATAAATTTTAACTTAATTTCTTAAGTTTTATTTTAAATTAATCCTTTACAACACCAGATTTTGGACTTCTCTATTTTTTTCCAGCTGGGTTGAGATGGTACCAGCCTTCATGTTGGTGGAATTATCTCCCTAGGTAAATGGGTTCAGCCTGTAACATTGTTGTGCAACATTTATAACTAGAATCTTTTCCATTTTACTAGTAAATAAAAACCTGAATAAGTTCTGTTTGATCATGTCCCAGTGTACAAACACAGAAAATCATTTAAAAGCTTCTCTGCCATGACAGTACTGGAATATGTGATTCATCCTATGAATAATTTTATTAGATTTTATGCAAGCAAAGTAATAAGGGGAAAAAAAACTCCTCAGGAAGTAGATGGGCACAGATTATTCAGACAAAAGATAGGAGGAGTATCAAGTGGGGCAGTGATCTCATGCTAGACACAGAATTACTAGTAGGTAAATATTGAGGTTTTTAATTAGCATTGCTTGATGAAGTCTTCCATCATTGTGATCTTTTCCTGAATTTTGTTGCAAAATTCAAGAAATGTCTGAGAAACTAAATTGCTTGTTACACTTTAAAACAACACAACAGCAACAACAAAAACCCTTGAGTTTCAAAATGGGGGTAAATGGTTTCTTCAGGACCCTGATTCTCAAATTCATATTGGGCAGGGGAGCATTGAAGACATAAATCCTTGGAGAAAAATGGTAGTAATGGGGAAAAGGAGAGTAGCCTATGGAGAAGTGCAGAAGCAGGCCTTGAGCACACACAGTCCAAATATCTAGACTTGGTCCTGTTTTCCATTTATGGGTGGCAGTTTATTTTTCCAGTTTCTCAGAATCATTGATTTATTAACCAGCTTTGCAGCAGATCAGCACTGTGGCTGTCCTTTCATTCATGCTCCTTTCATAAGGTTGCCAACTTATTTTCTTAAATGTTTGCCAGAGACGCCACATGTCACTGAGGATCCTCAGCTGTGCTGTCTCTAATAGGCAGACAGGCTCTAGAGCTAAAAAGCAAATGCCTCAATGCTTTTGGCAGTCTGGTCTGCAACCCTTCATAGGCTCCTCCGTGAATTGTACATGTTTGTGTGTGCACATATGCAGAAAGTAATGTATTGGTTAAATGCCTGCAGCTTCTTTTTGTTAGACATTTCCACAATCAGTATTGTTCAATTGAACAAGGAAGGAGACAATCTTCAAATATCAAACAGAACTTTAAAAAAAATCTGATGATTGATTACTGACATGATACATCTGATCTGATTCCTACGAAGTTAGTCTCTGCCAGCAAGTAGGTTTGTGACAATAATTCACTCAATTGCTTTAGTGTAAGGTTTGTTGCCTTTGGCATCCAGATATGTGAGATGATGCCAAAAAAGGGTGTGCATGCAAATGCAAAACAAAATGGCATACTGACACCTTAGCACCAACCCATAATTAGGAATAAAGTGAGCAGAGCCTGAATATAGTTAGTAAATTTAACATACCACATTGATTATAATTTGGAATGTTAAGTCTTAAGTGCATACATGATCTTGGATGGCAAGTCCACGGGAACTGTGGATAATCTGAAAACAGTATGGGAGGAAGATATAGAAAGAAAAATAGACCCTATAGTATGGAAGGCAACATGGTCAGAAAGGCCATTCAAATAAGTGTTGGCACATGTACAAGAAATCTCCCTCAGTGTTGTACATAGATGGCACTTCACTCCACTAATCCTGAATCATGATGTCATGAATGGGCAGGATGACCGAGAGGAGGAAGAGGATCTTGGTGAGGGATGTAGCTGCTACTGGTTCACACCGGGGCAAAGCTGGGAGTGGAGGAGGAGAAGTTGGGGGCATAGAAAGTACTCATGGGGTGACAGAGGATGACAAGAGGATGGGGGGGTCAGTGCACAGGAACCAGAGCTAGAAGGACCCATCACCAGAGCCAGAGGGGCCCCCATCTCCATGAACATGGTGGGCTCTGAGGTGTAGGGAGCAGAGGGAGCTGAGGCAAGCAAGGGCCCACAGCCCAGCTCCCTAGCTGGCCGGGGGGGGGGGGCTCATTAGCTCTGGTAGGAGCTATGTGATTCCTCAGCTGGAGTAGGCTTGGAACAGGTGAGGGTCACATGCCTCGTCAAGCCCAGATGCTGCAATTAAGAGTCAAGGGGTGAAAGGGTAAGCAGAGCTGAGGTGCTGTGTGCGCTTAACTTTCCATATTGATAGGCCACAGCTTGGGTGTCTTAGAAGTTCCACGGGGCTGTGCTTTTTGGGACTCAACTCCAGGTTCCCTGACCATGTGTTTCCTGACCTATTGGACTACTGGACTACCTGATAGCATGTGCCCTTGGGACTTTATACACCAGCAGGACCAGTTGCCAGGGGTTCAAGACACATTGATCAGGAGGTAAGGTCATTATGTTGGAGAGGATGTGGGAGTAAAGTGTCTTTCTACTATTTGTTATGGTTATGGCAAAAAGGCAACTAATTTTTTTGGTGGAAGCATTATTGGAAATGTCAGAAGTTACAGGTTAAATTATTGCATGTAGACCTAATGCTAGCCTTGCTACTCACCTATGACAGAAAATAAAAACCTATGACATGCAGAACTGCTTACCTTTAGACTAAAGACCAGAAGACTGGAAATGGCAAGGCAATGGAAAATGATGTATAAACTTTCTGTGGTCAGGTGGTACCAGCAACTATGTTGCAAGAAGGCTACCAAAGAACAAGAGACAGATAATTAATTTGAAACCTATCACTTTATTATAGACTATTTGGGGGTGGGATTCCGTCACTTATTGAGAAATTCAGGTTACACAATTATAGGTAATTGGGAAGTCTTGTGCAATGTATTTGCTTCCTCCCCAAATTGGACGTCTGCAGTAATGAAAGTGATGGGGAAATGCGCAGAAAAAATGTGGGATTACACTTGCTTTTACGCGATGTCATCTAACCTCCTTGCAAACAAGTTAGAATCATTGGCCTACATAAAAATAATAAATAGACAACATTGTCTAATTTCTCTGTGAAGAACTCAGGATAAATGCTCAATAAACATGTCACTTGGAAGCAAGTTAGCACAGAAACTGCCAGCCATGGAACATTTTGAAAATATTTTCTCAGTTTATAGCTAAGATAAATGGGATTGACAGTTACCTGATGGGGAAATTGTAATAGGTTGCTGTTTGTCATTAACACTGCTGGATTATATTATTAATAAACAGGGATTCTGGTATGCAGCATTAAATTCCAAACCAAGAATGCCCCTCAAAGAAGGAAGCAGAATGTCCTGCTTGCTTCCACCTTGTTTCTTCCAAACTCAGAGTGTGCATTTTAAAGGAACCTATTGTGTCCCTGTTTTATTAGCTCTCGGATTTTCCCTCAGTTGCCTTTTCATTACTAAGATGTTTGATTTGATATATGGAACCCACCTGCCAAAAGGAACCACTAGATGCCACTCTTTCCAACATCTTCACAAATCTCGGCTGGATTTGCTTAATGAACTGAATGAGTCACAGGCACACAGCCCACCGTGTTTGAATAGAACTGTAGCGCCACAGTACTGCAGAAATGACCTCAGTAGATGTTTATCGTTTTTGGATCATTTTCAGTGGTTTTGTGCCAAGGTAAAAGACGATACAAGTAGAACTAACGTCCCAGGGTATGATTTTGAAAACCTCCACTTAACCCTTGAAA
Source organism: Podarcis melisellensis (assembly GCF_964234715.1). Classification (NCBI taxonomy): domain Eukaryota; kingdom Metazoa; phylum Chordata; class Lepidosauria; order Squamata; family Lacertidae; genus Podarcis; species Podarcis melisellensis. The sequence goes on along the minus strand of NC_138539.1, from coordinate 40,166,702 downwards.
TACTGTTTTCTGAAGAGAACATTATTGACAGAGGCTGAAGGAGCAACTGGTCGTTCCATTCCTGGGGGGGGGGGACGGGGGGACAGGACCTTTCTGAATGAACTGGAACTGCAAGCCAGTAGCACATCTGCTGAGCATTTGTTGCAATTTGGTTCACGGCTGCTTCTGCATCAGCCTATGTCAGGTCTAAGGCCAGCAAGTGCAATATTGCAAATCAAGTGGTTGATTTGAGGTTTCATGGATATAATCAACTATCATTAGTCAACACTCAGTTATCTGAATGTCTCGATTCAGTATGTAAATTACACTTCTGTTTATCATTCTTGATGTTTATTTTGGTGTTCACAGAGTAGCATTTTGTTTTACGCTCGCCTCAGAGTGCTTGAATCATGGCCAATATTTAGAACTCCAGCAATTCAAGCCCATGCACCCAATAAAAATAAATAGCATAACAATGAACTAAAGGAATGTCACCACATGTGCAAGAATATTAAATTGAATGGGTGGACGGAATAGGATTATGCTGTGACCTCTTTATATAAATATCCATGCACTGAAGCTAACTCAAAACAATAGATTTTCAAAACGCTGTTATATCCTGAAGTTGAAAATGAGTGTGGAATAGTCCCTAAAAATCCATGGTTGAGCAAGAATATTTTTTTTGGGTGACATCTCAAAATATCAGGTTTGCTCCTAGTAGCTAGGAAGGTGGTGAATAATTTCTGTGAGGTATTTTTATATGGTTTCTGAAATAAATGCAAAATTTGGATTGGATCCAGTCTTTGCTCCCATGGCTGGAAGTGGCTACTAACTAAGCAGAGTTCTACTCTGGTTGGTGGTAAAAAAAAAATCTCTGCAAGGTGAACCCAACCCCTTGTTTTCAAGGACCTGATCCAGAATGCAAGAGACAGGATCAGGAAGCATCTGAAGATGCTGTCATTGTGAAGAGTCATGAGTATTTCTCATCTATGTATGCATGCAACCAACCACCTTCCAGGAAATTTCATGAATGTCTGACATCGGTTCAAACATTTAAAAAAGCATGTGGTGCACAGTTATCACTTTGTAATGAAGGTGGAGTGTGCATGTCTCAATATTCTCCACATCTAGAAAGGATCTAGACGGGCCTTTTATGTTTATGGAGTTTGTGATATAGTAAAGTATTTAGAAATGCAACTTTGACATGCATTATGTGAAGTGGTACAGACCTAGAATGGGTTTTTTAAAGGCATTTTGTGATAGGCACCTGATTCTCTGTAGCTACACAAACGTCCATCTTATGACTCCTTCTCTATCCATGTTTGTTAATGATGTTGGCATCTATCTGTCTTGGGCTACAGTTGAGGAGTGATTGTTTGTGGGTGAAATCAAATAATTGGAGAGTTACAGTGCCTGCTGTGGCTGTAGGGACTGATACGGGAGAGACATGTTTCGTTGCAGTTGGAGCAGATTGTTTATTAATGTGTTTAGGAAAATATAATGAAGGAAACAGCCCTAAGCAAGGTTGGCCCATAGTTTTTTGCTGCTTGAGGTGCTCACTCCTATTCCATGTTCAGAAGCTACCTGGACTGGCAGTTGCATCTTGCATCAATACTGGCACTGGGAAAATGTCTTTCACTATATTTGAGGCCAGCAGGCCAGCTAAGAGGGTATATGACAAGCTTCGTGGCACACATAACTCTATTCTTAACATCTTCTCCCTGCTCTGCTGCCTCACTTTGCCTAATGGTAGAGATGGCCTTGGTTTAGATTGTGAAAGTCATGGGGATTAGTTTGACTGCATAGCTGCCATAGTTTGCTACATCTAGAGGAAGAACTATTGGCTTTTGCATTCCTAATTTCTCCTGAGTTGTCCCATTGAAAATCACTATTAACAGTTCGCAGACTAAAACTGTGGAGTTATGGGGCCATAGTAAATGTTTTTATATCTCCAATGTTGCTTATGCCACATGCAGAAAGTTCAGAGGCAGATCAGAGTATGAACACCTCACAAGTTTCTCCCTGTCCTTCCCTAATGGGAGAAGGAGAAAAAGCACAGCCTACCTATGGTAGGGGGAATATGGCGTCAAGTCATTGGCAAGATCTTAGGCTCTGCCTATCCTTATTTTATGGGTGGGACTTGAGAATGAATGACAACTATCTGGGAGAAACAGTAGACTTTGCTTACCTTTCTTATGCATTTGTAGCATAAGGATGTCTATAGTACTCTGGGCTAGATAATGGCTGCTGTGTTCTGTATAACATAAAGACTTGCTTCCAGCAATGAAAACTCCTTGGCACAGATAAGGTCATTGTGATATTCTCTCATTTTCTTTCAACATATGCCTAATATTTATACTTCTGATATTCAGAAATATTCAAGCCAAACTGAAACTAATGGTAAGAAATAGCTTTCCCAACCTCACACTTTAAAATAGTTTAAATTTGGCAAGTTGGCATATGCTTAAAGGTAAATGTAAGAGAGCATAGAAAGAATAGAGAGAGATTCCTTTTCCAGTATCTCTTGAAAATGAAAGCAATGTCCCTCAACAGACATTGATTAAGTGAGGAAAAATGAACTTCCACCAAAATCATGAAATGCATTTGAATTGTGCCAAGTGTTTTGTTGTAAAATGACGAGATCCCCTTTCTTAGCAGCTCGTATACTTTACCAGCAAGACATGAAGTATTTCATTATCTCATATGCTATAGCTGGCACACATCAATTTTAGACAGAGAAAATGCATGCATGTTACTTGCTTATTTGATGGTTTGTTCTTCCGTGTGTTAAAGGTGACAAATAAATGGTAAGGTCATTATGTTATTTGGCACCAAGAACCCCTGCTTAAGTGCATAATTCTCCAGAAGACTGTTACTAATTTATGTGTCTCACTGATATACTGTGAACATTGTTTGCACATATAACCAGGCTTAAGCAAGAGGAATCAAGAAGCAATTGTCGCCAGGCAGATGGCTAACTTAAATCAGAGGCACTGTGGGAGGCAGTCTGCTTCTGAATATCAGTTGCTGAGAATCACAAGTGGGGAGATTGCTGTTGTACTTGATCTTTTCTTGAAGGCTCCTCATAGGTATGTGGTTGGCCACCATGAGAACAAAGTGCTGGACGAGATCTTGGGCACCACTTAAGATTACCGTAAGTCCAGGATTGCCACCCAGAAATTCAGTCAGTAGTGCAGAGGAGTATAGGTTTTTCTGTAGTCAAAGCTTCTTGATGCTACTTTTTGTTTGCAAATCAAATATCTGGGCTTTGTTCCATGCATTTGTATGTAGTTTACCTCTTAGCTCACACTCCAGGTTCTAGACAACTCTTGGTTTGGCTGCATATAGCATCTTTCCTCAACCTAGTGCTCTCCAGATGTCTTAGAGATAGCCAACAAGGTGCCTTCCCTTTGCTATTAGACTATAGCTCTCATCAGCCCCAGCCAGCATGAACAAAGATGGGAGTTGTAGTCCAAAGCATCTCCTAGCCGTCTCCACCGTATTACCCATTCAAGATTTATAGAGGTTTGTGCTATAGACCTTCTAATAAGCAGCCATATTTTGCAAGCTATTTGATGTGGTCCTACTCTAAAAAGATTTCATGAGCACTATTTCCTTCAGGGTCTTTGCTGGTATTTCCCCTGGAGTGTCAATATTGTAAATGAGGTAACAATTAAACTAAAACAAATCCTATGAACTTAAGCATTTAAAAATAATGTGGAAATAGCTTATGGAAAAAATGTGTCAAAACTTTATACCACTAACTTTTTTTTCTGAGATAAGGGCTTAGGTCCCAGAGCTGCCAATTACTGCTTGTTCTAAAAGCCGAGACAAGCATGTTTACTTGGATGTATGTCCCACTGTGTTCAATGGTGCTTACTTCTGGGCAGGCATATATGAGACTGCCCTGTTAGACTCCTTCCTAGTCTTCCTGCAGTGATCTCCTGGAATGAACTGAAGACATACATGCATTTGCAGCTATAGTATTGAGAACTCTGTGCTTTCACATTTTGTTTAAAGCCTGTTGCTTTGCTTTCCTTTTAAGAAAATGTAAGGGATTTGGAGAGCAAAGAAAGAAACTTCTAGGTGACCTTTCTCATTTTAATGAAAGGCAGATTTTTTACTCTGGAGTTTTAATTCAATGGACCTGGACATTAATTTAACCTTTACAAGTTCTGTTTTAAAGTGCATTAAAAATTATCTAGATCATTGCTAAAATTGAAGTGCTGGAGTTCGCTTATAGCCTTTGTAGTACTTAATGTTTTAAAGCTGACCAGAAATTTCAGATCATGAGAATAACATATCATTAAAGTTCTCTATTGTGCCCCAGCACGCTATGATTATATGGAAAGGACAGATTAATAGGGAGTTCTAAGTGTGTTTACTCAGAGGTCCTGTTGAATTCAATGGGACTTACCATTTAGTATACATGTTAAATTCGTTTTGTTTCTGAACTTACCTTCAGTTACTATAAGGCAAAGAACTACTAGACCATAGATTTCAAATATTTAGTTTTGTCTCTGCAATTACAAATGGATATGAGTTTATTCTTTTAGAGTGTGTCTCTTGTGTTCTCAGCAAATGGCAATTCTTTTGATTCTTTGGAGGAAATAATGACATTCTAAACACATTTGCTTGGTTTGTGCTGCACAAGTGGTAGCCAGTATAAGTTTGTGGTATAATATGTCCCATTTCCTTCATGCAGTGCTTGACACAATGGCCTGGTTTTCATATCATGCCGAACCGTGGCATAGTGCTATATGTGAATCTAGTTCAGCAGCATAGCTATGGTTAGAGATTACTCATTAATGAAGGTTTATATCTGGTTTATAAACCGTAGTTAATTTTAACCATAGCTTAGTGATATGTGGAAACCTGGACCACCTCCTTAACTATGGATAAGGTAGGAGTAACCAGAACTCAAAAGCTTCAGATTTGTGAGTGAAAAGTGGCCAAAAACATTCAAACTGTTGTCAAGGCTCAACTGCTCTTGCTGGTGTTTTTAACTCTTCTGTGCAGTAAAAAAACAACAACCTATGGTTTAGGTGATTGTCTTGCAGATACCTCATCTTTAAGTATGATTAACATTAATCTGTATTGTATGCTGTATTGTTTTTAACAGTGCTGTATTGTTTTAAACACTTGATTGGAAGCCGCCCAGAGGGGCTGGGGAAACTCAGCCAGATGGGCATGTATGTATGTATGTATGAATAAATAAATAAATAAATAAATAAATAAATAACAGTAATGGCTCCTACTCTCAGACACAGTAAACATAGATCAAGATACAGGTTTTATAGTCATTAGTTCAGAATGCCCCTTCCGATCGTCAGGAGGAGGGGGGGTTGTGGGATCACGACCCCGCCCACACTCGCTCTCGCGAGGCTGGCGTCAGCCTCACGGGAGACAGGGATTCCCCCAATTAGCATACCCTGTGGCGCCAGCCAATCGGCTGGCGGCAGGGGCGGGCCTTTGTAGGGCCACTTAAGGTCAGGGCAGCCCCTGGCTCGCCCCCTTTCTTCCCTGGAGACGACGCGGTTTGCTGTTTCCCTCAGCTGCTGGACCACGTGGAGCTATCTCGGAAGAGGCTTGCCGGCAGGGAAGTTTACCTTTCGTTATTCCTTTCTCCTCTAGGAGTGAGCGCTGCTTAATTTGCCTTTATTGCGCTGCTCTCTTCATAATTGGGTACTTTGGCTGAATTTTAATTGATTGGGGTGCCTGGGGGGTGACTGCATAGCCATTCGTCGTTAATTCTGCTGGTGCGTTGCTGTTTGTGTGTGTGTTTATTGTTCCCGTGGTCAGCAGAGGTGCTTCAGAATTTCCTCATCCCTCCTCCTTTGCTTCTCCCCCTCTCTCCCCGTGGTTTGAACGCTCTTTAATCAGCTGATTTTACACGGTCTCCGTTCCGCCCCTTTGTTTCTCCCCTCTCCCCACGTGGTTTGACTGCTCTTTAAACAGCTGATGTTGAACAGTCTCCGCTTCTCCTTCTGTTTGTGGACATTGTAATTGTAACCTAAAAAAAAAAAAAAAAGTATTGTCCCAAAGAAGGCCCCCGGTGAATTTAGATTGATACACAACCTGTCCTATCCCAAAGGAACCTCGGTTAATGACGCCATTCCCCAAGAGATGTGCACGGTGAAGTATTCGTCTTTCGATCAAGCTGTGCGGTTGGTGCGGAGCTTTGGCAGGGGCGCCTTTTTGGCAAAATGCGACATTGAGTCAGCATTTCGCTTACTTCCGGTTCATCCGGAAGACTACCGCTGGTTGGGTTTCAAATTCCAGGGAGCTTACTTCATTGACAAAGCTATGCCCATGGGTTGTTCTATTGCCTGTGCTGTATTTGAGACTTTCAGCACATTCTTGGAATGGGCCCTAAAGTTTAGAACTGGCTCTCTAGGGGTGGGTCATTATCTCAATGATTTTATTTTGGTGGCAAGTGATGCAGGGGAGTGCAGGTCCCTCCTCCTGGCCTTCGAGTCCTTAGCTAGGGAGCTGGGGGTCCCTCTGGCAAGCGAGAAGACCGAGGGTCCGGTCACTACCATGACCTACCTGGGCATTGAACTTGATACCGTAGCCCAAACCTCGCGCTTACCGGCGAAAAAAATGGTTGCCTTAAGAGAGCTTATCGGCCAAATGCTGCCCCTAAAGAAGGTCACCTTGAGGCAAATTCAATCCCTCCTGGGGCACCTCAACTTTGCCTGCCGTGTAATTTCCCCCGGTCGTCCTTTTTGCGGCCGCCTAGCAAAGCTGTCCACGGGCTTACGGTCACCCCATCATAGGGTACGCCTTTCCAAGGCAGTAAAGGCGGACCTCCTTGTTTGGTTGCAATTCCTGGATGGTTTCAATGGCATATCGCTTTGGCAGGATAGTTTGGCGCTGCAGTCTGATTTCCAAGTACATTCGGATGCGGCTGGGTCCTTAGGTTTTGGGGTCTACTTCAGGGGCCAGTGGTGTGCCCAGCACTGGCCTCCCTCCTGGCAAGGCAAACCGATACTACGTGACCTGACATTCTTAGAATTCTTTCCCATCGTTGTTGCAATTCACTTATGGGAAGACCAGTTCAAAAACCATAGGGTTTGTTTCTGGACGGACAATCTATCGGTCGTGTCAGTTTTGAATAAACAATCGTCACGCTCACCCAGAGTAGCGTCCCTTTTACGGTACTTTGTCCTTACCTGCTTGCGCTTTAACCTTCACGCTTCAGCCAAGTTTGTCCCTGGTATTGATAATAACATCACAGATGCTTTATCTCGTTTCCAGATGGAACGCTTTCGCTCATTGGCGCCGGATGCGCAGCAGCAGCCGCAACCATTCCCGGAGCACCTCTGGAATATTGGCAACGAGAAGCAATAAAGGGAGTATTGTCTGCGCTAGCGCCCTCTACCCTGAGATCATATAATAAGGCATGGCTAGACTTCACATCCTTCCGCATCAGAAAGGGACGGTCCAAGCCAGGCAGGCCACCGTCCAAGTCTGAAGTCATAGAGTATTTGGTCCCTCTTAGAGATCTTGGCCGGGCCCCCAAAACCCTCAATATTCATTCAGCGGCTATATCCTTCTTTTCTAAAACTCTATTTTCGGCGGATCCCTGTTCGCATTTCGTGGTGCGTAAGATGCTTGAGGGCTGGTGCAGGGCCAGGCCTCAAGGCCGGGACAGAAGAAGGCCAATAACTTTAGATATACTCACCCAAATCCGTAGGAAGCTGAGGGCCCTGTGTTGGTCAAGATATGAAGCAAGATTATTTTCAGCAGCGTTTTCTTTTGCATTTTTTGGCGCCCTACGCATAGGCGAAGTGGTCTGTGAGGACCGCGCAGCCTCTAGGGGGCTATTGCTGGAGGACGTAACTGTGGGTAGTTCGCATGTAATGTTAAAAATCCGTAGTTCTAAGACTGATCAGCTTGGCAACGGAGCCTTGGTTCGCCTTCAGGCGACTCAAAAGGCGGGCCCTTGCCCTGTAAAGGATGCTAGAAAATACCTGTGTGTAAGACCAGAATCTCGGGGCCCCTTTTTCTTGCATTCCGACGGTTCCTCCCTCTCAAAGCAGCAGTTCACCAGGGTCTTGCGCAAAGCAATTGCCGCCATTGGGCTTCCCCAAGAGGAGTACGCCGCGCATTGGGGCAGCGACCACCGCCGCCCATATGGGCTTACCGGCGGAAAGAATTATGGACATGGGTCGCTGGAAATCTAACGCATACCAGGGTTATATCCGTAAGCCCTTCTAAATTCCCCTCAGCTTTCTCCCCGGGCACTCCTCCTGATCCGGTTCTCCGATTCTCTCTTTTCAGGTACTGGTGTGGTTCGACTGTGGATCCTCGGCCACAGCATCGTATATTGGGCAAAGCGGCGCGCCGAACAAAGGGGCTGGGATAAGGAGCTACGGCTACCCAGCAGGGTCAAATTGTCATGGATCACTAGGAGGGGTATGCGTTGGGAAGAGTTTTTCCCAGTCGTATCCAGAAAAATCGCTGCCGAGGGCCCACCCAGTGCCATGGTCATCCAGCTGGGCGAGAACGACTTGGCGTATAGGAAAGGGGTGGACTTGATGTGGAACATTATCAATGACTTGGAATTGTTGAGGGCATCCCATGAAAACATTACAATAATTTGGTCATCTTTGCTGGAAAGGCGATGTTGGCAGGATGCAGAGAAACCCGTGGCTGTGAACAAAGCTAGGAGGATTGTGGAGCGCACGGTGGCTCCTAGAGTGGCCGCATGGGGCAGTCGGGTCATTCAGCACCCATGCATACGGTTTGACAAGGAAATGCTTTATCGCTGGGATGGCGTGCATCTATCTGGTGCGGGCAATGATATTTGGTTGGCAGATATTTTTCAAGGCGTTAGGGATTGGTTACAGGTCTGAGGGTATTGGCGGCGAGCCGGCTTGCGGCTCAGTGGCGGTAGGCATTGGCCGGGGTATTGTCATGCAGATGAGGTTGGGGGGGAGGAACGCCATCACCTCCCCCAATGCTTGAAGGGTAGTTCGTTAAAGGACTCCGAGGGGCGACGCCTCGTCCGAAACCTACGGAGGCTAGGGCCTAAAGCGCGCCCCCGAGCGGTAACCCCTCGGGGAGCGCCTAGGGATATGCATCTCGGGTGGCTCCCCCTGTTGGTGTTTAAACCTTCCCGGTCAGACCGGATAGTCGGTTAGGGCCAATGCCTAAAGCCAATACCCTTCTTTCCTGTAATCAATAAAGTTGTGGCCATTTTCGCCCATTAACCTAAAACTCTGTGTCCGTTGTCTTCATTTATTCCACCTGTGGGGGGGAGGGAATAGCCACACAATCAGGGCTTTAAGATGCATGCTTAAGCACAAGCTAATACATTGCCTCAACACCCGAAACACTTCCTTTGCGCTCCTTGAAGTGAAGCAGGGGGGCACAGTCATTTGCATGGTTCTTGCCCCAAGCAATGTGACTGGGTAAGCAAGGGAGTAGTTGGGGGCCTGGCCCCACTGGTGCATCCAATGCTGCATCCTTGGAAAAAGAACCTGGGTCTGCTCAGCTGGCTCATTGTCTGATTCACACACTGCCTTGGTTTCTGGGGAAACCTTGCTCAGGAGGTGAGGTGATGGTTGGCTCACATGACTCTCCCTCCTCTGCTGGGATGGCTGGCAGCAGCTGGTTATGGATGTCTCCTAGTGGACTACTCAAACTCTCTCTGCCAACAGTTTCACCCATCTCCTCCTATTGCTACTCTCCTTCTGACAGAGCCTGCCAGGACTGCCCTTCCCTGCTTGTCACCATAGACCTCATGAAATCTAGTCATTGTTAAGAGTTATGTGTGAACTAGGCCATTACTTATCTTCTCTTCTGCACTTCCCTCTTTCAGCATTCTGTTTTTTTTCTGCCCCCTAAAGAGACTTTACTAATTACACACAATCCTAATATTTGCACTGGCTTTCTGACCCTCTGATGTCGATGCAACAGCATGTTTGGGGTAGTGGTGATATACTGGTATAACCATTAATAGGTCCTTAGTAAGTGTGCATTAGTAAATCAGATTTTATAGATTTTACTTTGCCACATCCCTTTAGGCTCAGGGCAAATCATGACACTGAAAACAAGGCACATCACACATAGCACATGGAAACAGGTGGCCCAGTTTGGGTCACAGTGATGTGACCCAGTTTAAGTCTCCCAAGATGCCTTTCTTTTGATGTTCTGAACTCTCTTCTGTTATTTCTTTGGCAGCCTATCTGTTTGCCAGGCGTTTGTCTAACGCAGCAATCCAGAAGTAGGAGGAATGTGCCTTACACTTTTCTGGAGACATACACCATACATTTAAGGGCACCACATAAATGATTGGTCATAATAATAGTATTAAAGCAGCCATCCATATGGTTTTGATTTTGACCCTCAGTCTCAAGCTAATATTTTGCCAACAACCACCACAGAAGAACTTTGGTGGAATTTGTTGACTCATCAAGAAAAAAGAGAGACTATTGCAGTGTTGGCATTGGCACCTGGCGAGGCCACTGAAGATTATGAATATGTTTCTCACTGAAACATTGCAGGTATTATTAAAGCAATTTCCATGATAGCATTAAACCAACTTCCTATAGACTGGCCCCTTTTCTCCATTTCCTTTATACAAACCAGCCTGTCTACTTGTAGACCTCCTGTGTACATCAAGAAGATGATATTTGCCAGATTGATAGACTCCTCACTGCAGAGTACCACCACAGATTTTTCTTTCTCTCTCTCCCTCCCCCCCCAACTTTGGAAAATGTCATATTTGACATTATTCTTGCTTTGGCTATGATTGTGTCCTCTCCCGCAACCTACCTGCCCACATTTTGGAATTTTAAAGGCCCTGATAGCAAGGCTTTTAAAGTGGTTAGGGGTTGGAAAAGTTCCAAATACGTAGAGTAAGAAATGCTGTATTTGTGGTTTTTTAAATAAAAAAACAAATTGCCATTTATTTAATGGCATCACATAGTCTATGACCCTTAAGAACAAATTATATATGTAAAATATTTATATACTGCCTTTCATTTGAGATCACAGGGGTAGCGTAAAAAAATACATTAATATTGCAATACAAAATAAAACATCCATGAATAGGCAGTTTTGAAATAAAGAAATACGAACAGTGTATACGACTCAGCATTTCAGTTCATCTCTGCTGGGATAAGATGATGGGGGAAAGTGTGAATAATAGGCTCATTAGGCCTGCCGGGCTTGCCAACACAAGTGTCTGTGTATCCTAAAAATACACAGCACTCCTCAAGACCTATGGAGACAGATTTAGGATACAAAGAAACTGCAGGCCAGGCCCTGAGGGAAAATCAGCTGCAGGGCCCTTTCTGTGCGAGGGTTGCCCTGGTGAATGAGAGGCAATTTTGCATTAGCCACCACACAGTGCTGCACCACTGTGACTGAACAGCAAAAATAATAACCAAATGCTGATAGGTGCAGTAAAACAAGATCAGTTGCCCTTTACAGCAATAATTAGTGCTCCTGAAGTACAACTTGAGTTTACTGATTTTTTTTTTTAGGCTTAACCTGATTATTGCTCATTATAATAGACTCAGATCTGAAGACAGATGGTTGACTTTAAAAAACCTTTTTTTTCATACCAAACACTCACTAAGTAAATGAATATGGTTATCTAGTAAACTCAGGTTTGCTTGTCATATTTTACCGATTTGTTTCTTTCTCATGCATTGATTTCAGCCTCATTTCCATCAAGACACTGAACATTCTACACCAAAGCAAAGTCTGAAGCAGTATTCATTCTGACAAAAACTCAAAGTTTGGCTTGGTGGGAGCTGCATGCTGCATGAGACTTTCTAGATCCTAGCACCGAGGTGGGGAACCTGTGGAACCCAGATGTTGCTGCACTACAGTGCCCATCCTCCCTTCCTTCTTGACCATTGGCCACACTGGCTGGGATTGATGGTAGGTGGGAGTTCAACAACATCTGGAGAACACACATTCTCCACCTCTGCCTTAGAAGCTGAACCTGTATTGCACTGATTCTCACTTAGTTAATCTATCTGTTAATAATATTGCCTTGGTAAATTTGCAGGTGCTCTTGACATGGGCGTAACTTGTCTCAAGTAAAACTGTGCCATCTGTTCCAAGAGATGGAGAAAGAAACAGTAAGTTCAAAGCAAACCATATCTTTCAGGGCAGATAAGGAACCTTCCTACACAGTATTTAAAGTATCTGGAATGGTATCGGTTCAGCGTGTATGTGAAAGAGGGGGCTCAGATTTTCACCGCCAGCAAAATCTTTGTTTTAACATAGCTGAAGATCTCATGTGCTGGGCTTGGTATCAAATTTCTTCACTGATGTAACATAGCTGTGGGATGTGAAAATGCACACTGTATTCCCTCTTATGTGGGTTAATCAACAGGAGGTTTGGTATGTGGTGTGAATGTACAGAGAATCCTGTACTCCAGAAGACGTTGGGCAAGATGCTGTTAGGACCTGTCTGTCTGATTCTGTAGTCTTCAGTTTTGTGCCATCTCTCCTTTGTGCCTCTTCTGAAGGGTTATATGGTGCATAGTGTTGTATGTTCATTGGGGGAGACAGATTATTTTCATCTGTGGGAAGGTTTGCAGCCAAGCACCCTTTCAAAACGACATGGTGAGAAACTGTAGCATTGCAGAAATACTGCAGTACAAAAAGTGCTCTGCTTTTATTTATACATGGAAGAGATCTTTATCAGGATTCCAGTTGGAAGAAAACCACAATTTCACTAGTTGGGGGAGGCCTTGCTTTTTTCTGCTTGTGCTCGTGCTCTCGCTCCAGATTCTGTTCAAGAAACAATAAAAGCAGCAATAAAGTAATAACTGAAATGAAATAATCGCTGCTGTTGCTGCAGTACTGAAGAGCAGCAAGTGGAGTTTCATAGTAAGAAACACCCTGTTCTTTGTTTAAACACCCTTTATGAACTATGCTGATTGCGTGAATCCACAGGAAGGTAAAATCAGGGTTGGAGCTATCTAATTAAATAAGCATGTCCTCTGTGTGGTCCATTTCCAATGCATGCATCAAGGAATGCCTCCAAGTTAAATCTATGGGATATACTCTCACTTTAGTGCATGTGGAAGCATAGTTTGCAGACTACATGCCTTGTAATTATTTGTAGGCAGTTACATACCCTACCAAATACAGAGGCAGATACGTGGCTGCCTTTGTGGCTATATGATAACACAACAAGGTGAACTATTAGGTACTCTAAAATAGCACACACATTCCAGCTAGCTACTAAGAGAAGCCTAACTTCACTTGGGTGCTAGAAAAAATGCAACCTGTGCCGTTAATAAAGATAGTGCGACTTGTACAGCACGTTGTTCAAAAATAATTTTACACCATTTATCAAATATGTGAGAAAGAGACAATTACTTAGAGAGTGCCATGAAAACTTACAAACTATCTAAAATAAAGTGAACTTGCAATATCAGATTTTACTAGGTTCTTACAAATTCTTGACTCCGTTTTTCATTTTTTCTTGTTTTTTAAATACTGCTATGGGTTTTTCCTTGTTTTTTAAATACAGCTATGGGTACTGAAATGTGTATGTGGATGTGAAATGCATGAGACGTAAGTATTAATAGTATCATGTCCATCCTCTACTCCACCCCCTCACCTCCTTGCAGTGAAATATTTGAGGTCAGTTTGGGAGAGTCAAAATGACTTCAGGATTGCTCTCCTGTACTATTTCAGACACGTGGTTTATATACTTATGTGTGTGTGTGTGCCTTGTACATTTATGAACGTTTATTTTATATTTGGGACCTTAGAATTCTTATAACAGGAGACTTTTGTGATAAGGAGAAAGATGGGGAAATGCTCTGGAAGGTGTGGAGATAACACTTGCTTGATGCAGCACTGTATATCCTCCCTGCGAACAAATCCAAATCAATACTCAATATACAGGTTGCCCGGAAGTGGCCAACACCACTAGGGGGCTGAACTGTATGTCCGAGGTTATGACCCTATCCCTGCACAGCAGCATTTTCCATTTCATTCACAGAGGCAGATAATGAAATTCAGTTCTGGAACATAACCATGCCAGTGAAATGTGAATTTATTGGGGGGAAACCTCCAGCTATTATTTTCTTAGCTCTCTCCCTCTGTGGGTTGCTCATGATCTTGGTGGGGGAGAGTACCATTTACTCTTTAAAAAAAAAACAGGCAGTAAGGCAATTTCCTAAACTGGCAGGTAATCCGATCTGTGAGAGAGGAGGGGGTATTGGACTCAGAGCCCAAAGTCAATGGAATATAAGCAACTGACAAGGCTCAAGGGGCCAAGACTGGATTTCTTATTCAGTCCAAAATTTGATTGTTTTATTTTTGTTGTTGAAAAAGGCATATCTCTCGCTTCTGCTCTTGTTGACTTGACTCAGCACTTTTCAGTCAGGGAAACTCATATTGTGGTCAGTCCTTAGACAAACCAGGGGTTTACATCACATGGTTAGGACTGTAGTAACATTAGAAGTGAAGCATATTAATGGGCAAGATTCCCATGCAAATTGTTATAAACTGTTTTTAATATTGTGTTTTAATGTTGTGACTTGCCATGGGACCTTAGAATGAATGAATGAATGCATGAATGAATTATAATAGCATTAATAATGCCTATTTCTTGTTCTTGGGGCAGCTTTTCTGAAATGAATGGGGGCTATTTCAGTGACAGGATGAAGTGTTAAATAAAGTTTATTAATGGATGTTCCATAAGTGTTAAAAGACTGTGTTGCCAGCAATCTTTACAACCACCATGCAAGGCGGGCTGAGTCTCTTTACTTCACATTGCCTACTAGAGAGCAGATGCTTAAGTTCACCCAATGAACTGGGCTTTGAACTGGAGACTTTGGCTGCATTTGCTCTTTACCTTTAAAGTGCATTTAAAGATGCCTCTCCAAGAATCCTGGGAAATGTAGTTTACCCCTCATGGAGTGTCAATTCCCAGCATCCCTTAACAAACTACACTTCCCAGGGAGGGAGAAAATGTGGTTTGAATGTGCTTGAAAGTTATAGTGTAGCATATGCTTTTGACTTGTAAACTCTAGCAGCTCTCACAAAATATGAATAAGGACAGCAATCCATGCATGCTGAAAGACATAGAAAAGGAAACACACTGCACAGATTTTCTGTAGAATAGGCAAGCACATGCTTTAAAAAAAATCCCAGCATCTTCACAGATCATTAATCTTTCCATGTAACCACAAACAATGCACTGTGCAAACCCGAAGAATCATTTCCTACCATTGTTGCTTGGGGGGCTTAAGAGCAATTTAAATGTGATCGCTATTTATACACACCCCGTTCTCCGAAAGCCATTTGTTTTCTCTCTCTCTCCTGAAATAAAAAGAATATGAACAAAAGAGTTGTCTGTATCTCCAGTGAGAACCTCAAGTTTCCTCTATTTTCTCTGCAGCTCTTTTTCTCTAAGAGTTAAATCTACAGAAGGGGAAAGCAGGAGGGGGGAAAGCAAGCTAGACTTTATGTCTGTACTTGGTGGGATCTATTAAATTACTGCGGGATGTTTTTAATTATGCCACACATAAATGGCTCCACATAACAGCATTTGGATCCAAATGTGAGCCTCATTGACGTGTGCTCTGCATTAGCTCTGCAATGCACTTGCCTGGCACTTGTCTGTGGTGGCCCCTTTGTGGCACCTTAGCAGCCTGGGATTTGTCCTTTTCCTTTTCAAGTTGGAGGATGGGAGCTCATGCTGGCAAAAGGGGAAAGGAAATGGGTAATAAAACAGAGAGCTAAGCGGCTCACTGGAGCCAGCAATACTGGGGATCTGGTTAATTGCTCAAAAATGAAAAAGATTCAGGATTTTTCATGAAATCCCATAGGTGCACTTGCCAAACCTCAAATATTAGATTGAATTACAGTTTCTAATTCCTCCTCCTCCTCCCCCATTTTACCCACAGCCATGTGTCTTATTTCTTCCAAAGGCTCTTCCACATCACAGAACAGTCACTCGAAGGGGGCTAAGCTAAGCTTTAGGCACTGTTTTTTCTGCCTGCTACTTGCTTTACTCAGTCCGATTTCTTTATTCCTAACATTTTGCCTTGGGGTGTCCGGTAAGGGTGGGGGGCAGCTCCTTCTCCTCACCTCCTGATCCTCCTGGACATGGATGGTTATTCATTCTGTTTTCTTATGCAGGAACCTTGCCAGGGACCTTACACTGAGCTGATGCCTGACAGCTGATTGTTACATCCATGCTGAGGCCATAGGCTGTAGGGTAAAGAACAGTGTATCTGAATGCATCATCACAAATAAGAACAATCCTGAATGTTACAACCCCAGAGTGGAACAGCTGTCGTATCTTCCTCAGCCAAGGAGCATGGTGGTGGGTGGGTGAGGAACAACACACAACCAGAAAATACTGTTGCACACCACCACAATCTGAGAAGTGAGAAATTTCACGGGTTCCATGTACTTACCCAGGGTTCGGTTTTCCTCAGAATGAGGGACAGTGGAGACTGAGGTGTCTTTATGATATATGGTTTATCCATCAGAGCCTACAATGGAAGTGCTCACAGCATTAACAGCCCAAGAAGGTTTTGCTTCTCCCACAGCCACAGCCTTGGATTCCAGCAGAAGTCAAGCATGGCTCTGGCTCTCTGGATTCTGCCTGCTTCTAGGCAGTTTTCAGGAGTGAGCAAGCCAGCAGTAAACCACACATAAGTGGAGTTAACTCTTTATTAAACAACAACAACAACAACAACAACAACAACAACAACAGGATTTGCACTGGAGTGTCAGGCCTAATAAGCCTAGCAACTCTTCTTTGGTAGGTCTTGCCCCTATGAAGAAGCTGTGGAGAATAAAGGTCACTGCTTCCCTATAGCTGTCCCCTCCTCTTCAGGGTTTCTCCCAAGCAATCTGAGATTGCACCTGCACGCTTGTCTTTTCTCCTTCCACTTTATGCTTCCTCTGGTTCTGGGAGGCCTGGGTGGAGCGGACCTTATCACAACAGGAGGGGGAGACACCCAAGTCTCTTTACCAGGTGGACTCCTCTCTGCCTCTTGACCTCCCTCCTTTCCTCTCTGCCACAGACTCTCTCTGCTCACTAAACCCTCTTTAGCTTCCAACACCTCCTCCCAGTCTTCCCCCTCTGACCACTCATTTTCACCCCACCACCCATCCCTGGGTTCTGAGCTTTTTTTGCTTGGTTCCCTAGCTGGTTCCTCCCACCATTCCTCTGCATCCAACCAGTCCCTGACAATAGTACATAGCAAGAAGGTTCAAGATCCACCCAGAGAGGAAAATACTCTTTTTGCGAGCAGCCAAGAGGAGGTGCAACCACAGACGCACACTCAGAGCAGCAGCCTTCCACCAGCTCTATCCTAGGAACACCTTAAAAAAATAACTGCCTGCCATAGCATGAAAGGGTACAGCAGATGGCCTGGACCAAGTAGATTAACAGCCAGTGTGGTGTTGGAGATAAAGTGTTGGACCTGGGAAAACAGGGTTCGATTCCCTACTCAGCTATGAAGCTCACTGGGTGACCTACCTAGGGGCACTCATAATCTCAGCCTAACCTACCTCACAGGATTGTTGTGAGGATAAAATGGGGAGGGGGAGAACGGTATATGCTGCCTTGAGCTGCTTGGAAGAATGGTGGAATATATTAAATATAATAAATAAATTCATGAAGGAACTGTCAGGAACATCTTGGTCACTGCTGCTGGTCATGGCTTGGGCCGCCTCCTCTAGGCTGCATGGAAAAGCATGTGGGATGCATCCTGTACCTGGGGAGAGTAGAACAAACAATAGATAGCAGCTGGAACACAATAGGTGGCTGAACCTGGCTGCACAACAGATGTTTGTGGGGAAGAAGGCAGAGGGGTGCCAGCAGGTTGCAGAGCCAGTGCTTTCATCTCAACCCTACCCCAAAAGTGGCTGTGATCCTGCAAAGCAAAAATAAAATAAAATAAATGTTCACGAATGTTTGGTAAGCAAAGACTGGAATCAAGTGCCTGGCCTTTACCAACAGAGGGTTTACTTGCTTGTGGAGGTAAATACCTCCACAATGATCCCCGCTGTTGGGGTATGGGGAAGGAAAGGGCTTTAGAGCAGGCATAGGCAAACTCAGCCCCTCCAGATGTTTTGAGACTACAATTCCCATCATCCCTGACCACTGGTCCTGTTAGCTAGGGATGATGGGAGTTGTAGTCCCAAAACATCTGGAGGGCTGAGTTTGCCTATGCCTGCTTTAGAGGAATCAAGTTCAGATAAGGCATACCACGTATAGTGCATGGGGTGACATGGAGGTATGGGAGACAGTTGCAGTAGTTGCTTAGCTGTATGGGATGCTTTGTTCTGTTGCCCCCAGTTGTTGGAGTGGAGTTTGCATCTGGAGTCCCAAGCCAAGGGAAGATTTGAGGCAAAGAACTTGCATTGCTGATGACCAGTGTTGTTTTAACACAGAGCACTGAACAGACGTAGTTTTTGTGAGCCTAGGCCTGCTTTTCTGCATCAGTTTTGCCATTCTGCCAGCTAGGATGCAGGGCCAACCCAACCATGAGACAGAGTGAGGCAGTGGCCTCAGGTAGCTTGCTGGGCATGAGGGGTAGCCATGAGGTGGCTGCTGTTGTTGTTTTTTTGGAAGGGGGGAAGAACTGTATGGGCCACAATGCTTGCCCTGCCTAATGTTTCCTGCCCTTGGCCTCAGCTGCCCTGGAGAATACTGTCCTGTTGTCTGTCCTGAGGTAAAATCCAACTGCCAATCTGGCCGCCTTCTGTATGTGAATGGGTGAGGGTAGGGGTGGGGCGAGTGCCATCTTGTTTTTCGCCTCAAGCAGCAAGGATGAGGCAGACTGTGAATGGGCCTGTGTCACAAGGCTTTGCTGGCATTCTTGTACAAAGAAAGCTAAACAAACCTCCATACTATGCTGCACTAATAAGCCAATGGTGTAACTCCGACACCAAACATAAAAATACATTCCATACATAACGTTGGCACAACCTTTTGGGAAAGTGCCTCAGAGCTGTGTTAGCCCTGCATCTATAAATCTCCATTAAATCAGTTTGACCGGGGTGAGTGTTAAGAGAGAGAGCTGCCAGAAATAGCTCTTTTCCTGCAAGATGTAGAAAAGATTACAGCCGCGACTGAAGGGAGGGTGGGGGTGGCAGTGGCGGCAGAGCGGGGGTGGGGGTGGAGTGGAATCAAACCAGAGGAGGCAGGAGAGCTGTGAAAGGCATCTCATAAAAGTCTCATTTGTTGGAAGGCTGGAGGAAGTGGAGGCAGCTCTGGCACACGTGTCCACGGTGCTAAATTAGCTGTTAACACAAATAATCAAAGTGCAAGGCCCATCAAGCCGCTGGCGCCAGCAGAACGAGGGAGTGGCCAGGTCAACGCTCCCTCCAGAGCCAGCCAGCTAGCAGGTGGAGACTGTGCAAGGGGACTTGACAGGATGGAAGTGCTTAGAGAACACATTGATCCACTGACAGAGGAAAACGCCACTCCACTCCCACTTTCCAGCTATTGTGTGCGGCGAGTGTTTGGTGTGTGTTTTTATTCCTCCCCCCCCTTCTCCTCCTTTGACTGACTTACTTAATTCCACCCCCACCCCCAACAAGTTGCTTAAGTCAAGAGCTGGAATGCTCAGTCCATATTTGGCATTGGCATCAGCCAAGCAGCTGAACAAAAAACAAAGCCAAGAGTTATCAAAGGTCGCAAAAGAGCTAATCAACCCAAAAGCTTCCCTTTGAAAAGAACAAATGCTTTACAGAAATAGGATTCGAAAAACAATATATGCCATAGCTGGAGGGTGTGTTCCTACATTTTTATTTCTATTTTAAAAAAGCACTAACAACACTCAAGCACCACCCTGGATTTTTTTAGATGGCTCAGCCTTGGGAAACAGAATTATCTGAGCGCAGAAATGAGGAATCACACCCTCAGCGCAATCGTATTGTCATATTAAACTGTTTGGATGATGATAGGATTCCTAATTTGTTTGTTTATTTATATCCTGCTTTTCTCCCAGTACAAAACTCAAGGAAGCTCCCACCATGAATTAAAACAAACAGTGGTACCTCAGGTTACATACGCTTCAGGATACATATGCTTCAGGTTACAGACTCTGCTAACCCAGAAATAGTGCTTCAGGTTAAGAATTTTGCTTCAGGAAGAGAACAGAAATTGTGCAGTGGCAGCACGGCGGCAGTAGGAGGCCCCATTAGCTAAAGTGGTGCTGCAGGTTAAGAACAGTTTCAGGTTAAGAACGGACCTCCGGAATGAATTAAGTACAGTACTTAACCCGAGGTACCACTGTACAACTAAAACATGCACACCCACTATATATATGTAGAGAGAGAGAGAAGTAACCCTATTAAAAATAGCATGGAAAATACTTAAAACCATTTAAAAGCACACATAGCAAATGAGAGAATGTACAGCACCCACCTTCAGAAGACCCTGCCACAATGGTCAATGCCAGTGATAAGAAAGCAGAAAGGAGGTCAGACTACACTCCCATGGCAAGGAGTTGCACAATTTGGAGAAGCCACCGAGAAGGCCCTGTCTTTTGTCCTCACCAAATGTGCTTGTCAAGGTGGCAGGACCGAGAGAAAGGCCTCTCCAGAAGTTCTCAAGGTCTGGGCAGGCTCTTAAAGGGAGATACAGGCCTTCAATTTGCCTGTATCCAAGTTGTATAGGGCACTTTTAATTGTGCCTGGCAATCAACCATTAGCCAGTGGAACTGTTGTAACAAGTCAGCAATCTGCCCATAGCATCTTTGACTTGCTGAACTTTCAAGCACTTCCCAAAGACAGCCCCACATAGAGCATGATGTTGCAGTAATCCAAACAGGACGTAACTAATGACCAGATCTCCTGGAATGGGCACAACTGGCACATCATTGTTAAATGAACGTGCAGATGCTCTCCCAGTCACTACTAACCCCATGGCATCTAAGCTCAGGGTTGAATCTAGGAGTACACTCAAGCTGTGAACCTGAGTTTTCATGGGGACTATAACTCACCCAGCACAAGTTGAATCGCTGTTTGCTGATCTGCTTTTCAATTGACTAAGGATAAGCTTTGTCTTATCTGGATCAAGCTTCATTTGTTCTCCCTCATTCAGTCCGTCACTGACACCAGAGAACAAAAAAGTTCCCTCAGATTAAAATGATGAGAACCCCCAAATTCTGGGCAACCTCTCACAGTGCTTTAATGTAGATATTTAATAGCATGAGGCACAGGACAGAACCCTGAGGGATGTCACAAGCCAATGGCCATGGAATCAAACAGGAGTCCCCTAGCACCACCTTCTGGGCTCTCCTGTCCAAGAAGAACATTGGTTTCAAATCCCATTCCAGGGAGGTGGCCTAGAAAGATACCAGAGTCAGTGGTATTGAAAGCTGCTGAGATATCCAGCAAAACAAACAGGGATGTGCTTCATCTGTTAAGCTCCTGAAGTAAGTCATCTACCAAGGCGATCAAAGCAGTTTCCATGTCATAACCTGGGAAATGGGTGTTGTCATTTGTGCTGATGGTATGGTTTTCTTTGTCTATTGTTGGTGTTGGGCATCTTTTTTTCTCCTTCCTTAGCAAATAGTTCCCTCAATTCTAATTCATTTTCCATTGTCTACCACCATCAACTATTTCTGAAAGATTACTTCTGGTGCAATTCTTCTTCTTTTGCTTCAGCGAATGATACAAATCTGGGTGAAGCATCAGTCACAAGACTATTGACACAAACTTCTCTCACTAGCCACACAGCACAGAACAAGTAGTCAACTGAACCGTCTTTGCTTGATTTGTATTTCATGGTGGTGATATAGAGTTACACAGTGTCTCCATTTCTTAATAGCTTGTGTTTTTGAATTTGGATTGCTGGATCTGGTGGTCTGAGGTCACTGATTGGAATAAGTCTTATTCTGTAAAGATCCAAAGGAAAGTGCTCACATCCTTACAACTGCCAAGACTTCTGTTTCGGTTAACAAGAGCCACTGTTCTGTGTCTGTTCATGTTCTTTTTGTATATGCCCTGACATGACCTAGTTGCATCAAAATAAGCAAAAATGTCCAGTTAATTCAAGAGGGCTTGAAATAACTATTATATCTGGTTATCTTTTTCACCTCAGCTTGCAATGCAGTGGGTTTTCTTCATTCGCTTGTTCATTTCCTTTTATTGTCTGTTGTTGGGTTCTGATTTATTTTCACCTTGCCATCAGGTGCATTGTTGGTAGGGCTGTACTACTCAGACATGGGCGTAACGTTATGACACAAAATGGCTTCTGTTGCTCTGCCCATTGCTTGCTCTGAACCATTTTCTTCAGCCATCTCAGCAGTTTTCTCTGTCCCACCCCACCTCCTGAGAATTCTTCCCAGTCCTCAAACATCCCTTGTATGAGGTTTTTAACCCCACATGGACTGACAACTTTCCCTCTCTCACAGAAGGTGGCTTACACTGCTTTGTTTCCTGAACAACCAAACACTTTGAACCACCAGACCAGCTTAGCTTGTCAGAGGCTTCCACAATGCAGGACTGTGTAGGTGTTCTAGAAAATCTGTCTACTAGGAGAAGGGCTGTAGTTCAGTGGTAGAGCACAAGATCAGCTTTCTTCTTTTGCCTTGTCAACAGAGCAGTATCAGCTGCTTTCTGCACATGAGGTTTTATCTGTTAGCTTTATGCACTAACTGTAGGTACACTGAACTCAACTTCCAGGTTCAGCATGACTGTCCACATTCCCACCCTAACCACCCCAATATGCGGATACCTCCCAGTTTCCACAAACAGCTTTTTTGATTGCTAACATGTTCTTATATCCGTAGAGTTCTTAATGTTTAACCTAAATCTTCCTCTTGATAGCTCAAAACAGTTGCATCACTCCAAACCATACATTTAATGCACCCTTATACCATATTAACAGTTAGGGCTTTCCCAAATAATCATGGAAACTGTAGTTTCTCAAGGGTGCAACTTCACAGTTTCCAACATCCTTAACAAACTTAAGGTTTCTGGATTCTTTGACTGTTAAAGTGGTAATGAAGAACTGCTTTATTACTTTTGTTCTGAGAAACTTACAAAACACAACTCCAGTTTATTCCCGCTTCCCCTTCTCTGTCCTGCACACCATATCAAAAAGTCTTGTGGCCTGGTTTGGGCAGTCAAGGCAGTGCTGTAGAATGTGCAAGCCTCTAAGAATCTCTCCCCTACAAGTGAGAAAGGTGTTGCTTATTTATTTCTTTTCCAGGGAGCTACTGCTGCCAAAGTGGTAACTATGATCCAAGCTAAGCCCGGGGCAGAGAGAAGGATCCTTCTAAATCCAGTTTCAGTCCCTGCCAAATTTTAGGCCCCTACCAGAAGTGTTAGTAATGCTAGAACTCTTTAAGAAATGGGCTTCGGTTAAACAAGCTATCAACCCCCCACAACCCCCAGGAACCTTATCCTGCAGAAAAGCTGGAGCAGCTTCAGCAAATTCACTGCATCCTTTTTTGTTGGGGTGGGGGCAGAACAACATATAAAGAAGGTGTTTGGAATTAGTAAACCAGCATCAGAGAATTCTGCCTTGACAATTAATGTTTGGCTAGCTTAAAAAATAACTGAAGGGAGGGGCTTTAAATGGGAAACATTTGGCAGGTTTAATGAGGCCTTCTCTAAGAAATGACACCAATAACTTTGAATGTTGAGGATTTTTGTTTGTTTGTTTAAATATTATTAAAATATAACCTTCATGCATGCATGTGAAACCCGCTAATCAATTCCATAAGTGTATATGCAGTTAACTTTTCACATTTATTTTTTAAAGTGCCAATAGGAGCTTTTTCTTGAGGCTAATTTCAGTGGTGTATGAGGGTTTTTTTTTAACCGGGATCATGGCTGGAGAGGGAAGGGTTAAACCTCTCCTCCCCACATGCTGTGGTCCCCATGAAAATTGCGCTTCAACACCCAGTATGAAAGGGTAATATCCCAGTGGTAGAGCATCTGTTTTGCATGGATAATTTCCCAGTTTCAACTTCTGGTATCTCCGGGTAGGAGTGGGAACGTCCCCTATCTTAAACCTGTTGACAGTCAGTGTGGATAATACTGAGCTAGAAGAATCAGTGGTCTTGATAGTTCTTAACATCATATTTGACTGTCAGTTGCCCTCAGCTCTGTTAGGGATGCTATTCTGCATTGAACCTTCCAAGCCAAAGCATTATTGGGCATTATGTGCAGTCATGTGTCCTGACAGTTTGGAAATAAAGTGAGCAGCTGGTGCTAGAACAGGCATAGGCAAACTCAGTCCTCCCAGATATTTTGGGACTACAACTCCCATCATCCCTGACCACTGGTCCTGTTAGCTAGGGATGATGGGAGTTGTAGTCTCAAAACATCTGGAGGGCCGAGTTTGCCTATGCCTGTGCTAGAAACACCTTCTTCTACAGCAGCTTTTTATAAGGCTTCCAAGGGCAAGGGGTGAGAAAAATGAGACTGGCCTAATCTGATAGAAAGAGGGATTTCTTAATCATTGGTTTTTTGATGTAAGTAAATCCCTCTTCATGTTAGCCTAACCTAATGTTGAGTTTTTGCAAGTAAATCTGAAAGTACCTTAATAATTCTAAACACAAAATAGGCATGTCTTCTTTGTCTCTTTAGACTTTTTTTAACTTTAAAAAATTAAATTAAATTACTGTTATGCCACCTTAGAGATTCTCTTCCCTTCAACAAATGTCTGTGAGTAAGCCTCATAAAGTTCCAGAAACTTCAAACCAAAAACTTCCATAAAGTTAAAAGAAACCTTTTATCTTGTCTGTCTTTTTTAATTTAGAAAAAGCTTTACATTCTAAATCCAGCATCAGTAGTGGCATGACCCTGAGTTACGAGAAAGTTAGCAGCTTAAACACCGTAACAAGCTTCAAAAGCTATGTGCGATTTCTATTTCCAGATGTTGAAATGAAGAAGTATTGAAATGTGAGTTCAACCTGCTATTGTTCAGAATAGTGAGCCAGTCTGATTTTAAACTGCATTTGCCATTTTTAGAATTGTTCCTTTTTCTTTTTTCTTTTCTTTTACTTTAAAAAAATCTTAATGAAGAAAATGGTAGAAACTGGATTTTTCTAAATTGCTCTATGTGACTTTTAGCTTGTGTAGGGAAACCTGATCCAATGGAGTGAGTTTTGGTTCCATACTGTAAATAAGGGGTGGGGGTGCTTTGACTCTCCAGATGTTGCTGAATTACAACTCCTATCAGCCCCAGCAAGCATAGTCAATAGCTGAGGGTGATGGGAATTTAATTCAGCACAAGGGCGGAGGAAGGGGGGTTGCGATGGGTGCAGGCCACCCTGGGCGTCACTACTGGGGGGTGTGACAAAATGCCAGGCGGCACTCACCGCAGGGCCTGCAGTGCATCCGAACCACGCATCTTTCCTGGGAGTGACGCGGTGGCTTGGGCGCACACAGGCTCTGCGCTGCCCCAAACGGTCCACCCACTGCCTCCCCCCCCAGCTGTAGGGCGGCTGAATAGGAGGAGGCAGGCAGACTCCAGAGGCCCTGTGGTGCACCCCACCCCTATGGGCGGCTTGCCCCACCCCTGGGCATGCCGCTCCAGATGCCTGAGCAGTTTCCTCCACCGCTGATTCAGCAACACCTGGAGAGCCAGGGCTTCTCCACACCTGCTGTGAATGGACAGTACAGAGATGATTCATATCCCCCTCAAATGGTTTCATGTGGACCCCACAAAATCCACCGAAAATTTCATGGCAGCAGTTGATTTTTGAAGAAATGTTGTTGTTTATTCTCAGCTGTCCTTCTCAGGCTGCATTCACACAGCAGTTTGTTATAGTTTCCTCATGTTTTCCTAACTTAATTTCTACATTACATTTGAAATTTCACATGACATAAAAGCTACTTCCAGAAATATAGCAGAATAGCATTCATTTCTGTGTGATTTTTTTAATGGAAATAAATAACACAGAAACAAACACTAAACTTAGACTCATAGAATCATAGAGTTGGAAGGGACCCTGAGGATCATCTAGCCCAACCCCCTGCAATGAAGGAATATGCAGCTGTCCCATATGGGGATTGAACCTGCAACCTTGGTATTATCAGCACCACTCTCTAGCCAACTGAGCTATCCAGGCTTGTGCTATATTTCATTATATTTCTGAAAGTAGCTTTTACATCATGTGAAAGTTCAAATATAATGTGGAAATTAATACTTAGGGGGAAACGGAATAAACTGCCATATGAGTGCTTCAGCAATACTCAGGAAACCTTCATTTTCCTTTGACTCTTCTAGGCATCAGTTGGGATAGATGGTATCTCTCTGTCATTGTGTTTGGAGCTGGATAACATCAGCCTAGAGGAGAACACAGCCAGCATTTGATGGGAGTGTTAGTATGTATATGTGTGTGGTGCTTTTAGCTCTGCTTTTTTGAATAGAAAGAACAAGAGCTCGGGCAGCACTTTAAATTCCTGCCAACATCATTGCTGTGCTCCATTTGTATGGTTTGTATGTGACCTGTCTACAGTGTGAGAGAGATATACATGTGGTCTATATGTGTGTGAGAGGTGTGTGTGTGTGTGTGTGTGTGTGTGTGTGGTGAATGCATGTGCATCCTGTGTGTACATGTTAAGAGAGTATGGGGTGGCAACAAGCACTTTGGAGATGCCTTCTGCCAGTATGCAGGATTTGGATGGCTGGCCAATAACGATTGTGGCCCTCAACCTTAAAAAAACAACAGGTGTTAACCACTTCTCTGACACAGGGGAACTTCATCAGCATATCTCTATCCCTGTCTCGTCTCTATAATACACCCAAAACACCATCACTAAATACAGGTTTCCCATGCTTGAGGATGGATTGATAACAGCACCAATATTACAACATTTCTTGGAAGTATAAATTGTCCCATTGCACCAGCACTGCTCACCTCATACCAGCCTCAGGAACCTCAGCACATCAAATTATAGTGTCAGGCCACTGGAGAGCTTTGGTTCAGAAAGCAATACAACAAAATGGTGGTGATTTGGCCATGTGGTGGAACTGATCCCTCACATATTCACTGCTAGCAAAGAAATCTAGGCCAATGATACACTTGTGAGGCACTACAAAATCTGCCTTGTCTCATTGGAGGAATGCAACTTTAGTGGAAAATTTTAGAATAATGTATTTCAGTGCTTTTGCCATATTTGGTAGGAACCTATTGCACAAGCTTCTAAATAACCTTAACAAGCTGGTTGGGAAATTTTGGAGGGGAAATGGCAAGAGAGTTAAATGGGGTATTCTTTCAGCAGAACCACCAAAGGCCTGCTGTTGATGCTAAGCAATAAACCTCACACTCCCTATGTCTCAACCAGTGATCTTCCCCTAATATTACTAATTCCTCCCCAAGAATGATTAATGGCATACCTCTAACTGGTTTGCAAAGCATATAATTTGGTTCTTTGGGAATTATGGGGCTACATGCACTCATGACTCACACAATGGCATTAATGTCAGTCATGGGTAACACCACATGTCCTTGCTGAAGAGGGTGAGAGTCAGATGCTAAAATTGTGGCCAGCCGTAGGAGGGAAATTTAGTGGGAAACAGGACTTGGAACATGAAGGTCAGTACCAGCAGGGATTTGCAATAAAAATCTCTGACGTCTGAACAAGAGTGGAGGGAGAAGGGATTACAATAAAGATCACACCCTCTGCCATCTGGGGAGCAATCACCAGAAACTAGACAATCATAAATCAGTCCCCCCACAGCGCAACTGAAAATCTTCCTTTCTGAAAGCCTTTTGTTTTTAAAGGAATGAATTGGATCTAACCAGAGCCAAATAATATAATCATATGTACTAAGAAACAGATTTATCAATGACTGTTCTACTGCACTGTTGCTTTTGTCCCAGATCTTTTAGGATAGCAGCCATTTTTTCCAGGAGAAAGAGGGAGTTTTTCCAATGCCTCCTGGGGAGAGAAACAAATATTCTGCTAAAAAAGGCATGTGCAGTGTTGAAGTTTAAGCTGTTTAAAAGTCAGGAGCCGAGGACAGTGGGTGCTTCCAAGTGAAGGAGTTGCACTCATGTCCACCTTGCAGGCTTCCCACAGGCATCTGGTTGGCCATAATGAGAACAGATGCAGAACTAGATGGGCCATTGACTTGATCCTGCAGACTGTTCTTCTGTTCTTCAGCAGCCTTTTCCTCAATATGCGTGAGCTGTAGGATGGAGCTTACATTTTAAGATAGGAGATCTAAGCTTCTTTCCAGGCTATTGTCAATTGAAACTATTAACCTTTCAACCTGTTGTTCTCCCTGTGCATATCACAAGGGATCAATGCTAAGAACAGATTTAAGGGGGAAGCCCTGTCCCTGGACTCTTTACATTTCTGTCTCTGCATCTGACATCCAACCCATATTTTCACCTTTCCTTTGAGAATACTAATCTAACATTAGCAATAAAGTCAAGTACAACTGTATGATGCCAAACAGTGAAATCCATCACCCACCACATTCTTCTTGTACACTAGGGTACTGGCTTTCATTCCAATCAATCCTGGTGCTTTTTGAAAGACCTCAGAGGTGTTGAAATAGCAAGGTCAAGTCATACCAAATGTTGCATTAGGATGGTATTTCAACACTTTGTACCTCATAAGCCTGTAATTTTGACATTTTCTTGCAGTCACTAGAGTCTTTCAAGATGAACTATAATGAACTGTGCCTTGCTGAACATATTCACATACAGAAAATACTGTTTAAAAACAAATATGTGTTTAGACAAAGTTGCTAGTCTTTTTCTTTTTAAAAAACAGACTCAGGGCCTCTCCAGATGGCCTTTTTATTGTGCATTCATAATTATTTGCGCTTATGATGCTATAGGGGCACCCATATGTGATTTCGCTTTCAATATTGCAAAAATTTCAGGGTAATCCTTTCCAAAAGTATGTAACGTGTAACTTCCTGCTGAAATTCTGTCACTTTCCATGCCACAAATGTTTTGTGTTTTTTGTTGTGCTATAGCCCTACTGGACAGCAATGATGTGGTAGCATTGGGGAATCACTACAGAACAGCCAATAAAGCAGAAAAAAATCCACCAGTAATGCACTATTACTTAGTTATTTTGTTAAGAGAATATGCTGCAGAATATAACTGCAATAAAACACCAGTTTGGATTGTCCCCTTAAGAACAGCTTTCTTAAATTGGTCACAAGACAAATGAATATGGTGTCAGATATGTGTGAATTGTTTTTGATTTTCTATAGCAGCTATAGTTTTTTATTTGCTTCACTTCACATATAGTATGCTGATGTTTCCAATTGCAGTATGTTATTCTTTTCATGGCTCCTCCTTGCCTTGTGGGCTAAATTGTTGAAAGGAATATTCAGAATGGAATGGATTTTGGGATCTACCTGTTGGTGCAGCACTTAGAATGGATTTGTAATACCACACATAGAATTTGGTTCAACATGCAGTCAGTTTTGGCATAGGATGTGACTGGCAAATGTAAGAAGGTTCAGGCTATTCATTTCTGAGGAATTCTGGGAGCTGAATGCATGCCATCCCTTTAATCTAGGTTTTATAGCAGGGAATTTGCAGAATGCACCCTAAGATGGGAATGTAGTTGGCATGTCCTAGATCAGGGGTAGCCACTTCGTGCCCTCCAGATGTTGTAACTCCTGGCAGTCCCATTCAGCTTGGCCAATGGCCAGGCATGATGGGAGTTTAAGTCTAGCATCTGGAGGACACTGTGGTAGCTATCCCTGTCTTAGGTGGATAGCCAGCCATTTCTTTTTGGTCAATGCTGATCCCACTCCCCCTTGCTTCTTTTGCACCTGTTGCAAAAGGTGCAGTGGTATAAACTGCAATCTCACTGCAAACACCGGAGTGGAAGTCTGTTGACTCCTTTTTTACATCCATGGTGAAAGATTCCAATGACCGCTTTACTGCGGGCATATAAAAATTTAGGGCTTATCAACACTTCTGTTTGTCCTGTGCCCTGCATTTTCCAGGCACGGATCTCAACTGTTTTCCACATGTCTCACTCCTTTCCCAGGGAAAACCTGCCTTTCAGTGCTAAATTGGAGCAAATGTCAATCTGGAGAAAACCTGAATGCTCCAATTAAAGAGCAGTTTTCCTGAGGAAAAGCAGTGTGACAAAGGAAGTGTGAATGAGCCCTTAGCCTGGTGAAAAAATTTGGGACGCAGATAAAAGTAATTGCTGAAGGGTTGTTGTTGTTTTTTTGGTGTGTTTTTTTGCTCAAGGACTGTGTTAACACTCTCTTTGGAATATTCCTTCACTTGGATGTTAGTTTCTGTTTTAGTCCCTTCTGTTATGTTGTCTCCAAATTGTGACTCACACACAAGGATCATACCAACAATCATTTTAAGAGGAAGGCTGTGAAAGAGTCTTTCGGGAAACCATTCACGCACTTTTTCAGGAGGTTAGCAAAAGTATCTATAGAATGAGCTGAGTTGTTGATTTAGCTGAGGCCAGATTTGACATAGCCATGCTACTTTCCAGGATAATTTTAGCAGCTCATTTTGGTAAGCTTTCAGAAATGTAATATTGTTCTGGCAGACCAGAAATGTCTCCTGCACAAGTCCCCAATGGAAACGAAGGGGAATTGCACAAGAGCAAACTTTATTCTTAGCACACTATTATACAGTTATATGTCCGTTATTAGCCCTATGGACAGAGGATGTTTCACTTCTGTGTTCTATATAGCCGGGATGGTGTGTCCTGTTTCACTGCTTGAGGTGAAATGGGGAGTGCTACTTTGCCCTGCTGCCACCACTGCTCCTGGCACAACCTATCTGCTCCTGCTGCTGCCATCTGCTCTGCTGCTACCATGCACCCTGCTCCATCCTTTGCTGGTGGAGAAGCACCACCAGCACCGGTGCCAATTTTGGGCAAGATCACACCAATTTTGGTGTGATCTTGCCCCAAATCGTGTGAGATCACCCCCCAAATGGCCACAAAATCAACACCAATGGCAGGTGGTGGACATGGCAGGGCACCTTTGGGTATGCTGCCATGGGGGTTTCTGCCGCCTGAAGCATGCCTCATGGCTGGTACAGCACATAATACATTACCAGCTTTATAGACATGATTAATATATTATAATAGTATATGACACCTAGAGTAATGATACTCCTGAATGTTCAGTTCTTAAAGGCACCTAAACTTTCCTCAGCAGAACAGTTACTAATCCTTTGTGTGAAAAGGATTTTGAAATCTGACAAAGAAGTCACCACTGTCTGAAGATTAAAGAAGTCTGGAAATTGATAAATTCTCAACATTGCAAACTGGGCAAATGTGAATGGTTCTTAATGGGCAAAGCAATTAGATTTTATAGAAGAAGAGAGAACAATTGAAAAGGTGAAGGTTTTGCTTTTCAGAGCAATGGACCTTTGAGAACCACACACATTCTTTGCATGTTATCTGAATTATGTTCATCCTGTTGTGTTAAAGAAGAGGCACACACCCCGCCAGTATCTTGAGCTTGATGTAGACATGACCTTTGACCTGGAAGTCACTCTTTCTTGATTTCTTCTAGCGATGGACTAAGAACGCCACATATACATCAGTGGAGGAATGACTACAAGGATTAAGAATCCCTGCAGAGCCCTGGAACTCATGGCGTAACCTTGAGCCAGTCACAGTCCCTCAGTCTCACTTACTTCACATGAAGATTGTGAGAATAAAATGGGATAACCCCCATGTGTACCACGCTGTGTACCTTGGAGATGCTACAGAAATCTGATAAATAAACAAAACATATCAAATTAACTCTTTGAGGGTGGCCAATAAATTTTTTGAACAATTTCTTCTGGGAGCATTAAAGCGTTTTGTGCCATCTGCTTTGTGAGAAAGGGAAGGAGGGAGAAAACTCTTAGGAATGGGTCTGGTGGCTCCTTGTCTCAGGCAATGATGCTGAGAAAGCACAAATGAGCCGCAGTGGTGAACTCATGCAAATGCAATGCCCCTCAAGGCCACAGGAATTGTGGAAAGATTTGTGTAAATATCTCATGCATTCTTGTGCTGTAAGGTTTATGGAAATGAAAACCACAGTTGAAAAGCCAATGCCACATCCATTCCCCCTCCTCACTGCCTTTTAAAAAAATGACTAGAATAAGTTCACAGAAGATGTGATGAGTAGTCAAGAAAATAAGTTGTTCTTATTTCAGTACCAGGGAGGTAAAAAAAGAATGGAGTTTGCCATACATGAGGCAGGACAGGATGTGAGAGTGTGGAAGGAGGAGGCCATTTTGTATGTGTCGAATGAACTTCTGCCGAAGGCATGGAGAGAAGAATCGGGGCCACACACACACAAAGTGGAAAAGTTGTTTGAATGTGGATCACATGTATATGTCATTGTACTCTTATTCAGCTTAACGTAGGGTTAGTCCAAGACATCTTCCTGCTTTAGGCAGAGCATCAAGTGGTGTCCATTCCCTGAATCTCTCACCTCTCAAGTGAAGATTCATAGTACTCATGACTGGTCAAGTTACTTTGGTGACTGAGGCATAAAATTCTACAAGGGCCTCTCCTAGCAATAAGATATACAATAGTAATACATTAAATAACAAGTGGCTGCCCTTCCATGATAGAATTAGTGGTTGACGTGACCACTCCACATAAATGTCTCCTAAGAAGTAAGCACCATTGAATTCAATGGGGCTTATTCCATGGAAAGTGGGTAAAAGTTTGCAGTCATATTTCGGATAGAGTAGCCACTATTTTGTTGTTTGCTTTGTGTTGGCTAAACAAGGCCAGTGGTGTGACTGGTCAAGGACACATGGGACTAAGGGTAGATAAAATTGCAGGTATTTCTCTATGATGGGGTGCTGCCCAGATAAACAGGCCCAGAGTTCGGTAACAAATGGCAGTTATGGCAAACCCAGGACCTTGGGCAAGTCTGTCTTGCAGCAGTTAATCAATGGTACTGCACCTGAAGCAGGAAATACAAGTTTTAGTGGTGTCTTGGAGCAACTGACATTCCCTTCTAGTCTGAGCTACGTAGTCAAGGTGGAAGTAGACAGTTTGGACTACAGCTACAACTATATATCTGAGTTCAATGGCTGTTTTTGAATGACATAATTTAAAGTGCTTCACATGTATTTCGAAATCTACAAAGCTGCTCAGACAAAAAATCTAGGAAGGTCATCAGCAGTGAGTTGCATTATTTGTGGTATGAAGCAACTGCAGCAGACACTCTTTCATTGACCTCAGTTACATCACCTGGTTGCACAACGACTTTGATTAAACCAAAATAAGGTTGACAGCTCAATATAAGTATGGTCAATCAAGTGTCCACAGTGCATGTCTTAGTGGAGAAATGAAACAAAAGTTGTTCAAAGAACTCATTGGCAGTTTCTACGGCAAATATACTCCAGGGTCTGCTTATCATCTCTGAATTTTTCTCACCTGTTTGTTCTTCTGTGTCTGAATTTGGTATGAGGGTGGTCAACTTATGCATCAACAAGAAAGAAGATACCACCATGAAAGATCTGCATAGAATTTGCATATGCTGATTTATATGTACAGATGCCAATATAGAAATTAATGCTGGTTCCTCATCTATGATTTTTAGCGCTTCTCAGTCTGTATGAAATGCCTTGCTATTTTCCCTTCATACTATGTGCTTCTTGAAAAGTGAGCTTGCAAGGATTTTTTTTTTAAATAAACCCCTTCTTTGAGAATTTGCTATCAACTGTCAAATGCACACATGTTTTCCCCCCTTCTCCCCTGCGCTCATCAGTTTCTCTGAAGGAAGCAGATCTCTCCTGACCCTCCTGGAATGCTCTGTGCTTATTTTATCTCTGAAAACAAAGCAAATTTTGTAGTGTTTTGTTCTATTTCCTACTTGATAGAATCCTTTGTTTTCATCTGCAACCTCTGCAGCTTCCAATATTTTACTTTATTTTTCACTCCTAGCAGCTTGTCGAGACACCAGGTTCAATAGTCTGCCACCAGGCCCTGCCTCAAGGTCGAGGATTCCCTCCTTTTCCTTCCCAGTATTGTCCTGCATCCTGGAGGGCCCTTCTTCATACAGTGCAATGGCTGCTGTGACAATAAGGACTGGCACCAGGCACGCTTGCTGCCACGGTATCGGTGGCTGAGCGCATGCCAAACTCCGGTGACAATAGCATGACTTCAGATCCTTTATTAGGAAAGGAAAGGCCTAAATGGGAGGGTCCACTTACGAGCACAGTGCCACCTTGGTTCTGCCTAGTGCATTGTTCTTGTCAGCCTACAGTGGAAACTCCCTCCTTCAAAGCTTGTAGAGTTTAGAGACATAGATATATAAGCTTGCAAAGATTACACGCGCGCACACACACATCTTTCTGTTGGGCCCCTTAACTCATTCTTGCATTCATGGGTAGTCTAATACACCTGCACATTTATTAAGAAACACTTTGGATCTAAGAAGTGGATTTGTTGACAAGTGTACAGAAGGTCTAAAGCTTAAATTTGTCACTGCAGCAAAATTGCCATTTGGTGTCAGGCGAATCTCTTATGGAAGGGATGGAGAAAAGGTAGACCAGGATCTTCTGGCAGTAATGGAAGTAGATCACCAAAATGTTCTGACTCTCAGTTGTTTAACAACAATAAAAAATACACCCAAAATGATACTGTTGCAGCAAAGAAAGCTGTGTGTGATTATTGCATGTGTTTAACCTGAGGTGGCTTTTTGTGTCGAAGGACTGTAAGCTCAATACAGTTTTGAGAGTTTCTGGGCTCAGAATTTTAAAATTCCAAGTATGTTTTCTTTAGAAATACTGTAGTATTTATTGAAATTTTCCAATACAAAGAAGAAAAACATACATTGTTGGCTGCCTTCTATGGTAAGGCACACACACACACACACACACACACACACACACTTGTAAATCTGTCTGTGTTTGGCTACCCAGAGCTTAAATACATGACCTTTCACAGACCCTTTCAAACACATGCACTTGGAGAGGATCCCTAACTTGGCGCAGAAAGAGAGAGAGAGAGAGAGAGAGAGAGAGAGAGAGAGAGAGACCTGAAATACAGGACAAAACTGTAGCAATACAGGACACAGCATTTTACATAGAAATACGGGACAATCCTGCACTAGGCAGCCCCGTCTTGTGGAATATATTGACTACAGAGCTTTTCTTTTGTCCAAGCCTTCTTGCCTTGGACAGAGAATGCAGATGCTTATTTTTGAAGGTTTTTGAAGTAATGTTTCAAATGTTTAGCTGATGTTAGGGTTAGTGGTTTTTTAAACCATTGCTTTTAGCTTGATGTACTTAAGTGCATTTCTGCTGAACAACCAACTAACCTGCATTGTTATTTATTATTATTGTAATCCATGAAATGCTGGTAAAACAATGCATGCCACTTT
Source organism: Podarcis melisellensis (assembly GCF_964234715.1). Taxonomy (NCBI): domain Eukaryota; kingdom Metazoa; phylum Chordata; class Lepidosauria; order Squamata; family Lacertidae; genus Podarcis; species Podarcis melisellensis. The sequence goes on along the minus strand of NC_138539.1, from coordinate 40,131,445 downwards.
GAACAGATGCAGCAGCGATGGAGAACCTGAAGCTTTCTAGAAATTACTGGACTACAGTTCCCACAATCCATGACCATTGGCCATGCTGGCTGGGGCTGATGGGAAGCTGGAGTCCAATTACATTTGGAGAACAAGTTTTCCATCCCGGCACTTTAGGCAAGTCAGTATATTAGCAGTTATGGAGATAATTTTGGAAGGCACACCAGGTGAAGTGTATATTTAGAACAGATAATTATAGTTCAATGAATCATTACGTGCCTTGTCTAAAGTCAATGTGGAAATAGGGACAAGCAGTTCTGCATCTCCCTGAATTTAGGGCCGATGAACGTTAGCTGAGTAGCAGTAAATCTATCACTTTCAAAGCTTGCCTCCGCTGATGGGTTCTGCCTTCCTGTCACAAGGAAGCTGTATCACTGTGAGGCATTTGACAATGCTTTCATGTCATGTTTGCATGCAGTTACCATGCGATACTGTGTCCCATGAATTGGCAGTAATATAGCTGTCACACAGAGCTATAATCATTTTGCGCAAAATGGCTGATAGCTCCTAAAAGGCAAGCGGGGTGGAGCTGGGGAGACCCTGGCTCTTCTCAGCTGGTGATTTATCCCACCACTTCTATCCCCCACAGCTGGACCTGTGTTTGTGTATTAGTAAGCAATGGCCAGTTCCCATTTCTCATGGTATATATATGTTTATAGTTGTAATGGCTTGATTTATAGTGTATGATCTATTGGTCCCCACAGAGCTTTTCCTAAGCCTAGGTTCTGGTGTGTGTGTGAGAGAGAGAAATATCTGTGTTCCTTTTCCACAGACTTTCCCAGTGTGAAGTGTAAACAGTGAGTGTTAGGGAAGTAAACAGCTTACACTCTTCCCACCCAAGCTGCTTCACATGAATATGTGGATCCCAAGGACTATCACACTTCTGGGAATATGAACATCAACTTAAGTGTGTGTGAGAGAAGGTGGGGGTGGAGGTCAGTGTGGTTCAGGAGATAGAATGGAAGCTTCTGACCCAGTTTTGAAATTTGCTTCAGATCACAGTCTCCCTTGGTATCCCTGGGCAAGCAATTATCTTTCATCCTTCACTCCACCACTCTAAAAAGGGAATAACAGCACAAGGGTCTGGGAGGTAAAGGCTGCAAGTCCTTTAAAAGAATGTCCTATTAATTGTTTTAAAAGCAGAGACGGTGTGATGAAGTGGTTAGCATGTCAGACTAGGACCAGGGAGGCCATGTTTGAAATCCCCATTGAGTCATGAAGTTCAAGGGGTGACTTAGGTCCATTTAATGCCTCTCAGGCTAACCCGCCTCACAGGGTTGTTGTGGGGATTAAATGAGGAGGGGGAGAAGAACCATGTGCATCACCTTCAGCTCCTTGGAGAAAAAGGTGGGATACAAATGATGTTTTAATTTGCTGGAAGGTGCCCAAGCAACCCAGTCAGATGGGTGGCATATAAATAAATCGTTATTGTTGTTACTGTTGTTGTAAGTAGATAAGTAAGCAAGTAAGTAAAAAATAAATAAATAGTTATGCCTTTATTCTAAGAAGGAAATCTGCCATCATCATTTAAATATACTGGCTTCTCAGTTTTCTTAAGCTGTTTGACAGCCAAACTAGAAACTGCATTAGGGCATATAGTAGCTGCCACCAAAAAAGGCAGCAGCTGCATGTTTAATTTCCTTCCTTCTTTGTAATCTCTAGTGCAAAGCTCACATGTCCCGATCCTCAGGCCAGCAGTAGCTGACAGTGTCAAGTGGAGGCAGTGAAATACAGAATATTATGACATCAGGGCATGGATAAACTTTACTATGTACAGTGGTACCTTGGTTCTCAAACATAATCTGTTCCGGGAGTCTGTTCGACTCCCAATACCATTCGAAAACCAGGGCACGGCTTCTGATTGGCTGCAGGAGCTTCCTGCACTCAACCGGAGGCCACGTAAGCTGTATCAGAGGTTCAGCTTCCGAAAAACCAGAATGCTTACTTCTGGGTTTGCGGCGTTCGGGAGCTGATTTGTTTGACAACTAAGCCATTCAGGAACCAAGGTACCACTGTATATTGGAGGAAGACAGGCATTTTTCCTTTTCTTTTTGCAGTTGTGTGTTTATTGTAATGTCTTGCTTGGATCTAGTTTACCATTTTCATTCAGGCTCTCATTGTTCCAGTTTCCTCCTTTCAATATGCAGTGCTTTCCCCCCTAAAAAAAATGTTTAGGGGTACTCTCATTTTCCTACTCATATTGAAATACTGCCCCTCAGTGAGGCCAAATCTAGATTCAAAAAATGTTTAGGGGTGTGCATCCCCTTGCGTCCCCCCAGAAAAAAGCACTGTCAGTATGTATCCATTTCCTTCTCTCCATACATCAGTAAGGGCCATAGCTCAATGGCAGAGCATCTGCTTTGCATACAGAAGGTCCCGGGTTCAATTCCTGGCATCTCCAGCTAGGACTGGGAGAGATCTCTGTCTAAAATTCTGGAGAGCCACAGCCAATCAATGCAGACAAGACTGTGTTAGATGGACTAATGGACTATTTTGGTATAAGGCAGCTTCTCAAGGATGGGGAAGTATATAATGAAACGTGCAAATAAATTATAATTTGCCTAGCCAATTTTTAACAACTCATGTCAATTAAAGCTTAACCCATACAAATGCTGGCAAAGTAGAATGGGTGGGTATATATGATGCTCTTAACTTCTTGCATAACACAAATAATCGCAAACACATAAAGTCTGCATTCCTGAAAGAGATTCCTGATTGTGTGACAGCCACCAATAACAGCTCTATATGGTAAGGTAAAGGACCCCTGGATGGTTAAGTCCAGTCAAAGGCGACTATGAGTGTGGCTCTCTTCTCGCTTCAGGCCAAGGGAGCCGGTGTTTGTCCACAAACAGCTTTCCGGGTCATGTGGCCAGCATGACTAAACCACTTCTGGTGCAACAGGACACCGTGATAAGTGCCAGAGCACATGGAAACACCGACACAACATACATAAAATAATTAGCAGCATATTCTCAGTAGATTTGAATATCTCATTGGAACATAGGGGTGGGCTGGGCCATCCTGTGACATAATGCCTTCTTCTTCTAATGTTTTAGTACATTTTCATTACTGCATATGCAATAATGATGTTTGAGCTTTGCTCCTTAGCCCCAGCTGTGTTAGACTCCCCTGCCCCCCCATCTTCATTATTAAAAATGTGTTTGCGGAGTTTTGTTTATAGGGTCAAGATCCAAGCTTTTGGAGAAATAAGTGTTGTAAGAGCTGTACAGGAGATCTGAAGTAACGCTGCATGGAAATTTCTTTCACTTCCTCTTTGCAAGAAAAGGCTCCAGCACTGAAAGCTGTAGACTTCCCATCAAGCAGCCATCTGTGCAGCACTTGGGAACAGTGGTGAGTGCCTGAATCATCAAGTTTGGCAGTCATTTACCCACCACTCTCTTCCCTTTGGGCAGCTCTTTAGTGAATTTGGAGGAAAGGGGGAAGAGATGAGGCAGGACAAGGGAAGGAAGGATAGAAAGAGAGAGAGAGATAAACTGCCTTTTAGCTTCATGATTTATGTTTGGTCCAAGCGTAGCCCTGCTTTATTTTTCCCCTCTTGGAATTTATCTTGGACATGTTGTTTCAATATGAGACAATCAGCTGAGCTCTCCTTGGAATGTCCCCAGAGAGGAGAAACAGCCTCCCAGTAGGGTAATATGTTCAGCAGAACACTAAAATGCATTTTTGAACATCTGCGTTCTATTTATGCCTCCAGAGTACTTCCCATCAGCTTTAGGGGAATCAAAAGATGCTTTGAAAGATGCTCACCAATTCTTCATGCTTCACTGTAATTTGCAAGAGAGCTTGCTCTTTTAAGCTGGTTTACTTAAGGCATGTGATTGCTGTAGACCAAACATTACAAACCTATGGTCCTTCATAATGAAAGGAATCCTTTTATTGACCTGCTATTTGTAGATGTCTTAATAGGTTCTACTGATTAATCTTTCAGATACATTTTTTAGTTGTCACTAAGGAAAAGCTGTCACCAAGGAAAACACATCTGCTCAGGATGTTCAAGGAAGGAGTGATATATCAGGTTTTATTAAGAAGTGATAATAAAGGCCACACTACATGTTAGGTGGGGAGTTCTGCAATTGGAGTGCCTTGTGAAATTTCTTCTAAAAAGTTGTGTGTGGTGTTTGTGTGATTTGGATCATTGTGTGTGACTTAAATTGTTCCTTTAATCTGCTCTATTTCACAGAGGAGAAACTATACAAGCACAACTTTGTGGTTGCATGTTTTTCCTTCTGCACTTGAGCGCAGCTCAGGGAAGAGTGATTTGTCTTGGGTCCATGATGCAGATGGATATGTGTGACTAGTTTTTGGAGAAGAAAAGTGCACTGGGAGATCCAGCCACAAAGCTATAATGTAAGATGGAGTCTGAATAAAAGAATATACTGTGAAATGCTAAAGAATGACACCAATTAATATACCACAGGGATGTTAATTTGTGATGGATGAATCTTGATCTGAAGCAGGGTGATTCATAAGGACTTGGGGCTTGCTGGAAGTAAAGGAGCATCTGTACAAGGCAGCATAAGTCAAATTATTTCTGGTTACTTGGTGATTCTGACATAAGAAAATGTTGAAGAGAGGCAACTAGCAAAGAAAAATTAAATGGCTCTAAGCTTACCATATAAGGACAAACACCTAAGTCAAGCGATGAGATAAGGGGTGACAAATATCCAGTAGTGGGGTGTTGCCACTCACCTCACCTCTGGTCAGCTGTGTCACTGTAGCTTACTAGGAGGTAGAGTGGAAGGGGCAAGGCAGCTGTGAGGTTGGCATGCTGCAAATGCACTGGGATAGCCAGTGGTGATCCCACCGGTGCATCTACACTGACCTCACTCCCACCTTGCCCTTGCCCCTCCCCCTCTATGTCCCAGTAAGCAGCAGTGACAGAAGTGACTGCAGGTCAGGTGAGCAGTGCCACCCCATCCGTGCCATCCACTATTGCAAATACCAGACAGGGGAGGGAGAGATCTGTTATGGTGTGCAGGTCAACACTGTAATCCAAGGGAATAATTTTACCTAGAAAGTTAATCCTTTTTAGTTCTCTCCCCCTGCAAATTCCATCCACTTCTGTCAAAAAGGGGGAAAAACATGATAGCTGTTTTATAAATTTACCAATAGTAAATGGAGTGAGGGGTATGGAAATGAAGTGGGCCCTAAATTTTATGAGCTGCTGTTACAGGAAAATCACTGTGGCTATCTTTTTAAAATTTGGCAAGCTTCATTCTCTTGGAAGAAATGATGAAAGCACTTTAGATCAAGGTGGGCTGTTTCCCAAAGTGTTAGATCATGATCTAAACCAAATTTTGTGGTCTGTATACACCCCTAATATTCATGCAAAGTTTCATCTGCCCTATGAAGAATAATGAAATCTCATTGCTGAATTTATCAGTCTTGAAGGTAACATTAAAGTCGATGAGCCATTTTTCTATGCTTCATGGCAAGTATCTCAGCCAGGGTGTTGGCTAGTTTAATTCTGCTTGATAAAAGAAAAGAAAAACTGCAAAAAATGGATTTTTTAATATAAAAAGAATACATTTTCATTAATTCAGTCAAATGTAAAACAGACTATTAAACACACACACACACACCTTGAACAAATAACCAGGGCCTTGACTTGTGAAATTTCATTCTCATACGGGTGCTGAAGAAGTTCCCATAGTACTGTTATGACTTGTTATCTGTCTTCACAGGATATACTCCCACACTCTTTCTTCCAGGGTCCCTGCTTCCTGTGGGTCTTCCCACAGCTGCCAGCATAGACAGCTTGCGTCTGGAATAGGCTTCATGTAAGCCTGAAGATGCTTATACTCTCTCACTCAACTGAGTGAGTCAACACACAAATGTGGCAGATGTTCAGCATCAGGAGGCAAAAAACTTGCATTTTGCACCATGCAGCAAATTCTTTTTTCTCTGATACCTTTAATTTCCTCTCCGCAGGATGTGGAATAATTTTCCTCTGCTGCTGCCATTCCTGTGAACTCAGGGGTCTGTGAATTTTACAAGGACATTTGCATTGCCATGTCATGTGTGCTCAGACTTAATGAGGCTAAGTTCACTGATGCGAGCTTTTCCTTGTTTTATTTCTTCCCCTCCCCAAGGCTGAAAGATGAATGGCAACTCTGATAATATATGACAATTGTGAATTACTTAAGCACTTTGCGTATGTGAGGTGGCTAGTGACTGAGAAGGCAATTTTTAAGCACCAACAACCAATAATCTGTGGATATTAATGCATGAACCAGTGTTACAGAATCCCACCCACTGTACATGGAAACGCAGTCAGATAGGCGGTTGTTGTTTTTTTAAAATTATTATTTCCAGGTATTTGAGTACTATCCTGTATAAGATGCTAGCTTTGTAGTATAGAGAATTATACTATGTGCCATATGGCATCCCACCACCATGTTGCTGACCACTGTTGAAACTTAGTGTAAGCTGATTCAGCTGGACACAGCTTATGGAACAACAGGTTGAAAAAAAAGACACATCTAAACCAAGGAGCATAAACTTTGTCTTTTATTCTAGCTTATTATTTTAAGTAAAGTATTCAGACATAGATTTATCCTTTAAAACACAAGTGATATATCAAACCAATAATGTAATGTATGTTATAGTTTCTTTGGGAGATTCATGCTTTGTTATTTTTATTTTAAAAAAACACCCCCCCAAACCCACTTTACATTAATTGTAAAGCTAGCTTGATGTTATGCCTTGGAGAATGAGTACTGAGACTTGTGCAAAGCACTTAGACAGTGGCCCCGATCCAAGTCAAGTTCATTAAGACAGGCAGATCAATCATATGCTCCCACTACACCACCAGCAGCAGCTGTGCCATAACCACACCAGCAAAGTGTAATCACAATTCTATGCACTCCCAGCAGAAAGAAAGAATAGTGATGTCATGATGGTGGTGGTGATAAAAATAATACAAAGAAAATATGTGATTTCATTACTTATTCATTCATTTAAATTATTTAGATAATTTTAAAAGTGTTACCATGCCCCTAGCTTCAGGTGATGGGGGATTCAGGGCAGGGCATCAGGGGTTGATGTTAGTATTTGGGCAAGTTCTTGTGGGAAAAGACAGTGTGTTAGGGCAAGGGTAGCTAACCTGTGGCTCCCCAGGTTTGTTGGATTCCAACTCCCATCTGCCCTAATGAGCATGTCCAATAGTAAGAGATGATGGGAGCAGGGATCCAGCATCATCTTGAGGACCAAAAGTTCACCGCCCCCTAGTTTAATGCTCCCTAGGTTGAAATTGTGCTTGGAAATGGGTTAGGAGCCACTATAAGAGTCTCAGTTCAGTGTCAAGAGAAAATTTGATGAGCATCCCTTCAATTCCTTCATCCAAGTCATTTATGAAGATGTTGAACAACAACAGGCCCAGGACAGAACCCTGCAGCACCCCACTTGTAACTTTTGTCCAGGATGAGGAGGAACCATCAATGAGAACTCTGGGTTCGGTCAGTCAACCAGCTACAAATCCAGAGAACTCCCCTGATTTGTCTGGCATGACTTATTTTTGAGAAACCCATGCTGGGTCTTAGTAATCACAGCATCCTTTTCTAAGTGCTCAGAGATTGACTGTGTAATGATTTGTTCTAAGATGAGTTGGTAGTTACCTTGGTCTTCTCTCCCCCCTTTGAAGATAGGGACATTTGCCCACCTCCAATCTTTAGGAACCTCACCTGTTTTCCAAGAATTCTCAAATATTATAGTCAGAGACTCTGAGATTACATCTGCAAGCCTTGAACCCCCTCTCCAGCGCCACCGCCGAAATAAAAAAGCCATCATGAAGCCTACTGCCAGGGCGCCTGCCACCCTCTTGGGCCTGGCGAGGCGCCCCCCCTGCAAGCGGAAGCAGCGGAGGGGCCTTATGCCCCCTCCCCCGCACCACAGCCACTGAAAAACAATCAAAGAAGGCTGGCAAGCAGCCTGTAAACAAACAACACAAAAGACTTACCTCAACCTGGTTGCTCAATGGAACACATCCAGCAACCTGGAAGATGATCCTGGAAGGAAGAAAACCAAGTGAGGCTTGGTTGAAAGGGTCAGCCTCTTTTCTTTGGCCTTAGCCCCGTCCATTGTCCTCCCTGGCCAAGGGCGGGTCAAAGGCCAACCCAAGCAGGTGGGAGGCACCCGTCCAGGTGAACCCCCGCTCGGTGCCGCAAACCCCACCCACCTGTAGGGAAGGGAGGGCGGAAACTGCCCACCTCCAATCTTTAGGAACCTCACCTGTTCTCCAAGAATTTTATAAGATTATAGTCGGAGACTCTGAGATTACATCTACAAGCTCCTTTAGTACCCTTGGGCACAGCTGATCAAGCCCTGGAGATTGGAATTCGTTTAAAGTAGCTAAGTGTTCCCTTATAGCCTCTTTTCCTATCTTGGGTCGCAGTTCCCTCCTTACATCATATTTTATGTTAACACTAGGTTGGTCATTGCTTTCTTTTCCCCTTCCCATTTATTTATTGCAAGTTAGATTCTGAACAACTCAAAAGCTGCAGATATTTGCTTCCATTAACATTGGACCAACCTCCAAAATACTAAAACACATGCATGGTACTTGACCCTCAAATCTGAAAAGGGAGCACTTGGCAATCACTTCTGCCACCTTATTTATGCATAATGGCAACCTACCAATACTATTCTTGGGTATAGTGTACCTGTCTTTGGCCAGAACTCCATAATCCTTATTTGTCCAGCCATTTTACAAGAATACCAAAAAAGAATTTGGCTACTCACATTAAGAAGGAAAGGATGAATGGTTAGGCTGGTTTTCTTGTAGCAAAGGATCATATTACAGGTGGAATTTTGGGGTTGCCTGGTCCAAAATCAGACAATTATTCTTTATATCTAATCCTTCTAACAGAACCTTACATAAAGTGTACACTGAGGAAGAGCTTTGCCAGGTCAAGCAATAGTCTGTAAATCACACATGCATGGCTTGAGCTCACACTTATTTTACAAATGAGTGGACCGCATATTTTTCATGTGAATTATAAATGTTCCCTCATAGTAGAAAAACATTAGCTTCCATGAAAGGGCAAGTGATCTGCATCTAACAGAGGTCCCTCTAGCATATGCATTATTTTACATTCAGAAATTATTTGCATCCCAAAGATTAGCTGCTGCTGAAGCCGCTTTCTCTTCTCAAGATGCTCCTGCCCTGTGAAAAAGAGAGTTGTTTTGATGAAGTCTCTCTGTATACAGGAATGTGGGCATTAATTAAACACAGACAGCAAGAGGTCTCTTCAGGTGGCATTTGAGTGAATGGCTTCCAGAAAGATAATTAACAAACTTCACATAAAAAAAGAAACTGTTTTCTCACACGCTGAGCTAGATTAGTAGATGAGGGCAGTAATGTCCTGGAAAAGGAGGTATGTAAACAAGAAAAGGTGGCAGTGTTAGGTTTGTGGTGAACTGGGTTTGTTAGTGACATAAACAGCATGAAGAAGACTTCTAAACAAAATCTCCAACTGATCAGTGGAGCCGACCCACCACAGGCCTTCGATGGTGCAGAGAAAATAACTTCACATTTTCAGAGGACACTAGTGTGTCTGTAACAGCAGGGATCCTCAGATTTTATTGTCACTGTGTAATTGTCACTGTTATTGCCACCAGGTGTAATTTTCGGGGGGGGGTAAGGGCTATAGATACATTCTTTCTTTTCAGCTTGTATATTGGAAGCAGTTTGGTCTGGCTTTCATGCTGTCTCTAACACTGTTTTTGCTAGTGATAATTGAATCCATTTGGACATTTCCCATGCCTGTAATTCCAGTGTAAAAACTATATTGCCTAGAATCAACATTCAGGTTAAAAAACGGAAGTAGATTGAAATATGATTCTTTACCTGGGCTTCTGCTAACTGCTCCAGACTTTCATCCTTTTGCAGAGCACTTAAGCATGAACTTAAGCATTTCAGAAGTCCATCTGAAATTGACTAAACCACATCTTAGGCAACAGAATAACATAGATGCTTTAAATGGGTCATAGAAACACATATTTATGACTAAATATGTGGCCTGTTTTAGAGACATCGTGTCTCCGCAGTACTGATCCAAATTGGCATATTTGAACATTGGATAACAAGAAGTGACTTCCTAAATAATGGATTACATGGCTGAAGCTAGGCACCCGCCACCAGGAAACATATTTATTTATCTGTTTCAAACATTTACATTCTGCATTTTACTAATAAATTCAAGGCAGTCTGCCAAAATTAAAACAAATAAAGCAACAATTCATACATTTAAGACAAACAGCATTTAAAGCACTATGATACCATAATGGACATGGCTTCCTTCAAAGATTTCTGGGAGGTGTAGTTTCTTAAGGGTACTGGAAGTTGTTAGGAGACTGCTATTCCTTTCACAGAGCTACAGTTTCCAGAGTTCCCTGGGCAGAGGAATTGATTGTTAAACCACTCTTGAGAATGCCATGACTGTTTAAAGTGGTATCTTGGTGCTTTAAATGTACAGTGTGAAAGTAGCCTTAGATTTGCAATTTTACCTCCATAGCTTTATGTCCTGTACAACTGGCATGTTTGGTAGAGAACAGGCCTGCTTCCTGCAGGCATTGGCTGTGTGAGTTCCTATGGGGACCTCTCTAGCAAAGATGATCCAGCAGGATTTGGCTCTGCCAGCCAGCAGCTGACTGGCAGAAGACCGAAAGCCTGCTTTCCCTTGCCAATCAGGGAGTGCACTTTAAGGCTCTTGATTGTGCACTGGCAGCTGCGTCTTTACCTGCCTCACACCTGACATTGCATATGATGTTAGATGTGGGGCAGGTGAGTGTGGTTTGGGGAAAACAGCCTCATGGGCCAAATTTGAACCTTGGGACAGGGCATATTTGGTCCATGGATGAGAGGTTCCTCACCCCTCTTGGACATCAAGAGAAGCAGGCTCACCACATTTGATCTGATCCAGCTAACTGTCATATGATTGTGGGAGCATGCTTCTGTGCTTCTATCCCTAGCTGAATGGGCTATTGCAAGTGCACAGATGATTTCTGAGCCGCATTGACCAGCCCCAGGCAATGCACACCTAATCTGATTTAAATTGCAATTGCTGTTTGGATCAGGGAGCAGGGTTAGTCTCCCTGCTCTTTCCTTCCTGCCAAAGAGCTGATAAACACAATTCAGAGTATCTGCATCTGGGTTCTGGTGTTTTGTAGCTTGTTCTTAGTTTTTCTGTGTAAGGCTTATTCTCTGCTTAGTTACCAGCACTGAAGCTGATCTGGGTAGAATGAAACTTAGTTCTGTTATACTGTATAGCTACTTCTGTTATATAGTCTGAATGCATAAACATAGCGTGGTGGTATATTTTAACAACTGGGCTGCAAATATATTAGGGAGATAGTCTTCAGATACCTTTGACATAAACAAAGGTATTCTGATGAGACTCTGCAAGCCAAGCATTAGTGTAGCTTTTCACCACCAATAGAATTACTGTGCACTGAAATAACCAAAAAAGGGAGATAGTAATAGAAAGAAAGCAGGCACCATATGTGATGGATTAGGGGTGTGTGTGTGTGTGTGTGTGTGAGGGGGACCAGCTTAGGAAGTTTAGAGTTCCTATCAGAGCGAGACCAGGAACTGAATCGGAAGCTGAAATGACTGTGACACTGAATTGAACTGGGTTTCCCAGTGGTTTACTGGCAGAGATGGAGATAAGGTACTATGGATGATGGTTCTGGGTTTTGCAAGAAATAAAATAGATTGCATCCACTTCTCTCTGTCTCCAGTAAAGCTAGGGCAGAAGAAGCAGCTAATGAATATGAAGAACCATCTCAGGGTTACTTTTGAGTTGCTATACCACTGATTTTAGCCATAGAGAAATTTTTGCCTCATTTAGGAAATATAAAACCCACCATATTAATGTAGATTTTTATTATGCTGTTATTTTGAGGACTAACAGACTGAAACACTACTAGAGCCTAGTGGTTAAGAAACTGAGCAATGAACTGCATCCAGATTCAGCCACGAACCCGCTGGGTGGCTTTCGGCAAGAGTCTTCTCTCTGCCTCTGACTGCCATCTCTGAAATGTAGATCACAATATCAGCCTAGTTAGCAGTTTTTGTAGGATACTGGAGATAATAGATACGAAGCACCTGAAGCACTAAGGGTGTGTGTGCAAATAATAGAAAAAAACTTATTCTTAGTGTTACTTCCATGTTGCAAATCTTTGAAGGTTTCTATAAGGTTTTAAAGTTAAACCTTAAAAAGGAAAAACAAATCTGTATGAAAAAAAATGTGCAAAGAGAAGAAAGATGGGACCTTTGCAGTCAGGATGACTGTGTTTGATGGAAAGATCTGTTTTTGATTAACATGCCAAGAAGTACTTAGGTTGAAAAATTTACTAGATGCTTTGAAAGGCAAACCATTTAGAAATATGTCATAGAGTCAGTCCTGGGAATGATTTAAAAGCCAGTGTTCTCTTCCCATTCAAAAATAGAGGTGAGTGTTTCTACCTTTTTAGTGTGTCATTTGCTTAATAGAAATAATAACACCAGTGCTCTGAAAACCAAAATACTTGATAAGCATTTGGTGAAATTTGTTAGCCTAGGCCAGTGATTGCCAACATGGCACCCATTTGCCCACAAAGGCCTTCTCTGGGTTCAAGGAAGCATTCTGTTGTAGTAAACAGAGTATGCTCGGGTGTCTCCTTGGTTGCAGTGTGGTGTGGTTCCCCCAGCAGTTTCTCTGGTTTGCAGATGTGCCCATGAGCTCCAAAAAGGTGGTGTCCCCAGTCTAGGCATTATAAATGTTTGCAGCGGCATATGGCAGTATAATATATTGGCTGGTTTGGTTGGCATCCCTCTGCCTTGGGAGACAATGGGGGAGTGTGCCTTTGGGAGTGAAGTCAAAGGACAGTATAAACTGGCATTTGCCTGGTGCTTTTGCCAAGTGCTACCATGATCAGCTGATGATTGGCACTTGCAGAGCCCTGTGCCTCTTCAGCTGCACTAGGGAGTTCTTGAAGGGGAATTCCTGAATGCAGCAGATCCCAGTGGAACAATCAGGGGTTCACTTTAAGCTCCTGATTCTTCCTTTTGAGCCATGTCCTTACCTGCTCCACATCTGACATCACATGTGGGCATAGGTTTGGGGGGGGGGGGAAATGACCCCATGGGCCAAATTGGGACCCATGCTAGATCTAAGCAGGCCACAGGTGGGATGCTTCCACTCCTGCAGAAACACTTGCAGATGCAGGTGTGTAGCAAAGGTGGAGGTATGAAGGCACCATTTGCTGTTCACCTGAATGAGGTATGAGAGACAATTGAAGGAAGATCTCAAGTTCTGGCCCCTGAAAACCACTATAAGTCATGCACTAGGGCTCAGATGTAGACTCAGATTCTCTCCTGTCCTTAAGACAGTATTTCTCAATTCACTCTAGATGCATCTTTTCCCAGCTTGGGTTTCCAGACATTGTTGTGGGCTTGTCATCTGCTTTGGTACCTCATCAACCAGAGCAGCTGAACTAGTTTAAGTTCTCAGCAGCAATGAGAAGTTCACCAGAGACAATAAATCATTGACATAATGAATTTCTGGCTAGTGTGTGAGGTGATTCAGAAATATATATCTCAGCAGATTGCAGCAATCTGTGGCATTCCCATCAGGTGATGAATACTCTGTTGGAACACACAATTCACATGAAGAGAACAAGCAAATGGAAAATAAGACATGCAGTATGGAAAAAAAATAGCATTTTAGTATATTTTTAGGACATTAAAAACATATATCTGTTTGGATTGTTCATGAAAGATGTAAGTGGCAAATTTTCTCTCAGGAAACAAACATTCCTGCACATCCCATAAAGAAAAGAGCTGATTGCCAGTGCCACTTAATCCTGCCTGGAATTAATATCAAATCCATACATATCATAAGAAAACTTATTTGAATAGTGTGTTTTGAAGTATTTAAAGCAAATGAAGTACTACAATTAGTGATCCCACAGCCACTCTCCTGCTGAACAATGAGCTGTGATTTATTAAAGTTATATCTCACCTTTATTCCATTATGGAGATAATGGTGATACACAACCAGTCTCACATCAAGGCACTGACCAGACCCCGACTCCTTAGCTCCAGCATGCATGCTGTTTGTGTCATAAGAATATAAGGAAAGTCTTGCTGAATCACCTCAAATGCCAACCTAGTCCAGCATCCTGTTCTCACAGTAGCCAACCAGATACCTAAGGGAAGTCCACAGGCAGGACCTGAGTACAATAGGCTATCCCCACCTGACCCTTGAGAACATGCTGTTGAAAGCAACCTAACACAAACTGAAGGTTTTCAGCAAAACTAGTTATGGGCCACCTTCCTCCATTCTTCTAGGCTTGGCTTGTAATTAGTTTTTTAATTGCTTTTTGGGAGAATCCTGGAAAACCCCCCAACTCTTTGGATTTTCTGAGTTCTTTTCAAGAAATTTCATGAAACAAAATGAAAGGGAGCTCTTAAGATGATTTAGCACTGAAAAGAGAACCTGGTGTAAGCTTCTCCTAACCCTAACTGCTTCCAATTTAATTGTATTGCAAGGGGTTGGACTAGATGACTCTTAGGGTCCCTTCCAGCTCTACAATTCATAGAGCATGGAAAACTATGTTTCCCACACCAGTAAATGCCTTTTATGAATTTAAACATTTGGTAAAAGCATCACAGAATCTTGTGGCACCTTAAAAGCTACCAAATTAATCTACAGTGGTACCTCGGGTTACATACACTTCGGGTTACAGACTCTGCTAACCCAGAAATAGTACCTCAGGTTAAGAACTTTGCTTCAGGGTGAGAACAGAAATCATGCGGTGGCAGCAGGAGGCCCCATTAACTAAAGTGGTACCTCAGGTTAAGAACAGTTTCAGGTTAAGAACGGACCTCCAGAACGAATTAAGTTCTTAACCCGAGGTACCACTGTAGCTGCACCTGATAAGGCAAATTCTGAAATGATGGAACCTTCTTCAAAAGGGGGCATCTGGAAGTCTTAGCAATGGGAACAACAGAATGGAGCATCAAATGCAATCGTTTCAAAATAACTATCACCTTAAAAAGGGGATTAAAAGAATCAGTACAGCACAATTGGATTAATTTAAACACACTTCTGGTTAGTCCTTAGCCCTGCTGGCACAAATCAGGAAACCATGATTGTTTGGGTCACCAAACTAAAACCATTACCCTCCCAAAACAGACAATGCTGTGATTCATTATTTCTTCATATGAAAACACTTGTCAGGCAGTTGGTAAATTGCTGTGTCTGCAAAGCTAGATGATAATCTTATTTTGAAGCTTCTTGAAATGCTTGCTCAAAAAAACAACAAAAAAACCTATATAAAAATATTTTAACTAACGACAGATTTCCCTTTTTTCGGAAGGGGAAATGGAGTGAAAATATTAACATCAGGCATAATAAAAGACTGCAGTGCTGAGCACGCTTACAAAATGGTAAATTCAAGTGCATTCAGTAAGACGTCTTCTGAGTTAACATCCTTCTTCTTCTTCATTTACATTTATTCCCCAACTTTTCCTGTTACTCCAACATACTCAATTCTCTCAATAAAAACAGATCTTCTTCCATGAGAGTCTGACTTAGGGCTAACCCAGGAGTGGGGACCCTTTGACTCACCAAATGTTATTATTTTTATTAGTATCATTAATTTATTAATCACCTTCTACCCAGTTGCTTCAAGGTGGTATACAATAAACACAATTTAGAACATTAAAAAAACAGCAGATACATTTTAAACAGTTCAAAAGCAATTCAAATGAATCACAACTCCCATCAGCCCTAGACAGCATGAGCAATGGGCAGGGATGATGGAAGTTGTTGTTCAGCTACATCTGAGCTAACCTAACCATTCTATCTTCCCTGCATGATAGCAGTTTGTGAATGTAGCTTTTCCATTTGAGAAATGTGTTAGCCTCTTTGCTTCTTTCTGTTCCACTGTATTCTTCTGCTTGTGGACAACTTAGAGGTGTCTGCTGAAATGCTTTGGCTCCTTAGACTTATCGTCTTGCAGTTGGAGTGGGTTGGTGAAATTGGGGGTGTAGCAAACATGATTCATTAAAAAAAAATCCCTCAAGTCCTGGGACAAATTCTATGGGATTCCCACGTTTATTATGTGGGAAAGTGTTGAACATCTTGTATGCATTATTTTTTTTCATGCTTGGACTCTAACTCCCCGCCTGCTATGCTATTGGTTCCTATTAGGTATTGCTGCAAGGGTGGGGAACCTCTAGGGCCACGTTGCCAATTTTAAATTGCCAAGCGACCCATGCCAAAAAACATACATGAGCATTGTTCTTCCTCAAGAACTCATGTAAACATGTGCATTCTCCCCTTCTCTCTTTGAAAAGAGTTGGAAATGGATTTGGGAGTATGAGGAACTAGGGTGGAGTTGCAGGGGGCGGGGGCAGAAAGAAGGAAGAGCCAGATTTCCCTGGCTGGTAATCAGAGCAATTACTTTATTTAAAAAAGGGAAATTTGGAAATTGTGAGCTGCTAGGTAGAAAGTGTGCCAGGTCCAGTAGGGTTGGGCCCTTTGGCAAGATGTCTTCAGAGGCCTCCTTGCTGCTGTTGCCACCACTACCCATTTGCTTGCCCCATTCCTTTAGGCCTGGTCCAAGGGAAAAGGGCAAGCCAAACCAAGAAAGCCTCTTGTCTTGTGGTTTACTCAGAGCAGGCAGTGACGGGAATGTGGTGGAAGAGGAGGAGAAGCAGGGCCAGGGAGCTCAAGAGACTGGCAGTGGGCCCCAGTGATACTGACTCCAGAGGCACACTCTATTTAGAAACATACTAATAGCCTGTGGTAGATTTTCACTCTTATGAGTGTGTGCACCTTTTGTATGCAGTGATTCAGCTATGCCTGGATGTTGGGACCTACCGTATTTTTCGCCCTATTGGACGCACTTTTCCCCCTCCAAAAATGATGGGGAAATCTGTGTGCGTCCTATGGGGCGAATGCAGGCTTTCACTGAAGCTTGGAGAGCAAGAGGGGTCAGTGCGCACTGACCCCTCTCGCTCTCCAGGCTTCAGGAAGCTATCCGCAAGCCTGGGGAGCCCACGGGGGTTCCCGCAGGGCTCCCTAGGCTGCGGATAGCAGCCTCCTGCACGGAGCATGGAGCGCGCTGAAGCAGAGCACCCTGCGCTTCGGGCAGACATCGGGCAGCCCCACAAGCTCGGGGGACAGTGGGGAGGCGCAGCGCCGCCATTCCGCTGTTCCCTGACCTGGTTTGGATTCCCCGACCTGGTTTTGGGGGGGAAATAAAGGAATTTTAATAAAGGTGCGTCCTATGGGCCATTGTGCCCTATGGGACGAAAAATATGGTAAGTCCCGGGCACCACTGCCTAGCCCCCCAGTGATCACTCAGAGAATGGCAGACAATGGGGGCAGTGGAAAGCACATCTGGCATCAGCCCTGGGCTGCCAAGCACATGCTGGAACCCTCAGAGGCCAATGCTGGTCAATGTAGCAAACATTTTGAAAATAAGAAGCATTTTATACTTGGGGGAGATGGGTAGCCAGCATGGCATGTGCATGCTTACAGATCCTTGTTTTATAATTTTTATTATCCTTTTTCTGCAACAAAATGGGGCTTATTTCCAAGTAAATTATGCTGGCTGTTTGCCATAATAAACATGACAAACATATTTACAAGTAAACAGGATCTCAGGGTAGCAGAAGCAAATCCTATTTTTTGGTATCATTATGGTACTATGCCTTAAGTTAATTTAAAATGCAAACCTGGGCATGCATTAAAACAAAAATCAGGGCTTGCACACTGTTTTCTGTTATTGCTCTAACAGGTCAGGAATGTAGAAGGAGTTGTAAAACATGGAATTGAGGAGGAGAGAGAAGAGAAAGGTTAATTATGTGCATCCCAAATGAAGTAAAATATATGGCTATCTAAAGCTCCCCCTCCCCATTAGACCATTAAGTTCAGGGTCTAAAATTACCTTTCTGCACCACTGTCCATATGCGCTCAGTGTACATTCCAATCTTTTATTTCTAATTCCATAATCATTGCCATCAAGCATTATGTGGGCAACATACTGATATAAGAAACCAATGATTTACCTATTTACTCTTTCCCAAGGGCAGCACTGAGTCTAAGAGCAATTGCTCTGCTCTCAGACATCTTGCTAGGTAAAAGGCAATCCATCAGTGAGTCATCCAGTTGACACCTGCTGGTCCTGCAGTGTTAAAAGTGACATTTCATGGACAATGGGGTTAAATGCTGCTGAAATATTGAATTCAAATTAACAGAGGAAAATGTCTCCATCCAAACACATAGCACTGGGTGAGGACTATGGTCATGAGTGGCATCACATAAGTTCTAAGACCAAAGGTGTATTCAGGACCTGATTTTGATTTAGGTGCCACTGGAGTGGTGACCTGATGAGCTCCAATTTTACATCTCTCAATCAGCTGGCTATGACATTAGTGTCAATAACTGATCAACATATTTTGTATCACATTGTGTGATACAAATAGGAGCTGATTGGTGTTTAAGAAGGAAGGACTACAGTATATGGGCCCCTACAACAGGAAGGCCAAACATTTCTCATACCTGTTTTATACCCTGATTTTAGACTTTGTCATCAAATCACTGCTCCTTGAGTCGTGCAAAAAGTTAAAATAAATAAACACAAAAATTAAAATGAACAGACATAAAAAATAAACATAAAGTACAATAAAGTTAATTTCGAAGACAGAGGTAATTATTTTATATTGTTAATGTAGTCCAGCTTTCATTTTGCAAGAAGTCTAGGGAACCAAACCCTTTATTAATAGAACTTTCCCATGTTAAGGGATCACCTGACACTATTTCCCCCTTGATATTGTGAAACAGAGTTCTTGGTATTGCTCTGAATGTATCATTCCCATGAAGCCCTGCCCTTTATATTAGGGTTGAATAATTAGATCACAAGGTTTAGCATCGTGATGCAACCTGCTAGTGTTGTGCACATATATTATCACTTAAGAAAAGGTCACCTTAAGTCTAGTGCAGCACCAATTTCTTTTTTTCCCTTGGGAATAGTTCTAAGGGTGGTGTCACTCTTTCGGTGTGTGACTTCTCTGTCATCATTTAACAAGCCTAACCTGAAGACAACAGGCTGCATTGTAAGACCAGGCTTTGATTTTGCAAATTCATACACATACAAATAAGTACACGCAAACACTGGCCTTAAGAACACTCCTTTTTACTCATGGGCAAACTACTGGCAAAGCAAAATCCAGCCCTTTTTTGTGCCCTCAAAGAATTTCTCATTGCAATACAAATAAATTAAAACACAAAAGAATAACCCAAACATACTACACACCTATATATTTAATGACACAGTCATACCTTTTGGGTTACCATTCACAAACCTGATGACATGCCAAAGGTTGCAATCCCAGCTGCAGTAGATTGGGGGACTCAGACAGGTTTTTTTTTTTTTTAAATGTACAGTAATCCCTCTATATAGCACTGAAATCTAATGGGAAAAGTCAGAAGTTAGCATCTTGTGTAAGGTAAAAGGTAAAGGTACCCCTGCCCGTACGGGCCAGTCTTGACAGACTCTGGGGTTGTGCGCCCATCTCACTTAAGAGGCCAGGGGCCAGCGCTGTCTGGAGACACTTCCGGGTCACATGGCCAGTGTGACATCGCTGCTCTGGCGAGCCAGAGCTGCACACGGAAACGCCGTTTACCTTCCCGCTGGTAAGCGGTCCCTATTTATCTACTTGCACCCGGAGGTGCTTTCGAACTGCTAGGTTGGCAGGCGATCTTGTGTAAAGCTGGCTGCAATTAAGCCTGTTGATTTTTCTGGGCCTAAACATGGCTCCTGGATTGTGGCTGGATAATTTTAATCATCTTGCCATGCAGTGTGGGCACTTCGTTCTGAAAACTAAAATTCATGTTGCTTGGGCACAATCTGTGGTGCAGTCTCAAAGTGCCATCATGCTGTCTCTATGGCAGAACATTGCCCTGGGACTGATCGTTCTGTGAACTAACATAACACACGAAAGTACAATTTTTAAATGAATAGGACTTCACCAGTTAATGTGACCCTTAAAGCACTTCCAGGACCCCATAACAAAAGTGATAGGATGTCAGTTCTTAAAACCAGCTTTTAGATGCCCACTTCAAATAGCAGGTGTGGCTCTTCAGAAGTTGCTGAACTACAGGTTCCATCACCTCTGGCCTTTGACTATGCTTGCTGGGGCTGATGGAAGTTGTAGTTAAATGTATAGTAATGCCATGACCTAATTGCCCTGAGATATTTTACCATCTCTAGAATATGTAAATTTTCCATGTTAGGACAAGTAAGTTCTTTGCTCCTAAATGCCAGAGTTGTTTAGCACCTGCACTTTTCACTAATGTCAAATCAATTCATACAGGTTAGAATGCCTGTTGGGTGGCAAAACATCAGTTGCTAGCATGGCTTTTGTTGTATGTATACTCTGATTCAGCAGCCCTCAATTCCCCACTTTGCTGCTCCCCAGTGTGTCCTGGGCATCTTTGCTAGAAGTACTGATAAGAGGATAAGCAATGTGCTAAAGAAAATACTCTAATATCTTTGTGTTGTTATTTATTAGGTGTTTTAATAGTCAGTTAAATGAACATTTATACATTGACCATATATTTGACACGCATCCATGTTTGCTGCAAGCTTAATCCCCTTTGGGCCATAGTAGCTGATCAGAGACCCCCAGTAGCTTCATGCACATTCATGGCATGTTGCTGAACTTTGATAACATTTGTCTCACTGTGTGGCCAGATGCCCCCGAGTTCTGGTTGTCCATGTGGTTGCATTCACTGTATGGTGGGATTATAAGTAACCATCACAGTGCAAATGGTTACAGTATATGAACCATCTTGAAAATCCCATTAATAAGGGATTTTATTTTAAGGCTGAGATGGATTAATAAAAACCTGGCTATTTGACCACCCCCTGTTATTCAAGAAGTTAGAATATATGGGTTATTATTATACTTGCTAACTTGTGCCTGTTTACAGCAGGAGTGGGACGCCATATGTTAAAGGCAAAGGGACTCCTGATCATTAGGTCCAGTTGCAGATGACTCTGGGGTTGCAGCGCTCATCTCGCTTTATTGGCCGAGGGAGCCAGTGTACAGCTCCCGAGTCATGTGGCCAGCCTGACTAAGCTGCTTCTGGCGAACCAGAGCAGCACACAGAAATGCCGTTTACCTTCCCGCTTTATTTTAAAACTTCTTGCCCTTTTTAACATTCTGCCTGTCATTTGCAGACTCATTTTACTTTGAAATAATAATGTAAGTCTACAGTCCTATACACATGTACCTGAAAGTAAGCCCCACTGATCTCAAACAAAACCCAAAACGTCATATTGCTGCTTCCTGTCATGAGCTTCTGGAATAGAATGTGACAGAACTCCAAATATGTAAATCTGTTCACATTACACAGTGAGACTGGACTTCTTAGAATAAAATTCCAGCAGAGATATTGAATTCCTGCATGACTCTCAACATCTTACTGGTTTTTTTTTTGTGTGTGTGTGTGTGGAGTTGTGTCTGTTACTTTTGCATATTTATAACCTAACTGCTAAGAAACGAGTGGTAGATATGGGGGGGAAACTGCTCTCCTTGAGGTCAGTATAAGGCTGCTGCAGTTCCCTAGCCCTGCGAAAAGGATGGCAAAAGTACCCTTGGTGATAAGCCAGAAGCAATGCTATAGACATTAGGAGACTTGCGCTAGGGATATAAGCTTTGAAAGAAATGAGGCTTTAATTGGTGAAGAATGTCTAAAAGTGAAGGCAGAAGGCCAAATGGAGCCCTGGGTGTAACTTGAGCGATTCAAATGGAGTTTGAGATGAATCGGACTCTGTGCGTGTGAGTGTGTGTGTATGTGTGGAAGAGAATTGACGTAAACTTCCTGTGAGAACGCTGTGTTCGGTGGCCAGGCTTTGCTGAGTAACAGAGAAAGGAGTCAGAGCTGTGATTATTTGCACTGACCAGGGCTTGTCTGGCCGGGGCTGTGCTGTCTCCGCACAGTTGGACTAGATCACGCTTGACACAGTCGGAGAGGGAGAGAGCAACTTGTGGCTCCAGCATGTCGGCCCGCTAGGCAGGTTGATGAATGTTCTGAGCTTTAAGAGCTTGCCACCCAGGCCAGGCCAGCCCATCCACAATGAGTTACAGTTTCCCGATCTCCCTCCCAACGCCTCCTGCCCCCCTCCTTTCCCTCTCCACCACGACTGCTCTCCACATAAACACTGCTACTCTATCTTCAAAGCCCAGTCATCATGTCACTGTGTCAGTTCAGAGCAGACTGGAATCACCCCGCTGGAAAGCACTGGCCAAGCCTCTCCAAATAAACAGGATTAGACAAAATCTTTTCTTTTCTGTTTTCCAGCTTGAGGGTGTTTCTCTCCTCAGTTCTTGTTGAGGTGGGGTGTTTTACCCCTGCCTTTTTCTCCCTGAAAAATCAGGTGGGGGGGGGACACAGGACAATGCAGGTTTGACGTGAAATATTTCACTGGTGATGGTGACACATTCCCTGTTGACGCCTCTTCCCAGAGGTTAGGTTGTGCCTCCTCCTGAGAATCTTTTCCGCAGGGGAGAGATGTCTGTGGGAAGGAAGCCTTGAGGGATTGCACAAGGCTGTCATCTCCCAGGGAAAAATGTGCTTTATTTCAATGTTGTTCCCACCAGCATCTTTCCCGTTCCATGCATCTGGTTTCATTTTCTCCACAATGGTAGTTTCAAGCTATTTTCTCTTCTTTTCACATCTCCCCCCACCCTCTGACCCATCCAGAAACGATGAATTTCATCTGTGCTTGAAACAAGCTGAGAAACAATAAAAAAGTTGTGGGTGCCAGGGGAAGATTGCGCTACAAACCACCACTAATTCCACAAGTCTTCTCTGCAAATAATTGGCAATAAAACCTTGCATTAAAACAATTTCTATGATGTGAAAACACTGCGCACCACACTCAGATGAGTGGATGAACTCAGGATGTGGCTTTTTAATTGTGTGAGATAAATGCTCACATTTTAAGCTGGATGGTGTGGTTGATTCAACAAGGATAGATTTCCCTAGTAAAGTTTAGTGTCCCCCCTACAGATTCCTTTCTTTCTTTCTTTCTTTCTTTTTAGTTTGGAAGATTATCGTCATTATATACTTATTTAGCAATATTGGTTAAAGAAGACACATACCAGTTGCTGCAACATGAAATAAACTATTGGTGTTGATGCTGACTATGCTTGTTCAGTCCTGAAGAAAACTTTTAAGTGACAAAAGGTTGAGTCATTTCTGAATGGTTACAGACATCGCTGTTACAGTCATGTTGAATTTCCTAGCCTATGACAATTTTGGAGTACATCATGTCAGGCACCTGCCAATGAAAATACAGGTGCTTCTCAGATCTTTTTGACAGACTGAGTTGTTGAAACTAACTTTTGATAGATATAGACTCATTTTTAATTGTTTGCTTAATTGTATGTTTTAATTCAGGATGTTTTAATGTCATTGTGTATTTTAACTGTGGTTTTTTTTTAGTTGTAAACCACTAAGAAACTATTTTGACATATAAGTGATATAAAAATTAAATGACAACAATAGGCTTGCCATACATTTGGAAATTTATGGACACGTAAGGAAATTGGATGCCTAAAATGGTGTCTAGTGGAAATCTCTTTTCTGGGTTTTTCCCCCCAATCAATCAATAAAATTAACAATAAGCTAAAACCAAATTAAAACAAACGACAGCTTCTATATGTTTGAATAGGTTTGCCTAAACAAAAATGTTTTTAGCAAGTGCTTAGAATAGTACAGCAAAGCCACTTGTCTGATATCAGTAAGCAGGGAGTTCCAAAGTGAGTGTGCACACTAAAAGATCAATGTCTTAAGAGCATGGAATGAGTATTACAGTATGTGTTGCCTGTAACCTTGCCAGTTCTGCAGACAGGTGAGCAAATATTTGTAGCAACCCCATCCCCATTCCATCCCAGGTCCCTGTATCTCCACATCCTGGCACCATTCTCAAATGTTAGTGTTTTTCTTTATTTCTTCCAGCTGTTATGACAAAGCTTTCCCTGCTGGGTAACATAATTACATTTCTGGTCACCACTGGTATTGGAGATCATATATTCACTATGTATGCAGAAGGAAGAAATGTAAAAATAACAAGTGATCTTTCTGACTTCTGGTCATAATCTTAACTATATAACAGTGTAACATTTTGAGAGCAAAAACGTGATATTTTCATTCATGTATGTATTGCATCTATTTCTTAAAAAACCCCTCCCCCATCTAGCAGGATTTAGTTCTATCTAATGCTGAAATTTACTTGTAGCAGGTCTCTTTAAGTATTAGTTGTTCATTATTGCTACTGGGGTTCCTTTTCATTGCTAATGTTCTAGGTAGAAGAAACCACAAAAGGATCTGATTAAGCAAGTGTTTCCTCTTCCCTGGCTTGGACTGGTGCTAAGTGCAGAAAATATGAGAGAATATTTAGCTGGCCTAAGAAAAATGTGCAAACTTAAACTAATGGCTTTTCAGTGCTGCCTGTCTGCCGTTATTGTGTGTTTAGGACACCCCAATAAACTGCAATGTATTTTCTGGGTACCAGGAATTACTTATTTAAATCTAAGCCAGCTATAGTTCAAAAACACCTGCTCACACACTATTGTACCTGACATGCAAAGACAAGTTGATTTCCATCATGTCCGTGTCAGTCTCCCAACAGGTAAAAACTGGCATCATTCCTTGGCATGAGTTGCAAGCTAAATTATTGTTCTGGCTGATCCCTATGCTGAAGCGATCCCACACAGGCTTTTTCTACACCCTGGAATAATCAGCAAAATTGCAAGCAGTTATTACTGTAAATTCATCTGGTTTTGCAGAATGACTCATTAGATTTAGGCTCTATGGCATTGTGCTGTTCGAAGTATAACAGGTGCATCTGAAGGCAGTTCTCACCATCTGCAAAGAATGCCTTGAAGGATTAAGGCGAGCTTAAGCACTGTGATTTTCATGAGCATTGGTGGTAGAAGGATAGGGGCTGGGGACTCCCAAAGGTATTTGAAGATTTATATACTTGTTCAAACAACTGAGCCCAAACAGGTATGAGGCATGATTCAGCTAAGTCAGGTGCTGTTGAAGACATGTTGATTTCCAGCTAAGATTTCTTACCTCTCTCTCTGAAATCAGTTGCACTCTGAAATCAGTTGGCTGAATTGCACCAAATAATGGTTAAAATTGTCTTTCAGCCGAATAATGTTTATTAGTGTGAATTTCTCCAACTAGAGAGTCTTTTATGAAACTTTGCACATTACACATTTTTTGCAAAGCAATTTCCCATTATATAATGCTTTTTCAAGCGTGCTATTTCCACTAATATATGTGGTTTTATGCACACTTTATCCTAGTATGTGCATTTTTTGTATACATTACTTGGCCAGAGAATTGCCCTGAGATGCAAGGAAGTGTCCATTTTGAAGGATGTTTGTCTTTTTGGTTTACAAACTGTTTCAAAAAGTATGAATTAGGTAGGTTCAGCTATAAATGCAAACTGAGTTGAATTTCTCATCCATCTCTAGTGTATTTTGCATAGATTAGTGACCACCAGAGACAGGGCCTTCTCTGTGGTAGTCCCATGGCTTTGAAACTGTTCCAGTAGCAATCTGTTACTCTTCAGGATTTTTGAAAAGCTCCAAAGATTTTGACTGGCCTTTCCTTGAGTAGGCGCCATCTATTTGCTGGAGTGGATTATGGTATAAAGGATTTGAATGGGTTTTATTATTTTGTGTGTGTTTTGTACTACTTTGTAATATAAATGCAGCTTTTATTGTTGCAAACTGCTTTGGATAGACTTTTCACATAGCAATCATGACTCTTTGCCAATTTGAACTGAGATGTGATTAATGAGATTACTCAAGAGCAAGCAGTCTGAGGATGAACCTCTCATTTTATTGGAAATAAGTTTCCAAAGAACTCTGTAGGTATTTTTTCACCTCCAAATAAATGTGTTTAATCTGGGCTCCAGATATTTAAGTGGAAAAGCCACTTCACACCTAACTGTGACTTTTTCATTTTGATTCCTCCTTGAGCTCTGACTGTGTATGACTGGCTGTGCTTAACTTAGAAAGAAGGTGTTGCAGCGTTAGACTAAAGCAGGGTTATGGGCAACACTTTGAATTTGAAAATATGTAAAGAAAAGATCAAAGTCTGTTATGTTAATTTTACAGCAGCTATAGTTAGCTACCAGTCAGCTGCTTCAATATGCATTTTAGCAATTATTGAAGAGTGACATTCCAAGAGTTTCTTTCCTCCAGCCAGTGTATGAACTGGTCTCTTAGATTACTTTTTAAAGCATGGTTAAAGATATGATCAGAACCACAATGGTTATGCAAGCTAGGGAGAAGAGGTATGAGTGGCATTTGGCTATTTATGGCTAACAACATTTGGTTCTGTCTGATTCTGTGGAATAGCTGCCAAGTCTTCTAAATCTGACTGACCATTCAGGATGTCAATTTCATGACGATCTTTCCCTTAAATCTTTTATTGCTGCTTTCATTGCTGTATGGAAAGAGGACCTTTTACTGAATAATGGAAGGGACAACCAATCAGGTGCCTTGCCACCGTCTATTTGGGGGACTGTAGAAGAGGGTGAATAGTTATTGTAAAAATGGTAACTCTTCTTTCAAATGGACCTGAAAACACTGCTGTTCTTTGTCACAGTTGTGACAAAGCAGAGAACTGGCACCCTGATCCTACTGAATTATTTATTGTTTCATCAAAGTTTTTCAGAATGCAGTGTTTTCCAGCACCCACTCTGTTGTTGCAAATCTAGAGTTAGTGAACGTTAGAAATTAGTAAAATGGCAGAATTTTGATGACATTTGGAGTATTAAAGGGAAGATGCCAGACCAGTGGAAAAAAGTACAGGCTAAGTTTCCTTTTCAAACCAGGGCGGCACTTGGGATTGAGGCCATTAAGCATGACAAAAGGTGTTGATGGCTCATCACAGAGAAGTCCTTGGGTCCCTTGGCAACAGACGGTTGCCAAGGTTATGCTGAGCGATGATGCAGGTTACAGAAAAATTGTCACCTTTTAATACTAGGCTTGGGATAGCAGACAGAAGGGGAGGAGTTGTTTGGCAAGGGGTTTTCTGGGAACAAGAAGGAGGAAGTTGGTGGAACTTGATGCAGGGGCTGAACGGCAGAACCATCCAGGCAGGCTGGCAGGCAGGCAGGCTGGGACAGAGACACGGAAATGTCTGGGAATCTGATGCTGCACTCCTGAGGGGAACAAGCCCCTCTTGAGATGTGAATGCTGTAAAATCTGCACTCCATCCATTGAAAGCTTCCAGTGTAAATATGTGTAGGATAAACTATATTTCTTAGACACAACAGTCTGCACCGCGTCTTGATTTCCTACAGAAACACAACCCTGGAATCTTGCTACCACTTGGCAGAGATTGGGGATGGCACGAAATCTTTGTAACACTATTTATCTTTACACGTGCCTCTCTAAACCCATGTTCTAGAATACAGGCAACTCTCTACTTATGTTGGGCTTACATTCCAGGCCCCCCGTGAGCAGAAGAGAAATGTGTGTTAAGTTGGGAGCCTGCTGCAATACATGCAACCTCCCACCCAACAGCTGTTGAGTTGGGTAGCATGGCAGCAGCAAGAGATCCCATGTGCCATTTTGGAGCCCTTGGAATCTCCCCGCCCCCCGCTGGACATTTGGCTCACAGACGTTCTACAGAATTAGGCTTGCAATGCTGAATGCTTCTGGTGGATATGAGCCATGCATCTGAGCCATGGGAGACCACTCACAAAGCCTCCCTAAAGGTCAGTATAATAGTAGAAAGGCAAAGACAAACTCTGTTCACACACAAAAATAAGAAGAAGAATGAAATTAACAGCAAGTTTTAGAATTATGAATTAAATTACTTTAAAAACAACAAAGGAAGGAAGGAAGGAAGGAAAGAAGGAAGGGAGAGAGAGAAAGAAAGAAAGAAAGAAAGAAAGAAAGAAAGAAAGAAAGAAAGAAAGAAAGAAAGAAAGAAAGAAAGACTATATCATTGGCACAGAGTATATTGGCTGTTGTTTTAAACTCTGTCCCTATCTCCTAAATTCTTTGATTGCATGCTAGCGTGAGGTAATTTCTCCTGTTGTAAATCATTGTGAGAAAAGCCAAATGGAGAGGAGACAGCAGAGCATGGGAACCTTAGAGTTGTACTCCGCAAAGCACATAATAGTCTGTATTCTATATACACTAACTTGCGTGTAAGTCTCATTGAACCCAGTGAAGCTTTCTTCTGAGCAGACGTAAGAATATAAGAATAACACTACTGAATCAGGCCAGCGGCATATCTAGTACAGTGTCCTGTTATCACAGTAGCCAACCATACACCCATAGAAAGCCCAGCAGCAGGACCTAACCAAATAATCCATACAAAATAGCCCATTGCTCATTGTACGGAAGGTCCAAGTAAGAAATCAAAAGCTCTTCCTCCAGAGTTTCCATAGGATAACCAGTAAGTGAAGCAGTATGCTTTTCGGCCTTATCATGCTGTAAAATGGACACTACAAGGGCTTTAAAGAGCACCAAATTGGTATAACAACAGCTGGAATATCCCAGTTGATTACATCCTCTGGAGGATCATGCTCTTCCTGTACAGGTGGTTTAACTCTGGCTTTCTGAATGCTGGCTCCCAAAAGGAGTGCACTTCCCAACATTTAACAAAGGTTTCTTTATATTGCCATAAAATACTTGAGATGGAACCACCCCATATTTACATAATACATGTTTTTTTCCCCAGGGATTAAAGCTGGAAGCTTTGTTGTTTTGAAAAGTTAAATAGGATCTCTTTACCCAAGCTCTACCCTGCAAACTCCTTTCAGCGAGATCTGTTCTACTTTTGGGTATCCCAAGAAGGTAGCTTACATGGTCAATTGCCAGCTTCCTTGAGTCCCAGTAAGGGACATTCCTCTTGTAAGGAAGAAAGGCCAAAGCCAATTTAGAAGGCTGCAATACTAAACCACTCAGGGCCCTTTTAGTTAACTGACCCAGCTGTTTAGGTTTTCCAAATTCATACAGCTTCATAGACTGATCTTTTTATATTTTCACTTCCCCCTTCCATCCCAAATGATTTTCATTTATCCTATTGATGCACTTGTTTCTGTGATTTCTTCAGATGGTTTTGGCCAAACAACCAAACTCTCAAGCTTATCTTCTGTATGGTTTAATTGATGGTAAATTTGCAGGACAGTTCTACTAACTAATAGAGTTTGTTCTTCTAAGAGGGAATCCCAAAACTGCTATGTTTTCCTCAAATGGGCACCAACTGGCAATGCCCTTTGACCCTGCCCAAGGCTTCTGGCTTGCTGGGCCACACTCCTTAGGACTGCAGATGGACAGAGTTGCTACTCAGCATGCAGGCAGTTGCTCTAATGGGCATGGATGTCTCAGCCCCTCACCGACTAAAAGCAATTAAAAGATGTCTCAAATATTAATAAGCATGAAATAACATGGGAGACTTCACCTGGTGTGTACATGATCGTAAATAATACATCAAGTGCACATGTTGGAAGAGGGAATTCCATAGCCTGGGTGCCACCAATGTGCTGGTAGCACAGACCAGTTTCAAATGATAGGGACATCTGGAGAACTCAGCTTTCCCCTGTTCTGGGAATAGACTGATAGGAATCAGTGAAACTGAGCAGTTTATTAGGCTGATAACCATAATATTTACCTTTCGTGTACTTCCAGAGGAGTAGCTGTGTTAGTCTGTTGCAGCAAAATCAACAGTGTCTTGTGGCACCTTAAAGACAAACAAATTTATTCTGGCATAAGCTTTGCTTGAGTCCCTGGAAGCTTATGCCACAATAAATATGTTAGTTTTGCATGCACTGCAGCTGATCTACTTTCAGTGTTTTCCTTCTTTATGTCAGAGATTGGGTACAGTAGGGTGTGTGTGTGTGTGTGTGTGTGTGTGTGTGTGTGTGTGTTTGTGTGTGTGTGAACTGTGCTGGAAGTTCCTTCCTCTCATCCCAGGATTCCCCAGAGCCTTTTGTGCTTTCCAAAAATACCCCACTCATTTCCCAGTTCTCTGCAGCCATGATTGCTGTAAAACTCTGGTCTTGTTTAGAAGAGAAAACGGATTCTTAAGATTCTCCTGTGGAAGCTGTAACAGCAACCAGTTCATGTTATGTTTTTAGGCCACATGGATTCCTCAGCTAAGACTGCAAGCATTTCTTTGCTTTCATGGGAGTAAATCCCATTGAACTCAACGTACAAGACTGTATGGTAACTGGCTCACAGTAGGCTGTTGCTGCATTAAAGGGAACAGTGCAGAAAAAACTGAGTCAACGTGCTCCATACAAGTCTGAAAATGGGAGATATGTAGACATAAAAACAAAAGAATGAAGACATGTTTTTATGCTAAGATTCTTGCTGCCCAAAGCATTCCTGGAAACACAGCTTCTGACTGCTTTTGGTGGGATGTGAAGAAACTGCCCCCCCATCTTTTTTTAAATGCAGAGTTGCAGGTTAAAGAAACCACATGAATACCATGCCTCAGCATTGTAGACATGGCCTGTAGCCCCAGAAATTATAGCTGCTTGTTGTATGAATTACTTCTCCCCCTCCGTGCTCACTCTATTCGCAACAATAATAGCAGAACTGTTATTACTTTTGGCCCAACAAAACAACACTGTGGAAATGCTGCTCCAAAAGGAAGTGTTTCCAGTTCCACATCTCTTTCAAGAGTTATTTTCCCATGTCGTTTCTGGAAACTTTTCAG
Organism: Podarcis melisellensis; assembly: GCF_964234715.1. Classification (NCBI taxonomy): domain Eukaryota; kingdom Metazoa; phylum Chordata; class Lepidosauria; order Squamata; family Lacertidae; genus Podarcis; species Podarcis melisellensis. Next base: position 40,100,618 of record NC_138539.1, on the reverse strand, counting down.
GAAACCACATTCCCTTTCTTGTCCCTATCCAGCAGCCTGATCTTTTCCCACTCAGAGTAATGCTCGGACCTCTTCATCACAAAGAATGAGCTGGAATGAAAAGCTAAAGCAAAAGTTTTTTTTTTAAAATATATATAAAGTGCTGGGTTTCTAGCACTTATTCATAGAGTTTATTTAAAGAAGAAATATCCTAATGAGAGTGAATGCTCTGCCTTGGGAGATGAGGATTTACATCGCTTTCTTTTTTAAGCTGCCGGGTCTTATCCCCATTCTTGAGCAACTGCTGTAGCCACTTAGGTCAGGCTGACCCCAGCCACAGCTTAACTGTGTGATTGTTGGGGAGCTGTTTTCTGTGTTGTTCCATAGTGCCCCCTCCTTTGGTTTTACTTGGCTCGAGTCAATTCCCTGCTTCTCTTACAGTTCTCAGAATGAACCTGGGAAAGCAGAGGTCCAGACACTGCCACTGATTCAGCTGTCATGACAAACTACAGGTTGGCACTGTGTGAACGAGTCATGTGCTTATGTATTCTTTCCTTCCTGTGTACCCTCAACTTTAGCTCAAACTGTGTGAAGCTAGCTTGCAGGCTGTTTGGAGGGCATCTGCAAATCAGGGTTGTTGGGTTTTTTTGCCTGGATGAAAAGGTAAATTATGAGGTGAGAGAGGAGGAGGAGGAAGTAACTGAGTGCTTAGATTGAGAAGGTAGTATGAGTATGAGTGGCATAAGGAGTGCGAGGAGGAAGCATGCCATCTTGATACTTGTTCCAGCAGTGAATTGGCCCAGTGAAACAGAATGGAAGGGCATTTGTGTAAGGGCTCATCCACACTCACCTTTGGTCCTGTGCTTTCTAGACACGGGGGTCTGTGCTTTAAAGCTCCATATCCTGCTCTTTACTGGTGAATCAGAGCAAACTGCAAACTGCAAACTGCAGACTGCAGAAAATCTTAATTGCTGTTCATACCAATTCAGTGTTTAAGGGTGGGTTTTCCTGGGGGAAACAGCAGGGAGAAAAAAAGTGCTTGGGCGTGGAGCTTTAAAGTGTGGACCTGGGCCACAGGACAAAAAGAGTATATGAATGAGCCCCCTGTCACTTTCTCTGCCTACTGTGTATGGGCATGCGCTATCCTCTAATTTTGCTTTCCTAAATGTGCCTGAAATAATTTTCTGGGTTTCTATTCCCCCCACCTCCGAAAATGCACTCTGAAAGAAAAATGTAAAACAATGATTTAATAGAGGACATTAAAAACTGTCACATCAACACACTGTACTAAATAATTTCTGTAATGCTATTTTAAAGTAGCATTTACTGTCAAATACAAATGCAATTGTAATTGCAGCACTTAATGTGCTAAATATTGCGGTAAATATAAAATGCATCTTTTCTTCCTTCCTTTTTCAAAAAGGAAGATGAAGAACTGGATGACTAATGCTAGCTCTATTATGCAATCTTCAGTGGCAACTTTGAAAAGGCGACTGCAAGCTTAATGACTATTGCATGGCCAATTAAAAGCACTCTGTTGGCCTTGTTTCATTATCTTGCTATTCTTCAAGCCCCTTTTCCACTGACCCCATTATTCAGTGCTATGTTTTGAGAGGGCCCTGGGCAAGAAATTCTCACTTCCACCAGCTTTCAAGCAGCCAACACTGAAATCAAAGAATCATAGAATTGTAGAGTTGGAAGAGATCACCAGGCTCATCTAGTCCAACCCCCTGCAGTGCAGGAATCTTTTGTCCAATGTAGGGCTTGAACCCACGACCCTGAGATTAAGAGAGTCGTGGTCTGCTGACTGAGGTATCCTTGTGGCATAAAAACCTGGGAGCTCTTACTCTGTATTTTATTCTGTTACTCAGTCAAATTTCAGTAAGGTCTGGAGTTTTAATTTTAAATTGACATGGAATATCAGATGGAAATGAGGTTTTACTTTATGTCTGTTGATTGCCATGTGTGATGCCAGGATGGAATTTTGCCCAGGTGAGACAACTAGATCATTTGCTTCCTGTGCTGGTCCCAGGGCTAACCGAGAGGCGAGGTCCGAGTCCAGTCTGAGGTTGAGGGTGCAGTATGGAGACAGTCCGTCAAAGCTGAAGCTGGGTCCAAGGCAGGGAGTTGGGTGAGTTTAGGAGCTCTGGCAGAGAGGCAGGACAGGGTGCAGGCAGGAACAGGCTAACAACGATGTTGCTCCCGCAACTTGGGACTGGGGCTGGCTGGCTTTTATCTGCTCCAAGGCATAGGGCGGCCCTGGTCCACAGGTGACTCGCCTCTCCTGGCCTGGAGGCGAGCACTCCTCCTGCGGGAACTTAGTTCCCTCCGCCTCTCTGCCCTGAGCCTCTGCAGCTCAGGAGAGGCTGGAGGGTTACCAGACCCAGAGGCAACCTCAGCTTCCTCTGATGGGGCTGGGGCACCTGCAGGCAATGGGTCAGGAGCCAGAGCCAACTCAGCTGGTGCCTGCACCTGAGGATCCAGCACAGGTGAGGACCCTTCAGGCTCATGCCCCAGCCCTGGCTCAGCTGGTTCTGGAGGCGGGGATTCCTGTGCAGGCTGAGATTCCTCCGGTTCAGCCTCTGAATCCGATTCCCAGGCAGGAAAGGTTAAATGTGAATGCCCCTCAGTTAAATTAACATCAACAGCCAAACAGGCAACATGCTATAACAGGCTAAGAAATGTGGACTTTTTTTTTTACTCATTGTCTGAGAACCTCAAGAGACACACACATTGCCATTCTAATTTTTAAAAAATAGTCTGATCAGTGCTTTTGTTATTTTACCTACCAATCCAGTTTGGGGAGTGAGCCAGTGTCTTTCCATGAAATGAGAAAACAAGGATATTTCTGCCAAGTATGTTAATTTGTGCAGAGTTTGGTTATTGAGCAATACTTGTTGTAACAAAGAGCAGTCGCTTGACGGCTTCTGTGCCATAAGGACAGTTAAGATTTTCAAGATGCCTTTCCAGTTATTGGGATGATCATGCTGTTTTGAATTTCTTTCTTACACTGTTTTGATTGTCCTGTGTGTGGGAGGTGAGAATTACACGAGTAAATCCCTGCACCACAGTTCCCTCCAGGCAAATCCAGCCCATAAAATGCCACCTTGGATGGAAGGGACAAAAGTATATTAGATGTCCACGGGTATCAGCCATTCAGTAAAATCCTAGTTTTGTTTTATTAAATGTTTTGGTGAGAGATATTTTAATGAAAGGCAAGACGTGCTAAATTTAAACTTTTGGTTTCAAAAATCTACTGCAAGGAGTTAAGATTTGGAATCGACCAAATCTGTTACCACTTCATCAAATCCATCTCTAGCTATGCTAAAATGTAGCCTTCAAGAAATGGAAGTAGGCATATCAGTAAGTTTAGCCAAGAGGAACATCTGGTGGAACATCTGACAGCAGGGCCTACAGATCTCTTTCTTCCCGTGCAGAATATTAAAAGGAAGTTTTGTGTAATCAGAGTCAGTTTTACAATGAAGCAAAATGAAGCAGTTTTTTCAAACAGCAGAATCCAGAAGTAATGCCAGTTTCCTGCATCTAGGCCCTGATCCTGAGCAAACGGGCACCATTTTGACTGTGCATTTAGGTGCAAAAGGGTCTAAGGCTAGCACTGAAAGTCAAAGGGCAAGTATCAAAGCAAGATGCTGAGAACTACTTTTAGAGGAAATTAAGAATATTAAGAGCTTTTGTTGGAGATTTTTCATTTGATGACAACTTAGTGTTAGCAACACAGAAAAGGTAAAGGTAAAGGGACCCGTCTTTATTTCTATATGCTTACAGCTTGGGTTCTGTCCAACTCTACTTTGCCTCTTTCCATTCACTATTGGGAAATGTAAAACATGCTATAATTTGTTTTCTTTATGACAGAAGTAGGTAAAATTTGCAGACATAGTACCTCTCCAGAGTGGATAAAGCTTGCCAGATCATAGCTAAATCTGTTCAGGACCTTCTGAGTGGGGCACTTTTAAAATATGAGTGCTGCTGGTGATTTTTTTGTTTTTTGTTTTTAGAAAAAGAAACATCTATAACTTCTTAATTGTTGAGCAGAATTGAATGAAATTTTCAGGCAACGTTGATCCTTCTGAAGGCTCTGCCAAATGTCAAAAGCATAGATGCAGTGTTTTCCCAGAAGGGCAGCTGTGTGTGTGTGTGTGTGTGTGTGTGTGTGTGTACTGTATGTGTATGTATGTATGTATCTCATCAGACCATAATCCCTATGTGGTGCATTGCTAGTTCAGGATTTGGGATTTGTAAAAATTCAATGTACAATCCTAGTAAACTGCTTTGTTCCTTTGGCATGCACATCTAGAACATAGTACCATGGTATAACACAATTAATTTGTACAACCTATGGGTTGATGATAAATATAGCTGATTCCATTCAGATGAGTTGTAGCAATTCTGATGTTAGAAGAGCAGGTCTGCAGCTCTTCCTTAGTGGCCTATTCTTCCTCTCTCCAAGGAACTCAGGATGGCGTACACAGTTTTTGATATCTTTTTATACTCACAACAATTTTTGATTTTTAAAATAGTGGTTTTTAACTGTTTTTACTGGTAATTTTATTGTTTTATTCTCTTTGTAAACCATGTTGAGGTTATTTTTTTTAACATATAAACAAGCAGTGGAGGAGTTTGGATTTGATATCCCGCCTTTCACTCCCTTTAAGGAGTCTCAAAGACACATTCTCAACATTCTCCTTTCCCTTCCTCCCCCACAACAAACACTCTGTGAGGTGAGTGGGGCTGAGAGACTTCAGAGAAGTGTGACTGGCCCAAGGTCACCCAGCAGCTGCAGGTGGAGGAGCGGAGACGCGAACCCGGTTCCCCAGATTACGAGACTACCGCTCTTAACCCCTACACCACACAATTTGCAGTGTGCAAATTTTATGAAATAAACACACCAACAGGATCTCCATGTGTAATTGCATATGGTTAATTGCCCAACTCCTGTGGGGAAGCCTTTTGAAGGATGATATACCGTATTTTTCACTCTATAAGACGCACCAGACCACAAGACGCACCTAGTTTTTGGAGGAGGAAAACAAGAAAAAAAATATTCTGAATCTCAGAAGCCAGAACAGCAAGAGGGATCGCTGTGCAGTGAAAACAGCAATCCCTCTTGCTGTTCTGGCTTCTGGGATAGCTGTGCAACCTGCATTCGCTCCATAAGACGCACACACATTTCCCCTTACTTTTTAGGAGGGAAAAAGTGAGTCTTATAGAGCAAAAAATACGGTAACTACCTAATTAAAATGAAGCAAGCTGTGCTACGGTCACTGCTAATGGTGAGCTCCACTCATGAGAACCTTTTGAATAATTTCTCTCCCTGGAGAAATTTGGCAAAATGGTGCCTCTAATTTTTCTGCTTACAAATGGCACAGCGAATTTCATTTTCATTTATAAATTGCTTCCTACGAAACTTTTCAAAGTGATTAAGCAATTTAAAACATCAACAAAAAGGACACATATAAACATTTTCATATATATAAACAATTTCAAATCCAATACTGTACAGATACAGACTGATAAAAACCTCCACTTGTAAGGCTTGTTGGTGGCTCGCAGTTGCTTAGGTTACTCAGACAAATGTCTGCTATCAGCCTATGTATTTGACTGAGTAGTGGCTGAACTAAAAGGAGCAGAAACAGAGAACAAGCTAAGAAATGTACTATCTCCCATATTAATTTGTCATAAAGTTGCAGCTGCAATTTGCATGCATACACCCATTGATTTCAAGAGTAATTTTCCATGTCTTCTCCTGAGTGCAACATTTCATCCTGTGTGGCTAGACATCTCCTTTGCAGAAGCACAATATCAATTAATAGTTTATCTGGTTAAAGCAGCAACATAGCTTAACCATCAGCCAACCATCTGCGATTGTCTTTTGAAGTTTAAGAAAAAAACAGTTTGCAAAGAACAGGTGAAGAATGGGATTCAGTGGAAAGCCATGCCTATTCTTCAAGTCCCCATATAGGCAGCCAAACAGGATTAAGTCATTCAATATAAAACTAAATGCATTTATAGGATTTCCAAACTCTATACCCACAGAGTCTGGGATTTTGCCAGTAAATGGGTGTCCTGATTCCCTCCCTGACCTGATTAAACTGATTACACAGCATTTCCCTTTAATACTCTGCATGTGAACAAAGAGATATGCAAACCCTAGTGTCAGATGTTCCACATTAAACAGAACCATGCATTTTAAGAACCCTGGATTAATTCATGAAAGGTGCAGCTCTCTGGCTCCCTTAAGAATTTGTATCTGAAAACTCACAGTGTTTTTCTGCAGACTCAAAGAAGATGCTAGCGGAGAAGCAGGAAAGCTGGGAACCTCACTACCATTAGCCCCAATATGCCATGCTCTTGTAAAATGAGCTGCCACTCACTTCAGCACCTTGCAAACTGTGAGCACAAAATGTATACTTAGGACTAGAAGAACACACATCCCAGATTGGTTGCACCATTGACCTTTATTCTTTCCCCTGAACTGTAATTTGTGACTTTGTGAATAACAGGTTTTAAATGTGAGAATTGTTCAAACATCTGTCATTAATATTTACGACTTGCAGGCTCAGCCAAAGAAGTTGCGAATGACTTCAGATAAAGATGTAAAGTTCAGCCCCTCTTTCCTGCTTCTTTCTCCTCCTTGCCCTCTTGGCTGCCTGGAGAACAGTCCCCATGTTTCCCTATCTCCTCCACCTCTTGCCCAGCAGCATACCAGCTATCTTGTCCTGGGCCATGAATAACCTAAGAGAGCTGCCGCATTATAAGGGAGCCTCATATGTTCCAGTCCTTTCATGTGGATGAATTAGGTCAGCTTCATAAATGCAGCTCTCTATATGGATGGTTTGAGTAGGAGTAATTTGGCAAACCTGGATGGTTTCATTCTTTTCCCACAGAAGTATAGGTGGTATCTCAAGTATAGGAAGTGTTATTAGATCTGGTGATCTTATAGGTAAAAGCAGAGGCATACCTAACGGATGGTTCAACAGCAAAATAAAACGCACTTTTTACAGAATCAGAAAACTAGTTAGCTATTGTGAGGGGCAGGGAAGAGAAAGCGACATGTGCAGTAAAAAAAAAAAAATATTGTAATGTAGCTCACCACACTTTGGTCTTTTCTATATAACATGACACCACTGTATCACATTTCTCTCTGAGCAGAACTGCAGCATCCAAGCCACTGTGATGAAACCTTGGTTGATGCTCTGCATTACTGAATTGTTCCATTTAGTAATGGAAGTGGGAAGGAAACACATCCTTAAGTACTTTTTGAAATGTACCTAAAGCTTAATGTGCTAATTTGCTAGTGTTGTTGTTGTTGTTATTTAAATTAGTATACTGCTCTTCATATGATGATCACAGATTGGTTCACAATGAGAACACAAATTATATAATAAAACAATAGCAAAAGCAGACCAATAACCCCACTCCCACAAACACATTTCAAAGGCCATAAAATGTTCAGGAGAAATGGAAGAGAAATGTTTTCAACTGGTACCTAAAGATATGTAATGAAGGTGCCAGGCGAGCCTCCCTGGGGAACGCATTCCACAAACAGGGAGCCATCACAGAAAAATCCTGTTCTCATGTTGCCACCCTCTAGGCCTCTAGTGGAGGAGGCACATGAACAAGGGCCTCAGATGATGATAACAGCGTGCAGGTTGGTTCATATGAGGAAAGGCAGTCCTTGAGGTGACTATGTTTTATATTTAAATATTTTCTTCCACTTTGGATCATAAAAGCCTGCAAGTCCATACATAGGACCATGTGCCTGCACATGAACATGAATACATGGATAAATAACAGGAACTACAAATATATGGAAAGCTAATGAAATGTGGGCAACAAGGTGCACTTACACATTTTCCAAAGCTGTTACATGTGAACTTAGACTAAGTAAGTTACATTTAATTACCATAGAAACCATCTGGGATAGTTAGTCAGGACTTAATGCCCATTGATGTTAATGGAAGGTAAGTTCAAATAACATAAGTTTGGATCCAATCCAGTATGCTGTCCTTTTCTCCTCTTTTGCTCCACTCTCGACACAAAGGTCTCGGAATGAAAATAAAAACAATGCAACATTTCAAACCTGTACTTAGAGCAATTGTCTACGCCCTTTGTCAAGACATTTTGGGATGTAAAACTCTCCATGTCTTACTAGCTCTCCTCGGTGTTTCTCTTCATTAAATAAGACAAAGAACACAGCATGAATTGCTTGGGATAATCAGTAACATAGACTTAAGGACATCAATCTGCAGTGCTCTAGGAGAGCAGACTGTGCCCACAAATGAGTTTTAGAGGAAGTCTTTTCAGCCTGTCAATGGGAGCTGCTTCATATTGTCTTTATGGAAGGTCACATTGCTGGTCAGCCTCCCTCTGTGCAGAAGAAATTCCTCTACAGATCCTCTGAACAGTCCTCACATGATATATCAGGCCCTGGTGTGAGGGGTCAGGGCATTTACAAGATCTCCTGTGGTTTCAGAGAGGTGACCAGAATACAGATTCTTGGCCCTCTGGGCTGAAAAAAGAAAGGCACTGATTCTGAGGAGAATACAAACCAGAAAGCATATCTAATTGATTGAGAGGGCTTTGACTGCTCTGTGTAAACAGTGTTTTCCACAATGTAGATCTTTTACTAATTAAGCATCTTGAGGAATGAGTTAATCAACAAACAAGTGCCAAGAGCCATCAATGTTCAACGATCAATAAAAGCTGCAGATACCAAAAGCCACAGAGAAGTCTGAGACGGGTGAACTTTGGGTTCAGATTGTCAAAATAAAGGATCTAAAGCTGGCTTCCAAAGTCCACATTTAGCTGCACAAATTAATGGCCTGGTTTTTCTAAAGCATCTTACATTGTGAAACTATTGCTTGACAACTACTGGATGCTAAATGTATGAAACATGAGATTGCTTGCCAAGTGCCTAAGTTAGGAATTCTAAGACAGTGGCTAGGGAACATTGGATGTTCAGTCAGAATCAACAACATTGGGAGCTGAAGACCAACCTCTTAGCTGAATATTTTTAAGGGTACGTTTGGAGCATGACCCTCTCCATTGTACATTAATATTTGCAGTCTTGTGTATGGTGGATTCAAATGCATGATGGATTCAAATCTTTACTGTGAAGAAGATTTTAATCCCAATTATTAAATAGATTTTCTATTCCATAATTTATTCAAGGAGTTCAGTATAGTGTATGTAGTTCTCTCTTCTCCCATTTTATCCTCACAACCCATGCGTTAGGTTAGGCAGAGAGAGTGACTGGTCCATGGCCAGCCAGTGAGCTTTGAGGCAGAGTGGGGAATTGAACCTCCAGTCCAACTGTCTTCTCATTATACTACACTGGCTCTTATTTCTGATTATCCTGGCAGATAGTCCAAATCCACATGTACTTCTTGGTGACTACTTGCTATCTAAATCACCCTAAAACATGTATCTGTACAATCTAGTGCAGTATTGTCTACTTTGACTGGTAGTGACTCTCCATGGTTTCAGGCAGGATTCCCCCCCCCCCCAGCCCTACCTGGAGATGCTGCCAGGGATTGAGAACTGGGACCTTCTGCATGCAAAGCCAATGTTCTGCCACTGGGCTATGGCCCTTCCCTCAAGCTTTTGCTCAAATGCTGGAAGGTACAGCAAACTCAGGCAAAACAGCAGCCCTTAAAGCAGGCTGGTTTGAAGCTTCACAAGGAATTGCATCTTAAAGAGATGAGAAGGCAAGGTTATCAGGAACATAGGAAGAGTGACACATGATGACTTGGTACTACAATGGTTCTTCCAACACAGTGCAGCCACCAACATAACCTTCAGTTCAGACTGCATGGGCTGTATGCATACAACTGTCCAGATGCCTAGTGCAGATTGCCTGAGTCTACATCAGCAACATGTCTGATGTGTAAACAACCTAGTATGGAGTAAAAATGCAGCCTCAGCTCTAGCTAGTTAAAAAATCAGCATCCTCTTTCCTTTCCCCCCCAAATTTCTATTTATAGCTTTATAATGAACTCTGAGGTTTGAACAATGTGCTTTAACTGCAACTTGAATCTTGATTAATAACGTATTTCCTTGTCATGAAGAAATTCTCAGTGTTGATAAATTGGCTCAAATAATTTGTTTCCTTAACAGGGCTGATGTTGATGAGTTCACAATACTTTTCCTTATTTTATTTATTTATTTACTTAGTTTTAAAGAACACTTACAGGGAAGCAGCTTTATAAATTGCACACCAGTAAATATAACAATCTAAGTCTGGCACATCATCAAGAGCCTATATTTTTAACTTCTTTTGGTAACATCAACAAAGAGCAAGACTGCAGCAGCCAGATGTTTTGTAACTCTGCTGTACTACCTAATAGTGTTGATGCAGATTTTATGCCACTTAGCTTTGCAGGTGTCAAGAGCATACCACTAATTGGACACTGGACAACGATTGGGAATGGTCTGGTTTTTATACGATGAACAGTCACTGACAGATTTTATGTTTAGGTCATTGAAATGCACTAACATCAGCAACAAAGGACAACAAAATTGTAGGGTCTCCTTGGATTCCTCCAAACAACCTACTTATTGAGCTCTCACCCTGATCTGCTTACACAAAACGTGTATGGAGGTTAGCCTATGCCACGTCTTTCTTGAACATTTGTTCCAATTTGTTTGTGGGGATGGTCTAAGCTTGTGACTGGACAATGAGAATTCATCCTGATTTGCTTGTGTGGTGGTTATACATCTTCCTGTTAATAATTTGTTCATTCCATACTTCTCAGTGCATTTCTCCTATTTTCTCCTATTTTCTCCATTTTGGAAAATAGTGAATTTGTTGCACCACGGCAGCAGAGCACATTAATTCATTTCAACTGCCAAACCTATCTTTCCTGTATGTGCCTGAATCCCTCCAGAAAAATACTGACAGTCCGGAGGTGACCCATTGGTCTTTGTAGAATCTTATCAGGAGTAGATAAGAGGCTGGATCAAACTGACTGTTGTACTATAAAGCATGCTGTTGCTTTTTCTTGTGGTCTGGTACATGAAGGATATCCAGTATCATACTTCCATGAGGCCTGCACTGTGGATTCTTTTTCCTGTTTAAATTATTTACTCAGGTGTGAGTATGTGTAAGAGAGCAGCGGGCATAGGGTGCACTAATTCCTCCCTTTGTATTAAACATAACCTAGAACCGTGACTTTGAATGATAAAAATTGCTTATTTCAATTGTCAATACTGGGCAATATCATCTCAGCAAATTTAATTTACATTCGCAGAGTATAAAATCTGTGATCGGAAAATAGAACAAATGTCCCTTAATTATGTTAGACACTATATTAATGAGTTCACTTTCCTAAAAGCATCATTACTTTCTGGCAGCAAGGGGGCCAGAAAGTAAAGTGCATCTTATACTAAAGAAAACAACCTAGATACTTTGTCAGTCTCCAAAGTAACAACAGATAAATGTTGAGAAGAGAAATCAGATTTGTGAACAGACCCAAAAATAAAGAGGCAAGACACAAGTGATGGGTTGAATTAGAGCCACAGTTTATTTATAGTAACTGCAAATGAGAAGAGTAGGAACCTAACAATTTCTACCTTGGGTGAGCCAAACCCTGCCCATTCCAAGAGGCGAAAAGCCTGGGTCCTACCTTATGGCGAGTAGGGAGGCCTACCGGCCCCAACCAATCCTGGACCCCACAACTTTGGGCAGGTGCAGCAGCTGAGCCTCAGGAACATTTCACATCCAGGCTATGGGCACGGCAACCCTGAACAGTTGACCTCTGGAAACACCGTTCGCTTTCAAAAGTGCCTAAGGACGCTCACCTGTTACCTGATCTCCACCTTAATCTTCCTTGCACCTTCGTGCCAACAATGTGACATATTTAACCATGCAACCAAATCAATCCATTTTACAGCACTGACTTCTAAACACCAATATTTCCCAAATTCAGTACAGAGCAGGTGAATAAAAGTACTTCAGGGCAGGCAAAAAAATTCCTATTCAACCCCGACATGGCTGGTGATCCTATAGGGAAACAGAGGGCTGGCAGGAAGGGTGCAAAAATAAAGCCAAGGTACATAAAGTCTGTGACCATACCAATGTGTGCTCACTGCATCCTGGGTCCACTGCAGCAAGGTTCCCAAATGCAGCATGGCTGGTGTGAGCAGACATAAAGGATTAGGTTAGAATCAACACATTTTAACTCGTGCAAATGACCACATTATCATTAGTACAAAGCACCTTGTTCTTGCCACTTTACTCCCACGATGTAAATGAAATGTATTTCTATATATATATCTCTTATTATACACACCAAAACGCAAATGGTTTGGAGCCATTGCTTGCTCTCCCCGCTCTTTTTTCACCATTTTACATTCTACAATGTAATGACTAATTGGCTGAGTTTCCCAAGCTATTTTATGTTTCTCTTGCTCTGGTTACAAGTCGTACTAAACCAGCGTCTCCACAGGGACCTATAGACGGCCAACAATTCCAAACGCTTATATAGCATTCCCCTTTGCTTCTAATGCGTAAAACATTTACGAGTAATTTTGCAAATGCATTAAGGAGGACCACCTCCCCAGGAGCCCTCCCCGTCTTCTGTCGGGCACTAACCCCTCACCTCTCACACACTGCCGGCGACCCAGTCCTTCCTGCCTGCTCCTCTCCCTGCCGCCCCCCCCCCCCCGCGCTCCTTCACCAGTTAGCAGCACAACTTTCTGTTTGTGCCAGTGGGGCGGCCTGGCGAGACCACAATTGCTCTACTCCACAGATTGACGAGCCCTCAGATGCCGATTTACTGTACATGGCAGCCACTCTGGAGCCGAGGCACATCTGGAGTGGAGTAAGCTTACCGAGAAACAGGGGCCAGCTTTAACTGGAGCCAGTGGAACTGAGAGCAGCCGATGAAAGGCAGCTTTCCCGCCTTCCCCTTCCCCTCAGTCCCTGGGTAGATTTCCTAATGTAAACAGAGTCGATGGGGGGAAGAACACAGTAACTCTTTGCAGAATGTTTGTTGTTTAATGTGCTTTATCTACTTGAGGTCAAAATAGTGCCTTAGAAAAACAGAAGCTTTGCTTTTCATCTAAATAGCTAAAAGCTTGCGTATTACTATAGTGGTTTCTTTCTTTCTTTCTTTCTTTCTTTCTTTCTTTCTTTCTTTCTTTCTTTCTTTCTTTCTTTCTTTCTTTCTTTCTTTCTTTCTTTCTTTCTTTCTTTCTTTCTTTCCTTCCAAGAGGCTGGAGTGGGAAAAAGTGACACTTTTGTGTTTATTTGTTCCTTTTTTATTATCATTTAGGGGCATAATTATCCCAAACCAAATGAAAAACAAACGGTTTGTCTCTGCTAAAGTTCTCAGTGCCTCTTTTTTAATGTATAGGAAGATGCTTTAACCCACAAGAAGGGTACATATCTGTTTATTGTATGTACCATTTAAACAGTAAAAATCTAAAAGAACAAAAAGATCTGCCAAACTCATCTGTTCTGATTTTTAAAAAATAAATCCCTCCAACCCTCCATTTATATTATATGAAAACAGAATAAAAAGATTATAGATGGAAGCTTTGTTTTACTGAACTGCAAATAACTTGTGCATCCTGGTGCCAACTGCAACTCGGGGGATTCTTAATTTCTTTTCTACATCCAGAGGACATGGTTGTTTTAATCTGTATGGACCGATTTCCTAACTGAATCTTTGCGTTATTTATTTGCTAACAATATATGAGGTTTTTAATAGCAGAATGAGAAGTTTGCATGGAATGAGAAACTGACATCTTATTTCATAGTTAATTAAAGGGGAAGGCATATAAATGAAACAGAGGATCTGTGGGTAGAAGAGAGAAATTGTGATAGGGGTTTCATATTACACTTCATAATCACTAAAATGAAATGGGTCGAATTTTTAAAACACTCAGCGGGCCTTTCAATTTTAATCCTACCGTATTAAAGGTAATGATACAACATAAGTTTAGTCGGAACATGATTAGGCTGGTGTTGAGAGCTGGAGGATATGGCATATCGACTGCAGTATGGAGCCCCACACAACAAATCTCGAGACCCACACAGGCATTCAGAAATCTTGTTTTTCCAATGTACCTGTTTCCTTTGCTCGCCTTTCAAATCCCATCTAAGGTTTCTCAAATGCAAAAGGATGCATTAAAAGTGTTATTTGGACCACAACTTGCTAAAGGTTTCTGAGCATTGCTGCCTGACTCTGGTGAAATGTCCTTTTAAATCAGCAATCCTGTCTATACCCACTTACCAAGAAGTAGGCCTCAGTGAATTCACTGGGGCTTTTTCTGATTAGACGTGAACAGGATTCTGCTGCCCTACAGATAACTGCTTGTGACTTGGTGGGAGGACCATCTCGCAGTAGTTAGACTCTTGCACTTAGAAGAGCTGGTGGGGCTAACAGGGATGTGAGAAAAACATTGTTTTGTCCTCATCAAAAAAAGCACACTTATTCCAGAGGGTCCTGCAATGCTGCGTGGAGGACACTGATGTGTAAAATGCTGAGTGTGGGTGTCTGAAGAGGAACCTCTACATGCAACCAGGACCCTGTTTGTTCAGGCATCTTGATGGTGAGGAGCAGCGAAGTCTCCTCTTCAGAGGTCCATGATCACCACAAGGATGTCAGGGGGTGGGGCTAAAGTGGTCATATGATGGCAAGGGCAGGGCCAGCAGCACAGCCTTGCTCCTTGGTCTACACATGAGTGCCTCCTACATGAAAAAGATGTGAATAAGACTTGTGTTTATGAATTAATATGATGGGTGTGTGACCTTTCAGCCCACATGGTTTAAGCACCTCTGTCTCTGAGGTACCTTCTCTTTTCAACAGCTGAAGACTTGTTCAGTCTGTGAGCACTTGTTCTAGCTCTTCTAGTCTCTGCATTTGTATTGTTTGTTGAATCTTGCTCAATACTCCACAGTGTAACCATTGTATTGGATAGAACAATATACAGCACCCTAGCAGCATGCTAGAAAATGCTTGCTGGTGCCCCATTTCTCCACTGGCCAAACCAGAAGTGGCAACATTTACACAGTCATCTATTGTGTGGTTTTTAAAGAGGAAGTAGCACCTGTGGATTAGGTTCCTGGGCCTCCTATTTGCCTTGTGACAAAAGGGTTAATGGGTGCTACCAGGGTCCCCTACACCTGTTATTTACTCTAAGAAAATAATGGTGTCCCATCTAGTCTGGTCCCTAGTTGGAGGGAGGTAAATGGCTAGGTTTTTCTTAAAGGAGCTGTATGCAGTTAGTTCACTATCCCTAGATACAAAACACAGGGCACTAACACAAATATTCTTATGAACCTGAAAAGGCTGCATACAGATCTGTGCTTGTATGCCCACTGAATAAACAGTACACAGCAGCACAGACAGCTTTGACAGTACCAAACACCGTTTTGTGTGTTGAGTGTGTGTGTGTGCGCGCGCCTGCTGGATTTAAACTACCCCAAATGGGATTGGCTCTGTCAAAGCAGACAATGCCAAAAAAAGGTAAAAGAATGCTTCGGTAAAATATTCACCCCTGCCAGATATCTACCTTCTACTGCATACAGAGCCAAAAAGAAAGAAAAAAAGCTGAGCAGCAAGAAGATGAATGAGAAAAATGCTAAAGATAAAAGCACAGATAATTAGGAAATATGTTAGATTTCCTGTTAGACTCTGTAAGATTATTTAGAGCTAATCTGTGTATGTACCATTCAAACCGGCTGTTCATATGACAAGATGCTTTGAATGGATCATAGGGTGAGATAATTACCTTAAAGGACAAAAGTGATATACTGTATTTGCTTAAAAAATGGATTAGATAAGCATCTAAGCCGAATGATTTATCAGAACACATTTCTCTCTGGGAGTATCTTTAAAATTGTCACCAGTACTTTCCAGCCAATATGCTTTTCTAAGCAGAATGGTACCTCTGAAGCAACAAAAAAAAGTAATTATTTGACTCCTAATTTACATGTGGGATTACTTGAAGATTTACACAACTGAAACAACATAGTATGGATTGATTTACAGATATAATTTTCCTTTCCTTTCTTTTTCTTGATAGGTTTTCTACTTTAGCCCACACAATCTTGGGGGTCTGAATATAGAGTAAGAATGCATTTTCCTCATAAATTGCAGACTATTTATTTCTGTGCAGTTAGATTAATAACATATATCCAAACTTAAACAGTAGGTTTATGCAAAACCACGCTTTAGCCACAAATACTTGCGTTACCTGATTTTCCCCTCTCCAAATGGATTATACTTGCAGAAAATCTGGAAAAAAGCCATTTGCAGCCCCCTTTCCTTGAATAGGTATGCAACTCGAAATTGATATAATGCATGTAACATAAAATACCAAACAGGAAAACTGTAAGACAAGAATAGTAGAGAGACAGGCAATAGTGATTATTCCATAAAGACTTATATTAATAGAAGAGCAGGACTTCTGAAAAGGTTGTGTCAGCCGTTCAAGAACAGATATATAATTCCTCTTCCAGACACATGATATGGAAGTACTATGACAACGCAGACACCATGGAGCCATTGATTTGGAAACATATGAAACTACTATCAGAATTTGGTTTAAGACCTCCAGTCAGTTAAATGTTTAAACATGGGTTTCAGAGTGTACAAAAACGGGAAGCATTTGCATAAATTTTGTGGCTTACAGCCATGCAAATTGACTTTGCTGAAGGCAAGTCTCCAATACTGAAATGAGCCAATTTATTTTGGATTGAAAAACCTTATTTAGTTGCATGGTACAGGTGTTTATAAACTTTATAAACATAGTTATACTTTGGAAGAGATTCTGTACCATAAAGGTACACGTTCCTTTTTAACCAGGCCTTTGGTTGATTCGATTGATATCCTATGCCCTTTTAAAATGTGTTTTTGGTGGGGAGGGGGTGTCATTGGGTTGTTGCTTTTATTTTGATTATGTATTTTGTGGTTTTACGTTTTGATTTTATTCTGTGAACCGCCCTGAGTCCTGCAGGTATAGGGCGGTATATAAATTCAACCAACCAACCAACAAATAAATAAATAAATAAATAAAGCACACCAAAATTGTGATGAAATGGTTGTGTGAAAGTGTGCAGATGTATTATAACTGCTCTGCATACAAATTCAGGTGCTTGAGAAGATTAAGAAAATGTGAAGATTGGCATATTTGTAGGACAAATACATCCTATAAAAACTTGAAACAAATAATTTCTGCTTTAGAAAAAAACCTACATGTTCATTAGCCCAGTTATGCCCACCTGAGATTTTTGATGCAGCTATCAGGAATGGTGCTTACCTCTGAGTAGACATTCATAGGATTGAGCTGTAAGTCTCCATAACTATCATTGTTGGGTTTTGTTTTTGTTTTTGTTTTTGCCTGTTTAGCAGCAGAGTAATTGAATTACAACTTGTCAACTGTAAACAGTATTTCAAAACAAAACAAAACAGACAGGGTAATATTTCTCCAACCAAAATATGTACTTATTGCATAAATTTTCAGACTATAATTCCGTTCCAAATATAAATATCCTAAAATAAACCACGGTACATTTTAGAATAAGCACGAACTAAAACAAAGAAATTGAGAGAACCACTAGAACAGTGTTTCCCAACCTTTTTTGGGCAAAGGCACACTTGTTTCATGAAAAAAATATCGAGGCACACCACCATTACAGCCCCGTGACGTCAGCGCGCAGCGTCACGCCGGGAGGGACGCACGAAAGTGTAAGTTTCAATTTTTCCCCCTCCCCCTTGCCTTCCTTCTGTGCCAACCGCCAAAAAGCCAAGAAAAAAGCCAAGACTTTAGGGCAGCAGGTCGACACGGAAGAAGCTCCTACCTAAGGACAGGTGCGACGGCCGTGTCCTCTTCTGCCACACTTGGCAGCCCTGCCTCACGGTCGTGACTCCCACCCTGATTTCTCCCCGCAGTCTGTCCCCCGACCTCTTCTGAAGGCTGGGGGGGGGGACAAGGGCTTTTCTTCCGACCCCCAGCATTTTAAAAAACCCCGGGACAGCGGAGGCGGGGGCGAAAGCCTTTGCTCCCCCCTGCCTGCCTTCCCGGGAGAGGCAGCGCGTTTCTCCGCTGTCCCGGACGGCTTTTGAAGGCAGGCTTTTGAAAGCCGTCCGGGACAGCGGAGAAACGCAGCGCGTCCTTGCCGCTGTCCCCCGACTTGGCTGGAAGGCTGGCGGGGGGAGAAGCCTGCTGCTTCCCGTCGCCAGCCCCGCAAACTCGGGGGACAGCGGGAGAGGCGCAGCGCGCCATCCCGCTGTCCCCCGACTTGGCTGGAAGGCTGGCGGGGGGAGAAGCCTGCTCCTCCCCATCGCCAGCCCTGCAAACTCGGGGGACAGCGGGAGAGGCGCAGCGCGCCATCCCGCTGTCCCCCGACTTGGCTGGAAGGCTGGCAGGGAGAGAAGCCTGCTCCTCCCCATCGCCAGCCCCGCAAACTCGGGGGACAGCGGGAGAGGCGCAGCGCGCCATCCCGCTGTCCCCCGACTTGGCTGGAAGGCTGGCGGGGGGAGAAGCCTGCTCCTCCCCATCGCCAGCCCCGCAAACTCGGGGGACAGCGGGAGAGGCGCAGCGCGCCATCCCGCTGTCCCCCGACTTGGCTGGAAGGCTGGCGGGGGGAGAAGCCTGCTCCTCCCCATCGCCAGCCCCGCAAACTCGGGGGACAGCGGGAGAGGCGCAGCGCGCCATCCCGCTGTCCCCCGACTTGGCTGGAAGGCTGGCGGGGGGAGAAGCCTGCTCCTCCCCATCGCCAGCCCCGCAAACTCGGGGGACAGCGGGAGAGGCGCAGCGCGCCATCCCGCTGTCTCCCGACATGGTTTGGAGGCTGGCGGAGGGCTTCCTCCTCCCCCAGCCCCGCAAGCTCCCAGAGCGATGCCAAAGCTGCGCGCAGCTTCGGCATGGCTCTGGGTCCCGTTCTGGGGGAGGGGGAAGCTCGGGCTTCCCCCGCCCCAGCCCCACGCCTGGCGGTGGGGGAATAATTTTTTTCCCCTTTATTCCCCCCCCCCCTGCCAATTTTTCCCGCGGCACACCAGGCAAAGTCTCGCGGCACAGTAGTGTGCCGCGGAACACCGGTTGGGAAACACTGCACTAGAAGAAGAACAAAAACATAGGGAAAGGAAACCACAAAAATGGGGGGGGGGGAGAGAGAATTGGAATTGCAGGCATTAAGTAATATGCTGAGTAAGCAAAGAATGCTGTAAAGTACAACTAGGTGAGGAGAACGGAAGAAAAATACCACAAGTTTACTGTCGAATCAGAAAGTAATAAATCCCTTTAGCTGAGGCAGATTCTGTTTCCTTATTCCAGTGGATTCAGATGTGGAATTGTAAAGTGTGGTGTTATGATGCAACAGGAGTTTGATTTCTGGAAATACTGTAACTAGAGGTGGTGAGGTTGGAACTCTTATCGCTATATAAGGAAAGATCATCTGGATGAAAACCCCAGACACATTTGACCAGTGGCTGAAATGTGGATATTTTCTATGCTGTTGCGGTCAAAACCCATACATTTCAAATCCTCAGCTTAACATGGCTCTCTTTTTTCCCCATTTAGAGTTAAGATATCAGCCTCTTCCTACCACATTACTACAAAGAAAACCTAGCAGTGGCTGCTACTGAACTCTATAAATACTTGTAATATCTCCCCATTGATCTTGATTGCAGAAATAGCTTTAATGGAAGAAATGCAACTCTATTAATACAGAGAATGATTTTAAATGAGAGTTTCTTTGATTTCAAGATGCCTCAGCCTTCTGCAGGTCTGCACCAAGACACCTATCAACACAAGCTCTGCTATTCTGAGGAACACATATTGTAGAGGGATATGAATAATAGGTTAAACAGGCCACAACTTTATTGAAGGAACATGAAAGGCATGTATCAATTAAGACGAGGAGATGGTTCTTGCCCCTTCTGAAGAGTTGCCTAGGAGGACTAGCATGGATGGATAGCCAACTCACTGTCTCCCTTGCGTCACTGAGCAGAACTCTGAGCTTCACTGATGAGCTGTAACCAGAGGCATAGCATGGGAGGCTTTCTATATTGTTGAGACTATATTGTGTGGGACCCCCTACAGAAGATGCATACAAGGGGGGATGAAGATTGTCACTCATAATAGTTTATTTGCACCTAGAAAATTTGAGTCCCTGATATGGCACATTTGCTTATTGTGGCCTTGCACTGAAGCACATGAAGCCAGAAAGAATCGGGCAGGATACTAACAAATAGACCCCCCAAGGGAATTGAAAAGGTCTAGACTTCAGTTTTAGTGAAGCTCCTTGTCCCATGCATATATGGCTGATTTCTTTATTTTCTAGGTATGCCTTTGCTTCTTTTTCAAAGTAAAGTTTGGATTTCAGCAGAAGCAATGCTGTACTCCTATCATTTTGTGAATGTTGAAATACCATAACTGTGGGAAATCAATTCAAGAATGCACAACACAACCAAAGGCAAATAATTACTGTATTTTTTGCTGTATAAGACTCACTTTTCCCCTCCTAAAAAGTACGGGGAAATGTGTTTGCGTCTTATGGAGCGAATGCAGGTTGCGCAGCTATCCCAGAAGCCAGAACAGCAAGAGGGATTGCTGCTTTCACTGCACAGCGATCCCTCTTGCTGTTCTGGCTTCTGAGATTCAGAATATTTTTTTTCTTGTTTTCCTCCTCCAAAAACTAGGTGCGTCTTGTGGTCTGGTGCGTCTTATAGAGCAAAAAATATGGTACAAAGAAGCATGTTTCTCTTTTTTGAGTGAAAAGACTTTGCAGTACAGAACGTTGACATAGAACGAGTTTTGCTTTCTAGTGGGTATTGAAAAACCACGATAACAGTGAGAACCAAGCAACATGTAGCTCCAATCTGGTAGTCTGTGGTTGAAAAAAAAAATCACAGGTTATTGCACTGCATGATGCCTGTGGAACACAGAGAGTATTAATAATAGAATCAGAGAATTAGAGAATTGGAAGGGAACAAAAATGTCATCTAATTCAGCCCCCTGCAATGCAGGAATCATGTATAGTAACATTTTAAAAATGGCATTAAGAAATAAAAGTTATCAAATGACAATAATGTGGCGAAATCGAGAAATTCCTAGGTAGTATAATAAACCCTAGTGTTCTTACCACAGGGATGTATAGCCTTTGCTACATCCTAGGAACAAAGCCTCAACCAATCCAATTGTGAAGTTAAGTTTTATATTTGCAAGAATATTTACAGTATCTATGCTTCAACTTCTTTATCATCAACTTTGTACAGCAATGGTTTTGAATGAGTGCAATAAATAATGTACTGTCGCTGACTTTGGGTTGTTACCACAGACAGTTTACTTGGCTTTTTCAGCATTTGGAAATGGTATTTCTCACCTCCTCCACACAAGTCTTTTCACCCTCCTGCCAAGATTTTGAAAGGGAAAAATAACTTCATTTTGGTTTGAGGTGTTTCAGAAGTTATTTGAGGAGAAGCATAGCTGGCTACTTGCAGGAACATTAGAAGTCAGCTATGTAGTTCATTTCTAAACACATTTTGGGATGAATTTGTACAAACCCTGGGAAAGAGATGCTATCAAAAATGGACACATTTTGAACTGTCCCCCCCCTGAATTTAACAATAACAGCCGCATTCCCAGGTGTCTATGCAGCATATTAAATAAATATTTAGTGGATGGAAAAGAAACAAATATATCAAGCAGACAGATGGATTACGCATCTATATGTTTAATGGTTTGATTTCTTTTAACATTTAGTTTAGAAACAAGTTGCCATTCATGTATTTGTAACACAGATACAGAATTACAGTGAATAGTCGATGTGCTTCATTGTTACTAGGGTGAAATTTAGCAATTCTCTATTAGCTTTTAGATGATAGCTTGACAGGCAAAGACTTGATGCTTTCATATTATAGCTCTTTAGTCTGGAATTGTCATCTATTATTCACTCTTTTTAAATGAGAAATCCAGATGACACTATTCTAGTGTTTTTTTGGGGAAAAAATCAGGCTAGTTTTTTAAATAATTTTAAATAATTTTAAATAATTGTTCACTTGCAATGCAATTGCAACACCAGTTTGCCCAGGCTGCCCACACAGGCTGCCCAGTGTGGATTGTAAAAGTACTATTTAAAGTTTTCAGGGCTACTGTACCATTAATTAGTAGCTTCCTCCTTGTGGCATGTTTCAAACTGCTCCTGTTCAGCTAGAGAAAATAAGTGAAATGCTCCCAGTTTGAGTAAAACAGTATAGAGGGGGTGTTTCTCCAGTTTAGTAAAGTGAATTGCAGTGCACCACTGGTACACACAGGACTATAGGAAATGTCTGCAATTAGAAATTAGGAAATGGACGTAACATTCTCTCCCTGTCTGATCTTCTTTAAAGCCAGCAGTGCTGGATTAGGATTTCTGCCATGGTAGCAGTGAAGGAGGAAGTTGCTTCAGTTACTTGAAGAGATTTATTTTTCTGTTTGTGTGGGACACCATCCCATTACGTTTTATGGTCTGAAAGTGGCACCATTTGTTGGGCTGCAATTTGGTGCACAAAAAAGCGCATCTTTATGTGCCTACACAGTCTGAAATAATAATGGGGCACAGAAAACATTTTTAAAATATATATTGCTTTAAAATCCATCTTATCTAACAACAGCTGGGAAACTAAAGAGTGGACTGTGGGGTCTTTGGTGGACAGAAAAAGAACTCGTGCACCTGAGGTATGCAGTAAAAATAATGTTTTTTATATATATACTTGTATGCCAGTTCTCATTTACTTTACCTTTAAGAGCCACCCCCACCATTTTTGCAAAGCTGAGCAGGCAACTCTAATGAACAGCAGCAATAAGTAGCCTGTGGCAGTAAAATAAGGCAGACTTCACCCCATGCCCTTCTCTTTTCTCGAGATGAGGAAGTCACTTGTTTGCTTCTGGTGCGTTCCATCCCTTCCCTGGGCTGAAATATATTTGGGTCTGCTGGTGAGCCTGGTAATAACTGTGGTGGCTGCTGAATGGGGTGGGGTGGGGGAGCAGGGAAGCAAAGGGAGTAAAATAAGTGTCAAGGAATTCATTGTCTGTCCTCCACCTGTTGTTATTCTGGTCCCAATCAACCTGCTAGCCAGGCTGGAGCCAGTGGCCATCTGGAAACACTGCTCTGTTTATAAACTTGGCATGAAGCAGCACTCCCGGGCCCTGACCTCCCACACAAATCTGGAAACAATTAGAGCAAGATGATAGGCAGGCAAGGAGAGCGAGAGCAAGAGCGAGAGCAGGACGGAGAGGAGACTGCAGGGGAGAGAAGAACAGAGAGTTCCTTTGCTCTTCGACTAAGAGGGGATTGTGGATGTTTCTGATCGAAAAATATATTCCTATCGTTCCTGCCCAAAGGTTACCCCATGATTTAAGGATACAGTAATGATGGCTCTTCTGCTGCTTTAATCTGGCTTTTCCAAATTGCCTCTTCTATTTATTAAGTTTCAAAATTTTCACCCGTACAACGAAGGAACGGAGAGAAGTAAGTTCAAACCGCAACCGCAACTCAAGGCAATCTTTCTGAAAACCAGATCATATGATACAGTTCCTACTCATTTTTACCAGCAGTAAAATCTGCCACCCAGAGAGCTCATATTTGTGTGCTTTCTATGGGGGGGGGGTGGTGGCTTCCTCATCCTGCCTTCTAATAAAATATGGGACACTTTGGGGGGTTCTCTTCATCACCAAGCCCTCCTGGCAGTGATTCCCTTGAAAACGTTTGTTGTGTTTGCTCCAATAAAGCCAGGCCTTCATGCATGCACCCAGTTCAGGTTCTGCCTAATGAAGAATTAGCCAGGCAGGTAGCTTGCCAAACATGAATCTGATTAAGTGGAGACTCAGAGAGAAGGAAGCTTTAAAAAGAACAAATCAGGCACTTCCCTTTCTAGAATAAATTGTACAAGCAACTTTGTTCTTCCTAAGTCTGAGTAATTTTACCATGGCAAGTACAGATGCCAGCATGTTGCTTCATTTCTCACAGTTTGTCCATTTAGTGGAAAAAAAGGCTGCCAGATGAGACGATCTTACAGTAACTCCTGTATGAGTAAAGGGAAGTTAAGCAGAGCTCTTGCTTCTCTATCAGAACTTAAGGCATCTTTTTCAAGAAAGATGTTGTAGGCTACAACTCCCACCAGGACCAGTTGTTTGGGATGATGGGAGTTGTAGCCCAACAACATTTGAAGGCCCAAGGTTGAGAAAGGCTGACTTAAGAGTTCTTTTTCTGCTGTAGTGTCTGGGGGGGACTATACCACTTGCTTTTTCTGAATTTGAAGTTTTCCCTCAGTTGCAAACAAGTAGTTTGTAGAAACTGTTGCTTGGATTCACACTGATATGAAATGTAGTAAACAGGTTGTTGTTATATGTAGTTTTGTTTTAATGTGGGGTTAACCGTTAAATCAGTTTTGCTACTGATAGTTGACATGGAAATTGTGATAATATGCACAGTATCACATTGCTTAAAGAAAACTTGTTATTTATAAAGTATGAGTACGAAATAGGGTGGACTCCCAAAAGCATTTTGCTATGCACTGAAATGCATTTTGCTGTTTAGAAAATATGCTAGGTTGCAACTCTTCTGTTTCTATCACATCGTATGGGTATTATTCTTATGGAATTCCTATCTGATATTTGAAATGGTTGTTGCTGTGTTGGTCCAAGAGAACACAACAGGCAAACTAAGTGAGGCTTGTCTTATTGACTGAACCCTTTGGGAGAGAAAGTGTGGATTTCAAAAACATGTGCTCCCTGCCCCCTTCAATACGAAGGGGCTTGAAAGGAGTGCAAATGGGAGAAGAGTTTAATTTGGCCTTCTTTGAAGTAGCTTTATGACTAAACGTTTCTGTGGGAATGCAAGTTACACAGAACCTTGGCACTGGGGTGGATTTTGCCCATAAGAAAGAGGATATGAGGGAGCTTGATAACTGAGAACTGGATCCTGTGAAGTGCTGAGCACAATATTTCAATCGTGAAAGCCCATAATTTTAAGGAATGTGTGTAGTGCTCAGTGGGACGACTTCCAAGGTGCCAGTTAATCATGTGCTCTGTTGGCGCAGATTCCTTTACAGAATAAAGTTTCAACTGCAGGGACCTCTGTTGTGGGCAAATAAAAAAATAGAAGGCTCCATTGCTGTTGATCTGCTATCTCTACCAATAGTTTGATATCTATAGAGTCTCCCTCCATTAGTAGAAATATGTTTCGTCAGTTACTTACTGGTTTTGTTTTGTTTTTTGCCTGAAAAAGTATCATGTCAGGGTTGTTTGCTGGTGCTATTTGAAAATCTCACCATGGCAGCCAACTCGGGACTGCCTGTATTCCCTCCTTCTTCCTCTTCCTCCTCCTCCTCCTCTCTTCCTCCTCTTACAGAGCCTCTGCAATTTAAAAGAACATAGAACGGAGTGTAGTGCAAAAACAGAGAGGGCTTCTTTAATGCGTGAAATGGCAAAGAGGCAAAAAGCAGTTCATCCACAAGGCTAAAGCAAACATCTTCTTCATGAAGCTCTAGTTGTTTGGTAGCTGCAATTTTGAAATGATATGAGTAGTAACATTTGTTAAAAAATGTTCAGTCTGGGAAATTAGTTCTGAAACTCTTATGCAGCATTGTTGAAATTGGATCAAATTGAACTGTAATATATAAAATATTGTGCTTACTTAACCCCTGTAAACTTATTTCATTTGTCTTTGTGAACTTGCTGGGCTATTAAGGATGCACATTCCTTCCACAGTTAATAACATTTAATATTTTTCTCTGAATTCATAAATTTAATTAGACTTGGTTAATCAATCTCATATTTTTTAAAAGGTTGAAAGACTTTTGAGAAAACTTTTGATTTAAGAACAAGCAAGTATCAAGTTCATGCATTTCAGCTGGTTAATAGCATGCTTACATTATCTTCTAATGCATAATATAGGCCTGAATTGACTGGCTTCTAATTATACTGAAAAGAGTTTCGAAAGCAAAGCCATTTTCATGACTGATAATAAGGCAGCCCAAACCACTCCCTTGGTAATCTCTCACAGCGTCACGGCTGTAAACTATATGGGGACAAGGAATCCCGTTCTCTCCTACCTACCAAGCAAAAGACATGCCACTTTGTGGTAAAAGTAAACAAGAAGGAACTACTTTTAGGTGTAAAATATGTTGGGAGGAATGTCCACGCCTTTGACCTTCAAGCTCTAAGGGTTAGGGAAGCATTTCCAGGCTGAGGGACACATTTCCTCATGGACAACCTTCCAGAGGCCAGTGGCGGGTGGGGACAGAAGCAAAAAGTGGGTGGGACAACAATTGTACCTTTGTACACTGAGCTGCATTCCAGCCACACAGAAGTCAGAAGTTTCCAACCCACCTCCTGTCACATTTCTCTCTCCCCCCCCCCCCCATATTCATCTCTTACTCTTTGGGATGCTGGATGGAACGATCTGTCAATTTCAGTTTTCTCAGTTTATTTTTCCAATCTTAAACCCAATTTCCCACATTTCTGTGGCAATTTTGTGTGTGTGTTTTTTTTTAATCTTCATGAAATTTTTTCAGTGTTTTAATTTGAATTTCTGCATTTTTGTGTGCAGTTTTGACTAAGGTACACATTTTTGCAAATCATTTCTCCCAATATAGTGGATTTTTATATGTTATTTTCAAAAATACCTTCATTTTTATGCATATGTTCCCCTAATATACGCATTTTTCTAAACATTGTTTGCTTGGAGAACTGCATTACAAAATTTGGTACTCTTGACGGGGGGACAGAAAAGGGGTAATGTCAGTTGCAGCCTTTTAATTTATTGTGGAGGCACACTAAGAAATTATTATGATTCTATATTGTGAGTTACAATTACCCCTAGATAACAGGATTTCCCATTTACAGAATGTGACACTGGCTGAAAATTTGGAAACTACCCATCTACAGGGGACCACTGAGCCTAGGGCTTGCCGATCAGAAGGTCGGTGGTTTGAATCCCTGTGATGGGGTGAGCTCCCATTGCTCAGTCCCTGCTCCTGCCAACCTAGCAGTTCGAAAGCACTTCAAGTGCAAGTAGATAAATAGGTGCCGCTCCGGTGGGAAGGTAAACAGCATTTCTGTGCACAGCTCTGGTTCACCAGAAGCGGCTTAGTCATGCTGGCCACATGAACCAGAAAAACTGTCTGCGGACAAATGCCGGCTCCCTCAGCCAGTAAAGTGAGATGAGCGCCGCAACCTCAGAGTCGTCCGTGACTGGACCTAATGGTCAGGGGTCCCTTTATCTTTACCTTTACCCATCTACAATAAAGTAAAATAAGTTTTCAAAAGAGAAAAGGAGCACAATATGAAGATAAAATGCCATGCTTTGGTTTTTTAAAAATTCCCTAACAATGCTCTTGTTGATAAATATGTACAGATTAGGGCTGGATCAAGACACTTCAAAGAAGCGTTTCAGTTGAAAGTGTTGTAAATTTAAACAGGGAAAACAGGTAGAGAAAAACGGGACTCCACGTTGCCATTTGGTGGCACAATGTTATATCGCACATGCAACGCATATAAATCGCTGTTTCTTTACCAGTCTAGCCGAGTCCTAGTTTGCAATAATTATTCTTAGCAGTTCTTTCCTTCCATTTTTCAGCAATGTACTATGAGGCCAAGGCCAAGAGTTTATGTCAGGATCTGTCCAAAGCACTCCTTGAACGGGCCTATTAGTTGATATTTTTGAAGTGGCAGAAAGGAAGCACCAGGGCAGTGTCCTTCCTGGCTCTGCCGGGCTTCCTGTACGCTTCCCTGATGGAATGTTAGTCAGAAGCCTTGTTACAATTCAGACTCAGTCTCTCATGCCATCACCCGCCTCCTGGCTTTGATTTTCTGAGCCTGTGTTCTCCGCCGGCACACTGTCTCTACCCTCTGACTAACACATGAGTGTACAGGTGGCAGAGGAAAGGGTGAACAGTGATGGAAATTACCAGTGATTCAGATTTGGAGAATGACATGGTTATTTCCAGCTGGAAATACACCTGCTTAATAATTCTGCAGCAGACATAGTTGTGTAACATGGCCAGATTACAGTCTGCAAGGTTTCTTCAATATATACCCGCTGTGGTTAAAAATCCAGAGGCAACTGCCTTTGCTGGCTTGTTGCCAGAAACATGTATCATATCCTTCATGAAGTTTTCCCAAACTTTGAAATTCCCGTTCCCTTTTGGCAAGGCTTGCCTGTTGTTGGTGTTCCTTTAATCACTGTTTTGTGGAAGGAATAAAGCTGAACCAATTGGGTTTCTCTGTATGTGCATTTCTATAATATTCACCAATGAATGGGGCTATTTTTTACCCAGATAATTCCCAATATATGGCAAGGAGGGTTGCTAGGCAAAGAAGCCTACAGCATATGCAGGGGAGGGGGGAATTCAAAATCTGAGAGAGAGAAAATTGAATGAAGGTAGCAATAGGCATGTATTAAGTTATTAAGGCTGCAGTGTATACAGCCTTACTTGGGAGTAAGACTAATTGGATTGGTAAGATTTGTTTCTGAGTAAAAATGTATAGGATTCCAAAATCCACAGCTGGGCTGAAACGAACAAAAATGTCACAGTTTAGGACTGTGCTGTTAGTACATAAAATTTCTACATTTTTAATATTAGATATTTTTGTGCATGTAGACTGATAATTCAGTCCAGATAGGGCACTGATAAGTCTCCTGTGTTGAAAGAACTATCTTAATTAAGTTGGATAGTTAATCCTTGTACGTCAGCACCCAACAGCACGGAGGCCTCTTTCTTTGCTTCAAAAGGGCAAGAGGGGGAAATCATGTGAATCTTGCTTCTGTGCTATTGAGTTCTTATTCAGAGGGTGCAGTTTGCACAAGGGATCACCTGAACAGTGGAATGGAGAGGATTAGGCCAGTCCTTCATCACACTGACGCAGAACAACTATATGAAGTGTGGGTCATACGAATCTCCTAACTACTGGGGCGGGGATTTGCTATAATGTATAACAGAGAATTATACTGGAGCTAGAATGCAGTCAGAATAACTGTGACGATGATGGCAACAACAACAACAATAACAGGTGATAAACTGGCAAGGCTGAGTTAACTGATATCTGCAGGCGAAAAGGAAGCCATTGTCTTTATACAGGTCCAAATGGATACATTTGAACTTCCAGATGAAGTTCCATTTTTCAGCTTCATGCTCACCCTCAGATTGGCAGAGTGTCCCAGAAGATGGAAAATTATCTTACTAGTTTATGAATATTGCCCTTTCTGATGTCAGATTTGTGTCCATTGTTTCTTTTGTATAGAGACCAGGTGTTGCTGGCATATTGTTTTGTATTTATATGGTACATTTTCAAAGTGGTCATACCCACTTTGTACACGTTTATCTCAGTTCTGCAAGGTCACCCAGTATTATCCTCATGTCATAGATGGGAGGCTAAGAAAAAGTGGCATGCTCCAGGTCATGGGTAAATTCCTAGCGGAGGCAAAATTTCAAGTGAGGATTTCCTGGCTTAAAGCCTATTCCCTTATCTACCATGCCAGACTAGCTCTCTTTTCTTTACTAGAGTTGCATTAAGTAACACAGATTTTACAATCGGGTTCCAAACTTTTTATTCCCAAACTGATGACCCATGGAATGAGTCAGGGTTGCAGACTCTGTTAGGCCAGGAGTTGAAGATAACAGCAAATATTTTATGCTAAACTCCTGGAGATTATGCTGGCTGGCATGGTGGGCTGAGCTTTGGTCCTAACAAGGAAGTACACTAGAAACAATCCCATAGCTGCCACCGCTATGTTTGGCTGACAACACTTCTTGTCCTTCACTTCATGGGCTAACAGAAGTTAGCATTTGTAGAAAATGGGTTGAAGCTGGCTAAAAAAACCCCTCTGCAAATGATGGCAGTTACAGCCTTTCCTTCCTGCAGAACAGAAGTTTGGACCTAGTATATTTCTAATATATTATATACCCTGAGAGACAGCAACAAATTGGCATTTCTCAAAGCAGGGCTACCCTGGCTTCTATTAATAGTTTATGTTCCATTTTATTCAGCACAGACACAACTTCTATGATAGTCAATGTTTTAAAAAGCTTATTCAGTTTCATTGCTGGAGTGTGTTTCTATAATCAAGTCACGTGTACCCTAGCATTACAGGGACAACTTCTGCCTGCCATACCCAGTTTTGTGTTCTTGGAATTTCTTTCAGGAATGGCTCTGTGCAATTGTTTCAGCTTTCATTACACCAATAAAGCATTTTCATGACTTTTGAATATCCACCAAAATTGGTTGGGGTTTAAAAGAAAGTAGAGTCTTGACTCTGAAAAGTATTTGGAAGGAGAGAAGTGGAATGTGTATAGAGTTTGCTCCATTGCCCTTTCAAATTCCAATTGCTCACGAAGCACTTGTTCAGTGTCTGGTTAACAACCACCAGAATAATAGAATCATTTTTTGGTTGCTGGCATCCATCTGTCTCAAGAGACAATGGAGTGCACTTCCAGGGGCGAAGTCAAACCCCTGGAGAATCACAGCACCTACTTAGAAAATTTCAGCTGCAATTAACACATATGAGGTTAGCAACTGTGGTAGAATTTGATTTTTTATTTATTTTAAAGAATCATTTCTCAGTTTTTGTTGTCCTTCCATATTACCTCTCTAAATGTTGGTGCCTGCCTGTGCCCCCTTCTAGTAGCTCAGCCTCAGAGTAGAATATATTTCCCAAAGTTAATGTTCTATCACACATGCCTTAAGAGTCTCCTGTGTATTACCAGCCCCTGTGCTAATATATTACTGATTGTCTGCTTGGAAAAAAAATAAAAGCACAAATGTCAGGCTGGCATATGAGAAAAATAAATCATGAAGAATTTCTGGTGGGCTTCTCTTTTTTCTTTTTTGCATGAATGTTGCATTCCTGGTTCAGGAGACAGAGCATGTTTCCTGACCACTAAAGCACCTTTTCCGCTTCATGTAAGTCAACACTTCAGCTGTGTGTGCAATGCCAAAAAGACTGAAATCAGCCCCTCAGGAAAGAAAAAAAAATCAGTTTTAGTACTTCACAGGGACTCTGGAGTATAGATAACCTATGCATCATCAAGTTACATAGGATTTTGTTTTCAGTGCTACCCAACTTATTGCCTTGGGCAGTTAATTTTTTTTTTAATTTCCCATGGCAGCCCCTGTATTGGCATTCCATGTTATAGAGCAGATGTGGGGAGTCTGTTGCCCTTCGGGTGTCCTTGGACTCCATCTTCCATCAGCCCCAGACAGCATGCCTAGTGGTCAGGGATGGTGGGAATTGATGATCTGGAGGGCTGCAGGTTCCCTGTTCCTTTTTGGAAAACACCCCACGTTAAAATTGTGTCCCAAGAGAAGGACTAGAAGGGAAGAAATTCAAATTAATGAAGCCACAAGTTACCTATATTCTGGTTACAAACACAGAATATATTAGTGTCTGAAGAAGAACTTTCTCTTTCATTACCCAACTTCTCCTTGGCTTGAACTTATAGTGAAGTCATGTAGTATTTATGACACAGAAAATGTTTCCAGAAAAAAAAAAGTTATCACAAATCCACTGGGGTCAGGGGAAAGTACTTTAACTAAAATAGAAACCACAGTGAACTTCTGCCTAAATAGTAATCTCTTTTGAAAGCAAATGCGCCATCTTATATTCAATATACATCTACCTCCCTTCTCGTGATGGTGGTCTTCTTTAACTATCCTGTCCATCCTTTAAAATCCCCCCAGTCACATATTTTGCTACTAAAACAATTCAGTTCCTAAGATTGAAACCTTTAGGCATTAAGTGATGCCTCAGACAAGAGAAGGTCTGAAAGCAGTTTGAGTAGTTTGATATTAATGACAAATAATGCAAATAATTAACAACGCTAATGAAATTGAAATCAGGGACACACTGGAGAGTTTAAGGGTGGTGACTTCTCTGAGAATGGAAGTTTCTCTGAGCTTTGCACACACCCTACAGTGTAGCCGTGTGGGAAAGGTTACACTGAACTTGCCCTTTCATAAGAATCACTTTAGAGCAAATAGCAGTTCCAACATGAGAAACAATTCTGTGGCACAAGAAGCTGAAGTCTGATTCAAGGGCTCATTAAATCTGTTCTTTGCATTTCTTTCTCCATATATTATGGCTTTGATAATATTTATGGTTTTAAAAACTTTATTGGCTGTAGTGTTCACTTTAATCAAACTATCACACATTGTATTATGAAGCAATGGCTCTGTTTTGTATCCTACACCAAGGCTTTTGTAGCACAATCTACCCTGGTTCTCAGAAATTGCACTTGCTCTTTAATCACCCTTTCGCCTTCCCCTGGTATTAATTGCAGGCCAATTGTGAAGAAGCAGATCTGTTCCCTATTTAAAAAAAATATCTGTGCATCATTACATCAATCTCTTGTCTGAAAATGCTGTGACCTGAAAATGTGGACAGGCTAATCAGTGCTTCAGAATGGTTGGCACTTATTGATAACGAACCAGGTTGTGCCCTTAAATGTTTTTCACCTTTCTTAGGGGAACACTGAATGCATCTTATGAATGCATTTGTGCTTTCCCGTGTACCACAACATCAGGGCAAAGCACCTTGCTTGCTTCCATTGAAGAGAAGGGTGGCAGCCATGGCTTTGCCTATTCATGTGTCAGAGTCTGATCAGTGATCTCTTCCATAGCCTATTCAAGGATAGGTTGGCTGAGTTTGTCCAGGCTGTGTGATGAGACTGTTTTGAAAAACTACGTTATTCAAGACTGATGCTCTGCTTCTCCACTGCTGTAGGAACTTAGCATGACATCCCAATAGCCAGTGTGAGACTAGTTGAGTGCCAGTTCTGGGGTCAAGCAGGGATCATTTTCCCCCTTGATCCATATTAAACGGAAGATAATAGTCTTCTGCCTACTGCCTCTGCAGCTTCTACAGGTTCTAGAACCAGATGGTTGACTGGACTTAGGTAGAGGTAAGGCTTTGGGATATTTGGCAGAGTTGCAAATATAAATAGTTGCCAATACAGGTTTGGGTTAGGGCACAGTTTAAAAGGCTACAAGGATGAGCAGCTCAAGACATTGTGCTGGTGAGGGAACTTTCTCATCACCTCCAAAGAGCTTGTGGGAAGATGGGCTGGTAATTCCTCATGAGGTTACTGTCACAGCGGCTCACAGCATTCCAGTTTATGGATAGTGATATTTGCTGGTCTCCCTCAGAATACCTTCTATGTATGTAAACTGGGAATAGTGGAGATATCAAGTCTGGATGAGGGTCACCGAGAGGTTATTGGAAAAGGCCAACACATACTTTCCTCCTTGAATTAAGAAGGTATAGCTGCTAATCCTGAAAGGGTGAAGGTTGCAGGCAAATACATAGGAACTGTTAGGCATGTTGCATATCCTTTGCATGCAATAAAGTTTACTTTATTTCACCCACTCTTCATATAGGGACAGTGGTTGGAATTCCTTTTGACCAAAATGAGCACTGGATGCTATAATGAGGTGGGTGATTTGCCCACAAGCTCCTGTTTCACTATGGTAGACCAAGCAGCTATGCCAAGAATCTGACTCATACTTTCCAAAACTGATGAAAAGGAAAGATAACATAAATGTAACTGAGGCAATATTGACACCACTATTTCTTTAGTAAACACCTTATGAAAGATTCAAAAAGGAGAAACATCCTTTGAGCTTTATGAATGAAATGTGGTCATGGGATCCCACTAAGCAGGAAACTGTGACACAATTTCTTTATTTTTTTAAAAAAATACTGCCATTTTGGAAATTTTCTTTATAAGTTTCAATTACTTACATATTGTATGAATGGAGATCAATAGTATTTCCCCATCTCCCTGAAGCCTACTGTCATTCATTTTCTTTTTAGAGTACAGACGGCGACGAGTTTAGGTGTGTCCAATTGGTGTATGACCACTGACATGTGAGTCCTTTTGAACCTGGAAGAGGGAAGAGTGGGGTGGGATGGGGTGTAACGGGGCAGGGCAAGCTTATGCCTGCTCTGCCAACACATGCTTTGACCCAGAACGCAACCCCCATGGAAACAGGGAGTTGCCTGTACTGCACATGACCCTGGTCAGTGGTTCTTATTCTTTGATTCTATCTTGATGATCAGACTTTTCATGCTGTGCACAGGTGCTCAACATTTATAAGTGGCCAAGCTGTTCGGCTATTCCTGGTAATTTTTTATAATGACTGCTGGCTCAGAGTATTTACCGAGACTTCATGTGCTAGTCCAGAGACTGCTAGCCATATTCATGTGAGCTATTTATGTCTCCTAGAATAAATTGACCTGAACTGTTTTGTAGAGTTGGTTGAATAGCAATTACTATGGGTGACTTTATATGTCTAGCCTCCTATGGCTGCAGTTCAAAGGCACTTACCTGGGAGTAGTTCCCACTGAGCACAATGGGATTTAGTTCTAAGTAGACATGTATTGGATTGTACTGTTAAAGGCTCCTTTACCTTTCCTTATTTGTCTTCTCAATATTTTTGGATTAATTTGCTTTCAAAACTTTCTGTTCTCTTATCTCTTCTGAAGTTAGCATGCCCCAGAGGGTCTGCTTTTGGATTTGAATTGAGGAGACCAGATTGGAAATGTCAGTTGACTTTTGAATTAAATGAACGATCACAGGCAAATCACACCCCATCCCAATTGTGGAACATGATTCCTCTGATCTTTCTTAGTGATGCTACATATATTGTCACAGTGGGAATAGAAATAATATCTTTCCTAACAAGAGTGTTCTGAGATAAAAGTTGCAAAGAACATTGTCTGCTAAAATGACTATATGGAAAATAATTAATAACATTCTTGTGGATTGCTTTGAGGCTGATATTGTGCCTTAGGTTCTTTTTCTAGGGATTTCAATTCCCTATTAATTATTTTTCTTTGTCACTTTGATTTTCTGAACCCAAAGCACTTTAGCATTGTAAATTTTATCTCTGTTTCTTAAGCTACAGTGTTCTTTTCTCACTTCACATATAACACCCCTACCTCTCATTACAGAAACTGTATACTGGGATGGGGAACCTGTAGCCCTCCAGATGTTTGAGTCCCACCATTTCCATTGGTCTAAACACAACTAGAGAGCCACATGTTACTCACCCCTGCTCTTTATGTTAGTTGTAAAGAAGATCTTGGCCAGTTAATGGCTGGCTATTTGGTTCTGAGAAATGTATCATTTTTTAAAAATAAAATCTCACCCTTACCCCAAATGGTTGTTGTGAAAAAAAGAGAAGGATGTTGGTTTAGGTTTAAATTAAACCAGGTTCAATTATGTCTGTTGAATGGTAAAGTATGGTAAAGTCCCACTCAACTATTAGCACAGGTGTAGTAAAACAAGGTGGAAGTACTGATGGTAGGAGGGAGGGTTCAACTGGGTTCAATATGTTCTGTGGGCAGGGGTAGACTTTGGTCTTTCAAATTTCAGCAGCGGCTTGTAGAAAGCCAAAATTAGGTGCCCCTTGCCTCTTTTCCTCTGTTGTACTCAATTCACTATGTTATAGTTGCAAAACACCCTAGACTTGGCACCCAGTGTGATGGAACCACTTGTACTGCCCCAGATCCACATCTGTTGTGGGCACAGGTTTAGTTTGGGGTGGTCCTGAACCCCATCCAGTGTTGTCTTTGACATATTGGAGAAGGTTATAACCAGAAGTGCTTTTGCCCAGCTTTACCTGGTCCACTAGCTATGGCCTTTCCAGAGGAAGGCTGATTTTGTGATAGTTACATGTGCCCTGGTCACAGATGGACTACTGTAATGCGCTTTACATGAGGCTGCCCTTGAAATGTTCAATTGGTGCAAAACACAGCATCAAGATTTGCTGACCTGAGCTTGTTTCTTTGACCATAATTTATCATTACGATAGCGGTTGGAACAGTTCCTAGGCTGTGTCTAATTGAAGGTGCTGGTTCTTTGTTTTAAAGTCCCCAACCAGTTGGGGCCTTCACCTTCCACATGACCTGCATGCATACTGTGGACATCAGGAATTATATGCTCCTCTAACTTGTGAGGCACAGAGACCATGAACATGAGCTTGAGTCTTCTTGTCTGTGGAAGCCAGGTTATGGAATGCACTCTCCCAGCAGATCTGGATCTTTTGTTTATTAAACAAGTTGTAGGAAATCACAGTTTTGAATATGTTAAAACTGTCCTGCAAGTCAAAAAGCAGCACAGGAGGCAAAGAATTGGGTTATCACAAATTCCCCTGATACGCTAGTTAGCTATTTACAGCTAGCCATTTTCTTTTTGAATGGGGAGCTATACAGAAGTGATACACCTGCAGTCTGGAATGGCACAGTTCATTCAATTAACTCATTTCCTTCTTAGTTTGCTGCATGTGTAGATCAAGCTTCAGTTAAGAGTGACAAACATCTTGTGTTCCATAGTGAACCTGATGGCAGGTCTGAAGACTTTTCTGGTTAGGAATGTTGTCCAATTCTACTGTTTTCCTATACTTGAACCAATGGTATATAATTCTAGTCTCACTGATCACCAGGGTAAACAAACGCTAACAGAATAAATACCCTGCTAGTGCCACAGGCATGGATATGGACTATTGTAAAAAGATAGCCTTTGCAATCTGTGCTAACAAGTGACAATGCACATGTAGATCAAATGGATAAGGAACACACAATTCTTGTTTTCTGGCAGTATGGAACTAAGACAGCCCTCCTGGCTGGCTTGTCAAGAGTTACGGCATTCCACACACTGGTTGACTAATCGTTGTCAGGTTTTCAAATCAGTGTCAGGATTTGATGCTAAAAGGGAAAAAAGCATCTCATTTCAAGAAACTGTCATTCTTTTTCATGGGATTCAGACTCGGAGACATTTTATTTCTTATGCTTACTTGATTACCACCAATTTGCTGAGGTTTTCTCAGCATGTCTTTGAAACCACTTAAGTATTTATGTGTCAAGAAGGATGATAAATTATCTAGGTTATAGAGTACTGGTGTTCTGGATCCCATCCTTCCTTCA
The DNA here is from genome assembly GCF_964234715.1 of Podarcis melisellensis. Taxonomy (NCBI): domain Eukaryota; kingdom Metazoa; phylum Chordata; class Lepidosauria; order Squamata; family Lacertidae; genus Podarcis; species Podarcis melisellensis. The sequence continues at coordinate 40,063,702 of NC_138539.1, read as the reverse complement.
GCTGAACCTGATGCTTGGGGAAAAACATGGCATAGTAATAATATATAGAAGTACAAGTTCCACAGTTGCTGGTGATAATGGAAAAAGCTTTAGCCATGTGTTGGGTTTCCATAGCTGGAAAAAGAAACACTGTTAGAATTCACAAGATGAATCACAAGAATGGCTTAGCAACATCCGGAAGAAAAGATATTCTTTATTTGGATTTATTGAATACGTAAAAATTGATTCCAGAGACGTTTAGATGATAAAATACAAGTCTGAGTAGATCTAAGATGGAAGTAGATATAAGATGTAAAAGTATGACACACATCATTTTTACATGACATGGAACTGATGTAACCCTACTTCTGTTAGTCTACAATAATGCTTGCAAGATGGCTTTTCATAGTGAGAACATTATAGAGTTTTGCAGCACCTTGAAGACCAAAATATCTATTATGACATAAGCTACTTCATCCATTGCAGCGTTCTGACTAGGGAGGTTAAATTCAAATGGAATTTGGTAGGTCAATAAAGAGGCATTTTTTAAAATAACACTCTTTGAATAATTGTAAAGAATCAAGTGGCGCTGTGGGTTAAAGCCTCAGCGCCTAGGACTTGCTGATCAAAAGGTCGGCGGTTCGAATCCCTGCTGCGGGGTGTGCTCCCGCTGCTCGGTCCCAGCGCCTGCCAACCTAGCAGTTCGAAAGCACCTCCGGGTGCAAGTAGATAAATAGGGACCGCTTACCAGCGGGAAGGTAAACGGCGTTTCCGTGTGCAGCTCTGGCTCACCAGAGCAGCGATGTCACACTGGCCATGTGACCCGGAAGTGTCTCCGGACAGCGCTGGCCCCTGGCCTCTTAAGTGAGATGGGCGCACAACCCCAGAGTCTGTCAAGACTGGCCCGTACGGGCAGGGGTACCTTTACCTTTTACCTTTAAAGAATCAAGTGGTAAAGAGGCATGTTTTGCTGATCTCTGAAGACACTGTTGAAGTTAATTTTGAGATTAGATATCAGTAATGGTGCTTGAAACATAATCCTATATTTTAATTCCCCCCTCCAAACAAAAAGCCAAATGTGACTAATTGGGAAATAATACATTTCTCAGAGCTCCCTGTGCATGCTGCTGTAACAACACATTTCAGGGAAAATGAGAGAGTGGGAGATGGAGGAAAGATGAGAAACCTTCCTTCCAGCCATCCTCACTACTGCTTGTTTGTATCCAAAGTTGAAATTTATGAGTGTCAGCATCATCTTTAAATATTTAATAAGCCCCTAAGAACTTCAGAAGTTCAGCTAGCATAAGCTGATGGATTTGAATTATTTTTGCTGAGCAATATTCAGAAATAAACAGACACTAATAGGCATTTTACGTTATTCACTGAATGACGTAAATAACTTCACTGAGTTGAAGTTGCTTTCAGTTACCTCTTCTCTCTTCCCAACTTTCTTCTGTAAGCTGTTCCATAAGTTCTGAGGATCAGTCCTAAGAGCAGGCCAGAACAGCACTTTGTCTGCAGTTCAGCCAATTACTGAAGTTCCTATATAGGGGAGATTTCATCCACCAGTGATTCCCTACTCATCCATATGGCTGATAGAAATGACTGCAGCCACATCATGTTTTCAGCTGTGAGGGCCAAACTACACATTACACATAAACATGTATACAGTGGTACCTCGGGTTACATATGCTTCAGGTTATATATGCTTCAGGTTACAGACTCCACTAACCCAGAAATATTACCTCGGGTTAAGAACTTTGCTTCAGGATGAGAACAGAAATCGTGCTCCGGCAGCACAGCAGCAGCAGGAGGCCCCATTAGCTAAAGTGGTGCTTCAGGTTAAGAACAGTTTCAGGTTAAGAACAGACCTCCGGAACGAATAAAGTACTTTCCCGAGGTACCACTGTGATTGTAACGGGTAAATCCACTTCAGGACAGAGCAATGCTATGTACATGCTATGAAGCACATTTGAAATGCATTTTTCACCTCAAAGAATTCTGGGTGCTGTAGTTTGTTAAGGGTTGCTGGGAATTGTAACACTGTGAGGGGTAAACCACAATACCCAGAATTCTTTGAGGAAAATAATGTGCTTTGAATGTGCTTTAAAGGTATACTGTGTATGCTTCCTCAGCAGAAGGAACAATGAGGTGTCTTACCTGTTCTTCACCTTCTACTTCCCTAGTTCAAATGGTCTCCTCAAATGGCATTTCCCATGTGGTGTTCCAAACATGGGCTTGTCTAAAAGAACAAAGGAAAACACACTTTCTGGGGAAACAGAGGCTGGGAAAAAGAATTTCCCTTCTCCCAGCTGCTTCTCCAATCCCAATTACGCCCCCCCAAGTGTTGTGTTTATTTAAAGTATAAAAATACAGCAAAGGACTTAGGTTGCTGTATATAGCATTACAGGCAGAACAAAGTTGAAGAGGGAGTCGCATTGTGTGTCCACTAATTCAGTTTGGTTGCTGGTGGCATCTTGCCAGCTATGTCCTGCCACCACATCTTCTCCTCCACAGACAGAAGAACAGATGAGACGTGTTCTGCATGAAGCAACACAATAAACCTGCCAATTTGGCATGGCGCTTCTTACGTTATTATATTTGACTTGCGGTTGGGAATGGAAGAAACTAAACTCCTGTAATTTAAACCTGAGTAGGACATTGTGCGCTCTTTCAAATGTTGCATAGCTCTTAGAAGATTTCAGCGGCTGCACACCATTATGGAAAGCGATGTAAGGCAAAAAGAGAAAAATGCTTTGAGTACTGCCTTTAAGTCACAATCAGAATCCTTGGGAGCATCTCTGAAATGTTACCACCAGCAGAATACTGAGACCTGTAGTTTCATACAGATAAGAAAGGGAACAGGGGTAGCAGCAAACAGCTTAAACAGAACAGACGGAGGTAAAACTGTAACAAAAATGTTTTTGCACTGTTGTAATGATAAAGCCTTCTTGATTTAGGAAAAAAATGTAAAAGAGGTCCTCAGAGTGATTTGAATCCTGCACTCCTGACCTAGGACGCCAAGAGGGAAAGACACCCTTTACCCATTTCCCATTTGCCAATACAGCGCCTGTAAAACATCAGGCAGGGACTGAGCTGAGACTGGCTAAGGGCAGTGGGCTGAATCTGACCAAGTGTTGTAACAAAAGCAAATGTTTCCTCTAACTGTGAGGTCAGATTTTAGCACAATTGCAGTGATTAAGTGATACTTTGGGGGGTAGTTAAGGTTGATAAAAAAGAAAGGGAAAAAAGATAAACCATGCCCCAAAAGCTAATAAAAAGAACAGAATTCTGAAGGAACTCAACCTGGGGAATCATAATTACTTGATATTTTCACTGAAAACCAAGCAGTATATTAACAACTGGGAGCATGTTTACTGAGAAGCAAATGCATTGTGAAATATTCTCAACTAGCAATCTATCCCAGGTATTTTTGCTGGATGAAACCATTGGATTTGTGTGCCATTTTTAGAGGTCTCCAGTGCACCAATGTTAATAGAGTTTTGTTATACTTCTGGTTTAATTTGTTCTGGACTTTATTAGCTTCCCCTTAACACATATACTGTATTAATCTCAACTTATAAATGACACTCAGGGCATTTATAGTGGACATTCTAGATATACTGGGAAAAGACACAGGGAGCAGGATAAATAACATATAAAACAAATTCCAAAAGCTTGTCTTCTTTCAAGCTATAATTCCATAAAAACAAACTTTGTCAAAGAAAGTACAAGTATCTCACATGTGGTTATGGCTTGGGGATGCTGCTATGTAGCAATATATCAGGATATTATTAAATATGCCTGTCTAGAAGATCTGGAACCCTCTCTATCACTCAGACCTCCCAAATTGTACTGAAAACCCAGAGATAATGCAAAGCAAAAACTACAAATCTTTTGGCTTTAAAATTGCACTAGTCTCTTAATAGGTAAAATATTTTCTGCGCATCTTCCTTGGCCTTGATACTCTGTCCCTGGGAGATAGATGTCAGCTTTACTGATAGCAGATTGCTGTGTACCAAGGTTACAGAACGATGTAGTGCAGAGATTCCCTACTGCTATCAGCTTCTGGAAAATAGGGTTACCTGTACCCAGGTGTACCTATTGTTGACACTGTTGCACCATCTGTGATTTTTTTTCAGCCTATGTCACAGAGACGATCTGACATATGTTACTTATTTAGATAAGAGATATATAATCCATGTGGCTCATTGATCCAACAGGACTATGAATCCCCAGGGCTCCTCCTTTGTGCAATTGCACAGTAGTGGAAAACAGCAGCTCTTTCATGACCAATGACAGACCCCTATGGCACCATGGTATGGCAGTAGTTTGTTCCTCCCCAACTAGCCCACAGCTGCATAAAGTTCTTTTAGCGTCAACAAACAGCCTCATTGTGTTCCTTTCTTTTCCTATCCTCTCTCATACAAAACCACAAGATGGTTTAGAGCATTCAACTAAAGGACCCCCCTAAAAAAACAACACCTGGGAGGATACTAACAAGATTACTGTCCAGCTTTAAACACACCCAGTACCAGCTTATCATCAATCATTAAAATATTTGCCAAGTTGGATAAGAAGCTCTTGCTTTTTGGAAAATGTTTGGCCATGGCAGAAGTCCAAGGGCGAAAAGTTCCACTGTTAGTTGCCGTCTTGTGCAGATAAGATAGTCAAGCTGTCTTGGTTCATTGTAATGATCCCTATCTAACATAGTCATAGAAGCAGTCTCAATGACAAGTAGGGTATGATATATGCCTGCTTATTTAAAATACGTGTAATTTAGATCCCACTGAAATCAGTTGGGCAAGTTAGTCATTCTTTAACTTAATTCTACTAAGTTCTACTAACTTAGTCTGGACTTAACCCTCTGTTCTGAAATTATTTTTGATGCAAGCCACTGTATCTCATGTAGGCGATTCTGCCTGCCTCTCCTCAAGGAGATCTAAGGTACCTGCACAATTATATGCCCAAGGAATAAATAATCTGTTTTATGCTATGAAATCACTCCCCATTGCACATGTTTGACTTGTGAGATTGATTTTCCTCATTTTAAATTTTCTTCACCTCCACACTTTGGAACCTTTGGTTCCAGACCATTAAATAAAAAGTTCATGCTTTGTAGAAATCCAAAAGAAAGAAAATGGCTGGGGAGGCAATTTCCGCTATCCTTTGTTATCCATCAAGAAAAAGAAAAAAGAAAGAAAGGCCTCACACAGGGAAACATTCTGCCTTATACCCCAGTGTATTTTGTAACCACTTCTACAGAGAACACAGTTTTTAAACAAAAGAAAGTGCAAAGCAAATGCTTATTAGGCTGGTGTGGTTGTGCAGTTTATTAAAGGCTAAACCAAAAATAACATTGAGCCACCTCACAGAAAGGTAATGAGATCCAATTGAAACTGTTACTTTTGGCATTTCATTTAATCACTTATGCATAAGTCTGATGTCAATGTTTCTGGCATATTTTATTTTCTTTATTTTTGGAGTCTTAAAAAAGAAGAAGAAAAGAGCATGAATTATCTACTGGAACTCAAGCTAGTAGTTTGCCCCTGAGTGAGGGACTGCAGGAACATTGGCCAGATATGGCACATTGGGCTTCCCTAACCAGCACACAACCTCCTCATCTTCCTTATATGTGTCATTTAGGTTTAGAAACAGCATTCAGTTAACACCAATAGACAACCATTTGCAAGCCTAATTCCAGTGTGGAGGGGGTAGTGCAGCTGAAAAGGGAATGGGGTACTCCTTCCCTCACTGCCCCCCAACTCATTCTGCCCTTGCCCCAAGACTCTCCACCTGTGCTGGAATGGGGCTTAAAATTATGCTAGAGTTAGGCTACTGGTGTCAATAGAAGGCTGTTTTCAATGGGGAGAGAGTACAGTCTTCATGTACATGGCAGCTGGGGAGAGAAAGGTCAGTTGGGCTCATCCCATTTCACTGCCGAAGTGGGGGGTTGTGCAGCTACAGTGTTGGCTTCTACGTTCTGGCAATGGCAGCGCCCTCTACCTCATGGGAGAAGCAGTAGTGGCCTCTGGTTTCCAGCAACATCTCACCAGAACCCGGAAGCCGCTGCCAATTCTCCTTGCATCTTCGGAGATGCGCGGGGGGGGGGGAGGTGCCCACAGTGGTGCTAGGGAACTTATCCAGTGGCACCCCAAGTGTCCCCCGCTGCAGGAGAAGTGAGGGGAAGCACCATCTCCACTTCTTGTTTTTCTGGGGGCGGCAGCAGCAGGTGGGTCACTCATGGGGTTCCACTGCCTGAGGCAGCTGCCTCCGTTTGCCTTTAGGGTCTAACATCTTTTAATTTTCCTCTGAACTTACTGTTCAGAAACACCCCAGCATCCAATAACACATCTGATGACGTGCACTACAGTCCCCAAAAGGTGATGCCATAATGAATGCGTATGATTTTGAAGTTTCACAATGCTCTTTTTAATTTTTTTGCTGCACAGCTACCTGTTTTAGAAGTATTCTGGTTACTTTTGTTTTTTTTGTTTTTAAATGAGAAAAGCCAGACACAGTTCTCACTTGCACCTGTCCACTCCCAAGGCAAGGATTCATATTTTACTGGGTACATTAATGTGTGCTGACACTTTGCATCAACCATCCTTTCCCAAACTGATGCACTCCCTGCAATGGATGAGGGGATTAGGTAATGGCCAGCCGTAAATACCTGGGCACCTGGTTTTGGATTTGGATATGATGTGTCGGCCTATAGATAGTGTTGGGTTCCTTTTATCTGAGGGCAGTACATGTGTCCATTATCCTATATTTTGTTTATAACAACCCAGTGTGTTATTAGGCTGAGAAGTGGAACCTGACTCAGGATCACCACAGTCACCTAAGCGGGGATGTGAAGCCAGCTTTCTGCAGTCTAAGGTCATCACTATGCTCACTGCACCTCACTGGATAGAGCTCTGTCTCTTTTTCTTTGTCTGTCTCCCTCCTACATTCTAGCTAGTCTACCTTTTATCTACAACTGTCTGCTTACTTGGCATACCTAAAGGGCCATCAGAAGTGTATCTTTCACTTCAGTGGGCTGACCCTAGACAAGTAAGCCTTGTGGTGATGGCCTGGGCAGAACTGCAACTTTCTTGGCCCTTTTGCAGCTTTGCAATTGGTGCAAGTTCATATAAATGTCCCTGCCCCTTGAAATAAAATTGATATACATCTATAGGAAATGCAATGGAAATATTTAGTGGTTGTATTTTAAGGCACCACCATAAAGCCAATAGGAAACTAATTATACAGTATATCTCTGTCTTGGTGGTTGCTACATAAGCTAACTGATTTGTATTTATTATATTTATTTATTAATTTTGCTGTTTTTGTCAGCTACAGGGACGTTTTCCTTAGTATCTACAAGGAACGGAACATGCTAACAGGAACAGCTGCTTAATCTGGAAGTATCATCCAGCATTTTCTCCCCAGATTGTTCGGCTCTTCCTTGCTATGCATGGACTAACTGTGATTGTGAGTGTGCAAGGCTGGGAGGTCTGCAGAAAGGACGGGTGATTTCCTGGTATGGCATACCTGATATGTATAGAGACTGGGTATGTTAAGATCTTGCAAGTGTACAAAAGTTAAAACTAGCTCCCCCGCACTCTGCACTTTATTAGGAGATGGTATGAATAGCGTCTGCTGCTGAAGGGGAAAATTAGTATGGAGAGATGGCAGGAAGCTGTTCTGGTTCTTGATTAGTTTGTATCTCTTGCTGTATGCTGTGACCTCCCTGTTTGATATCTGTATTGATTGCTGATAGGTTGCACTGAGCTATGTTATGAGTGGATTGTGTTTTAAGTGAGAAAGGTTCTGAGGTTTTGTTGATATTTCTGTGTTGCTTTTATGCTGTAAACTGCTCTGAACTGTCTCTTTGGAGGAAGGGCAAGGTTTAAATTTGACAAATAGAACAATAATAAAAAAATTAAAGAAAGCAGCCTGGGCCACCCCCCTCTCTGATTTGTAGGGAAGATCCAGGCTCTGTGCTGGAGTGCATTCCGCCAGCTGCAGACCAAATTCCCCAAGGGAGCCCAAGCAGGTGGTTTGAATTCCACTGACAGGTGTTGCTAGTTCCTGTGTTAAGGATAGCTGGCTTTCTACCTCTTGCTCAAATTCTGGAAGGAACATTTCAAAGCTAAGCAAATTTGTGTCTGTCACTGTCAACATTCTTATTCCCACCGTGGTGCTCATAATGGTTGTAATGACACTGTGGTGTTTTTGGTTTCTTTCTTTTTTTTAAATGCTAGTTCAGCAGCTCACATTGTACTTGTGGGATAATTAGATTTGTTTTGGCTTCCTTGCACTCGCTTGCTCAATAGTTCAAAAGTTGGCACTGAAAAGTGAGTTTGAGTTCAAACACATATCAGTTGGAGTTCACTATTCAAGCACATATGGAAGGCTTGCATCTGTGCGATATTTTTGAGGTTGCTATTAAAGAATGTTGTTAAAATAGCCCTGGCTAGAAATAGCTTTGCCTTTAATTTTAACTTCATTAAAATGGGATTGAAGAAAGAGGGGCAATAAATTATAAAGCTGTACAATGCTTTCTGGGAAGATGTACATAATGCAGCTCATTTTTTGTTTTCCATTTATATAATAAGGACATTTTCACTCCCTTGGCAGCAGCAACTAAATGCACCGCTGTAGCCCAAACTACATTTTATGGGATTATGTGTGGGAGCTGCTGGCTCACATCTCCTTGGTAATGTTGAGTTGAAAAAAATGCACAACGTGATGTCATTGCGTTAGTTTTCACCCGCCCATTCCCCTGCTCTGGTTCATTGGCTGCCACACTTCTTTTATTCTACAAGTTACCAGGGAGATATGGCAGTTGTTTTGGCTGAAGTAAGTGTGGTCACGTAGAATTAGGGCAGAACTACGTTTTATGAGCAATGCCGGGATGCTGATGAAATGGCATCTCTGTTTTGAGCTGCCTTCTTTCCCATGTAATGTTTGGAAATGCCAACCTATGTTGTGGCATTGCCACACTGTGCCTTTTGCTATCCCTGCTCAGTATCATCCCCCCTCTCCCCCCTTTTAGGGAAGGCAGACTAAAGGATTCTGCCCAAGGCCTAAAACCGCCAAAGCTGCGACAATTGCTACGGGGAAGGCAAAACCTGTGCGGCAGGGAAAATTCCTTCACGGTTCTTTAACAGCAACCATCATAAGACTGTAGCAATGCCCTCTGACACGGAAGGAAAAAAGGTTAACCTGTAATCAAAGCATTAAACAGAGAGAGGGTTGGGTGGGTGAAGCTCTGAAGCCAACTGCACGCTCCCAGGTTGACTCCACCCCTCTCTTTATACCCCTAAAGTGGACTGGAGTGAAGCCTGCTCACTCTCGGTCCGCTTGGTTGGCCCCGCCTCCACCATCACTATGGGTTGGCTCATTTGAACTAGGGTTTAGCTGAAGCCCCAACGGTTGTGATGTGGGAAGGTGGGCCAGTGTGACCATCCAGTGAGTCTCCAGCGGATCGGTGGTGCTGCGCGCGGCCCCGCAAAGGGCGCCCACTGACGGATAGGTGAGCGATCATTATTGGTGGGGTGAAAGGCTCAGGATGATGATGTCACAAGTTGGGTAAGTGCATACCTTTTAAGTGTCCCGATTTGCCCAGAACATCCCTGGAATTACAGAAGTCATCTCAGCTTCTTATTTGACCCTGGAATGTCCCATTTCCCCTCTCTACCACCAGCACCACTGAACTCAGAGAGGAGGATGAGCCAGAGAGGAGGATGAGGTTTGCACTTGCAGTGGAACCATCATGAAGTGCAACCCTTGTGTGGGGGGGAGGCAGTTCCTCACTGAAGCAGAGGTGGAGGACGGGTGCAGCGCTCTTGCCAGTCCCTCTCTACCACTGCCAAAGCTGCTACTGCTGTCAGGTGGCATGAGGTGCAGTGTGGGCGAAGGAAGCAAGGGAGGAGGGAAGGGAGTGGGCAGCTGCCAGGCAGAGACTGTGGCAGAAGAGGCAGCCAGCTGATTTGCTTAGCACCAAAAGACCCTCATCCTGATTTTCAGCTGAAGAATGTTGGAGGGTATGTAAGTGTTATTACACATTATACAGAGGAGAGAGAGAGCTCAGCCCAGCATCCCTATGACAATACATTGTCAAAATTTTCTGGATTTTGTTTACCAAACAGAGCACTCAGTACCACTGCTTTGAATTACACTTCCTCTAAAAACTACCATACATAGACTGAGCATTATATCATGCGTATGATATCATACATATATTGAACAGCTGAGCAGTCTTAATAAATGCCGCTTTTATTAATATTGCTTGTGTAATATATTTCTGATCCAGTTTACTATTGAGTGTTGCAGCTTCACAGCCAAGTTGAAAATGTGTGGTAATATATTGTGATCTTACTCTTTAAAAATGCGAAAAGGATTTGTCACACTTTCCATCTCAAATAGGATTATATGAATTAAACCCTGTCCAGCATTTCCTCTTCCAGACTATATGCATTGCGTAAGTAATTCAGAATTGCCTTTATCTCATATTTTGTTTGTAAAAGCCTGAAAGAAATAAAGATATTATCTTAAACCTTCCCCTGATGGACTATTTTCCAGTGTAAAGTTCTTTAGGGCTGCTGGAAATGTAAAATGAAAATGATGAGAAATTGTAATAAATCTCAGAAATAAAATGTCTCCATGGGAATAATAAAAAAGCAGAGACATGATTACACCAAATATCAGTCAGTGAGAGTTCAAGTAAATCTCATATATGTTTGCCATAATGTTCCTTTCTTTTCATGTGGTAGTTAGTATGGCTGAATGTGTGGTGGCATCTATGAATATCTGTGAGTCTGATGAAGCCCAGTGAATATCCTTGGGTCAGTCATTATCTCTCAGCCCATGATACATCACAGGGTTGTTGTGAGGAAAAAATAGAGAAGGGGAAAAGCATGTTCAGGAAATGTGATGATCATTATTCTTGTTCTCTTCTGAGTATCATGTAAAGTCTCATATTGTGGATAATGCACCCCATGAATTGAACTTCAGGGAAGAAATGAAATTCTCCCTTTCATACAAGACCTAGAAGCATGGGAGGAAAATGATTGACTCCCTTTAGAAAAGACGACAACACTATCTTAATGAAAACCACCAAGCTGCTGTAAAAGATTTTAATAATGATTTAAAAGCAGTACATACACTCACACATTCAGAGGTCACCTTTGCTTGTTTAAACATGCCTTTTTGCTATCATTAGCATAATATACATTAACAAAACCTGAGAAACCACTGCGAATATCATTCAAATTACTGCCAACTTTCCTTTTGCCAGAGAAAGTGATCTTGGAGAAAGGTGACTTTGAGAAGTGAACTGGGGGGGTACAGGGCAGTGAGGTAAAGTTTCACCCCATTACTCCTGAAGGAAGAATGAGAACCTTCAGATGATGGACATCCATCATGCCCGACCACTGGCTGCGGCTGATGGGAGTTGTAGTTTAACAACAACTGAAGGGCCACTGGTTCCCCATCCCTGAGCTAAAGGGTCTGTTGACAAGTTGTGTCACTATGGGTACATGGGACCAGATATCCCTTCTGCTTCTTAGTAAATATGAAGAGCCAAACCTAATAATAATAATAATAATAATAATACCCCGCTTTTCCTGCTGACAGGACTCAAGGTAACTTACAGATAAAACAATAAATGCTGAAAACATAGAGCAATAATTCAAATGCTATTAACCATTGATAAAATAAGAACTGTATACATATATAAAAAACGTTTAAAACGTACTGATAATGAGAATAGAATAGAATCAGCACGGCAAGACACTTTTCTGCTTTTAAAATGCGGAAGACAGCAGCATGTACCAGCCCTACTTGGTCCTTTTTAGGAGTGCATGAATATATTCTTATAAATATATAAATTCACTGGATTCCTGAAGAGTTTCTCCTAAACATTTCCAATGAGGCAATGAATAGCCGTGTGAAGTTGAGTAGACTGCAAGTTTGCAGATCTAGACCTGGGGTTCCATTTGGTCACCAGAAGGTTATCCCATAGACCTCACCAAGATTATCACATTAAACAGATGCCTACTTAATATATGCTGAAACACAGTTTACCAGGTAAGTAGATGTCTTTTAATTCTTTGTAATGTGCATATATTGATCCAAGAGGAAACATGGATTTATTTTTTTAAAATACTGGTATATGGTTTCCCATTCTACAATGGTACCTCGGGTTAAGTACTTAATTCGTTCCGGAGGTCCGTTCTTAGTCTGAAACTGTTCTTAACCTGAAGCACCACTTTAGCTAATGGGGCCTCCTGCTGCCGCTGCGCCACTGCACAATTTCTGTTCTCATCCTGAAGCAAAGTTCTTAACCCGAGGTAATATTTCTGGGTTAGCGGAGTCTGTAACCTGAAGCATCTGTAACCTGAAGTGTATGTAACCCGAGGTACCACTGTATTATTTCAGGTCTACATAAACACATTTTTATAAATAAATAACCTTCCTGAAATCATTTTTTTCTTGTTACTGTTTCTCTTAAAATAGCCCTACTATTCAAGCATCCTGAAATCACAGACATAAAACTCCATTGAATTAATGTAACACTGACAGAACCTGACACACAGCCTGGAAATTCAGAGCTGTGGTTGGCATCCCCTTCTGAACTCAAGCCACTGAGCCTTTTATTTTCCACAGGAGCATTATTGCAGCTTTAAGTGTGGATTTCCTGGTTATTATTATTTTTATTTTCATCTGCATGTGTTTTCTGCCTTTATATTATTTAAAACTGGGCTTCTGTTCTGCACATCTACTACAAAAGAGAATGCATCGAAGTCTGACTCAGTGTTTGTATTGATAAAGCCGGTGTATAGATCAAGAAGCAAGACTAATATTGATCCAAACTAGGCCAAATCTTTCTAGATGGAAGGAAATCAAGGTAATTTGTTGTGCCAACATATAACACCAGTCAAAACCTTGAACACTATGTTCTGAGAAGCACAAGAAAGACATTTCCCACATCATTATTTAGTATCGACTTCTACAAATGCAGACAATTTGGAAAGTTCATTTAGGCATACCTTGGGTTCCATTCCAATATGCCCAGGTTATTGTTGTTGTTTTTTAGCTCTGAATTCTACATTGAATCTACCACCGAATCTCAGTAAACACAAGGCAAAATTAAGACCATCGTTCCCAATATGAATGCCGTTAGCTTTCATCTCCGCTATACAAAACTACCATGCTTCTTAGCAGCTAACAGATGAAGTACCAATATGATTCTTGTATTGAGCAGGTTCACATAGATTATTTTCAAGGCCTCTTCCAGCTCAGAAAATCTGACTGTTCTGAAGTCTGATAGCCACAATTATTCCATAGTTATTCTTTTGAATACGCCTCACTGTCTCAAATTGAGACTTTTCTAATGATTAATCGGGTCCTCCCTTAAAGAGGGCACATATTGCGGTGAGACCTTGACAACAGACACCCTGTGTTGTGGGTGGGTTCAATTGGTTAGCCACAACACCCGATTGGTAGGTCCCTCAAAGCTGGGTACAATCTGGCCAATGGGACACAGTCTAGGTTCAAGGGACCTATTTATGCCCATGCACGTGACCCAGAGCTACCTCTTTTGGTGCATGCATTCGGAACACTCACCCACCTCTCCCTACTTTTAGGGCTTGTTGCGCTTGACCTTGCTATGCCGTCGTGTGTCGTCGGGACAGGGGCACGGCAGGAATTTTCCCCACTTGGATGATAGGCTGTTGCCATTTGGGTTTCGCCTGCCGCATAGCAAATTGTCACAACTTGTAAGGTTGCAGATAGGCTCTGATTCAGGTGATAGGGATGGGAGAATGCTTTCACCATCCCTATGTGAAGGGTATTATGTTAAAGGAATCCAGGGACTCGATGGTTTGGTCAATCCCCGAGAGGGGATTGTGCCCGTGCCTGAGTCCAGGGGGACATTTGGGTGGCGGAGTTAGCCTGTGCCCGGCTTTCTGCTTATCCAGGTGTTCACCCTTGGCTGACCTATGCTGGTGCCCTGGGTCAGCGCTACCTGCATGCCAGGGAGCTAGTCAAACCAGAACCTATGCAACCAGTCACTTTCTGTAATCAATAAAGTTGTGGCCTAAATTCTGCCAAAAACCAAACCAAAATTTTGAGTCAAGTGTGTATTTATTTAGGGGGGAGGTTTCTGGGTCTGAACACGCAATAATGGAAATACCTGAGTGCACAAGTGAGTATTTTACAACAGCTCTGTGTAATCATGGAAATCTGGCCACCATGAATTCCAGAATTAGTGAATGAGATGAATACATTTGCTGGGAGGCAACTCACCCTCATATCACACAATCATGCCCATATCATACTTCAGAATTGTTTGAATATTTATAAATCAATATTTATAAATGGTTACCCAATGCTTAACAAACTTCCGGACCCTCATAAATATACATTTCAGCTTTCCTTTAACTTACCCTTACATTTTTAGTGAAATTTCTCCTTTTGAGATTAAATATGATTATGTTGAGTTTAATTGAGCAATTCCCTACTCACAGATATTGAATTTCGTAAGGCTGAGGCCACAAACAAGATCCTGGACACTATTTAAAACCAAGATCCTTCTATTTGTTTATATGGTTACTCAGGGCATATTATTTACACCACCTTGGTGGAGATGATAAAATCAGTGATACTTCCACTTTTAGAGGAACGGAGGAACTGAATGAACTGGTGAAGGCTGTTGGAACACGTTGTGTCTCTGAAGGCTATTTGCATCTTGAATTTTATATTTGTGCAAGTGTCTTTATATGTGACCTGTGTCTTTTGCGTGATGACTTCCCATTTCCCATCCTTACCGTATCGGGTTGTATCTCACTGCTCAGCGGGAATTGTGTCAAGCTCAGAAATGCCTTAGGTTACGGGTTCTCTAGTCTCACTGATGACAATAAAATAAACTGTTGAGTTCGGAGCGCTGTGCATCCTGTCTGCTGAAGCCTTCTTCCTGTCTGTAGGAAGGCATTGTCTATCCCATGGGGAAAGTGTTTCTTGCCAGACAATGCAAAGCAGCTTCTCACCTTCCCCTTAGAACGAAAGAAAGGAAACCAGAGAGCTGCCAGCCAGAGATGAAGAGGAAAAACATGCCACATCATTTAGTGCTAATAATGACCAGAAATTCTTGATAGCTGCAAGGTATTCAGGGTATTCTCAGTTTTAAAAAGAAGGCTGCGAATACTATGGTCAGATGGCTGCAAGTTTTAACATCCCTTTCCACTAGTGCTAATGTGGGACTTTTGATAGAAATTAGAATTCATAATAAATGCTTTGGGGATGTAGAACACTTCTTGAGCAAAGAAATGAAGCTAGGATTGCTTTCAGAAAACTTTTTTTTTTTTTTTTGTATTTCTGTAGGATACAAAAAATGTCTCCGCTGCATCAGACTAGCTTATTAGTTGTCTGCCATTGGATCCATTTCCTATGTCTTAGAGAAGAAAACAAAGAGCAGATAATATTAAGATTTCAGATAGTATGCTGCTAATGTGAACATATCCTAAGACCATTCATCATTATACTCCACCATTCAGTGGAAATGGGATAGAAACAATATTGAATGGGCTGATACACAGGAAGACCATTGGTGATTTTATAGTGGTGGATGATCTTGGTTGCAAAGGCCAAATAGATCACAAGACCATCAGGCTAAATAAATGTATTTTCTTCTTTGTCTTTTCTCTGGCTAATAACTCTACAGAATTGGGATATGGTTAGAAAGACTAAACTCTGCTAAGTGTTCTGATTGGTTATTCTTAGTGTCATACGGATGCCAATGAAGTCCGGTAAATCCACGGGCCTGTTTTCATTATTATGTAGAAATTCCATTTCATGACAGAAATAATATATTCCAGACAGAGAATTTCAGGGTGATAATTATACTTCTTGGGTGGTTAAAGTAACTCCACCTTAGTTGAGTGAGTAGATTTGCCTGCTGGCAAAAATGGCAAACCTTTTTTTGGTTTCAGCTGATTTTTTCTTTTAAGGAGAAAGCAAGGTAGTTTGGTAATATATTTCAATATTATTGGCCAGATAAGAATAAAGTGATATTAGACCTAAGTATAAAAAATACATTTTTACTGACAATGTCAGCCTGCCCTTTGCTTATAGAAATATGAGTCTTCCCTTTACATAAAGGAGTTATACTTCCATAAGTATAACTTCCAGCATTTTGGATGCAAAGTAAGCACTATAAATTATTGAGCTGCCATAAAAAACCCCAACCAAAACAGTTGGAGAAAATTTCCAAATCTCATTAATTTCCTATGCAATAAGAGGCATCATTCTGTATTTGTATTTAGAAGAAACAGGGGAAAGTGTGACAAATATATGAATTAATTTTACAATGGCATTTCTGATAAACTTTCTTAAGAATGCAAGAAGACCCAGCTGGATGAGGCCATCTGGTCCTGCATCCTGTTCTCACAGTGGCCAATCAGAAGCCTGCAGGAAACCCACAAGCAGGACCCAAGCACAAGAGCACTCGGCCCTCCTGCAGTTTCCAGCAACTTGTATTCAGAAGCATTATTACATCTGAGCAGGCAGGGAGAGCGTAGCCATCATGGCTGGTACCTGTTGATGGCCTCCTCTTCCATGAGTTTCTCTAATTCTCTTTTAAAGTCATCTAACTTTTGCATTTAATGTTGCACAATATGCTGCCTTAACATGGACTCCACACAGCTGTGCACATGCATGTAATTAGGATATAGATAATCTCTGTCATGCAAAATGGTATACATTCCTCACCCCTTTTAAGTTAATAGGGGAACTCACGTGGATTTCAATGAAGGAATCAAGATTGCATCCAAGGCCTTACATATCCTGGGCTGGCTTGGGGGCATATAAATTGCCCCTTCAGCTGAGTTCTCTTCACGTGGTCCCAATCCTGATGTAGCACAACTTCCCACCCCATCCAGTGCATGGATGTGCACTGGTCAATGATGTCTCTATACATGAGCAGGCTTTCATGTGTTCTGGAACCCCAGTTGTGCAGGTTTCCACCAGAAAGGCTCTATGCCTAAGCTTTAGGTATGCAGGTTTCCCTTATGCAGAGGAAAATAGAACAGTGGTTTGCCTACAATGGTTGATCTAACTTTTGCCAACCCTCTGCACCCTCAAACTGATTGCAGCCCTCTATATCATATCCTATATTATTTCAGAGGGTCCCTCTGTGTCACAGAGGGGCCAGGAAACTGCACAACACCTGGAGTGGGACCAACAGCACAAGCCTACTGATGCTTATCTACACATGAATAAAATGTGAAAGGACTTCAGGCTGGATGGAAAAGTGGATTTCAGCACTTCAGAATACTTCTAATCAAGAGTTAATTTCCCTCCCTTGTCCTCAAACACTCTGTGTTTCTCCTTTTCAGTGTTTCCTTCTTTAGGCTTTTAAGTCCAATGTTGAGAGTGATTAATGAGGGCAAAGATTACAATGAATGTAAAGTTCAAGAGTAAGGATGCTTATTTCTTTAAGATGGTTGTTTTCAAAGTGTTTTTCTCTATATTCAGCCCCATGGTTGGACTGAAATACTACAGTACAGTCACTGGCCTATATGAATATTGTTTTGACAGGAAAGAATGCTTACAAACTGCAGAGCCAACTAATCAAAAGGTTCATGTTCTCAAAAGTAATTCCACATTTAGATAAACCATGCTCCTGGTCGTGACTGCGGGGAGGGTGGTGGGGTGTGTACAGTTTTGTAGCCAGATTTAGATAGCAATGGGTGAGAAGCCCCAGAGGAATTTGCTTTGATTGCTGCTTTTAAATGTTTAGCAAAGTGACCAAGATGCTCTTCGTGTTCTGCATATTTTCCATCCTTTTTGTGATACGTATTTCCTTCAAAAGTCACACTCTTTGCGATGTGCTAATTAGATTCACCTTTAAATGTGAACTGAAACAAATTTCTTCCCCATCCCTAACAACAGAACACAAGTTCTGTAATATAGCATACACTGAGGAAATATATTTGGGAACCTTAGATCCGGTAAATAAAATCCCCTTAAAGTAGTGATGAGTGGGAGCGGCAACAAAATGTTGCAATGTGAAGTGCTCCTTGTTAGTGTTTCAGTCATCCAGTTATACCCTCTGCCATGATATGTTAATCCGTTCCCCTTTCCACTCAGTTTTGCTTTATTTGTTCCTAATGGTCAATTAGTGTTTCATGGCCACTGTATGTGCACGGTCCTCATTGTGCTATTTTGGGGGTTTCCACCCATTAGGCTTCTTTTCCTAAAGATCTTTTCTACTTTTGCAAACCTTGAGCTTCCCTGCCCCAAGACCACTGAAACCTTCTTCTTGGAAACAGATACTGTCATTTTGGCTACATAGTACTCACCTCTGAAAATTGGAAATAGAGGGAATGATATGATATGTGGTCCACCTCTGGCTCACCTTGCCCCGCTCCCATGAAGCTCAAAGGTGTTTTTTTGTTTTTTGTTTAGCATTCTTGTTGGTTGAGGTTGGTTGAAACATGCTCCCACTTTCTGCCCCATCCCCCTTGTCTTCCTTGAGCAAAATTGGCCTTACCTTGAGGAAGGGGTAGTAAATAGTGTGTGTGGGTGATAGAAGGTAGGGTATGAGTACCATTTTGAGTTGGGCCTAGCTCAAAGTGGACTGAGACCAAGTCAGAATGAGGTTGGCTTATTTTGTGCCATGAGGAGATCAGTTTCCAAGCTTCTACTAACCAAGGGCTCACACCATCACTGTGATTAGTAACAGAGTCTTAAGCTACATTGTGTTGCATTAAGCTGCCCCTGCCCCAATAGTCGCCTTGTAATTCTGCAGCAATCCTTCTAGAAAGGAATATAAAGTGATTCTTCACTTTCTTTTCTAGCAACTCAGTTCTCCACAGCAAATGCATTTACTTTGTGAAAATAATTGTTTAGACATAACGGTGTTGTTCTGTTTTCTTTCACTGGAAAACAGTTGTAATTGAAAATAAATTGTTATTCATCATTTCTGTATCCCCTCACATAATATATTGTTTCCTCTATTCTTTTCCAAACAGGCTAATTTAAATCAGGTTCCCTTCCTCATTTCAGTGCTTATTCAAATCACTGTCAGTGATTAGCTAAGGAAAGATTGTTTGGATGCTTCCAAATATAACTCTTTCTTCTTCTTCTTTTTTAAAAAGTTAGAATTCTTGTTCTTTTAATGGGTTGGTTGCCAGATTTCTTCAAAATTATAGCAGTTGCTTCCTGTTTTCAAAGGCTATCCCAAACCAGACGTGGAGACAGGCTAGCAAAACAAGATGCCTATATTAGGCTAAGCAATAATAGTTTTGTCCGACTGCAGGTGTCACAATGATTAGACACCCACCCACAGACAGCAAAGCAGGAGGCAGTTTCATTCAACCCTAAAGGGAGCTTATTGACCAGAGTTCATGCATCTGAGCTCATAAGGTCAGATTATACAAAAGAAGGCAAAGCTGCACTATTGAAGGCTGATAAACACCTTCCTTGCTTGATATTGTTCACTGTAACCATAAGAAAAGCAAAATACAAGTTGTTTTTTGTTTTGTTTTAATGAGAGCTTTAATTTAAAAGTGATTGGGTTGCACCAGGTCAGTGCACATGTGCTTTTACAAAATAGGCACCCAATTTTTGCTCCCCTCCCTTGCAAGCTGCCCATAAGAGCTGAGGGACCCTCTGAAATAATATAGAATATGATATAGAGGGCTGCAATGGGTTTGAGGGTTCAGAGGATTGGCAAAAGTTAGATCAACCATTGTAGGCAAGCCACTGTTCTATTTTCCTCAACATGCACATGCGCGCGCACACGCAGCTTTTCTGTATCTTTCTTGGATAATATGATTGGATAGCCAATGTAGTGCTTTCCTGATTTCATTGGCCCACCAGCCCTAGTCAACATGGCCAACATTCAGTGCTGATAGGAGTTGTAGTCCAATACCATGGACTTTTGTACTTTCTAAATGTTCTGATGCAGTTCTCAGCTCAATGTATACACAAATACACAGTGAAGTGCATTTAAAAGTGAGTAATATTTTGAGAAGAAAATATATAGAGACATGCCCATTTTGGCAGAAAATATGTTTTTAAATACACGTTTAAATGTGAATTTTCATATTTCTTTTTAAAAGGTTGGTCAAAGCAGAAATGAGACAGAATGTCCTTATGTGTGCACACATGCCAAAATAACCTGTCGGGGAACAGATTAATATGCCTATCCCTAGATCCAGACTGATATAGTCAGCCATATAGTCGTATAGTCAATACTGAAATAATTGTACAGAAACCATAAACAATGGTTTTAGCAAATGCAGCTTGAGGAGGGGGCTAGATGGACCAACTTCTCAAAGGACCAACTGATGTTTGTCAGGTGCACTGTTGAGAGGGTGTATGGCTTTGAGAGAATCATGCCAAGCTTCAGCAATGATTTTTTTTTTTTACAATCAACTCCTAAATATAAAGGTTGGTAATGAAGTTTTCACAGGATTCTTAATTCCAATGATGTCTTGATAATATTTATACTTATATTGTGCTCTTTATAAATGCATATGAATATTACTTACATGTCTATTTCTGTTCTAATGGGGCCCTTGATAAATGGGACCCACCCAAAAAGATGGGTTTTCTTCTGGCTACCAAATCTGATCAATCTGTTACCATTCTGTTAAAACAGCTCTTGACCCTTCTCTTCCCCTCACATCCAAAATAGCCCTCACTGCATTTGATGCAGTACAAGTTCTTTACAATGCAAAGAACTCTTCTTTTTTCATCTTCTTGAAATTAGCAACATTGTGTACTTACTGTTTTTAGGGAAGGTAAACCCTTTAAAAAGCCAATTTAAGCCTTAAAGGCAGCTTGTGGCAGCTGCCCTTACAGGTTTTGACAATTTAGTCCACTCCAAATAAACAGAGGAAAAGAAGAAACGCGTTTATTTAAGAACACTTGCTACACCAACAGCTTGTGTCAACCTGCTGATGAAAGTTCCCAAGGAAAGTGATTGCATAATTGTGATGGGGATTGACAGGGACTTCCTAGCCTTCCATTAAAGTCTCAAAGCATGGTGGCTCTACTAGCAGAACATGCTTACACTCATGCAAGATGGTCTCAAACATGCCTGGGACCATTTATCATTTTGACAGATATTGTCAATATCCTGTGCAGGCCACTTGAAGGCATATGGAGTGAAACTTGGGTTTTTTTATGTGATATGATGGATTGGGCACATAATGTCCTCATTGTCTGAAATATTTACCATGAAGGATTTTTTTCTTTTTCTTTGCAGTGAAGCCTCAAAGTTCAAGGCAGGTTGGCGCTGTGAACTTACTTATACTTACAGGCAGTGGCCATTTTTGGAGCGTCTGATATGTGCATGACCACATCTTTGCAGGGTTTTTCAATGGGTGTTCCTAGGGCACTGTGTTTATTGGCTTTACTGTGGTTCAGTAATGGTTGCTGTTTTCGGAGTCAGGAAGGATTTTGCCTGAAAACAGATTGGGCCTGTTTGCAGGTTTTGCTTTCCCCATAGCAATAGTCACAACTCTGGCGAATTGGGTGGAATACTTCTACTTTAACATCAGGCAGCAGAGGGTGGGGTGGGTGTGGGTGAAGTGGTTCATCCCCCCACCTCTGAACAGTGTGCTAACAGGGTACATCATTAGAGGGGTCTCACTGGAATTCTCTGCCCCAAAGCCAAGGTATATGGCAGATGGGCCATAGAGCTTCCTTCAGAGGCTTGGATGGGTCATCTGTGTAGACCTGTGTCTTGCAGAGGAGCCATTAATCCTGGGGTTAACCCTGTCATGTGAGAGTGCTCCACCAGCAGGGCTGTGAGAGATATATACCCAATGCCTAAGCCAAGTCCAACAACATCTGGAATCAATAAAGTTGTGGCCAATTTTAATCCCAAAACATTGTCCTGTCCAGTTTGTTTTCCTTCACAGTTAGGACTTTGCTTCTGAGGGAGGGACACTGGGCCCAATAGGCCCAAGTCCCTCACCCACTATCAAATACTACCCCCTCCACCTCTCAACCCTGGAAGGCTCCAGTTACTGAAGGTACTGTATGCTTTCACTGGCTGGGGTGGAGTTATAAAACTACTTCAGTAACTCCCAACCACAGATTCTTATCATAAACAGTATTGAACAACCCTGACAAATAACCAATGTCAATATTAGTAGTAACTAGAAATAGGCACAGACAGGTATGATAGCAGATGCAAAACAAACACCAACCTCACTCCAGTGGTGTCGCCAAATATATTTCATTATTAATGCACTTAAAAATATTCTGTTTCCACTAAACTGAAATCTCATTTATTTAGTAAAGATGATACATATTGAGTTATCAGTTGTATCATGATATAGAATGGTTTTTCAGAAAATGTTGGCATACAGAATGCTCTGACATTTGGCCATTACTTTCTGACATGCCATTATGGGTTATTCTATAAATTGGTTATAGTTTCTCTCACTCGTTCATTCTTTTATACATTTGTATTATCTCTGGATTGTTATTGGATGTTTTCCCATTAAAGCCAAATACAGTATGTGGGAGTGAAAGATTTGGCAGCGAGTGGTCCAGTCCTATATTGTGCCGTGCTCACCTGAAGGCACTTGAGATGTTAGCTTCCTCCTCTAGAGACACACTAGAACTTGATTTCTTGGCTTGCTTTTGTGTTTTTGTGCGCACACGAAGTGTGTGTGCATGTGTGCACCTTATCATGTTTAGGACACAAAAGCATTTCCAGATGAATGGATAATGTCCAAATGTTTGCTTTTTGACAGTTAGCATTGAAAACAAGGAGGGTTTTTTCTTTTGTCACGGTCAGTCTCCTTTAATTATTTGCACCAAAAAGCTACAATAACCAGTGGCTGTGATAACCAGTAGACCAGTGGATCCTGAGGATACCAAGGTTCATCATTCTAGCACCTTTGTGAAATGTATAGGGTGAATCTTTGGATATTTCCCACCCTTTCAGGATTGCTGTGCAGCTGTTTTTATCATATGTCTACCCTGCTATTTTGTTTTTGTTAAGAAAGAGAAAATCCAAATGGCTCACAAATTAAAAGAAAACATTGAAAACAATAACATGCAATAAAACAGTATTAAAATATACAAGCTAAACAGCATGGAGACTACAAAATGGAAGAACCCAATAGGGGGATGCAAAGCACCAACCCTCTCTCCGCAAAGCCTTTTCAAGCAAAAGTGTCTTAATATAATGACATAAAGGCAGGTGTGAAGGGGCCACATAGACATCCCAGGGGAGGTGCAGGTGAGATAACAATTGCAATGCATTCTCTGCTCAGAAAAAAATCAATAGAAAGGAATAAAAATGGTAATCAGACCAAGTGTTTTAATACAGTACTTTTACTAATTGTTTCAAAATTCCAGATGGCCATTATAGCCAATTACCTGTTGATAGGCTAAGGAAGCAAATCTCATCATGAGCTCACTTCCTTCCGTGGGCATTGTTTCGTACAAAAATAAATCTGCATGTGCCCATACAAATGTTCTTGCAAAGTCTGGCAAGTAAGTGTTAACAGGATAACTTTTGGAATGTCTCCTAACTTTAAAAAACAAAGTGCAATAATTTGTGAGTAGTGGCCAACAGAACAACTAGTTCTTACTGCACAAAGGCAAACTATTGGAACCAGCATGGGCTGTGGAATCTGAATGGCTATACATCTGGTGTTGGTGGGAAGAAAAGAGAGTGCTTACTTTATGGTCACCAGTGGCAGGCTGCTGAAAGTGACCCGTGCTTGGCTCATAATCTTTGGGAGTACTCGTGTGATCCTTCCCATGATATTTTGAGTCTGTATGGACTCCCTCAGATGATCTGATTATGGGGCATTCATCTTCATTTTGCTTGCATGTGGCTATTATACAATACTGGCTCTTTACCGAGAATTCGTTTGGGTTTGTTCACAGGGAAGTTAGAGAACAATGACCATCCATCTTGATGTGCATGGGAGGAGATTGTCAAAGAGGAGGAACTTGTGGTGAGTCAGACCAAGGGATCCAGGGCCTTCAGGGGAAATGGCAATCTAGCCTTCCCTGGACAACACAGGCAGTTGCTTCTTAGACCATGAGGCAGATGCTACCAAGGCTGAAATGTTCCATATTGGTTGGGATGAACTCAGACTCGCCTTCAAATGTGGAGCGCTCATAAAAATATGAAACTCAGCAATAATTCCCCCAAAGAGAATTGGTTTGTTGACATTTTCTAATGTTTTCAATGAACTTCTTTCTGTAGCATCTTATGCTGTTTTAATAGAGCTAATATAAAAAGAGGGGGGTGCACTACATTTAATATGTAATGCACACATACTGAAGAAATAGAAGCAGATGGCCAACAATTGCAATCAAAAAGAAATTAAGATGGTTGTCAAAACATTGTGCAAATGAGTGATCTTTTCTGGGCAAGCATACAAGAGGAAAATCTATTTAGACAAGCAATGCTTCTTAAAAATGGCTATAACATGAGGCCCTAAAAGCCAACCACTTTATAGCGTTCTTCTAATTTTGCACCTTTTTTCTGTCCTTTTTTCTTCTTACACTTGGCATAATCTGCACCATACACCACATGATTTTTCTCACCCCATTTAAATCTCAGTTTAACACAAATAGCACCAAAATGAAGCCACTCCCTACAACCATAGCATATGCATGCCAAGGCCTACCTATTTTCATGTGGATAAACAGGATTCAGTACAGAGTTTTGTTTTAAATAAACTTCTTCAGACATGGTATAATGTAAGAATCAGCAACCATAGAGCATCATGGCCCATAAATGCCTTATTTATTGTGCAGGGATTTCTTGCAGATTTACAGGAGCTCACCTTTTTTCTGATGGGAGCTGCATTTCCTCAGGGACATTCTGTTGGGGACTGCATATTGGAAGTGAGCAGAACAGGAGCCCCAAGTGGGTGGGGCCCGGACCAAATATGGGTGGTGCCATTCCCTTTTATTTATTTCTGCCACTCCTTTGTTTTCCACTCTTTCTCTTTCTGCTAGCTACTTTCCCCTTCCTCCTCCTCCTTGCCAGACCTATGGCTCACTAAAACTGTGATAAGGGTTATGTGTTGTCCACCTGTCACCTACAGCATCAATCAAAGCGCCCTCTAAGTTCAGTGGATCTTATTCCACTCCTAAGCAAGTTTCCACAGGATTTCATGAACATAGGAAGTAGCCTTGTACTAAGTCAGACCATTGGCACATCTCACTTAGTACTGTCTACACTGACTGGTAGTGGCTTTCCAGGTTTCAGACAAGAGCCTACTGGGAGAGGCTGTATAATTGATAGACGAGAAATGCTTGAGAGGAGGACAGTTGCTCTTGGAAACCTAGCTCCAGGTTCTCAAAAGGTCCATCACCAAACTGGATATGGAACATAAACCAGTTTCCATAGTAGTAGTTAGCAATGTTTCAGCCAACAAGTCTAGGAGAGAAGAGATCAAATAAGCACCACATCTAGCATAAGGCTTACGTATTGGTCCTAGGAACCAGGCAAACAAAATCAAGTGGCATTTGTTCTTCAAAAACACAAAATGCCAACAGACAAAAGCAATCCTACAAGTCTAGGAATTAAGGAACAGCTTGTCCTCTATGCAACGCCTGTATTTTGCTTCCAGACATTTGTGAACATCTTTGAGGAAGTGCCAAATATTCCGGAAGTGGAGGAGTTATAGTCATCTCTGAAATATTGTGGGGAAAATAGGGGGGAGGGCAGGAGACTCTGGCTCAGATGAACAGGGAAAAACAGTTTTGTGGCAGGTCACTCTGGCTCTCGTTGACCTTGGCCCAGTTGCAAGAGTCATATTTCAGATACATTAGCTGCCCTTGAACAATTTCTCTAGTGTCTTATAGGTACAAACATCTTTTCTTCTGCATGAAATGTGCTGGTCTGTTTCTTCTTTCCTTCTCTACCTCTCCATCCTCTGCCAAGATAATCCAGAGAATAATTCATGTTTACTGGATAATTCACTCACTGGACTTTCATTTCTGAGGATTCAGGAGACTTTAGAAAGGATTTTACTCTCCCCTGTAGGAAAGTAAATGAAACATAAGACAATGGGTTGATGTTTATACCTTCTATCTGAGTTCCTGAAGAAGATGGCTCTCATTAACACACAATAATAGCTCAGTGGTCAAACATCTGCTTTGCATGTAGAAGGTCCCTGGTCCACTACCATGTTCAGGTAGGCCTGGGAATGTTCCCTGGCTGAAACCCTGTAGACAATACTGAGATAGATGGACCAATGGTCTGTCTCACTATAAGGCAATATCAGATGTTCCTATGTTACTACGACATCACAATATGTGTTGGAAATTCCCATATGTACACAATACTTCAGGGAGAAGAGAGAATTAATGTAATTTTACCCCCCCTTCTCTGACAGGAATGTTCTGTGAATAGAATTCCACTTACAGGAAATCTGGATTCAACACAAACACACAAACAAACTTTGAAAATTTATGTCCCACAAAAGGTTCTGTGCCTCCAGGCTTTGAGATGGTGCCCCTTCAGCTCAGCACCCAGGGTGTGACTTTTGAGCCAAAGAGTGGTATATACATAAATAAAAGCAATAACAGCAACATCAATGTAATGAACACATTTCAAGAAAAATATAGTCAGTGATGGAAAAAAGAAAAGGCACATGAAATCTGCATGGCCAAGTCAATTTTATTTGCAGAATTCTAATTTGGGTCCAGTAGGTAGCTAATTTTAACCTGCCAGAGGTTAGTTATTTTGATTTCTCCCCCCTCCTAAAATACCAAAAAGGATTAAGCTGTAACATGGATTAAGCACTTGTCAAGAATAATTTTGTTAAGTGAAACAGTATGTATGAGGACTAGATGGCTCAGTGCTCTGGTGATGGGATAGCTTTCTAGGTCAGCGGTTCACAAATGTCCTAGTTCAGCTGCAAATCAAGTTAATCAGTACATTTTAAAAAGTCCCCTGCCCAGTGGTGTAAGTTGAATGAATTAGTGACCACAGTAATGTTGCTAGCAGAATCCCCACATAAATGTATATCTGCCAAATGACCAGTTTCTTTTTTCTAGATAGATAGTAGAGATCAGACAGAACTTTTTTTGCTTTTTAATAAGTCTTTATGTGCCCCTATCTGGCATTCATTAAAAGTGCATTATGGGAAAATCTCCTCTGCTGCTAGATATGCCATGTGGTCCTGTGGCTGGGATCCTAAGAACTGTGCATGTACACTGCTGTAAGTTTGCCTCCTCATTTTCCTGCAGCTGCTTCCACTGCAGAAGAGGCAAGGGGTTTTTCAAACGGAAAAGTGGCTTGTCGCTTTGGCAATGATAACTGCTGCAGAAAAACCAGAAAGCCGATTTTTAGTTGTGCCTGTGGTTCTCTTCCAGGCACACACACCCTTCCGATGGATAATGTACATTTGGTATTGATATCATTCTAATTCCGAGATGAGAAACCTTTCTCAATGCAATTTAACATCAAGAGAAAAAGTGAAGCTGGATTTAAGGAAGCAAATTCAGATTCAAAGAAAAGCTGAACCTCTAGCTTTAACAAAAGCCTGCTGGGCAGTATCATGTTTCCTATGCTGAATCTCAACCAAAGATTATACACTGTTGGATAAAATGTGAGTTTTGTTTTGCTGTTGCTGATTTTTTTTTAATTTTAAAAAAACAACAACATTTGCGCTATTCTGGGTACATGGAAATCCTCTGGCCAAAACAGCTTTCCACCCATATCAGTGGAGGTAGCCAATATATATGTACATTCTTCTGTGAAGGCAGATGGACTTCTTCTGTTGACATGAACCAGGTTTTCTGCACACATAATATTAGTGCACTATGTGCATGTAAGTTTACTTATAAGTTTATATGCATATGCCGTATTGACCCAAATATAAACCACACCTTTAAAAATGGAGGGGGGGGGGAAACCTGAAAATAAGCCGCTCCATTCCTCGCTGCTCCTGGCTGCATACTGGCGGCGGCGGGGGGAGGGAGCAGTGCTGCGTTGCCAGCGGCCTTTCCTATTCCTTGCTCTCTCCCTTCCTGGCCTTGGGGGAGAGGATGGGGGACTATGTGTGGGGCAGGCACCACTTTGCTGCGCTTCTGGTGCCAGCTGTAAGGTCACAAATATAAGCTGCACTTTAACTTTTCACAGTCAGAATTTGGGGGGAAAGTAAGGCTTCTATTCAGACCAATATGGTAAGTGCGTATAAGTTTACATGGCTTTTGGGATTGGGAACTCTGATTCCTACATCCAAAAAGAAAGGATGGGGGGGGGGGAGAGAAACCACATCAGTTTCCTGCAACTGAGAAAATGAAACAGAAATACAATTTAGCCGTTTGGCTGTACAAATCTAACTAGTTGGAAATTGCAAGGCTTAGCACAGCTTCTCCTTTAGAGCCATCTTCTGCTAGTAAAGCATGGGCATTAGAAGTCAGGGTCTGTTTTCTTGAAGAATTATTCATATCTCATTACATTTAATAGACAACATGCTTGCAAAATCCTAGCCTTACTAAAAAAGGTGTACATCAGATGTTCCTTCTCCATTCACATCGCTGCTGCATTACAGTGAGGCATAAAAAGGCAGACACTGTTTCAATATCAGGAATTGGGAAAGTGGTCCATGGATTTTAAGGAACAGGGCTACACACACACAAAGAGAGAGAGTCCTTGGATCTGGCTGAACTTCTCCTGGCACTGCAATTATTTAAAACAGGCAGT
The DNA here is from genome assembly GCF_964234715.1 of Podarcis melisellensis. Taxonomy (NCBI): domain Eukaryota; kingdom Metazoa; phylum Chordata; class Lepidosauria; order Squamata; family Lacertidae; genus Podarcis; species Podarcis melisellensis. Next base: position 40,035,024 of record NC_138539.1, on the reverse strand, counting down.
TGCTCTCAAAGGCCAGGTGTTGGCAACTCTATACAGGCGGGAATATTGTACTGGAATCAATGCATTCCTTGAAAGTGGAACTAGCGATGAGATGCAACCTCAGCTGAACTTGAACTAAGCAGGGAGAAGCCAGATTAATTCGGGTATTGTCATTTTATATACGAAGCTCACACACCTCAAAGCCATCGCGAGACAATACTAACAGTAAACAAACCATAATGAATTCATTGCCGTGTGTCTAAACCCGGCTTTTAACAGCATTGTTAAAGCTCCAGTCTCAGACACTGTGAAGAGCTTTGTTGCTTCGTTCCCATGTTTCTAGGGGGATTTCCAGCTTTACTTTACCAAGAGTGATCCTGACAGCTTACAGTAATTGCTTTGCCAGTATGGCACAGTGAAGCTACTTGCTACAAAACCTGGTGCTTCTTGCAGAAACAGGTTATTTGCGTGAGTGCAGCAAGTGTCTCCTTTCCTCCCTGAAAGAAGATTGAAGAGTGCCACAGGGGGGCACTCTTATGAACAGATGTAGGTCATCTTTCAGGTGTGCTCCTTACCTGCGAACCAATCACATAGCACTTCAATGCATTTAGGTAGCAAAAGGGATGTACTGTCTGTACTATATGCCTTAATTCGGTGATTGGATTTTGGATAGGCTTTTTTTTTTTAAAGGAAAATTAAAAAGATTAGGGTTTGACTCTCTGGTAGAGCTGCAGAAAATGCGTCATTGGAAAGGCAAAGCTCTTTCGGCTGTTCATCCCAAAGGGCAATGTCTGAGCTGTCCCCTGAGTCTGAGGCTGCCCCAGAGGTTTGATAGAACTCATCAAGGCTGAACAGTCAGTGCTTTGCAAAAGTTTATCTGTCATGTGATTCCAAATAATCCTTGAGTCTTGAGGGCTAATTGCAGGAAATGGTTTTTTGGCAGAGTTTTGGAATTCTCCCCTCACCCCCCAAACTACTAATCTAAGCTTTAGCTGGAAGTTTTTCCTTCCACCCCCTTAACAAACTTTGCATTATTAAATGTGGTAGGTAATATATCAAGGAGGAAAGAAATAGAGTAGGAACTGGGATCTGCAGCCAGGTTCTAATTAGATGGATTTTATGTGTTTGCATTGTGCAGATTTGAAAAGAGCATTTGTCTAACAGGAACTTATGGACCTACTTAAACTGCAATGGTGAAAAATAGAGGTGTGTGCCAATGCTGTTGAAATGTAGTTCTGTTTCTGAAAAATGGGCAGAGCTAGGTTGGTTGACTTGCTTGAACCACTCTGATAGAAAGTTTAATCCCTTCCCTTATGATTAGGAATGATCATGTTCATAGTCCACTGACTGCCCTGCCCTGATGTCACAGTGGGGCTAGGCAGCTAAGTGCTGAGGCATCATTTCATTGCTTAATCACATGAACTACTTAAAAACAACAACAGTTATGTATTTTGGGAGGGGGCATAGCCTAGTGACATGCTTTGTATGTAGAGGGACCCAGGTTCAATCCTTGACGTCTTCACATAAAAAGGTTAGCAGGTACTCTGTGAGTCAGAGTAGACAACACTGGGCTAAATGGACAAGTAGTCTGCCATGGCTCAAAGCAGTTTCCTATGTATTGTCCTCAGGCTGTGGGCTTCTTGAACTATTGGTTCAAATTGTTCAAGCAGGTCTGGCACTATATAATGAACAGCTATTGGCCATATATACAAGCAGCAAACGATGTCTGTCTGTGATTGCCAGTGCAGATTTCTCAGGGATCCATCTTGTATGATCCACACACAAAATCACAGTTGCAAAGATGAGTATCATTTGAAAATAACCAATCCTTTATTCAACACCACGTTATAATGCGGTTGCAGATATTTGGTGCTGAAATTAAATTAGTAGTGACCAGCTAAGTTCCCACTATTTTTTTTAATGTAATACATTTATATACCTGTTTTCTATTTTCAGAGCACTCTGATTGGCTTATGTTAGTAAAAATGGCAATGCAACAAAGGTCACCGTAAATGTATTTATATACCATATTTTGTACAAATATATCTGTGTTCAAAGTGGTTCACAAAAAAATTAAAACTGTCTAAATACAGTACTGCAGCAACAATATGTAATAGAAAATACAATATCATTGCTATTAACCCTGCAACAATTAACAGTTCATTTAACATACATCTATATTTAAGTGAGCATAAAGATTGCCAATAAATCAAGTAATATATAGATATATTCACATTCAAAAGTATCCCCAAAGCTAATGTCATTAGTATCTAGCACACATGCAGACACCTTCATCATTTATCTTCAACCCCAAAGGCAAGAATGCTCCTTCAGAGCTCGTCTGGAACTAGCTCCCTTACAAAGGCTTCAGAGTGGAGCAAGGCAGGTGGAAACAGGTGGACTCAGAAATGTTGTAACTTCAGTTTAAAAGAGAGCATTGATGGAGTCAACTAGATTTAATTCAGGAGGCTGCTCCAGAGTGGTAGAACCACCACTGAGGAGTCCCTGTTGTTCACGTAAAATGAGCACTGTCTCCAAGTAGAATAATAGAATTCTAGCGTTGGAAGGAATGCTGAGGGTCATTTTGTCCAATACTCTGCAATGCATGACGGGAGACCATCTAACCTCTGATTCAAAGCCTTCCTGATGTTTAGTTGGCATCTCCTTTCTTGTTACTTGAATTCATTGGTTCAGGCCCTACATTCTGGAGCAGGAGAAAACAAGCTTGCTCCATCTTCCACGTGACACCCTTTAGATATTTGAATGTATTTTAATATTCTGTTGGAAGCTGCCCAGAGTGGCTGGGGAAACCCTATCAGATGGGCGGGGTATTAATATGATGATGATAATGATGATGATGGCTATCATATCTCCTAGTAAGAGCCTAAAGTCCAGGCAGATCCTTCTCTTACATTGCATTTCAGGGGGTTGGACTAGATTACCCTTGAGATTCCTTCCAGCTCTATGGCTGCTAAAGTCTGGTTGTTGGGTGTTTGGAAAGTGCTGCACAAGGGACTCTGACAGGTGTCAATCACATGTTGTCATCAGAAGATTGGCAGATATGTTATGTCTCAACTACCTGTCAAAATTGGCCCATTGGGGTGGAAGATATAAAGATCTCCACTCTTGCACTACAAAGATGTTATGATCAAGTTAAAACTCATTACTGATTTTAGGAGATAAAAGTTACAATGGATCCCCCCTCCCCCGCAATATTACACAGAGCTTTGATACAAGAGATATCTCTGCCTGGTTCATCTAGGGAGGTATGAAGATCCTATGGGTGTGTTTGAGAAATGGAATAGATTGGGATAATGCAGTTGCTTTCAGATCCTTGGTGAGTACAAACCTTGCTGAAAGTATACAGTGGCCGCTCTTGCTTAAGATGGGTAGAGTTCATTGCTGGGTATCAGAAACTGGGCTTCCTGTCCATAAATTTCTAAGAAATTAGGAATTGCACAGGATTTCTGAAGTGGGGAATATGAAAAAATGAAAAGTGTAGAACGCTCTACTATAAAGAGCTTGGGATCACATCTTTAGCTGACATATATGAAGATAGAGCTTTGCAGCACATTACTTGCACTTGCAGGAGTGATCTCAGAGTATGCCAGTGTGCCGTCAAGACTTCAAATGAGCAGGCAACATCATGTGATCTTTGCATGGTCTTGAAAAACATGGTCCACTTTACTGTGGTGGGTAATTGCTGCAGCTCAGGGGGCAGAGTATTCGCTTTCTATGCAGAAGCTCCTAGCTTCAATCCCTGGCATCTCCTTAGAGAGTAGCTGCCAGTCAGTGACTGCAATACTGAAATGGATGGACATATCAGGTAGTTTTCCCTTGTTCCTATTAGCTCTGAATCATGGTGCATCTGAAGACAAGACGTTTTCAAGAAAACGTCAGTAGAATCCTAATGTGGTTTCCTATTTTGTCTACTTTTCCTTTAAGTCATCTTGTTTGCTTAGTCATTTCACTTGTCTATGTGTGTGAGCGCAAGTACTTCTTCTTGACTCGCTTTGTCTGTCTCCCTGATTCCTGGAGTCAGCCAGCAACACGACAGGACTTGCTTGTTTACATAGCTCGGAGGGCTATGACAACATATCAGAATGTACAGGTGCCATGCAGTGATGCAGGATCCAATTATGATCAGCTAAACAGACAGTTTAATAGGGAATTTCTTAGCATTCAAACTCTTGCATCTCATTATGCTCAATGTAATAACCTGCTTACTTTGTGCCTTTTGTCTCTTCCAAATGAATACTTTTTGTTGAAAAAAAGCAAATGCGAAACAGTTGTGTTAATTGAGGAGAGAGAGAGAAAAATAAAATTCATAAAACATGTGGTTAAGTGCAATTTCCTCATAATTGCAGCAAATGTGCTGCCAAGGCAATTGCAAAACACGTTTGTTTTGGTTTGGCCCATTCAGGGGCATTTCAGCCCAGCCTTGTTAACATCAGAAGTGGCCCTGGAAGGTATTGTTCAAATTCAGACGTGATTGAAGAATCCAGTAACACTTGTGACATAGACCCATTGTGAAAATTGCAGTATGTGCAGCTTCTAAGTAAGAATCAAAACATTTTTTCAGCTGGCAGCTTTATATGAAACAGGTGCAAGCAGATGGGATGGAGGAGGTGAACTGGTTATATAATAAGGAGATTAGAATAAGAGTACAAGTGTTTTGATTTGGTAGGGAACAAAATGTGCTTTTTATTGGTATAACTATAGCATGTTTAAGTATCAAATAGCATTTTATTCTTACAGCAATTGATTCTCACAAAAGATAGGTTCAGCTGAGCTATAGAAAGCAGTCTGAATTGCTATTAGCCTGAACTGGCAAGTGGGGTGTGTGTGTGTGTAGGGTGCCAGGGCTATGTCTGCTGACACCACCCCCTCCAAAACCTATTATGTTTTGCACAAATATCTGAAACAGGCTTCTAAACACATTGGGCTGAAGCCTTCAAGAAGTAGGGAACCCTGTGCTATTACAACATTAGAAGTGGTATGTGTGCCCCCAGTCCCCTTCCCATACCCAGCTCTACCTCTCTTTTAAATCAGAGCCAGTGAAGGCGGTGAAGGTCCTGTGTGAGTGTCTGGAAGCGGTTGGAGGATGGATGGCGGTTAACAGATTGAGGTTGAATCCTGACAAGACAGAAGTACTGTTTCTGGGGGACAGGAGGCGGGCAGGTGTGGAGGATTCCCTAGTCCTGAATGGGGTAACTGTGCCCCTGAAGGACCAGGTGCACAGCCTGGGAGTCATTTTGGACTCACAGCTGTCCATGGAGGCACAGGTCAAATCTGTGTCCAGGGCAGCTGTTTACCAGCTCCATCTGGTACGTAGGCTGAGACCCTATCTGCCTGCAGACTATCTCACCAGAGTGGTACATGCTCTGGTTATCTCCCGCTTGGACTACTGCAATGCGCTCTACGTGGGGCTACCTTTGAAGGTGACCCAGAAACTACAACTAATCCAGAATGCGGCAGCTAGACTGGTGACTGAGAGCGGCCGCTGAGACCATATAACACCGGTCTTGAAAGACCTACATTGGCTCCCAGTACATTTCCGAGCACAATTCAAAGTGTTGGTGCTGACCTTTAAAGCCCTAAATGGCCTCGGTCCAGTATATCTGAAGGAGCGTCTCCTCCCCCATCGTTCTGCCCGGACACTGAGGTCCAGCTCTGAGGGCCTTCTGGCGGTTCCCTCGCTGCGAGAGGCCAAGTTACAGGGAACCAGGCAGAGGGCCTTCTCGGTAGTGGCCCCCGCCCTGTGGAACGCCCTCCCATCAGATGTCAAAGCGATAAACATCTACCTGACATTCAGAAGACATCTGAAGGCAGCCCTGTTCAGGGAAGTTTTTAATATGTGACATTTTAGTGTATCTTTCATCTTTGTTGGAAGCCGCCCAGAGTGGCTGGGGAAACCCAGCCAGTTGGGCGGGGTACAAATAAATTATTATTATTATTATTATTATTATTATTATTATTATTATTATTATACCCACTCTTTGCCCTAGTGAACTCAGGGTTCACCTGTGAGCCTCAGTGTCAAAGAGGGTTTTGAAGGTGGGAATGGCATCTAAGGGCGTCTCTAGACTGGCGGATTTCTGTGAGTGTATTCCGCAACACGTTATTGATGCTATGGTTGCTATATGTCTGGTAATTCCTGGACATTTCCTCTTTTGGGGGTCCTACATATCCAGGGGGAATTTTACATTTTAAAGCAAATGTCCTGGATATTGGTTTTATTTTTATTTTTGTGTGTTTGTTCGCGGACGGTTCTGGTTCAGGCTCTGGGTCTGGCACAGGTGACCTGGGTCTGACATGGGTGGCTCAGGTTTGGTGGCGGCGGTGGAGGGGCTATCGAGTGATTGATCCAATAATTGTGTGTTAGTAGCGGCTTTGTACTGCACCGTCCACACATCATTCCACTTCATTAGTTCTGCAAAGCTTTCCCAACGTTACCCCATCACTGCCATCTGGAGGGACACTTTTGTGCAATAGCGCAACAAAAGCGTGACAAAACAACAAGACTCAGGACATTGGTGGGATAAAAAGCTGCAGGATTTCAGCAGGAGGCTACAGGACACACACCAACTGAAAACAAAGCAGCCTCAAAACTTTTGCAGGAGTAAACAGTATTAAAAACACAACAATGTCTAACTGCCCTGATACCATCATGCACACAAATGATCATGCATGCACAATACAACAGATGTCTAGGGGCAGGGGTGAAGGAAGACTAACTGTCCCCTGGTGTGGGGTGTCTGGGGCAGGTCAAACCGTTTGGCGCCGCATGTGTGTGCGCCGCATGTAGCGGTGGCATGCATGTGCCGCTGGGTGGTTTGCTGATGGCACTGGGATCTTCTGCTCACGGCTGCAGCGGCGGTGGAGGGATCCTTTGCATAGCTGTCAACATTTTCCCTTTTTAAAGGTAAATTCACTTATTACAAATAGGATTCCTCGCAGGAAAAGGGAAAAGTTGACAGCTATGATCCTCTGCACGCAGCTGCAGTGGCGCGATGGTGGTGGCTCATGCCGACATGCCTGGGGTCGGCAGGGCAAGCCCCCCGCGGGATGCCTACTTGTCACCCCCCTCAGAGATGGTACCCAGGGCGAACCGCCCCCTTCCTCCACCACTGTTTAGGGGGTCCCTTAGTGCAGTATCCTAACAACTATGCTACTGAGAGGCTGTCTTGTGGCCAAGGAGAGGAAAAGTAAATATGGCTTAAAATGTGTAAGTGTCTTACTCCACATAGCTTCAGTGACAGAACGGTTTCTCTCTCTCTCTCTCTCTCTCTCTCTCTCTCTCTCTCTCTCTCTCTCTCACACACACACACACACACACACACACACACACACACACACACAGTCTTGGAACCTGCTGCTGCAAATACTGGTGTGTTTGTGTGTGTGAGAGAGAAAAACAAGTGTCTTCATAGGAAGTGCAAAAAGAAGGGATGGGGGAAGAGGCTGAACAAACTGTAACATCACGAGGGGATTTTTACTCCAGGAAAGCACATGAAGAAGTTGCGTTGGGTGACATGCATGACCTCAATCTCCTCCCAGCTTGCTAAGACGTTTTATCAGGACATAGCATTCTAAACATTCAGCAGCTTTCAGATAGTAACGACTCAGCCGCATTTCAAATCATCTGACCCTTTTATTGAAATAAAATATAAAATATAAAGCCTGACTGTTACTCATACCAGCAAGGGCAGGTACTGAAAAAATGTGTGCAGGTCAGTGCCTGTCTCAAGGTGCTGCTGAGGTTGAGCAATAATATGCAAGACGAATTTGGCTACTTCTGTCTTTTTTTCAGGTAGGTGGTGGCAAACTTGTTCCTGGGTACACTCAGTGCTGAGCAAAAAAATAAAAGAAAGAAAGAAACTAACGTGCCTCTTGCAAGCTGGATTTCTCCTCCTGATCCACTCTGTCTTCTACGTTTGTGTACAGTGGTACCTTGGGTTACATACGCTTCAGGTTACATATGCTTCAGGTTACAGACTCCGCTAACCCAGAAATAGTGCTTCAGGTTAAGAACTTTGCTTCAGGATGAGAACAGAAATCGTGCTCTGGCGGTGCGGTGGCAGCAGGAGGCCCCATTAGCTAAAGTGGTGCTTCAGGTTAAGAACAGTTTCAGGTTAAGAACGGACATCTGGAACGAATTAAGTACTTAACCTGAGGTACCACTGTATGTATATTTGTGTGCATATGTGTGTGTCTGCTACAGTAATTTATATAGCTGCCGCTTTTGAACCCCACTGGACAACGTTGCAAGATCTGTCACCACTCTGAGTCAGGTAGCTAACAGGGAACAGTTTATTACTTTGCTGATAGGTGTCATTAATAAAACTGCACTTGTTAGTCTCTGCAGGCCAAAACTGGATATGACTTCCCATCCCTGCCCCATTTAACCACGCAGTTTTTAAAACACAAAAAACCACCAACTGAGAGAACTGATAAATGATCAGGGTTCCACAAAGTTTGGAGGCAAGGGGAGGGATTTGTTTAACCCCTTTCCTCCCCTGCTGCATTTGAGGAAAATCCCTGCCCTGAAGCCACTCTTTGTTCTGTGGGGTGGAAAATCTCCTCTTGTAGGTAATATGGAATTTGCTCTCAAATGTATGCTGCATCTTCCAAGGAGGAATTTTCCTAAGGACTGTAGTGGGGGAGGAAAGGACAAGATAAATCTCATGTTCATGCCTGCTGCAAACCTGATAATCAGCCACTCCCAGCTGATGCTGCTTGTATTTTATTTATTTTTTTAAATACATTTTCAGTGAGTGAAAAGCCTCTAGTTGTCCATAGCTCTGACACAGCAATGCATTCTGCATATTTTTATGCCCTTTGGCAGTTTTCTGTCATTTATAAAATTTCAGCAGAACTTCCTTCGTGCTAAAGCTGGGGTGGGGTGGGGATAACTAAGCTTCTAACACGCTCTGAGGCACCAATATGGGGGGCTACAGCAGGTGCATTTTTTAACTGTCTGCTTCCCCTTTCTTCCTCCACCTGTTGTGGGGCAAACCTACCGGTCACATCTTATTTTCATACCAAATCTGTAATGTCAGTTCAGCTATGGATGGATGGATCAGTCCTGGTCTGGTCTGTGACAATTTCACATGTGCACATTCATAAATCAGTTCTACACTGACTACACTCAAACCCTCCAAGTGTCCCTATTTTCCAGGGACAGTCCTGGATTTACAGAAGCTGTCCCAGTTTCTGATTTGATTCCGGAATGTCCTGCTTTTCCTTAGGACGTCCCTATTTTCATTAGTGAAATGTTGGAGGGTATGGAATAGGACCCCCAGAGCACACTTGGGTGGTACATAGTCAGAAGAGAGGAAAGGGAAGTCCCATTGGCTGAGTGGGTCTATATGCACACAGCATTGGAAGCAGCCCATTGTATGGGATTATCTGTGTGGTAAAGGTAAAGAAAGGTAAAGGGACCCCTGTCCATTAGGTCCAGTCGTGGGCGACTCTGGGGTTGCGGCGCTCATCTTGCTTTATTGGCCAAGGGAGCCGGCGTACAGCTTCCGGGTCATGTGGCTAGCATGACTAACCCGCTTCTGGAGAACCAGAGCAGCACACGGAAACACTGTTTACCTTCCCGCCGGAGTGGTACCCATTTATCTACTTGCACTTTGGCGTGCTTTTGAACTGCTAGGTTGGCAGTAACAGGGACCGAGCAATGGGAGCCCATCCCGTTGCGGGGATTCGAACTGCCGACCTTCTGATCGGCAAGCCCTAGGCTCTGTGGTTTAACCCACAGTGCCACCTGCGTCCCCTTTCATCTGTGTGATAGTTACATGTTAAGAAAAGCAGTAACATTTTTGTAAAATAAATAAATAAGTAAGTAGATAACACTTGGAGCTTGCATCTGTGTGAAGATCAAGCAGAATCTTTTCTTCTTCCTGCCTTTAAGTTATGCTGTGATGATATGAGACCACCCTTTAGAGGGGAATACAGATGCTTCTTAAAACTGTGCAGGCAACCTATTTAAAATTCAGAGTTGTGGCCAACTGTCTTCCCTTGTTAACTCAGTGTGCCAAGTTAGGTAGATGAATACATTTCCCAGACATTTTTTTTTAAAAGCTCCTCTGCCATAATATCACTGATTTTGGAGCTTTTATAAAGCTTCTAGTTTTATACAGTCTCTTTGTTCTTTATCACCGCCACTCAAATCCTTGCAAACCACAGCCTTGCTTACAGGCAAAGAAAAGGCGGAACCTTAAGCATTTGGGTGGAAGGGAGTGAGCAGGCAAGATGGTGGCGCTGGTGCTGGGGAGGGAAGGCAATGAATAATTGTTGAGAAGATTTAAAACATGTCCCAACAGTTTCTGCAGATTCCCCCCCCCCCTTCTTGAGGCAATCAGAGCACTGCCTGAATTTTGCACCTGCCATAGGCAAGTGTCTGTGTCTTTCAGTGAAATAACTGGGTGAATGCATTTCAGTGCAGGCCCTGGCCTGCTCCGTATCCTGCTTTACGCAAATGATTATATCTTCTTTACTTCTCAATAGCCTTTGAAAAGAAAAGCTGTCACTCGGATATCTGCCATTCGATATCTGGCAATCCTATTAGGACAAACAGAAAAGAAAGCACTCAGCCCCCCATTCCTGAATGCCAGTTGGCATGATTCCACTTGTTTCTCTCCAGGACATGATATTCAAAATCCTTTCCTTATTAAGGTTATTCGAATCGCAGCCTAACTAACCTGACCCAGATGACGGCACTGTCCATGTTGTTTATCGGGCATGGAGGAAGCTGTTTAATGAATACAGCCACAAGATTAAGACTTGTATACATGTGCTTTGAAGCCAACCACCATACAGAGAGCTATCAATACGTTTGGAATTGGGTTATGGAGAACAAAATCATTGCAATTTCAGGGTTGGAAGATATAGTTGGATAAGAAGGGTTCTGTCACCAAAGAAAAGCTTGTGCTATACTGAGAAAAGAACCTACTCACATCAAATTTTCCCAAGATCAGAAGTCAGGGCTGGTGGTGAAAATGATCTAGACTCCAGTTCATTGAATAAATCTCAATGCATTAATTTGGGCTTACTATTAAGTACAGGTTTATAGGATTACACCCTTGCAGTGCAGTCTTATGGATATCTACCCTCACATTAGACCCTCTGTGTTCCGTGGAACTCATTCCCAGGAAAGCGTGCATATGATTGCAGCTTTAAGTCGCTGCCTTTAGGCTTCCCTTTTAAAAACTTGGCCCAAGGCTTTCAAGGGCATGGAGCAATTCTTTTTCACAGTTCACTGTCAGAACCTGTTTTAAGTTGGTGGTAAAAGTTTTCATTTGGCCTCCCAAAGAGTGGCCCTACCAACAGTATAAAACACTCCCAGTTCTATAATCTTGGCATTAATTATCCTAATCTTTTCCTTCTCCTTCTTCTAATGTTCAAGCTGTTAATTTAACGATGTTGTCTAAACTTGTATTGGAAACGGGGCTGGATTTGTTTCTTTGCAAGAGCAGGCAAAAAAAGAGCTGAAGGTTACCTATCAAAGGGAGTTCAAGATAACAGAAGCATGCCTGTGTAAAATTAGCAGATATTTACGATCTACTTTCCCAAATTGGCAAAGATCTACCTTAAAGGCAGGTGTAACTGTTGCTCTGTTACAAAGATCTTCAAAACCAATACAAGATGAAGTATTCTGACATATGTCTCTCAGCCTGTGCTTAAACCTACCTGACATTTAAAAAGCATGCTGTAGACTGCATGTAGCTCTGTACAGAGGTTGTACTTCTATCAGCCCCCGCAAGCATGCTCAATGGTCAGGGATGATGGAGCTGCAGTCCCAGGTATCTGGAGGGCATCACATGGGTTACTGTAGTATTTTTAAAGAGCATACTAATCTGCTGAATTCTGTTTTTATTGATTCTTCCAAAAGACCCAGCTATAATTATGGGCAAGCTCAGCTTGATTTGAACATGGCTCAGTGTTCAAACTTCAGAGTCAGAGAAGAAAATAATATGATCCCTGGGTTTGTAATACAGCCAGACCTTGTGAGCTTGGCAACTTCAGCCATCAAATCAAGTAGTTATGAATTTCAACACCAGTCAGAACCCTCTTGGGCCCAGAAATTGGGTGCCTGTGAGGAACCATTCATACTCAACTGAAGTAGGTGATGCTGAAGAAGGTACTATGGCTTCTCCATGACAAGTTACTTACTGGACTCTCCACTGCTATGCTGTATCCTCCAACACACTGGCTGCTACCTCCATCTGTAGAAGGTGGATAAGGAGGTGCTCAGCCTTGGGAAGGAGGCACGAGGGCTCTAGGACCCTGACAGAGCGTTATGCCTCTTTCCCAAAGCCCAGTGTCTTGCTTACTAGGCTTTGAGATGGCACCCCCTTGGCTCAGCACCCCATATGTGTGCACCACTTAATCCACCTCTGCTACCTTCTTACCTACAGTCAGTCATTGGCTCTGGATCCACGTTCTGTTGCTATCCCTGCCTTCTGCCCTACCAGTCCCAGTGGGCCCAACCAGTCCCCACTGTCTATCCTACATATTTTGCAGCAGCCTGTCTCTTCTGCCCCAGAAGCTCACCACCATCTCCGAAGCCTGATTCTGCAAAAGCTTAGGCATCAAGCACCAGACAGAAACATTAGTGGATTTCTTATAATTTTTTACTTTAGCCCATGGAATAAGATACAGATGGCTGCTACTGCCTCTTTCTTTAGTGCTTTGGTGACCTTAAGTTCCCCCAAAAATTGCTGGATGAAGGAATTCATAGACCAACAGTGTGCACATGAGGGGATACACACCACGGCACCCTCCTTTTGTAAGAAGATCCATGTTGCTGATTTCAGTTAATGTTTAAGGTATTCTAGCTAGACTTCCTGATGCCAGGAAGATATCAGGTGGGGGGTAACAGATGAACAACAAAATCAAATGGAATTGGGGGGGGAGGCAGTGATTTTATGCCACTGTCTCCTTTCATACATAAAGTCTGTGTTTCTGCTCTAAGTGTTGCTGTTGGCGGCTGTTCCAGTACAAATGAAAGAAAGAATGTGGCTCCCAACGCCTACACCCAGGAGCTTTCAAAACAGGAGGCTGCTACACCTGTGGGGATAGAACAAGTGTATCAGTGTCCCGGGCTCTGCCTCAGCTCGTCCGCCTTTGTTAGCTGGAATGTGCCGATGAGACAATCAGGTGCAGCAGGCGCGTGGCAGCCTGCTCCAAGGCTGCGTCTCTGGAGACAGGGAGGGGCCTGTGACTCATGGAGCCAGGTAAGCTCATGATAACCATTTCCAACTGCTGCAGTGATTTAGGGCAGAAGGGAACGTTTTGTGGCATTAGATGGGATTGGTCTGCTGCTGCACTGCTCTCTTGTACAAAAACACGGAGGAAGGGAAGAGGTGCATGCAGGATAAAAGCAGGAGAAGACTTGGGGGTGGGGAAAAAAGAATTTGGGGTGTGTCAGAGATTTTGTGGCTGCCAAAAGATAATGCACTGGAAAATTACTTGGGCTACCTTTATTATTTATTTCATTATGACATTTATACCCTGCCCTTTCCTCTGAGGGAGGCATACATAATTCTCTCCCTCCCCATTTTATTCTCCCAACTACCCTGTGTGGTACTGTAGGTTAGGCCAGTGTTTCCCAACCTTGGGTCTCCAGCTGTTTTTGGACTACAACTCCCATCATCCCTTGCTAGCAAGACCAATGGTCAGGGATGATGGGAATTGTAATCCAACAGCAGCTGGAGACCCAAGGTTGGGAAACACTGGGTTAGGCTAAGAGAAGGTGGCTGACACAAGGTCACCCAGTTAGCTTCATGGCTTAGTGGGAATTCAAACCCTTATTTCCCATGTCCTAGTTCAACACTCTAACCACTACACCATACCCTTGGGAACTTGTGACTGGGCTTTTTGAAATGGTTGCATAGTTCCCATTTATTTTGATGCAGCTTGCTTGGGAGAACATCCCATATTATTGTGCTCCATCTGTGTCTGGTACAATTTGGCTCCAGGTGATTCTGTTTTAAGGTTGATCGTATCTCCTTGTCTAGACATCCTCCTTGTGAATCCTTCATTGTATTGTCCTTCACAACTGTTGACAAACTTTAGGTTCTATAAAATAAGAAACTGTACAACATTCATATCCCTACATTCTCAATATCTTCATGAGCACATACACACACACACACACACACACAATTTGTACAACGGAAGTATATCTTCATGGTACCCAACTACCTAGCATTACAATTTAGCAGAGCATGCTCTTTCTATCTCCTGATAATGTAGATGCAGCTAATTCAGAAGTAAAATGTAAATAAATATAAATATATAAGAACGGAAGAAGGAAAAAAGGTAGAAAGAAAGATTCAAATGGTTGTCAGAGCACAGAGGAGCAGTAATTTTACCCCCAAAAGAAAGGGGACCCTGATTAAAAAATTGAGGCATGATGAAGGAGAGACAAACAGCAGCAGAAATGGGCAATTTAGCAGAGCAATTTGATATGTCATAATCAGGGCAACAATCTGCTTTTATGAAGGCAGGGCAGATTCCCCATAATTCCTGGATTTAGTAAAAGTTAAAATTAACCAAGGTTTGATTAAACCCCCTGGATTTAGTTATACTAAAAGCAGCTCAGCAGAGCTAGCTGGATGGGCCATTAGCACGGGACAAAGGCCAGTGATGGACCATCAAGGAAACCATCAGAGGGCAAGGGGGAGCAAGGCCCCTTCTTTGCTGAGTACTAGCAGGCAGAGCCAAAGGCAGGTTTAGGCGTAGGCTAGGGGAAGGTCCTTGGAGTCAGCAGCGAGATTGAGAACGAGGGGCAGAACTCCATGTGAGCTGAGGGTGGCAGGCTGGAACTGAGAGACACAGAGGATGGCTTTTTGCTGTCCTCTGAATCCAATGCTGCCCTTAAGAGCGAAGCCAGACCCTTGTAGGATGTGAATGCTCTGCAATCCCTCCATCTAGGTGCAGGCTGTATATATGTGTAAATAAAACCATATATCATTAAGACACCACAGTCTCTTCTGTGCCACATTGTCCCCAAAGGGAAAACAGACCTTGGTAAGCACACCTGCAAACCTTGGAATATTGCACTGCTCATGGAGATTGAGGTGGCGTGTATTACTACTTTCACACAATTTATGTATGGTCCTGCCCTGTTGGGTTTCTGAAGTTTTTCTTTTTTAAAATAGAACCATTGCTCTCTGAGTACAGTGTGAGCTCTTTCCTTTAATGTGCAAACAGGATCAGCAGACGGGTTATTAGATCACTTAAATTGTTTTCTTTGCAAGAAAAGTCCCCCAAAGCAGTAGTATTATTTCGGTATCAGAAGCCATGCTTGCGGTGGCCAAATACATGTTAGCTACAAAAAAAATATCCTCAAAGCGTGGTTAGAAAAGTGCTCCTGATTAACATGAAAAGGATGAATGGGACAGATTCCTGTTAATGTGTAGCAGAGACTTCACAGTTCAGTGGCTCCATGGTTCCATTGGTCTGATTCAGTTATAAGGCAGTTGCATAAGTAAACTCAGCACCAATGCCAGAAATACAGCCCCAGTGCCAGAATCATCCATGACATAAACCAGGCTCCTCTGTGCATCCAGTACCCCCTGGAAAGCCACTGCCACTGTATCAGACTGTAATAGAGGAGGGGAGAGAAGTGATGCAGGACCACTTTCCTCTCCACTAAGAAGCTAGGATGCGCCTCCAAGTGTCACTTGGAAGCATCCATTACACAAAGCTGCAGCACAGGAAAAGGGATGTGGGACTACTCTGCTGATGCAGCCAACAGACCAGAAACTTTCATCTCCTTGAACTTTCCCATCTCAGCTGGTCAAGAAAACAACTTGTAACTCAGAATTTAAACCTAAGCTTGCTTATTTCCTCCTCCTTCCCTTTTTAGATTATATGTCTCTGGGTAGGAACTACTATTTTTTTAATGGATATGTAACCTTACAAGCTTCTTTGAGAGTCTTTTTTGGCTGAAAGGAAGGAGAACAAATAAAAATAATAGATAAATAATCTACTCCTGTGCTAGTTCTGTTGAAATGAACAAACAAGTCACAGAAGTTACTAGGTGTGATGTCCCACATTCTGGCAGAGAATGTCATAAATAAACCTGGATGGTTCATGTTAGTTTTTCACATAACACTCCAATTCAAATTGATAGTTTATTTTGGTTGAATGGGGCATTTGAATATGCATACAACAATAGAAATAGATTAGCCTCTGAACTGCAAATGACCAGTTCTTTTTTTAAAGGAGGAGGCGAATGGGATGAGAACAAAAACACAAACTCACTGGAATCTTGAATGCAACTTAAATCATTTCACCAGGGTGGGGAGTGGGAAATCTTGTAACGACTGTATGTAAAAATATGGGCAGCTGTTGGTGCAGATGGAAACCCCTTCCAGGCTTTACATGCTTTGCTCGTGCCAATTTATTTAAGTACCACCTTTTCCAGCATGCTGAGTATATATTACTGTCAAGCCCTAGTATTAGGAGAAGGAGCATGCAAGCCTGCACTAGCAGTTAGCAGCAAGTTTATAAGAAGAGTCAACAGCTCTGAGCAAGGATGGTCCATAGGCATCTTTCTGTAAGTTTGCTTAGGCACATATGCATCATATGATGTAATGTGTTCTCATTTTACAAGCTGAAAATGGAGGGCCAATCAGATGCACCTCCAAGAAATAGAAACTATGATACAGAAAGGATATACTAGACAGCTACACACAGATCTGGATAAATTCACTCATCTGAGATAACAGAGGTAGAGCAAGCTCAGAATAATATTTCTTCAGAAAATGAATGTGGGAGGGAATCATGTTCTTCACTACTTTTTGCTGCAGTTATAGGGCAAGAATAGCATTTTACAACCATTTACTTTCCTTCATTATAGCAGTGTTCATGGCTATATTATTCTACCAGTGAACTCATAGCTTTGTTTTCCTTCTTCCAAATTAATGTTTATTACTCTTAATTGAAAAAAGAGGGATTGTGCTGTAGTTGTTAGAGTGTTGGACCTGGGAGACCAGAGTTTGAATTGTGACTCAGCCATGAAACTCACTGGGTGACCTTGGGCCAGTCATTGCTTCTCAGTCTAACCTACCTTGCAGGATTGTTGTTGGGATTAATTTAGGAGGGGAAGATGCATGGATACTACCTTGAGCCACTTGGAGAAAAAGGTGGGATTCTAAATGCAATAAATAATAAAAAAGAGTTTTAATCAAGTTACTGGAATTCTGGATAAGCTTTGCTAATTAACACTTCAATATTCTATTGCATGAAAACACACATTTTAACTCTTTCAATTTTCTAGCTCCTGTTATTTTTGTTAAAATTAATTTATCTATGTATCGCATTTTCTCCAGGCCTCAATCCACATGTATGTATGCATTTTCTCCAGGCCTCAATCCACAATTGTGCATCCTCTGAACATCATCAACCTCCAGCAATTTCCAGGTAAATGAATGGAAAAGTTGTGCAGACTCTGAGCATATATGTGCCAGATTGGGGCTCCAACTCCCATCAGCTCCAGCCAGCATGGCCAATGATCAGGGATGATGGGAGTTGGAGTTTAAAACATCTGGAGAGCACCACATTGGCTAACTCTGGTGTAGACACTACTGAGCTAAATGGACTAATGGTCTGACTCAGTATAAGCCAATTTTTATTAAGGTACCCAAAGAAGAAAAAGAACAATCAAAATGTTTTCATCAGGTAACAGTAGCTCAATAGCAAGAGAAATCAAGCTGCCATTTTTTTCCATATGAAGAGAATTAATTTTGTTTAGAAATCCAGAGTTCCCCTTTCTCTTTATTCTGTGTACCTATGAGAGTTACATTGGATTATTTTTACTCTCTTGATATGGAATTGTTTGGGATGAATTTACAGAAAGGCAATTAGCAGCCTATGTGATCACACTATTTAAATATTTTAAAACATTGCTCTACAGGGCAAAGGAAAGTTGTTTGGCTTTGGTGTAGAATTACATGGCAGTAATGACAGAGGTTTTCTGTTGAGTCACCCTTGATTCAGGTACTAAACCCCCTCAATTAAGAGACAGTGTAATTATTCCTGAATCACGTTAGCAGGTGGGTCCAATTAGTTCAGCAAAATAAAATGGAAAAGGAGGAAAGTTGAGATGGACTTTAGCTTTGTACAAGAGGCATCTTGGACCATGGACATTCATGTATAAACCTCTACAACGCTCATGCAAGAACAGAAGCAAGCACAGTAGATAATTATTCTGTTGCGGACCAACTTGCAATGACCCCCACTCAAGGGAACAAAGGCCTAGACAATGATAGGTGTAGCAAGCTGCACAATACAACATTCTGGGATTTAAAAGTGGCCACAAGTTTTGTTTATTACAGTTGTAGGTAGGCTTTGGCTCAGGCATTGGGTATATATCCATTGTCAGCCTCTAGGTGAAAGGCTGATGCATGAGCCTGCTTGTGCTTGTGATTAGGGGACCTCCTCAAAACCCAGGTCTACCTAGTTGGCCCCCCGAGGCCACTGCCAGAAGCTCTATGGCCTTCTGCCCCTCATGCTTGGCTTTTGGACAGAGTCTTCCCACTAGACCCCTTTAACGGGGTACCCTGTGATTGCACCTGGTTGCATAGGGGTGATGCACCACTTCACCCCAACCAGATATTAGACTAATGATTGCACCCAATGCCTTATCCACCAAAAGTTGTGAATATTTGCTATGAGGAAGGCAAAACATCCAAATGGGGCCAATCTGTTTGCAGGGAAATTCTTTTCCAGCTCTGAATACGGCAAACATTAATGAACCACAGCAAGGTCAATGAGTGGTGCAAGGAAGAAAAAAGGTCAGCATACAAATAACTACAGCATAGAGGGCAGGCGGGCGAGTTTTACCTGTAGATATATTGCGTGCTTCTAGATTGTCACTATTTTTGGGTAGGATCCAATCACATATCAGCAAATTCAGCTTGCACGATTAAAGAGCTCTTGTGCAACAAGCTCACTTCTTCCACCCCCACCCTCCATTCAAAATGGACTCTTTGCGATACGGAAAGCAATGGGGCAATAATATAGTGGAAAGTGTTGAATAGTGCTTGGTGCCGCTTCCTATAACTGCCCCATAAATCAGAATGAAGGCTCAATAAATAACTGGTGTTGTCTAATCTACCCATAACCGCTATGTAAGCCAATCAAGATCAGTGCTCAATAAACAGGTTGTCTAGAAGTGGACATGGTCTTTTCCCCTTGTTTCCCTTGTTCTGCTTTGCTACGTTTCAAAACCAAGGCATCTACTGCAACTCTGCCAGGCTATGCCATTTCCTAACGTAGTTTCCTGAGGAAATATTTTGCGTAGCCATTAAAGCATCAGCCATAAAATACTGCAGATGTATAACCTAGTCTTTCATTAAAATGAATAATTCTCAGCTGCTGAAAGTACACACTGTCCTCGCACCATCAATGTGTTATCTGAGGCTCCTTGAGAGATGTCTGTAAATAGTAATGCCTAATATTTGTTGTTAAGAGACAGGCAGCGAGGGCTCAATGGAGCTTAAATGGCAGTAGAAATCAGATACATTCTTGTTCAGAGCTACCTATCGAACCTCCATCAGACACACTCAACATTTTACTGTATCCTCTCTTGCCCCTTCTTAAATTTCATCACCTCGAGTGCTGTTCTTAGATACCATGCCTTATGCAAAAGAACTGTCATAAGATGAATCTATAAAATTTTGTCAGCCTTTGTCATCAGACAAGTCTGACATTTGTCTGAATCTGTGGACAATTTTCTTTTACACATTTCATAACTCTTTATCATTGTTCTTGTTAAAGGATTCTGTGATTCAACTGCGAATCAGTTATGACCATTCATAAAAATGCACAGCTTTTCCAGATGAAAAGCAGGGTGTAAATGCTATAAATAAATAAATGAATGAATGCATCAAACATGCTGGATTGCCTACACTTCTGTGTTGGAAAAAGCACACAGGCATACAGACAGTTACATTCCACAACATCAGGAGGGTCAATTTTGCTATGTAATTAGTTGTTGTAAATGTGGTAGCCACCTCCAGTAGCAGTTTCCAGCCCAGGTTTTCAGTGAAATAGGACTGTGTGTGATCATCACATGATAATCTACACATGGCACGCTTGTTACTTCTTGTGTATGTAGGAAGTGGATCATGTCTGAAGCATCCCTAAAGACTAGTACAGTTGACTTGTATAGACATTTACTCTTATTGGTCAGAGGGGGAGCTCTCTGTGGAACCCCAGAATTATGACATCAGTATTACATAAAAGCTTACACTGGTTAGTTATTGGGCAATCAGTTATATGTGAGTTACACAAAATCTATGGTAATTGTCATAGAGCCTATCATGGTTAGTTTGCCCTGAAGAATACTTGAGGGTATATTTGGTTGCTGAAAAAAATCATAGCTGCCCTTTGGACAAGGCAAATACAGAGTGAGATGAAGAATGTCTTATTTGTACAACAATATGTTTCTTAGCTTTATGCAACAACGGATTACTGGGTCTATATTTTCATGTGATGATAGGCAACCCAAAATAATTTGCTTGGGTGATGTTCCATGCAGCCAGGGCACAGTCCCATAGCAAAGTTATGCTCAGAAATGAGTCTCACTGAGATCAATGGGGCTTACTTCTAGATAGGTGTGTATGGGATTACTGCCTAAGGCAGCCTTTTCTACACCATTGTTATGAATAGTTTAGGAACATAGGACACAAGTCAGATCAAACTTTACATTATTTTAATGGCACTGGATCGCCGTCTTAGATTTATAACCTTCCTTATTTATGTGTAATTGTAACCAGATAAAGATTCACTTGTTTGAATCAAAACTACCCTTCATGCAATGGAACTAGTTCATGTGTTTTGCTTTTGGAGGAGGTGGAATAATACACTTCACAGCATTGCTCTGGAGAACTGACAAGCTCAGCATGGAAGGGAAGCAAGTTTTATTTTCTTTTTTTAAGGCTTAGCTGCCTAAAAAAAAAAAAAAATCAACTCCCAGCCATTATAACAGCACCAATTCTTTCAGGGGTTACCATAGGCACTAGATCAAAAAAAGACGTCTGCTCTGGTGATCCTGAATAGGAACACACTTCACGCTAAATGGAAATACATAGTAAAGGATTTGTCACTTGACCATACTCTCTTAACATCTCTTGAAAATTGTTATTTAATAAGGAAAGTCTCCAAAAGGAAATATAAGCCACAGTTTTTTCCATAAAGGATATATCCGTTCCAGGCCAGTTGGATTTTCTGTGGGTACTGCCATTACAAAAAGGCTGCAAATATCATTGCAGTGTTTGCATGTCAGAAAGCCAGCAATTGTCAGTGCTAGTTGCTGCTTCCATTTCTTTTTTTGCAGAAGAAGAATTGTTTTATTTTGGTATGAGCATAATCTTATTATCGTACAGACTATGCTCTGCCTGATTCTTCCAATAAATTTTCCTGTGCATGAAAAACTCACTGTTGCTGCTGTTCTAACCTCACTCAAGAGTAAGCCCCCTTGAGAGAATTCATGGGGTTGTATGCTTGTGCCTGATTAAGTGGGATTTACTTTAAAGTAAATATTCATAGGATCAGGCTGTAAATAACATGTAACCTAAACCCCATTGGTTTCAATGGGACTTGCAACCAATTAGTATTTCCTAGGTTGTGCTTTCTGTACCTTAAGAAATGCTGAATAACTGAGATCTGTCATTTGCGGTTTCACTCAATTTCTCATTTTCCCAATCTTAAAAACAAGTTGTGCACATTTCCACATCAGCTTGTGATTTATTCTTTTTTTTTCAGTTCTCATGAAAATTCACCAGCAGATTTTCCTTAATATATACATTATTGCAAGCACTTTTCACTAAAACAATGCATTTTTATGCTATTTTTGTAAACATAAATGCATTTTTATGCACACTTTACCCCCAATGTGTGCATTTTTGTACACATTACTTGGCTGTGGAACTGCATTGCAAAATTCAGAGTACTGTGAATTTTGAAGATTGGCTGCATTTTTTGTTTGTTTTAGGAAATGCAAATTTCATAGGTTCTCCTTTAAATAAGAACTGAAATAAATTTATCCCCATCCTTAATACTCATTGAGAGATGCTGTAGTTTTGAAAATTAACTTGCTAACAGTAATTCTTTGCTTTTATAATCTTCTGTGACAAGACTAGTTCATGGATATACAGTCGTGGGGGGGGGGAGTACACCCTCTTTGAATTCTGTAGTTATACATTTGAGCACATAATAACAATCAACTGTTCCTTAGCAGGTCTTAAAACTAGGTAAATACAACCTCAGATCAGATGAACATTCTTTTGCAACTAACTTTATGCTCTGCATAGCTGTGAGATAGCAGCTACCTTTCTTGATGAGATGAAAGAAAAATCCAAATTCCCATTCCCAGATGTGATGGCTAATACATGTTCTGATTTTTTTTTAAAGGGTTCATTATACATTGTCAATCCACTCTGATCTTGTTTCAGTGACCTGGCTATGGATATCAAGCTTGTAGAGATTAATATCCGATCTGGCTCTCAGATACATTTTGTTTCACAAAATACCCTTAGTCTCAGCTAATTTGTATTGCACACACATCCGCTTCTCCCTTTTAAAGAAATAGAGTCCTTATGTTTTATGCCAGGGGAGGGTACTTTAGAAAATTTTCATTTCTCCATGGTGTGTGTGTGGGTGTGTGTGTCTGTTGTGTACATTTTCCTTGGTGGCAATGAACAAAGTCCTCTTCTTTGGCGGCTCCTCTCCTGTCTCCTTCAGCAGACTCAGTGTCTGTACAGGGAATTCCTGTTCCTCGACCAAACCCACAGGCCCTCGGCACTGAAGGACGAGGTCAGGCATCTCACACTTACACTCTTCTCCTGCTGCTGATAGCCGATCTGTGCTCCTGAGACATATGGTAATGAAACATACACATAACAAGTGTGTGCACGCACGTGCAAAAATGCACACACATACAAACAGAGCCATTGCCTCCTTGAATGGAAGGTGAAGTCGCTTTTTAAAGCAAACTCTCTTTATTCAATAAAAATGCATGCCAAATGGTGATAGCTACATTTCTACTGAGCCAAATCACCTTGCATCATTTTACTGCTTCTGATAGAAGCAGTTGGATTCCAAAACTGATTTCAGACCTTTCTCTGTACTTTGTTTTATAATTCCTTACTGAAAGAAGACGATGCTGGCAGAGAGCGTGGCTTATGTATACTTCAGTCAAAACACTCAAGCACTGTATTTTAGAGTTATTGGCTTTATGTTGTCAGAGGAATGCAGGTGCTTTCATAAAAATCAATTGTATCCTTAAATGCACCCGTTAGTCAGTAGTTCAGGAAATATCCGCAGGTTTTTAGAGTTTTGGCGTAGCTTTAGGGAGAGCCACAATCACATTTTTCTTGCACTGGATGCCCAAATCTAAAGCCAGTGATTTATGTTCACAATTAATGGAATAGTATCAGAGAATCCAGTACATGAAGCATGATAACCATTTCTTTTGAGTCCCTCTTCAGCTCATTGTTACTATTCACAAGTGCTGAAAAATAATTAAAAATCATGGTTAGTTTTCAGCTAAATAACTGCACTAATATGACTTTCATTTGCATAACAGGACACCCTACTCTCCCCTCTCCACCATGATTATATTGAAATATATATTTACAAACATACTTAGGTATGCATTTTATCACAAAATAAGTATTTAAATAATAATAATAATAATAATATAATAATATAATAATAATAATATAATAATAATAATAATAATAATAATAATAATAATAATAATAATAATAAAATTTTTTATTTATATCCCGCCCTCCCCAGCCGAAGCCGGGCTCAGGGCGGCTAACAACAATAAACAGTACAAAAGTATAGCACAAACAACACTCTAAAATCATTCATTATAAAATTGATTAAAATAAGTACCTTATAAAATTGATTAAAATAAGTACCTTATAAAATAAGTACCTTATCTCAATGTGCTTTGTGTTTTTATGTTGTATTTGTATATTGTGAACCGCCCTGGGATCTATGGATGAAGGGTATACAAATTTAATCACAATCAATCAATAATAATTCTACATACATTTGATCCCAAAATCCACATTTTAAAATCCACTTTGGTACATTTTTTGAACCAAGAAGTGTTTCACAAAATTTCAAAATGTGCAAAATCTGAAGGATAATTATGTTCCGATTCATATATTAGTGCAGAAGGTTTGAATTAGATCACGTCACTTAAAAATACAGACCAAATAAAATTTTCTTCCATTCCTGCTGAGCAAATGTGTGTTCCCAACCCACAATTAATACCATTGCAATCAGAAAGAAGTGAAGAGCTGGTGGTCAGGGTTGCTTCGTTCATTCCATGCCCATCAATTCTTCCCAGAAATGACTCCTATGACCATTTTCTCTCTTGCCAGTCATACTTCTGGTTTCAGAGATTGGAAAGGATTTTAAAATGGGGGCATTTCCCCTGGGGGGAATCAGTGGGTAAGGCAGAAATAAGTTTGCCTTCCCAACTGCTGTTTCTGTTCTCTGTCCACATTTGCCTTGTGTAATGTGCAGTTCTCCTTTGAGGGATTTTAACTTGTCCAAGGCCACCCAGCGAGCAGCATGGCTGACCAAGGACATGAACCTCGGTCTCACATGTCCCCATCTAAACCTTTCTGCCTGACCATAAGGCTGTAAATAATTTGAGAGTTGTGTACAGTTGTTGTTAGTCCCTGCATTTCAATGACACACTATGTTCAAGCTTGGCTGGTAGAAAGTCAAATAAGCCTTCAACATTTTTTGAACCTTTTGCTTTATAAAGAATGCCGAAAGACACACACAAAGTGTGAAATTGGCTTATTGTATTTAATCTCATTGGTGGTGACTTACTTTACATGTAAAGTAAGATAATGGCACACATATCTTTCCACCAGAGCAGAATGACCAAAGGCTGCCGCTTTTGCCCCTGCCTCCCAGTATCTGCTGTCTGAGGCAGTCTCTTCACTTTGTCTAATTGTAGGGCCAGGTCTTACTGCTCTTGAAGATTTGATGTGAACCTCTGCCCTATTCCACTGCAGCAGGTTGAAAGTGTTTTTACTTTTCTCCCATAACGTTCTTGTTCTGAGCAATCTCCTCTGTTTCTGAGCTGGAACATCCAAACAGCAGACAGGTCCAGTACTGCAACTGTGCTTCCAAGATTTGCTAACCTGGAAGAGTAGTGGCGGAACTGAATTATTTCATATTTATAAATCAGGCCCTTTTGATTCTCGCTCCTCATCATCAGCTTAAGGTGCCAGAAACATTCTAGCCCTTTTGCAGCAGGAGGAATTGCTCTGTCCTTTTGTGTTTGTTTTGCTAATGTTGCTAGTTAGGAATATCTTATGCTATAACAGAACATGAAGCCGGCTGTCTGATGAGCTATCACTCCACAAAATGCTGATTGTAATCAGATGGGTTGCCGAAGGCCTTGGCTCTGCATGTTTGTGTGTGTGCACACATGCGTCATTCTGTGTGAATGCATATTCAGGGTGGTAATTTCCTGTACTTGGCTCTTTAGCACCCTGCACGTAGTAATGTATCTGTGTGCACCCAAGTACTCATGCTATATGCTTCTTCCTGATAACACAATCTGCAAAAGCTGCAAGTAGGAGTAGTGAGTGAGGAATTAGAGTGAAGAAATTAGGGGGGGGTGTTTTGGTGGGGAAGGGGTTGTGGATTGCAATCTGCCCCTGTTAAAATCAAAGGGGGCTTTGCTATTGATCTCACTGGAAGAAGAGCTGCATATTTGGTGCAATATGAGCAACCAGAGAAGGATTTAATTTGATTGGTCTGTTGCAGAAGCTCAGAAAGTTGTTTGGCCCACTCAGAACAATACTGCAAAGACCCAGACCTAAAGCATTAATGACTGGCTGTATGTCCAACTGAAGGCAGAGAACTCTTAATTGGCAAGGCATGTGCTAAACAGGAGCATGCTGCTGACAACGCCAATGTTGCAGGCTCAATTCCCTTAAAGGACAGCTGCATATTCCTGCACTGCAGGAGGTTGGACTAGATGATCCTTGGGGTCCCTTCCAACTCTATGATTCTATGAGATAGCCCCTCTACTTCTATGAGTGATATCAGATGACATACAGTATGAAGCTGCCTTCCACTGAGTTGGACCATTGATCAATCTACTCTGCCTTATTGTAGCTCCTGGGAGGAGTCTTAGATTCTTCCAAAATCATCTCCCTAAGATCCTTTTAACTGGTTATATGACAGGTAACTTCTGCTGGGGTCCATGCTTCCATGCATGGATCAGCAGGGCTGTCCCAATATAGCTTGCTGTCAGAAGTGAAGGACAAGATGGCACCTCTTACCATTCCATATATACAGTGGTACCTCGGGTTAAGAACTTTGCTTCAGGAGGAGAACAGAAATCGTGCAGAGGCAGAGACAGCGGGAGGCCCCATTAGCTAAAGTGGTACCTCAGGTTAAGAAGTTTCAGGTTAAGAACGGACCTCCAGAACGAATTAAGTTCTTAACCGGAGGTACCACTGTAGAAGCCAACTGGACTGGCAGTTCAATTTGACGGGCAAGAGGATAGTGTCCTCCAATGCTTGTTTGGGGTGCCAGAGTATGTGGCATACACAAATCTGTCCTTCACTATAAGGGAATGGCTGGAGGTTCAGGAGGAACGGCCAGGGAGCTGTCTTACCTACCCCTAGCGTCTGCTCCCTGAGACAATCATCTTGCTCTGGCCTAATGGTAGGGCTGGCCCTGCCTGCAGGGCTAAACCAGAACTATGCTAGCGTAGCTGCCAGACATTCTCTTCATCTCTTTCCCACTCTTTAGCATAGTAAAGTGCCATATTGTATTAGACAGTTTTAATCATTGCTCCTTCTAATTGTAATTATGGTGGTTCCTCAGTCTCTCTAACATCTAATAAAAATATTTCTTCATGAAAATTCAGAATATCGTGTTTGGGATTGCTAGTGTAGACACTGCAATAAATTGCATCTATAAAGCTTCTGCTACAATCTGGAACTGCACCTAAGTCCTCACATCCTGTTACTATTCTCTGTGCTATGTCTAAGCTGCTTGCTGGTCCCATTTGCATTCTTGACTCATCCATCTCCTTAGAAGAACTTGGATCTTAACCAGTTTTCTAGATTATGTGCATTGCCTTCTGCAAGCATTGAGTCTTCTGAATGCTCCAGAATATTTTGGAGGAGTTGACCCCTGCATCACCTGACTTTGAGGTCAAGACAACCTCTAATGCCTGTTGCTTTGTCAGTATTTCATTTTGCCAAGACTTCTCTGTTTGGCCTTGATCCTCAAAAAGTAGCTTATATCCTAAGCTTAGTCATCCTATTGATGTTCATAACCATTCCACGAAGTGCACCAGACACATTGCCCAGAACAGGTATTCTGCTTCACCAAGCTTTTTTCTTTTCTTTAGAAACTATCATTGTTGAACCTAAACATAGGGACTTAAGATCTGAAATGTGGTTTCAAGGGATCAGTGATGCTCAGTGATGTCTACAAATGAATGCAGCCCACTAGTATGAGTTGAGTCAGGAGTCACGGTGAGTCAGAGGCACACCTCTAGAGAGTCACATTTCCTCACCTATCTTTTCATTGTTCCAGAAAGGGTTGTAATTTTATAATAGGAAATTACCATGCCTCTCCCTTCTTCACACAGCATTATCTACCGAGTGCAGGAATGAATAAGTCAGGGCACAGTAACCATCCAGCCTTAATCTGGAGGGGTTGTCTTAACCACAGAGCCTGTCGCTGTAGAAAAGGTGTCAACTGTGAGGTGGTTCACATGACCTTCAGTTACATGTTCAAAGGGGTGTGTGTTGAATTCTTTCCAGGATTCACTCACATAGTGAAGAGCCCTAGGTGTCTATATTGGTCCCCTTCATACATAAGACCTCTTCACATGGTGGTGGTAACAATGACCGCTCCCCGCTTAAAACGGGGGGCGCCCTTTGCGTGGATGCGTGCAGCCCCTAGATCTGGAGCGGCTCCAACAGCATAGGCTTGGCTTTGCCTTCCCTCAGGTGGGATACCTGGAGGTCTCCGCCTACCTCAGTCAGTTGTCCAATCCCACCTGGGGGAAGCGTTGCCAAGGAGACCAGGCCAGGTAGGGGAGGGATTACCTGCCCACACAATAGAGGGAGGATCTTACCTGGGAATCCTCACTTGGCTCCAGAGCTTCTCCCACCCTACCCACCCTCAGTTAATGTCTTATTTTGCAGGTTAACTTTTCCTCACAGGTTTTGCAGGTTAACTTTTCTTCACAGGTATGCGGGCGCTGCTACGTTAAGGTTGCTGTTAAAGGGCCGGAAAGGAATTTCCCTGCATTGGCAGGTTTCGCCTTTCCCGTAGCAAAACGTCACAACTTTGGCGGTATCAGACCTTGGGCGGAATTCTTTTGTCCATCTTCCTCTTTGCGGCGGCGATACCAGTGTTCCCCGTTAAAGGGGTTTTCTGAAGGGAGGCTTTGACCGTACGCCGAAAGGTCATCATTGCTCTCCCTTGCGGCGGTGGCGTTACGGGGGCGGCTATCTCTGCTTGAACATATGTTCTCCAGAGCCGGCCCATCCCCCCCCCACACTGGATAACCCTGAAGCTCCCTAGTTCCCCGGCTGGGGACTGGGGAGGAAGAACGCCCAATGCCTGAGCCAAGGTCTACCCACATTTGAAATTTAATAAAGTTGTGGCCAATTTAATCCCATAGCACGTTGCCTTGAGTCGTTATTCCACATGAAGGGGGGACCATGCGGGATCTGGGGACTCCGCCTGTCCACGCAATGGTGATTTTGCATAAGTCAGAACCTTATTGTTGTGTTTGTGATTCACCAGCTTTCCTTGTTGTAGTCAAGAGTAAGGATACAAATGAACCCTCAGGGTCCCTCCCAACTCTACAGTTCTATGATTCTAATGTATAACTTGCCACTGCAGCAAGTTGGAGGCATTATCAGCTGATTGCATGCATATTTGCATGCATTATCAGCTGATTGCATGCATATTTGGTGGCATATTTGTAGAGGAAGAAGATTCTGGAACTTTGTGCATCTTTAAGACCACAATCCCCATGATGCAGTGCATTCTTGATTGAAATCGTTGTGTGAGAATCAGCTACAGTTTGGTTTTGACACTGTGGGAATCTGTTGCCTGGGGCTTGGAAAACCGAATAAGGAACATCTTTATGTTTAATATTTGTTAGGTTTTATTAAGTTTATTTTGAATTCCTTTTGCATATTGTTTCAAAATATTTTGTTACTTTTGGTGTCTACTTTCAATTGTGGGATTGGGTATGCTACAAATCTAAATGCATTTTCAGCACCTAAGGGTCCACACCTGAGACCTTCCGCATGCAAAGCAGATACTCTGTCACTGAGCTATGGCCCTTTTATGTACACATTTATAATAATTTTATATTACAACTGTGTTGTATGTGAGCATTTTCCAGATAACAAGAAAGTTAAGCCTTCCTCAGAAGCTGCCTACCACATGTTGGCTAATCGTGTGGAAGGAAGCTGTGCCTCCTTAAAAGGTAAAGGGACCCCTGACCATTAGGTCCAGTTGTGGCCGACTCTGGGGTTGCGGCGCTCATCTCGCTTTATTGGCCGAAGGAGCTGGCTATGCCCAATGCTGAAAATCCCCTTGGCTGCACTCCTTAGAACATGACACATTGAGCATGATGTCTGCAGAGGGAAAGCTTAAGCATGTGCATGCCTATAACCTTTCAGGCATCCAGTTGTGTGGAAGTCTATGCATATGTAGGCTTCTCCAAGTATACACTTCAATGCACCAATGCCCACATGGTGGGGGTGGATGTTGTGTGTGATGTTAAGGGACAGGTCAATAAGCACCAACCTGCTCCATATGGTAAGCCCTATGTGGGGAACAGTGAGTGCTCACTGGAAGGACAGATTTTGAAGCTGAGGCTCCAATACTTTGGCCACCTCATGAGAAGAGAAGACTCCCTGGAAAAGACCCTGATGTTGGGAAAGATGGAGGGCACAAGGAGAAGGGGACGACAGAGGACGAGATGGTTGGATAGTGTTCTCGAAGCTACCAGCATGAGTTGGACCAAACTGTGGGAGGCAGTGGAAGACAGGAGTGCTTGGCGTGCTCTGGTCCATGGGGTCACAAAGAGTCGGACATGACTAAACAACTAAACAACAACAAATGTGGGGAACACAAGGTCAAAAGAGAGATTTAGACGTTAAGCATATGCGGAATGGTTCTGGGAGTGGAGTTGACGTTACCCTATGAAAAGAAATCAGCAGTGTCATGATTCTGTAAGCTCCCAAAGATCAAATGCTGGCAACTTTATATATGTAAATTATTTCTCAAAGGATTGTAATGAAATAGCACTACCCATAAGCTGAGGACTCACACTAGCTCCACAGTAGCCTTTTTCTGAAAAGCCTTTATATAAGGAGATGTTGTTTGAGTTGAAGTCATGTTGCTCAGCAACTGATGTGTTTAACTTTTTTTTATATAACATTTCATAGCTCATGGGATTTTCAGCATTAGAGCTAATTTATAAGAAGGCTCCAGTGTAGTTTTCTGAAGTTTACTTTACCATAAGAAAACATTTCCAAATAAATGGTGTAATCTCCATGATATGTATATTATTTGTAGGCTCCTTGACTAGCATTATTATTGAAGCTTTGATGGATGGGGTAGGCTCTCACTGAAAGACCTAAGGTGACAGGTTAGAGTTTTTGTGTCCCAACCCCCACCCCACTTCCAGTTCAGCTCACTCTTCTCTTCCCCCTCCATCCCAAACTGAGAGATATGTACAGGCCTTTTACTATTTTGGTTAATTAATTATCTTTATACATTTTGTACAGAATAACTAATATTCTGGCTGGAAGGTACATAGCTAAATGAACTCTTTGTGGGTTGACTAGAAAACTGTAGACACAAATATTCAACACAAGTATTCAGACAGAATACTCCCCCTTCCAGTTAAATAAAAATAATCCCTTCTGTATTTTCAATGTCTTTCCCCCAGGCTTAACAGAATTCAAGATTAGTCTGTGTTGCTCACAATCTGGATATCTGGATTTCTTTTTGCATGTATGTGTGTGTGTGTGTGTGTGTATGTGCAGACTGGCAAGGTACTCTCAATGGGCCTCGTCACCCAAGCCCTGAAAATTCAGTACAATGTGGACATTGTGATGAAGTCAGGGCAGTGGGCCTTTTGCTGTTTGAGGTACTCAGCACCTGCCCAAATTTACCATCTTCCAAAGTTGCTTTCTCCTATAACTACAGTTATAGACTCTTGAGAGTCCCATGGACTGCAAGAAGATCAAACCTATCCATTTTAAAGGAAATCAGCCCTGAGTGCTCACTGGAAGGACAGATCCTGAAGCTGAGGCACCAATACTTTGGCCACCTCATGGGAAGACTCCCTAGAAAAGACCCTGATGTTGCGAAAGATGGAGGGTGCAAGGAGAAGGGGACGACAGAGGATGAGATGGTTGGGCAGTGTTCTCGAAGCTTCCAACATGAATTTGACCAAACTGCGGGAGGCAGTGGAAGACAGAAGTGCCTGGCATGCTATAGTCCATGGGGTCAAGAAGAGTTAGACACAACTAAATGACTAAACAACAACAACAATAACTACAGTTAATAATAATAATAATAATAATAATAATAATAATAATAATAATAATACTATATTTATACCCCACCCATCTGACTGGGTTTTCCTGTTAAAATGCATATAATAATGAGAGGCTGACTATCTTGGGGTACAATTGAGAGTATTGGGTGATGTTTTGGCTAGGGTGATTAGAGTTGGCTGTACCCACCTTTTCTATCCCTCGTCTGCCTTCTGGAAGTCATCCTAAATTCTCTGGCCAAATGTCTTATATGACCCACTATCTCCACTGCTCGTTTTCATCTAGAGCTGAGCAAACACGGGGAGAAAAATATGTTCATAAACATTTGCTCAAATAAACACCACAATTTGCTTACCTGGTACCCACAGACCCTTTTATTCCCTTTTGCCAAATACTGGGACGAGAAAATGTTTGTTTCACAAACATACTTGCCTTAATGGAAAGTGTCTTGAATTCTTGATGATACTTATGGCTGTGAGAGGGAGTTTGTGTGGCTATCTTGAAAACACTTTTGGAGTTTCATAGTTATCTCCTCAGGGATCAGTGTGGTACTCAGAGACATTGCTATAGTGTCAAAAATTAGATTCTGACTACAAATTTTAAATAGGACATAGTGAACTAGTTCTGCAATGTATAGTTGAATAAACTAGCTGCCATATAATTAATTTTTCAGTGACAAATTCATTGGATGCAAATGTGAAAATATGTGGGGGGAAATGATAGCTAAATTAATTGAAAACATCCCTGCAAATATTTGAACAGTTAGAACCAGTTGACAATCAGTAGATAAAAGTCTGTGGGCCAGAAGTGGTTGTCACTTCCTTCTGGATGGAAATAAACATGATGGCCTTTTTTAAAAAATAAAGCCTTTGAGCCTGGTAAAATTATCAGCCATTTTTGTCATCGGCAATGAGTAGTTTTCACCTGCACAGCAACACTTTCATGATGTAAAAAATAAAATAAAATAGTCATGAATACATAGGGTGGTGTTCAACTAAGCTTTACTCAAGGTAGACCTACTGAAATTCATGCTCCTCCATTTCATTGGCTCTACTCTGACTACACTTTAGCTGAGTAACAGCCAATATATCCCATTTTTGACAGGAACAGAGTATCCTGGGAGAGAGCATGGTGGACTAGCTAGAACTTCGGAGTACTCACATTGTAAAACAAAACAAAACAAAACAAATTCCAGGTCCTATTTGGTGGTTTTATTTGCTAACTCTTAATTTCCTTTTGGAAGAAAGGCAGGACATACATTTAAAAAAGTAAGCTAAACAGCAGTTGTCATCATAAAAAATTGGCCGCTATAAATGTATCTTTATCAGAGTGGGACTTGGTGGGTCTGACATAATCTCATTATGGAATTATGTTGACAGCTAGCAATCACTCTGCTTTCTTCTAAAAGCTTGAAATTTACTCATCTTGCTCTAGTTTATTTCCATGTCCATAAGTCAAACTAATGAGTCTATATTAGGTATTTTCCACTTGCCTGGGCCCACACAGGTTTCCCACTATTTCTCTGATATGCTAACAGGTGGCCTAGCTAACTCCTTCAGGATCCTTTGGTAATGACATCAGGTTCAAGTGATTTTTATTCCTTCAGACTAAGCAAGTATTATTGGATACTTACATTATCAAGGGTAATAACAAATGCAGCACACAGCTGCTCTACGGTTGGCAGGGAATTCATTTTTTTATTTCTGTCTGATGTGAATTTCTGTTGGAACTTCTAGGTTTATCTTTTAGCAGGTTTTATATTCTGTCCAGAAGGATTTCTCTTCACTTTGTGAATATACAATATACCCCCTGTCTCAAGTCTGTGAACCATACCAAACTTTTTGTTAAGCAAGCTAAGTCGATCATAGAAGCGATGGGGAGGTGGAAGATAAAGTGCATTGTCCCTTGTACAGAGATTTCAGAGCTTGTGTTTTGAGAGACCTTCTGACAGCAAGAGGTGGCCGGACCAGGACTGATATTGCCTGTGATATGTTGGCAAAGGGACAAAGCAAAAAGTAATGCACTATTATCTTTCACCTCGGCAGTACCACAAACACATGTCTGCTGGGCACAGGGAACCCCTTTATGCTTTCCTCCAAATAGTCTGAAGGCATTCTTTGGGAACAAAGTGCAGCCAAAGCTTTTAGGAGGATGACAGAAGTTAGATCTTGAAAGTATTCTTGAAAATATTGGTCAACAAATTAAACCAATGGGAAATGGGGCACTGCCCACCCACCCCAGTCTTAATTCCTCCAAGCTCACCTGCCCTTTTCCTTAGGACCAGTCCAGGGGGTGGCAGTACCTCTCTGCTTCGTTTCAGCATTGCCCTTGTAGGAGCCAACTCCTGGGGGCTGTGGGGGCTTCAGCCCCGCAATAAAATATTTGTTGGCATTCCCATTCAAATGGTGTGTGTGTGTGCACTATGTCATGTGGGGTGGAGTGTATCTGGGCACCCACAATATTTTATTCAAGTTGGCACCCCTGCTCAGCAGAGAGGAGGATGGGGACAAACAATAATTAGTTGGCTCTTCCTGTCATTGGCTGTGGCTATTCTTGTCACTGGCTCTGGCATTGCCTACTGATGACCTCCTTGTTTTCTGTCCTACGAGCTCTAATTGGCAACAGCCACTGCTGAGGCCCAAAAATACTGGGAAAGATTTCTGGAAGTAATTAAAGAAATGACAAATGAACACTTACGTTGTGATAGGCTGGTGTATCTTTTAAATTCCCCATCCTCTAAAAAAGGAAACCTGGATCACCAAGCCATGAGCTTTGGTTGGTATTAAATCTATTAATAGTGGCTAGAATAACATATGCCAGATACTAGAAAGATCAAACAGAATCCGAAAGAACTGTTAAAAGTAAGGGAAACAACTGAACTGATAAAATGAGCAGCTTACAGGAAGCTATATGTTAAAAGTAGGTGGAATATCAAGAATGGTTGTGAGCTGGGTACTTGACTGAAGACAGAACCAAGTGCTGGAACAAAATACAATAATATATCTTCTGTGATATTATGCAATTAGTTAGTACAAGAGCTCAATCCTACACTCTTTTTACATTTACTGGAAAGTCTTAGCATCCCAAGAAAGCGAAGCTGAAATTACACCAGTGTATGTTGCTTGCCAGTGAAGTGGGACTATTGGATTGCTCTACTTAATATTTTAGTTTCCTGTTGCTTTATGAGTGTGGGTGTGCAGATTTTATTATGAATGCAGTTTTGTGCCTGTTTTATCATCATTTGTCCAGAGATGCCAAATTAATTGTTTGTTGACATAAAATCTCTCTCTCTCTCATTCTCTCTCTCTCCCTCTCTCTCTCTCACACACACAGAGTGTAAACCCATATGAAGGTTGCAAAGTGAACATTTAAGTTTAAACTCCTAAGGACAATTATTTGGAAAATTATTTGGAAATTGGTTCCAATGAAAGCATTGAAATCCCCCCTACTATGCTCAAGATTAGGATGGAGGAGTATAAATCAAGCATACACAAGAAGATGTTTTGCTTAAAGGACTCTGTATTCAACATGTGACACATTAACAGACAAAGAAACCTTGTTCCTCCATAATGTAATCAGCATATCCTATGGTCTCCTCAGGCTTTTCAGCATTCACTTTCTCATTTCCATAAACAAGGCTACAAGACTGTTTCACTCAGTCCTAGGAAACCCTGAGGTTAAACCAAGAACTCCTTTCTAGAACGCATTATGCTGTGTTAAGTACATTTCTTCCTTGCTATTAATTTACTGTGGCATGGCATGAAGAAGATTGCATCACAATTACAGTGTACAGTTTCAGGAATATTTTGCCTGCATGCTGGTATGGAATAACACTTGGCTTAGAATTTGGTCTGATCTCCAACCAATCCTTGCTTCATATTTTGTATGATTACAGCCATATATCCAAAACAGGTGAGTGCATAATATCCTCACTTTGGAGGTGTGTGTAGCCTGGTGGGGGGTGGGATGGACAAAGGGCAGTTGCTGAAAACCAGTTTTTGCTTAGCCCTTGGATATGTATGCAGAAAACAATGTATCCACAAAACACTTCTTGTCCTGGGATTTTGCTTGAGGGCCAGAGAAAATCTGCTTAGGAAGCAAAAGGCCCCCTTCCAGGTTTGTGTTGCTTCAGAGGGGGGAAAATATTCAGAATCTCAAAGATTTATTATTAAGGCACTGTTCTTGATTTGCCCAAAACACAGGCCAACACATAAAACTGCAGCCTGGACCTGGCTGACATTTTCATGGTTAAGCAGCACAATGAGTCATCAGCAAAAGAAATGGCCAAAATTAAGCCTTAGCTAAAACAGGGCTGCTTTCAGATGTCTTCTAAAAGTCAGGTAATTGTTTTTTCCTTGTTTATTTCCTGATGGTAGGGCATTCCACAGGGAGGGTGCCACTATTGAGAAGGCCCTCTGCCTGGTTTCCTGTAACCTCACTTCTCACAGGGAGGGAACTGCCAGAAGGCTCTTGGTGCTGGACCTCAGTGTCTGGGCTGAACAATGGAGGTGGAGATGCTCCTTCAGGTATACTGGGCCGAGGCCATTTAGGGCTTTAAAGGTCAGACCAACACTTTGAATTGTGCTCGGAAATGTACTGGTAGCCAATGTAGATCTTTCAAGACCAGTGTTATATGGTCTCAGTGGCTACTCCCAGTCACCACATTGTGCCACATTCTGGCTGTCACATTCTGGATTAGTTGTAGTTTCCGGGTCACCTTCAAAGGTAGCCCCACGTAGAGCTCATTGCAGGAATCCAAGCGGGGGATAACTAGAGCATGCACCACTCTGGCGAGACAGTCTGTGGACAGGTAGGGTCTCAGCCTGCGTACCAGAAGGAGCTGGTAGACAGCTGCCCTGGACACAGAATTGACCTGCACCTCCATGGACAGCTGTGAGTCCAAAATGACTCCCGGGCTGCACACCTGGACTTTCAGGGGCACAGTTACCCCATTCAAGACCAGGGAGTTCCACCCACCTGTTTGCCCTTGTCCCCCAGAAACAGTACTTCTGTCTTGTCAGGATTCAGCGTCAATCTGTTAGCCACCATCTATCCTCCAACCACTTTCAGGCACCCACACAGTACCTTCACTGCTTTCACTGGTGCTGATTTGAAACAGAGATAGAGCTGGGTGTCCGCATACTGATGAACACCCAGCCCAAATCCCCTGATGATCTCTCCCAGCGGCTTCATATAGAAGTTAAAAAGCATGGGGGAAGAGGATGGAACTCTGCGGCACCCCACAATTGAGAGCCCAGGGGTTTGTTTCGCTTTTACTTAGTGTCAGATCACCCACATCCATAGAGGTAAACACCAGGTCTAAGGCATGTCCACGACTGAGTTGGACCAAACTTATTCAGGGACAGCCCCATGAGGGCCATGCTTTCCATGAAGTCCCGAGCGCCTCCTTGTAAGGTTGTGTCAGCATGGATGTTAATATCCCCTAGGACAACCAAAGTAGGTGTCTCCAGGAGCACATCCGCCAAGACCTGAAGCAGCTCAGCCAGGAAATCCTTGGTGCAGCAGGGAGGTCGGTACACCAAAAGGAATCCTGTACTACCCTATTGCCCAACTTCCAGAACATGCATTCAGAGAACTGGGTCTTCCCAATAGTACACCTGGTGTAAACTAATGACTTCCTAAAAATCACTGCAAGCCCCCTTCCCCACCCGTATGACCTGGGTTGCTGTGTGTAAGAGAAACCTGGTGGACAAGCAGCAGCAAGAACAGGCCCATCTGCTTCATCCAACCAAGTCTCTGTCACACATGCCAGGTCGAGTCCTCCATCTACGATCAAGTCATGGATGGCAGTGGTCTTATTAATCATTGACCTGGCATTGCACAGCAGCACCTTAAGGCCCTATGGGTCTCCCTTGCTGATTCTGGTATCCCTCCGGTCAAGACCAGACCTGGAGGCAGAGATGGTCTTCAAACAATGACTAAACCTGCCTCCTCAGTAATGACATGGTCTGACCTTAGCCTAACTCCTCCTCCTACCCGTGATCACTGAGATCGGGCATCTCATTGCACCCCGCCCCCCGTGGAACCTGCCCCAGCCATTCTGTTGTTAATAATAATAATAATAATAATAATAATAATAATTTATTATTTATACCCCGCCCATCTGGCTGGGCCCCCCCAGCCACTCTGGGCGGCTTCCATAGAAACCAGGAAACACTAAAATATCATACATTAAAAACTTCCCTGAACAGGGCTGCCTTAAGATGTTTTCTGAATGTCAAGTAGTTGTTTATCGTTTTGACATCTGCTGGGAGGGCGTTCCACAGGGCGGGCGCCACTACCGAAAAGGCCCTCTGCCTGGTTCCCTGTAGCTTTGCTTCTCGCAATGAGGGAACCGCCAGAAGGCCCTCGGCACTGGACCTCAGCGTCCGGGCAGAACGATGGGGGTGGAGACGCTCCTTCAGGTATACTGGGCCGAGGCCGTTTAGGGCTTTAAAGGTCAACACCAACACTTTGAATTGTGCTCGGAAACGTACTGGGAGCCAATGTAGGTCTTTCAAGACCGGTGTTATGTGGTCTCGGCGGCCGCCCCCAGTCACCAGTCTAGCTGCCGCATTCTGGATTAGCTGTAGTTTCCGAGTCACCTTCAAAGGTAGCCCCACGTAGAGCGCATTGCAGTAGTCCAAGCGGGAGATAACTAGAGCCTGCACTACTCTGGCGAGACAGTCTGCGGGCAGGTAGGGTCTCAGCCTGCGTACCAGGTGGAGTTGGTAGACAGCTGCCCTGGATACAGAATTGACCTGTGCCTCCATGGACAGCTGTGAGTCCAAAATGACTCCCAGGCTACGCACCTGGTCCTTCAGGGGCACAGTTACCCTATTCAGGACCAGGGAGTCCTCCACACCAGCCCGCCCCCTGTCCCCCAAAAACAGTACTTCTGTCTTGTCAGGATTCAGCCTCAATCCATTAGCCGCCATCCATCCTCCAACCGCCTCCAGGCACTCACACAGGACCTTCACCGCCTTCACTGGTTCTGATTTGAAAGAGAGGTAGAGCTGGGTATCATCTGCATATTGATGGACACCCAGTCCAAACCCCCTGATGATCTCTCCCAGCGGCTTCATATAGATGTTAAAAAGCATGGGGGAGAGGACGGAACCCTGAGGTACCCCACAAGTGAGGGCCCAAGGGTCTGAACACTCATCCCCCACCACCACTTTCTGAACACGGCCCAGGAGGAAGGAGCGAAACCACTGTATAACAGTGCCCCCAGCTCCCAGCCCCTCTAGACGGTCCAGAAGGATGTTATGGTCGATTGTATCAAAGGCCGCTGAGAGATCCAGCAGAACTAGGAAACAACTCTCACCTTTGTCCCTAGCTCGCCGGAGATCATCAACCAGTGCGACCAAGGCAGTTTCGGTCCCACTCCCAGGCAGCCCTGACCCTCTCCCCTTAAGAACAAAATATAAATTATGTACTACACCAATAAAACAGTAGAAACTAAACAAATAACCAAAACCCCCTAAAATGAGACTAATTTCTAGCCCCAACTAAACATTTAGCCCACCCTCAACATAGCAAAAAACAAAAGCAAGCCAAACAAAAAACAACAACAAAAAACAACAATTAACATTTAAGACTATGTTAAAACATTTTAAAACATTTTAGATTGATGCTGCCTCTCAGGGGCTGGGCCTTGGAGCAGGGAGCGGTCCTCCCTCCACACCCACAGCAGCAGCAGCAGCAGTGTCCCGATGGCCTCCTGGAGCCTTTTGGCTGTTTAGGAACGTGTGGACCCTGCTTCCTAGGTCAGATGGAGAAAGGCCTTGCGGCAGGGCATGGTCTTTCCTCCACACTCACAGCAGCAGCAGATGATCAGCAGCTACGTTACAGTCTTGCCACATGGCATCTGTAACTGCAGGGGGAGGTTATTATCTAAGGCCCCTAGATTGTAACTATGTGAAACAAACTTCTACTAACTAACTTTTGTTTGGGATACATTGTACCATAACCATTTCGCTATGCTTAACTCCATGAGAATTCACCTGCATGTTAGTTTCTCCTAGTAAGTGCATTTTGCACTTTTCATATGCATCATATTAATACACAGATTTTTGCAAAGTGATTTCCCATAACATAACACATTTCTGTATGTAATTTTTGTGTTTTTCATGCACAATAGTATATGCCCTATTGTACACATCACTGGTTGGAGAACGGCATTGTAAGAGTTGGAGAAGTGCAAATTTCACAGAATAACGGTGATTCAGTTTGCATATTGTTTCAGAAAGTGTGAATTAGATAGGTTTGCCTTTAAATGCAAATAAATTTCCTCCCTCATCCTTAGTAACCACACAGCAACTGGTAATCTGATTTTACCCCCCAAGAGGTTGTGTTCATGGATTTGAGGCTGCACTATGGGAATATGCGTGCAGAATGAAGTCCTGACATAACTGCATTCTAGGATTAATATAGTTGGTTAACTTCATGATGATGATAAATGTATTCCCTAAGGACCCAGAGTAATATAACAGTATAAGTGATATTTGATTGTGCCCGTTGACTTGCTGGCAGACACAGCACACTCATAAACCCAAAGAGAGCTGATGGGATCATCTGAGAATTACCAGATGTAAAGGTGTTTGTTTACATTTAGCAAAAACTGGACCATTAATAGAACTAATGGATGGTACCCATTTGGTTGTGTATGGCAGAAGGGGAAATCCAGCATCATTGAAATGAAACAGGAATTAATAAAGGTCATGAGAAGAAGTCCAATAGAATTAGATCAAAGTTATGAGAGAGGGAAAGAGAGGGAGAGTAGAATGATGTGCAGAATTTTAGTACTTTGCATTATGACTTTTGTTACTGGTTCCTTTAAAGCCCCAAGGAACACTTTATAACGTCAAATAAAATCTCATCTGGTCCTCTTGTGGTATTTTTACCATTTGAGAACTGAAATCCCATGAGGAGGCCAAATGTCACGTTACATCAGCCCTTTAAATGTTGGAATGCAGCAAACACTGTGTAAAGAACTCCAAATCATGGGATTGGCAAGATTTTCATGCTCATGATGATCTTCTCTTCTGTTGACAAGGCATATTTCTTCAAAGATTTTGTAAACGTCTCGTAAGGCATGCATAGCATCACACGGGCCCTTGGAGTGGCAGACTCTCTCTAGGCAAGAAATGTGTTAGCAACGGGTCACATTTCTGGTTTCTGTTGGTTTCTGATGCTTTCTTTTGAGTGGACAGCCAGTTTTTAAACAGTTTGTTCCAGTTCTAACTGGGACTACATGTCCAAAAATGTAACAAAGCACCACCTCTATATCAAACATCATGAAGACATTTTCCTGTTTTCAGCATTTGAATCTGGATCCTGTGCCCAGGCACTTGCTAGAAACTCCCACAGAGCTCAGTGAAACTTCCACAGCACAAATCAATGTATGTTTACTCAAAAGCACTACTAAATTCAAATTGGGCATGCAGCCCTAGTATGCTGAAGACTGCATCCTTCACTAAACTATTGTCACTTAGAGCTTGATGTTACCCCATTGCTGTGGACTGAGCTTAGCATCTAGTGCTTACCGTAAGGTCCCTGCCCGCTGTTGGGGGCCAGTTGGATCGACTTCCACCTCTGTTTTCCCACCGTCTTTTCTTCTGAAATGATACTATGCTGAGATGTTGTCTCACTCCATGCCAACCATGGTGTGTGTGTGTGTGTGTGTGTGTGTGTGTGTGGTGGTTTACCGAGTCACCAATAGCAGCTCCATCACTGTTTGTGGTAGTGGGCAAGCTTTGATTCCCCCCCTATAAAAGAATAAGAAATACAAGTTGCAGCCCCACTTGTTTGGCTCAGGTGGCAGTTAGGCACTGGAGTAATCAGTTGGAGGGGAGGGGAGGTGGCAGCCAGCACCCACCCCTCCTATTTCAAGAGTATTCTGTTAAAGGAATCCGGGGGAGGGGGGGCGTGTCTTCTGTCCAAAGCCCAGACGGGGGCCAGGGCCATAGCACTACCCCTATCGGTGATCCTGGGGGAATTCCTAGTTGATGTGCATCAACAGGGCTCCCCCTATCGGTGGTTAACCCTTATTAGACTCCCAGCAGGCTGGCAGGAATCAGATATAGTCATTGGTTCTAATGTCTAAGCCGATACAGTGGTACCTTGGGTTAAGTACTTAATTCATTCCAGAGGTCCGTTCTTAACCTGAAACTGTTCTTAACCTGAAGCACCACTTTAGCTAATGGGGCCTCCTGCTGCCGCCGCGCCGCCGGAGCACGATTTCTCTTCTCATCCTGAAGCAAAATTCTTAGCCTGAAGCACTATTTCTGGGTTAGCAGAGTCTGTAACCTGAAGCGTATGTAACCTGAAGCATATGTAACCCGAGGTACCACTGTACCACTCACATTCTGTAATCAATAAAGTTGTGGCCTTTTTTCAGCCCATTAACCTTAATTCTGGTGTCAGGTATCATTATTCTACAATGGAGGAGGGTTCTGGACCTTGCCATGCAAGTCAACTTTTCAGCATTAGCTACATCAAATGAACAAGCTGGTTATTGAAGCAAATGGGCATTAAAGTTACGTTAAACATCTTTAAACACACATGCTCTAGAGCTTCCCCAAATATTCTACCATTTTGATTTGGGGGCAGGGTAGAAATGTGGCATTTGAAGATGATAGAAATCCCCTATCAAAAAACACATAGATGGTACAACTATTGGTTTTCCTCAGTCCTGTTTGCAATAGCAGGCAGTGGGGAGGCACTTAGCTGAGCCCCCATCCTGCTTAACAGGAAGGAGAGGTGGAGGGGTGAAGTGGCAGGAGATGTCACAGTAGAAAACACACCTGCAAGAGCACTGGATTGGCTCTGCTGGTACATTTGCACTAT
This sequence comes from Podarcis melisellensis, assembly GCF_964234715.1. Lineage (NCBI taxonomy): Eukaryota > Metazoa > Chordata > Lepidosauria > Squamata > Lacertidae > Podarcis > Podarcis melisellensis. The sequence goes on along the minus strand of NC_138539.1, from coordinate 39,992,566 downwards.
GCAGGCCTCACCCCTTCATCTCCCCTCCTGGTAAGCAGCAGGGACTTACTTGCTGGGAGGTCAGGTAAACACCTCTTCCCCACCACACCATCCACTACTGCCTGATTGGCAACGAGACATTCCTTAGTTGTTGCTGTTTTGGCACCATTATCCCCCTCCCCCATATTGCTTTTTCTTTCCCAAAATAGTCATATACCCGATTCCTCCGAATCAAGGAGTGAATGGGATGATGCCACAGTGCTACACAGCCAATCAGATTCCGACACTTGTGACATCACTGATGCAATTGCTGGTAAAGTAGTATGGAGGCAATGTAGATGAAGAAATAGACAGTCCATCCCCCCATGATTGCCAAAAATTGTTGAAAAGGGGAGGAGGTTTTTTTTTAGCACCACTGCTGTTGGTGTAAAAGGTTTAAGTAGTTTTAGTGAAGCTCGTTTATTCTACAAAGTCTCAGTGATGCTATTAGCAGAATCCCCATGAGAGGATATTGAGGCAGAGAACGAAGGAAACTGGCACAAGGACACACAGGAAGGAAGCGGCACATCTGGAATGAGAATCAGGGTTGCATGAATTCCTACAGGCCCACTCCTTTTCCTGATTGAGGTTAGAGTTACAACAGGTCTGGGTGCCCCAATAGGCACATCCTTCTGTCAAAGAAAGCAAACTTCATTTGTAGTAGATGACTCATGAATGCGTAAAGGAATAAATATCTGGAGAAGAGATCAATCATTCCAGGCAATTGTGTTTTTTTTTCCTGTCTTCATATTTTTTCTCCTGCAGAATTCTTCTCAATCAATTTATTTCAAGTATCTTGGCATAGTTGGCACCACACGTCTAGTTTGGGAGCTGTCAGCAGTGAAAGGCAGAGCAAAAGAACAAACAGTGCTAAGTCCCTTTGTAGTGGTTTATAGCTGAAGTGTGCCTGGCATGTTTACTTGTCTAATTTCCAAGAAAAGGCAGAGTATGGTATGACAAGCAGACATGGTCACAACAGGTACTACTAAACAATGTCATCAGAAATCAGGCAATTTCCACCTTGATTCATTTCCCCAACTGGGTGACTCACAACATCCTGTTTCAGAGCTTTAATCCTTTTGCTACATAGGTATTGAATAATTAAAGTTAGAAGAAGAAAAAAGGTAAGGAAGATATCCTACTTGGCTCCACCCTGTGTATGTTTACATGGAAGTAGGTCCTACTGAGTTCAATGCATCTTCCTTCCTAGGAACTTCGCACAGGATTGCAGGCTTAATGGGCCAACAATAGTTGCTGAAAATAGGCTGCAACTTATGTGGGGATTATGTTCCAGAGATTGTGCCTAAAACCAAAATTTTGTATAGTCAAAATACACAGGGTTCAATGGCAGGTGGCATTGCAAAGGTCTTTTCCCCCAGATGTCCGGCCCCTTCCCACCCCCTTAAAAATAACAAATTAAACAATTTTGTCAAGTGTCTACAGCTGAACGCGCAGAAGTTAAATGTGCATTGGTTGTGGGCTTACTGTATTCTAATGAAGTGATATTTTTAAAAACATATCCTGTGTTTCTCTTTAAGTTGAACCAGCACAGCAACTTGCCATCCTTAAAAAAGGGACATGAAAAATGATGGCATGTTTTGAAGAATTACAATAATCCAGAGACCTATTGCTATCAGGTAGAACAATGGCAACCAATGGGATGCCCTCTAGATGTTCCATCATTCCTCATCATTGACCTTGCTGGGTGGGTCTGACAGAAGTTGGAGTTCAACAACCTCTGGAGGGCACCTTGGCTACTCCTGAGCTAGAATCCAGAGATCTTTATAGCCAAAGTGTGAAAGTGTGAAGTGTGCAGTACGTTGGTTCCAATGTAATGTCAATGCTAGCTGCTATATGAATAATTTTGGGGGTTAGCTTGTCCACAGACCAAGATTGCAACCCAGTGTTGAAGCAGGTTGTAATCCAGATTTGCGGTCAAACTGGGTTGTTACTAAAGAGGAAGGAAGGGGAGGATTCCAACTGTATGTGTAGGTTGTGGGAGAGGTAGTATGTAGGCACAGAGCTCATTATATAGTCTTGGAGCTCAGTTACTTCTTAAGTGACTTGGTGTTTAACGTGTAAGGAAGTTTAGAACAACAGGATACAAATCCTTTTTGGCAAACTTTCTCTGTGCTTTAAGGAATGTGAAGATGAACTCAGAAGATGCTTCTGGAAGGTGGAGGGTTCTTGTATCATCTGTACCTCTTTCTCATGCAGCTGTAATGTATGGAAGCACATGAAAATGTTAGCGTGGTGGTGGTAATTCTATTTTTCCTTAGGGCAAAGGCTAGATTACTTTATTGCATTATATTCAGAACTTCAACTGGTTCAGAACGTGGTGGCCAAATTATTAACAGGGGTTGAACAAAGAGCACATCGCACCAGTACTCAAGGAGCTTCACTGACTAACTAGTGTGCTGTTTTTGTAATCTCTTTAAAGCTCTAAATAGCGCTGGTCTCGATAGCTAAAGAACTGCCTTAGTTCACTGGTCAATGTCTCCTTCAGCTATCTTCTAAATAGAAGTATATAGGTTTACATATGAGAAATAGAGATATATTAATTGTTTAGAATTAACTATCATTTTTCTCTGCCCTTGCTCCTGTGTTTTTAACAATAGCAATGCACTGACATTTTGCAGAAGAAGTTTTTCCCAGCAGGGAAATAAAGTGAGGAAAGTTCATTTCTGCATTTCATGCTGCTGTTACAGGCACAGAAGCAAGGCCTGAAAAAGTAGGCAGGCCTAGCTTAACGACTTGGCATCCTACATCAGCGATGGGGAATCTGTGCAGCCCTCCAGATGTTGTTGGACTTCAGCTCCCATCACCCCTGACCATCTGGGTGTGCTGCCTGGTGCTAATGGGGGTTCTGCTCTCCTGCCCTACAGAAAAAGGAAGTGTAGACTGAATACATTAGACGGGAGTCAGGGATACAACATTTGTCAGAAACAGAGTTTCCTCAAATATGATGTTTTTAAATGTGTCAAACTCTCAGGTAGGTGGAAGATCTTTAGTAGGTATTTTGGAGATGCAAGGTCAATGATAGTCAAGAGAGGAATGAATGGACAATGAAGCTTTCGCAGTCAATTCGGCAAAGCATTACTTCATCTTGTTATTATGCTCTTTGGACTCAGTCCTATGTGTGATTCTCTAACGCATCCCCAGTCCTATTGAAATCACCATATTGGATATTTGCCCTTACTGCTGGGCCAGGCCTAATGTGTCTCCAGGTTATAGATGTGTTTTTATATGCTATCGAGCATTTGACTGATGAGGAAACTGGCCACCTTGCAGGGATTGCTGAAACGTTGCAGAGCTGAATTCTCTGTGGAAAAATAAGTTCACATAATTGCAAAAAGGTGCATCCAAAAGTCTAGGAGTAAATTGCACCCCCCACAATATGTACTTTTGGCTTTAAAGCTATTGCAATTCCTCTTTGCGGTTATCTTTTCCACCCAAGCAACAATACTGCAATGAGCAAAAAACTTGGCTTTCCCAGGCACATGCCATCCACTTTCCACTTCTCCTTTTTTGCACCTTATTCAAGCAATTTCTTCTTGCCTCTAATTACTACCAACCTGAACATGTCAAGTATATCCTTCCAGAAACAGGCTAATATATAAACAGAGCCCAGCCAAACTTCAAAGCCTTAAACAAACTGATAAGTCTCCCTTGATTTATTTTTAAGGCTGAGAGAGAGAGGTGTGTGTGTTTGGATTGGGAGATGCAAATGTGGAGCAGAAGAGCACCTGCTGGCTTGTGATCTGACCAGGCCATTTGGCTTGAAAGGCAGAGAGAGAGAGAGAGAGAGAGAGAGAGAGAGAGAGAGAGAGAGAGAGAGAGAGAGAGAGAGAGAATATGTCTGTATGAATGAGTGACAGAGAGAGAGACTCAGAGAAAAGGAGGAATCCATTTGGAATTTGAAAACCAGCGGGGGAGATGCAGAAGAACAAAAGGTCTCTGCAGGCATAATGTGGGCTGCTTTTCGTCAGCTCAGTATCACATTCCCTGCCACAGCATGGCAGACAAATGTGAGGCCAGATGATGTGATGGAGATCAGTCTTTTTCTGAGGGGGTCTGTGCCTGTATCGTATGATAGCAGCAGATGCTGATTCAATGTGGATATAGATGCAGGATGCCTTTTACGAAAAGCAGTGCTCTGTCTGCCTAAGTGCCTGTGGAAGGTGTCGCAACCCTGCTGTCTGCATCTGATGGGCAGTGGCAAAACTGGCGTTGATTATTCTTGGATGGGACTGATTGAAAGAACTATGCGGGTAGCACTCTGCACCCATGGAGCCCTTTGAGGTTATTTTTTTCTTGAATGCTTGCCTCCCCACACCCCCACGTACCAAATGTCCAAAGCCCTTGGGTGCCCCTGAGCTTCTTAGATTGAAGCCTTAATATGGATCTTGTGGACTTTATTTTATTTTTTCATTTATCCCAGCCTCCCTCTAAGGTGCTCAGGAGGATTCTCCCTCGACCCACAACATTATCTTTGCAAAGAGATGGAGGAAGGCGGAGGGGGGGGGAAGGTAATGATTGGCCCATGGTCATCCAAGTCTTGTTTTCAGCTTCTCTCCATGTACACTTGGGAAGTAGGACCACATCCCCAGACCTGGACCTCAACGGTTGCAGAGGAAGATGCAAAAGGGGCTCTGTGCATTAAATGTATGTTATGTACATAGGCCTGGCGCACACAACCAGGGACCCCAAATGGAATGGTGGGAAAGAGCTTACATGCATAACATTGTATGTGAATGGAACCCCTTTTGCACCTTTAACTGCCAAGGTGGGGTGAGCCTTGTAGCCGATTGGAAATTTTAAGCCAGGAATTCTGCCCTAAATCCATTACTCTAGCCACTGCACCAGGGGTCACCAACCTTTTTAAGCTTGTGGGCACCACACATACATGCCTACACAATGACATTTCTCCATTATTGTAGAGATAGACTGAAAAATCCACAGAACTCAGATTCATTGTAATTTGGCTTGTTCAGTGGCCCAGTTCAGATGTCTTTTGCTGTGAGAACTGTATAGGTTCACACAGGCATTTCTCAGACAAAAGGACTGAACCCATCACAGCAAGGTCTCAGATGATCAGGTCCCATGATGTCATGTCACAGCTTGCCAGGAAAAGCATCAAGAGAAGTGACACAAGAAAATAAAGGTCAGAGTCCTGGGAAAGTTCTCAGAAGCTTTCTATAAATCTATCTATATATTTTTAAAAAGGTGTCACAGCCACACATTATCATTAAATCACAGAAAAAACTCTTCTTTATTTCAAATTCTTCTGGTTTTAGTGCTCTTGAAACATTATACATTGTGAACTGCAGTCCATTCTTATCTAGAGAGGATTGCAGGCTTTTAAATCTTGAATCTTCCAATGCTCACATGGAAGGTGTTAATGCAAACCCATTACATCTCTAGGTTAAATCCCAGATAGACGACAGATCTTAGCAATTTCAGCATTTTAGCTTTGTTACTTTAGTTTGACTTTTGATCCTCCCCCACCCTCAGTGAGAGCATCTTGACATTTTTAAATTGCTTTCTTTAAGGTATCACAGTTTTAACCTAGCCATAATGATGCTTTAGGGTCCACTGGTATTAGATGATCATTGGGCATGTTCTTCATACCCACTGTTTTTAAAAAGTGACAGTACCTAAGGCTGCAATCCTAAACTCATTTGCCTGGGAATGGGCTTAACTCTGAGTTAAGATGCATACAGCTGTGCTGTATGGCTGCAGTCTTAGAATAGCTCAGTCAGTTGAGCATGCAGCTCTTAATGTCAGGGCCATGGGTTCAAGCCCCATGTTGCAAAAAATATCCCTGTATTGTAGGGGGTAGAACTTGATGACCCCTGGGGTCCCTTCCAACTCTAAAATTCCATGCACATTTACTTTGGAGAAACTTGATCAGAGTAAATTTGCTAAGGTTTGACCTCTTAACTTTTTATTTATTTATACTAGGCACAAACGCACCAAGCAGTCTTTGTGTTTTGCCTACACTTATTAAAATAGGGTTCTCTATGGAAAGGAATAGATTTCTGCAGGAGACCTGATTGTGTTGATTGCACAGCCAGTTCGTTTTAATGAAAAAAAACCTTAATGAGCAGAAAATTTGATTCTAGCACATCCTTGACCAGCTGGGATCATAGTTTTATAGTGATAGAGTCATCAGATGAAAAATGTGCTTCCTATTAAGACATACTATATTTGCGTGAAAGGAAACAGTAACTGTTCCACACAACCAAATTCGCTCGCAACAGTTACATTTAACCAAGTGATCCAAACCTGAAGCCAGGGGTTTTTAATAACTTATGGCAATGCTGAGGTCACTTGGTTGAGTAGCTCTGCTTGTTTGAATTATCCTTCTCATGGAAAGTGATAACTAAGGAATAAATCCTTCACATTGTTTTTCCTTTTCCAGCAGAAGACAGAGGATAGGAATGCTAGCATATTTTGTTAATTGTCAAAATGGAGGGTTGTCTTTTGTTCTTTCCAGTGCCAGGAACTACAGACTTTCTTGGATACTGTGGCTATAAATCTGTTTTAATTGAAATCATTAGCAGTTTTGCAGCCCATTCCTAGCCATAATTGTCTAAATGTAAGCCCTGGTTAGCTCAGTCTTCATAGAATTCTGTTCACTTGCGTGTTATCAGTCCAGGTTGGCATAGACATTCCTATTGGGTGTAGGGGTGGTCAATGTTTGCTTAACCTTGGTTTATTCATAGAACCCCCTCCATTCCATTTCTGCATCATTCTGTGATTTAAAAAAGAAACATGAACATTCACAGTTCTGGTTAACATTTTCCTTTAAAATATGCAATTTTTGAACACTTTGTAACCTAAAATGCCTATTTTATATGCTTAGTTGAGAATTGTTTCACTCAATTTAAAGAAGTACAAGAACCAAAGGATAAATGTATTCTGATCTGCATATTAGTTCAGGAAGTGCAGATCAGGACAATTCAAATGTGGACCAAACATGTTTTTTTTTAGTATCCTTAAGTAAGACTTTTTTTAAAAAAGGAAAAGCATTCTGATTTTGTACTCCCTAGGAAAGTCCACATCACTTACTACTCCCTAGGAGCCAGAATTTAATAGCAACGGGAGGAGGATACATCCTTGCTGTCTGCTAGCTCTGAAACTGGGATTTTGCCAGATTATGCTTCATCTTTAGCTAAGAGGACTCATCATGTTTCTGGAGCAAAACAAGAGTCATGGGACATGAAATTTATGTTTGCTCTGTTGCATCCAGAAATATAAAGAATAAGCTTTGGCTGCCAGACATTTGCTTTTTAGAATGCAGAGAGTATATGCTTGTGACTTTATTCAAGAAATGAAGTTGTATAATATATCAGATATAATTCAATGTTGGCATCTGAAGATATATGCAACTGTATCTCCATAATGTCCCTAGATAGGTATTGCTTGACAGTAAGACCATATTTATCAAAATGGATATCAATTCAGGTTTGTGCTATTGGGGGATGATTGGGTGGACCATATGAAGTGACTAAAAGGGAAGAACCTAAAAAAGAGACAGAGGACAAGCTCTTATTTCATAAGGCAAGGAGGGTGGCTTTTGCCAAACTGGAAAGATGTGTGTTAGGGCTACTATTAAATGGAGACATGAACGTATGGGGTCAGTGTGCATCAACTGTGAAAAATGCAAAGTCCATGCTTGAGATCATTAGGAAATTGAACATAAAACTCCCAATATGATAACGCCATATATGATGCAACCAGACTTGGAATGCTGCGTATAGCTCTGGTTACTCCACCTGAAACCTCTCTGTTGGAACTAACTACTAAGTGTTTGATGGCAGGGGGCTAAAGCTCCTTAGAGGTGGAATCAGGAGGGAATTCTTGAGACACTCTGGCCAGTAAGGTTTTACTCACTTCCTGTACAGTAAACACCACTGTGAAGACTTGCTTAGACATGTATAGGATTGTGCTGAAAAGGTAAAAATCAGCACTTTGAATTGAACCCAGGAATGAATTGGCAGCCAGCATAGAGAATGGAATAATAATAATAATATTATAATAATATAATAGTTTATTATTTATACCCTGCCCATCTGGCTGGGATTCCCCAACCACTCTGGGAGGCTCCCAGTAGAATATTAAAAACTCAATAAATACATCAAACATTAAAAATTTCCCTAAACAGGGCTGCCTTCAGATGTCAGAAGTCAGGTAATTGTTTATTTCCTTGACATCTGATGGGAGGGCATTCCACAGGGTGGGCGCCACTACCAAGAAGGCCCTCTGCCTGGTTCCCTGTAATCTCACTTCTCGCAGAGAGGGAACCACCAGAAGGCCCTCGGTGCTGGATCTCAGTGTCCAGGCTGAACAATGGGGGTGGAGCGCTTCAGGTATACTGGGCCAAGGCTGTTTAGAGCTTTAAAGGTCAGCACCAACACTTTGAATTGTGCTCGGAAATGTACTGATGTGATATAATTTGCTAATTGCAGGTAAAATATTGGCAGCTGGCTTTTGAACCAACTGAAGCTTTCACAATATCTTCCAAGGCAACCACACACAGAGCAAATTTCTGTAATCTAATGTGGAAGTGATGCAGGCTGCAAACTCATACATCAGGAATGGTGAACCTGTGTACCCTCAGACATTATTGGACTCTAACCCCCCAGCTAGCATGGACAATGGTGGAGGATGATGGGAGTTGTAGTCCAGTAACATCTGGAGGGCTTCAGTTCCATCACCCCAGGTATCTATATCTATATCTATATCTATATCTATATCTATATCTATATCATCTATCTATATGGCAGTAAGTTTCTTTGAACTCAGTGGGGCTCTTTTCTGAGTAGACCTATATAGGATTGCAATGTAAGACATGTATGACCGAGGTTTAGTCTGCCTCCCCAATGAGGTGCCCTCAGCCTGCCAGGTCAGTGGTCAGGGATGATAGACATTGTAGTCCAAAACATCTGAGAGAACAACAGGCTAGGAAAAGCTAGGTTATACATATACCTTCATATAGTCATGAAGGTTTCACAGAATCATAGAACTGTCGAGTTGGAAGGGATCCCAAGGATCATCTAGTCCAGGGGTCTGCAACCTTTAAGACAAAAAGAGCCACTTGGACCCGTTTCCGAAGAAAAAACAACTGGGAGCCGCAAAACTCGTCATTATAAAAATAACTTTTTTGTCACTTTTTTATTATTTCTTTGTTTGACCCCTCAGAATTACTCCTCCTCATAGAAATAAACGTTAAATTAACAAGTTACCTTTTTTTTGGTGTGTGTTCTTTACTCCCCTTCAAAACAGTGACCAGCGTTCATGCCCCTTACAATGTAGTGGGCGGGCAGGTGGGTGGGAAGGTGACGTCGGGACGGTGCGTGACTAACGCACGCATTGCCCCCATGCGACGTCACAGCCAGTACAGCGCCCGCCACAGTGGGGAGTGTCGGGGCACACAATGCGCCTCCCCCCCTCGCTAGTATCCGCCCCGGAGCCACGGCAAAGGTGTAAAAGAGCCACATGCGGCTCTGGAGCCACGGGTTGCAGACCCCTGATCTAGTCCAACCCCCTGCAATGCAGAAATCTCAGTTAATGCAACCATGACAGATGACCATCCAACCATCAGTATATTATTATATTCAAATTACACACACACACACACACACACACACACGACTCCTATCTCTGCAGCTAGTTTATTTCCTTCCAAATTTTGCCCTACCATATTCTATTATTATATACATTATGATGTCAGCCCAGAAAGAAATATATTTTTATTTGTCCATCTGTGTGTCAAAAAGCCTTTATTCTTAAATTTGTTTTATTGCAGAGTTTTATTGCAAATGTGAAGGCAAAGCATTTTCCATGATATAATCTTAAAACAATAGAACAGATCATGAATCCACCCTTTAGGAAAATGTGAGTGTCTTAACCTGCCAGGTCGGATAGTCCTGAAGACATCAAGAGTCACTGGAAATCTTTTGATTCTCTTCTCTTCATGGGCTGCTATCCAGTAAAAAGTGAGTAGAGGTTGGAAAAGTCTTATGGAAATTATATGGCCACTTCTATGATTTAAATCAGTGGCTCTTACAATATTATTCAGGCAGACCCATCAATCATATTTAGCCTGTGAAAGGTCACTGGTCGCTTCTTTCATGACAATAAAGGTCCTCTCATTGGCCATTTATTCCAGTACTGTGCCAAAATCTGTCCCCTAGTACAATGAGCATTTTCTTCTTCTGCAAAACAGGCTTCCATTTTTTCTCTCCCTCTTTTTCAGGGCCCTTGTGAATTTCTGGAGATCTTTGGTCTGTGTGAGGTCTCCGCATTCCTGTCCTCCCCCTCCATGTTTTCATTTCAGTGCATTGTTTGTTTGTTTTAGAATAAAATTTTATTGAATTTTCAAAAGTTTTACATATATACTTCAACACATGATAAATTTGTCTTTTCCTGCCTTCCTGCCCCATTTTCCATGGTGTTTTAATTTCCTCCCTCCACAATAATTTCTATTTCTTATATCAACACATCAATACTGTATTACCTAATTCTTTTGTTGCTCATTTTTCATATTTCAAACATTTATGTTTCAGGTTCTGAACTTGTATGGTGAATCCAGACCCTGGTCTGACCTGTACTAAAATCTTAGGTGGCAAAGTTGGCCAATGGATTTGCTATATTTTATACCATAGTAATTGTTGCATGCATTGCAAACTGTGCTCAGACCCTACACAAGCCCATTTCTCCAAAGTGCTCTCTGTGCATGCCTGTGTAGTTCTTAGGCAGTGATCTGCTGCAATCCTTTGCTGTCCTCTTTTCAACTATCCATGATTCATCAAGCTTAACTGATTCTTGTTCTGAGTCTGCTGGAGTCTGACTACCTGCCTTTCTCTTCTTTGTGAAAGAATCTAGAGTAGCCATTATTTATAGGACTGAGGATTTGCAGAATAAGTCCTGTCTTTCTTGAATTAACAACAGCACTTAAAGTTTGCTACTATTTATACTTAGTTTGTTTTTTCACTGATAAATCTGTTTGAGTCAGGCTGCCCTAGGGATTCTCATCTCATTCCTTTTCAAAAACTAGTTAATAACCATTCATAACTTTAGGCACTCCAAAAGCAAATTAGATTATGCTTTCCAAACTCATTTATTCACTCAATGGAGTTAGATTACCATTATTTTATTTTTCTTGTACACTAGTGCTACAGAAGGAAACCAAAATCCAAAATTTCAGCCCCTCTGGGCTGAATACTCTCTGTTTCTTCACCTGATGTGCCAAGATGTTGGGTTTCTGTTTTCTTTTGCAACTTGCAGGGAACATAGGGTAATGGAAATTTAAGAGAGTGAGGAGTATAGTATAGTATAGTATAGTATAGTATAGTATAGTATAGTATAGTATAGTATCCTAATGGCCAAAAAATTGTTGTGAGTCATGTCCTGAGATCTAAATGTTTATTTCCTCCATGTGGGTCTAGTTGATTCCTTATTGTTTCTTTTCCGGAGTGGTTCCATGCTGCTTTGTGGTATCACTGACTGGTTGTGTTTTTTTGGCTGCACAAGTCCTGGCATGGACTGCAGATCTCGGTATTTACAAATGGTTTCATTGACCTAGTTAAACAGACTAAGGGGTTGATTCTTCTCTTCCCCTTTACATTTTTAGAGCAGTGTATTTCCATTGCCTTAAGCAGAGGGTCCAGGCAATTTACATAGTAGTGCAAGGGAAATAAAATACTTGTGGAGGCTGGGGGTGAGGGGTGGGGGGAAGAGATTGGAAAAATACTAGGACAATGAGCAGGGCCAGCCCAATACATTTTGACACCTGAGGCAAACCGCAAAATGGCAATCCCCCCACCCTCCCTGCCAGAGAAGAAGGGATGAGTGAATATCTACATAATGAATATAGTGAAAAAGCTGGCAGGTCTAATTTATTTTTATTTCCTAAAAGTTTAATACCATTTGATTGTAGAAAACCTCAGAGATTGTAAATAGCAATGAACACCCAGTGTTTTCTCCATTAGCCCCAAGAATTGTTTTCTAATGGTTTTTAAAAGCTGCGCAAACTCTCATGTATAATTTTTAGTAGGCTTTATTCAAAAGCCTACTAAAGCTCCCATATTTTTTTTCCTGATTCTGCTGATATTTAGTGTCAAAGCTCCCCCATATATTCTGTCAGGCTGATCTATTTGGTTTCAAGATTCTATGTTTTAAAATTAGTTATCTGACTTTTTAGCATCTGTATTCATCTGCAATTCGTCAAGTGGCAGAAAGTCTCAATAATGTCTTGTCTCTCAAGCAATACTTTAATTGAAAGTAATGAAAAATTATGGAAGATTGCAAGTCAAATTAATATGCATTGCTGAAGAAAGCAAAAAAAGAGAAAAAAAGAGTTCAGGTTCTCTGTTTATATGCTTTATGGTGTGGTTGCAGCTGAAGTTTAGTTGCCTTTTTCATAATTTAATTTATCTTTTTACATTTTGTTTATGCCAGTGTGCCTAGGGTTTACCCCAAAAGTCCAGGGAATGTATCACTAAAACAAGACAGTATTTCACAGAAACCTTAAATTAGCACTTTGATCCAATGCAAATATAATATGAATCAGCACCTTGTATCTAAAACTCCAAGAGTGTATGCAGTACAGCTTGTGGACAAGTTTTGTGGGAAGTTAATGAGCATCTAAATACATAAGGTTTATGCATATATTTGCTTGTATTTTGGCACCGAGAGTGTCATAAAAAAGTTAGCATTGGTATAGTCCATCTAAAAAGTTCTCAACACTTCTCACTATCTGGTTTATGTATCAAATGAATACCCTGCCATTCATCCAAGGTAACCACAGTTTGCCCATTTTATCTTCACAGCAACTCAATGAGGTTGGTCAAGCTGAGAAAATATGGCTTCTCTTGGATCACCCAATGAGCTTCAGTGATAAACAAGGGTTTGAAACCACTCTTCTGCATGTGGTCTATTTGGAACAACAGGATAGAGTGGGGGGAGTTTGCCTTTGATAGCTGGGTGGAGGGCATGCCATGAACCACCTCCTATTGACAACCAGCTTGGGGCTCTCAGGGCCTGGCATGTGCCACCTGCTGAATGCTGAGCAGTGAGAGACACCTGGGACCTGCCGGGCCACACACCTATGGCTTATCTTTAAGGGAATATTGTTTTTGCCTCCCTTCATGACAGCTGGGGTGAGGAAGTTGTTCTAGGGTGGTTTGGCCCTTAGTGGTAGGGTTGAGACTTTCTGCTAGCACAGGCTATGCCTGCCCACATTTCTATTTGGTGTGGTTTGGTTTGGTGTAAGCATTTAATGACTATAACCTCTTACCATGATCCCTGTCTTGGGTCTTCATTCCAGATGTAGAGCAGAAGTCTTATACACTATCCCACAGTGTCTCTCCAATATTATTTTAGCAATTCTTTCAACACCTGTACAACACAGACCAATATTATTGTGCCCATAAGAGTACAAATGGCTACTGACAATGATGCCTGTATATACTGCATGCAGTACCAGAGGTGGGATGCCTCAGAATACCAAACATTGGAAAACCCAAGTGAGGAGGGTCCTGTTGCAATCATGTCTTGCTATATAGGCTTCCCATAGGCTTCTGGCTGGCCACTGTCACAACAGGATGCAGGACAAGGTGGGTCATTGGCCTGATCCTGCAGGGCTCATCTAACATTCTTATGAGGTTGAATCATAGGGGCTTTCTAAAGCTACAAGTGAACTGAAGAAAGGGCGAGGTTTGAGCTGTAGATTTCTAGCTCATAGATTTAATCACAGCATTACAGCAGCTCAGACTAATAGGGAGACTAATTATAGCATTTCATATCCAGAAGGCTGTAGATAATTACGCCTATATGTAGATGTGCATTCTTATTGCCTGCAGCAGTAGTTTGCAACTGCGTTATCTCCAGCAATGAAGTACTATGATTGTTGCACTGTACACAGGTCCACTATTTAACATGGAGTTGGACAGCAGAGGAACCCGGATGCAAAGGTGGCACAGATTTGCAGGGCAAGAGCAGCTTGTGAAAGAGACAAGGAAGGCTGCACCTGCTGCAATTCTTCCTTCTGCACAACAGCTATATGAGAGAGCAGAAACCTTTTCAGCTAATGTGACTGGATGCCACTTCATATTCTCTTGCATTTATACTAAGGCTGAATACACACCATATGTTTGAAGCACAAGTAAAGCACATATCTTCCCCAAAGAATCAGGGGAACTATAGTTTACCCTGCTCAGAGGTGCAGTTCCCAGAAGCCTTAACGAACTACAGTTCCCAGGTTTATTTAGGGGATGCCTTGTGCTTTAAATGTGTGGTGTGTACATAGCCTAAGGGAGTATAGAAAGCAGAGGGGAAATTGCAGTTATCAGAACCAGTGTGCCTTCAGTGATTGACTGACGGGAGAAATCTGGCTTCAAATTTCAATGCAGCCATAAATCTCTCTCCCCCCGCCTCCCACCTAACCTACCTCACATGATTATTGTGAGGATAAAATAGGAGAAAGCAACTGCTTGATGTGTCAGGGGTCAGAAATGGGAAGAGGTATGTAGGATAGCAGTGGCACGCACAAAAGGAGCTAAGTATAGCTTCCCTTTTCTGCTGTCTGTTGCCATCTTGGGGAAGGGCAACGGCTTTGCTTGCAGAAGGTCCCAGGTTCAATTTCTGCCGTCTCCAGGTAGGGCTGCCAGTAGTGCAGTGAACTACATGAACTAATGATCTGATTTGGTGTAAGGCCTATGCTCCCTTCCCCCCACTTCAGTGCTACATAATAGGCTTGAACCTCACAATGTTCTTCAGGGGAGCCACACATGATTATTCCTCAAAATTATTCAACAAGTGTGCTAGAAACACTCTACTTATTTCAGTTATTTTCCCTTAACAATTTTTAGTTTGGTAAAATACAACAAATAACAGAACAAATAATAAACAAAAAGGAAGGACATCTGTGGTTACTTTTGCCAGAAAATATGTTACATTTTATATGAATAAAAATAGTTGGGGTGCTTCCAGATGGGGTCTTAATACCACAAACATGTCACTCAGCTATCACAAACGGGTCATTCGGAGCAGTTTTTTAATCAGATTTTCTATAGAACGGGTAAATCTGGATTAAATTGGGGGGGGGGAGATGGGTTGGCATTTCTATTGTTCATGATGTTATGTGGATGCTGTGAAAAGTGTGCATGAGTCGGAGCACCAATCCCACAATATACTTCTGTCTTGACATGCCAACATTCAATATTTCCTGATGTTGTCCTTCATAAATTAGAGTTCTATTCCAATATGGCAAAAGAAGCTTCCAACTGCCCCATTAGTGTGGACCAATGCTCTTGAAGTGAGGATTTTTTTTATCATTACCAAAGTCTGTCAAGCATTTCAAAGCCTGTTTTTAGTAAGTTCTGTTTCTTCCATCTTTATTTTATTTTTGCAATTATCCCTGCTGTAATAACCAAAGTTGGTTTTCCGTTTTTAATAGGTTGTTCAAACAGTCCCAGCAACAAAGCTTCAGTTTTGAAATATATTGTTTCTTCTGGTATATCTTTGATAGCATTTACAATGTGTTTCCAGAAGGCCATTCTTTGTGATCATGACCACAAGATACTTTTCAAACCTGCATTTTGTTACTTCTATCTTCAACAGCATGAAGTAGTTAAATCATTTTTTTAAAGAAATATTTCAGAAAGCCGTGTCTAATTTTTAACACCTCTAAAAGCATGTGTGTATATGAACCTTTCTCTCACTTTCAAACCTGAAATTGGTCTCCTACACTTTATCTGGAAATGGTGTAATGCAGAATCAACACACATTTCTGTTCTGGTACTTTGGCCTTGGTCAGCTCACATTCCCTGTGCTACAGAATTATGAATCACAATCACAGAAGTATTTTCACCAGATCCTATAAACTGTTTTGCCAGCTCAGCAGCTCATAGGCGACCTGGTCAGAAGAACAAAAAGACTGAAAAAATCTAGTATCTGAATAAATTTATAATGGCATTTCCCTCTCACTTCCTAAAATGTGTTAGTCCTTGAACCTGGTTCATTCTATGAATGTGGTTATACTTAGAGCCTTATAGTGCCTTTGATCCTACACTTTAATCATGGAAATTAGAGATGGAAAAGGCCTGTTCAGCCCTCTAGTCAGTTTCCTGCTGGTGCTCATATTTCTCACTGAGATCAAGAGCAGTTCTTCTTCCAGATCAAGGGCTGCACATGGATCATAACTTCTAAAATACTGCGCTGCATTGTATTTTGAGAAGCAATGTACAATGAATGATTTAAAAACAGCAAAACAACCTAAGCCCATTCTTCTTGAACTGTCCAGTCCAAAGCAATGGGTAGAGGTTCTAGGCGTGATTGTGATGTGTTAAAGAGAGAGGTAAATTTGTTTTATATGTGCACATGGGTAGCACTGAAGACTTTTCTAGTGTTTATATAATGTGTCCTTTTGTAGTAGAAGAATTGGTTGGTCCCCAACCAGCAGTCTATTCCTGCTCCAGTTTCTGTTTAAGAGTGTTGACTTTTGTTTAGTGGCTGTTGCCCCAATTCAGTGAAGCAGATTTGTGCCCAGAAGTCAACTCCTGTGCAAACAGGAGCTCATCTAGGCTGCAAAAAATGGACTGACTCAATATATTGGAAGCTTTCTTGAAAAGAGATTTGAACTGAACATTAGGAAGAAACATTTTCGAAGGGGAAAGAGCCTTTTGACAGCAGAATGGATGATCTCAGAAGGTGGCAGACTCTCCTTCGTTGGAGAGGTTAGGTAGCCACCTGTCAGGGATTCTTTAGCCATGGCTCCTGCACTAGATGACACTTGGAGGTCCCTTCTAACTCTACAATTCTTTGATCTTTATGGATTTACACATTACTAGCCATAGTGACTAGTGGTAAGCGACTAGTTACAGTTAGAGGTGAACTGTGGCTAATAATCCTGGGTACATCTTTAACAACCACACTGGAGATGCTGAACCACTTGGATTGACATAAGGTTCCCACACAATTATCAATGTCACCAAAGTTCATAGTTAGGAGTATGTATCCCATAATGCTCACCTTCAGTATGAAGGTGGCTATTACAGTGAGCTAACTCAGGCAAGGATTCTTAACTCTCTTCTGCCCTGACTCACTCAGCCAGCCAGCCACTTTACTCCCACTTTCCATTTACCTGGCTGCTCCCTCCTTTGATGTGCACATTAGGCAGCTTGAGAAAGTTGCACATACCAGGGTTGCACATGGGTCACTCTATAACAATAGTCTATATTTGAGGGGATTGGGGAAAGAGATGGGTACTTGCAGGTAGATTGAAGGAGGGATGCAGGTGTGTTTGAGCAAAGGATGCAGACCCCATTACATACTTGTTGGCATCATCACCGGACCACAGTGGAATCTAAACATGTTCACCATTAGGATCAGAAATAACTGAGCAAATTTATAACATGAATTGAGCTCTCTCTCTCTCTGTGTGTGTATAGGTATAGGAATGTTGCTCATCTCTGCACAAAATGTCAGTGATGGTCCTGCCTTTTTTAAACCATGCACCCTGTGTCTTACACTAAGCAGAATTAGCTCCTGCAATGTGATTGGGGAAACACTGTTTTAATTGTTGACTCTTGCACCATTGTTGAGAATAGTGTTCAGTTCCAGCAATTGCATAGAAACAGTGCAGATTTCTCTTTCTTCTGAGCCATTGGGTGAGGATGACTCTGAGGGCTGAAGTCTAAGACCCCACTCAACAGAATGAGCAGGAGGGCTCCCAAATGCAGCATGACTGATTTGGCAGATTTTGATACACAATAATATGCATTATCGTCTGAAGAGCAAGCACTGGCGTCTTGTCACTTGTTTTGGTTCTGGTTGGTGGCTCATCATAGGTCAGGGCCACAATTCTTCCTCCGTGATCCATCATAAATTATTCAGGCCCTGTGCTGAATTCTGTACGGAGGTGAAATCACTGTGGATTTCATAAATCTTACAGATATAAAATAAAAGAGGAGGAAGAAGAAGCTATATGCGAATTCAACCTCTAATTCTGGAGAGATAAATTACAGCAAGATTTTCTTTTTGTTGTTGTTACTTGAATGTGGAACAATCCTTGAGAGTTACTTCCACTCCTCAGTTCTCTCAGTCTGTCAGATACATTGCAAAGCCAGTGAATATTCCCTACCTGGTACACTTCACGTGGCATTTTCTTTCATGTATGGAACTCTTCAGTGTAATTAAACTGTTAAGTCACAACATGAAAGAGCCTGAATTCAACTGCTAGGCATGTATCTTGTGGCAAGTTTTGCAGGAACATTTGTAATGATGATGCACTGCTGCCATGGGGTTTGCAGAGTGGAAGCCTTGCCAAGCTGTTTTTTTAATATCCTCCGTAGTAGTTTTAATTCATATAATTTTCAACAGAAGGGCATGAATGAGTAAATTAGAAATGAATCAAAACGCCAAGGGAGATATAAAAATGCTCTGCTGAGTTGCAAAATCCAAACGGGAGTCTTAGCCTGCTGCTAGCTCACCTTAGCTGGCATTTATTGGCCCATATGGAAAGGCTCTATCTCATCTACCTTTTTCTTTTTATAACCCAGATAGAGGAAAAGCCACCTTAGAAGAGTAGGATCAACAGAGATGACTTCCTGGAATCAGCCTCTCCAAAGAGCCACCCATTTAGAAAGAAAATCTCCACTTAATTTGGGGGCTGTGTTGCACTGGCTTCTAATATGCATGTTGACTGCAGCTGGGGTAAGTGCATGGATTGCTCCTGCATGGGCAAAATCTAACACAATACATTCACATGTGTAAGAGTCTTTTTTTAGACATAATTTATGGATTTTCACAAGTTTTACTTATATTTCAATAAACGTTTTTCTTAAAAAATTGACTTCCCACCCTTACTTCCATGATCTTTATATTCCCACCTTATACCTCAGGCTTTATATGACATACTTTAATCTAATACACTTATATTCTGTTTCACTTATCATTGTTTTCATTCTGCTGCTCATAATTTGATCCCTGCTGCGTTCTCATTTGACTATAACAGTTCTTCAAATAGTTCAAAAAAGGGTCTCCACTCTTCCATAAACAGTTTCTCTCTCTTTTTTTTTTTGCTCTCAGTTTCACCATTTTCACATAGTCCATTAACTTTTGAAGCCATTTCTCCTTAGTTGGTCCTCACATGTGCAAGAGCCTTGATTTCAGTGGCCTTGGGAAGCTTACCTCTCTGTTGGATTGCGACTCACATATTTTATACAATTTTGCCCCAAACTGGTACCCTCCACCTGTTTCAGACTCCACCCCACATCTTGAACATTCAGGCTTTCACTGCAAGAGTGGATGTACCACCTTATCTGCATAATTGATTGGCAGCCAAGGAGCAAGCTTCTGTAGAGGAGGAAGTCTTAAATGTATCACAAAACATTTGCTAGTGAAAGAAGAATTTAAATGTTTGACCCAGCCTGAAAAAGGCTGTTAAACTAGACAATCACTTTTCTTTAGATAGAAGGGGGAAAAAACTTCACTTATTATACTCAGCTGCTTCCTCCTATGATAGGAGGCTGTAATTAGTTTCCCATGCAAAACCTTGGCAGCTAAGTCAGTCACTGTAAGGAGGACCAGGTTCCACAGAGTATTGAGGAGGTTTCCTGCTCTCTTTAGAGTGTTGTGTTAACGGTGGCTAAAACGGTTTACTGAATGATCTTACACACTAGTTCTGTTTGGTGGGTGAGAGATAGACATGACACCAGTGAAACAGCCACCATCTTAATCCACTCCTCCAGAAGTATCTGGTTGTTTATCAGCTGAGCCCTCTGGTTTGGCAGTGCTAATGCCAGATTGGTCTGCAATAACACCATGCTAATCAACAACTGGGAAGTGGGTGGCGCTGTGGGTTAAACCACAGAGCCTAGGATTTGCCAATCAGAAGGTCGGCAGTTTGAATCCCTGCGACTGGGTGAGCTACCGTTGCTCAGTCCCTGCTCCTGCCAACCTAGCAGTTCGAAAGCATGTCAAAGTGCAAGTAGATAAATAGGTACCGCTCCAGCGGGAAGGTAAACGGCATTTCCGTGCGCTGCTATGGTTCGCCAGAAGTGGCTTAGTCATGCTGGCCACATGACCCGGAAGCTGTACGCCGGCTCCCTCGGCCAGCAAAGCGAGATGAGTGCCACAACTGGACCTAATGGTCCTAATGGACCTTTAATCAACAACTTGAACACTGATGTAGGGACAAGCCTGGCATGCGCTGCTGAGACCTGACCTAACTTAGGTACTTGGCCCACCCAGGTACTTGGTGAAACACCAGCCCACACCAGGAGGTCAGATGGAGTGTCACCATTGTCCATAGGAGTTGCATCTACTGGAAAGCTTCTTGATCTTGAGACAGGCTTAGAGGATTTGTATCTGGTGTTGGGCCAGAATGGGGATGGAGCTGGTGCACTGACCACCCTGGTGCCCAGTGCCTTCCTGGGTGTTGGAACCCCAGAACAGTAGTCCTGTGTCGCTTTAATGTTCATGTGGTGGCTGCTATTGGGCCAACTTCATGGCTTCTATGAAAACCACGAGGCTGTCTTAAATGGTCATCACTTGAACATAGTCTTTGCCCCAAGTGTAAGGGACTGGCTGGATGACCAGGAGTGGTGGGAGCCACCAGCCAAGCAAACCCCAAAGGAGAAAGGCTCAGAGGCTGGAGATTGGTGGTGGGACAGTGAGGAGAGGTCAGAGGAAGAAGAGTAGGGGGAGTTGTTTGATGCTGAAGAGGCAACAGAATTTAGTGAGCAAGGAGAGCCTGTGAAATGGAGCAGTTTATACTCAGATACTGAAGAAGAGGAGGAAGGGGCAAGAGGCTGCAGAAGAATCTCAGGAGTTTGCTTCTCCTACTGCAACACGCTTTCCTCCCCACTTGTCTCCAAGGACATGCAGGCTGATGTGAAGAACAGGTGCCCAGATGCAGTTTGAGGCTGCTTGAGCACAGGTGCCCAGATGCAGCTTGAGACTGCTTGGGAGACATCTACCATAGTGGAGGTAGAAGGAAGGGAGACTCAGTCCTGGCAACTGCTCTATAAAGGCAAGACCTGCCAGGAATTGTTGTTGAACTGTATGCTGTTTTCTTGACAGCACTGCACTGACTTTGCGTCTTGTGGGCTGACCTGCAACTGGACCCAGTGATGTTTATGCAATACCTTGCTAATGTGAGTAGCCCTGGATGTCCCAAATGAGTACTCATAAACAGTTTCCTCATGGGAAGTGATACACAAATGAAATTATTATATATTTACTACTATTATTGCCAGCACCACTATTACTGCTTGTGGGCAGAATCTAACAAAGTCACTCATTCTGTCAAGGCAAGAACTGCATTGTAAGTTGGGAGGCCATAATTATTGGTTAGTTTTAGTAGCAACTTCTGTAGTCTTGAATATACTTTCCCCAATCTCCAAGACCACAGAAAGTGCTGCAAGTCACATGTTGCATTTACTTGTTCAAGTTTACACTCTGAGACAGGCAGGTGATCTGTTAACCAGCTCATAGAAACAGAATGAAGATAAAGAAATCTAGATAATCTCTGGTATTTAGACAGAAGGCCATCACATCATTGCTTTATGAGTTGCAATGACACTTTTCTATCAAAAAGGAAGCTTTTTGGACCAACTACTTTAATTAAACAATCTGACTCTGTGTAGGTTTGGCAGTTAGAAACCCTGCCCAAAATGGCTATTTATGAGAACCACGGGATGCAAAACTGAATAATAGAGGTTTGTTCTTAGCAAATGGTATTCAGGCTAGTAGATGACCGCACCCGGAAAGCATGATGCGCTTCATTACTGATGATGTTTCAACAAACAACTGATTATCTGATATTTGTTACTGAATCCTCCAGGCTAATTTTTGGCCTTCTATTGCATCAGAGCAACTTGTAGTGGGGCAGACTTGGTATAGCAATTTTAGGGGGAAGACATGGAAGAATTGCCCATTGGCTTTCCAAATGACATTTCCCTCCCACTGCAAATAGTGTGTACTGATATGGATCAGAACTCTGTTGGGTGCAAATGGTTAAAATTCCTCCTCTCTGTACACCATGGTCCTGATTGAAGTTGTGCCTCCCAACATTGGCTACTTAGTGAAAGTAAAATCAGCCATGCAAGGACTAAGGGCTGTGTTTTTTTTCTGGGGGGTACTCAGGGGTACGCATATCCCTAAACATTTTGTGAATCTTTGGATTTTTGTTCATTTACTGTATTTATTTTTCCTGATTTGAACTATAAAATTGTGATTTTCTTGAGTCAAAATGACAGTGCCCCTAAACATTTTTTTAAAGAAAAAAAGCACCAAGGGCATGAGCAATGCCATGTCTAATTTTGCCCTAAGCCTTGGAAAGCTCTTCCTTCTCTTTTGCACTACATTCAACTGCAGAGAACAATGTATGCTTCCGCTTATTAATAGTTGAAGAAGGAAAAGCAAGAATTACAGCAAAATTGCTTACAGGAATGTAAAATACACCAACTTTGATTCTTTATCACATATATAAAGGTAAAGGTAAAGGGGCCCCTCACCATTAGGTCCAGTCGTGACCGACTCTGCGGTTGCGGCACTCATCTCGCTTTATTGGCCAGGGGAGCTGGCATATAGCTTCCAGGTCATGTGGCCAGCATGACTAAGCCGCTTCTGGCGAGCCAGAGCAGTGCATGGAAACGCCGTTTACCTTCCCGCTGGAGTGGTACCTATTTATCTACTTGCACTTTGACGTGCTTTCGAACTGCTAGGTTGGCAGGAGCAGGGACCGAGCAACGGGAGCTCACTCCATCTCAGGGATTCGAACCGCCGACCTTCTGATTGGCAAGTCCTAGGCTCTGTGGAGCGCCACCCACATCCCTTCATCACATATATAGCGTTGTTTAATTTTGTTCGTGCTGAAAAATTAAAGCCAAGGAGACAAGGGAAAAAACCGGCAGGAGACAAGGGAAAAAACCAAGGGATTGTTTAATCACTTTGAGATCCAAGGAAGAGAGAGATAAAATATTGAACCTACATTTTCAGAAGGCACTGGTTATTAAAAACTCTCAGATACAGATCTTTAAAGATATTCCTAGATATATTTTGGAGGTAAGAACCTACTTCAAAAATCTAGTGGACCTGCTGAAAGAAAACAACATCCCATTCAGGTGGGAATTCCCACAAGGACTGTCCTTTAACTTTAAGGGGGAGAAGATTAAAATAAAAACAATTCAGGATAAAGAACACTTTTTGGAGAGATATTTTGAGGATTTACAAAAAGGAACTGTGAGCGGGAGAGAACCAACTGAAATTGCAAACCTATCATTTGGATTAAACCCAGCACCGACTGACGAGGAACAAGAACTTGGAGCAGTCGGCGGAAAAGACACCCAGTAACAAAAATGTCTCTGAAACTTCTGAGTTGGAATTGTAATGGCCTTAACCTTCTCAGAAAAAGAAACCAAGTTTTTCACATATTAAGGAAAGAACAATTAGATCTAATATGTTTGCAAGAAACCCATATTGCCAGGACACACAGGAAGCTTTTGATAAACAAGAGATTGGGACTGGAATTTATTTCATCAGATAAGGTTAAGAAAAGAGGGGTGGTGATTTATGCAAAAGAAAAACTGGCACCAAAAATGATATTCAAAGATGAACAAGGAAGATACCTGGAAGTGGAAATTCAAATTCAAGGAGAAAAAAATTTGATAGTAGGAGTTTATGCACCCAATGAAGGGAAGGCTGAATTCTTCAAGAAGTTGCATGAGACTTTAATGGACTTTATGGACTATAAAATTGTAATGATGGGAGACATGAATGGAGTCGTCTCCACAAATATGGATAAGGCACAGAGGCTTGTAATTTCTAAGGAAGGGAGACTACCAAAGACTTTTTTTGAGATGACTGACACCATGGACTTGATTGACATTTGGAGAACGAGGAACCCTCTGGAAAAAGAGGGAACCTTCTTCTCTGAAGCAAAAATGACATGGACCAGAATTGATCAAATTTGGATTTCTAGCAACCTGGCACCAAAAGTTAAAAAAAGAGAAATCTGCCCAAAAACCTGCTCCGACCATAATGCAGTAAAGATGGAGATGAAACTAACAACAGCTGGAACCTTTAGATGGAGAATGAATGACACCCTATTTAGAGATGAAGAAATTTACAAAAAGGCCCAAAAAACAGAAAGATTATTTTGAGATAAATATGAGAACAGAAGTGGAGAAAAGAATAATATGGGACGCAGGCAAGGCCGTGATGCGCGGTTTCCTAATCCAGCAGAATTCTATAAAGAGGAAAAAACAAAATGAAAGGAAGGAAAAAATCTTGAAACAGATGAAAGAGGGAGAGAAGAAATTGAGATCTAAACCAAAGTCTCAAGAGATTCTAAGAGAAATAAAGTATTATCAGACGCAATATATGGAACTGATGAACCAAGAAATAGAATGGAAGATAAAGCAAATGAGACAAAAGACATTTGAATCGGCAGATAAATGTGGGAAACTGCTGTCATGGCAACTGAAAAAGAGACAAAAGTTGAATACTGTGACATCCTTGGAAATAGATGGGAAACTTATTAATAAACCAAATGAGATAAGTAATTGTTTTCAAAGTTTTTTCAAGAAACTGTATGCACAAGGGCCAACAAATGAACAAGAAATAGAGGAATTCGTCAAAAAATATGGACTATCAAAGATCTCAGAACAAAATAAAAGGATTTTGAATGAGAAAATTACAGAACAAGAAATAGAGGGTGCCATTCAGAATATGCAATTAGGGAAATCACCAGGACTAGACGGTTTGACTGCGAGATACTACAAAGCACTGAAGGAATGGTTAATACAACCATTGAAGGAAGTATGCAATCAAATTTTGGAGGGGAAAAAGGCTCCCGAATCGTGGAAAGAAGCATTTATCTCACTTATACCGAAAACAGAGGTTGGGAAAAATCAAGTGAAGAACTACCGCCCAATATCACTACTAAATGTGGATTACAAAATATTTGCAGACATTTTAGCAAAGAGATTTAAGAGAGTATTGGTAGAGGAGATTCACAAGGACCAAACAGGCTTTCTCCCAGGGAGACACATGTCAGACAATGTGAGGAACATTATAGATATTTTGAAGCTGTTGGAGGTGGATATTAACAAAAAGGCAGTTTTGATTTTTGTGGACGCGGAGAAAGCCTTTGACAACATTTCTTGGAATTTTATGAAGAAGAATCTCCAAGGAATGGGGGTAGGCCAAGGTTTTGAAAACGGTATAGGTGCAGTATATTCTGAACAAAGAGCTAAACTAATTGTGAACAGTGTGGTGATGGATGAAATACCAATAGAAAAAGGTACACGACAGGGATGCCCAATATCCCCCTTACTATTTATATCTGTCCTGGAGGTTTTGTTAAATATGATTAGAAAGGACCAGCTGGTTAAAGGAATACAGGTCGGAGCTAAACAATACAAATTAAGGGCATTTGCAGATGACTTAGTGTTAACTTTGCAACAGCCAGAAGCTAGTACCAAAAGAGTTTTAGAACTAATTGAGATATTTGGTCAGGTAGCAGGATTTAAATTAAACAAACAGAAAACAAAGGTGTTGGAAAAAAATTTAACAATTGAAGGAAAAGATAGGTTTCAGAGTGAAACTGGTTTGGAAATAACAAAAAAGGTCAAATACCTGGGGGTGAATTTAACATCTAAGAATGTGAATTTATTTAAAGACAACTATGAAAAATGTTGGTCAGAAGTAAAGAAGGATCTAGATATATGGTCTAGGTTGAGACTTTCCTTGTTAGGCCGAATTGCTGTTATCAAGATGAATGTATTGCCGAGAATGCTGTTCTTGTTCCAGACGCTGCAGATCCTGGACAAGATGGACTGTTTCAAGAAGTGGCAGAAAGATATATCTAAATTTGTCTGGCAGGGCAAAAAGCCCAGAATAAAATTCAAGATTTTAACTGATGCAAAAGATAGAGGGGGCTTTGCCCTGCCAGACTTAAGACTTTATTACGAATCAGCAGCATTCTGCTGGTTGAAGCAATGGCTACTTCTTGAGGATACAGACATTTTGGATCTGGAAGGGTATGACAATAACTTTGGCTGGCATGCATATCTATGGTACGACAAGGCAAAGGTGTACAAAAGTTTTAAAAACCATATTGTTAGGAAAGCATTGTACAATGTTTGGAACCGATACAAAGATTTGTTGGAAAGTAAAACCCCCAGGTGGTTGTCACCAATGGAAGCTAAGGCAGTGAAAAAACTTAACATGGACTCTAATTGGCCAAAATATTGTGAAATCTTAGAACAAGATGGTGAAAAGTTGAAGCTTCAAAGTTATGAGAAGCTAAAGCATAAAGTTCGAGATTGGTTACATTATCATCAGATAAATGAGACATTTAAACAAGACAGGAAACTTGGTTTTCAGAAGGAGAGGTCAAAGTTAGAAACAGAATTGTTAGAACCCAATACTAAGAATCTATCTAGAATGTATAATTTGCTGCTGAAATGGAACACACAGGATGAAACGGTGAAATCAGTCATGATTAAATGGGCACAGGACATTGGTCATGATATTATGTTTGCTGACTGGGAACAGTTATGGACCACCGGTATTAAGTTTACGGCATGTAGTGCCTTGAAAGAGAATATAATGAAAATGATCTACAGGTGGTACATGACCCCAGTCAAGCTTGCAAAGATCTATCATCTGCCCAATAATAACTGCTGGAAATGTAAGGAATCTGAAGGAACTTTTTACCACCTTTGGTGGACCTGCCCAAAGATTAAGGCCTACTGGGAAATGATCTATAATGAAATTAAGAAAGTCCTTAAGTGGACATTTGTAAAGAAACCGGAGGCTTTTCTCCTGGGCATGGTTGGCCAACTGGTACCAAAGAAGGATAGGACATTCTTTATGTATGCAACTACAGCAGCAAGAATCCTGTTGGCAAAGTATTGGAAGATGCAAGAACTACCTACTCTGGAAGAATGGCAGACGAAGGTGACGGAATATATGGGACTGGCAGAGATGACCGGCAGAATCCGCGACCAGAGGAAAGAGACAGTGGAGGAGGACTGGGGAAAATTTAAAGTATATCTTAAAAATTGCTGCAAAATTGTGGACTGATAAGATGTTAAGGGGTAAGAAACAGAGAATTACAGCTGTAAATGTTAATCTTAAGAAAATCTAAAAGAGAGTTAATTAGAAAAATTGATTTAAGGGTTGCTAAAAAATGGTAAAACAAGGATGCGGTGAAAGGGAGGTATGGGGAAGTCAAATTTTATTTGTATGTATTTGTTTTTTGAGATATATGTGTTTTGTTTTGTTTGTTGTATGTTGTATGTTCTGAAAATCATTAAAAATTATGATATAAAAAAAAGAAAAATTAAAGCCAATTTGCTTACTAGCCCAAAGGCTACACAAGGCACACATGGAACTTTGGAATCCAGTTTTCCCAGATCCAGGTTTAATTTTCTACCCACTGAACCAAACTGGGGAGACGGTACAATGGCTGCCTTTGGCCATGCATATATGCTAATGTTAAACTACTCCAGAAGTTCCCCAAATGCTCTCTTCCAGCAATATGTTCACTTCCTTCTGCTGAAGTTATGCATTAACAACTCAGTGTGGGATCACAGCTTAATTCTTTGTATTCGCTTTGCACACTGATTAGTGAAATCAAAGTTGTCCATGTGCAAAAAGAGTCATGTGAATTGACCCTTATTGTTCCTTTCATCACGTTTTTTGATAGATAATTGTGTCTCCACTTTTAAAAACTGGCAACTAAAATCCATCACTGAAATTAGAGATTTGCCAAGGAAATAATGCATTTTTTTTGGGGGGGGGGATCTAGAAAATGTCCAGGCAAACTAATGAAATGGTGATGTTTGGAGCTTCTAAACTTCCATGCATTATTCTTTCAGAGCCCATTCTACATAAGAAGAAAACTGAAACTTCTGCGCATTAAAAATATTGGCCTGGCTTTCAGAGATTCCAAAAGAATACTTGAAGTTATGTAGGCGTGATATTTGTGATTTCCAACATGAAGGGACTCCCAGACAAGTGTGTGGATCAGAATTAAATTGTACACTGCATTTCACACTTCAATAATGTTCTGGCACAGTTCTCAGCTCATAAAATATTTTAAAATGTGTATTTCAAGAGAAAATATGTTTAGGAATGTTTGTTTAAATGCAGAATTTTGTCTGGAAACAGATTCAACTATTCACCCATACCAGAAATGCAACATAAAACAAGAAATGCTGAAACAGATCAAGAAAATAACTGCTACAAAGCAATATACTTGCAAGGGATGTTTTGAACTATTGGTGGTCTTTGATTGAGAAGGAATTTTTGATGCAATTGTGCAAACATTCCCCCCCCTATTGAGAATTAGAAGAAGTTCAATAGCACATATCTTCCTTCTGGCAAAATATTTAATAATAACAACAACAACAACATCAATTTTTTATTAATTTTTCCCCAGCCACTCTGGGCAGCTTCCAACAAATTTTTTAAAGACAATAATTAATCAAATATTAAAAGCTTCCCTAAACAGGGCTGCCTTCAGCTTTTTTGTTCCTTCCTCCCTGAGGATTATTCTCAGAGGAAGGGACACTTTTCCTGCAAAAAGGAACACCTGTGACAGCTTATTGTAACGAATGCATTCTTGTTTGTAATTATGCAATGCAATCCTACATTATATCACATTGTGCAATGTATCGGGTAACATGAGTCTAAGTTAGCAGAGAGTTCTTGGACATTCAAGCAGTTCTAGGCTCATTGTAGTAAACTGCTTGAATTTGTGGGAATCATATATTATTATCAAGGCAGAATGGAACCTGCCAGAAGAGATGAAACAAGGGAAGAGCTTTTGAATGCTGGGCAGGCAGCAGCTAAGAAGGATAGCATTAGATAGCGGAATTTTTCCTATAAAGTGATTTGAAATTTTAAATCCTGAGATAATTCCCCCACCCACATGGATCTAACAAGCCTCTCTTGATTTCCTATACCAATAGTTAAATAATTTTATAAAGTTATAAAGAACTTTATAACTAGGCCAAGTTGCCTGTGCAACGTTTTCAGAAGCACATGAATCTGACCTTTGGAGAGTTTGTAAGTAAATCATTTTTTTAAATATACCAAAGGAACTTTGGAAGGAACTTGAAAGAGCACAGATTAAATAAATAATAATAATTTGTTTCCACACTTTGCTGCATATTTTGTGATTTTAAGTCTCTGCTGGAGTTCTCTCACCAAAGACTACTTGCCCCAAACTTGAATCTTGGCATTCAGAAATTCTCCTTTTTATACCTATTTTCCCCCGTGAACTAACATCTTGGGTCATAACAATTGCTTTTCTAGAGACTCTTTCTGATGTTTAACATTAAGATGCCAAGCCACTTTACAGGAAAAGTGTCCCTTCCTCTGAGAATAATCCTCAGGGAGGAAGGAACAAAAAAGCTGGAAAGAGGTTCCAAGACGCTATCAGTTTTGCCTGTCCTTCTAAAGGACCCAGGAATTGTTATTTTGTGACTTGTTAGGAGGAAATGGTGGCTTTTGTTCCTTTTTGTTTTGTTAGCATTGCATCCTAATTTAGGATCAGTTGAAGATTCTCCACACATTTCAATATTGTGCTACTTCAGCAATCCAGAATCATAGTGGTGGTGCTTTGCAAGCCATAGGACTGTCAGGCACCACAAGCATCTTCAGGCTTTATAGCAAATAGTGTTCAAAAAGGACCCAATGAGAATATTAAGCAACACGATGCAAAACTGTTAGAATGCAATCCTGTACTCACTGACCTGGGCTGGAAAAATGTTTGATTTTCTATCTGCTAGGTGGAAATGCACAAATCTTTGGCTGAAATAGGAATTTCACATTTGGTGTGTCTGTCTCAATCGTTATTGACTTTCAGGAATTTTTTTAAAAAAAACATTGCAGTTTACCCAGGCATTTGATGGTTGCAAGATACTGACCATTGCAATGTTGAAATTAGCACCTGCGAGGCTATGTGGTTGCTTTTCAATATTCCAAATGTTTTGAAATGTTCTTAGTTGATTTTTAAATGCTTTCAATATGGCTTTATTTTATTTTAAAGGTTATTTTAAGTTTTTGATTTTTACTGCTCTGGACCTGGACTTATTTGGGGGGAAAGGTGGGATGGAAATTCAAACAACAAGAAGAGCAACCACATAATTCAGAATTTTGGAGTTGGAAGGGTCTTTGCATTTTATCTAATCTGAATCTACTGTGCAATAGATTCAGGTGTTGGTGCTGGCCTTTAAAGCCCTAAACGGCCTCGGTCCTGTATACCTGAAGGAGCGTCTCCACCCCCATTGTTCAGCCTGGACACTGAGGTCCAGTGCAGGGGGCCTTCTGGCGGTTCCCTCTCTGTGAGAAGTGAGGTTACAGGGAACCAGGCAGAGGGCCTTCTCGGTAGTGGTGCCCACCCTGTGGAATGCCCTTCCATCAGATTTCAAGGAAATAACCATCTTACTTTTAAAAGACATTTGAAGGCACCCCTGTTTAGAGAAGTTATTAATGTTTTAAGTTTTATTGTGTTTTTAATGTTCTATTGAAAGCCGCCCAGAGTGGCTGGGGAAGCCAAGCCAGATGGGCGGGGTAAAAGGTAAAGGTAAAGGGACCCCTGACCATTAGGTCCAGTTGTGGCTGACTCTGGGGTTGCGGTGCTCATCTCGCTTTATTGGCTGAGGGAGCTGGCGTACAGCTTCCGGATCATGTGACCAGCATGACTAAGCCACTTCTGGCGAACCAGAGCAGCACACGGAAATGCCGTTTACCTTCCTGCCTATTTATCTACTTGCACTTTGACGTGCTTTCGAACTTATTATTTAATACAGATCTGCAATGCAGGATGCATCTCTAGAGGAGCAACTCTGACATACTATTTCCCAGGATATGCCTAAATATTTCTAGCAAATGAACCATTTCCCCAGGTAGCAAGTTACTATTAGCAAGTTTCTCCTTAAGCTTAGCAGGTCTCCTGCCTTGTAATTTCCCACCCATCGGAGTTCATCTAAGAACATAAGAGCCTGCTGGATTGGGCCAATGGCCCATCTAGTCCAGTGTCCTGTTCTCACAGTGGCCAACCAGATGCTTATGGGAAATCCTCAAGCAGGGACCTGAGCACAAGAGTCCTCTCGCCTCCTGCTCTTTCCAGCAACTGGTACTCAGAATCATATCTGCATCCAACCATGGAGCAACAGACAGCAAAGTCCACTCCATCACCTGTATAGCAACCCTTCAGATAAACCATCATAATGTCCCCACTTTAATCTGGGCTAAAGAAGCCCAACTCTTTTCAGCTTTCCTTGTCGTACTTGGTTTTCCAGACCCTCGCCAGCTTGGATGACTTCCAGCTACTTTCATTTGTTCCTAACTACTAAATCACTTTTTAAAATGCTAGTTTGGTGCATTAGCAAATTATGTTACTGTGTTACAAAGAGTAGTGGTAACTTCTTGATGCAGTAGGTTAGTTTGCATTCCATCTAAAGTTTATTTCTATTTGAATGATACGAAGCAACATGGTTATGGTAATGTAGCGTATGTAAACTTTCCCTTGCTTTTACCATCTGGCACACTGTATGATTCCACAAAGGAGAAATGAATTTGCGACTAACATCCAGTTTCCTGTTTATGCCACTGACAGGCTTAAAATAATGTTGTGAAAATGTACCTAATCCTCCTTTGGTGCCTGATTTTTGAAAGCTGTTTCCTGCAGCCATCCTTTATCTGCACTGGTGCAAGTGAGGTCCAATTCACATGAAAATTTTGAGATATTAGGGTGTGCTTTTGACTCCACCCCCCTTTCTGAAGATGTGGTGAAGAGCTTGTGTGTTTGCTTCAGGACAAACCCAGATTCTGATTTTCCATTTTGTTTTACTGCGTAACCCTGGGGCTATTATTGTAACTTTACTCAACACACTTTCCTGGCTTCTTTTTGTGTTACCATGCTAACATGTAGGGTGCTGACTGCTGCATGTTTATGGAGTTGCTCTTCATGGGAGTTGTAGTAGCATTTGTCTACTTTTTATCATGTGAAACAACCTGATCTCACAGAGTATGTCCAAAATCAGCACCAGTGGCTGCCATAGCAAAAAATAAAATACATATTCAATTTCTTAAAACAAGAATTTATGTGACAAGTAGAATGACACCAACTCTACAAAGAACTGGAACCTGATCCAACCCCTCTGTCGGTGCAGGACCTGCATGTTGTTCCATACAGTAAAGCCCTGTTCCATTTTCTTCCAGAGCTGAAGGAGGTTGCTGGAAGAGCACACAGACATCTCATTCTCCATAATGCCCCACTGAGCATTATATGCATTATTCATACTGAAGGGAACCCAGTCTGTGCTATGCTTCCAATGAGGACAGATCATGGCCTTGACATTCACTTTCGTTTCATATTTAGGTTTTTAGTGAAATACATGGGCAGATACATGTAATTTTCCAGTTAATTTAATAATTTTTTGGATGTATTTGAAACTCCTCAACATTTGCAAAAGGAAAAGACTGTTGAAAACTAACAGTAGTTCTTTTGCATTAAAGCCATTCTTTGGAAGATGCCAACATTCTGTCTTAGGAAATGGAAACGGAATAGGAGCAGAGTTCACGGACAGCTTTGAGCTGGAGACATCTCTCCAGACATGTTTATTATCATTTTGTACTGACTTGACTTCAGGTTTAAGAGCAAAGCATAAAAGCTGTTCCATTTAAAGGAAGATGTAACTCATTTCGTGATCAGCACACCATCTAACCCCAAGCAGCTGCTCCCATATGGTGCTACTATCAGAACCAAAGCTTTGTTCCATGGCATCCTTAAGATTAAAACAAGCACTGTAAAATAAACACAAGGCAAGAGTGAGATAATTAAACACAGGGATCTTCTCCAGTGGAAGACAAAATTTATTTTGCATAAGGATGTGATGAGGCTACGTGACCCAGACAGAGTGTTCCAGTGTTGGCTAACACTCGTTTGCGTGATATTCTGAGGTACTGTAGCAGGTCAAGAACCCTATGGAACAAAGAATTAAATCCACTTTGACTTACTCTGGTTTTTAACCACAATGAATAGAGTCAAGTCTGGTTTAGGTGTGATCTTCTTGAATATAAGCAAAAGCATAGATTTGCATGGCTGTATTAGCAATACAACATCTTAAACCAGGAGTCGCTAACTGACAGCCTTCCAGATGCTGTTGACCTACAAGTCCCTTACCATTAGGTATGCTGGCTGTGGCTGATGGGAGTTTATATAGATTTATGACCAGTAGAAGTAAAGTAGTACAGCTGGAAAGCAGCACAGCATCCTACGAAGGCCCATGCAAATAAAGAAAGCTTTAGTTGGCCTTTACATACATATATGTATATACACACACACTGCTGACTCTTGGTGATCCTAATACCAATCTTCTGAAGCCAGTGGCAGACCTACATTTTGGGGGCCCTGCAGCTTGAACTGTCATGGGCCCCCCTTCGCAACCAGCAATGAGGTCTGGGTGACCACTGTTATCTTTTTCAGTGAGGTTATTCCATGGCAGATCACCGCACCTTTACAACATCTGTGCTTCTGCCTCTCAAACTTTGGGGTTGTTGATATATACAACAAATAATTAATCAATTTGAGTTATGCAGATCCTATTGGGTCTAATAGACCCCAAAATTTTAAGTGGACTAAAATCACTATTGGGGTCCCTCCAGGATTTGG
This sequence comes from Podarcis melisellensis, assembly GCF_964234715.1. Taxonomy (NCBI): domain Eukaryota; kingdom Metazoa; phylum Chordata; class Lepidosauria; order Squamata; family Lacertidae; genus Podarcis; species Podarcis melisellensis. The sequence goes on along the minus strand of NC_138539.1, from coordinate 39,958,839 downwards.
GGCCCTGAAGCTTAAGCTTTGTTGGTTTCATAGTAGATCTGCTCCTGCCTGAAGCCAACTCCAGGAGTTAAAAAAGACTTCGTGTGGCTTCAGAAAGATGTTCAAGCTCTGGCTTTCATGGGCTTCCAAAGGAAAAGTGGTCTGACCATAATTGTGGGGAAGCCACTCTGAATATCTCTATAAATTGATGCTGAAATACGGTACATAGATGATACTAGTAAGGAAATGTTGTGGGCTAATCTTAGGTCTTGCAAGGGAATGCAGGGGAGGATAGATGTATTTTCTTAGCACAGATCTCATATTCTCTGAACAATTTTCCATATTCTTTCAACCTAAAGATTTATTCAGTTTAACTGTTACCATAAAATTGCTGCAATGTTGGCGTGAGATATCCCAATGCTGCACATGTGCAAGGACAGCTTATATTTCCAGAGTCTTCAGGATAGATCATTTTTCTGTTTCCTCTCCACCTCCTGCTAAAATGTATTTCCAAAGCCAAACTCATGAAAGGGGAAGTCACCCAATCCACCTGTTAGGAATGTGAGCCAGTTGATGGCTTCTTGGTAGCTGCTCTCTTGTAAAGGGAGAGGTTTAAAGAGTCCTGGAACTAGATTTTTCAAAAGCAGTGTGGTCCCCCCTGAATGCATGCAGTGCTAAATCACTTTGAAAATATTTGGTGAATGCTGCAAGCCCTATTAAACTTTCTTCCAGTAAAACATACATCGGATTAGGCCATAAATTTTGAGATGATCCACTATTTTTAAATTTATTTGGGAGAAACGGGCATGCTGAGATGGTTTTTTTTCTGAGTATATCTGTCCCTATGTGCACCCATTGCACTCTATTGTTATTTATTTATTTATTTTAATAATAATTGCTATGGTGACGATGAGGATCTTACAACATCCTGCAGTGGAGGAACCTGACTTCCATTTTTAAAAGGCATCTCAGAAGTATGCAAAGAGAATTGTGCATCACACATGCATCCTTTACAGATGTACGAAAGCCCACAAAGCAGCCAGAGTTGGGTTTAGGGTAAAAAGCATCACTTCAGTGTGCTTTTAAAATGATATTCAATAGCATATTTGTTCCTTTGTGCCACTCTGTTTACTCCGTGATAAGAGGAGTCCATTCTCTAAGCATGCTGCATTTTCTGGCTAAGCTTCCTGCTTTCGAGTGTTGTTTGCATTAAGGCTGATTTTCCAACATACTCTCTCTAAGAATATTTGTTTATCAACTAGCTTGGTGAAAAAGAGAAGGGAGAAACATACCTAACTCATTATTTTGCTCTCCATTAGCTTGCATGCAAAGCCCTCTTTCTGTTTTTGTTTAAAGGCCAAGCTTTGGGGACGTCACTGAAAGAAATTAAATGCATCAAACTAATCCCTTGGCTTCTAGTCTAGAACATCTTTCCCTAGCCCTTTCCTCGTGTCCCAATTCTGACTTCCTCTCCACCTCCCAAGCTCCATCCCAGTCTCCAGAACCACAGCCTAAGGAAGGCTCCTCCCCTCCCCTTGAGCAGGAGGGTATGTGACTTATCATCTCTGTGCCTCATTTACAATGAGACTTAGCAGCTGCTTCACAACCATGTGATACATTGAGCTTTGTATAACAGTTCACTTGAAGGTCTTTGCACAGTTCAGGCATGTCAGCTGAGTAACTTCAAGCAGTGCAGGGACTTGTAATTAGACGGCCCTGAGGCTGCTATCTTCTCTGAGGAGGCTTTGTTTCCTGCTGATTATCCAACTGGCATCCTGTTTCTCCAAGAACCTCTGTCAGAAGGCTCTAATGGAAGGCTGGTGAGGTGGGGGGAGCCAAAAGTATGTAAGGAGCTGCAAACAGGTATGAACACTCAAGCCTAGACAAGAGGGCTTGTTAGTCACTCCGACACAGAGCATGCAGCACCTTGCCTCTTTGTCAAGAGTGTGCAGCAGGTAAACAGTTAGAGCCTGGCTGCATCAACCCCAAGACTCAGTCCAAAACAAATACATCCACCAGGTTCGCCATTAATGATTTTCCTCCCATCAGTTGAGCACAATAAGTGTCAAACCTTATAGGCAGGATGTCTAGGTAATCCCAGTGCCATTTTAGTTAAGAAGGAAGAGCCTGTAAAGATATATCCCTCCTCTCGCGCTCATGAGGCCCAGAAATTAAAGGAAAGTTTTAAGAAACTGGTTAAGTGAGAGGTGCCTTTTTAAAAACTGTCACTTCTATCTAAAATTGCAGTACAGCCTTGAAAGGAACATACAGAAGCCTAAAGGCCACACCAGACCGGTGGGGGTTTTTTGCAGGTGTTTTTTGAAACATGTCACTGACACACTAAAGGGACGTTAGAGGTGGGTTTGTACTGGACTGTCCACACACATCATTTTACTTTATTCATTGTTCTACAATGCATCCTCCGTGGTATCACATTTTTGCAGTTGTGAGGGGACACGATAGTGCAGCAAAAGTGAAACACCACTACCTTTGAGAACATTTGCAGCTTAAAATGTTTCGGAATTTCAACAGGAAGCTACAGTATGGAACATGCACTAACTGGAAATGAAGCAGTATGTCCAGCCCAAAATATTTCCTGGTGCAAATAGTGTTGAATGTGGGACCACATATAACCATCTCAATACCATCATGAGCCCACATTAACATGAATGCACAAGAAAAAGACTGAGTTGGCATGCTTACATATTATAATATAGCCTATATTATTTGTCCTAATATTTATTTCAAATTATTGGGGATGGGGAGAATATGTTTAATAACATTTCTCATCAAATTTCCCATTTCACTATTATCTGTATTCATGTGGGGGGATACTAGAAAAGCGTAACCTCAACACTCTTTTAGACAACTGCTGGAAAGATAGATTTTCCACGTGCATTCTGGTCAATGGCAGAGAAAGTTTTTGAAGACCAAATCTGTTTTTATCCCGGGATGGGCTTTTTTGGGACCCATTAGCATCCCAACATTTTGTCATGAGAACTGCACTCAATCAGTGTAGAAGATATTGAAAAAGTCATGTATGCTGGTTTGTGTGATTTGTGGTGAGGCTAACCAATAGAGACATATTAAAGAGGATTAGACAGATTTATGGACTAGATGGCTATCAAAAGCTACTCATCATGATGACTATGCTCTGCCTTCCCATTTGAAGGCAATAATGTTTTGGAATACCAGTTTCTGGAAACCACAGGAGGGGAGGAGGCTCTTGAGCTCGGATCCAATTTTGTGTTTCATAAAAGCATCTGTTTGGCCACTGTGAGAACAGGACACTGGACTAGATGGACCATTGCCTGATCCTGCAGGCTCTTCTTATATTCTTGTGTTCTTAAGAGTGGCTAAGCTTTGGCCTTCTAGATTTTGCTGAATTCCATCAGTCCTCACCATGGATGATGCAGACTGGGGTTAATGGGAGTTCAACAAGCTTTGAAGGATCACAGATTAGCCACTCTAGTACGGAGCTATACTTCAGTGTCTCCCCAAGTTCCCTAAAGTGATGGACGAGTTCCTCCCAGCTCATTTCAGAAAGAACACAATGTCACTAATGCACTGAATGTGGCAGCACTGTGCATTGTTGTGCATGCACTCATGCACACACATATTTGTATGCCATCTTAAGAACTAGCATTAATTGGTAGGATATATGTAAATATCTTAAATAAACCAACACACCGGTTGCATAGTAGCTCCATTATGCCAATAATGCCTGGCAGGACATAAAATTGAAGAATGGGAGCCAAGTGGCCAGGAGGCAGTTCTTCTTCTCCAAATCCTCATCCCATGGCCTGTGCTAGTGACAGCAGCAGCAGCAGCACAGGGAGCAGTATCAAGGGCAGCCCCAGTGGGAGTCTAGCCCAGGATTCCAGAAGGCAGCCAATGATGAGACAAGCCTTTTCCACGCACCAGGTCACCTGGAGCTTGAGTGCCTGGAGTTTTGCCCTGCTGGAGCATATATGCCGCACATCACTATCTGCTTTGCGTAAATTGCATGTACGCTTTAGAAGTGACACGTCTATAATATCTGATACCAGAATGAAGGCAGGCAGACATGGGTTTTGCACATTTTAAAGCAGTGGCAGGGAATCCCTTCCAGCCTGAGAGACACCTTCCCTTCTTCCCAGAGCAATATGGTGGGCAACAAAAGTAAATGTTAGCTGTGTATATAATAGGCTGGTTTCTGCACACAGTCTCACATCCTTCATCCAGGTAAGCAGGAGGCATTGTCAGAGCACAGGGACACATCCAGGCAGGGCAAACCTATTTGGGGTTGAAGCAGGGATAGTGAGGGGTGTGACTGGAGAGAGTTCTGGAGGCCAGATGGAGAGATCCAGAGGGCTGCATCAGCCCTCAGTCTGATGCCCCACATCCCTGATTTAAAGCAAACTTGATGGCAGACCTAGACGGCCATGACCACTGACCCAGAACCTTTGGCCAAATATAAGTTTCATATGTTCTGTAGTTACTTACGTGAGAGAAGTGCTCTGTCTTTGTGCTTGGTCCTTTGCCTCGACATAAGTAGTTTCAGGGATTGCATAGAATTATTATTTTTCTCTGTGTTCTATGTCTTCCCCCAGTTTTGCACTCCCCCTGCCCAGGTTCTTGAATTTGTAATGGGTTGTAGCATCAGGAATGGAAATCTTGTGTAATATTTTGAGTCTGCTGCCATTTGTTTATAAACACGAGCATCCTGGATCTTAGCTCATTGTACTGTCACATGGCCAACTTTGCTTTCAGATGCTAGATTTTAATGAAATTCTATCTAGACATGCTTTTCCTAGCTTCAGAAGTGTCTCGAAACGGCAGTTTCAGTACAAAGCCTTCACCTTCTCCAAATTGGACATCATTTTTAAAAGTGAAAATGTATTCCATTGATGCCTTTGACATTTGTAACACACAGAAGCAGGGCTGGACTCCTGACGTCTTCCACTGGCTTTCTCAACAGGCGCCAATAAAACTGTGCAACATTACAGTTCAGTTTCCCATGGACCAACTTTGTCCCATGATTCCGATACTTGCAGTTTACTTGAATCCCTTTCTCTTCTCATCAACAAAGCATTACGCTGAATTACGGCTTTGTTACAGAAGGGGAGTTGTGTGATTGAGGTATATTTTTCAGGGGGCCTGCTGGCTAAGTGGATGAGGTATTAATATGAGAAAGTATAAACAAAGCTTGCTTTTCTAAACTGCAACAGAGTGATGGGCTCAATTTGTTTCTCTACTGCCATCTTGAAAACTAAACTCCAGCATCCAAATTAAACAGGAGATGTAAATACTAGCCAGATGTTCCCTGGTGTTTGAACCTGGTCTGCTGTGTTAGTTCTATTAAATGGGTACATTCTGCAGGCAACATAATGCACTCTGTTTTGCTTTCCAGTTCTGGGCTAATGGCTTCTAGCATATGATTATGATCTCATCCAATCATGTAAGTGTCATGAGATGCTTTTCAGCTTAGCTGGAGAGCCAGATGTCAAGCAGCTTAGGTGAGGGTGGGCCGTTTGTCCAACTGTCTTAAAGTGGGCACTAAGCTCCCCGTTTCTGTATGAAATGCTATCTGAGGCTCCAGGTCACCTTGCCAAGCAAAACACAACACCAGCCACATACTCAGACATGTTAAAGCTCCCTGACACCAGTTACGAAGGCAGATAGAATACTTCTTTCCTCTATAGACGATGCAGCAGGTACTTGCTGCAAGAAGAAGCCCTACTGAAGAAAGATAGTAAATACATGAACATAGGGCATTGCCTGATGCTAAGTGAGATCATTAGTCCATCTAGAATTGCCTTCAGACGTTCAGTATTTTGTGGAAGCATATATCAGAAATTTTGGTTTGTGCAATTAAAGAGGCAATTAAATGCTCCCTGTTGTCCTAGTGCAGCAAAAGGTGGACTTTTTGTGATTTGGAAAGTGACAGAGAAATGCCCTGAAATGTATAGGACAAACAAAATATTAATGGGAAGACTGCAGGCAAATCAGGATGAATGCTCATTGTTATACACTCTCCCCACAAGCAAATCAGAGGGATTGATCAATAAAGCATGGAAGCAAACATAGGGGCTCCTCTGGACTGGTGTTTTATTGCAGGTGTATTCTGTAACATGTTCTTGACACAACAATAGTGCATTAGTGGTGGATTTATTCTGCTCTATTAATTGTTCTGCGATGTTTCCCAAATGCTATCATGTTATTGCTATCTGGAGGGCTATAGTGCAACAGAAGTGGGACAAAACACTTGCACAATGTTTGTGGTATATGAAAGTTACAGGATTTCAGCAGCAAGTTATTGATTGGAAAGGAAGCCACCCCAAAACTTTTGCAGGCACAGATAGTGCCAAAAGCAAGGTCACCTATTACCATCCCGATAGCGTCATGAGCAAAAATAACCATGAATGTGCAATAAAAATATTTTTGGGAGGGCCCTACCCTCTGCATAAGGGAAATGGGTGGCACTGTGGGTTAAACCACAGAGCCTAGGACTTGCCAGTCAGAACGTTGGTGGTTCGAATCCCTGCGACGGGGTGAGCTCCCGTTGCTCGGTCCCTGCTCCTGCCAACCTAGCAGTTTGAAAGCATGTCAAAGTGCAAGTAGATAAATAGGTACCACTCTGGCGGGAAGGTAAATGGCGTTTCCATGCACTGCTCTGGTTCGCCAGAAGTGGCTTAGTCATGCTGACCACATTACCCGGAAGCTGTACGCCGGCTCCCTTGGCCAGTAAAGTGAGATGAGCGCCGCAACCCCAGAGTCGTCCACTACTGGACCTAATGGTCAGGGGTCCCTTTACCTTTACCATCCGCATAAGCTTTGTGCAAGCAAATGAAAGCTCAATAAACAGGATCATCCAGAAGATCTGTTGTTCAGTATCATCTACACTGACTGGCAGCAGCCTTCCAGGATTTCAGAGAGTAGTTGCCACAGACTGGCAGGATACAGAGGAGCTGGGGAACCCCCAAAGGAAGCCCCAGGGCAAGAAGGCTCTGAGCCAGGGGATCGGTGGTGGGATGACAATGAGTGGTCAGAGGGAGAAGAGTAAGCAGACAAAAGTTATGCTATTCAGTATTGCTGATTCTTTCAAAATTTCATTGGTTGTTATGCAGCATTGACTGACGAGTAAACAGCCAACATTTAGAATTTTAGAAACAGAACTTGTTTGTTTACCTCTTCAAAATGTGCTTATGTTGCTTTTCAGTGTTTACACAGACCTCTGATGTATATATCTTTGTGTCAACCACAAAGTGTGTTCCGCGCCATTTGCACAGGAAGTGGAGAGATGAGATACAATAGGGAGACTTTCCCATAATGAAACACCCACCATTTCTTTTTAGAAATATTTGGGCACAAATATTCTGAAACCAGAATCCTTCATGGGAGTTGCCATGTGGTCGCACCTCTGGAATAACCGTAATTAAACTGTTTAAAAGTAACTATTTATTTTCCCTTTCAATGTAAAGGCATCTCTATCAGTACTGTGCATCTGCCTACTTCTGGAAAAACATCATCCTCTGTTCCTACGATTAAGGAACCAATGCAATCATTATTTGTCTCAGCTGAGTGTACACCAGCAAAACAGTTTGAAACTCAAGGTAAATGTGCATAAGTTGTGCACTGCTTTGTCACATAATAATTAAATAAAGTCACAGAAAATGAATTGTTGGTCTCATATCTGCAGCTTGCAGACATATGTAAAACCTGAATACGTTTCCCCATATCAGCATATTTTCTTATATACTGTACATACTTTTTCTCTCTCTTTTAAGACTTTACTGTGTGAGAAGCTTGTAGTCACCCATGTGTTGGTGTTCAGAAAGAGCACCCAATTAAATGCCTTGCTGAATCATGTTTCAATTAATGGAGCTTTGCAACAAGCAATGCATTCATTAGGGGAGCACCTAATTTATTGCCTAGTAACATAGTGTGTCAAAAGTTGTGCGAAACATGGAAAGTATCTGTCCCCTCCCAATAAATGAATACTTGGCCTGCACTCTTATGTTTTGCTTTGAGTTACCCTAATGTGTATTTAAACCAGGTCTACTGAAGTTACTCTGAATTTATCACGCCCTCCAACATTTGGCAGAGGAAAACAGGTACACTTGTTTATGTTAAATGGACAGAGAGTTCACAATCTGACAGTGAGCAACTCAAATGCATGTTCTGCTTCCTTGGATCTTTGTTGAGATGCTGCCACCAAAGACATTTTGAAAAGTTCAAAATGTACATTTATCTACAATCCAGAAAGCATGTGTTTGCTTTCTGGGGCTGATGGGAGTTGTAGTTCAGCAACAGCTGGTAGGCCAAATGTTTCCATTCCTGGTATAAGCAGAGGATAGCTAGACCTATGTATCAGTATAACCAGGGAAGCTTCTAGCCCACTGCATGGCCAGCTGATTGCAGATCCAAAGGCATCTGGTTCAAGCCCCAGTGGCTTTATAACAACTATTCACTAGCTAGTTCAAATTTCTATAATTGAAGCTGTGGTTTAGTAAAGGTTTTGCTTATAGTTTTTCATAAGATGTTGTAGATCTGAGCTCTGAACACTGAACAACTTTATGCTTCATCTTAAGATTTGACCTACCACTGGAATCATCCAATGAAAACAGCATTAAATATAGTCAACACAGACTGGTACTGTCTTTTGGTAGTTACCCTACAGGCACTGGAAATGGAGCCCAGAAAACAATTTGTTTATTATAAGCAGGTCAGTTCCTCTAAGAGACTCATGGAGTCATGCAGTGAGACAGAACAATCACAGTACTGAAATAGTGGGTAATTTTATTTGTTCCACTTGTTGGTCACAGTGGCATCATGCTAGCCAATTATTCTTAAGTCAGCAGGTTTCAGAGGTTAAGGCCTCCCTGTGGATTGCAACACTGCAGGCAAAGTAGCTAGGCCAGAATGAAAAATGTTCAAGCTAGGAGACACCAGGCATCTTCTCCCTTGGAGGCTTCCTGCGATCTCTGCAGCCAAGCCATACATGAGATACAATAGGCACATCTCTTGTATGCAGACAGCTTAAGTGTGGCAAATGTTGAAACACCACCAGCAAATAAAGGCAAAAGTGTTAATGAAGGAGGTAGAGAGTGACACCCGAAGAAAATTAAATCTTGTAAACTCTTGGTTTTGTTTAATTGAAAACTTGGATCATTCCAGGCAAATGCTGAGGTTTGAAAGTGGCTGGAATGTTTGCAATATTCTCATATTTTTTTTAACAAGGGCAAGCATTCTATAGTTACCTCTTCGTTAATGTTTCTGAGGGGCAGAAAATTATATACAAATGATAAGGATGCGGAATTTTCATACCTCCTTTCCCCCACCATCAATCAATATCAATGAAATCACTTTTAGACCGCAATCCTATACCCATTTAACTAGGAGAAAACCCCAGTGAACTCATTAGGATGTACATCTGAGTAGAAATGAACAGGATTTCACTGTTGAAGTAATAAAATAGTACCACATTCTAGTAAATATCCTAATAAACATCGGGAAAGGTGTGGTAACAGAGGGTCATGTTTACATATCCTCAACTATATAAATGGACTTTATATGGTCCATTACAGGTTCCACAATCAGTTGAAACCACTTACCATTCTGCTGATTTACTTAGAGAAAGTGAATTTTCTAAGTACACAGTGTGAGTTAATAGGCCTTTTATTAACAGTGTCTATGAAAATGTCCCCTGCTACGTATCTCCTATTAAGGTGTGGTTTGCTTTGCAACCTAATTGCAAGGATGATTTCTTGGGGAAATGGTTTTCATTTTTTGGGTAAATGTTGAGATAAACACACACAAACACAGGTACACTGGGTTTGATCTCTGGTATCTCTGAAAAGAGAATATGTAAGTGAAAATTGGTGTTAAGTTTGAAACAAGTCCTTAATGTAATGTTGGTGAATGAAATGTATTGCTCTTTTGTAATTGCAAAACAAACAAACTTGAAATAAAGTGTGTTTCTACCTATATCTATGTATAGATATAGAGGAATGGACACACATACACACACACACACACGTATTTTCATTAGCTCCAGGCTTGCCCATGAGACAACTGTGCAGAGGAGGAGATACGAAATCCAAACATCCAGAGACTTTGAGAAGTAATGTGGAGATAGCTGAAACTATTCCTTTGAGTTTCCCCACTGATGAAATTCATACGCAGACTTGGGAAAGGGCACAGGCAGGAAAGGAAATGGGATGTTTTAATTACTTGCTGTTGTAATTTTGGAACAGAGGAAGTTGTTCTCAGCCTATCTTTTAAAATTCACTGTGTGTGTGACATTCCAACCCTAATGCATGTACAGCACATACTTCCTGTCAAAAGCTGCAATGTGAGAGTGTTTCATTATCTGGAATATGCAAAGGAGAAGGAAGGCCAAGGCCTGAGTTATAAAGTTTCTAACCAATATTATGCCTGTTTGTGGTTCCTGGATAATGTTCACAGAGTTTTAGGAACAGGATATACATAGATTATGAAGATGAATAGCACTGCCATTAAGTCAAGACAGAATCTTGGGAACAAAGAAATGATAAGCAGTATTCTGTGCTCTTGCAAGATGGCAACATTTCAAAGCCAGGCCCCACATGAACCTAGTGGAGATGCTTACAAGATGATGAATGTTAGAATACTAATTTGTGTTACGCCATTGCTGGATTATCCCAGATAATGAGGATCTGTATTGGTGTGCTGAAGAAAACTTTATTTTGCATATATTACATGGTGTAATGGTATTGAGTTGTATAGAACCTACCTGGGATCAAATTTTCTTAAATTTTCTTTTCACCCTCTGGGTCCCATACCAGCTTACAACCTAAACCAAAACAAAAAACAGGGATGATGAATGGCAGGCTCTAAATGCCAACAAACAAACAAACAAACACTCATTGCAACAAATGGGAGCTGCAAAGAGCAAGAAGCAGCTGTTGCACAGCTTCCATTCAGTTTAGTTGGTCTTACGCACAAGGCCTTCCTGGTGGATTTTATGCCTAAAGAGTAAGTTCAGTGGTGCACTAATGTAAAACTGCATGTGATGTCAAATGTCTCTTTGCATCTAATTTTTATATTTATTTTAAATCCAAATTGCATCTTGAGTGGGACTTAATAATCACTGACACTCCAAGTGTCCCTATTTTCCAGGGACTTCTCTGATTTAGAGAAGCTGTTCCAGTTGCTGATTTGATCCTGGAATATCCCACTTTCCCTTAGGATGTCCCTATTTTCATTGGATAAATGTTGGAGGGTATGCAGTTATCCAACCCCCGAGCCGTCTGAAGGCAATCCTGTATAGGGCACTTTTAAAAAAATGTTTAATGTTTTCTTATGTTTTTATATATTTTGGAAGCTGCCCAGAGTGCTGGGGCAACCCAATAAGATGTGTGTGGGATAAATAGTAAAATTATCATTAAGAAATGGGATTTCCCTATTTTCATCAGATAAATGTTGGGGAGTTATGTCATCATAAGAAGAGCCGGCTGGAGTAGGCTACTAGCCCACCTAAGTCCAGTATCCTGTTCTCCCAGGGGCCAACCAGGTGACTGGGAAACCCACAAGGCACAAGAGTGCACCCCCCTCCTGTGATTTCCAGCAGCTGGTATTCAGAAGCACTGTTGCCTTCACCCATGGAAGCACAGCATAGTCACCATGAGCCAGATGGTGGATCCAACTAATGATCCAAATGCAGAACAGAGTAGCATGCACTGGCTGAGGAAGAGGAGTGCACCGCCCGCGGCAGCGCGATCCTGGTGGGGTGCCATCGTGGCTGCCTCCCTGCCTGCGCTGGGTGCCATGCCTCTGCAGGCAGCACACCCCACCCCCAGGATGTGTGCCAGCACTGCCCCCACCTGCTCTCTCCCCCCCCCCCCCCGGTGCCGTAGTATGAAGCTCCGCCACTGGTAGCATGGGGAGAGGTAGGGCAAATCCTGCTTCCCTTGCTGTGGTCCTGAGGAAAATTCATTTTCTAAAATTAGTATTTGCTTTGGGGTGAAAACTGCCCATTGGTGTCGTGTGCATCTGTGGCATCTATGTGTAGGCAATCCTCCACTATGTGTAGTATCACACACACAACCTAATCCTCTTACTTTCTGGTCTTTGATACTAACTTGATTTTTCAACTCCCTTAGCCACAGGCTTAGGTATCACACAGGGATATCCTGCAACATTTTGTTGTGGGTCACTACTTGTACATTCAGTGGTACCTCTAGTTATGAACTTAATTTGTTCTGGAGGTCCATTCTTAACCTGAAACTTAACTTGAGGCGTGCTTTCGCTAATGGGGCCTCTTGCTACCGCTGCACCGCCAGCGCACGATTTCCGTTCTCATCCTGGGGCAAAGTTCTCAACTCGAGGTAACTCTTCCAGGTTAGCGGAGTTTTTAACCTGAAGCATTTGTAACCTGAGGCGTTTGCAACTCGAGGTACCACTGTACTAATGGTGATCTCAGTTCTCTGACTGTAATCCTTATATCGGACAAGGTGTAGCAGTAAAACTGTTAGCATATTTCAAAGCTAAGCAGAGTCTGGTGTGGTTTCAAATTGGATGGTGGACTGAGTGTTGAGATGGCTGCTTTGCAGGGGGTTGGACCAGATGACCCCAGGATCCCTTCCAACTCCACAATTCTATGATTCTATGAAGGAAAAACAACAACAAAGACAGCAGTGCAAGTTCTTAAAATTCAGAGAGAATCTTTGCTCTACCACTTTTTCAAGTCCCTAGTTTTTGAGTGGTTTGGATTTTAAGAATGAGGCATCTCTAAATTCTGAGGACTTGCCAGCTTTTCAAGCTCTTGCAGGAGGAGTTTCTGCTCTGAAAGGCACAGAACTCTAATAAAAAGCATTGTACCAGTGATCACCAGAGCCTGTTCCCCTCTGGTTTGTGTTTTTGTCACCTTTATAAGTGCAGCCGAAATGGCAGCACTCAAGCACAAGAGAGAAATATTGCAATGATTAGGGGAGCCCCAAGGTTGCAGAAGTTTAAAAGACTTTAAGAAAAACCCTTAGGGGGCGATGATCCCCAAAACAATTCAAAAAGGACTGAGCATGCTCAGTGAGGAAATAATGGCAGATTGAAGGCGGGGCAATGGAGTGGAGTGTCTGGAACCCTGATCAGGAGCACTCAGTACTGTAGGAGGTTGCTAACTTTTATAGGCCTGTGAGCACATTTAGATTTCTGAGTGAATGCTGTAGGTTCCACCCCCTCTCACCATTCCCCCCCTTTCCCCTGGAGCAGCCCTCTGCCCCTTAGGACACAGAAAGAGAAAGTGCACACATATGATACGCTTCACTTTTCCAAATGACCTGGGTAAAAGCTGGATTTGGTAGCATTAATCTGAGCCTTGAAAAGCACATACAGTGGTACCTCGGTTTAAGAACAGTCTGGTTTAAGAACAATTTGATTTACAAACTCCACAAAACTGAAAATAGTGTCTTGGTTTGAAAACTTTACCTTGGTCTACAAACAGAAGCCAAACAGTGGGAGGGCACCGGTGGCAGGAGGCCTTATTAGAGAAAGCACACCTTGGTTTAAGAACGGTTTTGGTTTAAGAACGGACTTCTGGAACAGATTATGTTCATAAACCGAGGTACCACTGTATAGCTGAAAGAGGAAATGGAGAAGAGTGCTACTGCTTCAACTTCCTCCTTCAGCTCCTCCTTCCTCCTTCACCTTCTACCTTTCAAGGGGGGAAAGGTAGGCAGCTCTACCACACATGACCAATAGGGTAATGAGAGGGGCTCAGAGACTTCACAGGTGCCACGGAAAGACCATAGGTTGCACCACTGTGCCCACAGGCACCATGTTGGTGCCTCTGCCATAATGCAACTTTCCTCCCCCAGGCCCTACTTTTTATTTACTGTCTGGCAGATAATGTGACCCTATTGACAACTTGGTATTTAGGAATAACTTGCTCTTTATACTGTGAAAGAGCCTACAAAAGAAGTATTTGTATAGTTTCAAAAAAGAGAGTACTATTGAGAAATTAGATTTTTTTTTTTAAGAAAAACAAATCACAGCTAGGAAATAGGATCTGCTGCAACAGATCTCTTGCTTAGAAAAAAGAAAGAAATATGTGAAAGGTTAATTGTGAAAGATATTTTATTTTAATTTTCCATTCCCGCTTTACTGTTTTCCCCACGAAAGGGGGACGGGGAACACAAAAGATCCTTGTATGATTCAGATATATTTACAAAAAATAACAAAGCAGAATCATAGGGGCTGACTTGTCAGCTGATGTTAGGAAAGAGAAATCTGCAGCTAATCAGCCTGGCTGAAGCAGCAAAGGTCACAGCAGTCATGATGAGTTATTGCATAGGTGTTACGCCATATAGTCGGTCTCTTCACTAAAAGCAGTCATGAAGAAAACAAAATTGCAGACAGATAAAAAGACATTTTCTTCTTTCGTCATTTCGTGCATTAGTGTTCCATGACAAATTTGTCATTCTCTGCTGTTGTCCATCATGTCACATTCCTATTTGTGAGCAATTGTTATAGCACAAAAAAGAGATTTTTTTTCTTTTAAGGTGTGGAGGTTGGGAGAGGAACTGACTTATATTTTAAGGCCTAGTACTGATATAGGGTAGGGACCCGGGTGGCGCTGTGGGTAAAACCTCAGTGCCTAGGACTTGCCAATCGCATAGTCGGCGGTTTGAATCCCCGCGGCGGTGTGAGCTCCCGTCGTTCGGTCCCAGCTCCTGCCCACCTAGCAGTTCGAAAGCACCCTTAAGTGCAAGTAGATAAATAGTTACCGCTTTATAGCGGGAAGGTAAATGGCGTTTCCGTGTGCTGCTCTGGTGCCGGTTCACCAGAGCAGCTTCGTCACGCTGGCCACGTGACCCAGAAGTGTCTGCGGACAGCACTGGCTCCCGGCCTCTAGAGTGAGATGAGCGCACAACCCTAGAGTCTGTCAAGACCAGCCTGTACGGGCAGGGGTATCTTTACCTTTACCTTTTACTGACATAGGGTAAGCCAACAGCAGATTCCCTGCTTGAACTCCTAGAATAATGCAAGCGCAACATTTTGTGGCCAGAATATCTCTCATATTTTGCATGAGATGGCGAAAAGTGAAGATGGCTACTACTATAATAGCACAGCATCTTTCACCTTCTAGGTCTGTTGAGTGGAGTTGACGGGAGTGTACTCAGGGCAGTTACAGATGGAAATTTAAAAAAATGGTGGGATGTAATTGTGGCAGAGGGGACAAATTCTCTTGAAGACGGTTATTCTTTCAGATGCTGACCAATGAAATGAACATTTCGTATAAAGTTCGGTTGGTGGTAACCTAGGTGTTTTGGCCGTTTGTCTTTTTCTTCACCACAGCTCACTTCCACTTAAACATGCCTCTTTCCCTGCAAGCTTTCACAGGTATGGTTCAATTTGCTCACAAATTTATTTGCAACATTGACCTGTGCTGCATGCATGCTTCACTGCCACCTGTTCATTGGTGGTGACACACAGCTTCATCTCTTTTCCTCATGACCTTTCCCCTTTCACCCACATCCGTGCTTCCACCTGCCTCTTCAATATTTTTTGCCTGCATGACTCACTAAAGTCTCACTTTCAGCATGCCCAAACTAGATCTTCATTCCAAGCAGTGTTTCAGATGTTGATGTCTCCAGCCCTGTCTGAGAGGAATTAGCCAGAGCAGTGCTGGCCAGCCCATGCACACATGAACTCACATGGAGCCTGTGCTCCAGCTGATCTCTGTTATTTGGGACTAACTTAAGCAGAAAGATCCTGTACAGTGGTACCTCTGGTTATGAACTTAATTCGTTCTGGAGGTCCGTTCTTAACCCGAAACTGTTCTTAACCTGAGGTACCACTTTAGCTAATGGGGCCTCCCACTGCTGCCGCACTGCCATGCCACGATTTCTGTTCTCATCCTGAGGTAAAGTTCTTAACCTGGGGTACTACTTCCGGGTTAGCAGAGTCTGTAACCTGAGGCACCACTGTAATTGTTCTTGGAGTGGAGGAGGGAAGCTTTTGTTCCAACAGATCCTGCCACTTTCTGCAACTACCTTGCTGACCTCTTTTGCCACAACTTTATGGAAGCATCCAGACAGCATCATAGTCTTTTGCTACTGCAGAGCTTGTCATGCACTGCAGATTTTAGGAGTATGGGCGGCTTGGCATCCTTCAAGTTGTGAGTACTTTAAACAGGTTGCTGAAACTTCTGCGCCAGAGCTGATCTTCCAGGATTCTTGCCTCAGAACTCGGTTTACAAGGTCTCCAGTTGACTGACGTTCATGGAAATATATTCTTCAAAGTGTACAGAACACTGCCATTTCAAGGGGCTTGAAGATCAATTCAAACATTTTCTCAGTTTGGACATGGGCTTCAAGGTGCAGAAGGACAGCTGCCTACCACTTGTGTACCTTGTCCTGCTATAACACTCCATCTGATTGGTACTGGCAATTTTGACACATAACACAGCAGCGGGTGGCATGGTGGGGCACAGCCACTCACCTGACCCCTGGTCAGTTGCATTGCTGATGCTTACCACAGGATAAGTGGGGAGGGACAAAGTGGAAGCAAGTTTGGCTCTGTTCTGTGCTAATACACTAGCTAGATGCAAAAGTACTTCAGGAGGGTAGAAAGCCAGACTGGATAAATGTGGCCTAGAGAGATGGGGTGTGACATGGGGAGTCCCTACAGCTGCTATATTCATACATATTCTTTGAAAATGTTATGTACCCCACCTTTGAAAATACAGAAACTAATGGCCACATGGGAATTGGTAGGCATACTTTTTAAAGAGTATGTTAACTATTTTAGGTTAGTGGCTAATTTTAAATGGATGTGGTTCTATTGTCGTAGCTGAAATGTTGCTAAAACAGTGAACCATCCTTTCTGCCACCACTTCACGCCCATTCATTTCCCCCCTGTTTTCTGTGGCAGAAAAAAACTTATTGGAAGTTCATGCAAACTGCAGCAGGAAATTGCCTTTGCAGAGTCAGGTGAACTGAAGCAAACCAAAATGTCTCCAAAGCAGATAGGTAACAATGCTACACTGAGCATCTGTCGATGCTGTAACTTTCACACAGGTTTACTGTTTAGAAACTGCCATGAAAAGGAAAAGCTGACACAAACAGAAAGTGATTGGAAATCTTAGAACTTCAAAGTGATTAGCTCCAAAATGTAGAGCAGCTCAACAAAGGATGTAACATTTCTAAAGCAATTTGGGTAGCTTCACACTGATTTTTATTTTAATAATAACCAACAATGTATATTATGTGCATTTGAGGTAACAGTATTTTTTTATTAGAATACTAACAGAATGGTAATTGTAGGCAGACTTGTTCTCTTTGCAGCTCAGAATCAATTGCTTTCCATTCTTCTTGATAAATGAAGAGTTCAGAACAGAAGTTGGCCTGATAAAAGGCATTCCCTGTTCTTCACCTTTGGGATCAAATGCTAGCAACACTTCTAAATTCATATTGCTCGTGGGTATTTTCTGTTTTAATATTCTGCTGCCTCATTCCACCCTTGCTGGGCTGAATGACAACCTTGTCCAAAATCCAGTGAGAGGATTTTATTTAACGAACAATAAAACTAGAACATGAGTGTTTGTTTAGTTTGCAATTTGTTAACTGCATGTCACACTTAACAATGTTAAATATTGGAAGACTTGACTAATGTGGATGATTGATTGGCTGCGAAGTGCCAGGCAAACTTAGATGATATTAAAAATAATTCTGGAAAATAGACGTTCTACACTCATGGGCACTACTTCTTGTACTGGGGTGGGATTAAATCATATGAAGAACCTCTACAAGAAATACCAAACAGTATTTAATTGATTTTATTTATTTTCTTACATTTACTATATATCCTACCTTTCTTCCATCATCAAACCCAAGGCAACTTACATGTGGTTCAGGGGTGGTCTGTCATCCAGGTAACTAACCAGCCCAAACCAGCTTAGCTTCAGCAAGGCAATGGATTCATGTGCTCTCAGACCATACCCTAGTTGCAACTTTCCTGTTGGTGGGATATTTAAATTAATTTTTATGAAAATAAACATTGTTATGGGACAAGTGAAGCCATATTGAACTGTCATGGATTCACTGACAGCAGTGGGATGAAATTGGTTGACACACCCATGAAAATGGCTTGTGGGCTTCAACCACTATTTCTCGGAGCTACGATGCGCTGTTTGGAATGGTAAGTACTGCATTCTTACTTGTTGTGGATCAAAACTAAAATCCTGCTTCTGTCCTTACCTGCTAATGTACAGAGTAACAGATGGGGGTGTTGTAACCGCCTGCTGCAGAGTCCTCTTACAAAGACCATGCGATCTGAAACGCAATGGTAATGAAATGACATCTCATGGAAGAAACCAAATGCTTTGTGTTCAGTTTCATCTGCTTTCTTTACTGACCTACTTTTTAACTCTTCTTTGCACTGCAGAGCAGATGCTGCGGCCCTGACTCATGCCTATGTAATATGATCCGGGGCACGTAAAAGCGTTATTCACACTTCTGATACAGGGTTTGCTTGTGTCATTCACCATGCCACAATGACAGAGTCAAATCCTGGAAAACATAAGTCAAGTCACTAATTTTTTTTTTAAATCCAGTGTTTACAACTGCTTTGTGGTTTAGTGTCTCTGGCTACTTCTCTGATGAAATGCTAGCTCATAGACTGAGCCTGGGAACCCCTTGGACCTTTGAGCAAGTTCCGCCACCCACTTTCTTGTGCTGCGGGAGCCACTGCTAGTATTGTGTGCCTGCTGGAACTTGTGGCCTGGGAATGACTGGAAATGATGGCAGCTCTACCAGAGGTACAGCAGAGCTGCTAAGTGCATGAGGTATGAGATGGATGGTCCCCAGGTCAACTTTGAGATCTACATGGTCTCAGGCAAGCTGGTTGCCTTTCAGCTCTCTGTATGTAATATGGGGATATGCAGGGTTGTTATATGGATCACAGGGTGGCCGAAAACATGCATGTATTTGCACCTAGGGAATGAAATACGGTGTCTAAGGTTAAAGTCCTAATGGTTAAAATGGGAGAATTAAACACATGTTTAAATCTCTTGGCTTGAAATCAATGAGACTTAAAAGGTCCTCTATTTTTGCTGAACCACACTACATTTTTTCTGATGATTTAATCAGGAAGGCCAGCCACTACAGTGGGAATTATTGTTGTTATTATTATTCATGTCACAATCAGAATGCTTTTGATGGCCATGGAGTGTCTCAAGCATAAAAGGTACCAGTTACAGGAGGGTGCTTTCAATCATCTTCAGACTTAACCTGCATTCAAAGTGATCATGCTCCCTGATCCTATAGATATCTGCAGATGTGAGGGATGTCATCACCTCTAAAGATGTGATTACATCATTGCTACAGCAGCATTATTTGGTGGGGAAACTGAGCAGTTCCATCTTCCTGGGCATCCATTGCGATCCCACTTAAGTGGCTTATTTGCCATATTTCAGGCACATTGGGCTACAAAAATACTGTCCCTTTCATGAAGGTGCCTAACAAAGTGATGTTCACAGCGACCATATTTTGATTTAAATTTTCACATTTATTGCTTGGAAAGAACACTTAAAAATTTGGAAATAAGCTTTTAAAAGGGGGTTGGAGGTGTTGCTGATTAATGTGAAATCAATAATTTACAGTAAGAAATTAGTTTCAGGGCCAGTGAGCTTTGATATAGCAAGGGAAATCCCAAAAAGCAGAAGCACATCAGTCAATGCAATTGTGTTTCTGGATGTGCATTTACATCCACAGTTCATTTGGAGCCATCAGATTGGCTTGATATGTCCTTTGACTGGTTGGCGTGTAGTAAGACCAGTGTACAGTCAGATGGCATACTTTTATTTATCCTTAATTATTGCAACAATATGTTTTGTGATCAAGATAAAATGGTTAGTTGCTTCTAACAAAGGACTTCATATCAGTTTGCTACAATTATGAGGAACGGATTTCAAGATTGACACTTACATAGTTTACTGCATTTTCATATTTTACTGCATTTTCTCCAAGAAACCCAGAGGTGCAACTGGTTACTAGTGTGACTCCGTTAAACTTCAGAGATGGGATTTTTATCAGGGTCTTGAAGACTGTTCTTTGATCAGCTCTTAGCCATGGAGATTAAGACCTACAGACCTAGTTCACATTGACTCCATCCTGTACACAGAGATCCCACCTCCACTTGTCATGCTTTCCTACTGACAATCAGCACCAGAGTCCATGTGTGTGTTGGGGTGTGTGGGGAGAAGTGGGTGCAGATGGGACTCTGGGTCTCCTAATGGAGGAGAAATTGCACAGGTATTTCTTAAAAATGTTTATTTATACAAAAATTATTTCTAGAAAACAATACAATTTGTATCCATACTTTCTTCAAGATATCTATAGACGTGGCTATAGATAATATTTTGATTCGGAACACATTCAGCCATATAAAAATAAAACTATTTACATTATGTCAATAAACAAAGGTATTCATTTTCTTTTTTTTAAAAAAAAGGCACTGGAGGGTATTGCTCAGGCTATTGCATTTCCTTTGTGCATTTAGGAAAAAAAGCTCTTAAGAAATCCATTGTCAAAATCCCATTAACCCTCACGCTTGCACTTATTCCCATTTTTTTATAAAAACAACAACACAAGTTAACAATCACAATAGTTTTTTTAAAAAAGAAGTGTGTATCAAGCATGTGCCTAGGAATGTCTGCAGTGACAGTTTTACTAAGGCACATACTGTTAAGACAACTGGACATACATTCTTGTTCTCTTCTAATGATGACATCGGAAGACAATTCAGGGTGCTGATCAAGAAGCACACTATTCTAAGAAATACCAGCAACCTGTCCTATTCACCACATAATGACTTGATATAGTAGACACTGGAAAGCACCTGTGATATTTGGTATCTGACAAAACTTAGTTTTGGAATGTAAATTTTAGTTTTTTTAAAAAAGTCATTCATTTGGCTTTTCCATCTTCCCGTATTTAAGATGTTTTGATTTCCTTTGTATCTCACAATTGTCAAACTTAACAATTGAACTAAAAAGCAATTTGGTGTTATTTGCATCTTCCAGTGGAGTTGTTGAGTTGGGAAGTAAAATATAAACTGCCTCCAGGGCTGAGGGTTCCTCCTGTTCTGTTGAAAAGGAGTAGAGAAATGTTCAGAGCCCAGGCAAATTCAGTGAGCTACACAGCAGCCAGATTCCTCATGTTTGTGCAGAAGAGACATTCGGGAGAAAGTTTTTGAACAGTTTTTGCATTGGTATTTCTTCACATCCGAATGGGTCTGCAAGTGGGCCCTCAAATTTGACCTGTCTGCAAATGCTCTGTTGCAATGAGGGCACGAGAAAGGCTTCTCTCCTGCAAAGAAATACACAAAAGAGGTTTAATCGTTTTAAAGCTCAAGTAAGGAACTTTCTGTATAAATGGGAGAAGTCGTTTTGCAGAGGAATAAAAAAACATCATGCCTGTGAAAATGGTGTTTGGGTTCTATATATTATTAAAGGGTCCATTCATTACACTGCAGGCTGTCCATTCATTATTTCATACTTTTCAGAGTTTGCAGGATTCATGGTGCATTGAATGACAAGCCACTGACACTTTCTGCTTCAGCAGGTGCAGCCAGTGCCTGCAGGCTGGACTCCACCCAGCATTTTCATATGTTCCTTCCATTCATTTACTGTATCCTGTGCAACGCCTACTGCTGCCCAAGGCTGTAGTTTACATGCCATTGGTGTGAATGGCAGAATTCCCATCAGATTGAATGCTTCAGCATTGCACTCTGCTTCCTTGGAACAGAGGCAGGACAAGGAGTAGCAAGAGGACTCACTTGCACATGATCAATAAAAGCTTGCAATTAATGCACAAGCTACTCAAGTCTGTGGACATTTTTGACTTACACTCTGGCCCTGGGCATTGTTCACAGAAGTAAGTGCAGCTGAGTTTAGTGGGGCTTAAAGGCTATGCAGCCAAATTTTCTTTGGAAATTAGGCTGGCGGTCCTCAGTGGAGCTTCCCCCTACTGAACGAAGCACAGGACTGCAACTTTAAGGTGTTTAGTACCATTGAAGAAAATCAGAAATTCTTTCTGTGATAAGTGTTTGAATTAGAGTGTAATTTGTCTTAAGGTTAACTTTTGTTGCTCACAGTGACATTCATCTTGTATTAAGTTTAATTTGTCTTAAGGTAAGTATACATAAAATTCCAGCTTTGGATTGCAGTTTGCAGATTCGTCTATGCCTTCAAACCCATTCTGTAATCCAGTTGCACTGTCAATGGAATGGGACTTCTATTTAAAATACAATCCTTAATTCCCATTTATTTCTGTGGATTTACACTTCATGGGATCAGGTCCATTGTGTTTAGCACTGAGATGCCAGATCTTCTAAATGACTTTCTACAGTACACATATTTCTTACATGTAAGACTTATTGCTTTCTGTGGAACTCATTTCCAAGAACTGCACATTTGATCAGAGTGTAAAATTCTGTGTCTATATGCTGACTAAGGGGGTTTGCTGTGTGCATTGCTTGGATACAATGCTTGACTGCAGATTATTGCATAGGGAACCTGGTATTTCTGCTTACTTCCTTCTCTCTCGTTTGCTGTCTGATCTGTCTACCTTGCACCTGCATTCCTTCCAAAAGCGTGTTCCAACACTCATGTTGAAGCATGGAATTCTTAGGGTCAAATGGATCCCTGTCTTGTGACAGCTTGCCGAAGCAAACTTTAAGTTCTCTAAAGTGAAAAAGTGTTACACCAGTACGTAAGCTGACCCACTCATAAATGATTTAAAAAGAAAAGAAGTCTGGTGAACATTTAGCAGAGCAAACAGGATAACTTGAAAACATGAAATGGACCATAAAGCCCTATAGATTTTTAAAAATGGAATTATTGCAGCAATACATGCTACTGCAGCAATACATGCTATGCACAATCACATTTCCCCTCTTACCTGTATGTGTTCTGATGTGTCCTTGAAGTAACCATGGTCTAGAGAAAGCCTTGCCACAGATCTTGCAGACACAAGGTAGTGTGTGGGTCCTGATGTGCATCTTAAGAGCTCCTAGGCTCACGTATTCCTTGTCACAGTATTTACAGCTGAAAGATTTCCTAGACTGGGCATCACAGTGCAACTGCTTATGCTTCGCCAGTCCAGAGAAAGTTGAGTAGGTCTTATTGCATAAGCTGCATTGAAATTTCTCTGCTTCAGTTGCATGAGGGTCGGAAAGTTTGGACTGGATCCTCTCTTCTTCATCACTAATGGGACTCTCCGAGCCACTGTGATCCTTGGATGAAGTGTCAGAATGTGGAGGTGGGCTGACTCTTCCCAAAGACGAAGGGTATCCGGAGAGAGGTGAGAGGTCACTGGGTAAAGGGGAAGGCAGCAGCCCAGTTGTAGTCCACACTGTGATGGGGTTGTAAGCAACTGAGCTCAGGATCTCAGGCTGTGGAATGATAGGCATGGGGTAGCTCTCATAGAGGTATGGGGAAATGATCACTGGAAGGGAAAAAAAAGAGAATCGTTTTAAGACAACAGAGATTTTTCTCTTTATAACAGCAGTACAATATATCCAATGCTCATGGAGATTGAAAGTGATGAAATCCTAATGAAACACACAGAATGAACGTAACCTTCTGTAACTTTAGAAAAAACTTTACATAAGTTGGGAGGTCTGCTCAAAGTCACAGCTTTCCTCCCCAAGCCTCTGCTGCAGCCAGAGGAAATCCAGCAGTAAAATCCACACCATTCTCTTACATTTCCAAGTCACTCGTTTTGCAACAGAGAGAATTTTTTTTTCCAGCAATGAAGCAAACTCCTACGTTGAAGTTTTAATTCTGTTGGCACTGACATTTTTAGGGGGGAGGAAGAGAGAGAGGGGGAGAGAGAGGGATCTGTAAAAAAAGTTTGTTAAAAGTTTGCACCAGGCTATGAAAAGTCCCACTTCAGCAACAACAATCAGAGCAGTTAGAATACAGTTTTCAGCCTTGGATTACCTGTGTGAGTATCCAGTTCACCATAGTTTGGCTTTTTGGAAGAGTTGAAATGTTTCTTGACCAAGAAGGATCGTGGCATCTTGAAATGCAGGGCTGCCTTCTTCCTGAAACCTCCTTTCAGCTTCAGAATAACGGTCCCCAGCTTTTGGGCAGCAGCAGCAGACAGAATCACTGCTTGCACATTGGTCCTCTACAGCATTGTCCTCTCTGCTCACCCCATGCAGTAAAATTGTGTAGTGCAGGGCTCTTTGCAAAGTGCTGTAAATACCCACTCGTCAGGTGCAGGAGGGGAGGGTCAGGGGTTTCCTTTTCATCCAATCACTCCTGATTTGCTGAAGTTCTTTTACAAACTCTGCCTGTTTGGCCAAGAGACTTATTCCTTGCTCTTCGCAAGGAGGATCCAATCCCTTCTAGGAGCTGAGGACTTGGGTCAGGTTTCAACTCCTCCCACTGGGATAGCTGTGAAGAACAGAGGAAGAAGAATCTCTTGTCAGAGGGAGCCTAGAAAACGTCTTAGAATTCCTGCCTACTAGTGGGGCTAATTGAAGTAGGTTCAGTAAGGGATAAGTTTAGATTTCACTGTACTTCCTCACCTTTCTCTGGAGTGCCTTGCATCCCAACAAAGTGAAAATTAATTCTTTCAAAAAGCAAGGCTGCTTCCCAGATGTGGCATAATGAAAATGCTAAGGACAAACTGTTCATTATGAGGGGCAAAGGGCAGAGGGTAGAGGGGAAGTTATTCCAAGATAAACAGTCCGGCTTTTTTAGACACTAACGAGAGTCTTTGGCTTGTCATGTAGGGCTTGCTATTTTTGGAAGTGAAGAGGAGTTGAGCCGAGATGCTTAATAGATTAAGGAAATATTTTGTGTTTGCTGTTGAAGAACTGGCAATGAGGTGCCGTGGCCCCGATCCAACTGAAATTAGTTCTGTTTAAGACCCATTGCTGTAATTGTGCACTGATTTTAGTTGGATCAGGGACATTTTGTAAGACAAAACATATGCACAACTCAGACGCAAAACAGGAAGACAGTAATTGAGATATGCAGAATCCACAAAAGGGCTGCAACCATTTGCACTCTGATTACTCAGAAGTAAGCTGTGCTGACCTCAGTTGGACTTGCGTCTGAGTAAATATGCAATGGATGAAGCTGCATGGGACTTTTTCCAATTTCTCAGTGCAATGTTGCACATTTCCCTTCTAGAGGAAATTGAGCCACTCCCGTAAATGGAAATTATTTGGCTGCACATATTTAATTCTGTGCTCATTTTCGATTAGCTGACAGTGACTGAGGAATGCACAAAGGATGGGCAAGAATATGATCCCAGCACATTCAAGCTCCCCTTACCTAAAGGAATGGCTGAGACAACCACTTTCTTCAGCTTCAGTTGAAAGATATCATTCCTGTTTCATCTTAGGCAGCATAGAATATTCAAAGGTTTGTGTTTTAGTTTGGAGAAGCTTGATGTACCATGTGGTATCTTCTTGCTTGTCCAGTAAACTTATTTGCTTTGGTCATACACAGTACCAGTCTCATTTGCTGCTGCTTTTTGGGGTCAACAGCTTCAGCTATTGCAGGGAGTTGGACTAGATGACCCTTCCAGATCCCTCCCAATTCTATGATTCTGTGAACTACCAACAAACCTATAGGCATGGAAAGGATTTGAGCAACACAAGCACAGATTCATCCTGTTTAAACATTTAAAATTCATTCGGGGGTGGGGAATATTTGCACTTCTGAGTGCACTTGAAACCTATATTTTCCTACTCAGCTGTACTACAAAATGTACCAGTAGACTGAGGGCTATAAAACGGGTGTATATATAGAATGAAGGAAGTGTGGAGGGAAGTTGCATTGAGACCACCCCAGCCTTCTCTGCAACAGGTGTTGGAATGAAGACATGGGGGAAAAAATCTCTGTGGTTCTGTTAAGACTTGTAAGAGCAAAGTGCTTTGTCAAGCTGCATAACTTCTTTATCTGGGAGATGCCAAAACAAGTGCAGAAGTAAAGTTATCTGCTTTCATGTAGCAATTCAACTGTTAACAGGCTCCAAGGCTGGTGTTTATCCATGAGTGGTTTACATTGATTTTTTTCTTCCTTTAAGAACACCTATGCTGAAAAATCGTCAGTGTGTTTTCTTTATAGCAAAGTGCATAGGGTTTTTTAAAAAATTACTTTAAAAACACACAGAAGCTATGGTCTATTCAGTTCAATTCGCAGGATCAAGATGGGGTGCAAGTACAAAGCCCAGTTCTAAGCATGTTTACTCCCAAGTAAATATGCATACACATACAGCCCAACATTACTTTGGGGTGTTGGATCGCCTCTCTCACCCCTGAAATCTCAATTTTAAATCTGCTTCTTTGGCAGCAGCTTCCCTGCTTCTCCATTGCTTTATCTTGTGTGTGTTCTGCTACAAACTTAGAATTTCATGCTCAAGCTAGGTTCACGTTCTTCACCATTTTCTCTCTTGTTTTATACTAGGGCTAGGAAACGTATGGCCCTCCAGGTGTTAGGCAACAATTCCTATCATCCATGACCACCAGTCATGCTGGTGGCAGTTGATGGTAGCTGGAGTCCAACAACATCTGGAATTATAGAACCATATAACTTCAGGAGGATGACAAGATGTAAATGAAACATAGGTTTCATTTACATATGGCCATCCAACTTGTGTTTAAAGACCTTCAATGAAGGCGAGATCACGACCTACCATGACAGTCTACTGTTGAACAGCTCTGACTGTCAGAAAGTTCTTCCTGATATTTAGTTGGAATCTCCTTTCTTGTAACAATGACTCTATTGGTTTGGGTCCTAGCTTCTGGAGCAGGACAAAACAAGCATGCTCCATCTTCCATGTAACAGCCCTTGATATATTTGAAGATGGCTATCATATCTCCTTTCTGTCTCCT
Organism: Podarcis melisellensis; assembly: GCF_964234715.1. Classification (NCBI taxonomy): domain Eukaryota; kingdom Metazoa; phylum Chordata; class Lepidosauria; order Squamata; family Lacertidae; genus Podarcis; species Podarcis melisellensis. The sequence continues at coordinate 39,931,983 of NC_138539.1, read as the reverse complement.
CTTATTCAGGCCAAACATACCCATCTCCTTCAACTGTTCCTCATAAGGCTTGGTTTCCAGACCCTTGGTCATCTTGGGTGCCCTCCTCTGTACACATTCCAGCTTGTTACTATCCTTCTTAAACTGTGATGCCCAAAAGTGGACACAGTATTCCAGGTGGGTTCTGACCAAGGCAGAATAGAGTGGCACTATTCCTCCCATTGATCTGAACACTATCCCTCTGGATCACCACAGGCTTCCCAGTTCTGCCATTTAAACCACATTTCTCTTGGTAAATCCCTTCAAAATAAAACAGGTGCGGCCTTACATTAAGTCAGGCCACTGGTCTATCTTGCTCGCTGTTGTCTGCAGTGACTGACAGTGGCTTCAGACAGAGGATATTACCAGCTCTACCTGGAGATGCTTGGGATGGAACCTTGGACCTTCTGCATGCAAAGCAGATGTTCTCCCACTGAGCTATAGCCCTTTCAAAAGTAAGCAGCTTCTGAATATCATTGTTAGATTACTGGGCAGAATAGTGTCTCCTCTGTCTTTGGCACAGGTCTTGCCATGTGGCTGGTGCTAAATAAACATTAAGTAGCAGGATTAGTTGATGCCCCCCCCCAAGACACAGCCATTTACTCCTTCCTTAATGGAATGTGTGAAAGTCCTCAGTAGACTACCAATAACAGAAAGATACATCCAGAAAATATATCTGCTGTGTGGGGTACTTTAAAAGCTTGTCCTTTTGCTGAATGTCTACAACTATTTAATTCTGGAAAGTGCAGTAACTTCTGCAGAAAATACCTCTGGGATCAAGCCACTTTACATTGTGGGTACGATTCCAGAGAAGTGCCAGTCTGTTCAGTTATGCCAGCTAACACTGAGATAGGCTTGTACATGCCACACAAAAGGCATAAATGCTCTCATTTTCCATTGCCTCGTGCCAAATGCAGTTGCGCCAGTACAGCAGTGTAGTAATGCCTTGGTGAATTAGGCCCTTGGGCTCCCCTGTTCAGACTTCTGTATAAATCATAATGTTTTGACATGTCAACCAAGTGGCTAGGCTAAAACGAATAGCACCGGGCACTGGGTGCAAGGCATGTCATTACACGGTTTTGAAATGGTATTAGCATGACTCTTGTTGCCTGAGCGGGGTTTTCTGTTTTTCTTTTTTTCTTTTCTTTAAACAACCCAATGAGTTTGTATGAAGATGGCTAGAGATACCATAGTGCCAGAAAGGTGAAATGGGGTGAAGGAAAAAGATCACAGTTGAAAGGAAATCAGAGGGAAAAGCAGATCTCTCTTTTCATTCGGAAAGCTGGAGAAGGAAACGTTTTCATGGACCCTCAGGCTGCTCTTTTAATTCTGAAGCATTGCATCAGCTTCCTGAAAATCTGAGATCAAACCACCCATCGTGTTATCAATGGATTGAGCTTGGACAACAGCAGCCAGTGCTTTGTTAGGGACAGTGTACATTTCTCAACTTTTAAAACCAGCCAGCTGAGCAATTGATAGACTTCACCTTAGCAGGAGCGATTGCCAATGGCAGTTCTTGATCTACTGTTCTTCACCAGTGATGAAGCAAAAAGGAAGATTTGGAGCCGGGATCTCAGGGTCTATGCTTAGTTTCCAGTTGGATTGGTGTGGAAAAAGGAAACTGCAAATACAGTCCTTCCTGTGCAGGCAGAAAGAACCCTCTTCCCATTCTTCACCTGCTGCATCATCTAGAAACTCACATTGGCTGGATTATCTTGGAAGGCGGGACGGTTGGCTATCGTGAACTATACTTCCACTTAAGTTGAATGCAGAGAACAGGTTGCTCCATTTCATGCTTATGCTTTTAACAGCAGGGAGAATTTGTATAGTTTACAGCTTCTCCCATCAGAACTTAACTTTTATGTAGAAAGCTATATCTGTTCAACCTCCCTTTGACACGCAGTTATTAATGACCCTCAGTGTCAAAGCCGAGAGCCTATTCTCACACATTTGGATGTCCAAAGATGTTACCAGGTAGACATCAATATAGAAGAATTTGATACAGTTGCCCTCATTATACAAGATGGAGTTATGGGAGGGGCAGGGGAGACACATTTTGACATACCAGTGACTGACAGTATTATTTTATTTTATTTTCAATGCATGTGTATGTTTTTGCATTCCAGACAAAAAGAGTCAGGCGAAAAAAATGAATGTTAAAAATCACAAACTACTAGTTGGCTCATGAAACACAGCCCTATGTTTGGCCACTCATTACTATATCCTATTGTGTTCAGTGAGGCTTACTTCCAGGAAATGACGTATTGGATTCAAGCCTGAAGGTTGGTTAATGTTACTCATTTATTTTACTATCAAATTACAGGAAAACATATTGAACAGGTAGATGAAACTTTGATTGTAAAGGGCAATTGTCTATTGTTCATATAAGGGTGAAGTAACATTTAACATGTTACATCTTGAGTAATTAGGTGATTTACGTATCTTTCCCCCACTTTTAGAAGCCACACAGCTTCTGACGGTTAACTTCTGGAATGGGGCCAGTGACAGAAATCAGAGAAAGTGAATATAGGGAAGCACACACACACACACCACAGCTGCAATTCTAGAGAGATAGCTTATCCCCTATTCAATCAGTTAGCATCATCATGTACTTGGTCATTATGTACTTGAAAACCATAATTAGCAATAACATGAAACTATTAACTGGCCACTACTGACATCTGACAAGAGAACAGGGATTGGTGCTTTGTATTCATCCGTTTACCCTAGTCCAGAGTAAACTGAAATGATGGGACTTAACATGGTTACAACTAGTTTGTCCTATTGATTTCAATGCAACTTAAGCGCAAATGTTTCTGGAGGGAGTCACAGGTTTTTGTTCTGTCAGCACTCAGTAGATAGGATCCAGTAGATAGGATTACGTGGTCAATGGTTAAAGCAAGAAATTCAGTACTATAGACAAAGAAAAAGGACTAGGTCATGATCCCAGCAGTGTGTAGAAATAATTATAACACACTGATAAATTTCCTCCTACCTCTTTGAACTCAGATATTTTAATTTTTCCTTCCAAATCTAAACGTTCTTGAAATTTAACCTGAAAAACACAGCAACTCTAGCTAGCTAATTGATAGCTAATTAAGCTGTAAGGCATCTATCCAGTTCTATAATAAATAATCAAGTTCCATTATATCATCATTCTGTGTCTGTGGAAGCAGCAAGTGCTAGAAATGAACAAGAGCCCTGGGATGGGAGGACTACCCCACCTTTGTGTGACTGTAGGAATAGACCTGCCTCTAAAAATGAAACTGTCCGAAAAAGCCATTTGCAGAAACGTTTCCAGCACATTCACCAACCAGTGAGGCTGGAGCAAAGTAATTTGCATCATGGGTATGCAAGCTGAACATTACAGGTGCAGTTTCCCCCCTTTACTTCACAAATGCTTAAGGTGTCACCATAGATGTGTTCTCAGCGAATGTGTGCACCAGCTATGCATCCTCCTATCCTATGAAAGGCTTTAGAAGTCCAGCCTTTACCATGAGTCCACTGTGGCTTTCCCAAGGCATCCAATTGCTCTGTGGAGCCATCAGGTAATCGGATGCTGATCCTTTTATGCACTTTTATTGGATATTGTTATTTTTTCATCAGCATTGCCCTTTATGAACCACCCTGAGCATCCCTTGAGAGACAAATGCAAGTTATACTACGATGTTAGGAACTGCCCAGGCTCAAAGTTGGAACCTTTGGTCAATGGTCAGGGATGGTGGGGTGCTGTAGTCCAGGAACATCTGGACTAGAGAATTATAAAACAATGCAGTTAAATTCTGCTAGGCTCTTTCATGTTGGCATACATCTGGGCTTAAGAAATGACAAGAAAATGTACTGAGGAGCAATGAGCTGGTTAGATTGTATTCTAAGCATCATATTGTCTTTTCCTAAGCTTCTTATGTAAGCAGTTGTTCAGGAAGACAGCAAAAATGTTGAAAAGGCTATTTTTCTGCCCTACTGAAATAGGCATTTCAGGGATTATTATATGGTTAGGAAGAGACACCTACTGGACATATCCATACTCTGCAACCACAGCCTTTGTTGTTCTTTAAAGAACGTTTGTCCGGAGAAAAAGAGATCAAGTTATGTCACCAAGTGGCCAATAAATGAATTTCACTTAGAAGGAACCTTAAGATTTCTGTCAGCCTCTGGAATAATGGAGACACTATGCTGATTTGAGAACGACTTGAAACCTGGAAAAAGCACCTCAGAATACTCCTAGCTCAATAAAGCAAGAAAATATTATCTGTTAGTTTTGTTAAGCAATAAATAGTTTCTTTATATGCAGCATCATATGATTTCATGCAATCAATGCCTTCCTTATAGAAGAAGAAGAAGACTTTGGATTTGATATCCCGCCTTATCACTCCCCTTCAGGAGTCTCAAAGCGGCTAACAATCTCCTTTCCCTTCCTCCCCCACAACAAACACTCTGTGAGGTGAGTGGGGCTGAGAGACTCCAGAGAAGTGTGACTGGCCCAAGGTCACCCAGCAGCTGCGGGTGGAGGAGCGGGGAATCGAACCCGGTTCACCAGATTACAAGACTACCGCTCTTAACCACTACACCACACTGGCTCTCTCTTATACAGTCTAAGAATTAAAAATAGTTCATGTACAGTACAAATATCGCGAACAGGATGCATTTAAATAACAAACAACAAATATTCAATACTTTGCATTTCATAATCTTCAAAAAATATTTTCCTCACATTATATTACATTATAACATTAACAAATAACCTGCTCTACTCACAGCTATTCCAAGTTCCTTTGTTATATACTGTACAACCTGCCTCCGTTCATTCAATTATTTTTATTTTTATTATAGTCCTGAGCATTCTTTTACTGATGCTTTATAAGCCTATTTAGGATTGTGGCATTAAACCCCTATCTTGAATTCCCCATGATATCAAAATAAAGTCCAAACAGACACACCCAGGGTGAGATTTTAAGCATATGCTACTATTGGGCATAATCTGTGATGATGTTATCTTGTGCATTCTCCACTTTAAGTGAAAGAAGCTGGGTAACAGCTCAGCATGGATCAGGCCTGCTTAGATCAGGCTAGCATCGGCTTTCCCCTGCAGACACCCAGGACTTAAGGATTGGATCAAGGAGGCAGGTGACCTCATGGAGGGGGCCCAGGGTGGTCCAACAGCCCTCTGTTATGCATGACAACCTTTTGATGTGATTCACACATCATGGGGTCTGTTGAAGGGACTCAAAGCAAGCCAAGGATATATGACAGAGGTAAAGATTTTGGGTAATCAGTTGCTCTTTTAGGAAGTTAGGATGCCTGACTTTGAGAACTGTGTCCTTTTTTACATTCTGTATCATGGGCATAGCTGTCAACGTTTCCCATTTTTTAAGGGAAATTCCCTTATTCTGAATAGGATTCCTTGCAAAAAAAGGGAAAAGTTGACAGCTATGATCATGGGAGTTTTTGAATAGCATACTCTGGCCAAAGCATGTGAGCAATATCTATGAGGGCACAGTAGTGCTGAAAGGTACATTATTTGAATTGGTCTAACAAAATTACCAGTGTAGATGGACCAGTAAAATCTGTGATAATTAATAACATGAAATTATGAGTCAGTTTTAGCCTCAATTTATATTAATTCCCCAAGTGGATGTAATCAGTGTATATTCACTCCATGCTGTGTTTGGATTATGTAATATGCATATAATTCATGTAATGTATAAGCAATGGAACCTGAGCAAAGGAGTGAATATGCACTGATTACATTAATTTTTAGATTGAAAGGGAATTACGGTAGGTCTCTGCTTGTGCATTACAGCCAATCAGTTGTAAAAATGCTAGTTCTAAAATGAAATCAGAGCTTTATTAAAAGATTAATGAACATGTTGAATGTTTTAAAGGCAGATTCTGGGGGGAGGTGGTGGTAGAATTTCAAACTTCAAGATTCCTAGAACTGCTTGCCTCTAGTCCTTCTGATAAATTTAAAGAACTGAGAAGCAGATGGCCACATGGCACTGCCATGTTGTGGAGAGAATTCAAAGGTGGACAACTTACTGTGGTTCCCTCACTGCGAGAAGTGAGGTTACAGGGAACCAGGGAGAGGGCCTTCTCGGTAGTGGCGCCAGCCCTGTGGAATGCCCTCCCATCAGATGTCAAGGAAATAAACAACGATCTGACTTTTAGAAGACATCTGAAGGCAGCCCTGTTTAGAGAAGTTTTTAATGTTTGATTCTATTTTTAATATTCTGTTGGGAGCTGCCCAGAGTGCCTGGGGAAACCCAGCCAGATGGGCAAGGTATAAATAAATTGTTGTTGTTGTTGATCTTGCATACTTGTGTCAAAATTTTGCAGTCAATGACCATGATCTAACTATACATGCATATAGCCCCATAGTAGATTATCAGTGATAGTGCACCTCATCTGTTTGGATAGTAAAGGATATTGAATCCAGAGACTGTATAGCTCTGTAGTTCAGTTGCAAGCATGGACACTCTTGTATATGATTTATGCTAAGAGGCAGAGGATAGATACCAGATAAGAAATCTTTTTCATTCTGGAAAACCAGCGTATACTGAAAAGGCCTATTGGAGTGACAGTAGTACTTCATTTGTTATCCATATGTAACACTAGTAGTTGAGGGCAAACATGTGGCCCTACAATTCAACGCACCATTTTATTCATGTCATAAGACAATATTCTGGAATAGAAGTGGAACTGCACTCTAGAGACATCACCTAATGTACTTATTACCTGACTTTCACCAGCAAGTCCCAGGACAAGTTACTTCAATTTAAAATTCAGTATTAAAAGCAGTTAAAAACAGTTAAAAACAGTTTACAGTGGTACCTCGGGTTAAGTACTTAATTCGTTTCGGAGGTCCGTACTTAACCTGAAACTGTTCTTAACCTGAAGCACCACTTTAGTTAATGGGGCCTCCTGCTGCTGCCATGCTGCTAGAGCGCAATTTCTGTTCTCATCCTGAAGCAAAGTTCTTAACCTGAAGCACTATTTCTGGGTTAGCGGAGTATGTAACCTGAAGCGTATGTGACCTGAGGTACCCCTGTATAGTCACAGGAATAGGGAAGACCCTGAAAACACACATCTCCAGTGGCCACTGGGCCAGGATATTGGAGGTTTCCTCAGCATCAGGAAGAGGGATGGGGTGGAGATCTGACATTGGCTCTCTCCATCCAATGTGGGAGAGGGAAATCTGACATGCTATGGCCTCCAGATGTTCTCCCAGGGACTATACAACTGCAGCTTGAATTTACCATTTATTTATTTTTTAAAAAGTCCTTCATATTAAATTGGAGCTTTGTCAGCTTATCCAGCTATGATTAGAGTTGCCAGCTTTTTGTTGTGAACTAGGCCTGCTTGTGTGCTTCTGACATCAGCCTGATATGCAAAAATCTTGCATGTGATTTCTCTCTCTGTGACTTGGCCCTTCAGCATATAAATCATTTGTTCATTGGTATCAGACTGCAACAAAAGGGGCAGGAGCAGCGATAGTAGAAACCTACTAATAAGTTGTTTATTGTTGATGATGATGATGTTGATTTTGTTGTTACTACTATTACTGCTATTAAATATAAAGGGTGTATACCATCCTAATGGAGTATTTATGAGTATAGCAACCCTTATCCAAAGCCAACAGCCTGCTGCCTTGGGGACAATATTTCCCCCCAATTAAAACAAGTAGGCTCTATTTGAATTTCACAAATGGATGAGATTACTCTTTCATGTATAGGATTATCTGGTGAAATTGCTAGCTCTTGATCATTATCTAAATGCTATAAAACCAGCTCTCTCTTACACTTTTGTGATTCAAAGCTTCTTGAAAATGCACAAGAACTTTGATGTCACAGGAGGAACAAGCTGAACAAAGTGCCTTCAAATATGGAAATTGCAAAAAAGCGAGCAAAGTTAATCTCAGAGAGAGAACACTGCAATTAGGGGCAGGGAGTGGGGGAAACTCCCTGTTCCCTCCCCCCTCCCATCACTGATGCTGCTCCCACATCCCTCCATGTGCTGAGGGTCTGCATCAGGAAGCTTTTTCCTCTTGTGTCAGCTCCCTGTGATTTAGAATCCTGACCATACAGGGTTTGAAATCATGTGAGGAGCATACATTTCACAAGGCACCTCAGATATAAATTATTTTAAATGAGTGTATATACTTTTCTTGATAGTGCTTAGCTGTCTCTACAACTCTGAGCAATTCAGAGGCATTTGTTTATAGTGTGCTTTACTTTCACAGGCATATTTATTTGCTGTCACACAAACAAACCAGGATTTCTTCGTAACTTTTAGGAAGTACACACTGCCACCTTGATCGTACCACTAAATATCTGTTTAATAGAGATGACAGCTGAAATTTATGTGGAGAGCCTATCCTTGGAGACTAAATTGTCTGTAATCTGGCATTTGTATACAATACTTGCAAAATATTGCTTACTTCATACATTTGGTGTCCAATACATATTCGATCACAAAGCCACTTCAGACCAAAATGGTCTAAAATAGCCCTGAAGGTTGCAAGTGGTGGCTCAAATGCTTAAATCAAAGTATCAAAATGTATGGAAACTAGAGTGTCAGCCAACTTTCAATTCATCAATGTGACACAAAACACTCAGGAGGAAGCACAAGAATATCAAAATACCAGCATGATCAGGTATGGTCAGGTATGATGGGAGCTGGAGACCAATGACATATGGAAGGCTATAGGTTTCCACATTCTGATTTGTAAGCTTGAAAAGTTCAGGTTCAAAGTGACTAGGTCACGGTTCTGAGTCCCATAATGCCAGAGCCAGGGCAGGGCAGGACTGTATGAGCTCAGTATTAAACTGCAGCCTACCCCAGATCGGTTGGAGGCAGGAGAATTGCTGCTAGCTTCGCTGTTCCTTCCCGCCCTTAGTTCATGGCAGACCTAAGTATGCGTGCTAGCATGGCAGTCTTTTTGCACTGCTATTATGCTATGGGATATATCTCTGAAAGATAGTTCAACCAGTGAATGATGCCCTTTCAATGCTTTGTACAGGTACTGCGGGTTCTGGCAAGGGTGGAATTTAGGGATGGAGGAGAAATTATAGGTACAAAATTAGCCTGTAACCGCTTGTTCTCCCTAATATCATTTAAAAAACATCAGCATTATAAAATTCTCTCCTCTTTGGTTTGGCTGAGGGTTGTGCATAACCCAAGTGAGTACAAAACTAGTGTTTAGGACTCCTGGTGGAGTTGCCTAGAGCTACACAGTAGCTGATAGGCTCCAACAACACACAATCCTGGGATTAAATAAAAGTGTTTGAAATGAATGAATTAACTTCAGTATTACTGAACTAGTTACAGCACTCTGATTATTTCATCATGTCATACATTGAGGAGGGAGAGACAGATAGTATAACATCTTTGTAAAAGAATGGATGGATCACCAGCCCACTATTTTTTTTATCACAGGACAAAGAGATCATTGAATCATAGTACAGTTGAGAGGAATCACAAGGACCATTTAGTCCAACCCCCTGCAATGCAGGAATCCGTGTTCCCAATGTGGGGCTGAAGCCCACAGCCCTGAGACTAAGAGTCTCATGCTCTACTGGCTGAGATGACTATAGGAAGCTGCATTACATTGGACCAGATCATTGCTCCATTGTGCCCAGTACTGTTTACACTGAAAACGAGGTCTCCAAGTTCTCAGGCAGGGATCTTCTGAGGCCTACAGTCTGAGATGTTTTAACTGGAGATTCTGGGGATTTATAGCTACAGGATCAGAGGTAACATACCTATGAATGCCAGTCACTAGAGAAGAGTATAGCTCCCATATATTTCCAACCTTTTTCTTTTTTTAAAATAATGTTTTTATTTATTTTTCATGGTAAAGGTAAAGGTAAAGGGACCCCTGACCATTAGGTCCAGTCGTGACCGACTCTGGGGTTGCAGCACTCATCTCGCTTTATTGGCCGAGGGAGCCGGCGTACAGCATGTGACCAGCATGACTAAGCCGCTTCTGGCGAACCAGAGCAGCACACGGAAATGCCATTTACCTTCCTGCTGGAGTGGTACCTATTTATCTACTTGCACTTTGACGTGCTTTCGAACTGCTAGGTTGGCAGGAGCTGGGACCAAACAACGGGAGCTCACCCCGTCGCGTGGATTCGAACCGCCGACCTTACAGTAGGCAAGCCCTAGGCTCTGTGGTTTAGACAGAAGATAAATTTTGAGAAAACAGTTATTACAACAATAAACAACAAATAACTTGTTCTGATGAAATCACAGGTTTTATTATGCCATGTGTTAAAGTTTCATTTGATTATAGAATCATAGAGTTGGAAGAGACCACAAGGGCCATCGAGTCCAACCCCCTGCCAAGCAGGAACCCCCTGCGAAGCCTTTCTTTCATTTCCTATGTAACTGGGAAAGCCAAGACAGGAACACAGATAAATACTAACAAGGTTTAAGATTTTCTCCTCCTTCTAGGAAATGAAATAGAACAGCTAGCCTGAACATTTTGCTGCCTGAAGAACAGGACAAGATGGTACATCCTCTTCTCTATCCATGTACAGACTGGCAGCTGAATCTTTCTTCAGCCCTGGTGACAAGACAGGATTCACCACTGAGGGCAGCAGGCTTGCTTCCAAAGTGCATTGCAGGCTGTGTTGCACACAGATCTCTGTCTAACAGATGAAAATGGCTGTTCCTTCTAACAGCCAGGGGTTGCCGGCACTATCCTCCCCACCCCACACCTGTGGTTTAAGATAGTCACTTCATTTTACCTAATGGTAGGGTTGGCCCTGGTAGATAGCCTCGTAGTTTTCCCACCCCACAAAAGATGAAGAGAGGAGTGATTCGTAAGCCCCAAATGCTGGTGGTCTTTGGTTTAGAATGCTTACTTCTCTAGAACCACTGTTCTCAACATGCCTGTACTATTTTGAGAGAAAGACAGTATGTCCTGTCTTTTTTGTCATAAATATACTCCCCTTGCACAAAGGGCAGTGCAGTCAGAAGAAACAAAGCACAGTTCAGAATCCTCAATGTGCTTCAACCTGGGGAAAATGGTTCACTGGGGAAATACATGAATGTCAAGTAACGAAATTCAAGTCAGTCTTTTGGAGTCAAGGAGGCAACAACATATGTTTTTCAATTGACCTTCTTGCCCTTCTCTTGCTTTTGAGAAAGCTTTTTTTCCAGTTGAAGAGTAAGAGGTGAGAGGCCCCTGCATCAGTTTTTATGTGAATAGAAGATCTTGCTTTTTGTAAGCATAACATTCAGTACTCCTTTTGAATTTGTGTGCACTTATTTGCATTTGGATATTGTAAAATTCCCAAAGAGTATGCATTCCTACCCATCCCACTGCTGACAGAACAGCAAATGTGTGCAGTGTTGGGTCTCAAATTTCAGCAACACCCTGTGCAATGCCAAAATTTGGCACCCCCAGCTCTCACGCTCCATTCTAATTAATAGTTGCAGCGTCCCCTGCAGTAACCCAAGGCTCCACACTCCGTATAACTGAATTGGTTGTGCTTCCCAAAATCTGCCCGTGGTGTGTGTGTGTGTGTGTGTGTGTGTGTGTGTGTGAGAGAGAGAGAGAGAGAGAGAGAGAGAGAGAGAGAGATTGCACATGTGTATGTTGTGGGGGGGGGATCTATTTTTTATACCAAGGTGACTGTTGGAGGTGAAATCATTCCAAAGTAATTGCCCAAAGGAACAGCGTTCCAATGGCAACATTTGTCCCACATAAATCTCAAGAGATTGGAGATCACTTTTAAGATTTATTTTAAACAGCAGACAAAAGATGGCCTCTGTGATGAATATGAAGAGCTCGTTGAAAATAAATGATTGCACTTTTATCTAGAGATGAAACCAGGCTTATACACTTTGAGCATTTTCACTCGGCAAACTGCAACTTAGCAATCATGATACACAGCAAAGATCCTTGTCCTCAGTCCTCGCTTTTAAGAAGTGGAACTGATGGAGCACAGGAACCCGAGGCTGCTTTGCTGTCATTACAAAAGTATTTCATGGTGTATGGTGTGTGTCTTACAGGATTTAAATGAAGGCCGCAGGACAACTTACATCCAAACACAGTCTGAGGTATTGATGTCTCCAAAGTCATTACCATTAGATTTGTGAAGAAGAGCTACTAAGTTAGTACAGACATTATCTTCTAAAGCAATTCTGGGAAGACTTCACTCTCATCTATAACAGTCAATTTTAAGCATTCACCAGCCTGGAATTTTATGTGCATTAGTCATCTGACGGTCACATCCTAAACATTACAATTTATCATGCTTGCAAGAAGTCTGACATATATGACCCTTTGGTTGATGGAGAGGGTGTGTTTAAGACCAAAAACATGTGTCCATGGAATGTGATGCTAATTATCACAGTACAGAATCATAGAATTGTAGAGTTGGAAGGGACCCCGAGGATCATCTAGTCCAACCCCCTGCAATGCAGGAATATGCAGCTGTCCCGCATGGGGATTGAACCTGCAACCTTGGTATGAGTTCTCAGCACCACGCTCTAACCAGCTGAGCTATCCAGGAAGTGTTGCATCCAGGGCTGCAGCAACTCTCAGACTGCAGGGGAAGGCTTACAAAACTGAAGACTAGCCTGTCTGGGTTGGTGTGTGTGTGTGTGTGTGTGTGTGTGTGTTAGTTGGCCTCTTCTTAATATGCTGACTTTCTTTGTGCTGGATTTAAATAAATAAATAGCTGAGATGCTACCTGAAGTCTAGTGATCTGATCTAGTCAGAGGTTTGACACCTCAGTGAAAACTAGAGTTAACCATCCATGAGGGTAGTGTGACAGGAGCACCATCAGGACCCTCAATCATTCTCCCCCAGGGTTTTTTGTTTTTGTTTTAGTTTCTCTTTAGAACATTAAGCAGCCCTTGAATGCACCTACAGGTTGCTCAGAGTCACTCTGCATCATGGCATCTGTAGTTTGCAGTTGCTAAATGCACAGTAATTGTCATACATGCAAGTTCCCATTTGAGGTGGAATCAGTTATCAACAATCTTGATATTAATGATTCACTACCAGGCTCAGCATACCCTCAGTATCATTTCTTGTGACAAAAATGCACAGCCACACTTGGGCGATGATCTCTTTATGGCAATGAGTGCCTGCAGCTCAATGCATATGGGAGAAGGGCAGGTGGTGGTATAGGAAGACCTTTGCAAAGCTGCATATATAGCTAACATTAGAAAAAGCTCTTTAAGTATATATAGAGATATCATAAAATGAATTATTAGAATTGTATGGGTGTTTTTATTTCAAAGACTATGGTTGGTATCCAAAGACATATTCAGATAAGTGGGACTACCCGCAGTAATGCCTTATCACCTCTTGGTTTTGATTTCTGCTTGAGTGAAAGTATTCCAAGTCACCATCTCTTAAAACAATCTCACAGAGAGTGGTGCTCTGGGGACAAAATACCAACTCTGGGGATGGGATAAGTAGAATAAATATTCCTGAAATGTTTGCCAATAACCTAGGATTGCGAATAAACTTTTCATACTCATAGTCATTTTCAAATCTATAGAGAAGCTTTCGGTTGCCAAGAGAAGAGTGCAGTTGCCAAACTGCAATCTAATTTGTGTACTACTAGGAGAATGGAATCAGAAAGTGCTTCATGCTTGAAATGAAAAATCAGACGCAGGGTTTTGTTTTTGTTTTTTTGTTTTGTTTGGAGAACAGGCTCTCTGGTAGCTTCTGCCCACAAGAGGGCATTAGTAATCTAAAGAAAGTGGACAGCAAATCCACAAGTCTCTCACAAAATTGATCCAGTGCTGATAAAACCATGTTTTTTAAAAAAGAAAAATTGAGAGGGGTTATCATTAATACACATAGCCATTTATGATAATGAAGTCTTTAACTTGCACAAGTGTGTTCAGAAACATTTGTCATTCTTGCTAAAACAGCTCTTTGAAAAATAGTGTGAACGAGGTCACTGAACATTTTTTTTAAATAAAAAAGAACACTCATCATTATTTATAACACTAAACATCCAAGCTCCCAGACTTCCTACAATTTTAGGATTGCACTATAGAATTGCATGTCCAGTGAACTATATGTTCGGTGACCCTTATATGCAATATATTTAACTGGGTAAATGTTGACCAAGGAGTTAGAAATGTTGCACACATGCTCGGACTTGTGAGAAACTAGGAAACTCTTATACACCCTTCCTTTATGCTGCTTAATGATAGGGAAGAAGATCGGCAGAATTGGAATGAGATGGAAATTAACATGACACCCTCTTGCCTTCTTTCTTTAGTGAAGATTGTGTTAGGATGAAAGCATGGCAAATATTGAGATGCCTTTGCATATGCATCTTCCCAAGAGATAGTGGGCATTACGACATGTTGTGTAAACTAATTAAGAACAGATGCCATGTCTACATCTGTCACCAGGTGATGCTGATGGCGACTCGCTGGAAGTTAAATTCCACTAGGAAAAGTGTTGTGCGACTTGACAGAATTGCATGGGCTGATTTAAAAAAAGAGGAAGCCATTATAACAAATTCATGTATGTGGCTACCTGTTCAAGTGATATAAGTTGTATAATATTTATCCATCCATCTATCCATTGAGATGCATCAGTCAGAGAGGAGGAACCTCTCAAAGAGATTCAAGATGACAAAGTACGTAAAATGTAGAAATTAGGATGTCGGCCAACTGTAGTTTTTAAACAGCCTTCAAAGGTAGCCCTATGTACAATGTATTGCAGTATTCCAAACAGGGTGCTCCAAAGAATAGATGACTGACGCGTTGTATCTGTCCAGGAGGGGCTGCTGCTGGTACACAAGCCTCAGCTGGTCAAATGCCACTTTGTGCCATGGGAATTAGTTGGCCTTACAAATATAAGTATCTAACAGCACCCTCAGGTTGCAAACTTGATTATGAGGGGTGTTATTCCACCCACCCAGAATGAGTTGAATACCGCTCCCAGGGCAGACAGGTCAATTGCATCTTTGTCTTCTCTGGACTGAGGTCAACTTTATTGTCCTCCATCCAGCCCATTACTTATTCCTTCCAGGCAATGGTTCAGCAACCCCATAGCCTCATCTGAGTCAGATGAAAGGATAAATAGAGTTGGGTGTCATCACCCTAATGAAAAACACCTCATTCTAAGACCTTGGATTACTCACCCAGTAACTTCCTGTAGATGTTTAACAGCATGTTTGTCTGCTCTCTTGATTTCACCTCTCTCCTGTCACCTTATCCAGACTCTGATGGGTAACTCATTCAAAACCACAAAGAGGTTCCCAGTCAGTATCTGTGGACTTGGGTTTGAATTGGTTTTTATATGTGACATTTGTTTACATGTGTTTTGTTGTCCTCTATTGTGAATTTGCTTTGAGATGCTTCATAGAAAGCGAGCCATAAATGAACAAACAAACAAACAAAGGTAAGGAGACCAACTTCTAATCATTGGTTCCCAGTAATGAGTCAACCAAACATCATGGATAACAAAGGATTGCAAGCAGCAGCTATAATCACATGCTTCCTTGGAAGTGCCCCTGTAGATCTCAATGGATCTTATTCCCAAGTAAGCAAAAATAGTTATGCAGCCTGAGAGTAGAGTGTATCACCTAATGCGTAGCCAACAGAACATCTCAAAATATGGTATGGCATGAACATTTCAGGCATTATGTTGAAGATGAAGCTGTTACTGTCTCCATTTCAATTAGGTACGCACTATTACCCATGTACCTTTTAACTTTCCTCAGAGAAGCAGGCTAAGTTAAATTACTGGGGTTTTTTTTGTGGCACAAGATGTTCTCACAAATTAAAAAAGATAGATGGCTCTGGCAGTACTTTCGTACTTGGACAGAATGAGTGTCTATACTGATGTTTAAGTAAATAGGCAGGCCAGCCTTGGCGTTTGTCTTGCTCTTCCAGGGCTATAATCTATCCTGTACATCTGATAGTTGCCCAGACAAAGAGGCTTGGCAAGCGTTATAGGGCCTGTCAGCTCCGTGTTGAGGAGGTTTATAAAATGAGCAGATGGACTGAATTCACTTTCATTATGGCAGAATAATATATATCGCCTGAAGATGTATGTCTGAGATGAATCTCCTCACCAAATTTATCTTTGTTGAGTCTCCACAGATTCCAATTTAATTTGAGTCTAGTCAAAATTATTCATTAAGAGTTGCCTTTGGATTCCTAGGTTTAAATGTACTGTAACATTCCTCGCTTAACAAATAGTGACATGGAGTTAATGAGTATCAGTGGGTCAAAACAGGCCGTCTGCAGCCCATAACAACAGTTGTGAAGGCATTATCACAACTTCCCTGAGGCCTGACTATTGTGGGGGCATCTCAGCAGTGACTAATATTTATTTCTCATCTTGCCCACTTTTCACGTCTAGTGATACTGAGAGGGAACACCATAAAACTCAAGTATTTGATATCCCGTTATCTGAAGGAAAAGACAGAATGAACACTAAAAGCATGTGTATTTAAAAAGACATTTATTTAGAAATATAAGCTGGCTTGCTTAAGCCCTGAAGTTCTCTTTATTGCTTTCATGTGTGGTTTTGAGAAAACCTCAGTGGCTTCAGACATCCCTAGAAGAAAAAAACACAGGGACAATGAGTGGAATGGCTATCATCCACTTCCACTGGCTTTTGCCTGGAAACTTCATTTGCCTTGACCACATTCAAAACCTCTCACTCACATACACAAAAATATACCAGCTGACACATTCACTCACCATTCACCCACCATTCATTCAAACCCTTGCATTCATTCACATAAACATATGCCAGCCGACATTCAGCAGACAAATTCACTCATCGTTTGCTCTCTATTCCTTCACAACTTCCTTTCCACACACACAAACATAGGCCAGCCAACATCCCTGAAGAATGCCAACAGACACATTCACTCATCTTTCACTCTCCATTCATTCACATTCGGTGTCCTGGCTTCAACCTACAAATATCCACTGGCTTCTGTCAACGAGCTTCCAAAGGTGAACTTAAACCAATATACATCTGCAAATATTGAGTTGCTTCAGTCTTACAGCATCCATTGGCTCTGAATGCAAATGCCACCAATTTCTGCCCACCAGCATCTGCCAGCTTCTGTTAGGTCCATCACTAGATATCAGCCAGCTTCTGACCATAGATATCAGAGAAATTCAAGCTGTGATTCCACTCAGCAAGCGAACTTGCCTTATTGATCAATAGCATCATGAAGCCAGAAGACCACCTCCTTCCTTTCACCAATTCACCTCCTCCACCAGGACAAAGACCAGGCAATGTGATATATCTCAGCTGTTTCCTGCAGTGTTCTGTTGGGGAAGAGGATCTTGTTCCACTTACTTTGCCCTTGGCCCACCCTTATGTCCATTCATCTGCCATGTGCTTCTGTGACTTCATGGAGTCCACAGCCAATTACAATACTTGGGAAGGCATCATCACAATATCTTCAGGCCTCAAAATTCTAGGTGCACCTCAGGAGTGATTTATTTGTGTGCTTGTCTAATATTTAAAAGGTTTATAGCCCACCACTCAGATAGCTGAGAGAAAATGTAAAATGTGGGTGTGGGCCCCTTGTTCAGCACAATGAATGCATTCACTTGTGGAAACCTTACAGGCTTTCATGCCAGTGGTGGCTGGGCCAGAGATTTCTGTGCCCTGCCCATCTGTACCTCCAGTTAAGCAAGAAGCATAATCACAGCAAGTAAATGTTCCAAGCAAAAGCACTTGAGTGTCTGGAGGAGAGCAGGTGGTGGTGGAGGATATAGCCTTGGCAGAGTCTCGGGAGCCAGATGGCGGACTCGTTGACTGAAGGCTTCCTACCCCATCATAAAATTAAAGATTTAAAACCAGAAAGTGGACATGAAGGGTAATATCCAACATTTGACATATTCAGAGCAGACATATTGAATCAATAGACTTTGGAGTTAGTTTAAAGCAGGGATGGGGAACCTGTGTCCCTCCAGAGGTTGTTGGACTAGAGCATGTTGCATCATTCCTGATTGCTGACCATGCCAGCTGAGGTGACATGAATTGGAATTCAACAGCCTATGGAGGGCCATATGCCCCTTCTCTGGATTAAAGAGTGGCAGTTTAAAGCACAGCATTGTCTTGTTTGTGGGCCCAAAACCACTTTGAACTTTTTTTCAGTCACTGCATATGAAACATTTTCTTATTTAGTTGGTGTATTAAATTTGTACCCTGCTTTCTCACCAAATAATGCCCTAGGCAGATAACAGAAAGAAAATACAAAGTAATACACACACACACACATACATACATACATACATACATATATAAATGTACACTATACACAGTGCTTTTTTCTAAAAAAATGTTTAGGGGTACTCTCGTTTTCCTACTCATATAGAAA
Organism: Podarcis melisellensis; assembly: GCF_964234715.1. Lineage (NCBI taxonomy): Eukaryota > Metazoa > Chordata > Lepidosauria > Squamata > Lacertidae > Podarcis > Podarcis melisellensis. Next base: position 39,913,621 of record NC_138539.1, on the reverse strand, counting down.
TACTGCCTCTCAATGAGGCCAAACTTAGATTCACAAAATGTTTAGGGGTATGAATACCCCCCCCCCAAAGCTCTCTCTCTCTCTCCCTCTCTCGCTGTATTACATAACACACACACACACACACACACACACACACACATATGTGTGTGTTAAAAAGGCAAATAAAAAAAAGAATAAAAAGAACCATGATAAAAAGAACCAATTCAACCAATCACATCATATTTACCATGGCTATATTAAGTCAGGTAATGGGCCAAGGCCCTAACTGAATCATTGACTGCTGGTGGAAGCACATCAGAAATGGGGCTAGTTGTCCCTCCCTTTAGCAAGGATTTAAAGAAGATCATCTTTTGAGTTTCTGCCAAATGCCCTTGAGACACTGCAGACAGAAAGAAGAGCCTCTCTCTTAAAATCATGGCATTTTAATGCCAGGTCATGTAGGCTTGGTAGGTCATCATTTTGAATTGCAGCCAGAAACAAATTAATTCCAATATGGGTGTGAAAATTTGTAAACTGAGCTGAAAAATAGATTCTAGGAATTATTTTGTGTTCTAAATCAAACAGAACCAACCTAATATTGTCATTCCAGTAGAACATTCTTAGGTTTGGGTGTCAAAAAATTTGAAGTAGTGTGAACTCTGAAGCATCATTACACTCTAATGTAAGGTTGCCATATTTCAAAAAGTGAAATATGAGTGTTTTTTGGCAAAGTTGTTGAGCTTTTCCTTGGGGAGGGGGAGAAAGTTTTTTGTGTGTGCAAAATCTCACCAAAATATAGACATCTGACATATTTCCCCAGACATTTCAGTGATTTCTGCCCAGAAACTGTTTCCGACTGTCTTATTCCAGCTATGTCCAGGAAATTCCAGACGTATGGCAGCCCTACTCTAATCCATGTATTTGACTGGGGGATGCAGATGAGGTTGGTTCACTGAAAAAATGTCCACTGAGCAAAGTTCTTCTCAGAATCTCCAACCAATTTACAACACAGGTGAACATGAAGTTTGCCCTGTCTAGATATGAAGCTAGCTGTCACTACCATTTCTGTTTTAGGCAGTTGCGGCTCCTTATCTAGACAGGGTGCCCACTGTATCTGCCATTACTTACAGCTATGTTCCAGTGCTTGTCATGTCTCAAGACAGATGCTATAATCAGTTAGACCTATTAGTAAGGCTAGTAATTGGACAGGACCTATCACTCCAAGAGTATAAAAAGCCCCTGGAGATTTATATGGCTTTTAACAAAGCTGCTTTAAGTGGGGCTGTCTTTGTTAGAAAGACAGTGGCAGACAGAGTGCAGCAGTCTGCTGTGTAGCAAGCCTTCAGCACTGTGTGGGAGAAGACCAGGACAGAGTAATTTAAAATTCCAGCGAAAGGATATTTGACATGCTAATATTTCTCCACAGTGGCAGAACATTTCTTCAACAGCACATTCTTAGAGGTCTTCCCACTGTCCATTGCTTTGATACTCTACTATTGAAGCAGAATGGGTGTTCTTAACCCCCCGGTTATGTTCTTGAGACCTGCTGAATCAAGCCAAAGACCTAACTAATTCCGCATTCTATTCTCACAGCTGCCAACTAGATGCCTATGAGGAACCCTCAATCAGGATCTGAGTGCAATGGCACTCTCCTTGCTTGTTATTCCTAGCAATTTATATTCAGAGTCAATAGTGGAGTAGAACGTAGTCATTGTGGCTAGTAGCCACTGATTGCCTTTTCGCGTATGAATTTGTCTTATCCTCTTTTGAAGCTATCCATGTTACTGGTCATCCCTCCATATTGTAGCAAATTCCACAGTATAATAATAATAATAATAATAATAATAATAATAATAATAATAATTGTTGTAAATAAAAATATGCCCTTTTCCCTTATGGGGTATCCAAGAGCCCATATAGAGTCCTTACATAGGTTCCCTATTGGTAGGAGAAAATAACAGAGGCCAACCAGAGAATATTGAGAAGCAAGGCAGCTAGTAAGCTTGATCTTTATTGATCTGTTGCAACAGGGTGCTCCCCTCACACGCAGGAGAGGAAGAGGACCCAGAACAATGGCCTGCAAGGCCTTATAAAGACTATTGAAATTGCCACCCTGTAGATCAAGACCACCCCCAGAAACATTATGCATTCATCACAGAAGGGGTGTAACCTAAGACCACCCCTCAGATAAGGCGGTCTAAAACAGAACATTTGCATGTTGTTTTCTCCTGTCGCTTTGTTTATTTCCTGTCTGGCAGGTTACCTGATTGGATTTCTTGGGGAGCCTGGGCAGTCTTGCAATGATAAGGCTCACACCCTTATTCAAACACAGATTAAGACAGGATTTGTGAAGGAAGAGACAATGGGGAGGCTTTTCCATTTTGACCATGCAGAGAAACATTTGCTCAGTTTAGGAATCAAAATGGTTCCAGGTTGGCTTTCCTGTGCTGATCTATGTACGTGTGGTTATGAACGTTGCCATATATCTAAGACCATAAAATTCCTATCACAATAATAATTTATTCAACTTATACACCCCCTATACCCGGAGGTATAAAACCACAACATATAAAATCAAACCAAAAGCGGTAACCCAATAACCCCCCCAAAGCCATATTCTAAAAGGGTGTTGGATGTTGTTGTGTCAGTAATGAGTTGTTTCTGTCCTCAGTCTTCTAATATTCAGCTTCATTTGATGGTCCCAAGTTCTAGTACGATGAGGGAGGAGGAAAAACTCCCTATCTGACTGAACCTCTTTAGTTTAATTCTTTATCGGCCATAGGGAACATCATATTCTTCAACGGAGAATCAGAAGTAGATTAGCCCTCATCGCTAGACTGAAGGAAAGTGCTGACTGTATCTTATTTTGATGAATTGGTCCTTCGGAGAAAGTTACTTTTGCAGAAAAAGTATTTATAAGTTGTGGAGAGTTGAATGGATCAGTTAAAGTAAAAAAGGCCTTAATCAAAAAGAGAGAGAAAAGGAGACTGGGGAGAGGTGGTCAATCTTGAGCAACTCTTGGCTGCTAGAAACTGTAACAAGCTGTCCAGAAAACGGATCTATGTATTTTGATTCATGGTTTCTGAAGATTTTTCAGCCAGCTGTCTGGAAATATAATCAATATGCAATAATGAGCTCACCACTGGGACGTTAGCCTGACAAGATTACCTCTTTGCTGAGTTAGCATCTTCTTGCATTTTGCCTGTTACCACACTCAGGGAAAGAGAGATAAAGGCTGGACTCCTGTAAGGGTTGGATGGCCACTCCTGGGGACACCATTAAGGGGGGGATTCTACCTTTTGGGGGGGTTCATTTTAGGGTTGCACTAGTCCTGCCTGCTCATGGAGTGGGTGTTGTGGTGGAACAGTGATTTCTGTGGCTAGAGGGGGGATGTGTTATCCTATGAGGCGGGTAGATGAAGAGAAACAGGGAGCAGCCATTGGAATTGTAAGGGGCAGGTGGTGATACAAAGGTGGAAAGACGGTTGTATCATCATGGGAGAGAGGAGAGCTACAGGGTGTTGGTTGCCCCCAAACTGCCACCCACCCACCCACCCAAGCTCAAATAATCTGGATAGCCATGGTGACGGGCTCCCTGTGTTGAAAATACAGTGGTACCTTGGGTTAAGTCCTTAATTCGTTTCGGAGGTCCGTTCTTAACCTGAAACGGTACTTAACCTGAAGCACCACTTTAGCTAGTGGGGCCTCCCGCTGCTGCCGCACCGCCGGAGCACGATTTCTGTTCTCACCCTCAAGCAAAGTTCTTAACCTGAAGCACTATTTCTGGGTTAGTGGAGTCTGTAACCTGAAGCGTATGTAACCTGAAGCGTATGTAACCCGAGGTACCACTGTAGTGCCTGTGAATGGTGAACCTGAATGAAAAACAACAAAAATTCAGGACTTGATCCTGGATGAGTGTGCTAGCCTGACTTTCATTACAGATACCTGGCTGGCTGGAACTTTTTATGTGTTTCTTGGCTCTGTCTGCCTGGTGCAGCAGCAGGTGAGATGTGGGGACAAAAGGCAGAGTTGCAATGATCTTTCGTGATTCTATCCCTTTCACCAGGTGTCCCCTCCACAGTCTGCCAGGTTTGATTATGCAGTGGTGTGCCTTGGAGTTTCAAATTTTGGCAGTGCCCTGTGTGATACCAACATTTGGTGCCTGGCGCATTCAGGGATTGGACTAGATGACCATTGTGGTCCCTTCCAACTCTACAATTCTACAATTGCATTAGTAAGAGACTGGTGGTGTTGTAGGGATAAAAACGATTGCAGATAAAATCATATCACTATACTTTTCCTCATAGCATGTGGAAGCAAAAACAAATGTTGACTAGTGAATGAACAAGAAGGATGGATTTCTGCCAAGGTACAAATAATGAAGGCTGTCACTTCAGAACACAAAATTACAGGTTTTATGGATTATAGGTTTATTCATGAAGCAGAATCTGATTTATGATTTGTATGTCATGACCCACCTTGAAAAGACAAGATGATAGTGTTGAAAATGATATTGTCACTTTAGTAGCCTTTTTTGTTTTTTTTGTTATTTATGCTTAAACACCCAGCATCTGATTTAGAAGTGGATCCAAATGCAGAGATTCCACTCAACAATATTTTTTCTTTAAATAGAAAGAATGAGGGAGCTGTCCTTCCACTCAAGCTAATACTAATAATTTTTGGTTCCACTAACAGGAAATATGTACATGTAAGCCAGTATGGCTAGGCAATGACTTAAAGTTGCTAAATGATATTTACATCCAAATGAAACTTTGTTTATCAGGCTGTCAGCATGTTTGAGGTGTGAAAAATCCTTTTTCTACCTTGTACATATATTTAAAATAAATTAGAAACAGAAGAATGCTTCACAGTATTCCCTTAACATGAGGACACAGAAAGAAAATGAAAAGATAATCAAGAAATGTGTGTCTTTATGAGAAAAAAAACAGAATAATGGTTTATTATTAATGTCTTTTTCTTGAGAAATTCTTGAGAAATCCCTTCTCCTAACACAGAATAGTTTTGACTTTGGAATTGAGGGCCTTCAGTCATTTGTGGAAAATACCGGTAGCCACAGTTTTTATTGTGAAATGCAAAAGGAATTGAGATTCATTAAGTTTGAAGAACTGGGGCACAACTAACAAAATGAATTTTAATAGGGACAAATGTAAGGTCCTACAGTTAGGCACGAAGAACCAGCTGCACAAATATAAGATGGGGGACATGTGGCCAGAGGCACGGTGCGGAAAATTTATTGTCTCCCCCCCCCAAATTATTATATATATTTTTTGACTGCAAAAATGGTTTTACGTTATTTCATGTTTTCTTACAAAGGAATGTGGATTCTGAGCCTCTGATAACAAGTAAGCGACAATGGACAGATACTTAAATCTACAGGATGGATTGTGTTTTGGTTTGTGTTATTTTATTTATATTTATTGTTTCTTTAGTTAATAAAATTTATTTTAAAAAACCTGCAAAGTGGTTTACCAAAACAAAAGAACACCACAGCAGTAAAATCAAGAAAAATTAACAATCCTACTTTAAAACATAAAAAAGCTAAAATATTAAGATTAAAATTTCTTCAACTTACTAAGCATCTAGGTATGTTTGCCTAAAGAAGAATGCTTTTAGCAGGTGCCTGAAAAGAGTCTAGCAAAGGCAATCTAGGAAATCTTTCAACAAAGATTTCAGCCTTCACGACATAGGAAAACGGCCAAGTAAACAGCTATTTTCATGGAGGAGGTCAAGATATTAACTGATATGCATGAAATTTCATATGTAGCTATATAATCCCTAGTGTAGTAAGATAAGTCCTTTGGAGTAGGCATTTTTTTAAAAAAAGGTTTTTTATTTTTTATTTTTTTAAATATTTATTAAGATTTTCCATATAAATGCATAAGTAGTTCACAATACAATATATGTCATAACATATTTTCACAACTTATTTGGACTTCCTCACGTCTCCCGCTCCCATTTTCATCATTAAAAGTTTTTATCAGCAAATTGTCGCCTTGTTTGCGTTTTGTGTCCCACAAATTTAGTTTATAATCTAATAGTTCTCCAAAAGATTTTTACTTTCTCAATCTCACTTATCTTCCTAATTCTATCTAATTTAGTGGTGCTCAATTATTTCTGATTTAGCAACCTACTTAACATTCAACCAAATTACAATACTTTTGTAAATACATCTTGAATTTCTTCCAGTCTTCTTCCATCCTCTCCTCTCCCAGGTCTCGGATTCTGCCAGTCATCTCGGCCAGTTCCATATAGTCTATCAGTTGCATCTGCCATTCTTCCAGTGTGGGTAAATCTTGGGTTTTCCAGTGCTTCGCAAGAAGTATCCTTGCTGCTGTTGTTGCATACATAAAAAATGTTTGGTCCTTCTTTACCACCCCTTGACCGACAATACCCAGAAGGAAGGCCTCTGGTTTCTTAGTGAAGGTATACTTAAATACCTTTTTCAGTTCATTATATATCATTTCCCAGAAAGCCTTCACTTTAGGGCATGTCCACCAGAGGTGAAAGAATGTTCCTTCGCTTTCTTTACATTTCCAACATTTATTATCAGACAGGTGGTATATTTTTGCAAGTTTGACTGGGGTCATGTACCATCTATAAATCATTTTCATTACATTTTCTTTCAAAGCATTACATGCAGTAAAGTTCAGCCCAGTAGTCCACAACCTTTCCCAGTCCTCAAACATAATGTTATACCCAATGTCCTGCGCCCACCTTATCATAGCTGATTTAACCGTTTCATCTTGAGTATTCCATTTTAGCAGCAAGTTATACATTCTAGAGAGTACCTTGGTCTTTGGCTCTAACAGTTCTGTTTCCAATTTTGATTTCCCCACCTGGAACCCTAACTTCTTGTCATTTTTAAATACTTCTTTAATCTGAGCGTAATGTAACCAGTCTCGCACTTTATCCTTTATTTTCTCCAAACTCTGTAATTTTGGCCAGTAGGCCTCCATATTGGGTCTTTACCGGGCCTTAGCTTCCATAGGTGAGAGCCATCTTGGAGTTTTGTTTTCCAATAAGTCTTTATATTTTGTCCAGACATTAAACACTGCTTTTCTGACAATATGGTTCTTAAAGGCCTTATTGATCTTAACCTTATCATACCATAAGTATGCATGCCATCCAAACGCATTGTTAAACCCTTCCAAATCCAGTACATCAGTGTCTTCAAGAAGTAGCCAATCTTTTAGCCAGCAGAAAGCTGCGGCCTCATAATACAACTTTAAGTCCGGCAGGGCGAAGCCCCCTCTATCTTTCGCATCAGTTAATATCTTAAACTTAATTCTGGGCTTTTTGCCCTGCCAGACAAACTTAGAAATATCTCTCTGCCACTTCCGGAAGCACTCCGTCTTGTCAACAATCTGTAGTGTTTGAAATAAAAACAACATTTTTGGCAATACATTCATCTTAATCGCAGCAATTCGGCCTAACAAAGAAAGTTTCAGTTTGGTCCAACTATCTAAGTCTCTCTTAATTTCTGACCAACATTTTTCGTAATTATCCTTAAATAGACTCAGATTTTTTGCTGTTATGTTTACCCCTAGGTACTTTACTTTTTTAACCACATTTAGTTCTGTCTCTCTCTGAAACCGTTCTGACTCTGTAACTGTCAAATTCTTTTCCAATACCTTAGTTTTCTGTTTATTTAGTTTAAATCCCGCCACCCGACCAAAGTCTTGGATCAATTGTAATACTCTTTTCGTACTAGATTCTGGCTCCTGCAGGGTCAAAACTAGGTCATCTGCAAAAGCTTTTAGTTTATATAGTTTCGCTCCGACCTGAATTCCCTCCACCAACCGGTCCCCTCTAATCATATTCAAGAGCACCTCCAGAACAGAGATAAATAGCAAAGGGGAAATAGGGCAGCCTTGTCGTGTTCCTTTTTCAATTTTAAACTCTTCGGTAACCACATTGTTAACTATCAGTTTAGCTTTTTGCTCTGAATATATCGCCTCAATCCCATTCTCAAAACCCAGTCCCACTTCCATTTCTTTTAAATTACCCTTCATAAATTTCCAGGAAATGTTGTCAAAGGCCTTCTCCGCATCTATGAAAATTAAGAATGCTTTTGTATTTATATCTGTTTGCAAAAGTTCCAAAATATCAATAATGTTCCTTGTTTTGGCAAACAAATGTCTACCTGGGAGAAAGCCTGCCTGGTCCTTGTGAATTACTTCATTTAAAACTTTTTTAAATCTACTTGCCAAAATGTCTGCAAATATTTTGTAATCCACATTCAGAAGAGAGATGGGACGGTAATTCCTAAGTTGTGTCTTTTCAACTTCCGATTTTGGTATCAATGTGATAAAAGCTTCCTTCCACGACTCCGGCGCCTTCTTCCCCTCCATAATTTTGTTGCTAACCTCCATCAGTGGTTGTATCAAGTAGTCTTTTAGTGTCTTGTAATACTTGGAGGTCAGCCCGTCTGGCCCTGGAGATTTGCCCAATTGCATGTTCTGAATGGCTTGTTTTTTATGAACCATGCTAGTAGGGCAGTAATTGTTCCTTGATAATTTGTCACCCCCCATGATGGTACCTGGGATGCCCTCCCCCATTTCCTACGCCCCTGAGTCTGGCTTACCAGCAGTATACGTGAAAAAGATGTAGGAGGCCAACTAAACATTGGGAAGAATTTTCAAACTCCCTCAGAAAGTGGCAGGCTCTCTTCATTGGAGGATTTTAAGCAAAGGTTGGATGGCCACCTGCCATGGGTACTTACCAGTTACTTGATATTCCTGTATTGCAGGAGATTGGACTAGATGGCCCTTAGGGACCCTTCCAACTCTACAATTCTAAGATTCTGTGATTCTATGAAACATGACGAAAGCTTTTGGGGAAAGGTGCAATAATTGCCTCATGAAAGCTCAAGACTCCTTGTGGTTACGTCCTGCTCATGGGCTTCTTACAGGCATTTGGCTGGCTGCAGGAGGAAGCAGGATGCTGGTCTGCATAGGCATCTGGACTGATTCAGCAGGAAAGGATTGGGTATATGGTGCATTCCCATTTAGTGTTGAATCTGATGCATTTGCTTGAGTGATCTGATTTTTTTCTTTTATTGACATCCATGGTCTGTGACACATCTGCATTCTGCTTGTGGCACCAACCCACAGGGGAGCCATCTACATGATGCCCCCACAGAAAAGCATTGATAATCCCCCTATCAAATTCATGCAGTCATTCTGAGCACACGCCCGGCCCTTTTGTTTCCTAAATGACCAAACACCATGGAAAAGTGGAAAAGTGAAAGCTGTATGGGAAGAATAAGGGTGGCTACATATGTTCTCCAGGAATGTGGAATTAGGTGACATGACCATTTGGCATTTAGCTGAGACCTTAGGCAGGAATGCTGCTACATTTCCCACTAACACATACATACACACACACACACAAACCCCCTTTGCAATGTTGATTAATAAATATGATAGCAACTGGCCTAATTACACCAGCCTCCTACAAAGCCTTAGCAAAGACAAAAGAGGTATTTAACCAGTGTTGAAAGGTAATCAATGTTTGCATCAGGCATATCTCAATGGAGAGGGCATTCCAAAGATGAATAGGGAATACCCCAGCATCTCTTTTTCTCTGAGCAGGTGACCTATGATTGGAAAACTTTACATGTGCACGTCTACACTGCAGATGATGTGGACACAACTCTGCCTTCGGTCCTCCCTTGTGTTTGCTTCTGCTATGGGTCCAGCTTTGTATCATACTGAAATGCTAGCATTACTTATTTCACAGCCCATGACATAAGATTATGCCCTTGTTTTTATCTCATATTGTTGGAGTTCACCGCTGGTAAATCTTATGAATCATTGGACACAAATCATCGTCAATCTGCTCCCTTCCTAGAAATAATTGTACAGGCATGACTTCCCAGCTGCACAGGGTTAAACCACTTTGTTGTGTTCATTATGGAGCAAAAGGCTTGTCTCAAATTCAATAAAAACAAGACAGAACAGAGGAAAGGTGCTGATGGTGCAGACCTCTGCCAGTCATGGAGACATGATTCACCACAGCATCAGCCTCACAGTGCTGCATATTTTAATAGCAGACAGATCATCCTTATGCTGAAAAACATAGTAGGTGATATCCACTAGTGTCCCCTATGCTGACAGAAGGCAACAATCAGCAGAGCAGGAAGGAATTCTTTTGTGATTCCTCCTCCTCCTTGCAGTCCTCTGTGCCTCTTCAAATCTGCCCCACAGTGTCCCCTGAGCTTCTGGAGTAGACTTGGGGTCTGTGCTGAGTATTGCCCCTTTTCTTAACCCATATCCAGATGTCTTCCATCAGTGCAGGGGCACCACTATATAACTATACAGTATAAGAGGATTGCAATGAAAGGCCATAGACAAACAATTAGAACAGAATAGTTTCATGTGACAGAGACAATAAGGCCTGTAATAGAAAGAAATCACTTTATTATAGAGTGCAATTATGTTAATGAAACACATTCCTAATATAAATCTCAGATAATTTCTGTTTATATATGGCGATGAAATGCTTGCAAAATCCAATTTTCGTCATTTTGTTTACAATTACCGAAGGTGGCACATAGCAGAGTGCATGAAGTACATTAGGTAAGTCAAGTGGCAAAGACCACCAGGGAACAACACCCCACTGTCTAGAAGTCTGACAAATCACTATATTACTGGGAGAACGTGCCGTGCTCTTAGGATAATGCAATAATCCTGTTGAATGCATCAGAATTAATCTCTGCTAAATGATACAATGAGCTGTGAAATTACAGTATGTAAATTTACAAAATTATGCTTACTTTTTAATACTTGACTGGCCACACAAGCAGACAGTGTCTAAGATACTGTGTTGATTAAGACCTCACAGGTGTAAGTAAAGTTGTGAAGGGTAGAATTCCATAACAACATCCCCAATTGTACATAGAATACTGCATTACTTTTGGCTGCCAGATGTCTCGAAAAGAGTATGCCAGCACATGAAAGCTCTGGGTATTGGTGTGGCATTTCAGCAGTAACTGGAGATGCAGCATCTTTTCCCTGTCTCCCCTTCCACATTATTTAACATATAAAATGGCAACATGGTGCTCTCCAGATATCGTGGACTCCCAGTGAATCAAGGCAAATGTTGGCTGCTTCTCCTTCGCCTTGCTCCCGCCACTTCTCACTCACTCACTCACTCACTCACTCACTCACTCACTCACAGAGAAGAAGGCAAGCAAGCAGCAACAGCAAGGAGGAGGGAGAGCAGCAGAGCCAGGGCCCTTAAACCTTTTTCAGCCCAAGGGCCACATTTCCTCCTGGGGCACCTCCCAGGGGCCGCATGCCAGTGCTAGGTGAGGAGAAGAGGAGCAATGGACACAAATGTTACATTTGCACATTAGACTGGCTTCTACATCCACTCTCACATGCTCAAGAGGCGGCATGTGAGAGTGGATGTAGGGCGGCATATAAATTCAATAAATAAAATAAAAAATAAAATAAAATAAAAGGCATGATCAGAATTTAAGGGCACATTTCAATCAGGCAAAAACACTCAAGGAGTGTGGTGGTGACCTGGGAAGAGTCCCAAGGATCAGACAGAGAGGCCTGGAGCTGCTGCAATTCATCCTACGACACTGTTGCAAATCATGGTGTATCAGCCCCATTGCCTTGGCAACCGGGATGCATTTCCTCCCTTCCCCATTCTCTCAAGATGCGTTTTCCTCCCTCTCCATTCTGGCTGAGGCCAACCATTTGCTTTGTTCACCCTTAATGCCTTTGCCATGTAACCATATTTGATTAGCTGTGTGATACCATGGCGTCATCCTGACATGATCCCTGATGGGGTGGGATCATACAGTGAGATGAAAAGAAGCCCTACAAAGTACTGGCCAGAGTGACAGAAGAGGTGCATACAATAGGAAAGGATTGAAAGGCAGGGATTTGGGAGGAAGCTTTGTATACCCCTTAAAGCCACCTTTCAGCTCTTCCAATTTAAATCAGATAATTTTGGCAAAGTTCTATAGGCCTTCCTTCCATTATTGTCCTTAGAACCAGTGTTTTTTTCCGGGGGGGGGGGCGCAGAAGTACTCATAGCCCTAAACATTTTGTGAATCTTTGTACTTTTGTCCATTTACGGTGGTACCTCAGTTTAAGAACAGTCCGGTTTAAGAATGATTTGGTTTACAAACTCCGCAAAACTGGAAATAGTGTCTTGGTTTAAGAACTTTACCTCAGTCTAAGAACGGTGGAAGGACACTGGCGGCGGGAGGCCTCATTAGGGAAAGTGTGCCTCAGTTTAAGAACAGTTTTGATTTAAGAACGGACTTCCAGAATGGATTAAGTTCATAAACCGAGGTACCACTGTACACTGGTAACTCGGGTTACAAACGCTTTGGATTACTTGCCCTGCCGGACTTAAGACTTTATTATGAATCAGCAGCCTTTTGCTGGTTGAAACACTGGCTACTTCTTGAAGATACAGACATTTTGGATTTGGAAGGGTATGATAATAACTTCGGTTGGCATGCATATTTATGGTATGACAAGGTAAAGGTGTATAAAAGTTTCAAAAACCATATTGTCAGGATGTTTGGATTTGATATATAGACTTGTTGGAAAGTAAAACTCCCAGGTGGTTGTCACCAATGGAAGCTAAGGCGGTGAAAAAACTTAATATGGACTCTAATTGGCCAAAATACTGTGAAATCCTAGAACAAGATGGTGAGAAGCTTAAACTTCAGAGTTATGAGAAACTAAAGTTCAAAGTTCGAGACTGGTTACATTACCATCAGATAAATGAGACATTTAAGCAGGACAGGAAAATAGGATTTCAGAAGGAGAGGTCAAAGTTAGAAACTGAACCGTTAGAACCCAATACTAAGAATCTGTCTAGAATGTATAACTTGCTGTTGAAATGGAATACACAGGATGAAACGGTGAAATCAGCTATGATTAAATGGGCACAGGATATCGGTCATGACATTATGTTTGCTGACTAGGAACAGTTATGGACCACTGGTGTTAAGTTCACGGCATGTAATACCTTAAAAGAGAACATAATGAAAATGATTTACAGGTGGTACATGACCCCAGTCAAGCTTGCAAAAATTTACCATTTGCCCAATAATAAATGCTGGAAATGTAATGAGACTGAAGGTACCTTCTACCACCTTTGGTGGACCTGCCCAAAGATTAAAGCCTTTTGGGAAATGATCTATAATGAAATCAAGAAGGTCCTTAAGTGGACTTTTCCTAAGAAACCTGAGGCTTTTCTCCTGGGCATGGTCGGCCAACTGGTGCCAAAGAAGGATAGGACTTTTTTTATGTATGCTACTACAGCAGCAAGAATTCTTCTGGCAAAGTATTGGAAGACGCAAGAACTACCTACTCTGGAAGAATGGCAGACAAAGGTGACAGACTTCATGGGACTAGCAGAGATGACCGGCAGAATCCGAGACCAGGGGAAAGAGACAGTGGAAGAGGACTGGAAGAAATTTAAAACATATCTTAAAAACTGTTGTAAAATTGAGGAGTGTTAAGATGTCAAGGGGTAAGAAGTAGAGAATTACAGCTGTAACTGATAAGTTTAAGGAAATTTAATGAAAGGGAATTAATAGATAAACTGACTAAAGGGTTGCTAAAAAAATTTGGAATAAGGATGCAGCGAAAGGGAGGTATGGGGAAGTCGGTATATGTTTAATGTTGTGTATGTTTTTGTTTTGTCTTCTGTTTGTTTATTATATTATGTGTTGGAAAAATGAATAAAAAATTTTATAAAAAAAAACAAACGCTTTGGATTACAAACACTTTGGGTTACAGACTCCACTAACCTGGAAGTAGTACCTTGGGTTAAGAACTTTACTTCAGGATGAGAACAGAAATTGCATGGCAGCAGTGCAGCAGCAGTGGGAGGCCCCATTAGCTAAAGTGGTACCTCAGGTTAAGAATGGTTTCAGGTTAAGAATTGACCTCCGGAATGAATTAAGTACATAACCAGAGGTCCCACTGTACTGTGTTTATTTTTCCTGATTTGAACTATAAAATTGTGATTTTCTTGAGTCAAAATGAGAATACCCCTAAACATTTTTTTTAGAAAAAAAGCACTGCTTAGAACTACAGTTGACCTATCCTGATTCAGTGTCAGGTAGCAACATACACCTTCCAAGCACTGGAAGGACCTTGTTTCAATGGATAACTGTATTATGGGGTGAGGTGTCCCGTTTCACCACCTGAGGCAAAATGGGAATGTGCTGCTGTGCTGCACCACCGCTGTGCCACTGTGCCACCAAAGTCTCCCTTACCTGGCTTGTGCGGCAGCACCCATGAAGTGATGGTAGCTTCCAGCAAGATCTTGCAAGATCACACAGTATTTCAGTGAGATCTCATGGGATTTCTGTGAGATGCTGTGAGCTCTCAATGGAAGCAGGCACTGCTGCTGCCACCACTTCTCCAGTGGCAGCAAAGGTTGTGGGGTGTTCATGGGTGCACCTCCAATTGGACTTTGGCCACCCAAAGCAACTGCTGCACCCAGTGTCATGGGTGGGCTAGCCCTGACCATATCGGCTTGAGTGCAGAGAGTATACTGCTTTTCTCCTAACAGGTGCTAGGAGAGAGGAATGGAGATTATTAAAAGCACACAAAAGGGGTGGGGGATAAAAAAAAGCTGTTCATTTTTGCTGGGGCATTGTTATGGAAGAATAAAGTGCTTGCATTTACTGTAAAAAGCCACTTCAGAGCTCCTACGCTTGAGTGGCTCAGCTATAAAGAATTTTAAAATAAAACACAATCATTTAAAAACGTTTCAAAATGGTCCGGAGATGAGTGTGGGAGTGGGCAGAGATTGTCACTCATCACTAATGATATTATCCAATGCCGTTGCCTGTATTGTGATATTGACTCAGATGCATTCTACATTGCGGTCATTACCGATGCACTATCTTGGGAACTCTGGGTTGCACGCTATGGCGCTGTTGGAAATTGACAGAATGATCAGACTAAATGCCCGCCTTTGTTTTATATCTTATTTATTTTTACCAACCTTCTGAAATTCTAGGGATTTCTCTCATATGTTTGGCATTTATGATTTGTAGCCTTGTCATTTGCAAAATTAAACACACACACACGCGCACACACACACACACACACACACTTTTTTTAAAAAAATAAAAAAATACCAGTATAGTGGTTGCAGGGTGAGAGCATAACTTACCCCAAAACTCTGAATGCAATCCAGACAAATTTTGCTTAATTTGAAACCCCATTGATATCAGTGGATGAAACACCAAAATGTGTTTGTTTTTCTTGTTGAAATCAATAGGTCTAAAAAGTGCTTGACTTTGGCTGGACTGTGCTTACAAGTAATAACAGTGCATTTACAATTTTAAAAGAAACTGATCTTGTGGAAACACCTGCATCTTTCAAACAGGCAAAGTGGCTAAACAGGATTAGATGCGAATCTGCCAGAGTTCCTGTCAATCTTCACAAGTCTCCTGCTTCCAAGCAAGACACACAAAAGCTTTATTATGCTCTGTTCAGAACGTTGACAGTCTGCTTGGTTGACAGCGCAGACCCCATGCATCTACTCTGATCAATGAGGTATGATCACAGTCTACATACAACAGAATTGCTATAATGGCTATGTGGTGCTTTCTTCCTGATTTGAAGGATGTGCTGTTACAATGTTTTTACAGAAGAAATATCATTCGTTTCACAAATGTTGTTCTGTGAAAGCAGAACAAAGCGAGAGATGTTTTTCTTTACTCAACCCCATGTTGAAAATAGAAAGCAATGGGGGGAATGGACTTTAACCTCAGCTGCAATCATTAGAAGAAGAACAAACGTTCGGTGTGTTTTTTCTGGGAAAAGCACTGCAGACCAGGAGACTCTGACCCATGTCTTCGTCACTGCCATGTTGTACCATGTACTCAGAAATCAAGGGCAGTAGTTTTGCCTGGGAGAGAATAAGCTGGGCATGCCAACACCTCAGATGTTTATAGTACTTTGGAAGATAAAGAATTGCCGTTTGTTTTGCTGACGCTAAGGCAGTGATCCAAAACCGATCTCTTTAAGAAGCCTAGGAGCCAAAGCATAACTCTTAGAAATGATTCACTTGAATGTTTGTTAGAATGTTTAAAGACATTTGCTTTGGCTGAGGGTTCCTCTGTTATTTCATTCTGGGGAATGACTCAAATATCTTCCGGAACAACTGCAGATTATTGTCTGTTTGTTATTGTACAATAACATACTTCTTTGCCAGGAAGGAAGGAATCATATCAGATGGTGGTCAACCTGTTCTGCCTAGGGTTGCTCTTCTCTGAAAGAATAGGTCTGCAGACCGTGGCTGCGCATTGGTCCAGCACGGTCACTAGAGGTTAACCCAGGTAAACCACAAAATGGTGGCACCCCCTCCCCCTCTCTAGCTGAGATGAAAAGAAGGAGCGAAAAATCAGCATCAAAATTAAAGCAGGGAGTGAAAATCAGCATTGGAATTAAAGGGGGAAATGAAGATCAGCATAGGAAAGAGAGGAGGCGGTGGAGGAGGAAGCGGTGATGGGACCCCAGATTTGCTGCCTGGGGTGGGTGCCTCACCCTGCTTCATAGATGGGGCAGCCCTGCTTCAATGGCACAGAATGCCTTTCTGGGATGCAAACTGCAACTCATTCTAGATAAAGAAGCAGGGCTACTGTTATGCATCCTCTGGTTCTCTACTGCAATGCACTGTATGTAGGGTTGCCTTGGAAGACTATTAAGAGCCTGCTGTTCAAAACAAAGCCTACCAGATGTGGCTGGTTTGTGAATATGTCCCACTAGGACTTAAAGAACTTCATGGGCCTCCAGAGGAGGGCATATATTAATTTATGCGCTTAACTTAAGAAGCATATGTTCTGATGGTTACCGTATCCATAATGTGAACTGATGGTGGTTTTTTTGTTACTATTAACAGTACAGTGGTATCCCAGGTTAAGAACTTAATTCGTTCCGGAGGTCCATTCTTAACCTGAAACTGTTCTTAACCTGAGGTACCACTTTAGCTAATGGGGCCTCACACTGCCACCACCGCCCGATTTCAGTTCTTATCCTGTAAGCTAAAGCGTCTGTAAGCTGAAGCGTCTGTAACCCGAGGTACCACTATATATATACAGTGATACCTCAGGTTACATACGCTTCAGGTTACATACGCTTCAGGTTACAGACTCCACTAACCCAGAAATATTACCTCAGGTTAAGAACTTTGCTTCAGGATGAGAACAGAAATCGTTCTCGGGCAGCGCGGCGGCAGCGGGAGGCCCCATTAGCTAAAGTGGTTCTTCAGGTTAAGAACAGTTTCAGGTTAAGAGCGGACTTCCGGAATGAATTAAGTACTTAACCTGAGGTACATATATATATATATATATATATATATATATATATATATATATGTCTTTGCCCTTCCTCTTCATTAAATTTGCAAATAAAAATATTAATAATAACAGAGAACTTCACTGGCTTCCAGTCCATTTTTAAGTACGATAGCACTTACAGTACTTTTACAGCCTTATAGACTTTCTTGCTTTCTTGAAGGCCTGTAAAACAATTATTGTTGTTTTATTGCTTTATGATTGACTGTAAACTGTCTGGAATTTTTTTAATTTTTGAAGGCTGTGATATAAACGGCAGGAAAACAAATTTGCACGGTATGTATTATAAGCAATGGAGCCACTTTTGTAATGTAAGCGAATGCATGGAACAATATCTAGCAGAATGGAGAGGTTGCTGATGATTAGTGAGAAAGTATAGTGTATTGCAGTTATAAATGTCCTTTGCCACTTCAGTCAGCTCACTAACTGCTTCTTAGTTCTATATCAGCTGTCATGGTGGGCTTCAGCAGTCAGCAGACCCTGAGCCTGACAGGCACTCCTGATAGGCTCACCGTGGGCTGGTAGTCAATGTATGCAGGCCTTTATGCTACAACGTTTTTTAATTTCCATGTGTGAATAGGTATTCAGTATCATATAGATGAGTGAATATTATTGTCAAAGAGCTAAGATGCCAGCCATCCTGCAACATAATCAGCATGCTATATGAAATGCATGGAGGGAGGTGTGAATAATAGTGACAAAAGACTGGCATGGAGGAAGGCTTTATTCCTTTGTGCATCTTATTTCCTCAGGTCTCTTTATTCTATTTGAAAAGAAGCCCTGTGCACAAAATGGCATGGCATTCATTCATTCAAGATGGCAAAGGCACAAAATTACTTCAAACTAGCAAAGAAGATTCACAACTATTAGAGGGTGAAAAATGAAAAAGAATTAAATGAGAAATATATACCAGGGACTCAGCTATACAGCTGCAAATAAAACATTTTGAATGTGTTGTAAAGTGCAATATACAATTGTGACACTAGATGACGACGGTGAGCTATAGCAAATTCAAAGCATTTTTCAAAACTCTTTTTTTTGTAAAGCATTTTCACAACATTTTAAACATGTGTGTAGATTCCACCCAGGTTGGATCCAGACTAAAGGTAATATCCAATCTAAGTTCTCAGGGTGGACCATATATTTAAAGCTGTATCATACTACTTTAACAGTCACCAAAGAATCATGGGAAATAGTTTGTTAAGGGTACTAAGAGCTCTTATTGCCCTCACAAAGTGGCGATTTCCAGAGCTGTCTGGGAAGCAGGGGCAGTGCTTCCCATATCGCCACTTGAGGTGAAACAGGATGCGTTACTCTGCCCTGCTGCCAGTGCCACCATACCTGCCACTGCTGCCGCCTGCAATACCCAGCCTGCTGCCTCTGTCGATGGTGATGTCCCAAGGTGGCACCCTCATATGCACGCTACCTGCTCAGCTGCCTCCACCAATGGTGGAGAAGGGGTATCAGTGCCAGTTTCCAGCTATGTCTTACCCCATATCCAAGGAATCACCCCAAATCTTGGGAGATCTAAATACAGATTTCCCTAGCCACATCAAGTTTGAAGCTTAGAGAAAAGGAGGAGGCAAAAAAGTCATGGGCTCCCTATCAAAAACGAAAGTATCGCATAGTATTCAGAGTGCGTCTCTTGTTCAGAATTGCATTACACCTAACAGAATTCTTAGTTACATGGGATAATTGTACTTGTATAGAGGGATTATAAACAGCCTGTTTTGGGGTACATTGGAAAGGAAAGGCCAGGTTTTTATAGCTCCTGTCTATACACAGAGGCGATTTGTCACAGTAAAAGCCAATCGTTATGACAGATGATGGGGCATTAAATTCGCGGGGGGTCTGGTATTTTCAAAGCCAGAACCCCAACAGTTAGCACATGCCCATTTCAGAACTGGCAAATCCTTGAGGGGAAAGATGCTTTCTGAACTGATATGACATGGCTCAGAAGAAAATTGGTTTTCAGTTGAAATTTCACCATTAAAACAGGAGACCAGAGGGAGAAAATTAGTTATTGGTGAGCTTCCAAGAAACCCTTTCCCCACCACACATTTCAAAACCGGTTCTTTCTTTCATTGGAGGTAATAATACGTTTAGCAAACATTCTCCCAGGCAATCACGCCTAGCCTTTTGTTCATAAAGACTTGCAACCTCATTGCAAAATGAATTCTGCTAGCACATTTTAATGATAAAGGTAATTCCAAGCTGATTTGTAGTTTTCAACAGAAGAGTGTGGCGCAGCCTAGGCTCATGCCCACAGTACACATGTATAGTATTTTTAATGCACATTTAAAGCACATGACTTACCCCAAAGAATCCTGGGAACCATAATTTACCCTGCACAGAGCTGCAGTTCTCACCATCCATAACAAACGACAGTTCCCATGATTCTTTGGGGGAGGTCATGCACCTTAAATGTGCTTTAATTCTACGGTGTGTATGGGACCCTATGACTAGGGAGACTCAGGTTCCAATCTTCATTTGAAGCTCACTGAGTGATTTTGGAACCATTGCTCTTACACAGCTTAATCTGCCGCACACAGTTTATATGAAGATAAAATTCAGATGGGGCATGTGTGTGTGATGAAAGAAAAAAAAAATCCACACATACTATCTTGAGCTCCATAGGGAGAAAGTGGGATATAAACTTACCTATTAAATATATTGCTCCATGCCCAGTTTGGCTCAAGCCTATGGACCTTTTACACAACTATTGTTGACCCAATAAAAAGCTATTACTATTATTATCTCCCTCCAGTTTTGTGCAGCAATACCAGAGCAACAAATCTGTGTTTGCCTTTGAAAGTTTTTAATAGTGGAAGGTTATAAAACCTTCACTTTCTCTCTAGCCTTAATGAGTTTTGTTTTTAAGCCAAGCCCTTATTAAGCACTTTGGTCTCCTTTTGGGTCAGCCAGTTGTGATTATTTAGAATACATGGAACAAACCTCTTCTGTTGGAAAATCTGAGTCCCAAGGTTGCTTAAATGTCAGGTGGGAGCTGTTTAGTCAGTAGGATTAAACCTACAACTAGTTTTCCGGGCTTCTCAGCCCACAGAAGCCACCTTTGCTCCAGAAAGACCCGATTGGTTACCAGAAGATTCAGTCAACACTGAATAGCAGAATCACATTCGCAACAGCCTATTTTGAGAGTCTTCTGAAAAAGTGGGTCAAAGGTTGCTGCTGGTTAGCAAACAGCTTGGCAGTGCGTGAAGAAAATGGAAAAGAAGGGAAGCCTCTGTGCTGAGCTCAGCATTATCAGCAAGTACTCCAAAACATATCAATTTTTAAACACCTTAAAATGCCTTGCCCCAGTAGTACATGCATAAAGCAGCATTCCTAATGTGGCTAATAGATAACACAAGGAGCTGCTGACACAGATATTGGTTATTTATTTATTTTATTGGAAAGTCAATGGCTGTGGTGCAGCAGTTCATAGGAGGAAAAGATGATCTTCTGATGTGCAGCAATTAGGGCAAATAAGCTATTATTGCAGCTGGGGAACACCCGCCTGCATAAATAACTGGGCCTGAGCACTAAAGACTGTCTTATTACTGGAATACTGCTAACCCACACATCCCCTGAGACTTTTAATGCATGACCTTAGTTGCTAGCCTAGGTAGGAGCTGAAGTGGCTGAGTGTGCTTTGAGTGCTCCTTCTCGACAGACCCACCCAGGTGTTAAGATTAGCAATGGGCGCCATTGTGGTCGTTCCACCTCTCTCTGCTGTTTGAGTTACAGTGGCCCAGGAGAGGCGTTCTCTGCGGCAGCTCCTAAGTCGTGGAATTCCCTCCTCACAGAGGTGTGTCTGGCTTCTTCATTGTATAGCTTTCTGTTGATCCTGAAGATGTACCTCTCTTCCATGGCCTTTGGCACCTGAGATGTGTGTTTTCAGAGCCCCCCATTACGCCACCTACCCAATCCCCAGGCCCAAATGGCCTATCAACAGCACTTCCACTTTGTCTGGGCACAGCTGACAAAGATTTAGTTTATTTGCTCTCATCCAACCCACCAGACAATGGTGTTAAAGAATGCCTTTGTGCAGGGGGAAGGGGTGTCATAGGATATATGGACTAGCCCTCTCCAGCACCACTATGGACAGACCTATGTTAATGCAAAAGGGACGCGGGTGGCGCTGTGGGTAAAACCTCAGTGCCTAGGACTTGCTGATTAATGCAACCAACATGGCAGGAAAGTATAGTTTTCCTTGACTTCTCAGCAGCTCTTGATACCATCAACCATGGTATCCTTCTGGAGTGGCTGTCTAAGTTAGGGGTGGGTGGTGCTGTTTTGCGGTGGTTCTTGTCCTACTTGGATGGTTGTTTCCAGAGAGTGTTGCTTGGGGAGTGCTCTTTGGCCCTGCAGAGCTTTCGATGTGGGAGCCTCAGTGTTCAGTTTTATCCCCCATGCAGTAGTGTAGCAAGGTCGGGTGGTACCCGGTGTGGAAAAATTCTTGTCACACCCCCCTCATTGAAATTATTAAAAGAAGGAAAAATAAGATACTTACAGTTGCAAGTGTTATTTTCCGGTTTATTTACTTAAAACCCTTTTCCTAACTTTGTTCTCTTGCTGAGTGCTGGCACCTATGTTCTGCTTGCCAATGCAGGTTGGCACCCCCTGGCAGTTTTTGGAGGATCTCATGTGTGGAGTTTGGTTTCTATAAGGGATTCAACCTTCATTCATCAGAAGCCAGTGCCCCGCCCCCAGACACACACATACGATGCAGGGGGCCCCGCCCACTTCTCTGCCCACAACGCAGTCACTTTGCTACTAAATAAAATTGTTGTCCTGCCCAAATGACCTCATAGAATCAAGGGAAATGAGTGGGAGAAGAAATGTCTTAACTCGTTACTTCAGGACAAGAAGCAAGGGGGGGGTAAGAGGAAGGAGGAGGCGAAGCATGTCCAGCCTGCTGCTAATGAGCCTGTGTGGCCGCCGTAGTCCGCTTTTGCCCACAAAATTGATCTCGGTACAAAGGTGGGGGGCAGAAGAGAAACCACCATTGCCCACGCCTTGAGGAGGCAGTGAGGGAGCCATGTGACACAAGGACGCGGTGACAGGAGGATGGGGTTTCTGCCTTGAGCTCCACACTCTTGTACCTGGTGATGTCGATGCTTGGCTCTCTTTTGGTGAGAGCAAGTGGCAAGAGGCAGGCAGGCCAGCAAAAGGAGCCTCGTGCACTTTCTGATCTGAGGCCGCAAGGGAAGACACACACGCTTCTTTTATTTTTAAAACACATATTTTTCTTTTCTTATTTTTTAATTGTTTTTGTTACCCCCCTCAGTGATGACACCGGGGCGGACCGTACCCACTGCACACCCCTTCCTACGCCACTGTCCCCCATGCTGTTTAACAGGAAATGGCTTAGTTGGGTTATCTGGAGTTTTGAAGTATCTGCAATATGCTGATGATTGACAACTCTATTGCTCCTTTACATCTGCAGGTGGGGGAGTGGATGTGCTGGACCAGTGCCTTGCATTGGTAATGTATTGGATGAGATTCGAAAAAGTGAAGCTCAATGAAGGTAAGGCTGAGGCACTGTTAGGGGGTGGTTCCCTAGGCAGGATGGGTGGAAGCTTGCTTGATCTTAATGGGTTTACACTCCCATTGAAGGAGTGGGTACGTAGCTTGGGGTTTCTTCTGGATCCTTTGCTGTCATTTGAGGCTCAGGCGGCCTCAGTGGCCCGGAGTGCCTTCCATCAGCTTTGGCTGGAGGCCCAGCTGTTTACCTATCTGGAAAGGGACAGCCTAACTTCTGCCGTCTATGCCATTCCAATGTTACTGTTGTACAAAAAAAAATGCACATTTTTCTGTGCCTCTACAAAATGCTGCACAGTATCCAGATCATTATTGGGTTGTGATTCCACAATGCCTAAATATCTCTCTGGTACTAGAGCTGCACACATGCCATATATTTAATGCACACAACTTCTCCCAAAGAATCATGGGACTGTAAATTAAAGGTAAAGGGACCCCTGACTGTTAGGTCCAGTCGCAGACGACTCTGCGGTTGCTGCTCTCATCTGGCTTTATTGGCCAAGGGAGCCGGCGTACAGCTTCCGGGTCATGTGGGCAGCATGACTAAGCCGCTTCTGGCGAACCAGAGCAGTGCACGGAAACACCGTTTGCCTTCCTGCCGGAGTGGTACCTATTTATCTCCTTGCACTTTGACATGCTTTTGAACTGCTACGTTGGCAGGAGCAGGGACTGAGCAACGGGAGCTTACCCCATCACGGGGGTTCGAACCGCCGACCTTCAGATCGGCAAGCCCTAGGCTCTGTGGTTTAGACCACAGCGCCACCTGCGTCCCTGTTGTTGTTTAGTCGTTTAGTCGTGTCCGACTCTTCGTGACCCCATGAACCAGAGCACGCCAGGTACTCCTGTCTTCCACTGCCTCCCGCAGTTTGGTCATACTCATGCTGGTAGCCTCGAGAACACTGTCCAACCATCTCGTCCTCTGTCGTCCCCTTCTCCTTGTGCCCTCAATCTTTCCCAACATCAGGGTCTTTTCCAGGGAGTCTTCTCTTCTCATGAAGTGGCCAAAATATTGGAGCCTCAGCTTCACAATCTGTCCTTCCAGTGAGCACTCAGGGCTGAGTTCCTTAAGAATGGATACGTTTGATCTTCTTGCAGTCCATGGGACTCTCAAGAGTCTCCTCCAGCAGCATGATTCAAAAGCATCAATTCTTCGGCGATCAGCCTTCTTTATGGTCCAGCTCTCACTTCCATACATAACTACTGGGAAAACCATAGCTTTAACTATACGGACCTTTGTTGGCAAGGTGATGTCTCTACTTTTCAAGATGCTGTCTAGGTTTGTCGTTGTTTTTCTCCCAAGAAGCAGGTGTCTTTTAATTTCATGGTGCTGTCCCCATCTGCAGTGATCATGGAGCCCAAGAAAGTAAAATCTCTCACGGCCTCCATTTCTTCCCCTTCTGTTTGCCAGGAGGGGCACTGGTCCCATCTATTTGATGGGACCAGTGGCCATGATCTTCGTTTTTTTGATGTTGAGCTTCAGACCATATTTTGCGCTCTCCTCTTTCACCCTCATTAAAAGGTTCTTTAATTCCTCCTCACTTCCTACCAATTACCCCTCACTAATCTTCAATTCTCAACAACCTTAGTGGACTATAGTTCCCACAGTTCTGGGGGAGGGGGTTGCCATGTACTTTAAATGTGCACAGCTGAGGTGGGAAGCACATGCAAAGGCATCTTGGGCCATAGTTGAGAGTTATGACTCAGCTGTGGATGGCCCTTGCTCATGGTCAGACCTGGTGATATCACCCTCTGAAAAGGGTGATAAAAGGAGATAACTGCCACACTTCAGGAGAAAATGGAGGAATGAGAGTTTGTGTTCATGCCAGAACTGTGGAATTGTTAGTTAGCTCAGTTCCACAAAAGCAGCAGGGCTCTGCAGGAACCCCAGATAACTTTTAGCACATGTGCAAATATTTACATACCACTCTCTCACTTCTTAAAAGAAACCTGAGAAAGTTTTCATGAAATAGAACTCAAAGCAAAAGAATATCTGCCTGGTGTAAACTGCAAATGTGTGAATAAGATAAAAATACTGTGTGTGTGTGTGTGTGTGTGTGTGTGTGTGATGATGGTGATGCACCTGATGCTGATGAAAGGCTTTCTGGAAGAGACAAGTTTTGAGTCCTTTATTCCTGTGATGGATGCACTTGAAACCAGCTTGATGAAACCAGCAACCATATACATTTTAATCCTGCGACTTCAGAAAAACAGTTGTATAGCAGTATAAAGCTTCAGGCAACAATGTTGATGGAAATAAAGAACATCCATGATTATATCAAACAAATCACTTGGATAAAAAAACATTTATTACACAAGAAACTGTATCAAGTCATCATCTAAGGGAAGAGGCAATTGACTTTCCCTAATGTAGAAGCAACATTGTGTCACTTTTTAAGTCTCAGAGTGACAAACAGCTCAAGAGAAAGGTGATTTTCATGGCTGAAAAAGATCAAGAATGAACTGTGCTACAAGAAAAGCTGGGGGGCATGTAAACCTCTTCCTGCATAATCGTTCACATGACGGTGTGCACACACCATTTGAATGGCAATGCCTGGAGGGAGACCAGCTCAATACAGTGGTACCTCGGCTTACAAACTTAATTCGTTCTGGGGGTCCATTCTTAACCTAACACCATTCTTAACCTGAGGTACCACTTTAGCTAATGGGGCCTCCTGCTGCCGCCGCGCCGCTGGCACATGATTTCTGTTTTCATCCTGAGATAAAGTTCTTAACCTGAGGTATTACTTCTGGGTTAGTGGAGTTTGTAACCTGAAGTGTTTGTAACTCAATGTACCACTGCATTTGAAAGCACCTACACAGTATCATCTGGTCTTCATTATTTGGCATCAGTTGAAAGTGTTTAGCAAACTTCAGCAATAAGCTGCCAATTCAGTTGGGGTTGATGCAAATGGATGGTGTTGTATAAAATGGCTGACTAGGCTATTAATCTTTCATAAATATTGTAACATTTCACAAATAGCCAAAAAAATCTCCTTAAAGCACATTATAAGTTCTCATAACATTACAAAAACAATCTATCCCTAAACATAATTTCTGTGGTATTGTATTATGTTGAAAAAACAGCAGCAGCAGCAGCAGCAACAACAACAACTGGGCAGGTGAAGAATATACTGCATCCTGATTTGACCCTTACCCCAAAACATTTTTGGCCTTTGCTGGAGGGCAATGAGTACACATTATAATTTAGAAGATTCTGGATCAACAAACAAGGACTTGTTCTCTTCCCAGCAGCAGAGGTGTCTGGTATAAATTTAACCTTGTTGCTTCACTTCTCAGAATGCCATAGGGACTTTTTCTCCCCTGAGAGTTGTTTAACTTGGCCCACAGCACTATCACCTTACTCTGATGCTATCCAGGCAGTGCATGGTTGTTGATGGAGTGTTTTTTTTTTTTATAATCTGTTAATCAGTAATTCACTTGTTCAGCATGCTAAACAGTGAGTCTAGCAACACCTGGAGAGCCACAGCCTGGTTCCTTGTTCCAGTTTATTCAAATTTATGCCTCATCTTTTAGGACAAAGGCATCATCAAGGGGTGGCTTCCAGCAGTACAATTACATAGAAACAAATAATGCAGATTAGAACATATTACACATAAATTCATGTAAGAAGCCCTGGTAGCCTTTTGGTTTTGTTATTTTCTTAAATGAAAAGCATATTTAGGGCTGAGTTATTAGTGGATGTGCAAGGGTACCTGGAAGAATACCACAAAGGGGAAAACAGTTGACAGGAAAGATATATTCCATTTTGGTGCACTGCTCTGGAACCTACCAAGGCTGAAAGGCATTAAAACACACACCCTTTTCTTATTTCCTTGCATCTAGTCACACAATGGTCATTGACTACCAATAATAAAAATCTTTGCTATGCTGTTGAACTGAGCTGAAATTCCAATTCCAGAGGGAGAGACTTTGAGACCATTGTTAGATTTTAGTTGATTAATGGATTAACCTATTAATTGCATTTGCTTTAAAATGAATTCTTGGTTTGCAATGAAAACCAGCTTAGATTAACCAGCACCCTTCCGGGGGGGGGGAATAGCAGTTTGGGAGGAGAGGGGATTCTCAGCAGTGGGGGTGGGGGGGAGGCAGTGCAAGAAAAGGGGTAAAACTTGCTGCACATGTGCTATGGCCCTGATATGGCTCGGGGCCCCACCTGGCAGCTTTTTCTGTCAACAGGAAATCACCAGTGCTAGGCAATGGCGCTGAAAATGTGTATGTAACATAATGTGTAATTTGACCCAGAGACATTAAGAAAGGCTGGTGGAACAAGTATAATTAGCATATTGGCCAGCAAACTTTTTCAGCAAGGGGTTGGTCCACTATCCCCCAGACCTTGTGGGGGGCCGGACTATATTTTGAAGGGAAAAAAATGAATGAATTCCTATGCCCCACAAATAAGCCAGAGATGCATTTTAAATAAAAGGACACATTCTACTCATGTAAAAACACGCTGATTCCCGGACTGACCGTGGGCCAGATTTAGAAGGCGATTGGGCCGCATTCGGCCCCTGGGCCTTAGTTTGCCTACCCATGAATTAGCACAATCCTTTAGGAGCATAGAATGAAAGAACTTTGTGGGAACCACAGGTCAAAAGGACCTACCATTTCTATTTCGTTCTGGGGGGGGGGGAATGTGAACAACTGAATGAGCTTAAATATATTTAACTCGATATAGGGTTTAGAATTTCCCCCTCAGAAGTCTCCACAAAACTCAGGAGTGGGGGTAGGGAACATTTGACCCTCCAAATGTTGCTGAACTATAACTTCCATCGGCCCTAGCAGGTATGGCCAATGGTCAGAGATGATGGGAATTGTAGTTCAGCAGCAGCTGAAGGGTCAAAGGTCCATCACACCTGGTGGAAGGTTTGTTCTGAATGCTGTTTATAAGGATGGTGTATTTATTATACTTTTACACTGCCCATCCAACTGTATTTTCTACAGAAGATCCTTGTCCCTACTAGTCCAAACAGCAGAGTGAGGACTGGCAAAATGGGAGTAAAAGGCCATAAATATAGCTCTATCTTTCTTTCTTTCTCTCTCACACACAGGAACACTGCTTACTTCCCACCAATGCTCTATAAAAGTTATGATTACTAGATATGATCTGTTCAATCAAATTAAACTACACTGACTGCCTCAAGCCACTCATTTGTCATTTCAAAAATCAAATACAGAAAGCATTTCATAATATATAATCAGTCAAAGAAGACAGAACCAGGCATGGATGAATTTTCGAAGAGAATTGAGATAAGAGTCAGGAAATAAAAGTACCATATAGTATCAGATTGCACTGGGACAGGATATTATAGACTCTTAACCTTGTTCACAAATATATAACAATAAACTGTATGCATTGTAGCAAACTCAGGCAAACTACACTATTAAAATGCTACTTTTTTCATTTCAGAGAAGATGGTGGAGTTGAAGAATTACTCCAGTCTGGTATACTGAAATATTGAATAACTGCTAATTAATTATAGATTGGAATCAATGTTCATGGGGCATAGAAATTGACCACAGGCAGATTTGCTGTATGCTGATGAAACTATCAATGAGCAAGTTATGCCATTGCACTTAACTTGCACTTAAAACAACTTTGGTCCTGAGGCACCTTTAATGAGGCCCTTGAGGGGTTTGGCAAGCAGTGGATTTGATGCTGGATGCTGTCATTAGCATTTCCCTCTAGAAACGCACATTTGTTCTTCATAACTTCTTCAGTGCCCCATCATCCCATTGTCCAGCCAGTGTGGTGTGGTGCTTAGAGTGTTGGACTAGGACCTGGAAGACCAGGGTTCGAATCCCCACTCAGCAATAAGGCTCACTGAGTGACATTCGGCCAATTACTGCATCTCAGCCTAATTTGACTTACAGGGTTGTTGTGGGGAGGAGGGAGGAGAACAGTGCATGCCACCTTGAGCTCCTTGGAGGAAAAAGTGGGATAGGTAAAGGTACCCCTGACCATTAGGTCCAGTCGTGGCCGACTCTGGGGTTGCGGCGCTCATCTCGCTTTATTGGCTGAGGGAGATGGCGTACAGCTTCTGGGTCATGTGGCCAGCATGACTAAGCTGCTTCTGGAGAACCAGAGCAGCACATGGAAACGGCATTTACCTTCCCGCCGGAGCGGTCCCTATTTATCTACTTGCACTTTGACGTGCTTTCGAACTGCTAGGTTGGCAGAAGCAGGGACCAAGCAATGGGAGCTCACCCCGTTGTGGGGATTCAAACCGCCAACCTTCTGATCGGCAAGCCCTAGGCTCTGTGGTTTAGCCCACAGTGCCACCCATGTCCCAAAAGTGGGATAGAAATGCAGTAAATAAATAATAAATGATACTGAGAGAGATATCTTAGAACAGGTGGAAAGAGAGAGTGCAACATATCTAGTATTCCACAAACCGGATACATTATGGCACCAAACAACACAACGTCAATATGAACTTCTAGGCTACACACAGTGGGGTTGTGAAGTCATGGTGGAACACCCCAACCACCAAGTGTGTGCAAAGCATCTTATGTATTTAAGATTGCCAGGCATCCATGAGTGGACGTGAAGTCTATATAGATCCTAGGCTCTTAAAAGTCCAATGGCCATGCTGTCCTTTTCCTCTTTTTTAAAATAGATGTTTGTGTAGCTTCTACACACACACATCTTTCTGATTATTTCTAACAATATGCAGACCTTGGGAGCATAATCCAGTAATGATGGAACCAGTTTATACTGTCTTCAAGCTTTACTCTAGAGCTAAGCCAGTGATCAATGAACCAAAGAAAAGATGGTTGAAAAGGGATGTTGTGTGAACAGGGGGAAGTTGGCTCACTGGTGGTTCAGTTGGTTAGAGCATGGTGCTGATAATGCCAAGGTTGCAGGTTCTATGCTCATATGAGACAGCTGCATATTCCTGCACTGCAGGGGGTTAGACTAGATGATTCTCAGGGTCCTTTCCAAGTCTAGAATTCTATGATTGTCTTATTCTAAGTTTTGTTGGAGGAATGAAGGCTTTGAACAATAGAGACAACATGCTGTGGTCACTCAGCTTAATTGGGTCACATCTGCTAAATACATAAGCAGCACTCTGTCATTGGTCATGGAAGTTTAACGAACAAAGTATAAAACTCATGTGAAGTACACAGAATAATATGGAACTGTGGCTATTATCTAAGATGGTAATGGGATTCACTTTGTGTCCCCAATGCATCACTAATGTCTTCTTGACAAATACTGTAACAGGAGAGACATTATTCAATTATTTGTATGCTTCTTTCATGAACATTAGGCACAATCAGAAATAAGTATCTGTGGGAAATTAGTCTGCTGCACTATGGCCAATTTTAGAAACCCCTCCTTCCATTTTTTATTTTTCTTATGATGATCATCAGGGCCAATGTATTGGGATTAACGGAGCATACAAAATATGTCTCTGATCTGAAAGGCTAACACAATTAAGACATAACAAATGATAACCCTAGGACAGAGGTGGGGAACCTTTTGCCCTCCAGATGTTGTTGAACTCCTAGACCCATCAATCCTGACCATCATGACCAATTGTCAGGGATGAGAACTGTAGTCCAGCAAAATCTGGAGGGCCAAAGGTTGCCCACACCTGCCTTAGAACTTATACAACACTTTTAATTTTAATGAGAATATATGCAGTATCTAATTAAGATGAGAATAGAAAATTGAAATATTACTCTAACTGGAACTCTAATTAAAAAGAAGGGGTGTAAATTAAAAGAACTATGTGAAATTAAGATGTAATGCTTTAAATGAAATCTACAAATACCCAGTGCTTTTAAAATAAGGATGAGTACAGGTATAAGAATTTCAGAATTAACTTTTATTTTTCTTGAACCTTCATCACCTTTAGTCTACTTTGTGTGTCCTGCTGCTGTTTATACATTCAGTTCGCTCACAAAACCTACACAGGAGAGGACATGAGTTATAGTTGTAACACCATTCAAAGAACCACAATGAAAATATGAAGATAGTTACAGTTTCCTCATTCTCTGCAAAGACTACAGATTACTTTTACTGCCTCTGCCTGACACATCTGTCAAAGATTACTTACCAGCACACTGCTGAGATAATAAAATCTTGACTGTTGTTTTGATCAGGATGCCCTTTCATATTGTACACTTGGCTTTGTGTGATCATGAACTTTACTTTTCTGAACTTCTGTATGTTACTGCAGCATTCTCAAGGTCTGATTGATGTTTTCATTACTAAGTGGACAAGTGTAGGCTTTTGCTGGGGGTGTTAAGTACAGGGGCAGACTTTAGTAGTATGGTGCCCTGAGCGAGAACAAAATTTGGCACTCCCTGCCCCCCCCCAGTGTTTCTTATTTTAACAATAATTTATTTTGGTACAGTTGCTTTTTTATGGATCTTCTCAGTAGGTACACTTCTTCTTCTTCTTCTTCTTCTTCTTCTTCTTCTTCTTCTTCTTATTATTATTATTATTATTATTATTATTATTATTATTATTATTATTATTTTGCACCCCCTTAGCTATGTACCCTGTGCAGGGAAACACCAACACTGCCAATCTGGCACTGTTGGGTGTTTTGCTAAGGCTGTAGCCATGGATCCATGGAGAAAGCTTGTCAATGCTGATTTGGAGATGGTATTCATCAGTATCTCTGAACAATCCCACAGCAGAGAGATGGACTACAGACACAGGTTCTCTCATGCTACTGTTGTAACAGTCCAACCAGTATGGCTATCATTTAGAGAAGCAGTTGCACCCTTGTCATTTGTGATTATTCCTCAGCAGTACTTACATGTCTTGTTATTATGATGTATATAAAGTAGCCACACTAAATCCTCTTAAAAGGCGTTGCTTTTCATGGGCAATTCAGGGTGCAATCCAAACTCCAGCCCCATGGTGCTGAGTGTGTATCGTTGGAGATCCCCATTCTGTTCATGGAAGTGCTTCAGGTGATGTTTCCACATGCAGAAGCCGATGGAAAGTCATGAAACAGGGTTTATTTCAGGGACAGGAAGGGGCAGAGCTAGTCCAGGATCCCCTGATCCCGAGCCAGCCCTACTGCTGTCACTTGACAGCATCAGGCGTGATACACACCTGATTGCCACACCAGCTGCAGGCTTGGAGTGGGCTTTTGCCTGCGCTCTCATCTTCTGCCCTATCTGGGATGAGCAATGCGTCGGAGGATGTGATGTCGGCTTCACTGCTCCAGCTGGTGCTTGGGCTGGTATTCGGATTGTTCTGCTACCCCAAAGGAGGCCTTGTGATGAAATCTCCACCCCTGCAATTGCCCCTGCCAATGAGTCATCTCCCCTTTTTTTTGTACAGCTGGAATTTGAACTATTATCGTGCAGTAACAGTATTACAGTGAGTGGCAGAAGGTGGGTGGGTGGAAGGATAGATGGATGGTTTTGTCAGTGTGAGTGACAAAATAACTTGCTGCTGCTTCAAACTGCAGTCTTTTGCTTAGCCAGCACTGCCCCATGTGTTGTTCACCAAGTCTAGCCCTTGCTTCACTCCTTGGACCTTGTCATCAAGACCAGATTAAAATAGTTGGGGGTCATGGTGGAGTTCCTAAAAAGCACCCCCCCATCCAATGAAGAACATTTGAAATTATAAAAAGTGTTATCGAATCAAAATGTATTTATTTATTTTACTAGACCTATTTGTATACCACAAAGAGAAAACAGAGGCTACAGTCCTATGCCCGCTTACCTGGGAGTAAGCCCAAATGAACTCAACAGGACTTACTTCTGAGTACTCAGGGGAAAATAGTACACAGCTTTTGGTGAGAGTTACACCTGATGTAACGATAACCAAAAGCAAAGGATGAAACACATCAAAATCAGGAAGGAATGCTATTTCAGATTTAGGAGAGAGAAGGGAGCAAAGTATTATATTTTTGACCAATTGTCAAGATAATAATGTAATTATTACTGTGCACGCCATCTTTTGCTAAAACCTTTTAACATTTTATTTTTATCATCATTCCTGTCCAATTGCACCATTTTAATCTGGTCTTGCTGATCATCACACAACACACACACACAAACATTTATGCCCCGCTGTTCAATACCTCTTCAATACATTATCAGGGTAGCTTGTTATAAAATACTAAAACTGTGATAAAATAGCAAGATCATTGTAATAAGATAAAAAGTACAACTCTAGAAAAGCAACATCAAGCATTCTAGCAGGAGGGACATTCTGCAGAATGTCTGCCCTATCATTCTCTATATAAAATAGTTTTTATCTCCAGGTCAAGAGATGAAAGGAAATGTGCATAGTACTTGCTCCAAAAATGTCTGGAACTTGGAATATTTGGAATAAGGAAGGGTGGATTGAAATAATTTTTTTAAAAAAGTGTTTTGTGCAGCATAAGCATCGAGGTTGGTTCACGCCAGGATTTTCATTACTGGAAGACCAGCATGAAGAGGGGACTTGTTGTGGATCACAGATTTAAAATATAGGCAGATATTTAATAGTTAAGTGTTGAGCAGGCAAGTGATCAGAAATCAGGTGATGAACATGCATGTGTGAAGCAGCCCGTAACCTTTCTATCCTGCAGTTCTAAAATGGACATGAACTTGAGAGGGCTAATTGATTATTCTCATCACTTACAGACAGCATGTTGGTGAGTCCTCAAAGAGCTCTCTCTCTCTCCCCCTCCCTCTCCCTTTCTGTAATTTAAATCTATAGTTGTGAAGCGTGTATTCCACCTGGTGAGACTATGATTTATTATCTTTATTCTCTATTTTGACACATTTCAAATGCTTAAGGCTACTTGTTTGAAAACATTTGAGACATGAAGATTATCAAACACTCCCAGATGAGAGCCGCAAGCTTTGCATATACTGTTCTAGAAATGAACGAAGCAAGACAGTGTTCTGTGGCTGCTTAATCAATCTTGATGAGTATATAATTTGAGCATCAACAGAAGATGTATTTTAATTGACTTGAAAACACACTATGAATTCAAATCTGGAAAATAACAAAGGACCTTAGCCTTAATGAAGCAGTATCATGCAGTAGTCACTGCTGTGCCTGCATAACAAAAAATGTACTCGTATCAGATAACCTTTTCACTTCTTCGTGTATTTATATGAGCATGAACTTTCCTCTCCTTTCTTTGTAAATATTTGTAGAGTTGTGCAAATGCTGTTTTAGAACATGCGATCTTTTGCAGAGATTTGGGGAATATAATCTACCATTAAAAATGACCTTTCTAGTTCACTTTGTTGTAGTCATGTTGTAGGCACATGTCATGGGCTCAAAGTTTTGTTTAAGCAGTGGTGTCACCAGGTTTGGATCACTGCTTGCCAACACAAATACCTTAAATTAAAGGGCACCAAGGATTCTAGAGCCAAACACCTCTCAGAAATGCATATACTACCGTGCCCAAACTAAGCAAGCCGGGGGGGGGGGGGAGAGAAGAGAAATGATCTTATTTTGTCCTGCTAGTTTCATGCTTAAAACCTGGCATGGTGTAAGCAGCACATTCATGCCTCCTGATTCTAGTGGCTCAGCCCTACCATTTGTGGTGTCCCTGCATTTGTGGGGTGTGGAAAAAACAGAACTGGATGCCTACATATGTGTGTGAGAGAGACTGCTATCTCTGTGTGAAAGGCAGTTTGTACGCTGTGTGCATGTGTGTTTGGTCTGCATGTGAGGCGAGTGTGTGTGCACAGTATGTATGTTGCATGCCTGCTGAGTGTTTTTTTGTGTTGGGCATCTGTGCTGTATATATACCGTCCAACTTTTTGGGATGGTAAAGAGGGAATCTGTGCACTTTTTCTCCTGCCCCGTATCTTCATGCGCTTCATATATGCATACTTGCACACTGACAGCTTATGTATGGCCCTTGAAAGGCAGTCCTTAGCCCGAAGAAGCTTAGGCAGCCCCCGAGGTAAAGTGAGGAAGCTGATTATGGGTGTCATCAAAGAACACAAATTGTTAATTGTTTAATTTATCATTGTGGTATTGTTAGTCAAGCAGTACTTTTGGAATTTTCTACCAGAGGTTCCAAGGCTAGTCTTGGTGCTCTGCACCTTGATTATGTGCATGTGCACATGATCGCACATGGGGATGTGGGGGGAGCGAACCGTTTACCTCAGGTCACAAACTGTCTTGAGTCAGCTACTTAGGCCTACTCAAATCTCCCCAGTTTCCTCAGGATTTTACTCTACTGAAGGACAGCATATGCTTACTCCATCTCTGAAAACCCTATTGTAGCACAAGAATGTCAGTCAATCTAACAATCTCCAAAGGGGCAAATTCCCTTCTGAGTGAAGAAATATGACTTGACAGGTGGTTAAAACATTGAGCCAAAAGAGTGAGGGAGAGAGAAAATTAGTGCAGATTTATGATTAGCTCCCTATAAACACCTCAGTGGACATAATGAAAACACTAGTCATCTAAACGCAGAATGAGCTCCTTTAATATGTTAACATTTTATGTCTGTTACTTTACCCAGCATCCGGACCATTTTTCGGTATATCACGACAAATTAAAAAGCAAAACACGAAGTAAGTGATCCTACTAATTTTAGCACACATTCCACTTCCAGACACTTATCTCTGTCAGCTGTGCTATTTTAATCTGGGGCAAGCCTCCAAGTTTCCCATTCTGGAGTAGCAGTATATAAGTTGCCATTTAAGACTGACAGGAGGTCAGTGTAAAATGCCACTTCAACATACGAGGTAAAGGTTTCATATTAAGTAAAGGGACGTCTGCTACTTGTTTACATTCATGGACAAGTCTACATTTTCATTAGAACTTAGTGCACTTTGAGCAATGTTGTACTGGAGACATGACTAAACCAGCTCTGATGCTTCAGAGAAGGGACGGGATGTGCCACCCACTGAAGCTGTTGCAAGAGATGGAATAATGTGATATTGCACATCCGTCAGGATGAAACCCCCTTTCCTATTTTATCTCTTCTTAGATAAATTTGAAAAGTGACTGATGAAGTGGGCCCAAGTCCATGAACAATAAACGTATCAGCCCTTAAGGTGCCACAAGACTCTCCACAGTCTTTGCTGCAACTGGCAAACACAGCTACTCCCTCAACCCCTGGTGTAATTCCCTCATTCATGTAAGTCACACAGCTCAGAAAGCTACACTTGAATTCCCTGTGCACATTTAATAAGTGCAGTATAAATGTGAATGAAGTGGAGGGCTACTAGCAAATGTGGATGTATTTGCAGTACCAAAATACAGTGGTACCTCGGGTTAAGTACTTAATTCGTTCTGGAGGTCCATTCTTAACCTGAAACTGTTCTTAACCTGAAGCACCACTTTAGCTAATGGGGCCTCCTGCTGCTGCTGCACCGCTGGAGCACGATTTCTGTTCTCATCCTGAAGCAAAGTTCTTAACCCGAGGTACTATTTCTGGAGTCTGTAACATGAAGCAAATCTAACCTGAGGTACCACTGTACTCCATATGGAATTGCTGCTTATCCCAGGCTCCCCACACCCTTGTTGGATAAACGCAATGTGTCAAGAACTGGAAACAGCACAGCCTGAAATGATATGCATGCCAAACTCCTAAGCTTGGTAATATATCCCTGTAAAAATAAAGTTGGCTGCATTTGTCTATTAGTAAAACTGATAAGGAAATCCAATGGTATAGTATTATGCAAGGGTTAGAGTGTCAGACTAGAATTAGGAAGATTCCAGGTACAAATTCTCTTTTAGGCAGGAATCTCATTGATTGAGCTACTGAGCATGACAGTTGCAAGGTTGCAAGGTTAAAATGTTGGCTGAAGTGAGGGAGGGCAGTTGAGAGAGAATAATGTACGCACCAGTATTAAGTTGGGGGTTGACATAGCAGCCGGCACAGCGATTTCTTCAAGTAGCTCTTTATTTTGTAAGCTGGAATAGAACTGACTGCAAACAGCTCAGCCGGCCTGCTTTTATAGGCAGCCGGCTGTCAACATTGTAACAACCACAGCCCAGAGTTCCCGCCTAAAATAACTGCTGCGGACCTGAGTGAAAACTATCTACAGACCTGAGTGAAAACTATATACAGTATCCCCCTGTTGGCCCAGGGTGAAACTACACTACATAACACCCCTCCCCACCGAGATAAGGCGTTAGTTACAATCGTAATGGTTTCCTTATATACAGCACTACGCGTAATGGTTCAATTAGGCACAAAAGCATATCGGTTACATTTACCATACTTAGACCAACAGTGATACATGTCCAACAACATAGTCCTTTAAATAAGTTGGGCGCTTGGAAACTCTGCCAGACCGCCGGGGACTGGTAGCCAAGTCCGGAGGGCCACACAGTTCTCGCTGAGGCTGTGGTGCGACCCTAGGTGGCGTTGGGACCAACTCCCCTGGATCCGCTGCTGTGGGTGGAGCCTCCGCAAGTGGAGTGGTCTGAGTCTGTTCTGAAGCGGCTTGGTTCGGCTCCACGCTGGTAGTTTGCGAGGGAGGTGTAGGTGGGGCCTCGCCATCTGTACGTGTCTCTTCTGGAGCTGCAAGCGCAGTTGGGGGCACCTCGGTAGTGTCCAAGTTCCCAACCCTGCGCCTAAGCTGGTCTATGTGCCGTCGCCACAAGCGTCCATCTTCGAGTGCCACCTGGTACGAGCGAGGTCCAGTGACTCCCACTACTGTGGCTGGCACCCAAGGAATGTCCCCCACATAGTTCCGGGCAAAGACCTGGTTTCCTGGGACAAATGACCGTGGCGCGTTGGCACAGCCTGGGGGTTCAGCCACGGCAAAGTCCGGGTGTAGCCGGTCGAGCGGTGACCTGAGGCGGCGGCCCATAAGCAGTTCAGCAGGACTCCTCCCTGTGGCCGCATGAGGGGTGATGTGTTGCACGAACAAGTATTCGGCGACCCGCTCATGCCAGTCTCCCCGGTCCAGGCGCGCCAGTGCCTCTTTTGCCGAGCGCACCATTCTTTCCGCTTGCCCGTTGCTGGATGGATGAAAGGGTGCCGTTAGGGCATGGCGGATGCCCAGTCCCAAAAGATACCGCTCAAAGGTGCCTGACGTGAACTGCGGTCCGTTGTCAGAGACAAGGACATCAGGACACCCATGCGTTGCAAACAGGCCTCGCAGCACCCGGATGACAGCTTCGGTAGTGGTGGAGGGCATCAGGGCGACCTCCAGCCATTTGGAATAGGCGTCCACCACTACCATAAAGGTCCGGCCGTGAAAGGGGCCAGCCAGATCGATGTGCACCCTCGACCAGGGTGTCTTTGGCATCTCCCAGGTGTGTCCCTTAGCTGCCGGTGGTGCAGGCCTCGACTCTTGGCACGCTTGACAGGCGGACACCCAGGCAGTGATGGCATCGTCCATATTAGGCCACCAGACGTAACACCGAGCCAATGCCTTCATTTTGACAATTCCCGGGTGGCCAACGTGCAGAGCCTCCAGGACGCGCTGACGGAGTCCCTGGGGAATCACGACGCGGTCTCCCCACAGCAGACAGCCGCGATGAGCTGAGAGTTCATGTTGTCTGGTTGCGAAGGGCTGGAACTCCGATGCAAAATGCCCTTGTGGCCACCCCCTCCACACCCAGTTGAGCACCCGGCTGATGGTGTGATCCTGGGCAGACGCGGAGGCCACAGTGGTAGCTGATACAGGCGCTGCCGGAAGATCCTCAATCAGAAGGAGCGATGAAGCTGGAGCCGGGTCTTCCACAAATGCTGGAAGAGGGCAACGGCTGAGGGCGTCGGCATGGCCCATCGATTTCCCCGGGCGATGGATGAGCCGGTAGTGGTAGGCAGCCAGGAAAACAGTCCATCGCAGCATGCGTGGCGAGAGGACCGGTGGAGTTGGACGATCACCGGCGAGGAGGCCCAGGAGTGGCTTGTGGTCAGTGATGAGGTCAAAAGTCCTGCCATAGAGGTATTCATGGAACCTCTTCACTCCAGCCACAAGTGCCAATGCCTCCTTGTCGAGCTGGCTGTAATTCCGTTCCGTTGGAGATAGTGTCCTGGAAAAGTAGGCGAGCGGTGCTTCTCTTCCATCTGGAAAACGGTGACTAAGGACAGCACCGATGCCAAAAGGTGAGGCGTCGCAGGCAAGGACCAGCGGCCTGGATTCACTGTACTGTACCAGCACACTGTCTGAAGAAAGGAGAGCCTTGACCGCGTTGAAGGCCGCCGTCTCCCGATGACCCCAGGCCCAAGGCGTCTTAGTGCTAAGGAGTCGGTGAAGAGGCTCAGCCACTGTGGCTTTGTGGGGCAGGAACATGTTATAAAAGTTCAGCAGCCCCAGGAATGCCTGCAACTCCGTTTTGTTCTTTGGGGTGGGGGCCTGCTGGATAGCGCGGATCTTGGATGTGGTTGGGTGAAGGCCGGAGGCATCGATAAGATAGCCCAGGAACTCTACCTGTGGAACGGCGATCTGGCACTTCTCCCTCTTTACCTTGAGCCCGGCCTCTTGGAACCTGGTCAGCACGGCACGGAGGCGCTCGAACAGCTGCTGGTGTGAGTCTGCAGACACCAAGACGTCATCAAAATATGGTACCACGCCCGGAAGCCCTTGCAGGAGACGCTCCATAAGGCTTTGGAAGATTCCAGGAGCCACACTCACCCCGAACTGCAACCGGCGGCAACGGAATGCCCCCCGGTGGGTGACGATCGTCTGGGCTTCAGCAGTGGCATCATCAACTGGCAGTTGTTGATATGCTTGGGCAAGGTCCAGCTTAGCGAAGACCTTACCCTCACCCAGGGAATGCAGCAGGTGTTGGACAACAGGAACCGGATAAGCGTGCTGCTGAAGTGCCTTGTTGATCGTGCACTTGTAGTCGGCGCAGATTCTCACCGACCCATCTGGCTTGACAGGCGTGACGATGGGGGTTTCCCACTTGGCGTGGTCAACCGGCTCCAAAACTCCTTGGGCAATCAGTTTGTCCAGTTGTTCGTCCACCTTAGCCTTGAGAGCAAAGGGAACCCGGCGTGGCTTTAGCTTGATGGGGGCGACTTGTGGATCAAGGCTAAAGGAGATGGGCGTACCTGTATATTGCCCCAAGGTGCCGTCAAAAACCTCGGCAAAGTCTTTGACCAGACCCTCAGTCTCTGCGTTAGAGATGCAGTTGATGCCGGTGACTTCCAGGCCGAGGGCATCAAACCAGTCTAGCCCTAGGAGGCTTGGCCGCTGACCTTCGACCACCACCAACCGGAGCAGGCCCGAAAAATCCTTGAAGGCGATCCGGAACCGGCCAACGCCTACCACGGGAATGTCGTTTCCCTGGTAGTCTCTCAGGTGTACGCGGTGAGAGTTGAGTTGCCTCTTGGACACTCTGGGTACCAGTCTTTTGATGGTGCTCCATGACACGATGGACAGGGCAGACCCGGTGTCGATCTCCATGTCACATGGAGCTCCTTCAATGAGCACCGTGACGTTCAGCTTGCGTCGCGTAGGCGAGTCGGTTTGGCCAATCGTGGTTCCAGACGGGCAGCGGCAGTTGGTGAGAGCGAAACAACTTTCCTTGGCAGACTGGAGTGAAGACTTGGACTTGCGAGTCGATGAAGGGGGGGTGTCAGACGGAGCCGATCGGCAGACCTTAGCGATGTGGCCCCTTCTGGAACACTTCCTACAGATGGCGTCTCTGAATCGACACTTGGCACGGGAATGGTTGCCTCCGCAGCCGGCACATTCCGGTTGGCCCTTGGACTTCTGTTGGAACTTCCTGCGCTCCCGCTTTGTCTGGTGCACGTCATCGTCTTCACTGGAGGATGCCTCATCACTGCTGGCCTCTTCATGATGCACCGGAACTGGCTCCCTAGCAAGACGCGGGCTGCTGGACTTGCGGATCTCCTGGGCGGAGCGTTCAGCAGCTTCTGAGGCCACAGCCTCCTCAATGGCTTTCTGTAGCGTGAGGTCTGGCTTGGCTAGGAGACGCCGTTGCAGATGGATGTCCCGGACCCCGCAGACGATTCGATCCATCAGGGCATCGTCTAAGTCTCGGAACTCACAGTGCATTGCAGCCTGGCGCAGGGCGGTGGTGTAGCTGTTGATTGACTCCCCCTCTGCCTGGTTCCGGTGGTAGAACGCATGGCGGGCAGCAATCTTGGACGGCTTTGGTGCATAGTGGTTGCGGAGCTTCTCTTGGATCGTGTCCCATGGTGTTGCCTGGACTGCTTCAGGCGCAACCAATGCTCGGGCCGTCTCAAACACCTCAGGCCCACAGAGGCTGAGGAATAGGCCCCGCTTCCGATCCTTTGATACTGCTGTCAGCTCGTTGGCTTGGAGGTAGCAGTCGAACCGAGCGAGGTAGGAGTCCCATGATTCAGAGGCTGACACAAACGGCGGTAGAGGCACAAGTGAAGCCATGATTCCGATGCCGGCGTGAAGGGCGATGGATGGAACACAGTGCTCTAGCCAGAACAGTCAGCTCTGAATTGGTTCTGCCCAGTGATTTCGCTCAGTGATTTCGCTCTGTGATTCAGCTCAGTTCAGAGGCTGGCCGCATCTGGCTGTGCTCTGATGTCCATCCATCCCATCCTCGTCGCCAGTATTAAGTTGGGGGTTGACATAGCAGCCGGCACAGCGATTTCTTCAAGTAGCTCTTTATTTTGTAAGCTGGAATAGAACTGACTGCAAACAGCTCAGCCGGCCTGCTTTTATAGGCAGCCGGCTGTCAACATTGTAACAACCACAGCCCAGAGTTCCCGCCTAAAATAACTGCTGCGGACCTGAGTGAAAACTATCTACAGACCTGAGTGAAAACTATATACAGTATCCCCCTGTTGGCCCAGGGTGAAACTACACTACATAACAACCAGGATCTCCTTGCCTTGTATAGGGAAGTTTTTAATGCCCGATGTTTTGTTGCGTTTTTATATTTTACTGAAAGCTGCCTGGAGTGGCTGGAGCAACCCAGTCAGATGGGCTTCATATAAAAAATAACATGATTATTGGAGAAATTGCCAACATAAAACTTCAATCAATCAATAAAACATATAGCTTCGAGGCACCCAACATTTAGAATAGTTTGCCAATCTCTACAGTTATGTAAAGAAACAAATAGTATATATGTTTGCTTGTTTGAATGATGTATGCTTTTTGTCTAATCAATTACATAAGCAACTGGCAGGATGGACCTGGCTAGTTCCTGCACTTCTGTGGTACACTAATGTGGAAATGTAATTTTATTTTTTACAATTATATACAACTTTTTCTTCCAATACACTCGATACTATTGCCTAAACCAGGGATGGGGAGCTTATAGCTTTCCATATGTTGTTGGGCTCCAGCTCCCATCAGTCTCAGCCTGCATGGCCACTGGTGAGGGATGGCTGGAGCTCAGCAACATCTAGAGGGCTTCATGTTCCTCATGCCTGGTCCAGACAGTCAGTAGTAATGTTCTCTTTTAAAGAGTAACTAGGGTCCTGCCAGTTTCCCTTTACAGGAGTGAAAGGGGACAACTGGCTTTACGGTGCCAACCATTCTGCAGCACTATTGCCGACATTAAAGGAGAACAGAGTCTGACTGCAGGCGACAGTGTAAAATCAGCTCCATTAGAAAAAGGTTTGGCTCCCATACTTATTATGGTGATGAACAAATGGGAAATTGCCAGCCACTGTTAAGTATATCTTATGTATATTAAGTACATGAGAAGAGCCCTGATGGATGAGACGAAAGGGTTGCCTACTCCAGCATTTTGTTCTCCCACTGTCCATCCTATGGTAAGCTCACAAGCAGGACATGAGTGCAATAGTACAGTACTCCCGGACTGCTGCTAGAGGCATGTAGCCATCATGACTAGTAGCCATTGGTAGCTTTATTAGCCATGAACTTTTCTAAGCCCCTTTAACAGTATTCACTTGGGTGGCATCACTACATTTGCAGTAGGACATTTCATAATTTTGCTGTTTGAAATAGGGGACCATGAAAGAGAGGACCCTTTTTCTGGTGGTGTTTCCA
This sequence comes from Podarcis melisellensis, assembly GCF_964234715.1. Lineage (NCBI taxonomy): Eukaryota > Metazoa > Chordata > Lepidosauria > Squamata > Lacertidae > Podarcis > Podarcis melisellensis. The sequence continues at coordinate 39,870,832 of NC_138539.1, read as the reverse complement.
CACCTTTGAAACTCCCTCCCAGTTGAGCTATGGCAGGTGGCTGTACTTCAGGCTTTGGGAAGCATTAAAGACTCAGTCATGTCCGTCAACCTTCCTGGTGTTAATTTTTGTTCTGCTTGAAGATGGCTGGAACATTTTTGTGTTATTGTTATGAGTTTACCAATCTGTCCCCCCCCCCCCGATTTCTTTTGTTTACTTCATAAAATGTATATACCGCTTGATTGCAGAAAACCTCAAGGCTGTTTACAAAAAATGAATAAAACAGTAACATTGGCTGCTCCACAGTGACTACTTTGGAAGATGGTGGAGGTTTTTAAACAGAAAATGGAAGGCCATTTGCCATGAATGGTTCAGCTGTGATTCCTGCATTGGAGATGACCTTTCTGATTTCCTTCTAATTCTACATTTCTATGAGTCTATGAAATGCAGCATAAATACACGCGTGGCGCCCTCCGAGCAGAGAGATTTACACCTGGACTTTGTTTTTGTTGTTTTTTTAAGCGTGCCCTTCCTATTCGACGCTAAGCCCGCTGCTGCTTAATCCTCTGGAGGAAAGCAACTATTGTGTCCAAGCTCCGTTTGCCACCCGCCAAAACCCTCCGGGGCCCTGAAGCAGCGAGAGGAGCTGCGAAGGCGCGCTCCCCTCAGCCGCCGATGCAAAGGGCGACTGCGGAGCACGCGCTCCTCCCCGGCCAGCCAGAGGGACAGCACGTGCCCAGGGCGGGCGCCTCATTGTTGTTGTTATTGCTGTTGCTGCTGCTGCTAGGGGATCCGGGGACTTGAGCAGGCCTGGCCCGACCCGGGTTGAAGGAGGACAAGCCGGCAGCGCGCCAAGTGAGTTCGGTTGCGCGCGACGGCCCCCGCTCCCCCCACCCGCGCCGCTTGTCGGGTCAAATTTCAGCTCCGTCGCCGAGGGCTCCTCTATATAAAGGGAGGCGTGAGAGGAGGAGGGCAGTGAAAGCGAGCTTGCTTTCTCGGACTGTGTTTCTCTGAAGGGCAAAAAAGAAGCGCGACGTGGCTGCTGATCTCTGCGAAGAAAGAAAGCAACAGGTAACCTAGACTGATCATGTGCATGCCTAGTTTTCTCCTTCCCCGCTTGGGATTCCGTGAATGAATGCCCAAACTTTCTGCAGGAATAAAGTGCCTTCTGGAGTTTGCTTTTCGCAACTCATGATTTGAAGTAATAATGCCGCAAGCGGGTTCGTAGAGATTGCACTTCCTTGCCTGGATGTGAATTTCTATCAGCAGACAATGCAAGATATGCCTCTCTGCATTATGGCATTGAGTTGAAGAATCTAACAGGTTGCAAAGCTTTTGCAGTGCTGGTATATAAATCTTAGTTGGGCTGTTGGAATCTCTAAGCACCTGATCCTAATAGCACATGCACATTCATAGTCAGTGGGTTGTTGCCAACATGGGAAGTAGCTCCTTTACATAAGGTGAGCAATTTGATGATGGATCTGCAGATTCACAGAAGACCCAAGCTGGGGCTCAGAAGCAGAGCACATGTTTCACACACAGAAGGCCCCAAGCTTGGGCATTTTCAGTTTAAGGTAGGACATGATGTGAACAACTTCTGCCTGAAAGCTGCCAGCTCTAAATCGAAGCCAGGCAATATAAGGCTGGATGAACAAATCGTCTGATTTGGCTTTCTGTATGGCCATCTTTTGACTTTAAAATGCTCCCAACAGTTGCAAAAGCATTCATTTGCAAGTGCCTGAGCTCAGTGATAAGGTGCAACATAATCTGAGGGATTTATTTTCATATAGTGAGCATAAACCTCAGGAGTTTGGGCACATGTGGGAAAGATCCACACATTCTTCCATCTACAAGAATCTTCCCCCTGTCCCTAGAAAACTCAGACCAATAGAGTATAAGGTCTATAATCTTATAGTGCAAGTATACAGTTCTCAGTACTGTAGAGATCTGATCTCTATGCTGTGGTTTAGCAAATTAACCTACAACTTCCCTATTTTCTTTTGACCTGCAGGTGTCCTTATATAAATTTTGCCTTTTTGTTACTGGACAGAACCATAGCAATGGCAGCTGTGCCTTCTGCTGGGTGCCTTCTGGCCAAGAACCAGTACTACAGAAGTAAGTTTTCTGCCTTGAAGGAGGACTAAAATGATCTCAAAACGTTTGTTTCTGTATGGACAGCCACATTTTTAGTGTGCATACTAGTATGGGTTTCATTATTTATGTTCAGGGCTGGCCTTAGATTTTAAAGCACCACAAGCAAGAGGTATATTTGCTTCACCCTTCCCTTTTGCTCAGCTCTGGAATATCTTTAATTGTATTTGTAGCCAATTTCTGCATGCATGATTTATTCCTGTCATCTAACCTGTAGCAGGTGCCCCTAACTGGAACCTATTGCCCACCAAACTTGATTTCCCCCAGCAGTTTCCTGGACCACCTGCCCTTAAAACTAGCTCTGTTTATATGACTCTTCCTGAGGGAATCCTTTGTTTCTCAAAGAAACATTTAATATTGAAATAATCTTTTTAATCTCAGTCTTATTTGAATGTATCATATGCATTTGAATCATACTACCTTGCTGTCATATGATGCAACCTGATTCCTTGCAATTAACGTTTGCTTACAGAAGTGTAAAAAATTAGCCACTGTTTGAAACAATAGGCATGGATATGTGTTTACTAACCATTCGTTACATTTTAAGAGTTGTTTCTTTAAAAGTAATCGAAGGTGGCTTGAACCTTAAACACTGGTCTGTATGATACTGATTTGATTTCCCCAAATGTAATGTAAGCTCTCTTTTTCACACACAGCACGACTGAATTCTGACTCTAGTGTTTCTTCAAGCAGTTCATCTTGCTGCTCTGAACCCACAAACTCCTTGGACCAGGAAAAAGCACATCATGGTATTGTGACGCTTACTTAAATTATTAGCTAACATCCAGAAAAGTTTAGCATACTTAATGGGAATCATTTGACCCGCCAGACCCAACTGTGCATTTAATTCTAATATGTTTTCAGATAAGACTACAGTATGCTTTGCCTTTTCTGGTATTGTTGCTTCATTAAAATTAATAGCCTTTTTTGTCGCTTTGGTTTTTATTATTCACCAGCTCCATATGTGTATGCTTTTATAGGGTTACCTGACGTGTTTGAAAGATGCTGGTGGATAAAAAGCTTCTTCCACTGTGAGCCAATGCCTCAGAATGTAGGCAGGAAAACATTGTCAGCCAGCAGGTAAGATCTGCTTCACTTCTGGGGGGACATGATTCATTAGAATTAATATTATTTTGGCTTTAGGGGAATCTCATGTTAATATGACCACTTTTATGTTGAAAGGAGATTTGCAAAGATTGCTCTGATGCTGATTTTTGTTTAAACTTAGAATAGCTTAGAGTGGGTCTGGTTTATAAAAAATGGCAAGTATAGGCCAATTTATTTTAGTGGAGTGGGAGGTTATTAAATTGCCCACTGGCTGCCAATATGTTCAGTGATCTTTTGTTAGTGAACCAGACCATAGAACAATGACAACTATGTGAAGGTTGCCATACAGGTTTCAGGTGCTTGACATTAAAGTTCAGTCAAATATCTGTAGCTCCTTGTTAGGCTTTTCAACCACCCACAAGGTTTTTTTGGTAATAGCATCCTTAGAGCGCAGTCCCAAACTTAATAGGCCTTACTTCTGAGTACACATTCATAGGATTCTGTTGCAAGTATGCTTGTAATAGACGCCATAAAATGACATTTATACCATCCCTGTTATTTTATTTAAAACATATCTAATGTGTTACATCAAATACATTCCATTGCTGCAGATCAGCTTCTCCCAAGTTGGTACCAATTGTCTGGGATCATGGGAGTTGTATTCCAAAACATTGAAAGGGCCTCAAGTCTGTTCCAGAGGAAATGTGCTTCCTCTGTAACTTAATTTTCCAGGACTTTAGTTTTATATGGACTTTAATATATATACAAATCTGCAGTCAGCTAATATCCATTTACAAGAACATTTTTTTTTACAAGTCAAAACAATATTACAAATCTATTTTAAAAAGCAATAAAACTGGAATCTTTCATTTGCATTCTCCGGTTTTATGGGAAACAGATTAAAAAAAAATGTTTTCTGTAGAGCTTAGCTTATTATGTATAGAAACAAAAGCACTTCTTTAGTTGTCCAGAGAAATTATCTTCTCACAGCTGGTGTGCAAACGTAGTTTCTTTTTCTTTACTGTTTTCGGGGGAGGGGATTTAAAGGAGAATTCCCATTTATGATCTGTATTGTCAAGCAACAAAGCAAAGTTAAAAACTTGACATTTCCAAGATCATGTAAGATTTGAATCTTAGACTTGAATCTTAGGTTGATCTGCAGTTCTGGTTTCTAGTCAAACTTGTCAATAACTCTTTACAGCAATCTTTGATAAAAGGTCTATTCTTAACTTATTTTTTTGACAGTGCTAACAGCTGACTTGGACTCCTACAATGATGTTGCACCCACAGACTCACTTCTTGAAAGACTTGAGGTCTTCCAGGTGACTGCATTCAGTTGTGTGAAGAAAACAAACTGCTTGAAACTTCCGTTGCAGGAAAAATGCAGATTTCCAAGGATTTATCCATAGTTTATTCTTAAGGCAGCCACTGAAGTTTCCATGTCTGCCGCAGAGTTTTTGATACTGAACAGGTGTTCTACATTTCGTAATGACTCTTCTATATCATTGGAAGAATGCAAATGCAAAGACTTGTTAGGCTGGAGTGTCTGCTAATTATCCAGCCTTTCCTTTGCAAAATTGAAAAGCTCTTGCAGACTGTCTGGGGCAAAATGATTCAAGGTTATTTTGTCTTCAAGCACACTCTGTCTTCTTAGCCTTAAGGGACTTGATCCAGACAGTTGCAATTAGTTCCTACTGGTTTCAATGGGACTTAAGTAGTTATGACAAATTTTCCCCTTGGACTTCATTAGGACCTAAATTCAGCTAACTTAATCTCACTCTGTCCCAAGGTTTAAATTTAGATTGTTAGCTCACTTCACACTTAAATTATGTTTAGACAAAATTTGTTCGAAAATGCCAAATGTAGATGTTAAGTTTTAGAAGAAGTCTAGTTAAAGCTTCTTCATTTATGGAAGATTTCATCAAATAAATGAATTGTATTTGCCAAACCTAAACATATTGCATGGGAGTAAGTCCTGCTTATTTAATTGGAACTCAGTTCAACACCAGTGTTACTAGAATCTCTTATTCCCATATCAGCTATGTAGAGTGCAATTTACACCATGTCTAGATGATATATGCCTTGTAAGTAAGTAATGTAAGGAGCTGAACCAAAGTACTTGATTTTTCATTGACACTTTGATTGTTCATTGATTCTTTCTGGTAGGTCAGATTTCCACTTTCACCAACTCTAAAGAGTATGTATACAGTCTCATCAGATGAAGAGATGGGATTGCTATATGATGCAAATTTAAATATCAATGTCTTCATGCTGCAACATTTTCATTTGGCATCTTTTATTTTTCTCAAACTTTAAAAATGCTGAAATACTTATCTACAGAAATTTCTGTGACACCATGTGTGTGTGCTCACCATGCTTGTTTTGCTCTTACACTACTTACCATGCCTAGACATGTGATGCTTTTAAAAAAAACTAAATCTACTGAGAGAAAATTGATGAGTGTAGGGTAAGTAAATGGCAAAAAGGAGTAAGGCAGAATGTAAAGGAAAAAATGTCTGTTCTAATCTGGACTCACTTTGTTAGAGTTTATTCATCTTTGTACATGTAAAACGATTTTGTATGGTATTGTCACAGATTTTGTATAGTATTTGTCAGAGCCATGTCTTAATGTACAGAATTAACTGGTTTTTTTTACTAAGTTTTATATTAATAAAGCTTGATAAATATATATGCCTTGTGATCATGAAAACTAGAAGCCATTCATAATAAATATGCACCTGGAATGTTGGACCAACTTAGGGGAAATCAGAAGAACAACAAAAAATGATTAGTAGGTTAAGCAATCTCCCTTGCCCCAACTCTCTGCTAAAAATGCTCCATCCCAAAGATGATTTTCTTAAAAAAGAAAAAAGTCATCTGTCAGGGCTTCTCTACATGCTTTGGATCCTATTGTTTGTCCTTACCTTACAATCTTAATTATGGGTTTGCCATTTTTAAGTGCTCATTGGCATTTCCAACAACTGATTATTAATGAGTCAGATCAGGGTTTTGTTTTTGTTTTTCAGCGGTTAACAATCACTGAGAGTATTGGATCGTAGGAAGTTCTATCTTACACCAAGTCAGATGGTTGGTCTATCAACCTCAGTATTTTCTGTACTGACCAGCAGTGGCTCTCCAGATTTTCAGACAGGATTTTCTGCCAGTGCACCGTGAAGATGCGGGGGACTGAACTTTGGCTGCTCTACCACTGAGCTATGGTTGTGCTCCTTACATGATACACAGTACAACCACAATCAAAACAATCTGTTCTACTCACTTATCCACTGGAACATTATAGGTGTCATAAAGATTTAATATGATCTTTATCCAGACCATAAAAAAGCTTGTCACATAAAGGGACAGTTGATGTTCTGATCAATAATGCAGTTGACAGAAAGTAGGGCACCACAAATGTAAAAGAATAAAAGGTTATGGGAGAGTATGTTAAAACAAGCCAGTTCTGTGGCCAAAATCTAATTTATTATAAAGTAATAAACAAGCCACTTCTGAATTCATTGCAAGTGCCCAAAGAAAGACCAGCAGGGGACTGATGAAAGAAATACTGTATAAATAACTGGAGACTGTTGCCCCAACTCACTCTGCTTGCCAGCTCCCCCCTTCTTTCACACCTGACCAGCCTGTCCTTCCTTTATACTTGAATAAACACCCATTTTTCACATCTCACTGACCATCACCTCCTAGCCTGCCCCAGGCCTGGAAGCTAATTGTAGCTGCATTTAACGAGGGAGGGGGAAAGCACTTCACAGGGTGGTTTGTGAAGTGCTCCTAATCCTCAGTTAAAACAGCTCACCTGTGCTGCCTGCCACTCTGTCATCATGCTGGAGCTATTGTGGCTACACACTGCAACGTGACAACAACCTTACATTTTTATGTGTATAGGGAGAAAAGGCTGTGACATGTACTGCTGCTGGACAATTTCATATCAATACTGCTTTTTGACCAAGGAATTTAACCGTGTATAGAGGTTGACTAAGTAAAAAGAATCTGTTGGATCAGTCCAGCCAGCATCCTCTTCTCACTAAACAGCAGGCATGTGTCAAGTAGCTTTGCAAGGGAGCTATATTATATTAACCATATTAATACCTTTATGATGATGTTGTTGTTTAGTCGTGTCCAACTCTTCATGACCCCATGGACCAGAGCACGCCAGGCACTCCTGTCTTCCACTGTCTCCTGCAGTTTGTCAAACTCACGTTTGTAGCTTCGAGAACACTGTCCAGCCATCTCGTCCTCTGTCGTCCCCTTCTCCTTGTGCCCTCCATCTTTCCTAACATCAGGGTCTTTTCCAGGGAGTCTTCTCTTCTCATGAGGTGGCCAAAGTATTGGAGCCTCAGCTTCAGGATCTGTCCTTCCAGTGAGCACTCAGGGCTGATTTCCTTAAGAATGGATAGGTTTGATCTTTATGTTACCAACACCTTAATGGAGTCTGCATTCAGTAATCAAGGCTCAATGGACAAGAGAGCCATGAAACTTGATGAGTAATTCGAGGGAAATCACTATACGTTGGCCTAATCAATCTCACAAGGTGATTGTAAATAAAAAGAAACATCCCTATGTACATCATCCTGGATAAAGGATAGAAAAACCCATGGAAAAAAGTCAGTAGCAATTCATTTATTTTACAGATCTCTTATCCTACCATTAAAAAACCCCAACAACTTTCTCATGAGGTGGCAATCAAACGAAGTAGCAATAGTTTAGGTTTATCCTTCCTCAAGCTTACGGGCTGATAACGGCCACAAATAACATTTTCATTTCAGACCTATTTGTGATATTGTTGACAAGGTCAAGCTATCTTCTTTGGGGAACGTGTGAAGTGAAAAATGTTCTACAACATGGATTTGTAAAGTGCAGCTTACTGTGTATGTAAATCGCTAGGCACAGGCAATCACTAGAACAGGTCAAGTCTATGGATATGCTTGAGCTGCAGTATTTGCACAGCTACAGCTAAAGCGTCGTTTTCCTAGTGCTAACAAGGCTGGTCCTGCTCACTCCTCCCTCTGCCATGCAAGCCTCCATCCCTTCTGAGCAGTTGTGTTGAAAGTCCACAGTGACACTCCATAGGTTGATGTTATGTAGCTCTGGGCTTATGCACTGAGCAACAGAGGCCAAGCTTTGCTAGGGTTGGGGCAACCACTTTTGGAATACATTTTTTAAAGGTTCAATGAATTGAAGAAATCAAGCTTTAGGTATTTGTAAATTAGACTATAGCTGTTGGGTATGGAAAAATTGGATCATTAGTTTGTCATTTTTTTCTGTCTTCTGTTCCCCACATATCCACATCAGTTTGCAAAAATTTTTTAAGTCATCATGATAATTGAGCAGCATTTTAGTGCACAGTTATTCTAATATACATATTTTTGCAAAGCCATTTCACCTGTTACATGGTTTTGTATGGTTTTTTTTACTAGAAAATGAATTTATATGACAATTTACTCAAGTACATGTATTTTTGTACTCATTACTTGACTGCACTGAAAAATTCAGAGAAGTGTGAATTTCAAATGATGCTGTGTTTTGGCTGGTATATTGTTCCATAAAGTGTGAATTATGTAGGTTTACTTTTAAATGCAAGCTGAATTGAATTTCTCCCCCATTCCTATTGGCTACTTAAAGTAATCTCTACTCAGTCCAAGTAGCTTCATGAACTGATGCTTTTCTGAGGACCAATGGCTATTACTCTGATTATTCCTCATGGGACTTATCATTGTGGAAGCAGCCTGAGTGACCACATCCTCCTTCTAACGTTATGTTGTGTAATACTTACACTACAAGCATGAAGTGTCTGATGAAGGAATACAGTGGTACCTCAGGTTAAGTACTTAATTTGTTCCGGAGGTCCATACTTAACCTGAAACTGTTCTTAACCTGAAGCACCACTTTAGCTAATGGGGCCTCCTGCTGCCGCCGCGCTGCCAGAGCACGATTTCTCTTCTCATCCTCAAGCAAAGTTCTTAACCTGAAGCACTATTTCTGGGTTAGCGGAGTCTGTAACCTGAAGCGTATGCAACCTGAAGCATATGTAACCTGAAGTACCACTGTATTCACAAAAAGAAATGGGAACATATCTTCAGTTTAAACTATTAAATGCATTTATTTCATTGTTCTTTTTCCAAAACCCAGGGACATAAATTTTATATATTTTAGATGAGATAAACAGCTGAAACACTTACGAATGCTTGAGCTGTTGTTTCAATGGATTTCCCTAGGTTATGTTTTTCCCCTCCTATAATAAAATAATAATGGAGACATTGCTTACTCAATACTATTCATTTGGGAAGTCAAATGCCTACAGCAGCCTCACTTCAAAATTTCTTTGGAAAAAAAAAAGTGTGTGCAGCACAGCATTTTATCATCTCCACCAGGACTAACATCGTTTGGAAAATATTTAAAGGACTGGTATTTCAGAAAATTGTTTGCTGCTGTTTTGTAAATGACATGTCTTATCCACCTAAGTTTTCATGTGTTCCAGCATCTCTCATTTTAGAATGTAATCAGATGAGGCTAAACATAATCGAGCTGGCATATAAAAGTGAAGAGCATTTGCCCCTCCCAAATGCCAAATGCATTTACGTTCCAAAGACTCAGTGTAGATGATGCCCAAACCCAGAATTAGAATGAAACCAATTAACCTTCTTAATATCTTTTCCAAAGTCTTTTCCTGGGAACCACTGGAATGATCTCTGTTATTACTTTGCATTCAGAAGGTCTCAGGAACAATCCCTGTCATTTCCAGGTATGGCTGGGAAATATACCCTGACTGAAATTCTGGACAGCCACTGAAAATCAGTGTTGACAACATTAAGTTAGATGGACCAGCAGCCTGATTCAGTATAAGGCAGCTTCTTATGTCTTTGTGGATGATGTCACCCATGGTTTTGCTGATTGTTACTCATTTTGAGACACATTCCACAGTTCTGTTTGCTATAGGTCCAACTGGCCAAAGAAATCTGCATGGGTGGTACAGCAAAAGTGGTGCTAAGCCAGCCAACACATATCCCTGCACCCTCCTGGCATTTGAAGAGCTACTAGTTGCTATGTCTTCCATAAGGCACCTTTGCACTTCTCTTTAGCACAAGATATAGCACAAGATATCTGGATATAGCATAAAAGGTGAGCCCAGCAAGTGCCATGTTTGGGTTTTATTTTAAGTGACGTACTGTATGCACCTAACTGTATGTGTAGTCTCTTTCGTGATACCATGATGAGTTCATCATTGACCCATTAACCTGTAATCCCACAGGGCATAATGCCACAAAGTGTTAACATGTTTTTAATGGAAAAATAGGCATTTGTAAACTGGTTTACTGTTTTACAATGGGGCACAGTGGCTGCATTTCTGCACCAAGCTTTGCAGCTTTGTTTCTGGTGGTGGGTTTCTTGTGTTTGTTTTTGGGAGGATGCTACCTTGGCTGCAGTAAAGGTTCTGCTTTTGACTGAGCACTCCATCAGCTGATCCCAGGGACCAATCCTTTTCTACCAGGCCCTATAAAGCTTGGCCCTCAGTCTAAGCAACTTGAAGAGGCATCTGCCTGGCTAAACTCCTGCCACCTTTGGAACATGATATGACACCTGGCCCCTCTGGTTGTCAGCTGCTGCTTTTAGAACTTGACCTCTTTCCAATCTTGAGCTGCAATACCTGCCAGTCTTTACTGCTTCTTACAGAACTAAGTCATTGCTAGTGCTGGACTGTGCTACTCACCTCTGGTCCTATAGGGCTAGCATGACTCCTCTCTTGAAAACCTGACAGCTTGGAACTGCACTGCCCGCCCGCATTAGAACATGAGAGACCCATAGCTAACTTCAAGGCAGATCAATCTAAAATGTTGTGTTGTTTTGCCAGGGAGGCAAATAAAGAGTGAAGGATTTCAGCTACCTTTGCTGTGTCTCTAGCAAAAAATCCTCATTGGTTAGCATTGCTGCCATTTGCAGGAGGAAGGATCCAGTCACAAAACGTTTGCTTGTGGTCCATGGGGTGCAATTCCAGCAAGTGAGAAGAAAGGACGCAGCATCCCATTAGAAAGCCTGGTATGCCAGCAATGTTTTTTTGGGAGACCAAAGCATTGCCTTTCTATATTTAGGCTTTTTTTTGTTGTTGTTCTAGAATTTATTTCAAGAATGATAATCAAGAGCATACTGAACTGTTAGCTATAGGGCTTATTCAATGTATTCATTGATAGCATATACAGATCACAGGCGCTGAAACTTAGACATTAATTTGACTGAGAGTCTTCCCAGGTGCACCTTTTCATTCCAATATGTCTGCAAAATTAGTGAATTGTCATCCAGCAGTGCCTAAAGCTTCTGAAACTGAGGGACCAACTGAAGATATGCAGACTGAATTCTATTTCCTAAGAATATTTCAAACACTAAAATTAGACACATTATACGTCCCATGTTTAGAAAAGGATGACATTATAGATAATTTTGTAATGGACTGGAGATGTTTGTTGGTAGGGTGGTTTTTGTGATTGCCTTTATTTTAGGCAATAATCTTGTTATTTATGTAGAAATGGTTCAGTTTGGTTGTGCATTTTTTATGTTTTATCTATTATTTATGGCTACTTTTGTTATGTTGTAGTCATGTATGTCTTTCATTTTGTAAGCAGCCTTGAGCATGAATTGAACTGTGGAAATGCAGCATGCAGGTAAAATTATGTATGTATGTAATGGTTTGTTCTTCTCTCACCTTCTCTTTCCTCAAAAATTCACTTTTGAACATTACACTAATAATAAAAAAGTGGAATTGCGCTAACAAGTAAGTAGGGTGGGAGTGTTTCCCCCCAAAATAAGAAATAAATGCCAGCTATTCTGCTTGAATATGTAAACTTATCCATTCTTTCACTGGAGCCTCAGATTGATCACAGGAGTCCTGGACATATAAAGATGAAGTGCAGGCGGCTTGTGAGGAAGCTTCTCACTCTTGGCAGTCAGTCTAAAAAATATCTACTACATGCCAAACTCAACATGCCAACTGGTTGGTTTGTGGGGTATGCAAATGGCAGATAGCCATGGCATGTGAATCAGTCATGATCAGTCTCGAATGTCCACGTGACAGAATTTAGAATAGCTTCCTCATGTGCTGGAGGGCATTTGTGTCACCCTCAAGAGGACAAGAGTGAGAATTGTATTTATTTATTTCAAATTATTTCACTTGAAGGCCCCAGAACTTCAGAACAAACAATGCTTTAAATCGTTCTTACTGATACAAATCAAATAACTGGAGGAATTGGATAAAAGCACACACAACTAAATTATTATTGCTGTAAGTACTGCTGCTTAATTTGTTTTCCCACCCATCCCTGTCTCTGAGTCAGTCAGTCAGTCAGTCAGGAAAAAAAATAAAATAGGAGCCACTTTGACAATAATATAGATTTAACTTTAAGTGGGGACGCAGGTGGCGCTGTGGGTAAAAGCCTCAGCGCCTAGGGCTTGCCGATCAAAAGGTCGGTGGTTCGAATCCCTGTGGCGGGGTGCGCTCCCGTTGCTCGGTCCCAGCGCCTGCCAACCTAGCAGTTCGAAAGCACCCTTGGGTGCAAGTAGATAAATAGGGACCGCTTTCTAGCGGGAAGGTAAACGGCGTTTCCGTGTGCAGCTCTGGCTTGCCAGAGCAGCGATGTCACACTGGCCACGTGACCCGGAAGTGTCTTCGGACAGCGCTGGCCCCTGGCCTCTTGAGTGAGATGGGCGCACAACCCCAGAGTCTGGCAAGACTGGCCCGTACGGGCAGGGGTACCTTTACCTTTACCTTTTTAACTTTAAGTGGGTCTCTTCCACTTTCTCTTTTGCATTAACAATATTTGTATGAGATGAGTTCCAGTCTCCAGCCTGAAAGATGTTCTTTGAGTCAACTGCGAAATATTCCAGTGTTTTGTTAGTACTGTGGCACATTAACTTGTGCTACTGAAATTTATTTCTAATTGGCGGAAAAACATTTTCCCCATCTTATTTATTAGTGCAATCCCACTTTTATTTCATTAGTGCAATGAACTTTTGAGAGAAAATAGGATGAGAGAAGAATCCCTTACAAAATTATCTGTCATTTGATCTTTTTTCTAAACATTGTCAAATATGTATAATGGGTCCAATTTTAGTAATGGAAATGTTCTCAGGAAGCAGGATTCAGTTATGTATATCTTCAGTTGACATCTGTGATGATTCTTCATCTCCTTTCCTTTTTTCAGTGAGGCCTAATTAAGGTTTATTTCCTTTGTGGCATCGTAAAGTGTGCTTTCTGCTTAACCTGAGAAGCACAAAGGCTGCTCTATGCTTGCTGTTGCTAGAATGATCTGCCACAGTAAAATCGGAAGTGTTTCATTGAATCACAAACAGCAACATCTTTCCAGAAACGAGAGAAAGAGAGAGAACTTGACATTTGAAGTGAGAGGAATGCATGTGTCTATGTAGGAAATGCAGCCTGCATTCTGAATTTATTTATTATAAACATTTCATTTCCCTTCTTGGAATTCACAGGAAAGCTACATTACTGTGTACATTCTTGGGTATAGTCAAGTAAGCAGAAAAGTTAACATTAGCTGTCTTGAGGTGAAGACTTTAGCATGTGGGTTTTGCACCCTTAAATTTTAGCAACAATTCCTAAAGCAAGCAGAAACATCATTAAGTGGTTCACCAAGACTCTCAGCAATTTTCAAGAGGTCCAAATAAAGATATAAAGTTTCTAAAGAGAAATAAAGTTTGGGAATCACAGGTCTAGCAGGCTGAGAAAGGCACTTTCTCCTTGTCATTTTTACAAACGTAATATAAATAGCTAATATTAGGAGCTGCCTCAAGACATTTTGATTTCCGAAGCAGACCACCAAATCCTCCCTCCCCCCCAGTATGATGGACAACACATCATCCCAAACTCAATTCTTGCCTCCATTCCTCCACCTAATTCCTGCTACCTGAACATAACCTGAACCTTGCAGTATGGATTGGTTGACTCTACTGCCCTCCACAAACCTGTCAGTTGGAGCTGGCATCAAGATGACTTGCATTGCTCTTCTCAGTACCGAGTTCTTCAGGGAGATTTAATCTGACCCAGCTACCGCAGCAGTTGTGACAGGCATGACTACACTAAAAATAATGTTTACAACAAAGTGATACCAACAGAGGGGGAAAGGTATCTCCCATTGTCTCAGAACATGGCACAACTGCCAGTAATGGCTAGCTGTATACTTATAGCGGCTTAGGAACCAAGAACATACCGCACTCAGAAGGTGATGGACTCCCTTCACTGGAGATTTTAAAGCAGAGGTTAGATGGCCATTTGTCATGGATGCTTCTGCTCTTCCTGGATCATAGGATTAAGATGGTATCTGTATTTCTCTTGTATATGATGATATAGCCATGCCTGCTCAGGACATGTGTGCCTACAAATGCCTGCAGGCTACTTCTCCATATTCATGGAATAAGCCCTTCTGGAACATTTATGACTGAGGGGTAATTAGCTCAGGGAAGATTTTTCCACTGTGGTTCTGTTTTGCCAGAGGACAGGCTGCTGCCTGTTTGGTAAAGTTGGCTCAGAAAATAGCACTTTTGCTGAAATGCACAGGAGCACAAAGTGAGCAGCTTTGGGCCAAAATCTGGAAAGTGTAGTGTCCCATAAACTATTCAGGGAGTGAAAAAGACAGGACTGGAGCTTCCCCAGAAATTGTGCTTCATTGAGAAAGTAAACAAAATGGTTATTTAATAGTTAATAGTGAAGGATGTCTCAGAGAATGGAGAGGGCCATTAAAAATTGCTGTAGTGGAAGTCAGGCTTGTATATCTGTGGTGCTATTTCCCTCAAGTCTCATATCACAAATGTTACTTACCACAAAACAAAAGGATCTGAAAATAAGTTTATTGGAACCGTATCCAGGCACTTAGCTTTATCACAGTGGGGGAGGGGGGGAGGGGGTGTTAGACATATACATTAAATCCATAAAACTCCCAAAACCTGAGGTAAAGCAAGATGCCTTGGAGGGATATGTGTCTTGTCAAAAGTGAAGAAGGGCAATTGATATGGTTTGTGCCTTTCAACCTGGAAAAATGTTATTCTGCCACATGGCTGCCTATTTATTCTATCTTGTTGCATATTTAAAGAGGAATAGCACATTGATCTCAGTTTAAAACCATAGGTCAGGTTTTAGTATGCATTTGTTTCAGCCTGCTGCAGTTCATTAAAAAAAAGCATAGAACTAATGCCCTTCTGAAACATTGCTTTGCAATTAGCTTAATTACAACAGCTGTGTCAAATGTATGTATGTCTATGAAATTGATTCATAAACCTGTAGCTTGCTTGGGACACTTTTATGCAACAGTGAAAAGGCAGCTTTCACTTTGGTGATAGAAAGTCATGGGTATTCCTGGCATCCCTGTTAAATGTGTATAATTTATGGAAGCAAAAGTAATACTTGTGAGATTTAGTTTCTTACTTTAGTACACAAAGCCTCAATTATTTATTTCCATTATCCACCATTTTAAACTCTCTCTCACTATATATATATATATATATATATATATATATATATATATATATATAGCCACATAGATAAATATACACACTGAGATTAGGAAATTAAAGAGCTACCAAAGTGCTGCTTGGACACTTTTTCCTGATTGCAATTCGGGAGCTCACAGCAGGAGGAGGAAGAAATGGAATGCACCTTCATGCTGATAAATCACCAGTGATTCGAAGCTTGATGATTCATTTTTTAATCAGCTGAAACCAGGGCTTTAAAAATGCAGCCAATATATGCAAGTATGAGGCACATCAAAGAGCAGCATTAGCAAGGGCTGTTATTTTTCTGGTTCATTCACAGCTTGCTGAATTCCATTTAATGTAGTGGGGTTCACCCTCCCCTTTTCAACATATGCCATGAAGGCTTCCCCCCTTTTTTTTCTTTACAATAACCCTGCTGACAGTGAGTTATCTAAACTGGGAGCACTTACGTAATATCTGCAGAAATGGGAATCCACGCAGAGGCAGCCCAGTGCAGAGGTGTCCGAATTGCTTCTCTCTCTTGGCTGGAGGCACAATGTAGAGAATCTGCAAGGAGGCAGAAGCTTGAGGTAGCAATATTTTTACAAAGCAAAGCAGAATGCCAGATTTCTAATATTATACCATGCTTGGTCTATGCAGGTGCCATTGCTTTTTAATGCTCATTCCTATCAACCCTTGAAGAGGGCTATGAAGCTTGAATACACACAGTCTCACCACCATACTAGGGCCTAGCCTTGGATCATGAAATATACTTGGAATCAAGAGTGGATTTCATGCTCTTTATTCAGCTCATAGTGGTGAGGAGGAATGGAAGTTCCCCCAGAATGTCTGCTTTATATACATTATTTACACAATGGGCCCCATGTGATTGACTAATTCCGGGATTCTCCTGTAGGCCAATCAAGTTGCAGATTCCCTTCCACCTGGAGCTGGATTGGGTGGCTCCTGTCGACCAATCAGACTGCTGCATTCTGAATCCTCTTGTTCTAGGACCAATCAGACTGCTGCATTCTGAATCCTATTCAACTCAGTACATAACAGATCAGTAGGTTGCTGGTTCAAGATCAGGAATGTCTATTCCCTCAGACTTTGTTGCGGTCAGTTTTTAGTGTCAGGGTTTGGGGAGGGCAAATTGGGGGCATGCCTCATTTCTGGCTTTCCCTGATTGCTCAAGGAGGGGGACACTGCCCCATAATCCCCCCCAGCTCCCACTGGGACCCTCCCCAGCTTCGTACTTCTCAGACAAGGCACAGAGCACCGAGAGTTCCATAACAGGCTTTAGGATTGGGATCAGCAGCCTCTGACCATTGGCCATACTGGCTGGGGCTCATGGAAGGCCAACAACATCTGAAGGGCCAGTTATCCTGGTTTAGGGGTAACGTCACACATTTCTCTGAAATGTCTGTGTGGGAAACAGTGTATGAAACATACACACTCTCAGGTGTGAAAATAATCTTTTGATTTTGCTGAAATTACACATCTTTGCCACCTTTTGGGAAGTAATCTTGGAGCATTCCTGAGGAGCATCTTGATTATTTATTTATTCAATTTATATCTCACCTTTCCTCCCAAAGGAGTCCAGCAGATAATAAAAGCCGCACAACAAATGGTGCCACGCGATGCAACAGTTGTGTGCAGGAAACAATCCGATGTTATTTCCTAAGCAATGAAAAATGTATTGGTGTAGTTCTTTTTTAAAAATATTTTCTCCCCTTGTCAGTCAAGACACTTTAATTAGAACAGGAATGAAAGGACCATAATTCAGCCTTTCTGAAATGATGGGAGTTTGAAATCAGGAGAATAATAGGGATGAAACTGCAGGCATGAAGAAGCTTTATGGGGAAACAGCCAAAGTTTCCTGTTGAATAACAGACTGCTTTCATGGTTGGTAACTGTTATGTGCTTGAGAAACTATAGATACAGTAGGATATTGTAACATCTTGTCATCGTTCATGGTTTGCTGAAAGGGCAGTTATCCACAGGCCACTTAAGGTGTTGTCCTTGTGTTTCCTTTCCATGCTTTTAACTGCTGTTGCACAGGCTGAAGTGGTTTGTGGATTGCCCTTTTTGAAACCAAAAGCAGCTTGAGACAGTCGCCAGCCAGGTTTCATCAATAATGAATAGCTTTCTAATAGGCTGCACTAATATAGAGATGCTTCTGAGACCCAGAATGGCCTTATTCCTTCAGCATCCTTAAAATGAAAGTAATATATTTTCCAAGTGCTCCAGTGATTAGACTTGGCAATGGCAGCTTTGCCATTAATTAGACAAAGTGAACCACCTAA
Source organism: Podarcis melisellensis (assembly GCF_964234715.1). Lineage (NCBI taxonomy): Eukaryota > Metazoa > Chordata > Lepidosauria > Squamata > Lacertidae > Podarcis > Podarcis melisellensis. Next base: position 39,852,863 of record NC_138539.1, on the reverse strand, counting down.
TTCCAAGAGCCCATGATGCAATCACAGCACATTCATTCCGGGTAAATTCTCATGATGTACAATTACAGCTGCTTAAGGACAGTACTGTAAAATCTGACAGGATGACAGCCTCTTCCAGAAATGATATGAGAAATAATTTGAATCTCTATCGGGAATATGCTCACAAACCTTTCACTGCTAAGATTGATAAATAGCTTAATCATAAATCTGCCAGTGACCCAAATGAAATTTGATGCAGTGCTGTGACGCATTCATGAATACATACAATAGGACTTAAACCAGCAGATGACTCTCTCTTTCCACTCCCCTCTCTCCCACTATATATTTATTTGCAATGTTTTGGGGTTTTTTATGATTCTATAGCTGTGTAACAAAGAGTAAAAAATAATTTGGACGCTATATAAATACATTTTAAAATAACCAAATAACCAAAATAAAATACAAGAAGAGAAAACAAGCTACCATTCAGAATGGGTTTGTTGGGCTGCAATCCTCAATGCATCAGCAGCAATCCAAAGGCCCAATGATACACACCCCCTTTGCATGAGGACTGCCCCATTCATTTCAGTGGACGTGTCACATCTCTACACACTGTCTCCACTGAAATAAAGGAGACATTTGTAGGAATGAAAGATTTCAATTATTATCTGTGTGTTCCCTGCCCCAGAAATAGCTTTATGAGGATCAATTATTTGGAAGTACATTGCATTCAAATTAATGGCACTTGCATGTAAATATGTGAGAGAGGAATGCTTGTTAATGAATACCAATCCAGTAATGAACCATTTTATTATTATCAACTTTCACATTAGTCCACAGTTATGTGTTTCTGTCAATGTGGTGCTCTGGGTGTGATTCTGTGGGACATGACTCTCAGAATCTAACCCTCGATGCTTGAATTCCCTTTGTAGCCCTGAGTCATTACTATTACTCAACTGTAATTCCTCAATCCATAAAATGAGACTAAGTGATTTATCTCACAGGAGGACTAAGAATATAAAGACTGAATTTCTCTTTGCACACTAAAATTGCCATTAAAATGAGGAACTTTGGTCGCAGTCCTAATGAGAGAGTGGATCTATTTTGCAGTGCTGTAACTGGTACCAAAATCCTCTGATTTTGATTTTTGCCATATACCAGGTATATCTAAAGATGAACCTAGCCTATTTTGAAAATCAAAAAACAAACACCCCCAACTCAGTGGTGTTATTTTGCAAATGAATTGAAAGAACCACTTTAAGCCTTACAAGTAAATGGATTTTCAAGGGAAATAGCTGGAATTCATTTGACAAGGCTGAGTCAAAAAATTCTCTTTCCCCTGTGACAGTTAATTACAAGATTATAACTTCCAACAGCACAGTAGAGCACAAGCAATTTTCATGGAAACGCAAAATTAGATTAAAGGATAAGGAATGCTATAAATATAGTCCATAATATGTTATCTATTGCCATGTAGTATCTGCACAATCCCGAGCAGGTGCCTTCTCTGGTTTGTCCCCAACTGCCAACGACATGTGACAGATTTACTGCTACTTTTACCATTTAACATCTGAATAGCTCCAGCAGGGTACCTCAGAAAGAAGTGACACAGCCCCTGTCAAGCAGGTTTTTAGCCTAATATTAGACAAGACAGAAGCAGAGAAATCTTAGCAATTTACAGTGAGTACCTGGGGTAGCGCAAGGGAGGAGTAAGTAACGAAGACGAAAGTGGAAGTTGAATCAGGAAGGAGGAGTGGTCTGTGAACAGAGACAAGGAATAAGCCAAAATATGGTGGGCTCCAGGCCTCTTGCTCCTCTCTTCTTGGTTTGGCCACCTTGCAGTCAAGGAGTTATCATTTCCCTACTTGAATGTGTGTGTGTGTGTGTGTGTGTGTGTGTGTGTGTGTGTGAAATTGACTGATGCTCAGCCAAGATAATCCAAGGCACTTGGAGAACAAAGATACCCACATGACTATTTAATTCTTCTTATAATGCAAGTCAGAGAGGGGGATAGCTTAAGAACTAGAAGCCTGGAACTGGTGCAGAGAAAGTCAATGAGGATATAGTGACACCTATAACTTGCGGTGGGATGCAAGTTCCTGTCAGTGATAAAGCAGCTGTTGGCTTTTATATTTTATGTTAATTGCACTTTTGGATCTTTGTACCTTGATCTTTTGTGCTGGGCAAATATAGCTTAATTAGTCTGCAAAAAACATTTTGAATGAGCACCTTAGGAGTGTAACATACTGCTGGTGGGGCTTATATCATGCCTTCTATAAGCAGCACCCATCTCACGTCAACCATTAACCCTAGGAGTTCTCTATAACTCAAAAGCTAGTTCACTGCTTTGTGGTTTTGAGTTGCCTCTTCCTGTTTGGATTTAGGTAGGGACATGGATTTTTATGGTGACTCCTTTTTGTTATCAATGTCATATTTCATATGACATTTCACATTTGTATCTTGCTCCTCCTGAGTACCGAGGTGCCTCATGTACCTTATTAGTCCACCATCCAAAGTAAAACACAGAAATGTGCAGAATGCATTTAAATTAAATTAATTAAAGGATCATTGATGTTTAATCTATTGCAATTTGCTCCTCATTAAGAGGAGTAAAATTAAGCCCTCACTGATCACTTTACTGATGGACTTCCTGTTCTTAATGACCAGGATGCCTTAGGGACCAGTCCTCCTGTATCCTGGAGGTGGAATTCAAAGAGCTATTTCACTTCCCTTGGAAACATTTGCAGAACAGAACAAAAGGCATTCTGACATTCTTCCATTGGAAAGTCAATTGCCAATATGATGATATTGGATATGCGGAGCGGGGTGGTTAGAACTCAGTTCCCAGTGGAAATAATGCAAGCTCTCTTGGGTCTTAATTTCCTGGGCAAATTCTACTATCTACTATTTTTCTACCTTGTTTTATTTGAAGTATTTGAGACTCCATGGTACAGACAATTCTGGGCTTGTTTCTGCATATTGTGCTCAATATTAATAGCACACAATATACAGTTTTAAATAACGTTCTAAATGCAATTAATCAGCACTCTAATGGTCGAACTATACCATTCTACCAGCAAGAGATTTAGGGCAGTGCGAGTGGTTTCCCCACACAGAGTGCTGAGCCAAGGAAGGCACAAAATACTACTACTACTACTACAACTACTAATAAACCTCTATTTATATGGGTACCTATTGAGAAGATCCAATAAAAAGCAGCTGTACCAAAAGGAATGGGAAAATAATAAATTTTAATAATAAATTTTGCCCTCACTCAGGGCACCATATTACATACCAAAGTCTGCCCTGATGTCTCCTTTTAGTTCCTCTCCTTTGTTATTTGTCTTATTTGTACCTTCTATAAGCAAGTGATATCTGTCTTTCTATCTCTGTGCCTCTGCTTCTGTTATTTTAATTTCATACTGTATATACAAGTGCTCTGTATGTAACACTGTATGTCGTTCCTTAGATTTATTTCATTCTGTTCTACTGTATATATTGATCCCCCCCCTTTGCCCTTGCACAGGTTATTTACCCTACAGAGTTCTGGGCTAAGCAACTCGCTTCTTTGTGATCTAGTGTTTCATTTTATTTTCCAGAGATCAACACCTTTTCACTGTGCGGTGCTTCTTCATAAGGAAACATGCGAAAACAAACAAAAGTTGACAGCAAGCAGTTGCCTGAGAACTTAACTGTGACTTGTAGAGGAGCTGCAAATTCTTGTCTCTCCATCAATGTGTGTTGCACTGGCTCATAAAAGTTGAGCACATCCATTGGTGAATTCTTACAATAGGGCTTAAGGATGCAGTTTTTTTCCTGTTCTGTGCCATTAGGTATCAATCAGGAACAAACATAGTTCAGGTCATTTAATCAGCAGCATGAAAATGCCCAAGGCAATTTATATTTGTTGTTTTACTCATTTAGGATTAAGTCGCTCCAAGCCTGAGAGATACCCTAAATTTGATTTCATTTTAAAGCTATGTTGCCCTCCTATTGGCTAAAAAATGCTTTGCTATTTATATCTGTACACTATGCTCTCAGCCTCTCACATCGTGTCCTTAACAGGATTTCACTCACAATTAGGGTACACTCATTATATACGCCACTTATATAGAGAGATGTCTGGATGGGTAAATTTCAGTAGTATTATATTTAGTAACATCAGGTTGCTTTGGGGTGACATGGTATCTATCAGCATTTGAAGGAAGGGCTGTAGCTTAGTGGTGAAGCATCCTGAGAGTAACCCCTATTGGCACAACTATCTGGTTGGAGGCCACAACTGATCAGCTCCCTACATGGACACAGCAGTGTTGACAGCAGAATGGGTTCATATTTTTAGCCCTGCCCTTTATGATTATTCTTCTTTCTGCAACCTCCATGTGCCACTGTGTCTTTCTGCAACAAACATGTGTCGAGTGTGGTCATCTGCAGAAAAATATTGACATATGTCACAGGAGAGTGGGCTAAATGCATGGTATGCTCTGCTAGGAACACAGTTCTGCTCTGCATGAGAATGATGCATTAATAGGGCTCCCATGATTGTCTGTTTTTAAGTGGCAATTGCATGATGAATCCAAGTTATCCGAATCTACATCTATACTCTCTTATCAAAGAACAAAATTCCTTTACTCCAATTAACCATTTCCAGGTCATTTCAGGGCTTTGTGCCTCGTGGAATATATAAAATATCTTTCAAGATGCAGTACGCTGTAATATAATTCCATTTTTATTTATACATTTTACAGTGCTTTCCTTTGCTTTTGTCTTTGCTAATTCCACCCTTAATATATTTTAGCTCTCTGGATCTTTGAACTAATCACACATTTACTCATGAAGAATAATAAAGTGAGTTTAATCTGTTAATTGGTTTTGTATTTTGGGAAATGCTTAGTGTAATTGTCACAAGGTCTGATGAATGCATGCCATGGAGCATTAAAAAGCACCCCTTCAATGGTGAAGAAGTGTTTTTTCCCCCTTGAGAAATCAATATATAGTTTCTGGATAAGAGTGATATTAATTGTTGTGCTTGGTAAGAAAAAGGAATATATTTTACTGTCTAGCACTGCTATGAAGTTGGCATTCTATATTATGTTGTAAAAATGCATTGGGAGGTAATGTTTTCAAAAATCAATGTGAAGCTGCAAGTTAGGGGGCATGAAAGCTTAGAAACTCTTTTCTTTAGTATCCTGTAGAATAGTAAGATCACTCCTGTGTTTGAAAACCTCCGGATGGTGTTTGCATTTACAATCAAGATGTTGCTGTGGAAACCCCTATAACTTCTATACTGATGAGAATGTGAGTCTTGATAATTAATATTATTAGGGGGCGCTCGAATCTCTAAGCAGTGAGAGACTCCAGAGGTTCCTTACCCAAGTTTGGTTTCCTTGCAATGAAGTTCAGCAGAGTCTGTGGTATCTTTAGGCATAGCTGTCAACTTACAGATTTGAAAATAAGGGACCAGCAGCCAAAATGAGGGACCTGCAGCCTCACCTGTTCCAGACACTCCAGTCTTCCTGTCCTCCTGCAGTCTTGTCAAACTCATGCTGGTAGCCTCGAGGACACTATCCAACCAACTATGTAACCAGAGGTTCAACTGAATAGAATATGAATCACATGCACCACAAGGCCTATGCAGCCTCAACTTAAGATGGCTCCCCGGCCTGGCTTTGCACTGCAAAGTTTGCAGCAGCACGTGCAACAAAAAGGTGTTCAGCATTCAAAAACTCCCTCAGCTTGTATTAACTAGCCACACACAAGGCATGCAAGCTCCACCCCCAGTCATTCTTAGACTTCTTATGGGGTGAGCAACATCCAATCAACACAGTTGGAGCCTCCCTCCTCCCTGGCCGGCAAGGAGGGAGGGAGAGGAGCTGCTTCCTTTGAAATTTAAGAGACATTATTTAAGGGACATTTAAGGGACATCCATCAATAAGGGACAGCAGCAGGACATGGCGCTGGAATAAGGGACTGTCCCTTCAAATAAGGGACACTTGACAGCTATGTCTTTGGGATATATGGTTTTAGTTACACATGTATACAACCCAAACAGGGGACAGAGGGGCTCACAGCATTAATACTCCAATAGATCTTACTTCCCCATTTGGTTTCCAGGGGAGCCCCAAAGTCCAGCATAGGTTCAGCACAGAGCGGGACATGTCTCTCTGTCTGCAGTTTCCAACATTCAACCTCCAGCTTCCAGCTCGCACACACAACAACGCTGGCTATTGTTCTCAAACATAGCAGCTAGGTGAGGGAAAGGCTCGCCTATTTGTTCTATGGCCCATAGGAGCTTCTTTGGATATGCTAACTCATGGTGCTTAACTAGCCAGCCAAAGCTATTAACTTGACAAATTGCCTGGTTTGGTAAGCTTCATCCTGTGTGTTCTACCCTTGCAGATACAGGATCTCAAGAATTGAAAGGGACCCAGGGTATTGTCTATCTTACCCTCCAACTCATAATTAAGGAGAAATTTTAATTTTTGATGCTTAATACAGACCAACATTGCTTTCCTGAAGGATGCAATATGCTGTCAATGAGAAGGAGACCTCTAGGGGGCAGCACAAGTTGATGCATTGGAAGGAAGGGAAGGTTATACGTACAGTGACTTCAGCCCTCGTCCAGACCACCTCCCCACTATGCTGATATGTAAGGAATCAGGCATTTATAAATGTTTTAAGAATGAGACATGCAAGAATCTGCTGGTTTCTAATCATGTCAGAGCAGAAACAAACTTCTGTGACTTCCCTTATCTGATTCATTTAATGTCTGAACCAGTTCTAAGAGTAACTTGAATTTGCCTTTTTCTTGAAGGTTACTGCAAATACTTCCCTTGTGCCTTTGCTGAGGGCACCTGCAAGATGATGCGCCTGCCTAACTGAAGAGATCAAGGAAAGGCAAAGCAAAGCAGTTGGATTTTAATGTATGTGGATTCAAGATAGCTTGGGCTTAATGAGCCCAAATGGCTCCACCAATTGTTCCTTGATATTCCTCGGAAGCCAGTTCAGATACTGGACCAGCGGCATAATATGCTCTTGAGGACTCACCTTTAGCCAGAATCAAAGTGCAACATTTTCCTCAATGAGGAAAAAAATTGTATTTGAAGATTATCGGAGGAGAGAAAATGTCAGTGAAATGCTCATAGGTGAGGTGCAGAGTTTTTGTTGTCCTTAGCTCCCCCCCTTTTTTTGGTGGTGTTTGTGAGTGCCCTTTTTGCATTCAGCAAATTATCTTGCTGGAATTTGGCATTCTGTAGCCTGCTTGGGTATCTGTACTTCCTGAAAACCTGCAACATCTGAAGGGCACCATGTTGTCTATCCCCGACCCCTGTTCTTCATTCCACTTCTTTTAGCCACCCTGTCACATGGCTAGCCTCCCTGGCACTCCCATTTCTCACAGACCCATAACATCCCTCCCTCCCTCATATGAAACACTGTGAAGTTTCCTCAGAGCCCCCCCCCATCTCAAAGTAGCTCTGTCTCCTTGAGTCTCCTCCTCCAAATACTGTTCCAGCAGTTTCCTGCTTCTCGGCCCATTGTATACAACCCCACCCACTCATTCTTTCAGCCACCTTGTCTCTAGGCACTGAAGGGCAATAGCTACTTGAAAAGTAATGTAGCTACTAGTATGAATACTACTGAGAGCAGCATACTAATAAACTATGTTTCATAAGCCCTCCCCAGGTGTTGAAAAGGTGTTAAAGATGGAACGGGGAAGGGGGTCAGATGCATGCCATGCCCCCAATATCCTTGTGTATGCTGACCTCTCTCCTGTACTCTCTGTCCTGTAATGTGTTTAGGGCTCATTTCCATTTTATTTGATTCCAGAAAAAAATATGTTTGAAGCCCCCTTAACCTGGAAAACCAGGAAAGTGACAGAATTTGAGATGGAATACCATCATACAGTTTTTTTCTTGCTGTCCTCTTGGGGGAATCACGGGACAGCCAAAGCATGATTGTGGGGGAAGGTTGGGGGGAAAGCAATGTTGTCCAATGACATTTCTTGTGTCACACCATGCCCACTGGTTTGGTTGAATTTAGCATGGCATGCCAGTAGGTCAGTCAAAAAGCCACAGTTCCATCAGGCAACAGGTACTGCAATGTGAAAGAAACTTTGGAAAATGGGACAGAAGCACTAGCATTATAAACAGGAAAATGAATGCAATATTCCCAACTTCTGAATGAAACCCATATCTCCCTCCCTCTGTCTGTCTGTCCCTCTCTTTCTCTTTCATGTGTGATATGTTGAGAGTAAAACAACACCTGAACCCATCGGTGGTGGGGAGTGATAGATGGAAAAGCAACCCATTCTTCTCTCACTGATTCCTTCTTGAATAAAGATTGCTTTTCCTCTTAGTTCTTTACTTATTTTCTGCTTCATTGTTAGTGCTGAACCTTCTTTTGTTAACCCCATGACTCTATGATGAGCACATGTACACTGGTACTCAGAAAGGCTTTTAAACCTTAAGTTTCTTTATTCTTTCAACCGCCTGCCTTACAGACTATTTATTACTGCAGTCTGCTACACACACATACTCTCACCAAACTCCAACATGATCTGTCCTTCCAAGCTGACATGCACAGTCTTTGTGGGAGGTTTCACTGCCAGAAGCACAATACAATACAAGATTGGTGTGTATGAAGAAATTGTTCTCTACCGAAATCTTCCATTAAGGTGTGCAAACAGAATCATAACTTAGCCCCCCGTGATTCACATTTCCCTGCAATCTTCATCTGTTTAGCATACATTACCACAAAGCCCATAGAGTAGATTTTCTGAGATAATGGAACTTTGCCTGCTTTAATGGTGGCATACAACAGATGCAAGCCTTAAAATCTGCGAGCACCATTCATATCACCACATGCAAAACGGCTGCTGCGTTTGTTAATGGAGAGATTTATATATATCGCCCCATGAGCCACTTTGGAAAGGTAGCCAAAGGCATTTTAACAATAACACACATTCTACTTTTGCCTGGACATACATTACGACATAAATATTGTAATCCTTAATATAATCTGGAATGATGGATCCTTATAAGCACTTAAGTACACATTAAACAGCAGCTTGTTTTTATTCACTTTACATCTGCAGTTGGGAAACAGGCTATCACGCTTAGCAGGAGGCCTTTCTGTTCATTTCAGAAAAAGCTCTCCGCTGGCTATTCAATTAATAATAATAATACAGCTGTAAGTCACTATTTGAAATGCAGCGCACATCACTTCTGCTAAGCCCCTGACATGGCTCTCTGTTGTCAGGCAAGTCCATGAACTGCAGAACTGCATTTTGGAAAGATACATCAGCATTCATTGAAGCCATCTATTGAGTGGTGTCAGTGGCCCACAGTCTTTTTCGAGGGGTAACAGAATAGCTAAATAAGCCATTATGCCAAGGGAAGGGGAGGGCCTGATTAGTAACTTCTAGAAGAATGCTGTGGAATTAAAAATAACTGTCTTCAGCGGAATGGCTTAAATCTCAAATCTGCATGCAGTTTATACCTCCCAAGTCAATAAATGCCTTGCTGTCTGAATACAGAAGGTCTTAATGAGAAAACATGTACAGAACATCAGGCCAACTGTGTGCAGGTTTGCAATCCTGAGCCATGAAGTGGCCTGTGAAATCTACCACACAGAAAGGCACCAGTGAAACCTGAAGCAGTCTGAAAAGCAATTTGAGAATCAGCAGCTGTTGGAAAGGAAACAAAGTTCTGCATAGGAAGCCCAAGCCCTTGTTGGAGGGGTGATATCTGTGGTTTTTAATATGTTAGGGATCTTCAACCACTATGGGGCCGTGGGCACATTTGTAGTCACAAAATGACTGCCATAGGGGTGTGACATAACAGAATATGGCTGGCATGGGGCATGTGGGGGGAGCCAATGGAAATAGGAACTGAGCAGGAAGAACTGCCTCTCACACACTGGATTTTTGAGGGAATATTTACTGACACATTTCATCGGAGGCATAGGATGTACTGGTGGGCAAACTAGTGCCCAGATACCATGTTGACAATCTCTGATGTATAGAAAAATAAAATCTTGGCCAATCTGGAACCTCCAAATGTTTTCGGTTCCAACTCCCATCAGTCCCAGCAAGCACTAGGCTGGTGAGGGCTGGAATAATGCTCCAACAACTTTCAACAATCTGTTACTTACTTAATCCCCATTATTGTTAGCTTTGAGCAATGGTGACACATTCTGTTTTGCCACCTGAGATGAAATGGAAAGGGGTCAGTCCACCCTACGGCCTATGCCCCACCCATGCTGAAGCCTCCCTTACCTGGGTTGTGTAGCAGTGCCTGCAAAGCAGTGAGAATGACAGCAGGTTCTAGTGAGATCTTGCCGAAATTTTGCAAGCTCTCATGTGCTCTATGAGATCTTGCAAGAATCAAGATTTTGTGTGCGCTATGTGATCACATGAAATTTTGGTGAGATTTTGCTGGAAGCCACCAACACCACTGCTGCTGCTGCTTCTCCACCAACACCGGAGGTGGTGGGTGGGCAGAGCACCCAGAGGGGTGTGCCTCTTTGGATTTTGCCACCTGAGGCATCTGTCTCAGTCTGTCACATGAGCATGCCAGCCCTGGCTGCAAGAGGCGAATGCCCATGCTGAATACATTATTGAAATATGAATGCCTGCCCATGGAGAATTAACAGTGTTATGTACTGAAGTTCTCACTCTGGGCCAGCAGGGGGATATTGTAGATAGTTCATGTCCACATATGCAAATAAGGGATCGAAAGTGACATTCAGTGATTGGATAGTTACAGAAAATGGTTACTGTTGCGTTCTAGTGGAGTTATCTATAAGCAGGCTGGCTGAACCCTTCAGTTCAGTTCTGTTCTGGCCTGTGAATAAACAAGAGCTGTTTGAAGAATTGCTGTGTTGTCTGATATGTTCACCCACAACTTAACAAACAGTGTGAGAGAAGGAGGAAGAAAGACAAAGAAAAATAGGTTGTTATTATTTTGTTATTTATTAAATTTGTATACCACCCTTCATCCGAAGATCACAGGGGGGATTCACAACACGACTTTCTGCAATTAGAGACTTAAACTATATATTTTAATACAGTACTTCCATGATTATCTTTCAGCCAAATGAACTTGCTCTAATGGAGGGAAATTATGCTAAATAAAATTAAGAGTGAAACCATGGTAATTAAATTTGCCATGACCAATATTTACAAAACCTTCGCATTTTGGCATAGCACCACAGGTTTCTTAAGCTCCTCATAATTAGTATGCAAAAAATAGCTGAAGGTAAATGAAATGAAAGAGTAACTTTTTTATAATAACTTGTTACACATACTTAATTATCAGGATTATTTGCATGCCTTTGGTGGCTAAGTCTCTGCACATTTGATGGAAACAGGTGTTGAGCTGGCTCTGAGCTATCACAGTGATTCATTAGCCTGCCCATATATTAGCCTTCCTAAACTGTGATATTTTTGCAGGAAAGAAACCTACTTTTGTGGTTTATTGAATGTATCTTAAGTGGCCTATAAAGAACAGTCCACTTCCTCCTTTGATATTTGCCTGGTGTGGTTTAGTCCGCTGTGCATGGCTCTCCATTCTTCTCCCTCTCCATCCCTCCCACTAGTTTGAGTGGGAGACAACATGAACTACTCTTCAAAGCTACGAGAGAGATACGTCTTTAAGGCTTCACACATACCATACATTTAAAGCATATTACTTCCTCTGAATAATCCAGGCTTTTCTAGTTTATCCACCACAGAGCTACAGCTCCCAGCACCCTGAACAGACTACAGTTATCAGGATTCTATAGGGGAAGTTATGTGCTTTAGCTTTAAATATATGATGTGTATGCAGTCTAGGGGGTTGTTCTTTAAAAAAAAAGGAAGCTGTTTGATGAGAGAAAAGTACTTCATCCTGGGACCCACAGGTAAAGAGAGAATATTATAGCTATGACTACATGGCAGATTTCAACTGTATTCTGAATTTGAAGATAGACAAGCAGCCTTTCTGTTGATGAAGAAATGGATTGAATGTAGGATTAGATTAGAATAGCTGATACTTAGATAGACAATTTTTGTCATTTCCTATTTTACAACTTAAATATCATTTACCAATAAATGCAGACTGGCCATATCTATTGTACTGGTCAAAACTCAATATTCTTTCTAGATGGTGTTTTACTAACGTGTAGACATGCATGTGGAGATAAAATTATGAAAAATCTGTTCCCAAGTTTTGCTTCATATTCAGCATCTGAAAACAATATCTGGGGCTAAGAATACCAAGGTTTTGTTTTTGTTTTTTTGGTGGTGGGGATATTAAAAACTCATTAAGGTTGTTTTTAAAACCTAAGATAGTCACACATCCTGAACTGTGACTGAAACGTGTCCAGAGCCCACAGTTAATTAGAAGCTATTAACTTCTAGTGAATTCCAGTATTCCAATTTAAAAACCTATTGTATGCATAAATCAGTTTGGCTCACCCAATTGTTTGCTTCAAATCACTACTTTTGCCAACAGTGTGGAGAAGTGAACTGGAGGCTACGTGGCTTGGAAACATTTTTCACGAAGTTTGAAATGTCTTCCCAACCTTTTCTGCCTGATAAATCATGGGTGCAGAGGTGAAAACAATAAGCGCTGTTAGCCGTTAGGAAGCGGTACACACTGACGGCTATAAATAACTCCCTCCAGGGGAGTGAGAAAAAAGCCATGGAAAACTGAAAGTGACAAAAGAACATTCTGGAGAGACGGCCTTGTGACTGCCCCTCCGAACTCTCTCGGTGTGCTGGTGGGAGGGTTCTGATACACAGCTCTGTACAAACACAGACTACCCTATTTCTTTCAGTGTCAGAAAATAATCTATTTGTTATACAATGGAAATTGGCACAAAGCAATTTCTGACATTGGAGAAAAAGGTCAGGCCCCTTGTTATGTATAGCTCTGTGTGCTTGTTGGAGCCCCAATGGAGCTCTGCATCCTGGCCTGGGTATCAAAGCGATAAGCCTGCTGAGTATTTTTAAATACTAAGTCTGAAGACTTGGCTTTAAATGTGTCCAAAAGCACCAGTTTGCTTTTTTTTGCATCTGCATTGCATTCTTAGAACCCATGAACAGATGTTCGGCTAGACCATAAATGAAGCTCTACTGTTGCTCTTCTGCAGTGTGAGAACAAATAATGGTGGTTGTTAGCAACTGAAATGGCATTGATTTGGCTCATTAAAGAAAAGAACCCAAAACCAACAAATTAAAATGATGAAAGTAGGAACAGAAGGGAAAACAAGCCAGGGACAGAAATTCCAGATGGGGCTTAAATGTAAAACAAGCCACAAAACTTAGGACAGGTTGTTGCTCCTCATACTTACTAGCCAGTCCTAACCCCACCTATAGGTGTGAGGCAAAGAATAGCACCTGCCATGGTAGAGTGAATGCTGGGGCCCTCAGGTCTCACTACTGCTGAAGCTGACCCCTTCTAAAATGATTTTTTTTTAAAAAACCATCTTCTTAACAGGCCAGAGCTACTGGTGGTCATTGAGCTCCTTGCCCAGAGCCCCCTCTGACCTAGCTGCAGCAACTATGAAGACTTGAATTTTTTGGAGTCTTAGTCCAAACAGTGTAGCCAGTGAACTTCACCTCATACACAATGTCAAGACAATTTTATTTTTTGTGTGGGTGTGGTCTTGCTTCTAAATTCTTCTTCAGGACAGAGGAGACAAGGTTGCTTCTAGCCCCAAAGCAAAGTGACAAGGGACTCAATGACAGCACCAGTGCTGGTAACTATGACCTTCAGCTCTTTCTCTTCACAGATTTGACTGGCTTTTTTCATAAATCAAATTGGGAAAGCCCAGTACAGTAACTTCACAAGTGCCTGCAGACAGCATTAAGTTTCATGCAATAAAATGAAGGGTATTTGGGAACGATGAAACAAATTAAAATCAGTCCAATTGCAGTGGCAGATGCTCTCCGGAAGCAAAGTAACAAATATTCTTAATTGAGGTTTAGATAGCAAATACACAAACTATCTCCTGCAGAGAAATGCGAGAGACAGCTGGAGTGTCTACCGTAACATTTGCTTGGTAAAACTGAATTATGACAGTTTTACAAATGTGCTTCCGTGTGGTGATTTATAATTTCTAGCTATACTTAATAACCATTGAGGTTGAGCTCCCATTAAATTATTTAAAATTGAAATAACCCCAGCTTCCTGATTCTCTGACAGCAGTATTCTAAGCATGTTTACTCAAAACTAAGCTTTCCTAAACTCCATGTGATTTACTCTGTAGAAAGTATGTTAGGGATTGCAGCCTTAGATTTAGGTGAATCACATTGTTCGGTGCATTGTTTTCCAAAGCTTAGAAAGCCAAATGGCTAAAGTAGCCATTTGAGAACTTATTTGGTGGCAATGGCAACAATGATCAGATATAGAAGGGACCAGGATACCATCTGGCACTGTTGACATGGATGCCTTACAACTTGTTTTGCCAGAGGATGTTTAAAAAAAGTGTTTGAAGTGGTGAGGCCGGTGACCTCCTTGCTTGACACATGCCTTCATGGCTTTTGAGATTGGCAAGACTGGGTTTGGATGTCTGGCCCTCCAAAGTAGCTGATGGCTGTGTGGGAAAGGGAGAGGCTACTATCTGCCTCAAGGAAGTGAAAGCATGACCACCCTTTAAAAAGAGAGAAATTTGTTTAGATCTTTTCATCGTGGACAACTACTGTCCCATCTCTAATTTTCCCCTTTTGGACAAATTGATAGAGCAGGTGATGGCCTCTCAACTCTAGGTACCGGTAGTTTTTAATTATATATGGATCCATTCCAACTCAGTCCAGCCCTGGTTATGGGATGGAAATAGCCCTGGTGGATAACTGAGACATGCTCTATCACTGAGCTAAAGTCCTTAATGGGCTGTTTGTTTATGCAGTGTTCAAAGCATTCCTGCAAGACATGATATGGTCCTAAGCTCCCCAAGGAAGCTAATGATTAATCTATAGTTTTGTTTCTCCAGTCTGGTGAGTGTTTGTAAAAATGATTTGATTATTTGGAATTATCATGCTGTATTTATTATTGCAACAACATTTTATTATCTCATGTTTTATATAGCAAGGATGACTCCATACCATATCTGTCTCTTTTATGATAGTATCCATCTTTACAACTCTCAGATGGAAAGGAAATGCAGAAATATATTGTTTGTTTGTTGTGATAGATTAAGAAAGGTGGCTGCCACCCATAAATAGTTGTAAAAAATAAAATAAACCAGCAATTTAATAGTATCATAAAGAAGCAAAACGATATAAGGGAGATTAAAGTATAAATTAAGATGCAGTTCTCTGAATTGGAGTATAATTAATGTCATTTTCTTAGATAATGCTAATATTCTGCTGTTTTACATCACATTTCAAGGTGATCTTAAACTTCATTCTGTGTATCTAAGTTCTAATTTTTCACTAGATAACTTCAGACTGCAGTGGTGGACATCTTGAAGAGGGAGCTCAATGGGTAGGATTTAAGTGTGAATTTTTCATCATTTGTTATTAGGAGGAATAGAGCACAAGAACATTAGAAGAGCCTGCTGGATCAGGCCAATGGCCCATCAAGCCCAGCATGCTGTTCTCACAGTGGCCAACCAGATGCTTGTGGGAAGCCTGAAAGCTAGACATGACCGTACCAGCACTCTGCCCACTGCGATTCTCTGCAACTGGTATTCAGAGACATACTGCCTCTGACAGTGGAGGTGAAACAATAGTAATCATGACTAGTCTAGTGAATTTGTCCTCTATGAATTTGTCCAATCCTCTTTCAAAACCATTTGGGTTGGTGGCCTTAACTGCCTCCCATGGGGGCAGACCCTCCAAGTGTCGCTATTTTCCAGGGACATTTCCAGATTTACAGAAGCCGTCCCAGTTTCTGATTTGATCCCAGAATGTCCTGCTTTTCCTTAGGATGTCCCTCTTTTCACTGGAGAAATGTTGGAGGGTATGGAGTTATGTGACCCCTGAGCCAAAGAAATAAGTAACTATACTACCTTTAGAAGATATCTGAAGACAGCCCGGTATAGTTTTATGTTTTATGGCTGGAGCAACCAGCCATAAATTATTTATTTATGTTTATAAATGTTTTATTCAGATATCTGAAGACCGCTCTATTTAATTTAATTTAAAAATTATTATTATTATTATTATTATTATGGAATAGGACGTCCCTATTTTCACTGGAAAAATGTTGGAGGGTTTGTTGGGGTGGGTTCCCATTGGGGCAGGTTTCTATGCACTCCATAAATAAGTAATTTCTTTTATCTGTCCTGAATCTCCCAACATTCAGCTTCATTCTAGTGTTATGAAAGCTGGTGGGACTTTTCTTTATCTACTTTCTCCATGCCATGCATAATTTTATAAACCTCTATCATGTTACCTCCCATTTGCCTTTTTGCTAAATTTAAAAGTCCCAAATGCTACAACCTTTCCTCATGGGAGAGTTGCTCCATCCCTTTAATCATTTTGCTTGCCCTTTTCTGAACCTTTTCCTGCTCTATAATATCCTTTTTGAGGTAAGGTGGCCAGAAATGTACACAATATTCCAATTGCGTTTACGCCATAGATTTGTAGAACAGCATTGTGATATTGACAGTTTTGTTTCAATTCCTTTCCTAATGACACTAGCTAGGAATTTATCTTTTTCACAACTGCCACATGCTGGGTCAACATCTCCCTCGAGTTATCCACTACAACTCCGACAGAGCTTTTAAAAAGGAATTTTCACAGTGGGAAGGGGGATTAACTCAAAGAGATACTTAAAAATCATGCAAAATGGCATTTTTCATCTTCAATTTAAATAATGAAACACACATTTAAATAAATAAATGTCACAAAACATGTATTTTAATAGTAAATTATCATAGCCAATCACCGTGCCTTAGCCTGACTTTACTTGCAGGGTTGTTGTATGCATAATGTGGGGAATTGGAGAATCATGAGTACCACCTTGAGCTCTTTGGAAGAAACAGTGAGATCTCCAGCTTGTTTACTCGTGACTATGGAGGGGGGGGGAGGGTTTGATATAACACAAGCAAATCTTTAAAAAAAAAATTAAGAAAAAGGAATCTGATACACAACCAGGTTATTCTCGCTTATGCATATGAGACTTTACATGCAGGCCCTCTGCTAATCCAATGTGTGGGTGTCTGCTGCAAAAGGCTTGTCTGGGTGGGTTGTGACGGAAGGGTGTAATCCATGCTTCCATACTACGTACAGATCCTGCACACTTCATTATCATCTGAGCCATACCATCTGAGCAGCTTCCTACTTTTTTGTAATAGCTTCGTAAATTTGCCAAAGTACGGGGTGTGTTTTTTAATCCTCACAACAAACTTGTCAAGTAGGCCAGAGTGCAATTTTAGCAAAACAACAACAAGCATTTCCACTTCAAAAATTATAAAAGACTGTAAAGATGAGATTCTTGGCGGTTGGCTTATAGAGAAGCAAAAATGTGCAAGCAACAGTGTGGCCAACCACTCCAGGTCACCCACAGCATCTTTATTCAGGCTTGAGCAGTGGGAGACCTGGTTAAGAACTGTTCAGTGGCTGACTTTGGGCTTTAACATTTCAATGGTGTCCTGTATGACACCAAAATTCAGCCCCCTGCCTCTCGCCTTCCATTGTTCATCATTGTTGAGGTGACCCCCACAGTGCCCTCTCAGCTCAGCATTCAGTGTGAATATGCTGGTCACACTCCCCTAAATCCGCCTCTGGACTGCCAAGTCTCTAAAATAAAGGAAATGAGCATGTACAGAGTTTGCCTTCCTTGTGAATGTTCTCTCTTGGCAACACACACACACTTAAGGCTAAAAGAGGTTTTTAAAAGATCTCTGGGATATATTCCTCCCCCTCCCTGTCTTCTTCAGGCCAATGGGCTTTCTAATCACTTCGAAGAAAAGTGAGTAGTCAGACTGCCATTTTAAGAAGAGTCCTTATCCTCAATAGACACATCACCATTTTAAAACAGCACAAAAATATTAAACATCACAAACCGTCATCATCATACATTTGAAAATAATCGCACAAGAGTCGCTGAAGCAAACCTCTGCAATACTACTGGCATTATTTATCTATTAGTTTAAAAAACCAACAAAAAACTGTTCTAAATCAATGATGAATGGATCCACCAGATCTCACATGCCCAGCAAAAGGCTAATAAGACCTTTGCAGAGATAGAAGAAAAGATGCTTGATCTTTCTGTTCATGGTTTTTACCAACCTGCTCCTTCCGCCAGTGCTA
Source organism: Podarcis melisellensis (assembly GCF_964234715.1). NCBI lineage: Eukaryota > Metazoa > Chordata > Lepidosauria > Squamata > Lacertidae > Podarcis > Podarcis melisellensis. Next base: position 39,834,643 of record NC_138539.1, on the reverse strand, counting down.
GATTTACTGATAAACCTACAGACAATCTCACTGCCGGTGTGTTTGGGACTGCAGCTTTGGCATTTTTGAGCAATGACATGCTGAGATAAGTGACACCACAGAGTACACTTGTACTTCTGAATGTATGTTCTATTGCCAACAGTATGTCTAAGAGGGGTTTTTAAATCGGGACAGACTGTAAATGTGCGCCGACTGAGAATGATTTATGACTGTAGCTGTGAGAGAAGTTACCTTCATAAAATTGCAAATTGGACCTGTGGCATAGATTGCACATTTGATTCTTCTAAAAATAATCACAGCACGCCATATATTGGAGGTAAGGTTGTAGTGTTTTCAATGTCATCTGATAACACGGCAACCAAGCTCCAAAGAACTGTGAAACTAGCTGTGTGAGCCAAAGGGACCTTTAGACTCCTTTTTCTCCAACAGCACCCTCCCAACCATGTCCCATGACAAACAAGTTTTGATACAACAGCTGTTTAAAAAAAAGTCACAACTTTTACTGAGCTAATGCAGGCCCTTCTCTGACCCCAACAGCTCTTTGGAACTCAGGCAGCATTTATAATAAAAAGGCAGTTCTATATCAAATCCCAGTAGTAGGAGATGCAATATACTTTTGTGTGCAAATTCTCACCTGTGAAATGTGTATACGACTTTATTTTGACACAACTTTTTTTGGTAACAATTTTTTATGGAAAAATGCAGTCCTAATTGTTACCAAGATTAACTCAGGAGGCTTCTCTAGGTTCCTTTAACTTACTACTATCAACTTTTCTACTTGGTCCACATATACTACTACTACTACTATTACTACTACTACTATTAATTTATTACTTATAACCCGCCGATCTGGCCAGGCCTCCCCAGTCACTCTGAGTGGCTTCCAACAGAATATTAAAAACATCTAAGTCTTTAATTTTGCTCACTCACCATTTAATTTTACATTGTTTTATTCATACTAGCATCTGCTGAATTTGTTGTATTAAGTGGAGTGCACTAGTTTTTAACTGTATAATTAATCATAACAACAACAACAACAACAACTTACTGAAGAAGAAAGAAACATTTCTGATGGCTGGAAAGAGACAGATAGTGTAAAAATTGCTTGATAAGGGGAGCAGTTCACTATTTTTCCTCTATGCCACTTAGCTATCAGATACAAAATGCACACCAGTCTGAGTTTCTCTAGGGGCTTAAAATATTAAATATGAAACTTTAAATATAATGCTGAGGCATAGAAATATATTTCCCTTTGAAAACTTGAAAGGCAATTTACTTAAAATGAACATTTAACAAGTTACTTATAAGTTTATCTAAAATTAGGCACGAAAATAATTCTAAATTCCGAAATGATTCCATGTCCAAACTTCAGAAATTAATTTAGAATAGATTTCTAAGTCCTAAATTCAGAAATTAGAGTCACAGTTCATCTACTTAGATGTAAGCTCCACTGAGTTCAATGGAACTTACTCCAGTAAAGTGAGTATATGATTGCACCCTAAGTCCCAAAGTAAATTTAAAAAATGTTCATGGGGAGGAAGACCTTCAACCCTGCATGGTCAGTTGATGTCACTTTTGTCCTTGGCCAACCACGGGGGCTGTTGGAATCACCCACCTGAATTTGAAATTTATATGGGCCAATGACAGGCCCGGATGACTGAGCTGTGCCCTGTTGGTGGAGCTGGCTGACACAGTCTACCATGCGGTATTGGAGAATACATGGTCGAGCCTTCCACAACTAAAGCAAAAGGGCTCCTGCACAGTGAAATACAGTGTACCTTGGTTACAGAATCCATTCCAGAAGTTCATTCGACTTCTGAAAACATTTGAAAACCAAGGTGCAGCTTCTGATTGGCTGCAGGAGCTTCCTGCACTCAATTGGAAGCTGCATAAGCTGTGTTGGATGTTCAGCTTCCCAAAAACATTTGCAAACCGAAACACTCACTTCCAGGTTTGCGGTGTTTGAGAGCCAAAATATTTGAGTCGCAAGGCATTCGAGATCCAAGGTATGACCATACATCTTTAACAATCTGATGTTAAGGTGAGAGTACTTTTCTCAAAAACTGATCAGTTGGGGGAAGGATCCACTCCTGACTTAAAAGCTGCCCCTTGCTCCTGCCCAGTGGTTGATATAAGAAAATTAATGGAAGTAAGACCTGATATGAATGGTTCCCTTCTGTTATACAAAAATGGTGATCTTCTATCCAGACACCAGTTTACAGCCATCTTGCACATCAAGAGTTAATTTCTGCTTTCCCTTCCTTCTAGTATCCAGGCTATCCATTTTGGATACCAGCTGTTTTCACAGTAACATGTTTCAGAATCTTCTGTGAGTTATAATTCAGTTGCTACTGTGGGGTGGCTGAAGATTCTGTAATCTCTTTCTGAAAATAAATTTATGAATTGGATCAAGCTCCTGTTTGTTTAGGGGGCATAAATATATTACTCCCATTTAGGTATGGAAGAGTAAGAAATATTGCACATGTCCAGCTAGGTCAGTCATGCTACATTATGCCTGCCTTAACCGTGGTAGCAGTAATGTCACAATTCATCATGTCACTACAGTAATTACATTATTATATACAGTAGCTCAGAGCTTGTATGATTTGATTTAGCGGCTCTGTGTGGAGTTAGCGCCCTCCTCCTCTGGCTTTAAAACTGAACTAGGTTTTTTTTTCTTCAGACAAAATTATTTAGACATGAATTTATCCTCCCTAGCCAAAGTTTTATGCACAGTTTCAAGAAATGGTGTTGGAATGGATAGAAACATTTCTGAAGCACACAACTACCCTTTATACTGGGAAAGAAGCTATCAATGTGGTTTGGGGTAAAACCCCAAATAAACAGAACCTGTGTGTAGATGGGACTCTCTGAATCCCTACCAATTTCGCCAAAGCTGGCACTTAGCAGGGTACCACCACAGGTCTCCCGCTGGAGTGCTAACTTGAAAGAGGCTTTTTAAAAACTCCAGTTCCCAGAAAAATCTAAATGCATAAGTAGACATGTTCTGTCATCCCCCATTGCTGCTGGTGAGCAGTCCTAGGGCAGGAAAGAGGCCATTCCATCTGCTTGCTCACCCTGTTCTTTGGTGCTGTGCCAGCCAGAATGCTGTTCCAGAGGAGGAGACCGGTAACAGCTGTGGCTAACTGACTTTCCTGAGTTCTATTATTGCTTCCAGGAGTGGGGTTATGTCTCAAAGTTGCTCGATATGATTCAGTGTGAACAACTGAGACAGTATGGAGAATGGCCCTACCTGGGTGAAGTTTGGAAGTGGTTATGTCACTCTACTTACCAACCTCCCCACTCCCACCATGCTGACCCCCTAGAGTTTCCGTTTCTACCCCATGCAGCTGCTAAGCTACCTTTCACCTTCCCAACCCCATTACTGAAGCCACTTCTCTCTTCTGTAGCCCTGCCTTGCACCCATTGTCACCTTCACTCCATGTCATGTCTGCTATTCATACCCCTCTTTTTCTGCACTTCCTTACATGCAAGCCACCCCCATAGTTACCTCCTGTAACTTCCTCTTCTTGACTTTTTGCCAGTTTTTGTGGATCAGCGTAGTCAACATTATACTTGTTAGTTCTTTCCCCACAAAACCTCCATGCCCTATTAACTTGACTAAATGGACCCTAAGGTTTTCCTATAGACTATACTATAGCATGAATGCCCAGCTCAAACCTGGTGATTCAAGCATTCCTCATCCAGTTTCTGAAATTAATCAAGAATATGGCATATAGTAATCTCTTTAGGTAGCCCAGCTATGAATCTGTGTGAACATTTTCTTTCTTATCATTCATCTGGTCATACTAATTGTTTAATCAAGAATTACACTGTGTAGGCTCTCCTGCATTAAAACAGAAGATAAGTTTTTAATTACTTTTTGTTGGTGGATTGGCCACAGGGGACAGATAAAATGAAACTGATTATAAAAGAACTGCCCAATATGTTTTTAAATGCTTCCTTTTGAAAGGAGTTGAAAGAAATATCTAAGAATTGGGTGGTAACTTCAACTGATTCCTTTTATACACTTTTCCAAATTGACAACCAAGATTCTAAGTGTTTTAACAACAAACCTTAGATATACTTGCAACTTGTTTTCAGAGAATAAGTACCAAATTCACCAGCACTTGTTTCAAGAGCTGGATAGGGTCATTATACTTCAAGTGCAAGCTGCTTGAAATACTCCAGACTTTTTCCCCCACTCGTCCAAGCACCCATAGAATCATAGCATTTTGGAGCTGGAAGGGAACATGAGGCTCATCTAGTCCAACCTCTGCAAGGCATGAATCATTTTACCCAGCATGAGGCTTGAACCCACAACCTTGAGATTAAGAGTCTCGTGATCTACCGACTGAGCTCAACATATCCCTTTTGCTATTTCAGAAGTTTTTTTTTTTTTTTATAAAAAGGAACTCACTTTCATGAGTAGCCCTAAGAATTAAATACATAGTTACAACACCACTTGTGTTGTTTAGAGTACTACAGTAAGTAGGGACAGAAAGTACTCCATGCAATTTCATCAACTAGTTACATAGCCTCTCCACATATTTGTTTGAGATGCTGCTGAACAAGCTGTCTATGCATCCAGATTGAAACCAAATTGTATCAAAGTGATCTACTTCGACTTTTTCCAAAGTGAAGAGCGAGATGGTAGTAGGTTATGAGAAGAGTACCCCCACCTGCCAAGTCAGCTATCATATTTGCTATGCCTGGATAGAAGTGATAGGTTGAGTTCCTGGTACAGAATCATCAGGATTTCTGGCTAGCCATATCTATTCTTTCTGAAGCAATACACGTTACAATAGGCTTTGTTCAGTTTTAAAACTTTAATAAGCAAGTTACTATTTTGCATAGCAAGCCTAAAGCACAGAAGGCATTGAGGCAGTTAACTCGAAGGGAGAATGTTTTACAATATTAGTTTTGCCTCAAACATTCTGGTATAGTTTTCATATGTCTGTTTTATTTTGAGAAAAATGCAAATTTTAATGGCCCAAGTCTAACATTCATGATGGCCCATTCCTCTACCAGATTGATTAGCTACCATGGAAGGTTTTCTCAGGAAAATTGTTTTCTCAAGACGCTTTCATTTAGCGTCCCTAAAGCTACACCCTTTAAAGCTCCTAATTTGCATGGTAATAAGTTGTGGAGAAGAAGAAGCAGCAGAAAGACCATGTTATGTGGTGTTTTTTTCCTCCCTCTGTGCACAGCGGCACAATCGCAAAAGACTAATTGAATAAGCTCATTATATTGGCTGTTAGTTAGCAGCAGAAATTCTGTTCATTTTTCATATTGCAATAGTCAACGGCATACCTAGGAGGCAACATGTCCCAGATCAATGTCCCATCAGACTATGGCAGGGTGTTTTCTCCTTAAGTGAACCAACAATATAGTAGTCTAGCACTAATCTTTGAACACACACACTTACCTATTAGGTGAATGACCACTCAGAAGTTTACTCAGTAATCTGGCTTTTATTTCTGGAAGCTGGGAGACCTTGCCACTGACAAACAAGGAGCTTTGAGGGTGTCAGGTCTGGCAAGGCAGACCATTTAAGATACCCTCAACATTCTCTACTGCCTTCATGATCTAGGTACGAGTCAATTCACCGGACCATGCTGGGCAGAGTGAACATGAAAAGGCAAAAAATGGCATATGCGTGGCTGGGTTGCACTGAAAAGCTGCAAACTACTTTGTCCAGAGCAGCACTAGAGCACTCCCATGGGCTTCAATACCTGGGGATATTTCATTCTGAGGATAACCTATTGCATTTCTCTATTAACAGCTCGACTGCCTACAAAATACACTGCACACATGTTGATTGATCCTCACTTATTTCAAGATGAAGGGCTGCAGCCTTGGAACTAGGAGGGGAAAAGGAGAGGATGATAGATGCTGGGGGTTGAGAAACTGGGAAGATAATATAATTCCCAAATGAATTATCCTGTCCCAGAAAAGTGAAAAAAATAAATTTCTAGGAAAGTCAGCCCCACTTTTCAGAACAAGCTATGTGTCTCAAGTCAAGTTTGTTGCTTAGCTACATCTTCCCAAAAGACTCTTGTGAGTATAGTAAAGATAAAACAAACGTGTTAAAAATAGAACACCAAGAAACATTTATTTTCAGATAGAGGGGTAACAGTAAATGGAACAGGCCGGAGAAACAGCTAAGATGATTCACAGCAGATGGACAACATTTTTTGGGGAGGGGCACTTTAGTGGGTTTTTTAAAAAAAATGAAAACATCATTAATCGCCTCATTTAGCATGCATGTATTTTGCACTATACTACAATACTTTGCAGAATTTGGAAGTTGTAAGAAGACTGTCTGGAAATCCCTTGCAGACGATCACAATGACTGGAGACAAACAGTCAGATTGGGTATCCACAGCAGTGACCAGAGGAGGAATGACCACTGGGAGAAGTGCAGAGAGAGAAACACACCATGTTGCCCCTGAGGCAGCACAACCAGCCACCTTCATCTGCCCCACCTTCAGTAAAGCATGTCTCTCCCATATTGGTCTCTACAGCCACAGCAGGTGCTGTAACTCTCCAACAGTTTGACTTCACCCCCCCCCAAAGAACACTCTAACATTGTCTCCTGAAACAGACAGGTGCCAACAAGAAAATGTGCACAAAAATGTCCATAGAGTAACAAAAAGCTATTTCCAATTATAAAACTAGAAATAAAGTGGTGGTGGGAAAAGGGAGTTCCTGCATGGAACACTTTCCTGATTTATTTTTAGTGCAATGCCTTCTTGCTTCTTTGTGTTAGGACAGTTGATCTTCCAGATCCCTCTCCCCCCCCCCCCCACTGGAGATAGTCACTGTAAGTGAGAGCAGGACACAGCATTAGGATCGTACAGGATTCTTGGGCAACTGTTGGGGCCTAAGCACTCCAGCCAGAGCACACCACTGATGCCTGGCTGGGTCTCCCTTTAACTCATGGCCCAGTTGAGTGAGTTGGTTTGGCAGCCACTATTTACATTTTTGCACAGCTCGGAAGAGCAGAGATTAATACGTTTGTAAATTTTGCTTTCTCGTTTCCCCATTATTAAGTTTGGTTTGCTCTCAACGCAATGTATATATTACCCTTGGGGTCCCTTCCAGCTCTGCAATTCTGTGGTGCTATGAAATATATATTTTGCAAAACAACAACTCCACTTGAAAAGTTGGATGCATTTCCCTATAATATATGTATTTTTGTACAACGTAAGTACACTTTTTGTCTGGAAATAAGCATTTTTTGCAAGCAGGTTCCCCTTAACAGAAGTAATTTGTGTACATTATTTTCACCAATATGCACATTTCTAGATGCGTTCTTCAGTTGGAGAACTGCATATAATAATTCAGGAAAGAGCGGATTTCAAATGAGAAATGAATTATTCATTGTCAATTACAAATTAATTATAGTGTCAATTACTTACAGTGGGTGACTCCAAATTCTAATATGAGAGAGATTCTCCCATGCAACATTTCTGGGAGAACTTTGTGTACAACTCACATTAGTAACTGAGCTCAACAAACTGGATTAGATATCGGATGATAGCCCATTGGAATGCTTGACACCGATAGCCCCAGAATTACACCTCTCAGTACGTGGGTTCCACAAAGCGGGATCTACATCTGTTTCCATTGGTTTTTGATAAGGAGAGGAATGGCCCAACCCCTTGATAACAGCACCAGTTCTTTCTAGCACAAGGATAGCCAATGTGGGGCCTTCTAGATGTTGCTGGACTACAACTTCTATCATCCCTTCTATCATCACTGGTCATTGGCCATGCTGGCTGGAGCTGATGGGATTTCGAGTCCAGCAGCATGCAAAATGAACCATGTTGCTTAACTCCTGCTGGAACAAATCAATCTGCTGGCCATCACTGCAGTGATCCCCTTAGGGATTGGGGGCTCTGCCACAATACCTTCACAGAATGTTCCCAGCATTTTATGAGGCATTTTTTCAGGGAGGAAAATCTCATCTAAAAACTCAAGAATTTTCTGTCATACACAGCTAGGCTTTCTCAGTGTTTAATATTGATTCTAAACTCTAACCCAGTTTATCTTTCTCACCTTGGCTAGCAACACATTGCTACTCATTATTTTCACTTGAAATAAAGCCAGTCCAGGACAGATGCTTGGCATTGAGTCTGCACTCTGCTGTCCATGGAAATCACAAATTCTATTAAACTGGGAACAGGCCACAAGTGAGATTAGATATCATCTATTCACTTGGCTTCCTCCGTTATTTATAACTCTGCAGAGAATGAGCTACTGTACTTGCTTGCTGACAGTAGGACTCTTATTTAAACTGGGGACCCTGAAATGGCATGAAAGCTTACTCATCATGTCTTTTTTAACTGCAGTTACTATTGATAGGATCTTTTCTCATACACTTTTATTTCCACCCTGTGCCACAACCATTTCTGATTTTCTGGGGTTTGCTTGTATTGCCTGCTTTTTTCTATCAAGAGATATAACAATTCCTTGGTTAGAATTCAGTGGGAAGATCTTCTCATATCCAGCCATTTTTTATTGTCCGGAGACTGCTGGATGTGCATTCCCAAATAGTCTTTGTGACCTTCTTCTGAAGTGAGAAATATTCCTTTTTCATTTCCAGTGCTGATGGATTCAATGGGCCAGTCAGCTTCAGATGTATGCATTTAAAAATTTGTTTTGACACCCCTATTAATTAACATTTTAAATATTACCCAACTATGATTTTTCAATTGTACATTTTCCCCAACTCCCTCATGTGCCTTCTGCCAATAATAAATCATCCTCCTATACAACTATAAAGTTTTGATATATGAAGCTGAAAATCCAAAGAAGGGGGTTTTCTCTTTTTTTTGGAAGGCCCGAGATTCTAGATTTCTAAAAGAAAAATGCCTTGCTAACTTAGGATAAATACATGATATTTTATGTACCATAAACACTAAGCATTATAGGGCTGAGCCTAAGGATGGGGAGGGGGAGTTGGGGGCTTTTTTTGTATGCAAAGGTTTTGAGCAACATCTAAATCAGCAGTAGGCAACCTAAGGCCCGGGGGCCAGATGCGGCCCAATCGCCTTCTCAATCCGGCCAGCGGACAGTCCAGGAATCAGCGTGTTTTTACACGAGCAGAATGTGTCCTTTTATTTAAAATGCATCCCTGGGTTATTTGTGGGGCCTGGCTGGTGTTTTTACATGAGTAGAATGTGTGCTTTTATTTCAAATGCATCTTTGGGTTATTTGTGGGGCATAGGAATTCGTTCATATTTTTATTTCAAAATATAGTCCGGCCCCCCACATGGTCTGAGGGATGGTGGACTGGCCCACAACTGAAAAAGTTTGCTGACCCCTGATCTGAATGCACTCATTGCACAGCAGATTTTCAGTCATTGTTTAGAAAGAGAACAAACATTAGTTGTATATTTAGGAAATATTGCTCAGCAGCCCACAGCTCAATCTTAATATCCCTATTCAGACACTGAAAAAAAATCCATTGTAAATTAGGGAATGGGTTTGTTTGTTGCTCTGTTGTCAGCTGCAAATAGCTATACACCCTGCACCCAGAAATGCACACCCTCAGTAACTAGCAGTAATTAGAATTTAAATCCTAACTAAACATTGTGCAAGGCCTCTGATCCAGGCTGGATCATCTGTGGATCATCCCAGGTCAGACTGGAACTGCTTCGAAGTTATTGATCAGGCCCTAAATTGGAGCAATGAGACCATGCACAGCCCTGCTATCTATCTCTAGAACAAAATCCCTCACTTGAGGCATACTATTGCAGGCTGGATTTTGAAGCATTTGTTCATCCAGGATTCTGAGGAGTAGAATGAAAAGGGCAAGTGTAGCTATCTCTCATGTATCCCCATTGATTGGGCATTTTGTTCTCTAGGGTTAGATGTTTAGGGGGTACAGAGGGATTTTAGGAAGGTATGATTGTGAGCCTTTTCAAATGTACCACCCACAGCAACCTGAGATTTGAGCCTATAAATATAGGCCAATTCCAATGTAATTATAAAACGCTGGGGAAGAGTTGTATTCAATAATACAACTCAGCCTATAATAAACTCCATGGGAGGTAACAATTCTTGTTCAAAACTCATTTAAGACAGTGCTGAATGTATACTCCTTTTGGTACTACTATGACTGCTTTAGAATTAGCTGCTGAATTCCCCTCACTCAAGTTTTCTAGCATGAAATTAAGAGACAATTAATATATCCCTCTTCACCCTGTTCTAAGAGAAAAATCCAAAGCACTGTGGCAAAACTCCAGCTACTTCCTTGAAGCTTTCAACTTGCTGGATATCAGCGGCATTAGCTTGCAATTATCCTATGTGACAAGACTACAAATTCTTGCGTTCTACTTTCAGACCAACCTGATTACAATTTCCTCCCGTACTTTTCCTAGAACCACTTATAGTTCTTCTCCTAATGGAAAAACAGAATGGCATACAGATATGGTCATGGAAATCTTAGCCTCTAGTTACTGCTGGTGCCAATAAGTACTCTTGTGGTTATAATAAAGCTACTCAAAGCCTGACTATACATTACATATAAATGTGTGTAAGAAAAGACCCCCTGGCCCTTCTGATCTTTCCCCTGTCAGCACCAGCTAATCTGCCTTGTACTTCTAGCTGAGAGGGTGAGAGTGAGCAAGCAATGAAAAGCAGAAGGAAAAGGAGAAGCAGTTGTCATGTGCTTGATCTCATCCCTTGTTCTTCTGGGTAGCTGTGAGCACTGGGTCAAATGTAGAGATGGTGCCAAGCTTTGTAATTGTCTGTCACACAATTTTTTGTCTAACTTGCAACACTCAGCTATCTCATTAACTGAGTACCATTTCTCTACAAGGCCCTTATTAACTGTGGTGAAGTAGAAGATGAGGGCCACATCCACATCATACATTTAAAGAAGCACCATAACGACTTTAAAAGTCATGGTTTCCCCCAAAGCATCCTGGGAAACAGAGGTGCCTGTTTGCCCCCACTATTGAGGGGGCCAACATTACATGATGTGCTGACATCACGTGCTACATTGTATGGTGTGCTGATGTGGTGCACACACTGATATCGCTCAATACTGAGGTGACCTAGCACCCACCTTAAGAACTTCCAGGGTACCTGCTGTGACCTGTTTTTTGTTCAGGGTGCTGAGAGTTGTTAGGAGACACCTTCCCCCTATTCACTCCCAGAGTTACAGTTCCCAGAATTCCCTGGGAAGATGAACTGGCCAGATTGACTTAGTCAAGTCCAGGTAGGATAAAAGCAATTGATCCACAAACTCACGGATGAGAAGTAGGGGGAATTTTGCCCGCTAATTGCATTAATTCCAATCATACCACAGTGGCTTAAATCAATATAACCATGTTATAGTAATGGGCTAAAACCCACAATCCATTATAAGTTCAAGCACATTTCAATGTATGGCAATCCTTTATACTTCTCTGTGATAATATATTGTAGACAGGAGTTTCCATCTCCTGGGAAGTGTAGGATGGAGTCTAAGTGAAGAGAGGGAAGTATTCCAAGATTTTAATGTCTCCTAAGAATAGGAGATAAAAGCATAAATCACTGAGCTCTTATTTTAGTCAAATAGGAAACCTTACACTATGAAGACAAGACAGCAACATGAACTTTGATGGGCACAATTTTCTACTTAGTAGTGGCTCTAAGAATCACTGCCCAGACACCCCTTTTGGACATTGTCTCGTAGTGCCAGACATGGAAAGCAGCTTGCATTATTTGTCCTGTCTGCTTCTTTACTCAGCCTCGATTTTGTGATGTTTTGGTTGCCCAGATAAACATATTGACCAGTGTGGATGTTTTGAATGTTATCTCTGATTGGCTTTTCAGCATAGCTCCAGTTTTCTAAATGTGTAACTGTTTTGGAATACAGAATAAAGGTGTTGAAGATGCTGAACTCCTTTGGCAGCCCCATCACTGCTTCAGAAGTTGCACAGTAGTAGCAGCTGATGTGGCTGTGCTGCTATCCCACCTTCCAAACTCACAATGAAGTTGCATGCTGGTTCCACCTAGGGTGAGAGCTAAACTTTTCACCTGACAACATCGTAAGGAGACCCTCCAGTCTATCTGAGGACCAGGATTTGTGTTTGGAATGGCCTCTGTGTCCTGATTTGCATGTAACCTTCAGCAGGAAGGTTGGCACCTCTATGGTTGGTCTGTACATGAAGGTCAGGAGGTCAGAAAAGTGTGATAATTCAGAATGGGAAAGAACCTTGCCTGAGAATCCTGGAGAGTCACTTCTGACAGTTGCTAAAGTTACTATTGAGCAATGTTCGAAACTTCAATAGTAATGGGCACATTCTGAGATAGAGAATGTTATTATCGTGAGCATTTTTCTGAACTCTTGTCGCAGTACCCTGCTCTGAAGATTTTCGTTCAAATTGCCACGGCTGGCGCTGGGGGCATAGCAGGAGAAATTCCTCCCCGCCAACCCTACGTGAAGGCGATCGCTGAAGCAGGACCTCATAGACAGCCGTGTCTCAGCTGGCTTTGCAGATCAGGCTGCTTTCTGCCTGCCTGGTCTGTAAGGAGAGGGTGGGGTGGGGGGTGGATGAGCTGTGAGGCTGCAACCCCCCCCCCTGACCCCAAGCCACTGTGGATGCTGCCAAGGTGCCGTTTGGAGCTGTTGCTCAGACTCCCAGAGCCCCATCGGCGCTGCAAATGCGGAGCTGCTTGTAGCTCCAAACTACCTTGTGAACCCAAACAATACTCTCACTCCACGAGGCAGCAGCAGGCGTGATCCTGCCGCCGCCTCCTCCCCTTCCCTCTACATGGCCTGGCGGGGAAGCTGTTTAAGAAGTTGGAGCAGTAGAATAAGCAGCTCTGCATTTGCAGCCTCGAGCATCCCTCTGTCTCCCGCCGCTGCCAGGAGCAGCCCTAGACATGCCTCTTTTGGTGCTGCATGAGCTGGGTGCCAGGCACCGTGGCACAAATGCAACTAGAAATTGTATTTCAGCACCCCACAACCCAGGTTCCAGGCTCTATGTAGCTCCTTGCTTTTCTTTCCCAGTTTTGAACAGTGCTACTGATCTAGATGGTCTGACCCAGTATAAGGCAGGCTCCCATATTCGTATGATTGCATGCTTCCATACCATGTTGGTGAACCTCAAAATCAGGAGAAGATGAAGAGTTTGATAGATGAAATATCACAGTTCACTCAGCTTCAAGTCAGCAGTACTATTGCAAGATGAAGCGTTTTCACTATACTTTTATGTCACTGTATTGAGCCAGTGGTGGAAGTAGGTTCGTCATCCATTTTTAGTGGCACAGTCACTTCGGGAGAACCAGGAGAGGGGTGGAAGTGTGTGACTGGAGACTAGCTGAAGCTAAAGGGTGCAAATTGAATTAAAAGCCTCTTCTGCTGGTCAAATGGATTAGCTCTGTTTTCTCAGCTTCCTTTGAAGTCTGATCATTTTTGTTCTGCTTTATATTCAAATAGCCATTTTGAAATCAGGTCCCCAAAGTAATTTGTGTTTAGTCTGGTATAGATAATACTTTGTCAGCGATTTTTATCAAAGCATCATCAGTGCATTGAGCTTTAACTTCTTTGTTCTTCCAGCATTTTGCCAAATCCCTCTTTGCTGCAGCGAAGTTATGCCTCTTCTTATATCCTTAAGATCAAATCTGATAATAAATACCCATTTACTCACCCCCACTGTTTATGAGTTGTTCACTGATAGCGTGTCCTCAATACTAAATTACTTCGAGGTTCTGGCATCGCCACCTACCACAATTCTGTGGAGGGCCTGCCCCTTTTGGGATTTTGAGAGTGCTATCATTGCCAACATGCCCTTCCCTACCTTTTCTATAGAGTTTGTATCTGGAGATAACCAGTCACACGGGGTGAGGCAGCTGCCTCAAGCAGCACCCAAGAGAAGCAGCACTGAACAGGCCAAGAAAGCCACTGACACACTGGTTCTTTCCATGCTTTCCTTCAAAACCAGGCACTGAATCTCACCTATCTTGGCTCAGATACTTCTGTCATTAGAAGATAAACACCTATACACAACATCTCTCTTGAGAGGCATCTGATCCATGTATTTTCTTCTGTCAAGAGTTGGATACCTCAGTTGGGAGAACATGAGACTCTTAATCTCAGGGCCATGGGTTCAAGTTCCACACTGGGCAAAAGAGTCCTGCATTGTGGGGGATTGGAATAGATGGTGTTCATGATCCCTTCCAGCTTCTACAATTCTATGGTTCTATGTTTCTGTCAGGTCTCCCTGCATTTTCATCGACTCATTCTTCCTTGCCCTTGACTCTTTGGGGTGATTCATTGTGAACCAGAAGCTGTTCAGCTCCTGTCAACTTTTCCCCAAGGGTAAGTTTCAAAGCTGCTCTGCCGCAGCCTCACTGCTATTTAAAACTAAATAGAACTACAAAATGGCACAGCAGGCGTGACCAGGTGAGCAGATGGCTGTCAGTCTTAAACATCAGTATGGTGTCACGAGGAACTGAGCAGCTGATCAGACTTTGGTACTAGTTATCGTAAGCAGGAAGAAAGAAACTGATTTGCTTTTGCACACAACAAACAGCAAAGGAAACTCACAGACGAAAAAAACTACCAAAGTCCAGGCAACATGTATGTTCGCTTGCTTTTACAGACACATTGCCTTTGCTTGCCATTATCACTGTGATTGAAGGCTTCTGTGTGGGATGATGTAGATTAAGACTGCTGGAGGCTTTCATGGAATCACTGCTAAAATGTGTCTTTTAATACAGTTTGGACAACCAGTATATTTTCAATCTGTCAATTTGACTGCTCTCTTCCTTCCATCTTCCCTGTAACCTTTTAATGACCCGTACAGGTTCTTCCAGGTACCTAATTCAAACAAGTGAGTTATGGATTAAACACAAAGTGAAATTTCATTCAGAGCTGATTATTTCACTCCGTTTTTATTTTTACAGCTAAAATTCCGGGTTTTATTTGTTTCATTTTCCATTCTACTCTGCACTATTTGGTAGGAATGCCTACTTACTGGCCCCTGCCATCACCATCACCACCAACATCATCAGTATCATGACTATTATTATTATTATTATTAGTTTCCATACTGCCTTTCCCATGGGAGTCTAAATACACACACACACACACACACACACTGGTAGTTACTGAAATTTCAGTTGACATTCATGCCTCAAAAGCCTGGATGAACAGATTTGTCTTCAGTTTCTGTCTAAATGTCATCCACATGGGAGATAGATGCAACTCCCTGGGGAGAGAGTTCCACAACTCATAAATTCTCTCCTTTTGTTCCAGAAATGCTAAACAGAGACCAGGTCCTTGTGACCCTCCAAATATTGTTGGACTCATCAGCTACAACCAGCATGGCCAATGGTTAGAGATGAGGGGACGTCAAGGATGATGGGAGTTGTTGTCCAACAACATCTCTAGAGGGCACAGCTCCCACACACGAGGAACTAACATAATACAAGACATTAGAAAAAGTAAACTAACAGAACTTCTCAAGGCTCTGATAAAATTATCTGACTTAATATTGCTGTCAAAATTAGCCTTGGGTCATTGTAGTCTGAGAAAGATTTATTAGACTGTGTTAAATCACCACACAAGGCCACCATTAGTGGAGACACAGTAAAGCAGTACCTTCACATTTCCACAACCATAGGTCCCCTAGAAGGCTATAATTCAAATGTGATTATACTTTGGCTGAAGAAAAAGCAATGGAATCCTCAAACTGGTACTAAATCAAAAGAACAGGGATGCTTTAAAATTTATTCTTTAAAAAAGAGAAAAAATCATTACAATATATTGCCTAAACTTTTTTTTTAAAAAATGTTGGCGTTAACATATTACTTACTACCGGTAGTCCATTTTCAATATATTACAGCTATTTGATGGGATGCAATGCTTAAAAGGGTACTTTGCATCTCAAAGTTTGAGTGCCTGGCCTAATATGGGGTCTAATTAGCTGAAAGGAGTGAAGCATACTTTTAACTCTGGAAATTTAAACACATGTATTCTAAAGAGAAACAAATCAGATTACTGCATCTGTGGTAGCAGCCTGGAAGTTTTATGAGCTCTGTGTGAGGTCAGTGAGAAAGGGGTCTGAATAATGTAGAGTACAAACTGCTGCAGGAGCTATCCCAGGGCTCATTCCTCTGTCTTGCACATGCAGGTTATACAAGTAAAAGAGTCTTCTGACTGAGAAATGCTCACTCCTACACATGGATGACGTAGAAATTAAATTTGTATGCACATTTAAGGGCACATACCTAATTTGCCATTTCTGAACACAGCCACATTTTGAAATTTGCATTTCTTTGAATTTTGCAACACAATTCTCCAACCAAGTAATGTGTACAAAAATGCAAATAATAAGGTAAAGTGTGCTTAAAAGTGAGAACATTACTAAAAATTGTATTAGAGGAAGTGGCTTTGCAAAAATATGTATATTAGGCAAAACTGCACTGTGTACATGAGGACAAGCTTGCTTAAAATTCTGATGATGAGGACATAAAAAATAATAATGCAAACTGATGTGAAATCTGGATAACTGAACTTAAGGGCAGAAAAATGAAAAAGTTAGAGAAAGCAAAGTTGACAGATTTGCTCACCACTGCACACTTACATGCAAATATATAGGTGTGCAAACTGTCCTGCATATATCAGATTTTTCATTCTTTGTCGTCCCCCCGCCCAAGAGGTAGAAGAGAGTATGGAAGGGAATCGTACAGCTATAAGACAGATGGAGTAATAAAACATAATTATTGACATTGTTGTTCTCTGTGTGAGCAGATATGTATTCTAGTCATAATATGAATAATTTATTCTTCTATTTGAATTTCTGATGAACAAAAGCTGAATACTGCCTTCCAAACAAATGCTTTATTCAGCTGCAATCCTTCCTCGCTTACTGCCTCTGCAACATACAAACAAATTTAACTTCTTGTTTGGTACTGGAAATAATTGGTAAAAGTGGTTTTAAGTCAACACATGCCATTTTTCTTTACATTTCCTCCTTTTGTTAAAGTCAGTATGTGTACTACCGGAGGAGTAGTTATAATGTATAATGGAATCTGATGGAC
Source organism: Podarcis melisellensis (assembly GCF_964234715.1). Lineage (NCBI taxonomy): Eukaryota > Metazoa > Chordata > Lepidosauria > Squamata > Lacertidae > Podarcis > Podarcis melisellensis. Next base: position 39,817,594 of record NC_138539.1, on the reverse strand, counting down.
TGCAGTTTCCAAAGTGGACTCTTGTTCTGATCTGGCTGGTGCAGATCAGGTAAGTCTGCTTTGGAGTTGGAGTTCATAAGAATCCACTCCCACTCCACATCCCACCACTCTGTTAGACACACTAATAGCAGTACATAGCCCACAGCACTATGGAAGGTGAAACCCTTGCAGGGGCTCTTTCTATTCTGTCACTTGGACTGTGTGATGGGAGGGAAGAGGTGGGGGAAGCACCCCTCTGCCCTTTCTGGTTGTGTAAGTGCCACACCTGTAAAACATGTTCAGAGCACATTCCCTCTCCAAGTAATCCAGGGAACTGCAGTTTGTTAAGAATTCTCAGAACTGTAGCTTTGTGAAGGGTAAACTAGAGTTCCCAGGACTCTTTTGAGGAGAAAGGGATATGCTTTTAATATGTTTTAAAGGCATGGTGTGTTCACAGCCTCTGTTGTTCCTCCTCCTGCTGCAACCGCACCAAAAGAAGGGAAGAGATAGTTAGGGTTAAGAGGTTGGGTGTGTGTGTGAAGGCAACAGAGACAGAGCAGTGCACAAGCCTTCCAAGATTTTCAGGTTGGTTCCAGGCATGTTTCCATGATTTCTACCCATGAGGGATTGGATGGTGATGGAAAAATCTTAAGCCAATCTTTGGAAGACGCAGTCATTTCTAGTTCTTATGTAGCACAAGTGATAATGGATAGTTGATGGGAGTTAATGGGGATAATGGGCACTGCAGTGCAGCAGTGACAAGAGGGCAACAGGTTTCCCACCGCTGGCATCAGTGGATGATGAAATCATGGCATTGAACTCGATAAAGTAATGTTTGTAGGCTGCATCAAAATGGACTAATAAAAGGCCTAGTAGCTTCAAGGGAACATTTGCATGTCACTTATTAGTCAGATCTCTATAAATTAAAACCCATTATGCTTAATGTTATTCTGCAATCGCTCTGGAAACTACTAATCTTGACCTCTTTTCATTTCAGCTGCCGTTTGGCTATTTCTAGGTCAAGTTGCCCCAGGGATCTTAAGAAGAACCAAAGTCAAAGCAAAGCTGTCAGACACAAATGAACAATTGCTGGCAAGATAGGACAATCCATGTTCCATGAAACGAGAGATGAATGAACAACCAACAAGAATAAATAATCTATAGGAGAAAATGTAATCCAGAGTTAAGCGAGATAGCAAGTTGATTTAGAGGGGGCAATTCTCATTTTAAATCCACGAGACCTTGCTTCTGAAAATCAAGTAGTTAATAAAATTGTATGCTGCTAAGAAGAAATAGTGGAAATAGCAAAGGTGGTGGGAAATCAAATACACTTCTGCCGTAAACTGGTAAATTGAATTGTGACTAGAATTGTGCCATCCTAACATGGTGCAAATGTACACTCAAAACAGAAGCATTGAAACATTATGAATAATATGGTCTGTGTAAATAAAACAAGCTTTGAGAGCTGATGTTGCTTGAGCCAAATCCTGATGGGTGCAGTCATCCCACTCACCCTTCCTTAGTTGCCAATCCCAGAGACAAAAGAGGCATTGATGAGCAGTATATATGACAATAGCAGCTGACCATTGTGCAATCGATACAGAATGAGGTTCTGCCCCTCACTTGATTCTCAAAGTGGATCTGCTTCAAAATTAGTTTTTGACCAGGAAGGTCGAGCTATCAAACTCTAAACAGGAATTCAGATGTAAAGAGAAATGCACTGTAATCTAATTCCAGGTGGCCACAGTCAACAGTTACCTGAGGAACCTGAGTTAAGTTGGCATAAGATGCAACCAACTATGCCTGCTGGATTGACAGGAGAAGAATGCATTTCTTATTGCTTCTTAAAATAATGAACTGTCACACTTCGGGAATTCTGACTGAATAGTTTTTGTTGTGGACAACATTTTATGTCGCAGTGAAAGGTAGCTAGACTCAGATGTACACGTAATGATTAAAAACATCCCTGTCTACATTAAATGAGGCCTGGAAATCACTTGGTCTCTCTGTCTGTCTCTCTCAACCAACCAACCAACCAAAAGTTTGCACTGATAGATATCTATTCTGCAGCTGATGAACAAAGAGGCAGGTGTCAACTTACATAATGAATTCCTTTGAGGTAGCCACCATCTAGAGTCAATCCAACCCCCTAGTACCATCTAATTCAGAGTCCTGTACGATAATGTGTTCCTTGGTCCCAGTGGAAGATTTGTGGTCTGTGGACAGCCCTTTGGGGGCCCCTATTCATTCAACTAAAGGGACGTGGGTGGCGCTGTGGGTTAAACCACAGAGCCTAGGGCTTGCCGATCAGAAGATCGGTGGTTCGAATCCCTGCGACGGGGTGAGCTCCCGTTGCTTGGTCCCTGCTCCTGCCAACATAGCAGTTCGAAAGCACGTCAAAGTGCAAGTAGGTAAATAGGTACTGCTCCGGTGGGAAGGCAAACGGTGTTTCCGTGCGCTGCTCTGGTTCGTCAGAAGCAGCTTAGTCATGCTGGCCACATGACCCAGAAGCTGTACACCAGCTCCCTCGGCCAATAAAACGAGATGAGCGCCGCAACCCCAGAGTCGTCTGTGACTGGACCTAATGGTCAGGGGTCCCTTTACCTTTACCTTTACTCATTCAACTAAATAAACATGAATATATCCAAAGATATGATAGAGCTGCCTGCTCCCTAAACACTGCTTAATGGTGTCCCTTTTTGAGCAACGATTACAGCATTCTCTTCAGCACCAGACATCTCTATGACCATTTTGGTCAAAGGATCACAGCTCAGTGGTAGAGCATCTGCCTTGCATGCCAAGGGTCCCAGGGCGGGGAGAGACTTCCTGTCTGAAAACCTGGAGAGATGCTGCCAGTCAGTGCGGACAGTACTAAGTTAGATAGAGCAAGGGTCTGACTCAGTAAAAGGCAGCTTCTTATGCACCATCCCAAGGGATTGTGCATGCAATAAATTCCTTAACATTGAGAAGAATATATCCATAATCAAAGATTTGTATCCTACCTTTCTGCTTCATTAAAAAAAAGGATCCCTAGTGAATTACAAGCAATGTTTCAGACACAACCTAATAAAACTAACAGAAATCACTGTAATGAAATGAAAAGAAAAAGCTGTTCACCCACAGATTTAGTAAACATGCTATGAACAAGCCATTTCACTGCTGCTTCAAGAACTCTGTATGTGCCCTGGAGCCTCTGCTTGCACATTGGCCGGTACTTTATCAAAGTGAAATGATTCCAGTCTGCTAGTAAGTTGGAGCAACATTATTGCATACTAAACGTTTCTAGTCAATCATTAAGATTAGCTTGAACCTAAATGTTAGCTAGAAAATGAATATTAAGTGTTCAGTTAATATGGCCACAGGACCAGAAGCATCATAAAGATGAGGAAAATTGGTGCCTCACAATTTTAAAATGTGTTTGATTAAACAAATTAATTTTGTAGAGTGCTTTGAAAATGAACAGTGCAGTGTAATTGCTTAGCATTATGATAATGAGGTTTGCTAACTTATCGACAGCTCCGTTTATTATATAGCATAAAAGGCCTACAATGCAGTAATATGCTGATAATGCTCAATATCAAATAGTACTGAACTTTTCCTTCTTCTTTTCTCCATTTCCCCTCACCAAAAATGCCATGCAGACCCAGTCAAATCAGATGGTTTTCTTGATCAGCCTGGTTAATTTGCTCTAACAATGTCATTGCATTGTCATTGTAAATCAGTTACAGATAGGTAGCCGTGTTGGTCTGCCATAGTCAAAACAAAATAAAAAAAATCCTTCCAGTAGCACCTTAAAGACCAACTAAGTTAGTTCTAGGTATGAGCTTTCGTGTGCATGCACACTTCTTCAGAAGAAGTGTGCATGCACACGAAAGCTCATACCTAGAACTAACTTAGTTGGTCTTTAAGGTGCTACTGGAAGGAATTTTTTTATTTTGTTTTTATTGTAAATCAGGTCACTGAAAAATATGGGAATTGTAAAACATGATACTAGATTCTCTGATACTAGATTGTGCAGGTGGCAGTGTGGGGAAATATGTGGGTTAGGTTAGTATCTGCATTCTATTTCTCCAATTGAAAGGTTATTTGATATGACCTTTGACACGTTTAAAATGTAATGTTTATTTTTTGCGGGTTGAAAATAAGGATGAGATGACTATTCCAAAGGGAAGCAATTAAATAGGAGCCCCCCTGCTCAAACACAGGAGCCACAATTCCCACAGCCCACCTATGAATTTCTCAAGTGAGACATTTTATCTTTAGGAAGACAGGAGGGTTATAAAGTAGCAGATAATAACCAACTAGTAGCTGAGGTTGTGGTGTGACATCACCACTCACCTGATCTCTGATTGGTTACTGGAAGTTAGATAGGGAGGAGCAAGGTCAGCATGGTACAAACATATCAGTGGGAGTTACAGATAAATAGCCGTGTTGGTCTGCCATAGTCAAAACAAAAAAATTTCTTTCCAGTAGCACCTTAAAGACCAACTAAGTTAGTTCTTGGTATGAGCTTTCGTGTGCATGCACACTTCTTCAGATACACTGATATTCTTCAGATATCAGTGGGAGCATCAGATTGGCACTGTGAGTGCATTTGCGCCATGCCAACCTTGCCACCTTTTCACCTCCCACTATCTACTTTCTGCTAAGAAGCAGTGATATGACTGACTGGAGGTCAGACCATGCTGTCTGCTACTGTTCCCAGCACAGTGGGAGAAAGGGATTATCAGGGCTGTTTCTTGATGGCAAATGATTCACACAGGCTCTGTTCTTGCTGGAGATTATGCGGTTTGGTAGTTCCAGCCCAGGACATTCTGCATCCTGAGGCAAGGACAATATGTTTCTCCCCCTTCTCATTTCACATGCAAAATCCATCAGACAGCTGAATCTTACTTTGACGTTGGCATTGGGTCAGCATTTTCTGCTTAGGGAGGACAGAGTAGGCACACACAGCTCTGTCCTCCAGTATCTCACTGCCATTCCCTCCTCTCAGCATCTGCTGCCTAAACTAGGTTCTATGAAAATCAAACTTTTTCTGTTCAAGTGTCTAAAACAAATGAAAACTTTAGGTAATTGCATTCAAAAGCATTTTCAGCCACCTGAGATATTGTTATATGATCAACAGAATTTGTTGAGCAAGAATAACCTTTTTAACTTTCTGCAAATTAAATGCTGGTGATTGAGCAAATGGAAAGAGAGGTAACCTCCCCCTCCCCCCCCCAAGAGTTGAGGCTCTTTCTCATGAGTACCCAAGAGGAAGGAGTCTGCAATTATGGGCCTAACGTGTGTGGTTTGCAAAAACTTTTTCTTTGAGTTTATATTCTAGGCTCTCAGGAGACACAGGAAGGAGCTGTGGAAAACTCAGAGTTTCTATCTATTATTCTCTCAGATAGGTCCATTAGGAAATCTTCTCTAGCGAGTGTTGATTTTTTTTAAATTTTTTAAAATACTACTATTATTGCATTCATACAACCCTCCTTGTTATTTCTTTCATTATATGCAGTCTGTTCATTGCCTTTAAAAAAAGCTCTTTATCCACTTTGATTAGATAATTTCTCCATTATTTAAGGTTTGCGGTAGTGTTGTGAAGAGGAGTCTTTATCCTATTTCTTGCACACGGGGATCTGAAATCATTAGTTCGTCTTCTGCTACAATGATGGTTTCCCCTGCCCTCCCATCCTCTTTTCTCTTCCTTCTCCTATTGCTTTTCCGGCTTTGAATAAAAACGAATGAGACCGATCCCATCCATAAGTTATGCCTGTTGGGCAGCATAGAATCACTGCTAAGCCCCCTGTTTTGGAAGACCACAGAAGACAGGAAAATATGTGCCACACAATGATAATTGCACATGGGGCAAAATGTGTGTGTGTATGTGTGTTGCAGTGTGTGTTTGTGTGAGTGGGAGGAAGGGAGAGCAGAGAACTGAATCTTAGGAATTACATCCATAACTAATTCCTCCTTTTTGCAATGACAACAGCACACTATCAGCAATCGGCCAAATGATCAAAAGACTTGTTAGGATAAAGGTGGCTGGATGGAATGAAAAGCATCCCGAAGCCAGCAGTTACCTGAGACTGCTGTTCTTTGCACCATTTCTGCAGATTGCCTATATCACAGTCCTGCCTCAGATGTGGGCGCAGCTGTGACCCTTAGCATTTCTTTTCTCTGTGGGACCATGGCCACAGATATTGAACCTTGACCTTTTTGTATACCAGAGCTATGGGGTTCCAAGAATTGGTATGTTTTGGTTCTGGTGTATATGGCTGCACTCTATACAGGGGCATGTCAAGGGCTATGATTATAACTCTGAGTTCTGTGTGCATCTGTGGTTCTGTCATTGGGTAGTTGCATTGTCAAGCGGGAGATTTGGGCTCCAGTCCTGCTGCCCTTCCACTTTGCATCTGAAATCATGCTCCTACATGTGCCCCCAAAATAAGATCCAGAGGGTCCTGTGAACCGTCTGGAGTAGATGTTAAAGGTTGAGTAGAAGGGTTGCAGGGGAGAGATGAATAAGGGAAAGGCCTGTTGCATGAGAAGAAGCCTGTTCCACTCATATAGCAGCAATGTTTGATACAGCCCAATGTGTGCACATTCATGTATGCTGGAAGTGTGTCACACCCTCCTATATGCGTGTGTATATCTGTGTTTAGAAATCTTGAAATGTTTATCTTAATTTTTTATATCTACATCCAATTCTATAGCTAATGATTTTGGCTAGCTTTAAAATCTGTGGAACACAGGACTACCACAAATCTGCCAACTGATGCCCTAAGAGAAAGGTAAACTAAATATTTGGCCTTTTCCATCAATGTGAGTTATGTATAATTCAATGTATCTGAAGCAAACTCTTGTGGGTAAAGCAGAGTCACAAATAATGTAGAAGTGTTTTGCCATACCTGTGACACTGTATGACTGTCATTTTAAATTGGCCTGGGTAGCAGGATCGATGCGCTTAGATGGCCAGTGGGATCTCGCTGTCTGTCAGATTTTTGGCTTGTTCTTGACAAGTTGTCTGACAATTCAGTGACAGCAACTACAACCCAATTATGCCTCATCCTTGCAGTTAAAGTGAGCTAGTCACAGTGTGATCACTGGGACCAAAACGACTTAAATCCAGGGATTCTGATTGCTGTATGAATTACACCCTGGTACTCTAGTTCTAACATTACTGGGAAGGAAGTTCTATTTAAATCAGTGGAAATTGTTTTCAACTAATGTGGCAATGGCAAGATGATGCTCCAATGTGGGTCTCTAGTTCCCGTCTCTGAGCCCAGATATACTCATGTGCAAAATGTTGCTGAATGGAACTGGTACCACACATGGTACTTTGTGAATTTACCTTTATACTGGCATTAAAATGCAGATAGCTAGTCTGGGTTTTCAGATTCACATTCCACTGCAATAACAAAAGATCTTTTTATTTGTTAATAATGACCACAATGGGTTTTTGAGCATGAAAAACAAAAGCCGGGATCTAGTTTTGTTTTTCACCTGCAGAATCAGCTCTCATGAGTGCAGAACATGCTGTGTTTACTGACATATTGTGCCACCATATCATATATCTTAACTGTAGTATAAAAGAGCTCTCCCTTAGTAAAGCCTTCTGATACACTCTAAAATTTCTCTTTTGTTACTTTTTGCTGCAATATTTTATTTTCTGGGAGACATTTTCCCAGCGTGTTTTGTTTTATCTCATACAAATTGGTCAGTTTCATAGTTAATTTTGGACAGTTATTAAGACATAACAGGTGCATGTAATTGTAGTTAGATCAGACATATTCTAAAAAAAGCGTCTTAGAATGTTTTTATATTTACCTGAGTACATTCAGAAAGAATATGATGATGCTTGTGCATCCTATCCACTTCTGTTAATGAAAGGAAAAGCTCTTCAGAGATGCATCACTTCTTTTAGCCTTCACACAGATTGGCTTTAAAAATGAATTAATTCTGATTTGATATGGTTTTTGCTTCTGTGTTTTAAACAATCAATGTGGTTAACAGTTCCCTCATGAAACTCCAAGGTTAACCTCTGTCTTGGATAGGTTTCCTCACTATATATTTGTTCCTGCTTAGACTCACATTTGCTTATCTGTGTGTATTTCAGTAAATCACATAAATTATCAGGAAATTCTGTAACCACAGTGACTGGATAAGAAATACAGCCCTATGAGTATCCAATTTCCATGTCTTATTGGGGAACACTGAATGTTGCCATTGTCAGAAACCTCTAGTTAGCAGGGAAACGTAAAGACGGAATGAAAACCCTTGCAAGACAGCATGGTAGAAATGTTTTAAATCCACTTGCAATATCATTTGATGCACTTAGTGCAGAAAGGAAGAACCTGGGTTTAACAATATTGCTTCCATATATACTGAAAAAAATCCATTAAGTCACTTTACTGAGGATGTCTGACAGAATGTTTTATTGACAATGATCTTGGGGGAGTACTTCAGCTACAAACTTTGTTTTCTGCTCTTTTCAAGGGGAGAAAAATGCATTGAAGCAGGTGAGGACAAGGTTACAAAATTATTTTTTCACAGCATCCGGGGACTGCTGCAGAGGCTGAATGCTGAAAGTGGCACGAATTTTCTCCCAGGGGTAGGTTTGGCCCCAGTTTCACCCTCCACACTAAAAGCCCCATGCTCCAAGTGGTTTTACCTGTAAAGTACAGTCGTACCTTGGTTCTCAAATGGAATCCGTTCCGTAAGTCTGTTTGACTTTTGAAAACGTTCGAAAACCAAGGCACAGCTTCTGATTGGCTGCAGGAGCTTCCTGCACTCAATTGGAAGCTGCGGAAGCCCTGTTGGACGTTCGACTTCCAAATATTGTTTGCAAACCGGAACACTCACTTCCAGGTTTGCTGCATTTGGAAGTCAAAACATATGAGTCACAAGGCATTTGAGAACCAAGGTACGACTGTAGTATGTGTTCATGTGTAGGCGGCCCTTGGACCACAAAATGGTGAGTAATTTGCTTTCGATGTGTGTGTGTGCGCGTGTGTATGTCCGAATACAGTTGGTATCTGTATTGGAATTAGAATTGTTTTTATATATGCAGTTGTTTTTAACCATTTTATATATGCAATTGTTTGCATATGTTTTTATTGTATTGTGACTGACATTGCTTTGAGAAGCTTCATAGGAAGTGGTTCATAAATGAGATAAATAAATAACAATAATTTCCTTCAGATGTCTTAAACACACACACACACACACACACACACACACGAATGCAGCAGAATGAACCAAAGATGGGAAAGTAGCAAAAGTTCCGCAAACAAGGAATGCATTTTCAAATTCCTTATTCTTCATAATTTGATATGATATTGTTGGGGGTTACTATGACATCAAAAAGTCACTTTCAATATTCACTATTGCTTCTCCTTCCTTTAGTGCAGTAACAGGAGTCTGTTTGAAGTCAATCCTGCAGTGTAACTAATGAGTGAAGTAACAATGCAAGATCGCTGCAGGCCCACAAAACTCTGACACTTCCTTTTCAAGATGTGGATTAGCAGCTCTATGTGTTCCATTGAAAACTTGCATACAACAGACATCACTTTTGAAGGAAAAAAGGAATAGCTAATAAGTGTATTAATAATAGTGAGAGTAGTTACCTGATGCTGTAGTAAACATCCAACACTTAAGTAAACTGATTTTTAAATGGTTATTATTTTTGTCCTTTGCTTAAAAGGGATATGAGATGGAAGCTGTTTAAATCACTAATTCTCAATTTTAATTTTCAAAAACTATTGAAAACCATCTCAGTTCCATGTAGCCTTGCAATCCTGGGTCCATCAGCACCTGATTGAAAGAATATCCTTAATTCTGTTACATCAGGATGGTGACATCTTTGAGAAGACAATAGTGTCATTTTTCTTGGCTTTGAACATAAGGTGAGTATTCTCAGAGGATCACCCTGAGAATGGAATTAACTGTGAGGACACTTCAAGAATGCTAATATTTGGGCCTTTCAGATCCAGATTTTGTTGGAGTCATGAAACTGAGTGGTTTATAACATTCAAGAAGACTTCTCCAAAACACTTTGAACTTAATGAAGAGTTGATTACTAGAAGCACAGAAGCTTGTCTACCTTTTGTTTCATTTTCCTCTCATTCTGCCCACATGTGTAATAAAGCCTTAGGGGCTCTTTCTCTGTTGTTATGTGCCCACAAAAGGGAGTGCTTTGCAGGGGCAATGAGACAAGAATTCTTTCATTGCCAGATCTGAAGACTTTTCCCATGAAGGTTCCTGACACCAAGTGTGTGTTTACTCCAACGGGGCTTCAGATTCAGGTTTGTGATGAAAACACAGCTCTGGGACACTAGAAGGGGTAAAAGAAGTTGGAATTAATGAGTCAAGAGAAGAGCTACTGACAGGAGGTGAGCTGAACACCCTTTTCCTACACACCCCATCATAGGTGCCGAGTGTGTGGGGCTGTGGGTGCTCCAGTTCCCACAACATTCCCCATGAAGGGATGAGGCACCGATATTTGTTTGTGCCGGGGCTGTGCACGCTGTCGGGGATATGTGTTCCTGACATCAGCACACCCAGTGGTGTAGCATATATTCCTGCTGAGCGTGCCCCCGAGGGAGCCCGCTGTGCCCAGCCCGGCCGGGTGCACTGTCCAGCTGAGGATAGGGGTGGCCAACTTCAGGAGTAAGCTGATGCCCAATAGAACTGGTAGGATAGAAGCAGGAAAACCAACAGTAGGTCTTCCCTTACTCTTCTGAGGTTTTTCAAGTGGGTTCTCCTGCAGGATCCTCTCACCACTCCTCATTGTTCAGCCTGTCCCTGACATCGAGCTACTCCTGACTGGCTGTAAGTAAGCCAGCAAGTGGGTGGGAGCTAGTAGAGGGCATAATTGATAGATTTTAAAAATAAAATAGGTTTATATGTATTTAGCAGAATAAAAATAGTTTGCAAGCTGGAGTTAACACACCACCTATCATGTATCTCATTCACACATCACTAGCATTGCTAAAAATGGTACTGTATAATCAAATATAAAGGAGTCCCCAGTTAAAGGTTTCTTTCTCCATGGATCAGCAGAGATGACTCATTCCCCACAATGCACCTGCAGGCATCTTGTGACTCTCTTATCTGTGTTACTGGTCAGATTTGGCACGTAACTTTCTGTCTAAAATGGCTTGGGTTACAGCATACTGTGTGGGTCCTGATAGGAGATTGCAGGAGTTGTTGAAGGTTTTCTGTTGGATCTGTGGATTCGAGTGAAGAGATCGTTTGAGGAAGAAGTTGGAAAATTGCCAGAAATCAGAGAACTATCAGTTGCAGGACTTTGAAAGCAACTGAACTTAGGACTTGGCTGTGAACTATAACACAGCAAGGACTTGGAAGCAAATAATCCTCTCTGGGCTCAGAGAGAAAAGACTACTTGTAACATCTGTAAATAGTGTTTGTATGTATAGTGGTGTATGTTGGTGTTGGCCTTGTAAAGACAACTCTGCCAAGTGACTGTTTTCTGTAGTGAGCTTAACTGCGTGACAGAACTTCTGTGGCATATACACCCTGCCTTCTACTGACCGGAGGCATGAAAGGTTGCTTATACCCAACAAGAATGAGGTTGGTGTGGCAATGCCCCATTCATCTTGATGGATTACCCTTCACTGCCCCCATTGGAGGATGCACTGCACTAGAGAAAAACCCATCAGGATTTGCTTACATGCAACAGGAATGCAATGTTTAAGTTGACCTTTATTTGTGTAGTTTGTCAAGCTGTCTCCTCTGCACGTCCCTCTGTAGGAGTTCTTGCTTTTGAACTGCATTTTCAATTCTTCTTTTCTTTGGACAAAAACAGTCCCTTCTCTATACCCCTTCTAGTATAGTCTTTGCCTCCCACCTCCTTTTTGTCCTCATAGCTACCATTATTTGCTGCCTCACTGGTTGTTTTCTTTATTTAGAAACGAAATCTTTCCTTCTGTTCTTCTCTTGCCAAGTATTATTCTCACTGAAGCCTACGTTCTCACTGCAGAATTTCCACAAACCCTCTTTATGACTGACCGCTTGTTCTGGCTTGTTGCTGCTTTGCCCCTCTTTCCCGGTGATTATTGATATCTCACAGCAAAACCTGTTATGTTTGAAACGAGCCATTTCTCACATTCAAGTAGAAATACTTTGCCTTGTTCTGCTTACTAGATTATCAATGGTCAACTTCATGAAATTCTTAGCACAAGAGATACTTCAGTAGTGTTTTATCTGAGAAGGTAGGGGTCCCCCCCCCCAATTCTGGAGATTCCCTCTCCATAATAAACCCCTTGCTCTCTCCTCCCATTAAGATTTAAAGTGTACTCATGCCAATCACAGGGCTTCATAAGAACCTGCTGCTATTGTTATTTTTCATCACAAGTACTTTTAGCTGGTAGTGGCTACATGCACACTGTACCTTTGCAGCCATTCAAAGCACATTCATTCTCTCATAGGATTCTGGGCACTGTGGTTTACCCCTCACAGAGTTGCTATTCCCAGCAACCATTAACAATAAGCAATGTTTTAAAGGTGGGTGCAGGGTGTACACAGCCACTGTGTGCCCATTGCATTCCTCTGTTTCATCATTAACTATGTTTACTCAGAAATAAATTAGTCAGTTTAATGGACCTATTCTCAAGTAAGTATGCATAGGACTGCAGCCTAATCATATATACTAAGAGTAAGCATATATGCCTATATTTATTTATATATGGTGGAGGTGAAAGTTGAGTGCTTAATGTGCATAATAACTGGTCATTTTGCACATTCACCAGGCCTCATGGAGAATATGCACACAATCCCTCCGTGCAGAGGGAATGGAGCGTATTATCCAGTCAATATATACATAATCCCCACAGGCCTTTGGGAATGTGCATATCTCAGCTGAATGTTATGCTCTTCAGGGAAGGATTATAGGTACATTCATCATGAGGCCTGGTGAATATGCACATTGGCCTCTCGCCATGCACATTAACGATTCAATTTACATTCACCTTATCAAATGTGTGCACGCGCTGTTTCTTATGTAGCCAAAAAAGCACTACCCATAAGTGAAAATTACCGTATTAGCAGGGTTAGGGAAAACCAACAGGTTTGCAGAAAAACAAAAAGTACTTGGGGGAAAATCCTATAAAAGACGGTGGAAACCAGAAACAGCCAAATGAAGGCTGAGTATGACCATTGGTCATGGAATGGTAGCCATTGGAAGAGGGCACAGCTGGGTGACTCAAACCCTTAACAGGAGCAGTCTGTACTACCATATTTTGTTGCTGGTTACACAGGAATGGTGATGCATTCTTATTTGACATTCAAAGCCCAGCACTTTGATTACCATTCCTGCCTTTGTGGGCTGGACCCAGAACCTGGTGAAAAGCTGTGGGCCTTGGAAATGGGCCCACTTCACCAGACATTGTAGTTTGGGCTTGGATTTGGGTACTGATTGAATTCTGTGGCACATCAGAGAGCAATCACCCAACAGAGCCCTCTTCCATCCATCCCACACTATCTAAGAAATATGTATTTGTCATTTGAAGAACAGCTTACGCTCTGCAATGGGTAGACAATGGTTATATTAAAGGCCACTTCAGTGGTAGACAGAAGAGGCAGGATCAGCCGTGTCCTCATAATAGCATTGTGTTCAACACAGTGTTCAGAATGGGGGCTGCTTGTGTTTCATAGGCATTGAACATCCTTTTATTTTTATTTTTATTTCCAATTCCTGGCACATTTCTTAACAATTAATAGAACATTGCAATTTTAACGTCTGCTGAGCAGCTTTTGGACTTGGATTCTCTGTGACACCGAGACATATACCTACTTGAAAAGATCTATAGAATTATTTACAAAGGATGCAAATTAAAACAAGCTGCTTCATAAAAGTTATTAAAATAATCTCATTAGGTAGAATATCTGTGTAGAAATGGAAGGCAAGAAGAGAAGGGGAAATTATAGAATGGGAGATGCCAATCTAAACGTATTGAGTTGTGAAACATTTTAATTTGCATGCAAATTAAATATTGAATTAAAAAGCCCCAAGAAAATTAAAGTGTGAACTATTTTGGAAATAAATGGAGAGACTGAATCATGAACTTGGAGATGTGCCTTTACTAGTTTCTTTTCAAGTCCTGTCTCTGTGTGTGTTGATGTCGCCCCCCCCCCTTTAAGCACAGGTTGTTTTTTTTAAAAAAAGATGGTAGGCTTCATTTCATCTGATAATTTTACTGCAAGATATGTGTGTTTAGATGAGGGATGGGAACCTGTGGCCTGGTTGGAGCTGATGGGAGTTTCAGTCCAGGAACATCTGGAGCCATGAGTTTTCCACTGCTAGTTTAGGTAGGTAGGTACTGAGTGGAATCCAATTGGTGTCCTTGTGCTCATAAAATGGCTTTCTATCCAGCAGGTGGCTCTGCTAATGGAAGAAGAGGGGAGGCCATTTTTGAGGATTTCTTAAGGGGCAACCACACAGTCTCCATCTAGCTTTGCATGCACATTAATCTTGCATTGCTAAACAGAAGGATAGCTCTGACAGTACTGATCCCTTACCAGTGGGGATGACTACTTCCAGATACTCATTCCCTCTTTACTTTTACTCTTGTGATCGGGAGAACAGCCTGATTTCCAACAGTTCTGGTTTCTGTGCAAATTCTGACAGGGACCTGTGAAGAGAAATGAACCAAGGAGGCACATGTCTGACATGTTGGATCTGAACTCCAGCATTCTGAACTAACAGACTTGAAATATGAAGAGGCACACAGACAAGAAATTGCAAGCCCGGAGGGTTTACATTCTGCATTACCTCTGAAGTACTGACAGCAAATTACAAATTCAGAAGTAGTAAATAAATATAATAAAAACCTAAAGAAAAATAAAATTCAAATATCAGCATATGTTACCATTAAAATATGTGCAGCTTTGAAATTCCTCCTTGCTTATTACTGACAACAAGCTAAAAAACACACACAAATCCTTCTAAAATGCTGATTCTTTATGAAAACTGATAAGTTTTATGCTTGCCTGGCTATCTTTGGTGTCCTGAAAGAAAGCGGTGATTTCTCCTCCTCTGTCCAAAGGCAGGGCTGGGCAGACTTCAGGCTGGTGAGATATTCTTGGTTTGTATAAGAAACCTGAGATCCATCAACTGGGAACAAGTGCAAGAGACATGGCCTTAGAATTAAGCCCTGTAAATGTTTCTGAGTACCCAAACTGCACGGAACCCACACTCTTCCTTCCACACAAAAATCTACTCCTGGTTGTCCCTCACTCAGCTGTCTTAATTTATGCAGTATAGTTTGGGCTAGAATGAAGAATTGTGTTGTTCTTGCCATTGGTAAATGATTGGGGGTCAAATCCCTTTTTATTTCCTTTAGATCACCCAGTGATCTCCCAGAAGAGATGTGGCAAAAGTTAAATCAGTTTGCATTTTAGTACTAGATTACCAAAATGGCACTTCCTGAACCAAAGCACACACCCCACACCGAAGTCCCCCAACCAATGTGTACAAAAACATGTATATTGAGGAAATGTTCATGCGAAAATGCATGTATTAATGAAAATAATGTGATGAAATGCATTCTCTTAGGATAAATTCACATGCAAAATTTCACACAGATGTGTTTTTTAAAAAAATCACAAATGTACGCAGAAATAGGGCAAACAGAAAGAACCCAAAACTGATAGATTTATCTACCCCTGTCTAACAGTAGGTCTCACTCTAGCTTTTCTATGGCTGTGTCTTCATGTTTTTCTCTACTGTGTCTGCCCTGTTTTTAACATCTTTTGCTTCTTGGAGCATTCTTTGAAGGGACATTTGGCCATTCTCTGTAAAGAATCTGTCCTGCTCTTCTAATTCTCTTCTCTATGGCTTTAACAGTCCACTTGAAATGACTGACTCATCCATCTTGGAATGCTTAGGCCCTTAAGAAAAAGAGCATCAGCAACATTTTTAGAAGCCTCAAAGACTTTGTACCTTTCATGCACCAATAAAGCATCGCTGACAGAAGAACATAAAAACACTGAAGTGAGCATTACCCAGTTTCATTCATTCAAATGAGTTGTGCTGTTCTTCATTTCCGAACACAAACTATTTCCAGCCTTTGTGAATGATAATCATTAGAATTATAGTGCACACTGGCAATTATAATAATATTCCCCTAAAGTACATTTAATAATATACCAGGTTTCAAAAGCTTAAGCAGTTCTAAAGAAGGAAAATGATTTTGTTGGAAAGACAGGGAGTCACGGGAAACAGTACAGGCCGAGGTGATTATCATTTTCTCTTTCAGCTTATTGACAAGGAGAGACATTCTGAATATTATAGAGTCATGTTTTCATTTCATATCAATCTTCCTTCAGAGCTGTGTGTATAGTCCTTTATACACTTCAGTACTCCAAAAAAGCCCTCTCCATTTCTAATCCTTATGGGCAACATTTAATGATGTTCATCTGTTTGTGCAATGGAACTCCACTTGCGCAACAGGACTTCTTCCCCTCAAGGTCCCCCATGCTCCCCAAATCTGCTCTGGAGGCTCCATCAACCCTTCAGAGAGGTTTTTTGGGGTACAGAGGGGGCTACAGGAGAGAGGACAGGTTGGAGAAGTTCTGAATGTGCTAAATGATTTAGATGTGATATACCGCTCAGCTCTTCTTGGCAGCAAATTTCTGGTACCGTAGCACAGAATTTAAATTTTACTCAGCCCTGCCTTTCTATTAGTTAGTTTTTGCCTTCATTTCTAGCACTTGCTTAGAGCCACAGGATATAGATTAACTTGTATGTGACCTTTAATATCTATGAAGGTTTTATGACTACTCATCCCAATTCTTTTGCTTACAATTCTTAACAAGTTACGCATTTTATAGGACTGATCCACAAGTGCTTCTGTGATGACAAATGTCCTTTGTACAGTACTATGAGGTTCTCAAGCTGGTAGGCATACAATCACATCAAGATATTCACACAACAATCATGTATATAGAATCAACACATCAGGCAGTGGGGAAATTATGCCTCCTGATCTTGCTCCTCATCTTTATGCATTGATCTTAAGGTCAGAATAAAGCACATGAATGTACAAATTATACACACCTAGGCTCTGCATTCACAAGTGGGGACCTGTGGATTCTATGTACAATTGTTTGAAAAGCCTTGGCATTCTATAATCACAGTAAGCCCACATAGGCTGTTATTGTCAAAATTGCAGCAGTGCCATTGTATGCCTGTGTTTTTCTGGATCGCACACCATCACATCCTTACAATCACGCTCAGGCAGGAGCTTCATGCACTCACATAAGGGAAATTGGGGGAGGTCTACCCCACCTACTAAAAGATCATCGGCTACTGGTTGTTTTTGACATTAAGCTTTCTGAGAGTACCAAAAACCCTAGCAGGCTGTCTGAACCATGAAGACAGGCTAGGCAGTTCCCTGGAGTGGCACAATTAAAGATGCTTCTGACATGACAAACAACCTGGGGACATGGCTTCTTGCATGCCTTCTGGCATGGCCGGTCTGTATACCAATCAAAAATTTACAGAATTTTCTGTAATGTCTGGGGGAACCACCTGGAACACTTGATGGAGTGCTGCTCGCTGAAGAAGCCATGTGTATGTAAAAAGTGTTCTGTTGTTGCTGCAAATACAAAATTGACAAGTATCTTTCCAGGCAAATCAGCTGGTTGTAGTGATGGGGACCTGTGGGAGCTTTCTGCATAGAGCCAGCTTAAAGGCAGACCTAACAGGGGTTGCCACAATCTGTCTCCCACCCAGCCTGAGACATCAGCACTGATGGTTTATTTGGATGTTTTGGTTCAGGTGAGAAGGACTGGGCTGGAAGCTGCCAGCTATTTATGTTCTTTATAGCCAGAGAAAGCCATCCCCTGCTCCCTGCGCAGACATTTTAAAACTATTATGGTGACATAATGCTTGGATGGTGTTCTCTGCTACCAGGAGTGTCCTCAAAACCTAAGGAAAGTGCTCACATGCTGTGTATAATAAGATGGTGAAACAGTCTGTTCCACCTTCCCATGCTATCTTTGGCATGGCTACAGGTTCTTACCTACAGTCTCTGATCTGGTTTGCCTTTATCCCTTCAAACAGCTCCCTCAATCATTCAAGAAAGGCTGTAATCACTACCAATATAAGCCAAATTGACACTGATGCTGCAAAACACACATTTCTTTAGTACTTTGCTGGTTTAAAAACTCTTGCCTGCTTGAGGTAGTACAGCCAATGGTATACCTTCCAGATGTTGCTGAAGTCTAACTCCCATCAGCTCCAGGGAGCCTGGCCAATGGTCAGGCTTGATGGGAGTTGTAGTCCAATGCATCTCATGGCACAATGTTGGCTGCACCTACAGTACAGTGGTACCTCAGGTTACATACGCTTCAGGTTACAGACTCCGCTAACCCACAAATAATGCTTCAGGTTAAGAACTTTGCTTCAGGATGAGAACAGAAATCGTGCTCCGGTGGTGCGGCAGCAGCAGGAGGCCCCATTAGCTAAAGTGGTGCTTCAGGTTAAGAACAGTTTCAGGTTAAGCACGGACCTCCGGAAAAAATTAAGTACTTAACCCAAGGTACCACTGTACTGTATAGCGAAGTGTTTTAAAAAAATGTTTAATGCCTTATTATGATTTTTATATATCGGCAGCAGGAGGAGGCCCCATTAGCTAAAATGGTGCTTCAGGTTAAGAACAGTTTCAGGTTGAGAACAGACCTCCAGAACGAATTTAGTACTTAACCCAAGGTACCACTGTACAGTATATCCAGATTGAAATTTCACCAGCAGAAATTGGGGGTGGGGGTGGGGTGGACAACAAAGTTCTCAGATTTCCCCCCAATATAAATTGCACTGTTGAACAGAATGGCTTCCCTCTCACGTATTCCTGAAGTTCAGTTAGCCTTAGCATGATAAATTAATGTGGCTACATCTTCAACAATTCTAAGTAATTCATCAGCATTTGAAATATGCTATGATGGCTATTTGAAGATGCAAGCAAAGCATAATTCCATGATGGATGGTCAGAAGTGCCTACGGAATTTGAGACACTAAAACTGTGCTTCCATTTTAATCTTTTTGAGCCCACTGAATCCTGGCACAATCTCCGTCAATATTAATGGATTTGTTTTAAGTTTTAATTTGGCTCAAAATCCATTCTGCTCTTTAGAGTCCACAACAACAACAAAAGAGAGAGGATGCAATGAAAGTTTGAAGAATGCATGCTCCAACACCATAAAAACATAAAGGAATGTTAAAATAAAAAAACTCCCAGAAATTCACATTCACAATAGGCACACAATCTGTTGTGTAAATAGTAGCCTAACATTGATGAATAGAGGGCCTGTTTCTCCACCTACCTTCCTGAAGGCCTCCCTCCTTTCCATTCATCCCTTGTAACATAAGCTTTAAAAACCTTAAATGTTTGAGTATAGCATACTGTGATTTCAAGCTGGGCTCTATATCCTCTCTTCTTTTGTCTTGTTTTCCCCTGAAGAAGAAATGTGAGGCCACAAAGCACAGGTTTTTTGTTTACAATGGCTGCCATTAGTCAATCAAGCTGCTCATGAAGAGAGCTTGGTTCCTGCTGTTTGCTCCCATCAAAAAAAGAAACCATTACCTCTGGAAGGTAATTACATTCTCCAGACACATATAATGCTGGAAACAAAAGCTGCACTTTATAATGCAACTCAACTTTCTATTGCAGCCCATTTTTACATCCAGCTATGTAATGAGACTGGGACATCAGGTTGCCCATTCATGACAAGTTCCATTAAAGTACACTGAATGCCAACCTCTATTTTGCTCCTTTAATTTCTATTTAGAGATAGGGGTCCCCTGTGATGCAGTTTGGGCAAGCGTAGGACTGCTGCAGTTGGGGCGTGATGTATGTGGTTATGTTTTCTACTGGTGCCAGTAATGTTTGTTTTGTTTTGTTTTTATGTCATTACTAAACACAGGGCATGTCTGTTAAGACATCAACCTTAGCTTCCACTTTCCTGGATCTGTGGTGCTTGAGCTAACATGAGATAACACACACACACACACATGCCAGAGGGCCCACATGCACACTTACCCCCCCCCCCCCAAAAAAAAAAATTATATATATGGTGGCAGAGTGTATCAGCAGTGGCATGTGTGGTCCCCATGATATTTTCTCAGGTTTCTAAATGTGTCTATAGGCCCACAAACATTGGCATTCCCTGGACTAACCACTGCACAGCACTGTCATGTGCCATAACTGAAGGCATGGGCACTGGACATTACATCCACTAGGTGGCTCCCTCTGTAAACATTGTACTGTAGTGTTGGCAGAATTCTCACTTCAAACTTTGAGATGCGTGTTCAAAACTAGAAGGGAAAACGAGGCAGTTTTTAACATTTCTAAAAACTTGCTCTACCTATAGACATTTTTATTTGCACAGTTTCAATTTTGACACATTTCTAGACTTCACCAGGGAGATTGTGTATGCCAAATTTCAAGTCAACAGCTGTTCTAGTTATATCCTGCAGAATTTTGATGCTTATAAGGAGGGGTCTCCCTCATTATCCATTACCTCCTCCCTTAACTAAAGGGCAATTCTGTGCCCCTTTAATGCTGTTTCATAAAGTGTGAATTAGGTATGTGAAGTCACTTGTATTTCTCACATAGCTCTGTCTAACAGGTGCAGGGAACCTCCATGGGGACAGGACTTTCTCCTCATCACATGCTCACCTTCCAATGCATGTAGAGCAATGAGAACAGCAAGGTGAGGTGGATTTGGTGCGCTTCTCTTCACTGCCTTCCCTCACTTGTTGATTTCAGTCATACTAAGAATGCCTGAGGGTTAATCTTCTGCATCTTTACTCAAATCCCAGTGGGCCTTACTTAACGGCTCAGGACCGCAATACCTCAAGGACCGCCTCTTTCCATATGAAGCTACCTGGACCCTGAGATCATTTTCTGAGGCCCTCTTTTGTGTGCCTCCTCCTTGAGAGGTCCAGAGGGTGGCAACACGAGAACGGGCCTTCTCTGCAGTGGCTCCCCATCTGTGGAATGCTCTCCCCAGGGAAGTTCGCCTGGTGCCTTCACTATACACCTTTAGGCGCCAGGGGAAAACATTCTTTTTCAACCAGGCCTTTGATTGTTGTGATTTACATACTATGCCCTTTTTAAAAAATGGGGGGGGGTATTGGGTTGATGTTTTTATTTTATTATGTATTTTGTGGTTTTATATCTTGATTTTATTCTGTGAATTGCCCTGAGATCCCTGGGTATAGGGTGGTATATAAATCAATAAATAATAATAATAATACTTCTTCAGTATGTTCAGGATTAACAGTCTAAGAGTGCAATCCTATGCATGATTTCACTGGGGATAGGATTACAGCCTATACCCCCATATGGGCATTCAGGCTCACATTATGTTAACTGCATGAGCCAGCAGAGCAGGACCACACATGTTCATATCATGCCCCATATCAACTCCTTCCTAACGCTGTTCATGCATGGGAGAAGATGTTGGCAGTTGAGCAGCCTTCTGAGTGCTGCTCATTAACTTCCTTTGTGAGCTGAAACCCTGAGACCATTGCATGAGACAAAATGCCCCCAAAGGCTAAGTCTCCCTCAGATCAGAAGAACTGAAGCCAAGTTATGCTACAAAGTGCTGTTGAAACTGACCAAAACCAAAGATGAGGACACTGCGTTTTTTTCTGGATTATACACGCTGTGCATTCTTTAGCTCCAATGAAATGAAGCATCACAATGCATACTATCGAAAGATTGAAAAACTGAATGGCAATGTGCTTTTCACAACCCTCATCTAAATGGGTTTTTACTTGCATGTGGTGATGAGTGAGTGCTGCAAAAAATATAGTCCAAAAAAAAATGCAAGCTATGCAATAAGTAAATACCAAATAGATATGGTTGGGCAGATAGAATAAGATAATCAAATGATTTCTGACAGTCTGAGAACAATGTATGTCAAGGCTTCACTCCAAAAGAAGTTTCTTCAGATAACAATTGTTGCAAAAGCGAGAGAGAAAATATACATTTAAATACAGTTAAACATATGCCTCTGTAGAGTGCAGTAATGCACTTGATTATTTGAAAGAGTCTGTTAGTGCAGTGTATAGCAGCCTGCCTGCTGCTACAGCAGATTTGCATCGGCATTCTGGCAACACTTAGAAGTCAATGGCTGGTCACTTGGCAAACTAGCATTAGGAAGCCCATTGGCCAAAGGACAGTTTTCACAAAGCATGTAGTTACGGGAACAATCAATTAGCCCTATAGTTGGGATCTAGTTTTTCATTCATCCTTAATGTATGGTGGCTCACAAAATGGCTGAACATTTGTTTCAAAGAAGGATGTATTTGCCACTCTTAGTACTATTATACATTCATTGTTTATCTGAAAAATCACCATGAAAGGTGATTTTTAATGTATTTTATGGAGTTCTCCCCCCACCCACCCCTCAGATTCTGGGTTATCACTGCATTCCAAAAAGCAAACAAACAACTATTTATATTTTCGTAAGAGTGCTTTCTCTGCAGTTTTCTCCATAGCAGTACAAACAGCTAATGATTCAAACCATGATTCAGCTTTAAAAACACCTTATCCCTGTACTAAGGCTTTCAGCTTTTCCTTTTGCTGATTTGACAATGGGAGCAGAATGAAAGTGTAATGGTCCTAGGGGTTGCTTGTGCGTAAGCCGGTGCAAACACCTGGCTGGGTTGCCTGAGTGAACCTTTTCTGTCCGGACAGCCACTCACCCGTGGCTGCCTCAATCACTAGCAGAATCCGTCAGTGGGCGTTTCTTAAACTTCTTCCAGCAAAGAAGCTCTTTGACACCTAGTCTCCTACTCTCTCTGCGGGAAAGCCTTCTGTGCAAGGATGGCGTAGGCAGCGGAGGACCCCTACTCTCCCCGCTGGTCCCCGGCAAGGAGCCATGGGACCGCCTCGCCACTTCCCCCGTCTGCCCCCCTTCTCCACTGGTGCTACGCTGATTCTCTTCCCCAGAAGATGGGCTGCTTCTCCCCATCCCGGGACGCTCTCTGGAATCTGTCTGGATTTTGCTCTCTCCCTCACTGATGGCAGTTCCCTGACAGAAAGTTAGCCCAAAAGGCCCTCCCTGTTGGTGACAGCAGTAGTCCCATGTCAATCTCCCTCCCTGGGTTACGCAGGGCATCTCGTCTCTAATGACATTATAATAGGCATCTTCCTATCATACTGCATTTTATATAACTGGCAATCACTGGTGTAGGTGTGCTTCTCTCTGTGTGCAATGTTCCTCAAAACCCTTTTCCCTGCTGCCACCACCTATTCAGTTCTTCTCTCTGGTACTAATGAGCACTATGCCATCCCATCTCCTTCATTGTTTCCTTCTTCTCTTGGACTGCACTGCCCTTAAGCCAAATCAGTACAAGAGCAAGGCTGGGGAGCAATTCTTCCTGATTTCCCTCTGGTACCTTCTAGGAAGAAACATTCCTGCTTAGAAAACATTCCATAGTGATAGTAAGGAGAATTGGCTCTCATTTCCCCTACCCCTACTCTCTGATTTGGCTGCAGAATAATGCCTCAGAATAAGGACAAAGGAAGCAATGGGTTGTATACAATGTAGCACCAAGTAACTTGTTCCATCAGCACAAGGATTTAAGCTTGTGCAATGGAACTTCCCCCAGCTCCACCTCTGCACACACCCGAAATCTAGTTTGGGTTTTCCACCAAACCTCTGAAACAGATTTGGGGAAGGCACGGGGGGAGGGGGGCAGGAGGAAGAGAGTGGGGAGCTCTACTGCACATGTAAATAATTGTGCTAAAGGAGTGAGTGCACTGGATACTGCTCAATGTTTCCTGTTCAAAGAGAAAGGAATAGAAGAAACTTTGAAACAAATGGTACTCATTAAGCAGAGGAACAGTGATCGGTAGCTAAGTGGGCAAAGACCTTTTCCCTGTTCACATTCCCCTCTCAGTCTGCAAATGGTGTGGAGAACTGAGTATTTCAGCTCAGCACTAAAAAATACTGAAAATGAAGCTCTCAGGACAAAGTGTAAGTTGTAGTACATGTTATACATCAGGGGAACTCAACAGTGGACTGCCAAACTCAGCATTGTGGTTTCTGTAACATTTGGTTCCGCTCTGGGTTGCTCTTTCATTCTGTACCCATGAGGTGTTAGGCTTCTCAAAGGAATTACTCCTCTCCACTCTTCTATTAAATCAAAATTAGGCTTGAATAACAAAAAGGCAAGAATAATGCTCAGTAGGGTAAAGCAGGTAAAATAAATAAAAGTAATTGATGGTAAGGAGAAAGCCTGTCAGTAGAGAATAGCTTAATGCATATTGGCTTGGAATACACAAATACTAGAGACTGCTAGAGACTGCAGTTTCCCAGGGCTTCTGGATTCATAGTAAGGAGTCAGGAGCTCCAATAAATTACAGTTCTCCCAAATCCTCATACCTGGAACACACCTGACTATGCTTTTGGATTCTGGAATCTATGGGATTATAGTTTCCTTGGGCTTCTGGCTTGTTGCTGAAGATGCAGCTGCTCTGTAAATTACAATACCCAAACATTGTGTTGTCTATAACGTTCCTGTATGACTTAGTGAGGGATGTAGCAACAAACCTTTCCATTGCCACTAGGTGAGAATCAGTGGAGACAGTCTGAACATCAGGGAGGCTTGGGCTTATTTTATATTTATCCCAGAAATAATGAACTGGAGGAGTTCATATTTTGAATTCAACGTTCACTTCTAACCATTAAGCATGCATGTTTGTGAGAGTATGTGTGAGGGCACACACATCTTTCTGTGTCTACATGTTTCTGTTTTGCCTTTGAATTTAAAACAGATATAAAGCTTACATGAAGTGAAAGATGGATGATCACTTTTCATAGAATGCAAGCATGTGGTCTTTGATGCCAATAGAATAATAAAAGGAAAGATGTACACTCTGTGGCTTGTTAAAACAAAGTGGTAGAATTAAGTGTATTAAAGGCTCATATTGTGAATGTGGAGAGTAGTTCCTCATTTGTTTACTTAAATGTAAAATAAAGCACCCCACAAATTGAATATCTATAGCAAAGCTATGAACCCTGACAATTAATTAAAAACAATCCGCAGAGGAAATAATAAACTACCCAGAGGCACAACGACACTTAACCCCAATTAAACTAACATGCCAGTAAATCAAAGAAGCAAAATAGATGTAATCATTCTAAATTTACTATAGACTTTCCTTACTCTGCATCTGGGTCTCACTTGCCAGGGAAATTATAAAACCACAGCAGAATCTTATGTGTTTACTTGGAAATTAAAGCCCCTCTGTTCTTCTTTAGTAAATGTATTTAGGATTTTCATAAATGCAAGTTGGTCAACAGGATATTGTCAGAACTGCCTCTAAGTGCTCACTCCAGGCATTTTCTCCCACGCTTGTCCATGTTCTGACGTTTTCTCTTTGTGTCTAGAGATCCACTCAAGGTTAATTTCTCTTACACAAAAACAGGAAACTTATAGGTATGTGACGATTTGCAAAAGTCCTTTAGACTGAGGGTGATGAACCTGTAGTTTTCTAGATAAGACTCTGTTTCTGTACATGAATTACCCATTAAGAAAAGAAGCCACAGCCATTAGAAGAGCATTAAAGCTCTTTTTATGAAAACCATGCCTCCCATAAGGCATCACTTAAGGGGAAAAAAATTGTGATAGGCTTATTCATAGTCATAAGATAGCCAAACCTTTCAGAAAAGGCTCAGCTATTGTGTAGGGGATTAGGGATGTGCAAATGTTTTAGACAAATCATGAATTACAAGACTACTATCACTTGAGGGATGATCACTTCACATCTGAACCAAGATGATTCTGGTTTGAAGTGGTCAAACTGAAGGGGACCTGTACAGAAGTATTAGACCCATCTGTAAGTATAATCTGATACACCTTTTTACATCTCATGAGGTTTGTAAGTTCTCAATAAAAAACAAAATGCCAGATAGAGGGACAGAGAGGAGGAGCTAATCATATATCACCTCATCAGTTTGTATTCCCTGCTCTAGCTGGGGGGGGGGGAATCTATCCCCAATCGGATCATCAATTAGCAAGTCAAACAACAACAACAATATTTACATCAAGAGGACCCTCCAGGCTCCCGCCTTCTTTTTGCTGCCACAAATACGTTAGAACTTTCTTAGCTTCTACATCTCTCTCTTCCCAAGTCATCCCACAACATTAGCCAATTTTCTAAGATGAATAGTTAGGATTATACAAGAAATTGTGGCCATGCCATCAGAACTGCATATAGCTGCCTGAAGACATGAGGAAAGCTCTAACCCTATTCCTCCAGAGAGTTGGTGCTCCTTATTACTAGTATAACTGTGCATCCCCCTCAGTTGGCAAGTGCTCTGATTTATCACATTGTAATTGGTAACAGCTCAAGCTGCAGGGCACCAAATTAAACAAAGAAGAAATCTCAGTGAAAATAGGAAGCTGTGTTTTGGCACAAGTGTCAATAGATATTAGGTGCAACTGTGAACAGCAAACAAACAAACCAACAAACCAACAAACCACTAGCTCACTGACTGGGGCTTGATTCTCCACAGTTACAGTTTTTGTTTTTTGTTTTTTAAATGCTTACTACTAAAAACAAAACAAAAAAATCATAAAGGGAGTAAATAAACATAAAACATTTTAGTAGTCATGTTGCAAAAGGATGAAATATCAACATATATTACAAGCAAGCCTCAGATAGAAAATCTAGAAGCTCACCTTGATTCAGACTAAAGTTTCTATCAATATGGGGAAGCCTAGAAAATAGTACGGTACTCCTTTTTTCCTTGTGCCTCTTGGGCATTTCTTGATCAGAGCTAAAAGAGGCTGAACACCACAAGGGCAGAGTAATTCTGTACTCATATTATCCAGTGGAAAGGGGAAGATAGGCTGTCAATACTCTGTTGGAATTTCACTTGTATCCAATACATGTTCAGACTACAAAACCAAACACAACAACATTAAAAGAGCACACATACCACATGTGCTAACACCCACATGCCACCAAGACACAGAGTTAGCCTGTGAGCTCACAACAATGGGGACATGTCCACCCTGCATTGCCACACATAATGCCACAGCACCCCCAATAGCATAGCCAGCAACAACCCTGCTACTGAAGTCTCTAGAGACAGACTTTGCTTTTCTATATTCAAATCATTTCTGTGTGAAAAGTTCCCCTTATGAACTCTATGTCTTCCTCTACCAGTGGGAAGCAGTGAGTGTCCAGTGAAGAGCCCCAGTCAGAAGAGGGCATACAGGACCTTGGACAGCTCCAAGAGGCTCTGCAAGAAGCTAGAACCAACTGAAGCCTTGTGTAGTGTGTAGGCTGACCAGATCTGGAGTATGGTAGGTTCTGCCTCCCTGTAGATACGTCAAAGGTTGTCCTCATCTTATTTTCCACTCTTTGGCTTTTGGGAGCTAGAGGTAATGCAAATATCGCAGGGATGTGTCCTCTGGTCTCAAAGGTCCTAAATGAAGTACCAGGAGCTCAACACCCAAGGAAATAGTCTGAATCTAATCCAAATATAAGTCCTGTGCCACACCTGAAAGGTTTCAGGGGCATGTTGCATGACACAATGGTAGCTTACTGTGTTTGAGTGCTGGATTACCCCACAACCTAAGATCTCTGTCATGAAATCTGTGGGAGAGAAATTTCACGTTGCATGTCTGAGGCTGGTGCAAAGCTGTGCCATCAGTGGGAACAGGGACTAGAGAGGGCTAGGATATGGTGAAATGGGCTCCACCTCTGTGCTGACCATGTCTATCCTGTTCCAGCCATTCTTCTGGTGCATCTTTGCTGCCAGGACCATTCTTCTGACAACATGCTTTGCCAGTGTATTTTAAGTGTTCTGTTGTTGTTGTTTAGTCGTTTAGTCGTGTCCGACTCTTCGTGACCCCATGGACCAGAGAACGCCAGGCACCTCTGTCCTCTACTGCCTCCCGCAGTTTGGTCAAACTCATGCTGGTAGCCTCGAAAACACTATCCAACCATCTCGTCCTCTGTCGCCCCCTTCTCCTTGTGCCCTCCATCTTTCTGTCCTTCCAGTGAGCACTCAGGGTTGATTTCCTTCAGTATGGAGAGGTTTGATCTTCTTGCAGTCCATGGGACTCTCAAGAGTCTCCTCCAGCACCATAATTCAAAAGCATCAATTCTTCAGCGATCAGCCTTCTTTATGATCCAGCTCTCACTTCCATACATCACTACTGGGAAAACCATAGCTTTAACTATACGAACCTTTGTTGGCAAGGTGATGTCTCTACTTCTCAAGATGCTGTCTAGGCCTGTCATTGCCCTTCTCCCAAGAAGCAGGCGTCTTTTAATTTCGTGGCTGCTGTCACCATCTGCAGTGATCATTGAGCCCAAGAAAGTAAAATCTCTCACTACCTCCATTTCTTCCCCTTCTATTTGCCAGGAGGTGATGGGACCAGTGGCCATGATCTTCGTTTTTTTGATGTTGAGCTTCAGACCATATTTTGCGCTCTCCTCTTTCACCCTCATTAAAAGGTTCTTTAATTCCTCCTCACTTTCTGCCATCAAGGTTGTGTCATCTGCATATCTGAGGTTGTTGATATTTCTTCCGGCAATCTTAATTCTGGCTAGGGATTCATTCAGCCCAGCCTTTCGCATGATGAATTCTGCATATAAGTTAAATAAGCAGGGAGACAAAATACAGCCTTGTCGTGCTCCTTTCCCAATTTTGAACCAATCAGTTGTTCCATATCCAGTTCTAACTGTAGCTTCTTGTCCCACATAGAGATTTCTCAGGAGACAGATGAGGTGATCTGGCACTCCCATTTCTTTAAGAACTTGCCATAGTTTGCCGTGGTCGACACAGTCAAAGGCTTTTGCATAGTCAATGAAGCAGAAGTAGATGTCTTTCTGGAACTCTCTAGCTTTCTCCATAATCCAGCGCATGTTTGCAATTTGGTCTCTGGTTCCTCTGCCTCTTCTAAATCCAGCTTGCACTTCTGGGAGTTCTCGGTCCACATACTGCTTGAGCCTTCCTTGTAGAATTTTAAGCATAACCTTGCTAGCGTGTGAAATGAGTGCAATTGTGCGGTAGTTGGAGCATTCTTTGGCACTGCCCTTCTTTGGGATTGGGATGTAGACTGATCTTCTCCAATCTTCTGGCCACTGCTGAGTTTTCCAAACTTGCTGGCATATTGAGTGTAGCACCTTAACAGCATCATCTTTTAAAATTTTAAATAGTTCAGCTGGAATACCGTCACTTCCACTGGCCTTGTTATTTGCAGTGCTTTCTAAGGCCCATTTGACTTCACTCTCCAGGATGTCTGGCTCAAGGTCAGCAACCACACTACCTGGGGTATACGGGACATCCATTTCTTTCTGGTATAATTCCTCTGTGTATTCTTGCCACCTCTTCTTGATGTCTTCTGCTTCTGTTAGGTCCTTTCCACTTTTGTCCTTTATTATGGAAATCTTTGTACGAAATGTTCCTTTCATAACTCCAATTTTCTTGAACAGATCTCTGGTTCTTCCCATTCTATTGCTTTCCTCTATTTCTTTGCATTGCTCGTTTAAGAAGCTCTTCTTGTCTCTCCTTGCTATTCTTTGGAAATCTGCATTCAATTTCCTGTATCTTTCACCATCTCCCTCGCATTTTGCTTGCCTTCTGTCCCCCGCTATTTGTAAGGCCTCATTGGACAGCCACTTTGCTTTCTTGCATTTCCTTTTCATTGGGATGGTTTTCGTTGCTGCCTCCTGTATAATGTTACGAGCCTCCATCCATAGTTCTTCAGGCACTCTGTCCACCAAATCTAAATCCTTAAACCTGTTCCTCACTTCCACTGTGTATTCATAAGGGATTTGACTTAGATTGTATCTTACCGGCCCAGTGGTTTTTCCTACTTTCTTCAGTTTAAGCTTGAATTTTGCTATAAGAAGCTGATGATCTGAGCCACAGTCAGCTCCAGGTCTTGTTTTTGCTGACTGTATAGAGCTTCTCCATCTTTGGCTGCAGAGAATATAATCAATCTGATTTCGATGCTGCCCATCTGGTGATGTCCATGTGTAGAGTCGTCTCTTGTGTTGTTGGAAAAGCGTGTTTGTGATGACCAGCTTGTTCTCTTGACAGAACTCTATTAGCCTTTGCCCTGCTTCGTTTTGATCTCCAAGGCCAAACTTGCCAGTTGTTCCTTTTATCTCTTGACTCCCTACTTTAGCATTCCAATCCCCTATGATGAGAAGAACATCCTTCTTTGGTGTCACTTCTATAAGGTGTTGTAAGTCTTCATAGAATTGGTCAATTTCAGTTTCTTCAGCACCAGTAGTTGGTGCATAAACTTGGATTGCTGTGATGTTAAAAGGTCTGCCTTGGATTCGTATCGAGATCATTCTATCATTTTTGAGATTGCATCCCAGTACAGCCTTCGCCACTCTTTTGTTGACTATGAGGGCCACTCCATTTCTTTTACGGGTTTCTTGCCCACAGTAGTAGATAAGTGTTCTACTGACATATGTGTTCTACTGACATATTATTTGTGGCAGCAGTGTGTATCTGTAGCAGAGCCTCTGTTGACTCCTATTGCCCATAGCTGCTGGCTCTCAAATATGTGTCCTAAGCTGAGAAATCCATCCACATGCTAGAAATGAATGGCAATCTAAAGCAAGGAACACCTCAAGTCATTGACTATGTTGGCTGGGTTTGATTGGAGGTGGAGTCCAAAAACATCTGGTTTCCCACAGGTTTCCCAGCCCTACTTTAAGACAATGTGGCTACTACAATGGGCTTTCACAAAGTATCATTTAGTTTTGATTCCCTATCTATAATAACTCTGCACATTAAAAGTGCCATGTAAGTGATCAAAACTATGTGGCAAATGCAGGGACACCGGTTCCTTGGTATTGATCTCCTCCCACCCCCAAAATGCAATAATTTTCATTAAGATTATTTTAGAGATGGAACAAATGCAGCAGAATAAAGCAGTGACATTCACAAAAATGCAGAGGACAAAGAAAGTACCCAAGTATGCAGAAAACTACTTTCATGCATCTGCCACTGCTAGCATTGAACTATTTTAGTGAATAAATTCTCTTTGACACGCTGGGGCTATTACAGGAAATCTAATAAAACAATTAAGGCAGAGAGGAGATGGTAATAATTTCTCACAAAAGATTGAAAAGAAACAACAGCAACCTTAAGGTGAAAGCAAAAGCTTTCATGCCTGAAACTCATAAGACAAAAGCTCCCAGAAAGTAATTGGGAAACTGAAAAGACAAATGAAAAGAAAGTAGCTGAAAAATGAGGGCATTTAGGCTCCCCCACATAGCAACCAAATGTCAATAAATAAAAGCAGAAACAGATCAACATATTTAGATGGCTGTCAAGGTGCTTTACGTCAGCAGATCCTTCTGTCTTGTGCCAAACCACTGACAGAAATGTTAACATCCATTATCTTACGGTTTATAATCGAAGATGTAAATAGCATGCTACATTACCTGAAAGCTAGTACATTGATTCTAGAGATTTAGGACAATTACGAGGTTGTATAAAACATTAGGAGCATAATATTGAAGCTTTTGTTATTAGACCAGCTTTGAAACAAGAGATATATCAGCTTGGAGCTACAGAATGGCTTTTTCATGCAAACCGAGGAGAAATTCTATTTGGCAAGAAAACAGCCTAAGGAATAAAGCCATTTGCTAATACAAGCCTCTACTTTATCTTGCATTACACAATATATGTCAAAAATGAAGGTCTCATAGACCTACCACTGATGAATAATCTCAGTAATCCGTATGTATCTGCTGCAAATGATTGGAATGAAAAGCATGTTGAGTAATTCTTTCACATAATGGATAGTTTTTGCACAATATAGTTTTCATTCTATTGCAGGGGGTGGGAATGCCCTAATGACAGGAATTTGCACATACTGAGTCTCTAGTTATTTTCTAGAGAGATGTGCCCAACTGTCTAGAAATAAGAACATAGGTTATTGCTTTTGCAGATCGATATTTACACTAAAATGTTTTAACTTGTATGAAACATTCAGATAAGAGTTCAACTTCAGGGAATGTTTTCGAGATGGATGCAGATATATGTACAATGTGAGAACATGGGATAATAATGTGAACTAATTCACCTGAGGGGTAGTGTTAGTTACATGTTTTGAGAAGAAGGTATAAGAAGAATTCAAGAAATCTAAAAGTAGAAGCTGGACTGTGCATGAGCTTTATCTTTAGGTGAGTTATAACCCCTTTTATGTACCACTTGCATGTGCCAATACTGAGAAGCAGGAGCTCTGTTTATGGCCTAACCTGCAGAATCAAGCATGCCTGGTTCCACCTCTAGATGTCCTCATATTAGCTTAACCATCTTCCACGTGTTCTGGGCACTGACATGATCGACTGCTTCAGTCATGTGCAAGCCTAAATGTGAGCAGCTGCATTCCCCTTGAGAACTGGTGCCAGTCAGTGTAGACAATAACAATGGTCTAAGGCAGCTTCTTATATTCCTGTGTTTGAAGGTCCGCCCCCTCCCTCCCCCAGATGATCACCTTAACACATGGATGTCTAGTGGTGAAGCCAGACTATGGAGCTGATGTCAGAGGCAGGGGAGGGGATGGACCCCCTTCTCTGTGCTGTGATGTCCCTTCATGTGAGTAGCATGTGGAAAGCTTTACTTGTGGGAAGAATCACAGTGAACCTCTTTTCTTTTTCATTTGCAGATCTGATCAAGAGCTTCCCATGGCAGCACATATTTATGTAAGGAAATAATGTCAGAAATCAGATAGGCATGGAGTAATTCCAAAAGATGATATTGTCATACATATAAACAAGACTCAGAAACGAGGTGCCTACAGCTGTATCCAATGCACAAAGTTGTTGAGTGGCTGTCTCTGTTGTATTGTTGTGCATGTCTTACATAAGTAAACCCATTTTGTGTATCCCTCCACATCTGAGTTCTTAAGATCCTTAATGTTGGCTGATTGTTAGTATTTGCTAATGATAACAAATGATTCAGGATAGTTAAAATGTTAATTCACTAATTGACTGAACTTCTCTGGGTCAATTAAACTTAGGACCCTGATTAATCAGGCACTGCCCCCCCCCCAGCTAACCTGATGATTTAGTACTCTCTCTTCCTAGGGAGAAGAGTCAGCAACAGATATAGAACTTTTTCTTACCATGTATGGTCTAACATTATTTACTTCTGATTTAAACCTACATAACCCCCCCCAATGCAATACATGTTTCCAATTTTAAACAGCTGTAAGTACAATTGAGGATTAAGGTGTCTAATAGGACTCAACAAGAATGCCAGATGTTGTTTGAGGGGAAAGTATAAATAACTCATTGTAAATATGCTGGTTGTGTTTGGACAAGAGCAAGCCTTGGGTTTATAGTCTCCCCTTTCCCCCTTCACTGTGGCCAATTGAAAATAGAAGTGGAAGTTTCCAAACTCCACCCCATGGCTTTCTGAGGAAACTGGGAAGACATATAGGTCCAGCCTCATTTATGTAACACTGAACTATAGTTTAGCACTGGGTCCAAACAGGACATGTATGAAATAACAAATTGCTTATTGAGATGATGATGATGATGATAGATAGATAGATAGATAGATAGATGATAGATAGATGATAGATAGATGATAGATAGATAGATATAGATGATAGATAGATAGATAGATAGATAGATGATAGATAGATATGTGTGTATAATCTCACACCATGTGAATGGATGTACCATTGATAAAACTAAAGCAGTTCAAACTTCAATGATTTGCTGCCTATGATTTCAGAAAGATAGTCAATTCTGTTTATTCCATTTAACAAATTTCAGGCAAGCCTGAAGTTTTGTCATTAGGGCTTTCAATTTAAGTTTTTAAGTAAAAGACTTAGAAAAGAACAAATGTTTTGTGAGAATGGCCTGTTCAAGGTACTAAAGATACATCTCATCTACTTTCCCCCACTTAAATAACCCTTCATTTTGAAAGTCAGGAAACAAGTATTCATGTTCTGAAATAGTGGATACAAAGATAGTAAGAACCAAAGTGATATGTTCTGAGGAAGTAGTTCTGAGGAACAGTAGCAGAGAAGTGTGGGGAGGCAGCCATTTTAAGATGTGTTTTATAGTAAGAGCTGTGTAGCATTAATTAGTTTTCTTTGTTACACACCTCACTTCAGAGAAGCAAACATTACACGTAAGACAGCAGCCAAGTAGACGAGGGTGAAGAAGTACCAGCGGTAGATGGACAGTTCCAGAACAGCAGCTGTACATGTGTAGTCCATTGCTTTTACAAGCTATACAGTTCAGCAGCAATTGCAAACTAGCATTTCTAGAGGTTGCAGGAGCTGTAGACAGCAATGTCAAATGCAATTTCAGTAAAAATCAGATTCAATTGAAATTTGATTTTGTGCTGAAATTCTATTTCATAATGACATTCCTTCACAGCAACTTTATTTCATTTCTTAAAACTGCAATAACTGTGGTAGAAAGCTATTTATTAGGCCACCACTCCTATTATCACAGCAAAATGAACACAGTATTATTGAAGTTTGAGACTACAAATATGTCTCTGTGTGTTTTTAAATCACTTGAATCTGCCTTGAGTGAGTTCCAGGCCTTGTACCTCTGGAGAGCAGCACACAATCTCTACAGAGGGAAGATAAAGAAGTGTATATTTTACCAGAGGGGAAAAAAGATAACACAAAAGCAAAGTATAATATGCCATTGAAAATAAATTTTAATCCCCCCCCCCACTGCAAGCCATAGAGATGATAGGAAAATAGGAAGCCTCAATAAGATGAAATTATATTGTTAGGACACAGATACCCCAAAGAGTGTGTGCACACATGTACTGAAGGTCTTTTCCAAGAGAGGATTTATCACAAAGAGAGAGAAAAGAGGGGAGGGGGCCTCTGTATGTATCTCTGCAACTGAAATGGGAATATGGAACCAAAGTGAAACAAACAGAAATTACCTGCAAATTTTACCCCCGTGTTACCCCCCAATTTTGAAAACTGGGATACAATTCCTCTCCCCTCAGAACTAAATAGGAGGTGCAAGTTGCTCTTAACACAGAGAAAGATACACACACCCTCAATCAGATCCCAGAACAATAGGCAGGCATTTTTCTAACAATTACATACTCTCCAAGAATGCACAGAACAGCTGCAGTTCCAACTCTTACAATCTTTCTGGAAATGTTTGTGGGGACAGAAATGAAGCGGTGTACTTGAAATCTATATTTAGAGAACAAAATAAGAATTAACTAAGCATACAAACAGAAGACTCTCTTCTGGGAACTAGGAATACAAACAGAAGCCTCTCTTCCTCATCTGTCAATGGCCTTAATCTGGTTTAGGGTCCCCTACATTTTTTAAAAAATTAAAGGCAGGCAAATGTGAACGTGCCTTTAATATCAAGGTTTGGCCTTGAGAAGTGGAAGGGCTTGTGAAGTCAGTACTAGCAACTTTAGAGTCTCTGATTGCAACACTAACCATGCCTTTTAAAATGGCAGAATTAGGAGGAAATAGAGACAGCAATATACCAAATGCAGAAAAAGGGATGTCCTCTGGGAAATGATAATTATTTAACACTGGAAAAGCACCCAAAATGCTATGACTGTGGTACATTTCCCCTGTGTTACAGAGATTTACCTGGCTTCAACTGGAATTTGGATCTTTAGTGTTGCTGGTCCCATGATGTGGGACACTCTTTGAGCACAAATTAGGCAGGCACCCTCACTTTTGACTATCAGGCATTTCCTGGAAACAGGCCTGTTTAGTTGTTAAAATCCTCTTCAGTAGCCAGCCATTTTAATGATTGTTTTGCACTGCTTTACATTCCTTGATGTTTTGTGAGGGGGTGGTGTATAAATACTTTTATAAATGAAAAGATAATGAATATAAACTGGTTGATGGCCAATTGGCCCTTAGCTGCTCATACCACAGGTTGTGCCACTGAGATGTGTGTTATGTTAAGAACTGTTTCTTGCCCAGTAAATTTAGTTATTGGCATCCTGGTCCAAAACAAATTCATCTGGAATGTTGCCATGTCAAAATAAGCCAAAAATGGTTGTTTCTGAATTATCCTCAGTACGTCATGTGCTTACATAGAGGATTTTCAAGGTTTATTTTGTATCTTCTCATCTTCTATTCCAATTTAAAATCAATTTAACAGTAAATGAACTAGGTGATGACTGATTAATTGAACTTCTTGGATTAAGATGGTGATATCCTTTTTTGTATTTTTTTCATGACACAATAATTTATTGTCAATAAACCGGATCTTTAACTATGCATGTTAACTTCTTACCGAAAGGCTCATCAATAATAGGTGTTGTATCTCAAAATAGCTGCTCATGTTTTAGTTAAATGAAGCTACTAAAATATTATTTTCCCAGGGCTCCAATTGCATAAAATGTTATTGCTAGGAATATAAACCAAGCCTATAATTTTTTTTACAAGTGCATTTATAAAAATGAGTAAACACAGAACAAAGCAACATTTTCCTCTTGACTCATTGCAGCAAAATGCTGTGACTTATGGTGTCAAAAAATGAATGAATATTCATTAACCCCACATATTATATTCTCTGCTATCAAAAAAGAGGTCGTTCCCCATTTTCTTTATTATTCACTGACTTCAGTACAAATAAAAGGTGCCATCCATCCCACTGTTTATCTGAAAGTTGCAATGCTGTCTAGTCAAAGCCAGTGGATGACTGTAGGCCCTTGCAGACCCTGAGTGCTATTCAATGAAGTCAATATGCAGAGTAGACCAATTAAAACCCATGGGCCAGATAAGCCCATTTGTTTCAATGGGTCCATTGTGAGTATGACTCATGTTGGCTATCACTACCTATTAGAGAAACAGTTTTCTCTCATTCTCTACTACCATAAAAAAAGAGAAACCAACCAACTTGTTGAAAAGAATGTCACAAACCTTGGTTCCTTGTTCATGTTTAAGGAAAACATGTTGACAGTTGTTTAAAAACTTTTGACAAGACTACTGAAATTCCACTTGAAACTTCTACTAACCCTTTGGAAACCAGCTATTAATTTTGCTGTGTCTAGACCAGAGTGGAAAATTGTGTCCACGTATGAACTTTTGACATACATCAGTTTTCAGCTACCAAACAATACAGCAATTTCTGGCTACAGGAGCCAACGGTACTATTAGGCAGAGTGAGGAAGCCATCTCAGAGCTGTTGGAGGAATGGTGGGTAAGAATGAATTTTCTGACAAAATTGATGTTGAGCATATCCTACAGATTTTTTTTATAACTCTTGTCTTGACAAGAAGTGAGCTCTTTATTTTCTACAAGTTATTCAGAAAACTAAATGATTTAAATTTTAATTTTACTTTCTGAAAATGTCAGGTAATGCTAAATAATCATCATAAATAATAAAAATATTATTAATAGATAATATAATGGCAAGTACCTGGCAATCATTTTAATTGATTTCTATGCAATTTTACATATATTTTATTTACCAAGCCAAACAACATTATATTAATTAAACCACCAGACTGGGTGCAAGGACAGTTCCACATAGAGCACATTGCCATTATCCACCCTCAAGGTTACTAATGCATGGAGTACAGTGACTGCCATTATGTGCTGCCTCTCTCGCACCTCAGTTTTAAAGCAATATATTACTGAAGTGTTTAGCCTTTTCTGGACAGATTCACAGCTTTGAGGTTCTTTTGTCTTTGGTGCTTTCTGGGGCAGAATATACCAGGTGCACCTGCCGCATCTCTTCCTAGACAGATCATGGTTATCCACACTCTCATAACACCTTATTTAAACCATTGTACATGGTATGGGCAGGAAATAAATAAATAAATAAATAAATAAATAAATAAATAAATAAATAAATAAATAAATCAGGCTGCAGGAGAGGGAGAGAGAGAGAGAGAGATGGGACTCCAGGACATCTCCATCATCTCAGCTGAAAGACCAACAACCTTTGACTCCTCCTCTCCTAGAAATCATTCAGTTCCAGCTGGCCAATGCAGGAACTCTGTTATTAAGGAATACTGGCTGTGTTAGCTCTTGTGTTCATTCTTTTCCTCTTCCCTTCCAACCCCTTTTCCTTTTAAGTCATATCTTTTAGAATGTAAATTGGAGGGCAGGGATGGTCTTCTCACTGACATTTGTAATCTGCTTTGGGAACACATTTTATTCCCCACCCCCTTCCTGAAGAGGATGAAAATGCTTTAAATAATCACTAAATTAGATTGAAAGGGAACACATCTCATCAGTTTTGAAACAAGTGCCCTTGCTACTGGTAAGTTTAGGAAAACAGTTCAAAGTGCCAGACATTCCCTTGAAAGCCTTAAATGGATTGGAACTTTAGTACCTGAAAGACTGCCTTCTCATACATGAAAATGACTATTAACATCACCCTAACAGCTCCTCTGGGACGCAGGTGGCGCTGTGGGTTAAACCACAGAGCCTAGGGCTTGCCAATCAGAAGGTCAGCGGTTTGAATCCCCACAATGGGGTGAGCTCCCGTTGCTCGGTCCCTGCTCCTGCCAACCTAGCAGTTCAAAAGCACGTCAAAGTGCAAGTAGATAAATAGGGACCACTCCGGCGGGAAGGTAAACAGCATTTCCATGCGCTGCTCTGGTTTGCTTAGTCATGCGGGCCACATGACCTGGAAGCTGTACGTCGGCTCCCTCGACCAGTAAAGCGAGATGAGCACCACAACCCCAGAGTCGGCCACGACGGGACCTAATGTTCAGGGGTCCCTTTACCTTTACCTTTTAACAGCTCCTCTAGATGAGGTGGTCAGTCATCAGGAATAGGTGCTAGTTATGAAATGCTCTTCCATAACTAGCACCTATGGAATGCCAGGACTGCTGCCTTTAAAAAAATTTTTGCACCATATAAAGACATTTTTATTTGTCCATGCATTTTAGTTTTTTGGTTTTTTTTTTAAGAAAGGGAGTCTTTTTCTTTATTTGTATGGTGAGGGTGTTTTTGCTCTTTTGTGTGGATCTTATTGTTGTTGCTATGTATTTAATCTTGTCAGTTGCAATAAATATAGAATATTGTAACAAATAATTAAACATTTCCCTTCTTACGCCCGCAAAAAGTACTTTACTTAATCAAATGCTGGAGTCAAATAGACCCCAATTTAATCATTTTTTAAAAACCACCAATGACTCACAATTCTATTTTTACATTCAATTGACTGAGCATTATTGACAGCACAGGAACACATCTACAGGGGAATGCTTGGATCTGCCAGCTAGGATCTCTCAGTATTAATCCTTGTGGGAGCGGGGAGTCTGATAGAACTTAAATGTCTTTTCCATGCGATTCCCTCCTTCCCCTCCCCCAACTCTTCTGGTGCAATAAAGTCCATCTAATTTTATCTGCTGCATCAACACAAAATGTAGCTATTGTGTAATTAAATGAGACCTGCTACCCCCAAGCTGGTTCACTGAAAATATTCATCACAGAAAAACAGTGACCATATTTTGTATTTATTGCATTTATAGCCCACAATTTCCTCCAGTGTGATCAAGATGTTGTACATAGTTCTCTCCCTCCTCAAGACATCCTCAAAACAACCCTGTAAGGTAGGTTAGGATGAGGAAAAGTGACTGGCCCAAGGTCACCCAATGACCTTCATGGCTGAATGGGGAATTGAACCCTGGTACCCCAGGTCATGCAGCATGCTGAAGAACAAAGTATCTCAAAAAGGAATGTGAGAACTATTCCTTAGCAACTTATGTCCTCAGAAGAGGAAATGAAAGAGAAATTCAGAGGCAACTTTCATTTCTCCCTCTAAAGTTTTTGGTAAGTTGGAGTTGCATACTCTATGGAGAATTTGATGATTTCCCCTAAGAATCTTGGCAGCACAGCTGTTTTTCATTCCTGTGATATATCTATCACATCTCTGGGTCTTTTAAGACACTTTCAGGTGACAGGAAGCTGACTGTGAGATGAACATTTAATCTAATTTCTCTGCTATTAGGACATTGCATCAATGTGACCCACTGTCTAGGTCATCACATCTCAGTTCATGTACTGTAGGACGGAACAAAGAGTACCTCATCTTGTTATTCTTTTTTTCTTTCTTGTGCTCCTCATCTGTGTACTGCTAAGCTCCCACTGTTTTGGCCTGGACAGATTTGCAGTGCTTTATTTCAGAATGCCCTAATCATTTATGGTTCAAATTTGATGCTTGACAGAAGAGGTGAAGCCAAATCCTGCTCTTTGCCTTCTTCGTTGTGGTTCAGCTGAGGAACTTAATACATGCATGCATACAGGGTGGGGTGGGGGGTAGAATGTAGGGCTGAGAGCTTCCTGGTTTACTGACATACCATAATGTATGTAGGGAATCTGTGCTAAAACTATTCCATGTTGTGGACCAGGAAAAAAAATCCATATGCTTTAAGAGGGATAATGGCTACAATTATGGGAATGTAGCTACACTGCATGCTTTATTTTGCTTACATGTGTCTGTTGAATTTTTAATTTTTGTTTCCTGGTTTGTCATTCAAAGCAGAAAATTGAACAGGCTGCCATTGCACCATGTGCAGGGCTGGATCCCAGCTCCATTTTCATTTGGCATGGCCTTCCCAATAAGGTCAGAGATGGTACAGGAGACTTCTTGGTTTGCACACCATATCTTCCAGATTGTTTTATATTGCATCTTAATATATTTTTGTGTAGTTGTTTCTTGCCTCATGAGCTGACCATGGTACTGTGGTTCTGGCCTGGCTACATAAATGCAGAAAATAAATAGAGGGACAGATAGAGATACACTTTAGTATACTTCTCACCATGGTTTAATGTCAGGATTTAGCTCAAACAGTTGTATAGGGCTTTGTGAATTAACACACCATCCAGAATGCAGCCAACTGTAGAACGCTGAGAGTTGAATCTATTGCTCCACCTACTTTGGCATCTGACACCCCCACCCTGCTGTAATGCAACCTTCAGATGGTTGCTTATGATAGAATACAGCCCCGCAGAGCTGAAAAGGGCATTTAATTCCTGTTTTACAATCATGAAGGCAAGTAATAATAGAACTTCTCACTGACACAAGAGAGTTGTGCACTAGGAGGTGTGCTGGGAATTGTAAGTGACAAGATTACTAGTCTGTAGGCAAGCAGGTATGCAGACAGGCAAGTGGAGATAGGCAGTCTGAGAGCAGTTCAAGGGCAGAGTTAGCAGAATATACCTATTAGGCATTTGTGTCACCTGTTCTTTACTTAATTGGGAGATGCACTCTGGTCACCTGCAGAGACAGTATGTCACAGCCACCAACTAGCAAACAGCTACAGGAGCAAAGAAAGTAAGATTCCCAATTTTCATTCCTTAGCATCCCTTGTTCAACAGCTGAACTGTCTTGAAGCATTTTTTGAAGCACTGGTGAAGCCACAGGCTTTGTCAGGGTGCTGACCATGGTGCTGAAACAACTAACTGCATACATCGTTTTTCATTAAACAGTAGATGCTCAATATTTTCCTATAAGGCCTATTTTCCTATAAGACGGTTCTCTTATAATGGCAATGGTGCCCACCAGAGAGGTGCTGGAACTGAGTTCCAGTGAGTTCCTGCTGGGAAAAAAGCCATTGCCATTATCAAAGAACAAGGGAGGTGTTCCTCGTGAGTTCCAGCACCTCTTTTTCTAGAAAAATAGCACTGCTAGAAGGTGACATAAAAATATTTTAAATAAAAAAGATAGCAACTCTTTCTCATTATGTCTACCCCCTCCCTAATCTGGGCTCACAACACATCCTCTGGTAGGGTAACCATTTAACTTGTTGATTTTTTGATCCTATTTGCCTTCTTTCATCTAAGAACTGTACAGAGTTCTCCATCATCCTCCATTTTATCATCACAACAACCCTATGAGGTTAGGCTGAGTAAAAAATGACAGGCCCAAATTCACAAAGTGAGATATATTTGCTACGCAGGGGTGTGGAACTAGGTATCCTTGGTTCAACACTTCAAAGCCACCAGCTCTCCTTATAGAATAACAATGCACATCTCTTCCTTGCATCTAACTAAATCTTAAAAAAACACGTTTGACTCTATGCTAGAGTGCCTATGAGGGTGGAGCTACTTGTTTTGAGATAGACACAGAATTCCAACTTCACGTTTGTTTTGTGATGCTGTTATGGTTGCTGGAGGTAGGGATAAATAGAAAGACAGAGAGGTGAAGGAGGTGGCATGTCTCAAACAGTGATCTACATTGTTAAATCCAGTGCTTTTTTCTGGGGAGATGCAGGGGTACGCATACCCCTAAACATTTTGTGAATTTAGTTTTGGCCTCATTGAGGGGCAGCATTACAATATGAGTCGGAAAATGAGACTACCCTTAAATATTTTTTTAGAAAAAAGGACTGGTTAGATCTACGCCTACACAGTTAGGTGGCAATATGCACTGAGGCTGTAGATTTTGCATTGTACAAACTTGTTTCAACAGGAAGGAGAAGACTAAAGTTTGAGAATCACCCAAATCATTTTAATGCTATATTGTTCAATGGGTATATTTGTATAAAGGCAAATCAGTCAATGTCTCGGTTTGTAGTACAGTATATGGAAATTTCTCAAAGGCATCCTTTCACGAACTTACAAATGCTAGGCATTTCTGTGTCATGATACGATTTCCCTCCTCCATATTGCCATGCATGTGGCATCTCTCCTTTGGAAATTCAGGACTGCGTTTTGTAATTAAATGTTATAATCTCCAGGACAGAAGTGGTACAGTTGTGGATTAATTAATTGATTATCATCCCGAGAAAACATATGGGGAGACTCTTTTGCCACCTTTTCCCACAGCAAGGAGAAACGTGCACCTCAGGGCTCATTGCCATGCACTCTTTGAGGCTCAGGTGTGCTTAAAATATTGTCTCCCACTCACCCGCAACAGGAATCCAGGCTCTGCTGGTTTCCTAATTATCCCTGCAGCTGATGCTGTTCCATGTGGTCCTCATGATGCAGCTAATGATATCAGCATAGAGATAGCTGAAAGGTGATAGTGCTGTTTGGTTATCAGAAGCTCCTTCCTATACCTCTGCCTTGATATTAAAACACTGAACCACAAGGATAGCTATGTGACAGCAGCATGAATCACACCACTGCAGATCAAATGCCACAGAGCTTTTACATCACTGGACATCAGGAGAAACACAGTGCTTGTCAGTGGAGGCAGTTCACACATTTATCTGCAAGTTACTAGGACTTAGATCCTGAGGTTGCCTCCAGGCTGTCAGTATTTTTCAGAAGGGATTCAAGCACATACCTAAATCTGGGTTTGCACAATTAAAGTGGATTAAAGTGCTTTGTTGCCCCAGCATGACAAATCCTTTAAAATATATATATATATATATATGTCTTTTTGCTATTAGAAATGTGACAAGGAAATGCACTAAAAAGTGTGGGGTGAATGAATGATTAATGATAGGACCACACAAGCATATCAGGATGAATGCTCAAAAATGATCAGCTGTAGTCCAATCTGATCTTTGCAAGAAAAGCAGGATGAGTGCTGAATAGAAAGGTAATCTGAAGCTCTAAGTCGGGCATAGGCTGACTACAACTCCCATCATCCCTGACCACTGGTCCTGTTAGCTAGAATTGATGGGAGTTGCAGTCCCAAAACATCTGGAGGGGCGGGTTTGTCTATGCCTGCTCTAAATTGTTATTCCCTTCAGGAATGCATCCCCCCCCAATCCTCCCTCCCCTTGAAGCCTCTGGTACCACTTCCCACACTATTCCATGGGATCCTCCCACCCATTGAAGCAGATTTTCAGGCAGCATTGGGTTCTTTGGGCGGAAAGAGGGAATTGGCAGTAATCCTCTCTCTCTCTCTCTCTCTCTCTCTCTCTCTCTCTCTCTCTCTCTCAACTCCAATGGATGCATCCCATGAGCAGAAACTCACAGGAAGTTAGGATCCAAACTCAACTATGAACTTTACCTCCGTGTAAGAACCAGCTGCTGTCTGGTGTTCATTTATGCCTGAAGGAATTTGAGTCTTTCTGCTATTTCTTTGCTCTGCTTGCCAACAAGTATGATTTCACCAAAATGTTTCTCTATAACTTGGCACAATGTCCAAACATTACAACTGCATTGCCTTTATAGGAATATGGCAAAGATCTTGAATATTAAAAGAATGCTTTTGCAACAAATAAATATGCTCATAGATTAGCAAAAAAGCTTTTATAATTTTCCACGCTTATTGGGAATGTGAAAATTCTAAAGCTATTTGAGCATTAAATATTGTTCTGAGGCCTGAGGCTTACAAACATTATTTATATTATGTAGCCTTCTGGTAGACAAATCAACCCTAAGATAAATTTGCGCTCCATTTTGCTTTCCCCTCCCAACTTTCTAGCACTGCATTTTTTAACACTAGATTTGTTCCATAATGAACCTTTGTAAAATAGGTTAAGC
The DNA here is from genome assembly GCF_964234715.1 of Podarcis melisellensis. Lineage (NCBI taxonomy): Eukaryota > Metazoa > Chordata > Lepidosauria > Squamata > Lacertidae > Podarcis > Podarcis melisellensis. The sequence continues at coordinate 39,773,229 of NC_138539.1, read as the reverse complement.
TCAAAGATAATAAATTGCAAAGTGCTTTTTGAATATCACTTGAGTTCAGGAAGCTGTTACTTGATGCCCTTTGTGGTGACAATGGGTAGTGGTAACTGGTACCACCTTAGGCTGATGTGCTAGCTGTGTCCTCTGCTGCATAAAAACAATATAGCCATTGTCACATATGCCATGATAACTGCAATTCACCCTTTGAAAAACTATAGCTGGTCCAGAATGCAACAGCAAGAAGTTTGTCAAGAAGGACATATCACTGCAATGAAAATATGAGAGGATCCATGTGTATTGGCGTTCCACCAGTTTTTGAAGACACAAATCTCTTCAACCAAGTCCTTTGTTTTAGTGATGGTGGTGTTTTAATAGGCTTGCTTTAGTGTGCATTTTAATTATGAACCTTTATATTTTAATAGGATCATGTTGTTGCATATGTTTATTATGGGGTAATTTTTTTTAAAAAAGCAACAACTTAATCTTAACAATGTAATGTAATTAATTATTGTTTTTTTTAAAAAAATTATTAAAGTTTTCTTGGTTTACAAAGGTATACACAATGTCTCTTTTTTCAAGTTACATTTTCCATCGGTTTAATAATATTGTGTCAGTTGCACGGCTCCCTCGCAGTAGGCACCATGGACCAATTCAGTGGGCTCAATGATCTTGGGAGCAGGAAAGCCAAGAACTGCCTTCTCTCATATGAACAATCTTTTGAACTCATTCTCTCAGATAATCTTAGAGGCCCTGCTTTTATCTTTGCCTATCACAAGGTGGGAGGTTTCGCAACAGTTAGACTTTGGCTTTGCACTTCTCTGAATGTTTGCAAAGTGCTTTTTGAATGTGTGCACTGTCTTACGGTATTTGAAGGTAGTCCAAGGGCTGCCTTTTTAGTTTTCAAGTTAAAAAAAAGAGAAGAAAGCAGGTAGAGAGCCCAATTGCTACTGTGAGTATATTCAAAATAGGGCTGCAAATGTCACTGGGACCATGAGATGCCCCTATCAGCTCACTAGAAACACAAACTAACAACCACACAGGGTATTTCCAGATGGCATGTTCACGGAGCAATCGTGAAATATTTGTGAGGCAGTTAGGTGTTATTGCACCAAAGCAAGTGTTATTCCACACTTTCCAGGGCATTTTTGGATCAGTTTATTTATTGCAAAAAAGTCAAATCCTTTAGGGGAGCATGTTTGTTGTGAAAGACCACCCAATATAATTATGCAATCTGAATTTGCCATTAAGGGATTGAATACAACTCTACAATAACAGTCTGCAAGTATCTGTAGTCAACTAAAACACACCAGGTTGAATCCAGACTAAGCATATTACATTTAGATCCTACTGAAATTAATGACATGCCTTCACTTAAGTCCCATTCTTTTCAGTGGTGACTAAGCTCAACTAACTTAGTCCGGGTTTTGTTTCCTCTGGAAGGAGTTTGCTGGAAGCTTACGGCGTTTAGGAATATGTCTTCTTTATCTGCATAGGTGGAGGCACAGCTTAACACTCAGCCAGTTCTACTGCCCCACACCAGATCTCCAGAAATAACCCCCTCCCAAAGAAAGGCCAATTCTCCTGGCCTCTTTCTTTGTGTATTTCTTGAAAATGGAGTCTGTCTCCAGTATTTCTATTGTTCTTCCACTCATACTGGTGAGTGATTGATAAAGTTGAGTCATCTTCTGAAGCAACTTCTCTCTTCTATTCTGCAGCACTGCTTCGTACCCATTTTCACCTTCACCTCCATGCCAATGCCTCCTCCCTCCTTTTGTGCAAACTGCCTTGCACACAAAGCACTCCAGTAGTAATCTCCTGCTTTGTCCTCCTCCTACATATTACAATTGCTAAGCACTCTTTTTCGCCTCCAATGAAAAGCACCCTTTTTACCTTCAGCCCTCCATTGAGGGCTATGTGATGACTGCCTTACACTCGTATGTGTATAGGTAGATAATTCTCACTGATAATCAATCTATTCCTATCCAAGGAGAGGGCATGTGACTTGGGGAGAGTTCTGAGAGTCAGACAGAAAGGCCTGAAGGGCAACTCTGAGCTCCTGTACTTATGGTTCTCCATCTCTAAAGTAAGGGGTCTGAACCTTAGAGACCTTGATGGTAAGCTATTTTTGCTCCATTCTTTTTGAATCATGTGCAACAATCAGTGAATATTACCGATGACAGTCTTATCTGAAGTGGTTTCAATGTGAAACATTTCTCAAAGCCACTGTTTTCAGAAACAACCTCAGAGCCTGACCCTTTCTTTATTGCCTTCAAGTTCTGTGTTTGCTGAAAAATCACACTGCTGCTGCCATTAAGATTATGAAACATTGACTTACATGTGAGTTGTCAACACTCTTGATTGAAGGAGTTAAAAAAAAGATGGGGGTGGGAGAACTGCACCTTTCTAATACATGCAGTGGATTTCTTAAGTTGACACATGACCATCCTTGTCAGCAGTTCTTTGATTCACAGTTTGATATGTCAGTGACAAGAGTCCCAAAAGCTTCTGGCAGCTTTTCTTGTGCCCAAAGGCTTAGTCATTTTGGAGGCATACTTCTCCCACTATAAGCTTTCATTGTCTGTCCTTTCTCACATGCTGGGATCTACAATGGAGAGCAGTTCTTATGTATGACTTATTTGTTGCTGTTGTTGTTTAGTCATTTAGTCATGTCCGACTCTTCATGACCCCATGGACCAGAGCACGCCAGGCACTCCTGTCTTCCACTGCCTCCCGCAGTTTGGTCAGACTCATGTTCATAGCTTCGAGAACACTGTCCAACCATCTCGTCCTCTGTCGTCCCCTTCTTCTTGCGCCCTCAATCTTTCCCAACATCAGGGTCTTTCCCAACATCAGGGTCTTTTACTTATTTGTAGGGTCAGGCTAAAATTCCTCCCTACCTCCACCTCCAGTTTCCCAAAAGTATTCTATTCCTGAAAAAAGGACCCATTTTCTAGTATTGCTTTCTTGGGATGGGCAGAAATCTCTGAATTTATTTATTTTTTTTGAAGGGCAATACTGCCAACCTTACTTAACCTTGGAGGTGGCTGAAGATTACCCCATCCTCACCATTTTAATGGCTCATTATGGCATGAAGATGTCTTCACAGCCTCCTGCTGGCTGAACGTCCTGTAATGCCTTGGGGGTGTGTGATGTGATGTGAGGTTGCTTTGCTCCAACAACATTCTAGGAAGTGCCATCAAGAGACTCTTGTGCCACTTCCCACTGACCAGATTTCCCAGAATGCTTTAGGAGCAATGAGATATGATGCAGCACTGCAGAGCACTATGCCAAGGCTATCTCTGCCCAATAAAATCAAAGCTGGGAAAAGGTATTCTGAGCCATTAAGCACACCTAGGCTTCAAATGACAATGATGAGATATACCTAGTTCTTTTATGAAAAGCACATCCCCCTCTGGAACCACTTCAACATCTTGCCTCCTTGTCATGATTCAATATCAATTTATTGCCCCTCATCCAGTCCACTACAGTGTCCAGATTCCAGTTCAGTAGCTCCATAGTTATATCTGACTTAGCTATCAAAGAAGTAGAGCTGAGTGTCTTCAGCATATTGATCCAAATCCTGGAATGATTTCAGTCACCACTTCATACACTGTATGGAGGATCAAAGGGAACTTGCAGTATCTCAGAGCAGGGCTCTCCAGTACTGCTTTCTGAAACCAACACTATAGATAGGACTGGAACTACAGTATCACTATGCCCCTGCTGTCCATATCCCACAGAGTGTTGGTTTGATTGTATACTAGAATACAGTAAAATAAAAGGAGAATTCCCTGGATGACTAGATCCAGGTTTGGGGCAAGTACTCTTTGGTGAGAAAGCTTCAGCAGAGATTTAAAATAAAAAAGCATGCAACAAAGTAAAGCATGGAAATACAGTCTGTTAGACCTTTAAAATATCCCCTTCAAAGTCGCTTCCAGAGTTCCCTACTTCCCCTAGCATAGAAAAAGACCACATGACTGGTAAGTTAAAAATAGTTTCCCAACAAACTTTTCAAATTCATGCAATTTTCCATTTTGTTGTTGTTGTGTAGTCGTTTAGTTGTGTCCGACTCGTGACCCCATGGACCAGAGCACGCCAGGCACTCCTGTCTTCCACTGCCTCCCGCAGTTTGGTCAAACTCATGCAATTTTCCACACAGAGGCTAGAAAAGGCAGGCAGTATAACGCAGGTTCCAAAGTGGAGACAGTTTCTAAATTATTTATATAGAAACACAAATATGGCTTGCTAAAGCCACAGTCTAAGTCTGGAGCATCAAGCTGAGACATCCTTACTGGTAGGTTCACATAGTAGGAGGAAAGAGAATGGAGAGTTTGGTAACTCTTCCTCTCAAAGTGAGAGGGTATGACCTAGCTAAGCCTGACAGTACAGCTTACTCTGTGATCTTAACCCCTTCATGAATTAATTAGATCATTGGTTAAATCAGGCTGATTTATCCCACACAGAGCTGGTTCTGTAGGATATCATGGCTGAAGGTTTCAAAAGCTACTGACAGATCAAAGTGAATCAACAGCCCTGAACTTAATCCATGTTGAAACAGATATGGCTGTGCTATTTGGAAGTGGGTTAAATAGTGCAATTCAGTTGGGTAGATTACTCAGTCCAATCATTACATAAGAAGGCTGGACTTCGGGATCAGCGTGCTCAGCATTGGGTCGGAGTCTGGGCTCTTGCTGTCTCGAGACAGATGCGGAACATAGAGAGCTAGAAGGGAGCAATGGAAGGCGTAAGTTGCCCCAAAACCCGGGGGAGTAATCCTGGGGGACAGGAGCTCAAGGCAGCGCAATAAGGGGTTTCCCCAATCTCAGGAATATAAGAAAAATCGGAATGAGACAATAAGAAAAGGAGGAGAACCTCTGCACATTGAGCTAAAAACACGCTCATGTGCGAATGCCCCATCACTGATCTTCTCTACAGAGATAAGGACATAAAAATAATGAACTGCCTCCCCCCCCGACAAATTAAAAGCATTGAGGAGAAGCTGTTACCTTGTATCAAAACTTTTTGCCTTCTGGTCTGATAATAGATGTCATGGATGTTCCTTTTTGTCCCCACCCAAACTGTTGGAGGATTTCACACTTACTCTCACCCCCCCCACATACGAATATTCCGTGAAATGTCCCCCTCCACAGTCTGACCATCAACACATGGAATGGAAAATTGGTGGTGGGGCCTGCTCAAAAACCTTCAGGAAAAAAATCATGCAAAAGGTGGATTTTTTTTTTAAAGTGTCATTTGAAAATGTCTCATTTTTCCACCCGTACCTGACAATAGGCATATTTGTAGCTATGCAATCAAGATTGCTTGTACTCTTTGTCTAAATGCAGCAGCTGGCTATTCTCAATTCAATATTCAACCTCAGACTCAATGAATCTTCCTTAGAGTATTGCTAAGTGTACTAAATATTCTAAGTAAAGCTATTGTGCTCATGTTTCTTGTTTCTTTTTCAAAGAGAATTCTTTGTCCTTCGCTAAGGGTAAGCCCACAGCAGTAAGATGCAGAGAAATCTGCCAATCGTTATAAAAATAATTACCAAATCCACCCTGAGATTCTCTATTTTCAAATGTTTGTCACTTCGCAGAGCATGTAGGATCAGCCCAAACATCTGTTCTCTGACCATTGTATGAATGAGATGTTGGAAATACAATATTCATTTATAATTGACATCTGTGCCTCTTCTGACTTTGTAAGAAAAACAGCCTTGGATCTATCATAACAGTGAAAGTTTGAGATTATCTACTGCTCTGTGATGGAGAAATCTATTGCTTTGGCAGCATTTGAGCTATAAGCTTTCTGAACACGTCAGACACTAACAAGCCAGACATATTTCTGCAGTAAAGCAGGCCTGACTTATGAGGCAGGCTATTGCCTTTTACAAGACAGCCCCAAAAGGAGCCGTTATGGTTTCGACACGCGAAATAAAAGGTCAAAGGATGGCCCAGTTTGAGTTAAAATCATTTATTATATTTGTAGGCAAGGAAAGCAGCTGTAAAAACCATAAAAAGGTTCATTGACAAAGCAGGAGGCATCCTATTATTTGATTAAATTTGCCTGGCAGCTTGCAAACACACGAGCAAGTAAATAGATAACTAGCTAATAATTGCTAGCATCCTCATGTGTCTGAATCTAGGCAACATCTATTGAAACAGCTCTGAAGTACTCGGCGCATAAGCATCAAAGGCTTTTGAATTATCACAAGATGCAAAGGTGGCAGTGCTAATTCCATTATCAGCTGGCTCATGGGTAAAATAAGTCAAGCTTTTGACAGCCAAGCTAATGGGACTCATTGCAGACAACACCCATTATGGGTATGCAAAGATTTCTATTATTATGTCCCAGCCTTTGCTAGCAAATGCTTGCTGTTAAGGGACAGAGCTATTATGCACCCCCAGTGTAATAGGTGCCAGTATGTATTGCTCTTGCCAAGGGGTGATATTTTATAATAGCTCAGTGTGTGTGTGTGCAGTTTGAAGATGAGCAAACATTTTACTCAAAGCAGACCAATTGGTAGTTTTGAAAGATGGTCCCATTATTTTTTGAGGGTTCAAAAGCAAAACACTTCTTTTAAAGCTAATGAAACTTCCAAACAAATCAAGAAAATGGCTTATCTAATCACAAACACCAAAGGTTCAGTAAGCAAACAGTTCTATAAGCACAAATAAACAACACAGAATAGGACACTGAATGAGCCAATGGGAAGGGAGTATTTTGAAGTTCTGCACACAGGTGTAATAACTGGCAAAGGGTAAAATCCAGGCCCCTGGCAGGCAGCAGTGGAGCTTAACAGAGAAGGAGAGTGCCATTACAGCTGGAGCCCAGGTGCTTGTGCTGGCCAGGGCAGAACAGGGAGTGGCATGCAGAGACAATAAGACTGAGATAATTTCTAGCACTTGCTTGTAGCTAGCCTATTTTAGGATCTGGCATATCCTTGGCCAACTCAGTTCCAAACCTTCATGGCCACTCTCTGCTCCTGAAACACCTGATTTTGCAGGGATTCATCAGTGGTAGCATCCAGCTACCTGTAGTTGAGGTCAGCATATTGTGACCCCCGTGAAGGTAGAGCCTCCCCTCTCCATTGCACATTTAAAAAGTTGCTTATTCCTACAGTAGAAGTAGCATATATTTAAAAGGAGAACAATGTGGCTTTCAGTGCTTTGCTAAATAAAGATTTCCCCCTTACATGTCCTAAGAGGAATCTGCTTGCCAAGCTTCACTCTGCTACAAGTCTCCAGGAGCAGAAAACCCAGCACCACCATTGGGTATGAGTTTGTTCTTGTCCTTGGAAAGAAGACACCTCTTTTACCAAGGTAGGAGATTCTTTTCAGCCCAAGGGCCACTTCCCTTCTGAAAAATCTACTGAGGGCCACATGCCAGGGGGGCAAAAGTGGGCAGAGCAATGTATGTACATTGTACCTTTGTATAGTAGGGTAGTTTCTAAAGACACCCACACACCCCTCTCTATTGTCCACTCAGCAAACAAGAGGCTTTTTCAGAGTTCACAGACACATTTCAGCCAGGCAAACTTGGGGTGAGAAGCAGGGCCTAGGGAAAGTTCAGAAGGCCAGATTGAGAGGCCTAGAGGGCCACATTTGGCAACTAGGCCTGAGATTCTCCATCTTGTCTGTGAGCTCAGAGTCTCTAATTGGAAACTACTACCAGTGAGTATTATTGGCAACTATATAGGTCTGTGCCCATTTCTTCCCTGGTTTACCAGACTGACATGGTAGGTTGCAAAAATAAGCACTACAAGAGACTTAGCAGCATAGAAATAATGCTAATTTGACCCAGATCTACCAGAGCTCAACTGGGAATCTCATTCTCAGATACATTGCAGCAGTTCAGCTCTTTCAGTCCAGCTAACTGTAGGCTGGTGAACTTTAGTGGCCTAATTTCACCAGTTCTTCTCCAGGACACCACAGACCTCAAACAATCAAGATCAGTCTCCCAGACCAACACAGCTTATGTACTCTGCAGATATAATAACAAAATCAAAAACACTTGGGGATGTTACTGTCCGCCCACAAGTTTGCAAAGACTATCTTGTATATAATTTTGACAAGTGGTACACATAATTTTGCATCTTCAAAAAAGTAGATGAAATAAATATTTTTCCAGCAGTCCTGTTACGCAGTTGAGATCTTCAGAAGTCAAAGACCATCATGCCATCTCTCTGTATAAAAATTATGTTGCCAAGGAAACATGGCATTTGAATGTCATGATTTCTAGTTGCAAGTGTGAGTATTGTGTTTTCAGGGAGCTTAAATGAAAAGAACAGTGAATGACCATATTAGCTAAGTTTTAGAATTCGTATACAAGGAGATCTCAGTCCTTCATGGCTAGTGTGATCCACAGCAGTCTTGTTACAACTTCAGATCACCCAACTTTCTCTTATTCTTAGAAGTTCTGATGGTATACCCCTAACTTTGTTGAGCTATGCAGAGGCAGAGTTGAAACACTGGTGTACTCATGTCTGTGGGTAAGAAGGATTCCCAGTGCCAAAAAAAAATAAAATAAGAGGACTTGTGTTAATGCTGGGATGCATGACATATCCTATGTACAACTTTCTCAGTGGGGTCAACAATGCCAATCTGTATTGATTTCAGCGACTTAAATTAAACTGTACAGTATTTTGGTATAATGTTGGATCTACAAACATATTCAGATTTGCAAATTCATAATGGATTCAGATAGGAAAGTAGATCAAATATTGCCATATTTATTGCATCTTAGAATTTTCCTTAGGCTGAAATCCTGCACACAGTTTGTTTATTTAGAAAAAATGTATAAACTATGGTACTTAATAATTTATTATTATTATTATTATTATTATTATTATTATTATTATTATTATTATTATACTCCCCTATACCCGGGGGTCTCAGGGTGGTTCACAGAATAAAATCAAGATAAAAAACCACAAAAAATAAAAATAAAAACAACAACCCAATAGCCCCTCCCCCCAAAAAACATTTTCAAAGGGCATAGGATATAAATCAGATCAACCAAAGGCCTGGTTAAAAAGGAATGTTTTTGCCTGGCGCCTAAAGTGTATAATGAAGGCGCCAAGCAAACTTCCCTGGGGAGTGTATTCCACAGATGGGGAGCCACTGCAGAGAAGGCCCGTTCTCATGTTGCCACCCTCCGGATCTCTCGAGAAGGAGGCATACAAAAGAGGGCCTCAGAAGATGATCTCAGGGTCTGGGTAGGTTCATATGGAAAGAAGTGGTGCTTGAGGTATCGCGGTCCTGAGCTGTTTAAAGCCTCTATTGTACACAAAACTGTATAAAACTATATGTATCTAACTTTTTAGCATGGGTCTAAAATAATATAGCATGGGGATCTGCAAATGCAATAGCACAAGTAGGCTTACATCTATACAATCTTTGGTTGCAATCCATACATACTTAGTAAGAAGTACAGTGGTACCTCAGTTTACGAACTTAATCCATTCTGGAAGTCCGCTCTTAAACTGAAACAGTTCTTAAACCAAGGTGCACTTTCCCCAATGAGGCCTCCCGCCCCCGGTGCTCTTCCACCATTCAACTTCCGTTCATGGACTGAGGTAAAGTTCGCTAACCAGAACACTACTTCCAGTTTTGTGGAGTTCGTAAACTGAATAGTTTGTAAACAGGGCTGTTCTTAAACCGAGGTACCACTGTAAATGCCACTGAACTCAGCTGGTCTTGCTTCTCAGTGAAAATGCACATTTGTATCTTTGTTGCTTTTCTTTTTTAAATGCACATAATTTCTGCCTTTTGCCTGCCTATCAGTATCATTAATGTCTGGCCTGTGAATGAATTTTAGCACATTCCTACTCTTTTTGTAGAACAACAGCACCACAGTAAAAATATATTGCAGGAAGAAAGGGAGTTTATAGAGTACTCTGTATTCTAAGAGGCGGCTGTATATTTAGTCTTTGAGCATTTGGAACACTTATTATAGGGATCAATTTGGCAAGAGCAGGGCCCAAATTATTTTAATAAAAAGTTCCATTAAATTCCATTGCATGGATGACTAAGCGCACAGGGATCGAATGTTCAGAGATGTGCATTGAAATAATCTTTCGTGTCTTTCCTGCTGAAAAGGCAGATGATCAGCAAGGCGGGAGCAGGAAGCTCATATGGATGCTGTAATGGAAATAGCAATAAGCCTTCAACAATTTATATAAACGTATAGAATCACATGTAACTTCAGACTTTCATAGAACAGGGAGACAATTTCCAGTGTCATCAAAGAACAGTGAAATACACAATGGCTGCTGCAGTGTTCCTTTCTGAAAGGAATGGTACTGGCTTTAGAAGTAAGAATGAGCAATTGCTAAGCTGCACTGCTGAAAATAGATATAGCTTTTGAGAGCCGAAAGAACACCTGGGCGATTGCTTAGATGATGCTCAGACATCCTCTAGCATATGTTAGATATTTTTGTGTTAATATTCCTTATGGCAGTGGTACAGCTTTTGAAGAAGCTGCCAGTAATAGAAACTCAGCCATAGCTGGCCCTACCACAAAATAAGGTGAGGTAGAAAGCCTCAGGCAGTGATTTTGAGAGTTTTGGAGTGCCATTCAGTGACAGAAAATTTTGAGTCAGCTGTTGTTGTTTTTTATAGAAGAGACTACTCTAATGTCAGCCACCAGTCCTTTTGAGCTTGTGGGCACATTTGCAGACCAGAAAAACTGTTGTGGGCAGAATACACACACACTGCGACCGAGAAACACCACAACCTATTCTGTAGCCTACAGAACAATGCTGCTTTCAACCGTATTTCAATAGGGATGGAATGGCAGGGAGGGGTCTCTGTGAGTGTCAGGGAACACCTCTGTGGGCCCCACACTGGTGACTGCCGACATGCGTGATCCCAGGAATGGCAATGGCAGCACAGGGAAACAGATAGATGGTGCAATGCCTTTTCAAGACAGCACCTCCCATTACATCCTAGTATTCAGATGGAAGGTGCTATTGCTTTGAGCCTTGCAGCAATATTTATCTTAGGTATAGATATACAGTATATAGAGAAGAACACCCCTCCCCCAACACACACACTCCTAACCCTAAGAATAGTAGAGTAAGATCAAACCCCCACTTAGTCCTGCATCCTTTTTTCTGGATGTTTTCAGGGAGTCCAGAAACAAAGAATAAAGTCACCCGTACTCCTCTTTGGTTTGACCCCCCACTGGGCCCTGTGAGACCCTGCATGTTCAGCCTGCTGCTTTGCATGCTTACACAGAAGTAAGTCTTGCTGTGTTCAGTAGTGCTTGCACTTAGGTAAGTGTGCACATTGCAGCCTCAGAGACACACTACCTGCAAACCTGGAGGCTCTGTTTAGAAATTTAGGCTAATGCCCGTTGATATAATCCCTCTTCTCTCCTGTGAAATTGTTTGATTCCTTTTTAAAGTCAGGCCATCACTTCCTCATGTGGCAGTGAAATCTATAAGTTTATTATAGATTCTGTGGAGAAGTACTTAGCTCTGTCTGTCCTATATCTGCTTCCAATCAATTCCATTGAGTGAGTCAGTGCTGCTATTAGAGAGGGAGAAAAAGCCTTCTCGGTCCATTTTCTTCAGAGCATGCATCATTTTATAAACTTCTTGTCATCTATTTTTCTAAATTTAAAAGCCCCAAATACCTGAACCTCTCCTTATGGTAAAGTTACAACTTACCTTACTGTGTTTGGTTGCCCTTTCTGGCAGCTTAGACACTATATTACAAATGTGGCCACACCAGAAGTTTGTGCAAGATGATTTCAAGGTACTATGAAATGAATCAGGATTGGTTATATGACAGCATCGTAACACTGGCATTCCTTATAGGGCTTCTGTTGTTGATTGCTGAGATGATTTTATGTGAAGAAACACATAACACATTAGTGTACTATTATTAATATAATAACAAAGTGGTGGTAGAGGATTGCTCCATATTCCCTGACCAAGAACCCTTTAGAAGTTCTGGCAGTTAGCAGGTAAAGCTCTATTTGCTTAACCGGGGTGGGGGGTGTTCAGTCAAATTTTACAGTGTATGTCATAGTACCATTTCAACAGGGATTACTCCTGTAGAATTCAATTTCCACTGTAACAAAGTCCCTAGGCAGATTTTGGGAGTCTAATATTTACTTCCATAGAATAGCCTTCTAAAGTACCATGAATAAAGTACTTTCAATTTATCCCAAAGTAAAAGTCAACCCAAGGACCTAGATGAAACCTAACCTATGAGCCTATTGACCGATGAACAGAACATAAGACAATCAAGAAGTCTGGTTGAAGAGAGCAGAGTGAAGAAATCAAGGGAACTCACTTTCAAAGAAAAAAATTTCCTTCCAGTAGCACCTTAAAGACCAACTAAGTTAGTTCTTGGTATAAGCTTTCGTGTGCATGCACACTTCTTCAGATACACGTATATCTGAAGAAGTGTGCATGCAGACGAAAGCTCATACCAAGAACTAACTTAGTTGGTCTTTAAGGTGCTACTGGAAGGAAATTTTTTTGTTTTGACTATGGCAGACCAACACGGCTACCTATCTGCCACTTTCAAAGAGTTACAGTGCACTTCTTGTGGGGCTTAATTTACAAAGCAAAAGTCACTCCCGTTGATCTTTGTCTATCTGGGAATGACTTTTGTATCCAAGATGCAAAGGGAACATTGGTTTCTCAAGTGAAGGAAATCACTGTGTGTTAAAAGTTCCCACTGGCATGAAAGAAACTTTGCCACTTTTATATAGTTATTGGCTATAAGGAGTCCCTCTGTGTGTGGCTAATGCTACTTTCAGAAACCATTGATCTCTAATCCAGAGAGCAGTTTCCTGTGGTACTTCAGTATAGTAATTAAAGTACCTAAGATTTTGCCCGAGACCTCTGATGAAAGAAAAGCTATACAAAAAGACCTCCAGCAATATATATGACTAGTATCACCCCCAACGCTCATTAAACAAAAATAGAGTTGAAAACAGAGAGGTGAGTGCTCTTGAGCTATTTTTACACAATCTTTTGAGCGCATCACAACAGCTAAAGGGAAGACAATCTATGCAAACTTACCCGTATCTGTCCCATTTATCTCCAAACGAAATCCCTTCAGCCTCCCACTTTAGGCCAATTCATCTGGCATTATGAGTCACTGGCTTTGCTCACATAATTCCTGCATATGAAGGTTAGTGGAGCAGAACCTGTTGGTAAGCGCTCACAGCTCCTATGCTGCTGTGATGATGGATTAAATCAGCCTCGGTTTGTGCTGAGGCAATGGTCCCTTCCTGCAGCCATTAGGGTGGCATTGTTCTGTGAGAAGCTTAAGAGAATCCCCTCTCCTTGCATATTCCTTACGCTGCTCCTTTCCTGCCCTCTTCCATGGCATCAAAAGCCCTTTGTGTGGTGTTCCTGTGCCACACAGGGCTTTCCCTCTCATCATCGTACTGAAAGTATGTCAAACTCATGGGCTCACAGCTGAGACACAGCGGTTGGGTTGGCACTTGCATTTTAGTTATATGATTGTGATTTCATTGTTTCACTGTTTTATTGTTTTATTTTGCACACCACCTTGAGAGGAATTTATTGTTTATTTGCACCATTTCTACACCACTTACTATATTAAAAGAAGCAGTGTACAGAAAACTAAAGCAACAACGGACAGCTTAAGCAACAAATATTTTTAAAAGCACACAGTTAACATATAAAAATGTAGCATCAATACAGAATTACTAATAAATGTGAACCAATGTCAGTTCTTTCACCTTTGGACATAACCTCCCTTTCAGTCTCCTGTCTCTCACCCTCCCACCCAGGGTCCCACCCGGGGTCCAAAAGAACTCTCAGTTCACCTGCAAAAGTCTCACATCCTTCTGCATATTCAGGGAATGCTAATATATATCCTGAACAGAACTAAACAGTTTTTGCTAAAGGGAATTTGCTAAACTAGTTCATTTAAGGAAATACACTTGAAGAACTTTAGGGAAAATATTGTGCCTGTTTAAAACTATGACTGACATGTATGGTCAAAGAGTAGATGGAAACTTTTGTATATATTATAGCTGCATGTACCTCCCTAGGGCAAAACAAATTTAAATCCTAATGAGACTTAGTATACCAGGACACCACCTAAAGAGCCACTGACTGCATGAGTTTACGGCATTATCATGGAATAATTTCAGACCCAGAAATGCCCCAAAGTTACTCTTAGGGCTCTGAAAGGATCTAACATTTGACAGTTCAAGAGAAGTGGACAGAAACCAAAATTGGATCATAGCAAGCACAGTACCATGCAAAGATAAATTTCCCTACCAGTTAACTATTTGAGACAGCTGTAACTAAGAAGGTAGATGTGAGCTGAGTCCCTCCAGGCATCCTTTCAGTGAATATTTACAGCATCTAGGTTTTCTGATTCAGCAGACTGGAATACCTCCAAACACAGGAGGCATGCATTCGTCATCCCTATACACATGTGCTCATACAGGTTGATGCTCAAGCAAAATAATGCTTATAGGAAATCTGTTGCCTGAGAGAATTAAAAATGAGAACATTATCCATTCATGTTTGACCTCCAGGCAGATTAATGCAGGCAAAGGCCTATGCCTAGATTAATGTGATTAACTAATATTTCACAGAATCAAATTTGTGTTCAGATTGCCAAATTCTGTGTGCAGCTGGAAGAGCAAATGTGCTTCTGCACAACTGAACATCAGAAGGACAAGAACAATGTGTTAAGTCCTCAGCTGTACCAAGTGGAGAGCTGGATGAACTGTTGACGGCATGCCAACTTTCTGCTCTACTAATTCTGGCCTGACATGGCACCACAGTGCCATGTATTCCATGCTATGTCAATAGAGGGTAGAATGTTGGCCAAGTGTTGCATGTAATGGCTTGGCCAATAATCCGTGCATTCCATCTCTTTCTAATATAGCAGTATCCTCAACCTGAAGGTCATCTGCCCACCCTGCCCCCATTTCCCAGCTGCTCTATGATGCTGGCAAGGAGGACATTGAATGGGCAAGGGATAGTAAGTAAATATGGGCACCCGCAGGAGAGCCAGCTTTAATGCCAGAGGAGCAGGAGCAAGAACACAATTTACAAGGTGGGTGAGAGATGGTGAATTCTTCAGCTCTCTGTAGTATTGGGAGCAGCCTGTTTGGAGTGTGGAGTAACAATCTACCCAAATGTGGTAGGCTTTCTAGCTTCTGACAAAGCCTACCCCCCAACCCGAGTCAAATGAACAGGTCCAAGGCATGCTAGTTCAAAACCCTGTCCTGTTTCTCTTGATCATTAGACCAGCATTTGTAATGTCATCTGAATATCTGGATATTTTTTGTCCTTTAAATGCAAATCATATCCCTGTTCCTGCAATTTCTTCTTCCACCTTTCCTATCATTATCATCACCTTACACCACTTCAGAAGAAATCAGCTCTTCGGTGCATGATTGAAAGCAAGCCTCCTTGACTTCTACAAGCTGATAGCTGGGTTTTGTTAAATAAGCTTTTAGCATTGTGACAGATTTCATTAACTCTTTGTGTTATGCAAAAGCTGTACCTGTTACAGGATTTATGCACCGTGCTGTGGAAAGCTGGAATGAAGGGCCAGGCTAATGAGCTTGGAACGCGGAGCTGCTTCAAAATCTGAAGAGGCAAGTTCTTACAGGTCACACTGCCCTTGCAACATTGTTTGTAATTACTTTATGTTGCCAAAATGTGCAAAGATTTCTTACTGCAAGGATTATACCCCAAGGATTCTGGCCATGGTAAGACATTCTGAATCAGAATAGATTTATTTTGACATTTTTTTACCTTGTTGCATCCCCAGGGTACTATAGCTTTCTGTTTCATGTTCACATTACAAAAAGTTTGAAATGGATTAAGCTGAATGGTAGTGACTTGGACAAAGCCACCCACTGAATTTAGGGTGACTAAGCAGGCATTTGAAACTGGATCTCCTTTGATCAAACCTATCACACCATCTCCTCCACATCACACTGTCTTTCAAATAAAGGAAAATGGAATTTCACAGAGAAATCAGGGTACAGCTATACTCATCCCCCCACAATTACTTTCATCACTGGTTTATACCAGCTGTAACTACTCTGATTGTGCTCTTGGTGCACCTAGCCTACCTTACATGCCTCTTGAGAAGGTATAGCAGGAAGTGCACAATGGCTGCAAAAGGGGACTTGATGCTTGCATCACAGGCATAGAATCTTAATTCCTTTAGCCAATGTGATGCTTTTCTGCCCCTCACTGCAAATTAATTACAGCTCCAAGGTTTCACCCAATCTTAATCCAGCCTGCTTATTGGATGTTTTAATAGTGAGAACCTGATTCCAGACAAAACCACATAGGGAATTGAACCCTGGTTGCTAGGAAGGGCAAAGAACAGAGATTTAAAAGAACAGAAAATGAGGAACAAGCAGTGTGTGTGGGGGAGTGCATTAAGGGAGAAGCGGCAACACCAGCTCTTTAGACTCCAGGGATTCTTATACCTTGGTGTTCAAACAGCTCAAATCATCAAACACAGGTCTGACTCTTCTCATAGGCTAAAACACTGAAGGGTGGGAGCAGCTAGAGTGGCTGACTAGGAAGCTGCCTGCATATAACTTTGCTTGTAACAACAACAACAATAAAAATAATAAATGTTATTTATACCCCACCCTCTCCGGTCAGGACTGGGCTCAGGGCAGCTAACATCCAAGTATATAATACATTAAAACATAAAATCAAAGAATTGATTAAAATGCAGCTTAAATCAAATTCAGATCAGAATAAAATCAGGTGGCAAATCTAGAGATTAGCTTTTTTTAATTATAAAAAAAAGAAAGCTTAGCATCTGGACCCACTTGCAGTTGTACCATTATAATCCAGTCTTGCATAATAGAAATGGCTCGGTATAATGCCAGTTGAAAAGATTAACTCTGCAGACAATAGACAGTATCTGTGCATGTACATCTGGTATAGGCCATCACCCTTGAAGCAACTACATAAACATTTTACCACATGTATTTACATTGTTCCATTCACAGTTCCATGCCACATATAGAAATTTAAATATGTGTGTGTACATGTTTACACCCCTTTATCCAACCATATGAAGTGGCCTTGGGTGGAATGCCTGGTAGGGCATTTTTCTAAGACAGTCTGGGAGAAGGTCCTCCAGGTGTGTGATCCTCCAGGCTTCTGTATCTGGTCCTCAGGACTCCCCACCTCCCAAGCCAAATTTCTTGTTACTCTTCTAGGCATCATCATTGGGTGCTTTTGCCTAGCTGGAATGTGACCTTGAATGATGATAATGCCTCTTGCAGGCTAGAATGGAGGACAGAGAGATGTGAGTATGCATCAACCTCTGGTGTTTGTGTGGCAAAAATATACTCTATAAAGGCATAAGTTACATACATTTCTCCACTGACTTCTGCATCTGGCTCTACCCATTTTAGCCCATGGCCCTGCTTACCACTAGCCAAAAATGAGTGGGTGCTTAACAGAATCTCACCCATGTTTCCATCCCAACTGGATGCTGCTTTTCTGTACTTACCAGTAACTCAGAATATGTGACAAATTGCAGCAAACATCTGATTTTAGATGTTTCCCAGCTCATTGGTTCACATTTCAAATGCTGTTGGTTGTTTTTATTTGCTTAGATACATAGAACATCTGGGTATTTGAAATTTGTAGTGAATACTGGTAGATGAGGAATGAGGATAATTCCGGATTTTTTTAATGGGAGGCATCATTCTGTATCATGTAACTAGTGCTATAACCACTTTATGTGGGAATACTGTTTTCTATAAATGTTTGCTAGAAGAATGTATCTAGTCTGGCTTCTCTGTTGGCTAAACATCCAAAGTTTTGGCCCTGGGCATCATCTTTTAGGGCTTCTGGTTACAGGTCAGTATTCAATGTCAAGCTACATTCATATAAATATAACACTGTAAACCTTGGCAACTCCTTTACCTTGTAAATTAACCTACACCAAAAGCCATTAGAGAAGATAAAATGCTGAGCAAAGAATCCTCAAAGGAGAAACTGTCAGCTCCGCCGCTCTGGTTGCAATTAATTGATCAAATGATGCAATAAAATGGCCAGTAAATGCAATGCCCTAACTGGTGTTACACAACATTTTTTAACATCATTGCAGCCAAACTAATTTGGCTTTGAAGAGTTTGGAAGCAAGCACCATTTTTCTTTGTGTCATTGGACTTTTCACCTAGCAGCCCACTGATTACCGGGAATAACTCCAGCTACTGAAATGCACGATTCCAGCTAATGAAACTGACCAGCTATCTAAGCTTAGCAATGCCATGAGAAGTAAAGGATTTTCTAGGAAACTAAGGCACTGCAGCTTTATCTCTATGGCTGCAGCTTTAATTCTATGGCCTAGAGAAAGCGCCAAGAGCCAGCTAAGGAGATGGTAAGAGAAGACAGGAGTCAACTGGGGAACCCAATACAGACTTAAGGACAACTCCACCAATGTTTCCCTTTCTTTCCATAACTTCAGCTAGCAAATGGCAGGCTATAGGCTCTCTGCTCTCTATATCAGCAGAAGAGAGACTGAGACTGTATAAATTAAATGGAGTTTTGCTGCAAATACAGTCCTTCTACTTTCCAGCGGTATTTGAATAATTGCACACAGGCCTTGCTGCTAAGATCTGAAAATTGTTCCCATAACAACTACAAAAGGGGAAAAAACATGTTTGTAATTTACCTTGATACAGGAGTGAAGGAAGAAAACCACAAGAATAGATCAATCATGGACCTTGTACATTTTGCAGTAGTTTAAGCAGGGATAGAGTCAAATTTATCCAAAGGGAACTGCCAAAATATTCAGATACTCAGAATTCCAGATACATGAAGGAATAAATTAAAAAGTTACATAAGAAGGCTGCTGGAAGACAACTGGATAATGGGAGCTGCTCTATCAGCTATAACATTGACAATTCAGCTTTGTTTGATATATGAAGTTTATAGAAACACTTTTCAATTTACATTTTCTCCAGATTTTCATAGTTTGGAAAAATTATTTAAGGCTACAGGTACAATTTTTGTGGCATCTTTTCTCTTTGTTTTTTGTTATATAACATAATATTGTTGAAAACCTGAGCAACTGCAAACTTGCAGAGAAACTATGAGAAAAATAATACAGATTTTTTAAAAAAGAACCATCCATTTACGTACACAGGAAGCAACCTTATATCAAGTCAGATTAGATCAGTATTATCTACTTTGACTGGCAGCAGCCTTCCAGAATTTCAGGTAGAGTTTTTTCACATGCCTTACCCAGAGATGTCAGAGATTAAGCGTGGGATCTTTTGCCTGTGCTCTATCCAAAGCTGTCAATGTAAAGGGAAATTCCCTTCTTCCGAATAGGATTCCTCGCAAGAAAAGGGAAAAGTTGACAGCTATGGCTATCATTGATCTAAATCAACTCCCAAGAGAACACTTATGGAAAATTTGCTGATTGGCTGGAAAAGCTACTATAAAGCAACCGAGTAGCCCACGACAGGAATGAAAGTTGAATAGCTCTGCTGCAGCTCTGTAGAGAGGACTTAATAACTGCAGTGTAGATTACAGAAGTATGGCTAGAATAAAATCTAAGGCAAGTTTTACTCAGGCAAAATCGCTGCAGGAATTTTCTTGGAAGAAAAAAGAACTTGAAGAAAGGGGACATTTGTCAAGGAGTTGGGGATGATTTGCAAATCTCTAAGATAGACAGGGTAATCCTGGTGCATATAAGACAGATTGTTATTATTTATTATTTATTGAATTTATATACCACCCTATACCCAGAGGTCTCAGAGTGGTTCACAGAACAAAATCAAAATATAAAACCACAAAATATAAAATCAAAATGAAAACAACAACCCAATAACCCTCCTCCCAGTTAAGTGTAGTGGCCCCCACCCTGCAGAATGCCCTCCCATCAGATGTCAAGGAGATTAGTAGCTACATAACCTTTAGAAGACAACTGAAGGCAGCCCTATATAGGGAAGCTTTTTAAGGTTTAATATTTTATCATGTTTTTATATATGTTGGAGGCCACCCAAAGTGGCTGGGGCAACTCAGTCAGATAGGTAAATAATACATTATTATTATTATTATTATTATTATTATTATTATTATTACAGATGAGCTGCTGGGTGGGCACAGCAACTCACAAATTGGATAGTAGGGCCCTGATGCAGCTTTGGCAAAGATGGCAGATGTGTAAAGCTGATGGAAAGAATCTGATTCACCTCCTTGACTATACAATAAGAATTATTTAAAAGGTGATATGTCACATCAACACTGAATCTCTGTTGTTGGTTGCTAGCTTAAGTTTCCTCATTTGACCCAGTTACATTTCAAAATATACAGAAGGTGAAAAGCCTAGAACCAAAAACAACCCCTTGTTTTTTCCTCATATTCTATTTTGTTTTCCCCAATTACATTCCACCTGTAGAAACGTGTCATATATATACCCTGAGTTTTTGTTGACAGAGTTCCGCACAACACATGGCTCAATGAAGCACACAGAAAATAGTCAGTGCTTTCAGAAGTCAATACAAGAAATAGAAATTATCACCTGATGATCACAAGATCCAGATAAATCTACTGCAGGAGGGCTGAATGATACCAAACACATGTAGAATAAGTATTTGATTGATGTCACTGACTAATTTGTGGCTTTTTGTCATGATATTGAAAATGTACATGTCAAGTCAAAACAGAAATTACTTTTCTCACTAAAGCTGTGGATTGAAGGATTTATGAGGATTTACTGCTGGAAGTGGAAACAGGTGGTTGTACAATGCAGCAATGCACAAAATGAATTTAAGAACGGCTTGGGTGGTTTGCAGCAGCTTTAGGCAAATGCCTACAAGTTAAAGAAACTAGACAGCTTAGGTATTATCCTTCCTCTATGCAAATTATCAAAAAGCCCATAGCCATGGTAGCACTTCATATCAAAGTGTGGGGGGAGGGGGAATCAATGTCTCTGCTGCATAGAGCAGTGCCATGGATAATGGATTTTTGGTAGGCAGCATCTAAGCTGGTTTTCAGACTCTTCAGTCCCCTCAAGAGATACTCTAAAATATTACTCTCAATATGCACAAATATAACCTTCATGTGCATTAACCTCATGCAACAAAGGTTGAATACCGGTAGCTTGCTAGAGTATAATCAGTTATCACTTAGGGTAAGTTCATGCATGCAAGTTCATCTTTTGATTTCCCATGGTCTATTAATAGTTGAGGACGTTCTCTCGTTCAAGCCATCAGTACTGTCAACTGATTCACTTCTGTTCATGAGCCATTCATAGGAAGTTTTTAAAAGCAACATGAGACCGTTTCACCACACATTGCTTCTATTCTTGCAATTGGCTTGCAATTGTGCTGTTGTGGTGCCTTGTCCTCTGGCCAAGAAGTGGTGTCAAGGATCCTTAGGATTTCCTTAACATATTAGCCCTCTGAAGGCCTTCATAGCTCCTGTGTTGGGAGCAAGGAGCAGGTAGCCCTGCCTCCTGATGTTGTGTGCTCCTGGCTGGGCACTCCTGTGATGTTCATGCACATAGCAAAAATGTCTGCAGAGAAGGTGCCACTGTGCTCCTAGTTATAAATATGCATGTGTCTATAGGATCTGGACACCTCAATCAACTGGGGTTTGAGATCCTGTGAAGCCTTGCATATATAGCTTTACACATGAAGGCTCCCTCCCTGTAAGATGTCTGCAGTGTCCATACAGATGTTGGGAAAGGAGTATGAGACTTGGGGCAGACCCATGCCTTGCTCTGGGTCCATCAGCAATTGCATAGGGCTGTTGTCACTCTCCTTTTGGAAAACATCAGCTTCACAGAACTTCACTAAACAACAGCACAGCTCTTACACCCCATCCCCCAATTTTGATCTAGTAGTCTTATCTCACAACAGCCTTCTGAATAAGAGATAATCTGACATGATTTTACATTGACTAGTATCTTAAGGGAAGCATCTAAAGGGAAAGAGTCTTGATCACCCTAACTGTAAACACTGTTTGCAGACTAAATCCTCAGTCTCTTCTGTAGGAATGCTGGCTATTCTCCTTTTGAAGATCCACCCACACAGGGACACAAAGTAGAAATCCAAAGTGTTCCAAGGCAAACCACAAGCAAACCTAATTATTGTTTTGTGCTGTATTTGGCAAGGCATACTCTTTTCTTCCTGGTGCTAAAATGGAAGCAGGGAACTCATGTGCTACTGTTCTGCAACACTATCTTAAAAGATAGTTCTCAAAATAGGGAATGGAATATGAAGTAATGATGCTGATAAATTGATTACCTGCCATTCAGCAGGAGGTCCCAGGGTGGGTTACAACAATAAAAAATAAAAAATACTTAAAAGAAATTGTATTTACAGTGATACAGTTGGCCCTGAAAACAAACATCTCATGTGTCAAAGGCCAAGCTAAAGAGGTGCATGATAGCAATAATTCCAATAATGGCATTTTTCAGCAGCAAATACAATCATAATCCTCATTTTGTCTTCTGGGGGAGGTTAAGGGTATATATTTGTTGTTATTATTGTTGTTGTTTATTAAATGTGTATACCACCTTTCATCCAAAGATCACAAGGTGGTTCACAACATAAAAATATAAAAAGAGAACACATATGGCTGCGAAGTATGGACTACAGCAATATCAGGTAACTTGGATCGCCCACTTCACATGTTTCTGAGATCTCTTTCCGGCGTCCCGAGATGTGTCTCAGGTGCAGCCCTACGACTTGAGTTCGCCCAGCCCTCAATTGTAAAACGAGCATGGAGTCGAGCCATTTCCTATAGCTCCTACCTATTAGCATCGGATGCTCGAATTAGAGGTGGTTTCTCCAATCTGATCCTAAGAGATAGTCATAATTCTCCTTGGAAAACTACAATTAACCTCAAATTCCGCTCTCTTCTCAATCTGAACTGTAAAACTGTTCTTAACTTAGAATGTATTAGCCCGGCGGCCCTACCTCCAATCAAAAAGAAGCTACAGCAACTTGACTTCTCTAACACAGCTTCCCATGCAAGAGGGCCGTGTTCAGGCTTAGCCCTAGCTATTCCACCCCCTGAAGGGATCCCTCTATACTGCTTCACAATTTCTTCGGAGGCTAAGCGAAGGGCCTTTACCTGTGCCCGTCTCAACTGTTTTCCCACAGCAGTTCTGTCAGGTCGTTATTCCAGAGTTCCCATCGCAAATAGAACATGCACCTGCAATGACACGGCTCTGGAGACTATGGAACATGTAATGCTCTTCTGTCCCAACTGGACAGATGAAAGATCTCGGTTTCTAACTCCTCTCGTGAACAAGCTTCATCTCCCAATCCAGCCTTGGATAGTGTCCCTTCTTCTGCAGGATTCTGATTGTTGGATTACCAAGATGACAGCTAACTTCCTGCTTAGTGTGATGAAGAAGAAAGCGGCACCAACTTCTTCTTTAATACCACAGCTGTAGTCGATACACCGCACAATCGAACGAAGTTCCAAGTAGCCTTATTGTACAAGGACAAGGAGCTAGGACAAATCTGAGGAGATGAAGGACCCTTTAACGATCCTCCTCCAGCCTCAGCAGTTTTTTGTCTTTTTGTTTTTGTACTCTCTGTCACTTGATGTTTTAAATCCCCTGTTACTTTTGTTATCCCCATTTTTTTTTTTAAAGTATTCACCCAGGACGATATCTACTTTTACCTCCCCACCCCCATCTTATGTTGTTATTTCTACGTATATTATGCTATGGCCACACGGCTAATGCAATAAAATCTATTGAATGTCAAAAAGAGAACACAAAATATATAGTAGAATGAAAACAAACCAATAATTCCCCTCGCCTGGCACCTAAAGGTATGTAAGGAAGGGGAGAACATTCCACAAATGTACCTCAAAAAGGCCAGTTCTTGTATTGCCACCCTCTGGACCTCTCTTGGAGGAGGCACACGAAGAAGGGTGTCAAATGTTTATTGTAGGGTCTGGGTTGGCTCATATGGGGAGAGGTGGTCATTGCTTACAGTTCTAACTGCGCAGCCAAAAGACATGAGATGCAGTCTCAAAAGAGTAAGTCTTTTTTCTCTGGAATACCCCTGCACAGACAGTAAGAGGATAGATTTGCTGCCTATGCAGTCCGCACTCAGTCCGCAGTCATCTGATTGGGTGGGGTGGGTGGGGGAACTGGTGTAGCCAGGAGTGATGGGAGACTAATCAGGTGAAACTTTCATGAGCATTGTATACATTGTATACAATACAGCAGGGCTGGGGAATCTCTCTGTCTCTCTCTTTTAGCCCAAGGGTTTACATTTCCTTCTGGGCCACCTTCCAGGGGCCATATACCGGTGGTGGGTGGAGCCAAGAGCAAAAATGAGCAGAGCAATGAATGTGAATGTTATTTTTGCACAGCAGGCTAATTTATCCATACTCACACATCCTTCTCTATCCTCCACCAGGATAGAGTAAACAGGAAGCATTATTGGAGTTCAATGACATATTCTCACCAGGAAAACACTGAATGAAAGTGCAAAGCAGGGGGGATGGAAAATGTGACTCAGGAGGATGTGTGGCCTGGAGAGAATACCAGGTCAAGAGAACTGAAGTGCTGCCTTTGGCCCTTTTGCCTGAGATTCCCTATAAATGTACTGTCATGAAATAAGTACAGTGGGTGATTTATCCTTGTAACCAATGCTTTAGTGGGCTAAAGTAGAAAGAATAAAGATCCTTTCAGACAGAGGGTTTTAAAATGATAATTAATCCAATCCAATCCCCAAACCAGGTATGTTGTCAGGTATGTTTTAATTAGAATATCTGGCCTTGGGAGATGAGTAAATGAGTCCAGATTTAGAATAGTAATTTTATTTTATCATTTTTTGTAAATACCAAAATAATGGAATATATGTCTTGGAGCGAACAGTCACGCCGTTTCATTGCTCAAGATTTTTTATTACCATCTCCCTACATCCATCTAAATAGTATTTTTCCTTTGTGGCATTAACAACTACTTGCTGAGAAGGGGGAAACAGGAAACTGTTCAGTTTAATTAGTTTGCTCATTTAAAAATCTCAAACTCATGCCCTGAGAAAATGCCATGATAGTTTGTCCCCAAAGTGGAATATTTTCTTGTTTTCTACACCTATCTTCTCCTATTCCATTGACTGAAATTTTTTTAAGCTGTTGCTTCTGTGAGAGCATTGGCAGAGTGCTACAGTCATTTATGATTTCAGCTGCATTTTCCAGGCTGGACACAATGGCAGAGAGTTACAAGCTCTCACATAAATCAGATTATAGCCTATCAGTGAAGTTGTGATGTGGACATCAATATTTGGTGTGGGTGATGGACTCATTGAAAAGATAGCCTGACTCAGTCGTAAAACTGACAGGGGACAAGCCTCCAAGCAGAAGGATATGTGAAGTTATTAATTCCCCCCCTCCATTCTTTTACAGATCATGGGGATAGTGTACTGTAATGTCTAGTAAGAATATAAGAAGAGCCTGCTGAATTAGGCCAATGGCCTATCTAGTCCAGCATCCTGTTGTTACAGTGAAGGTAGCTCATAGCCATCATGGCTAGTAGCTGTGGATAGCCATATCCTCCAAGAATTTGTCCAATCCTCTTTTAGAGCCATCCAAGTTGGTGGCCATCACTGTCTCCTGTGGGAGTGCATGCCATAGTTTCACTATGTGCTGTATGAAGTTCTTTCTTTTATCTGCCCTGAATCTGCCAACAGATTATTTTATCATAACCAAGGAAATAAGAAATAAGTTCACAGCAGGCTTGAATGAAGAGAGGAACTGTCCTGATTCAGTGGGTCCCCCCTGCCACCACAGCCATACCAGCCTTCCCCCAAACTGGTGGCCTTTAAATATTTTGGACTACAACTGGGCTGATGGGAAATGGAGTTCAACTGCATCTGAAGAGCACCTGATCCATGACGGCTTATAAGCACAGTGAACAATGCACCTTCTCAATACTGACAGGGAGAAAGCCATCATCAGTGTGCTAATGACCCAAGAATCATACTAGAAAAGGTTTTGTATTCCATACAATGACAGAACTCAAGCTGGGTAATATAATACATAATGTTGTGCTATATCTGTATTGACAGCTATGATTCAACACAGGGTTTTCTTTCTCTCCTTTTTTGTTTAGTGTCAAACAGTTCTGTTTTATACCTTCTACTTTTTAGAACATACTGTTATGAGTTGGGGGGGGGTATGAGTCTGACTCATTATGTAATGACACCAAAGATAAAAGAATGAATCCCACTGTAAACACACTGGGATAGATCAGCTGGTAGAGTATCAGACTCAATCTCAGGGACATGGGTTCAAGCCCCACATTGGGCAAAATAAATAAAAATCCTGCATTGCAGGATATTGGACTAGATGACCCTTGTGGTCCCTTCCAACTCTATGATACATAAATCTTATGAAACTCTATGAATGTTAGCCAACAAAGAAAGTTTCCCATGGAATATGTACCCAAAGGTACAAAAAAGCTTGTACCTGACTGTGACGTGCAGTTTCTCTCTTGCCTGTTCCACTTCAGAATGCATGTTAGGGTTCTTTGTTTGAAAGCACCACACCCACATTGCCCTGCCTATGCTTTCACATTTGGTTTCAGGCCTAGCCTCTGGTCTTAATGCTCTCAGGGATATTTTTTGCCCTATTCTGCATGTGACGAGTGCAGTACTGGTTCAGTGGTGATGGTATGGCAGTGCTCACCTGATTTTCTGTCTCCCATGTCACTCCCGCTTACCAGAAGGTAGAGGAGAAGAGGTGATGCAGTGCTAAGGTTGATGCAGGGCAAACATACATGCAAGTGCGCTGGACTGGCTCTTCTATATGCTTGAACTGCATCAGCCTTGCCACCATCTCACCCTCTACCTCCTGTAAGCAGCAACAACATGGGCACTGCGAACACTACCATTCCATCAGCTTCTTTTGGACAAAGGCAATGTGGCTGCCTCTTATAGGACCCAATAAAATTGTAGTGGTTCCTTACAAAAGGGTGAGCTATATCTCTGTGTAAGGGAACAATACTGGGTTTTATGCAACTGAGACCTACTCAGTGTAGACTTACTGAAATTAACAAGTAAATAAAAAGTCATGTTTATTAACTTCAATGGGTCTGCTTTGAGTAGGAATGGCATTGAATATCACCCACCATTTATGTAGCAAACCTTAAATTTAACCACTGGCATAACTAGTTAAGGAATCTCATAAAAGTGAATGAAAAGACCTGCATTTGAGACAAGCCTCATTGCCTGCAAGATGAGACAAGCCCTGTTCTAGATTAACAACTGGTCTTACTTAATATAAGGCAGTTCATTGTATCTTGTGATTCAAGTATCCCACAGCCATATCCTTCAAATAATAGTGACTCCTTATTTGTTACCTTTAAAATACAGTATAGATAGCTCGTCTGACATTTTCCTAACATGAGATCTTTCTATCTATGAGTATAAAACCCATGAGCATAATCTGGATATGTGGCAGTAAACCAGTACATTGAAACTGCATGAAGCTTAAAGTAAGGAAATGTTTATTTAATGCTACACAGCCAGAGCACTTTCATAGTTACAGTCATGGGCCAATACAGGAGCCGTTGCGGGTAACCATATATTTATGGTGACCAATCAGTCAGATTCATAAAGAGTAAAAAAAAAACCACCCTTCTTCCAGTTCACTAAAATGCATCAATTTTCTAAAAATATCACCACAAGTGAAGTTGATCTTTCAGTGACATTGACAGAAAATCAACATAGCATGAGAGCATATGACTGTGCTGATAATACTGCGTAATAATAAATCCTTTAATAAACCTGAAGACCATTTCAGTGAAGAATAAGAGAGCAAACAGAATAAGAGGGTGAAAAGAAAGGCTGATGAAAGCTAGTGTGATATAGTGGTTAAAGCACTGGACTAGTTCCTTGGAGACAAGAGTTCAAATTGCCACTGAGCCATGAAGGTAGCTCATTGACCTTGGGGAGATATAAATATAGTTCAAAAGTAAAAATAAAATAAAAAGGTATATCGGTCAAAGTGAAGATAAGAAGAAACACTGTTACTCAAACAGTGGCATCTAAGTCACTACAAAGGCAAGCAATTCTACCCTCAAAGTGAATTGTAAACTGCTCACAGCATGTTAAAGGGCATGCCATCCAAATATGGGGTAAATAATCTGCAGAGAACACAGAACAACCATGTTGGCTGGCTCCTCAAGGATGTGATGGATACAGCTGCCTTCATCATCACGTGGTAGGCATGATTGGTTCTAGCATGTGGTTCAAACACAAGTTTGGTCAGCTTCAGAACCTGATTTCCGCCACCTGCACTCTAGTCCTCATCCAGTCTGTTTCATCAGCCACTGCTTCTCAGAATACCAGAGAGCAATGCAATCACCACAGCACTGGATTCAATCGTTGGGAATAATTGTATTGATGGTCACACTCATCTGTCTCTTTCATTGCAAAATAAGAGCCTTGACAGGATCATATGCTCTGTCCACTGGGGGGAAAACCCTACAGGCATAATAAATGTATCAGAGTTCATCAGCCTCTGAGGACAGACTATCCAGGCTGGTTTTCCATTCTTGCAAGCTATTATGACCCCAGAGTCCAGCAGCGATCAAGACTCCAAGTCAGAGGCTGCAGACTTTCCAGCTAAAGAGTCAGATCAGGTACAGGACTCTGGAGATCAAGAAATAACTGAGACTGATGAGCATAAGCTCCCAGAATAATCTTCTCAGACCCCCACAGGTAACTTTCCTTGAACCTGAGGAACCAAATACAGTCGTACCTTGGAAGTTGAATGTAATCCATTCCGGAAGTCTGTTTGACTTCCAAAATGTTCAGAAACTAAAGTGCAGCTTTTGATTGGCTGCAGGAAGCTCCTGCAACCAATCAGAAGCCGGGAAGCCCCGTCAGAAATTTGGCTTCCAAAAACAGTTCTCAAACCTGAACAGTCACTTCCGGGTTTGTGGCATTTGGGAGCCAAAACGTTCGCGAACTAAGCTGTTCGAAAACCAAGGTACGACTGTAGCTCCCTTAGGATCTCACCAGCCCACCAGTGCAGGGAGCACACCAGATGGGAGGCTAGGGAATAGAGGAGCAGTGCCTGTCTTCAGGCAGGGTGATTGTCTCTTTAAGAACCTAGAGTTAGTCACAAGAGGGCTGAGCTTGTGAAAGGTATGAGAATAGGAGTATAAAAAATTCAATCTGCTCTCAACCTTTGTTGGTGCAATTGATTTACTTGGAGCTATCCATGGTCCTGCAAGCTCTTTGTTTGGCCTGACCTTTGTGGGATCCAGCACTGGAGATCCAGCACTGGAGCAGAACACAACACCGCTGGAAAGAGCCACTGTCAGACCAAACTTTACAAAGTACCAGTTAAGAGGCACTGACAGAGAGACAGACTATTCTCATTTTTTTTCTTCATTATTACCCTCACCTAGTACAAAATTTAACAGGAGTAGAAAGTAAATGGTTTATTTCATAAAATCTATACACTGCTTGATTGTAAAGAAACCTCCAAGCAGTTTACGTGTATGTGTCACATGACATTGCACTGTGCCACATAGGCATGGTGATCCTTGGATTAACCTCTGCATATTTTACTGCTGAATCGGGGTCTTAGAATTGGTTCTTAAATGCTCTAAAAAGGTACATGTAAGAAAATCTACCGGGGAACATAAAGTGGGATGCTAATTTTTTTAAAGTATCAAACTGCATTCCATTCTGTATTCCAAAGACATTTGGCACAGCAATCAGTTCCACTATATATACATCCCTCTTTTTCTAATAGAAAAGTGTCAGTTTTTAATACCCGTACAAGGCAAATATGTCAGGTGCAGTTATCACTTCATGCGGTCAACTAACAAGAAGGTTACAATGTGAAATGGCAATTGTTGGTTTTAAAACAAAAATACAATATTGGAGTCATCTACAATTCCTGGCACGGAGGAGATAAATTCTCCTAAGGAAAATGTTGTATTCTTTAATGTTTGATCTCTTTTTCTTAAGACTTTGTATAAAACATGCAGAATTGGATATGCAAAGTCAAGGATAAATCCATAACTAATTAGATTTGCTGGAAATTTATGTGCAGATGGAAGAAAAGAGAAAACATCAGCACAGAGGTGATCCTCACCAAAAATACATTCAGCATTACAGCCTCACCTTGCATGCCAATGAGCATATATATTAATGTTGCAAATCAGAATAAAACTTGAAAGTTTGATTGGTCTGGTTTGAATCTCACAATAAGCCAAACTTCGACTTCTCACTCAGACCATTTCTGGGGAGCAGTTCACACCACTTTGCTCTTGCCCTGTTCTTAGCACAGTGTGGCAACTGAGACAAAGTTTGGCTTAGTGTGCTGTCCCAACATGGAATTGTGGTTAAACTGTGACCTCATCAACCACAATCTGTAGTTAAGAACAAGGCTTGGCTACAGATAAAGAAAAAGGAGGAGAGAGCTTAACCACACTTGTAGATTAGGACAACATATTAAGCAAAACCTTGGCCTATCTGTGGCACTAAATAAGTTTTACTCACACTCATTGAAATGAATGAATCTAAGTTGGTCATGTTTATTACTTTCAGTGGGTCCACTCTGAGTTGGACTAGCCTTGGATACAACCCATGGTTAGTGTGGAAAGAGCTTAACCATAAACTCAAGTTCCAATGACATGCCAAGCAAACCTTGGGCTTAGCAGCAACAACAGCAAACAAACAAACAAACAAACAAACAAACAAAAACACAGAAAGAAGCAAAGCAACTGCAAGCTCCTCTCTGGGAGCCAGTGTGGTATCACTTTGCCATGGTTTGGCTTACCATCTTGTATGAACTAGGCCTATATTTCTAATGGCATTTGCTTACCCTCACCATTAATTTCTTATAGGGAATTTATGTGTTCTCACATCTGATGTAAATGTTTATATATGCTTTTCTTTTGGCCTGACTGCATGATCTTTTTGTGGATTAGGTGTGCTCTAATGCCCTAAAGCCATCAGCGGTTTTTTAGGAAAAGCTTTCCCAATAATTTCAGTGAGCACCTGAGCAGCAAAAATGAAAGGAATACAGCTCCTTCCTCTGCAAGATGCTCTGCTGTAAGAAGATGAAAGCAGAGCAGCCAATATCTAACCAGAGAGATGCATGTGTTCCTTGCAAATATACAAAAAGTGCCCATACATTTTGCAATCACATGCAAGCTATTTCCAGGATGCATCTTGAAGTCTGAGTCTTTGAATAGCTGCAGGGTGGGGATTTTACTTTAGTGGTGCATTAACATTATTTGCACTCTTGTACTAGGATTGCTGATCTCTTTTTACCTTTCACACAAACGGGACAGATATGTCTGTCTGTCTGTCTGTCTGTCTGTCTGTCTGTCTGTCTGTCATCTATCTATCTATCTATCTATCTATCTATCTATCTATCATCTATCTATCTATCTAATCTATCTATCTATCATCTATCTAATCTATCTATCTATCTATCTATCTATCTATCTATCTATCTATCATCTATCATCTATCTATCTATCTATCTATCTATCATCTATCTATCTATCTATCTATCTATCTATCTATCTATCTATCTATCTATCTATCATCTATCTATCTATCTATCATCATCTATCTATCTATCTATCTATCTATCTATCTATCTATCTATCTATCTATCATCTATCTATCTATCTATATCATCTATCTATCTATCTATCTATCTATCTATCTATCTATATCTCTATCATCTATATCTATCATCTATCATCTATCTATCTATCTATCTATCATCTATCTATATCATCATCTATCTATCATCTATCTATCTATATCTATCTATCTATATCTATCTATCTATCATCTATCTATATCTATCTATCTATCTATATCTATCTATCTATATCTATCTATATCTATCTATCTATCTATCATCTATCTCTATCATCTATCTATCTATCTATCTATCTATCTATCATCTATCTATCATCTATCTATCTATCTGTCTATGAAGGAAATTTACTAAGATTTAAATATATGCCTGTGTTGCCATCAGAAATCTCTCTGTGTGCCTCTGATTATGTGTGTTAAGGTTATGTGACTGTGTGCTTGCTAGACTGCATCTATTATTGGAATGTGGTTCTCAACAGCAAGACAGTCTGCTGGAAATGCAGCCTTCAGCCTGAAAAAGGTTCCCTACTCCTAAAGAGATGCATCAGGACAATTACATATTTTAAACAACCACAAATCAATAGCTGCCACTGAATAAATCAGGCATCATAAGATTTAGCTTTAAAGATCTCGGCTAAATACGCTGAAACAATCTTGGTAGTTCCGGGAGTATCATCCCTCAACAAATATTGGATCACAGACCCTTTGTAAATTGATATTTTAAGCTGTAAGGGAGTCACTAGGAGATCTCTGTGAAGGGTGTTGAGAAGAGGCCAATCCAAAATTATGTGATGTATTGTATCCAGTGATTTCTTATTACAGGAGCAAAATCTGTTCTGGAAGGGGATTTTTTTGAATCCTTCCAAACAAAACAGATGAGGGGAATGCATTTAGAAGAGCTAGCGTAAAAGCATTATGATGTGATGTACTATCTAAATGATTAATCAAGCATTACTCCATGATGGGGCTGGAATCCTAAGTAAGCAGATGAACATACAAAAGGCTGGGAGGGGTAGAGTTTTTGGATTTCATGATCTAGCAGTCTCTGCTTGATGAGAGAGAAGATTTGTGTCTCATCTGATAGAAGGGAATCTATTGCAATCCCTATTTGCCTGCGTTTGAGGGTAATATTGGAAAACCATGGAAAATTATGTGTATCTCTCAATAAAGAAGTTAGTAAACTATTCAGGTCTGTATAAAATTGAATTTTTAGCCAGTATTTGAAAGTCATAATCCAACCCCTAGATTCTAAGAGATGCTAGCCTAACTCTGAACACTTAGCCACACAGGGTAGAACAAGTTAATAGCCTTGTTACAAAAACATCAAGAAAGGAAGTTAGACTTGCATGACTGAGAAAAATTATCCAGTGCCCTGAGATCTCATTGCTCACAAAGCTTCCTCTCCCTACCAGCTTGTTCTCTGTTTTAAAGGCCTCATCAAAGTCCTTACTACTTGTAAGAACATTTCTAGAGACTACCACAAAAATTTACACACATAGTTTAACATGAAGCTAAAGTTGGTTCCGGTTGGAAATATTATCTTTGTGAATTCATGTATTAAAATAAATGATCTGCCCCTCTCAGACCAATGTGAGCAAACTGGATCTGAGCCAGTCACCAGGCTGGACCTTCACAGTTAAACTGAGATGTGTACATTTGAGAGAACCATTGTGCATGCGTGGATGGCAGCACATGCACAGATAACAGGTTCATGAATAGGAGTCTGTTGGGGCAAAAAACCCAGCAGGGTCATACACATCCTCACCTGTTCTCTTGTGTGTACTGCAATGTGCAAATGTGACTTGAAATGTAGAGGAGGCCTAACTAGTGTGCTCATAGCCTAAAAATAGTAAGCACTAACAGATATGAAAGAGACTCTGTTTCCACAGGGATGACATCTGGGAGAATCATGGATTATTGCTTTCATGACAAAGGCCAGTGATTTTAAGTCATTTCATAGAGGCTTTGACAGTTACTGACAATATAATTTATACCATGTGAGTTGCCATTTTTAGACTCAGGCCCCTTTTTAGTCACCATCTTCAAAACGATGACTTATCTTGTAAAAGGCAAATTGCATTTTCAAGTGGTTTGAAGGTAATGACTCAGTTTGTGACTCACTTCTCTATTGTGACATGCTGCATTTCAAAACAAAACAAGAACACTGCTAAGTTATAACCTTCACATGTAGCCATCTTCAGCTTTTATCCCTGCAATACCCCTCTCCTGAAATCGTGCTGACTTCAGGAGTTAAAAATTAGTTAGAGAGTCTTATAAAAGGAAAAGAAAAGAGTGAGGTGACAACTGGAAGTTTGCTTTCCAGGTATTGCACAGTAGAGAACAGGCTTGACAAGGGTGGGTGGGTATTTGACTATAAGTGGGCCTGTTTCAGTAATAACAGGAAGATCACACAATAACTGAAGGCTGTTTATGGCCTATTGACCAATGACCATGTTGCCTTCATTGAATGAGGAAGTGGAGGAGATTAGGAAGTCCAAAAGGAAGTCAAAGAGTTCCCAGGTCAACATATAGATAAAGGGTTAGAGCACTTCCCTTTGAGATTGGTAGTGCAGTCTGGACTTCTTCCTTCCCTTGCCAAGTAACCTTTCCAGAAAAAATGGAGACTTTGGAGACATGGTGACAGCAGAGAATCAGCAATGTAGGTGGAATGGTGCTCTCTGGCAACACCACAGAAAGAAAATACAGCGGTACCTTGGTTCTCGAACTTAATCTGTTCCGGGAGTCCGTTTGACTCCTGAAATGGTTTGAAAACCAAGGCATGGCTTCCGATTGGCTGCAGAAGCTTCCTGCACTTAATAGTTTGCAAACTGGAGCACTCACGTCTGGGTTTGCGGGGTTTGGGAGCTGATTTGTTTGGGAGCCAAGCCGTTCGAGTACCAAGGTACCACTGTATGTAGAAAGAAGTGAGGCCCTGCAGCAAAATGTTTTACTCTGCAGTGCTGCTGATCAGGATACCAGCCACTCTATTCCATTCTCTTTCTCCTCTCTACCTTGTTCCCCCCCTTAACAATCAGACAGAAATCAGCGCTCACTGAGCATGATCAATTCCTCACTAAGCTGCTTTGAGCTAAAGTGTCATAGCTACATCATATGCCATCTGAGCATAGGTTATCATAGTTGTACCTTGCCACAAAATCTCCTCAGTCAAACCTTTCCTTTGCTATTCTGGTAACAACAGTTGAGGGAGGGGAAAAACAATCACAATCTCTAATGGAAAGTCTGACCATAAATCTGTAAATTGCCAGAGGACTAATTTCTTAGCTGCAGCAGATTAAGCCGTAACTGCTGTCTTCTTTTTTAAGTAATCAACATCCTTTTCATACATTGCCACAATAATCCCAAAGAAAACAGCAACCTTGTTAAACTAGACAGCATTATGATTTCTGTTTTAGGGTCATTCCATATGAAGTGATCCAACATTTTAAACTCATGTCAAACAATTATCTTAATATGTTGTGCACTTGTTGAATGATCGAAACTAAGTTAAAATCTAAAATTTTAATTTTTCATCTTATCCTGTTTTTGAGTTATGAGGGTTTGAAATTTCAAAAAATTGACAATTTTGTCCTTGCCAGATTACACAAAAAGCTTTAAAACTCAGTCTAGGATTGAGATACATCAAAGCTAAAAACACCAAACTCTTCAGAACTAATATGATATATCACCTGATTAAATTTAAGTTACAAAGTTTAATTTTTTAAAAAAATGATTAGAAAGATTAATATTAAAAATCCCCAAAAATTGTATTGATTACTTAATATTTCTAAGAGCTACCTGCAAAATTTCAGCTTGCCATCTCAATGGGATCACATTTTTTTTTAAAAGTACATACATGTCTGCTTTATTGGGTTCTATTTAGGATAAATGGTTCTTCTTGGAGTAAAATACAACAGAATAAACAAGACGTCAACTATAATATCAGTTGTTACAGGCATCTCTTTAGAAAGTTATTTAATTAAAAGGTGTCTGAAAAGCTAGTCAGGCTTTTCTTTTAAAAATTGATAGCTTGCTGTTGCATGATAAAATTAATGGTTTGAAAGAATTCTTGTTAGTACTTCATCCCATTAACATGAGATGAACAAATGCAAGGGTGAGGCTAACATCATGGTTCACCAAAATATGTTCAGTGAACTGATCATCAAACTGAATTTGAAACTGGAAGATTGTCAGCAGAGGCACCATTTAAGGAAGGCAGGTGGGTGGGCAGTAGGGTTTCCCTATTTTTATTTGTTACTCTGACGTTAACAAAACAATTGTTTGGGCACTTCATAGATTGCTGAAAACCTATCTACTTGGCCAGTGATCCCAAGCCACTGATGTTTTAATAACCACTGTTATCCATCTTTCAATGTTATAGCTGTATATCTAATTGTATTTTATTGCATTGCTTTATTTTATGGTGAACTGCCTTTATGTTATCTTAATTAAAGGTAATGTGTACATGAAACAGATAGATAATAAATAAATAAGTAAATAAATAAATAAGAAAGAATGACACCATTTTACTAGTGTTGGGTTTGTTGCCACTTAATTTGCCACAAAAATTGCTTTTCACTTACAAATTGTCCTGGTTTCTCTCTCAAACTCTACCACAAATTATCTGCAGTTGCCATTGTTTAAATTTCAAAGCAGTCTTTAATAAATGACCCAAGAATAAGTGAAATTTGGTAAAATAAGAAAACTGGCAGATTTAATTTCACAAGGAACGTGGCAGTTATTTATAAAGTTGTAGTACAGCATGCAGGTATCAAACTATATTGGACATGCAGTCCATGATTTGTTTAGAAGTGTTCTAGGCTGTTTCACCATCTTTCTTAGGGATAAAAAATATTAATTAAAAGGCAGGCATGGCTTAATTACGGTAAATGTAATAGCAAGCTGAACAAAATTATTGCAGGTATTATTTTCCCAGGCTGTAGAAGATTTTACATCAACATTCATCTTGCATAGACAGAATATAAACAATACAATTCCCCCCACTAAATGCTAGATAGTGCTTAACAGTACAGCCATGTACAATTTTACTTAGAAGTCAGTTCCACCATATTCCATGAGTGGTTCCCTAGCAAGTGTGTCTAGACTTGCAGCCTAAAACACCTTGATCTTACCTAATAAACAGCAAATAGCAAAACCACAACCATCAAATGTTTTAAGGAAGAACCTGAGGTCAAAAGCCAGCACCTTGAATGTATGTCCCAGAGCATCAATTTATAAAGGTAGTCTCCTTTTCATCTCACACAGAGAGGCACTTGCAAGCTACAATTTTAAAATGTGCTTATATTATAAATGGGACGCAGGTGGCGCTGTGGGTTAAAGCCTCAGCGCCTAGGACTTGCCGATCGAAAAGTCGGCGGTTCGGATCCCTGCGGCGGGGTGCGCTCCCGCTGCTCGGTCCCAGTGCCTGCCTAGCAGTTCGAAAGCACCTCTGGGTGCAAGTAGATAAATAGGGACCGCTTACCAGCGGGAAGGTAAACGGCGTTTCCGTGTGCGGCTCTGGCTCGCCAGAGCAGCGATGTCACGCTGGCCACGTGACCCGGAAGTGTCTCCGGACAGCGCTGGCCCCTGGCCTCTTAAGTGAGATGGGCGCACAACCCCAGAGTCTGTCAAGACTGGCCCGTACGGGCAGGGGTACCTTTACCTTTACCTATATTATAAATAAATTTGAATTAATGCTCAAAATGTTTTAGTTGATCAATCTAAACCAAATATTGCAACACTAGTTTATTGATTTCTGTATATATAAAACAATAAATGCACTATTCTTCATTCTAGGAAGTTTTCCCAAATGCTAGAATGGTGGAATGCAATTATTTCCTTGGCAAACACTTCATTTTGTTGGAATGTCTATAGCATTCTTTTCCATTTTTCATAAGGCTAATATTTTAGCAGTAACGTATTAATTATCTATTTAGCTTACCCCATATTAAAAAGAAACCCCAGACACACTGTTGACGCCTGCCTGGCAATTCTGATAATTGAGTTAGGCCAAACAAAGACCTCAGATCTCAAAGGATTCAGAATGAGCTCAGAATAAATTCAGAAGCCTGTCTTTTCACTTCATTTTCTTTTCACTATTTCAGCCACATCTGTGTCAATCATGCTTTGCTGGAAGAGGTTTTAGAAATGCAGAATTACCATCTCTTCTTCTTTTTTCTTTGGAGGAAGTTCTGCAGATATTTGTCTTTTCTGACTCTTGCCAGCAGAGATGAACTACTACTACTCATTCTTAGTATTGATGTAATGCTTCACAGTATCCAGAGCACTTCATATGCATTAAATGATGTGAATTGGGCCTGTATTATTCTCCCCTTATTACTTCTGGGCAACTGAGACTGATAGAGGCTTGTCTAAAAACCATGTGGCGTACTGGCTAGACTGTCACACTGAGAAACCCAAGCTCAAATCACGCATAGCCATGAATCTCACTATGTGACATTGGGCTGGGGCAGGAGTGAGGAACCTCAGACCAAGAGAAAATATGCCTTTATCTGCCCATCGGGATTCCCCTCAGTCTGCACCCCACACTGGCCTCAAGTCGCACCTCAATTATTATTTTTTGCCTGGCTAGAATGTGTCATTGAGCTCTGATAGTGCCTCTTGCCTGTCTAGTTGGAGACTAGAAGGGGTGTGTAGGCTATTGTGCAAATGTATTGTTAACAGTTGTTGCTCTGCCCACTCATATCTCTGCTCAGGCCTGGAAACGATGCCCTGTGAGGAACGGCTAAGGGAGCTGGGCATGTTTAGCCTGGAGAAGAGGAGGTTAAGGGGTGATATGATAGCCATGTTCAAATATATAAAAGGATGTCACATAGAGGAGGGAGAAAGGTTGTTTTCTGCTGCTCCAGAGAAGCGGACACGGAGCAATGGATCCAAACTACAAGAAAGAAGATTCCACCTAAACATTAGGAAGAACTTCCTGACAGTAAGAGCTGTTAGACAGTGGAATTTGCTGCCAAGGAGTATGGTGGAGTCTCCTTCTTTGGAGGTCTTTAAGCAGAGGCTTGACAACCATATGTCAGGAGTGCTCTGATGGTGTTTCCTGCTTGGCAGGGGGTTGGACTCGATGGCCCTTGTGGTCTCTTCCAACTCTATGATTCTATGATTCGGTACCCACCACTGCCACACCATCCTGATCACTGGCATCTAACCTTCCAAAAGTTGCCCAGAAGAGAATATAGACCTTGGTCTGAAGAAAGGTTCCACACCCCTGGGCCAGAGTTTTGTTGCCAAAAGAGAACTTTTCCCATGGAGGAAAGCAGAGGATAGAGACAGGCATATGGACACACTGAGGCATCATTATCATCCATGCTTGACAGAACGTACAGATATATCAGCAACAACTCAATTTGAGCTTCTGAGTGTGAACTACACATGTGAAAAGGAGGAATCTGAGGAACCCAAAGGCATGTTTTTACTGTAACAACAACAACAGTAGTAAAGTATTAGTTATTCAGACAATCTCTTAAAAATGTGGAGGTTTAGATGAAATACAATGGATTATAATATCAGGGAAATTGGTGAGCAGAAAAGGTAACATAAGAACTAAAATGAACACATGTGAAATGCGAGAGGATGAAAGACAGTTTGAACGAACAGAGAGAAGGTAAGTGTCTTCAGAGAATACCTGTTTCTGACCGAATGGAAGTTCTCTATGGGAACTCCAAGCCAGGTCAAATATTACAAAAGGTCTCTTCACAAATTTGCTTTCTTGCATAAGGCTAAATGCATAAATGGAGAGCTGGTGATGCCCCTGAATTTTGTACCTCATCAGCCCCACCTCATCCCCAAGTATTCAGTGAGCATGTCTGAAAAGCAAGAGTCTACAGCTGCATGGATATAGGCATCCATGTGTTTGGGAATCCTGATTGTGCAGAATTCCTGGTTGTGTGGAAGGGTGCACATGTAGAACTTCCTTTTCACACACCTTTGCTGAACATTCAGATATTGGAGCCAGGGTGTGTAATGCCCGACATGGAGGCAGGAGGTGCTTGTCCTGTTCCTCCCACACATGTTTAGCCATATATATGAAGGAGACTAAAAAGGAGGAGACTAAAAAGCCAAGAATGAAGATCCACAATTTATATAATTTCACATGAGCTCCAGGGAGCATTAGATTCTATTTTTCATCCTAAAAAAAAAAAAAAGACAAGTCTATTTGTAAGGAAAGGCAATAGGAAGCCTTTACAAACATGTGGGTAGAATCTGTATCAAAAAGAATCTTCCTTTTTAACTAGAATTAGAATTGAAACAATGGGATAATAACTAATATCCCACTAACTATTATCCATGGTTTTCTTTCAGAACCCAGCTCCCATTGTTTACTATTTTTGTTCTTTGTTTGTAATGGCAGAGGCGTTTTTCACACCAAGCTTTGATTCTGATGCAGTGTGCAGCACAACATGGTGCAGAATAAGAACACTTCAAGCATTGCATGCAAACTTCTGTCTGGAAATAAATTATCTAAGTCATAACTTGATGTGCTAACACCAGTGGCAAGTGTTCAGAGACAATGCTGTGTTATTGTAACTGGCTACTAACATAAAAAGCTGGGTCGCACCAGAAAATGGTGTAAAGATTGTGAAATGGCTTTAAATGGGAAAGCTTTCTTATCTATTTTAAGGGTAAGAAACAGGTGAGGTTAGGCCATCTCCATATTTTATCTTCACCTTGTGTGCTACATTGGAGATAATGAATTCTTTACTTCAGGCCACTCAGCTTTTTGAAATTGAACTGGAGGCCCACCATATTGCATGGAGAAGATTTTTGAAAGTCTGAACTGACTGTCTAATATACATATAGGCACATCCACATCAAGATTACAATTTGTGGCCTCATCTTTGATATCCAAAGTGGGTGGATATCAAGCTGATAGTACTGAGGGGAGAGGAAGTACTTGGAAGTGACATAAAGTTATAA
This sequence comes from Podarcis melisellensis, assembly GCF_964234715.1. NCBI lineage: Eukaryota > Metazoa > Chordata > Lepidosauria > Squamata > Lacertidae > Podarcis > Podarcis melisellensis. The sequence goes on along the minus strand of NC_138539.1, from coordinate 39,732,672 downwards.
GGACTGTCATAGGAATATTAACTATCTCTTTGGCAAGCTACACATAGTGCTAGGATGTGTTTAATATACCTGCACCCCATTATGTTGGGTACTTTCATATACTTTTGAGCACATACAGTAAAATACATGCAATTTTTATTTAAGGGCCAAAATCTGTTAGCATAGTGTTTTTGCTGGCTCATGCCACATGTTTCTAACACGTTCTTTTTAAAGCTTCTGATATGTTCTGTGGTTTATTTCTCAGAAAGGCTTTGGATTCCCCCTGCCTATATTTGTCTTACTTAAATATCAAGTAGTAGTAGGAACAATCTTGTATTGCAGCTCTCACTGTTCACAGTGAGACATAGTTCAAAGAGGCATCTTTTCCGTCATGTACATTTCTTCAGTCTTGTGACAATCAAATGGATTGGCGCTGAAACAAAGTCTTTTATTAGGCTCCCCCACCCAAATGTATTGTTTGGCCCTCAGAACTGCCCTGGTTCAAGCTTTGACCTACTTATAATGAAACCACTAGCTGCCTCATTACACAGACTACCTCAGCAATATCAAAAAGTACCCAGCAGCTCTAAGGCTTGAATGATCCCCTAAAGCTGTGTTTGATTTTTTTCTCTCCTCTCGAATAACTGAGCATATGTAGTACTTCTGAACTCCTCTTTTTCTGTAGGAGCAAATTTTACCCAGCTGAAACCACCAATATGCATATCATAAATATTAATACAAATGTAATTCTCCATGGAGGAACATCAATACGGAAAAGTTGTAATCTTTCTTTTTAGATGCAAGGCTGGGAAAATATGCTTTAATTAACATGGATTATGTTCTCCTAGTAACCATGACTTTGATGTGCTTTGTTTACAGCATCTATCACCTTTATAAAAGGTGGATTGGATTTTTTAAAATCTAATTTCCATCACAAAGTTCTATCTCAGAAAAAGTATTATGAGTGATACGTGTTGTTTTCTGTTTTGAAACAGATTTCTAAATGCAGTAGATATGGATTAAAATTTCCTGTCAAGCATGAAGCTCACCGAGTAAATTAATTTTTTGCTCTCTGCCTAAACTACCTCACAGGGTTGCTGTGAGGATAGAAAGAGAGGTTAGAGAGAGATCCTTTTATGCTACCTTGAGTGCCTTGAAAGAAGGGTGATATTTTAATGAAACTATAAAGTTGTGGCCATTTTCTATCCCAGACAGTTGTTGTGTCCATTTCATTCACCCCTCTAGTTGGCCAGGCTCCCAGGGGTGGGGGACTCTGCAGCTAGGTACACAATAGTCTCCTTATAACCTGTACGATGGAGCAAGCATTTTAATGCAATCTAGATTTCCCTTCACCTGTAATGGAATTCAAGTTCTAGTAGGTCAGTTACCAATTCTGGGTGGGCTTGCCCTCCCTCTGAAGGAATAGGTACACAGTCTGGGGGATCTCTTGAATTCATCACACATGCCTTCTGTCCTCCTTCTAGGCAAACAAAGGTCATTATGAGCATTCAAAGGCACACACCATCTGGGCAAAAACACTCAAGAAAGGTGTAAAACAAGGCCGGTAAGAGGTGTATTCATGGCTAGGGAGGGAATGTGGCCTGGAAACAGTTCTGAGGACCAGACTGGGGCCTGTCAGGCTGCATTTGGTCCCTGGGGCTGAAGCTAACCACTCCTCTTCTGAAGACTCTTCCCATTTGCTCTGCCTTTTCTGACATCTCACGATCTTGCTTATACTGCTACTTTGATTTGATGGATTGTTATTTTCACTTACTGCATTTTTATACAATTGTATTTTAATCTGCTGTTCACCACTTTGGAGGCTTTTGGGATGAAAAGTGACATACAAATAAATGGATGGTGGCAATGGTGATTTCAAAATTTGAAAAAGTGGTGCTCATGCTTTAAATCTCATTCTAATATCTTCCTGGCATACATGTAATGGGGGGGGGGGGAAGCAATTTGAGACAATCCGTGAAATTAACATGGAATGCCACACTTCTCCTCAGGGAAAGGTATTTGACTGGGGTGGGGAAACAACCAACAAGATTGTTGACCTGCTTTGTTGATGTAGAGGGGAAGCTATTTTCAACAGTTAAATGACAAGTGGGAACATCTGTGTAATTTAGAAAAATCAAAAGCGTTTGAAAGGTTGTGTGACTTGCATACTTCTTTCACTCTTAACTGCACAACCTATCTAACAAGAAGAGGATATGTGCTCAGAGCTTCCATTCCTAAGAGCAGTAGATTCCAGTGAGACTTGCCACAACCTGGAAAAACTAATCATGCTTATAAATTCTTCAAGGAGCCCCCAATGAACTGAATCACTTCACACATTTATGAAAATGGGCTTGTGGTATGCACAAAGAAGGAGCTTCAGTCTTCATATGCTACCATATGCATACTGTACAACATAAAGTATGAGTCAGACTGTACATGCATTCATTAGTGTAATCTTTCAAAATATAGGAGGGAGAGGGGTCCTCTGAATATTTAGAAATGCAGCCCCCTATCATACTTCACCTTGAGAAGATGATGGAGGTACAGTCTACCTCTGGTTACAGACTCTTCAGGTTACAGACTCCGCTAACCCAGAAATAGTACATCGGGTTAAGAACTTTGCTTCAGGATGAGAACAGAAATTGTGTGGCAGTGGTGTGGTGGCAGCGGGAGGCCCCATTAGCTAAAGTGGTACCTCAGGTTAAGAACAGTTTCAGGTTAAGAACGGACCTCCAGAACGAATTAAGTTCTTAACCCGAGGTACCACTGTATGTGAATGTCTATACTTCCTTGCCACACTTACAGATCTGCTTCAAAAGGCACATGAATTGGGCATTTTTCTGTCTTTCTGGGCTGTTCAGCTGTTTTTCAGTGGTGCACTACTAGAGGTAATTAATTATCCAGACACATGCCTCTATGGCTGCATTCAGATGCCACAAATCATAGCCTAGATCAGGAATGAATGATGAACTCCAGAGTTCCCTCCTCCCCCTTTCTTTCTCTCAATTGTGCCTCAATGAAAGGCTTCCGGATTTCCACAGTTCGCGATGCTGTAAAGCTGCCAAACTATAGTTTGAGAAGTTCCACTCCCACTTTAAAACCAAAGCAGGATCACAAACCACAGCTTGATCACAGCAAATGTCTGAAGTAGACATGTATACCATTGCACTAAAAGTTAACTATACTGAGAGTGCCTGGACATAGGCTCTAGAACATTTTACACTTGCCATTTGGGGAGAGGATTCTTTAACATCCAGACACAGTTATTGTGTTCTAGTATTTGAGAAGATTGCTTCTAGGGAGTACCTGATCTCAGAAGAACCCACTACAGGAAACATGCAACCTGGTTGCGAAAAAGGAAGGGCAAACTATGGGGATTCTAAGTACTAGAAAATTAGACAGAATCAAGAAAAGTGCACTAAAAGTCGAAGCTCTTCAGGACCCCAGGTATTCCTATTGCCCAATGTCCAAACAACTCACTTATCAGCTCTGACTTCACTCATTGGCTAAAAACACTGACAGGTGGGAGCAGGCAGACTGGGTCATTTTATAGAAATTGCTTAGACCTATCTTGTCTGACATCCTGTTTCCCACAGTGGCCATAGTTACCTTTGGGAAACCCACAACAAGTAGAACATAGGAATCATAGATCTCTTCCATTGTTGTTCTCAGCATGCTGCCTCTGATCCCGACCTAAATGTTGAATGACTAGTAGCTGTTGCAGTAGCAAATTCCATGATTTAACTATGGACCATGAAGGCCAAGGTTTGGAATATCTCCACTATTCTACTTCTCTACTAAACTTTACCTCCCTCACGTACCACTTTTCCTAGAAATAGCATATTTTGGGGTTTGGATGTAGAATCTGGGCATAACAAGTAGCTTGGGCAGCAGCCACATCCATATGCCCCTGACGTTCCCATGTTAAAAGGCTGCCATGAGAAACAGCTAGACTGTTCAGAGCTTCTACAATGCTTGTTAAAATCAGCATTGGCTCGAACACTTAGGCTTTCATAGTCATTACTTAATTATTATTGCTTCCTATTTACTTGTGCTATGTGCACAGAATCTGCAATGAAATTCCTTTAATATTTAGTCCCCATTAAACCAAGGAATGGGGATATAGGCCAATCTGTTGTGAATGTGTGGTTCTGTTAGAGGCGAACCTCACAGAGATGATAGAAAACTAATTTGTCCACCAGAAAAAATCGTTCAAGCTTCTGCTTATTCTATCCAAGAAATATTCAGCTGTTTGAATACTTGTCATTATCTCATTCTTTGACTACAGGTCTCTGCCATTTTTATCTATACATTTTGTTGTCTTATAAAAGAAATCCAAGTCTAGGCCTGATGTATTATTTATAAAGAATCAACATTTACCTCAGGAAGCATGAGGCGAAAATAGCATCAGAGTAATAAAATAACCTTATGATATCCCGCCCCAACATACCCACAACTTCTATTTAATCACACTTAGCCTGCACCCAATTTGCATTCAAACCATGAGGTGAAATGTTTTAATGCTGAGGGCATGCAATACAACACTTTATATGGAAAAGGCAGAAAAATATACTAAATGAGTTAATAGCTCTTTTCCCTATTCTTGATTCTGACAGCACAGTTTTCTTCATACAGAGTCCCCCACCCTCCGCAATTCTAGAATTAAGCAGTTTGAACTCCAAATTAAAAAGTATTTTAGCTGGAGGTGCTTCACACATAGGATGGCTTTGCTGATAGACCTTTTAGTACAGTCCAAAAGCTTCTCTCTAATCCCAGAGAGAGATTCCATTATGCTGGAAGCTCCTTCTCCCAACATGCTGAGCTTGCAATCTCTCTTTTGGCTTCCCACAATGATGATGAGGGACCTGTTTGGGTTTCCAGTGATGAATCATCAGGTAGCCTAAACCCTCTGAAATGGGAAAACATCAGCCTTCTGCTTGCACCTAGAATGGAAGTTCTCACTTAATGCAAACCTTTACGTAAGTTTTAACTTCAGTGCATACAAACATATCATTTTGTGCATATTAAACTTTTAATTTAGCACTTATTTTAATGGGGAAATTGAATGCTATAAGGAGATACCACACTGAACAATGCAGCCTCCAAAAAAGGCCAAGGAGTGCACATTCTTCATAGTCTCCTACATGGGTTTCTCAAGATTAGGGTAGCTATTATGCCTTTCAGATATTATTGGATTATACCTCTAATCATTCCTGGCTACTGTTGCTGCTGACTTTTTGCTACAGCATCAGCTACATCTGGCATTAAAGACAGCATTAACTCTACCATTGTAAGGATATGTGCTAGTAACAGAAACTGAACGACAAGCAGATAGAACCACAGACTGTAGAGTTGGAAGGGACCCTGAGAATCATCTAGTCCAACCCCCTGCAATGAGATACATAATTCAGTTTCAACTTTGACACAATGTCCACTGGTGAAATATTAAAACCAATCCCATTTTATGAAGGCTTAGCATCTGGCTGGAAAAGCGGGCTATGATGGATAATAATGCACACGAGGATACATAAATGGAAAAGGAATAATCATCATGCAGTATTTAGTACAGAGCAATGTAGTTAATGTAATGGTTAAATGACAGTCAGCTGACATGTACTGTAAGTAGTCCTTGGGTGATTACAGCAAACATATTGCAATCAGAAAAAACTAACATACAGAGTGACTGTGTGAACAGGAACCTTCATATAAATGCTGTGTATGTGGGATAGCAATGATTCACTCAACTAGAGGACTACCTAAGAAATAGCACCTGTCCCATGTACGGTATCCTTGTGGGTATCAATATCTACACAATCACTTGCTTCCATGTGATTTTTTAAGGACACAGTTTGGACCCCAGCCAATACTGTAAACAATGGCAACTCATCTGGCAAAGAAGTGAGCAAGGAAGGAAGTTACATGAGGCTCATCTTAACTGAGCACATGCACAAATAACCATATGAACTGCACTGTTCTACAAATATTATACAGGAGAAAAACCAAAGCCTTGTGACAAAAATGATGATGCTCTTAACCCTATTATGCCTAACATGAATTACTATCTTGCATTAAAGTAAATACATATCTCTAAAAGCAGAGTAAGAGTCTCAAATATCTAGAGTATATAAAATACTTGATTTCTTAATTGATTTCTAATTTGATCAACGGAAGCCATAGCAGCCAAGCTTAAATTCCAAATACACCACAAGTCAAGCTTAAAATATGAGGTAGGACCACTCTAATATGTATCCTAGTACATCAACAGAGCAACTTCTGTGCCTTGGGGTAGTTTTGATTTTGCCTCTAATCACCTGAAGTGGAGATTAGGCAGTAGCCTAGAGATACTATTGGGGACAGGAAGGAGTGTTCCATCCTCCAACCCAGGCATCCCAACCTTCGGCCCTCCAGATGTATTGGACTACAGTTCCCATCATCCCTGACCACTGGTCCTGTTAGCTAGGGAACATGGGAGTTGTAGGGCAAAACATCTGGAGGGCTGCAAGTTGGGAATGTCTGCTCTAACCAAATCTTCTGATCATATAAAAATGTACAACAATCTTGCACTGCCTGTACCACTTATGATGCAGGTTAGCCACCTATGAAATACATGGTATTGAGGTCATTTGAAAAACCACATGTATCTCAGATTAACTGCTTCTTCCTCGTTGCATTACTCCCTTCTATGTTTTACTATGATATATTTTTTCTTCCCCTTTTCATTTGAATTGTTATTACAACCTCCTATAAAAAAACATTTCCCCCTTTAGCAGAACACATGCAAGACCTGTTTAAAAACTGCTCATTTACACATATAGTCACCTACAGGAAGTGTTAAGGAATCAGTATGACATGTTTGCTCTGCCCTGTGCAGCATCCTGAAAATGACATCTGCCACAGGGCTAGAGCTTCCCACTTGAGGATGTATCCTGTCTTTAATTGCTTTTAGCTTAAGGCTATGCTGTTAGCTATGACATCCAAGTAAGCTGGCCTCAGAGAAACCATCTCCTTCCCACTCACAAACAGGAATGGTTCACTGTTTGCATACAAATAACGGAAAGAGCTCACAGAATGCCAGGCTCATTTTTTAAAAAGGGAAATTAGCATTTGGTTTCCAGCTATATTAATTGTGAAAAATATCCAGTCAGGGTTTCCTTTTCTTCAGCACCAAATGTGCTGATTCAGGTCTCATGTCGCTTTACTAAAGGCACCACAACAGCTGTTTAATCAGAAGGACCTGGGCAGTGCATAGGCATTTGCATATAAAAAAGGTTGGTGTAAAAAATAGTAATAATGAGGGTGCCAAAACTGTAATCTTCTAATGTTGCTCCTTTATTACCAGTGAATATCTACTGATAATTACCTTCATGCAGCTGTGCTTGTCCCCAGGTTTAAAAAGCATTTGGTGAAATCATAGTATGGGATTGTTGCAATCACAACAGAGGTGCCTCCTTGGACAATGACAGATTTAACCGGTCTAAGGTGTGTCAAATGTTAGATTACAGTAAGTTATTAACCTTCCCCAGCATGGTGCCCTCCGAATGTTTTGGACTAGGACTTCTATCAGCCCCAGTCAGCATGGCCAATGGCCTGGAAAGATGAGAGCTATAATTCCAAACCATCTACAGGGCACCAAGTTGGGGGGAAAGGCTGGGTTCTGTATTTTATTGCAACCCTCACTAACCTTGGGTATTTCTCTTTGGAGACAAGTCATCCAAATGAATTGCTAAGGAAATGCACTTATATAATGCAACCATCAGCACTTTGGTAAAAATGGAAGTGTGTACAATAACAATAATAAGCTTGCCCTACATTTCTCTCAGCTGAGACAGGTTAATTGGAAAAAAACCCAGGCAATTTATCTAGAGAATGGTAAAGGCTTAAAACAGGGGAAAGCAGAATTAGCCAGATGGCTCTCTTGTGTTTTCCCTTATCCTGTTCCCCTGAACTTGATAGTGCAGGCTGGGAATAAGAGGGAAATATCACTGTGCAGTATTCTGCTGCGGAAGTCTATCCACCTGTAATTCACATAGATAAAATCCCCAAGTGTTTCCACTTGGGAGGGATATATTCACACTATCAATCTGTAAAACAGTCAAAAGTAATATAACTTATGTGATGGAGAGCCTTAAACTTGTTTACATTGAGGTAACATCACTGGGTACATTTATCATTTTATACAACATGTTCTACACAGTGTATTGGAAGAATAGGCATACTTACAATGCAACTACTAGTAAATACCTGATTAGAATATTGCATAGCTTTTACAAGACCACAACTCATGCCTTTATGTCACTGTTCCAGGATCTTCCAGGACAGTTCTCATGAATGCTTTGACAAGATCATATATTCATCCAATGAGGTATTTAACCCCCCCTTTAAGGAAATACAATTGGAGACAATTTCTTCTCTTCCTCTCCCTCAAAAATTCCCACCCACAATGTATGGTCAAAAACTGAAATAGGCTGGATTGCATGACCAGGAGGTGACAGCCCCAGCCCCCAGAGATCATAAGGAAGGAATAAAGACTCTGAAAACGTTATATGGAATAAAATTAGGCCACAACTTTATTAAACGTCCAAATGTAGAAAGACCTTGGCTTAGGCCTTGGGCATGTATCACTCCCAGCCCCACAGCTGGGAGAAACTGGGGCTCATCAGGGTAAATGGGATATGGGGGTGCTCTGTGAGATGTAAGTGTAGCAAGCAGCCAAGCCCATATCTCCGCACACATGGTAGTTCACTGATGACCTTTCAGTGTATAGCCAGTGACACCCATATATAATATATATATATATATATATATATATATATATATATATATATATATATACACAGTGGTGCCCCGCAAGAGGAATGCCTCGCAAGACGAAAAACCCGCAAGACGAAAGGGTTTTTCGGTTTTTGCGACGCTTCGCTAGCCGATTTTCCCTATGGGCTTGCATCGCAAGACGAAAGCCCATAGGGAAATCTCGGGGACCTTTTTTTAAATGCTGGCGGTGGGGAGCAAAGCCTTTCCCCCCCCCCTCCGGACTTCAGAAGAGGTCCAGGAAGGCCGGCGGGGGCGAAAGGCTTTGCTCCCCACCGCCAGCATTTTAAAAGCGGTCCGGGATAGCAGGGAAGCGCTTCCCACTATCCCGGACGGCTTTTGAAGGCAGGCGGGGGGAGCAAAGACTTTTGCCCCCCGCCCGCCTTCGGAAGAGGTCCTGGACCTCTTCCAAAGGCGGGCGGGGGGCAAAAGTCTTTGCTCCCCCCTGCCTGCCTTTCCGGGAGAGCGGAAAAGGCAGCGCTGCCTTCCCGCTCTCCCGGAAAGGCAGGCAGGGGGGAGCAAAGACTTTTGTCCCCCGCCCGCCTTCGGAAGAGGTCCAGGACCTCTTCCGAAGGCGGGCGGGGGGCAAAAGTCTTTGTCCCCCTGCCTGCCTTCCCGGGGGCTTTTAAATCGCCCCGGGACAGCTGAGAATTCCTCCGCTGTTCCGGGGCGATTTTAAAATGCTGGCGGGATTGCAGGGGGGTGCAGCATCCTACACAGATCTGGCTGACACAGGCCACAAAACCACAGCTCGCCCCTATACACGAAGCCAAGCCAGAGCACAACTAAGTGCAGTACAGCCATCTTCTCAGAAAAACTCTTCACAAAGTTCAAGAGGTCAAGACACAAAGACTTTAGCAACTAATCCACACCTAATGACCCACCTAAGTGGTACTCAGGATATCACTCAAGAAATCACTCAAGATATCCCTCAAGTAATTAAGGAACAAAAGAAGAAAAGGCACACTAGCCTGGGAACTTCCTCTCTGCCCAGAACATTGGAGGCTATACACCACACCCCCTCAACAGTATTTATAGGAACTCAAACACTGAGATCCTGCTCTGTTCCAGTAACAAGAAGCCGAAAGCACCAGCCTGAAGATGACGAGTGAGACCTCGTCGAAACGTCGCCTAGACACCCCAACTTTTACACGGGAAGACACCCGAGGACACCAAAACCTGCATTCCTGTACCCGTGAAAATCTACGAAAACATACATATATATATATATATATATATATATATATATATATATATATATCCTTTAAGAGGGGGACACTGGAATTGCCGCTGCAGGGGGTGAGTCACTTCATGTCCACCCCCACGCCCCCATATAGGGAAGAGAGACTAAAGGATTCCATCCAAGGCCTTAACCGCCACCCGAGACCGCAAATTTGTGGTCTCACCGCCCAGACCACCTACATCTGGAAAACTATTCAACTTACCTCCAACCACTCTATCAGGCCATGCCTGATGTCGCACAACAAGAGCTCACTTGAGGAAAGCCAGCCCCTGTTTGCCAGTAAGCTTCTTGGGAACTGTAGCACCATGTGCGATCCTGCAAAGGGCACCTACAATGTAAAGTGTGAGTGCCCATTATTGAAACTGTCTTAGCTCTGGTCCAATCACACAAGGAGTTACTTGGCACAATGCTCCTCATGCTGCCCACATATAAAGTACCCATCAAGGCATGGCAAAGTTTAATACTCTCATGTCACCCAACCCAGTACATGCACAGTCTCTGCAGTTAGATGGTCATATAGAGGCCACACTAGTCTCACTTTGTGCACACACCAGGAAACAAGAGACAACCATACATTTTATAGTTTTTTATAGACAGGAATTCAACTTAACCAGCTCCAGTGGAGAATCCATTGGTTTTCTAGAAGAGTTTGTGTCCTGCTGTGGGAACAATGTTCCCAGATAGATATAGTTGGAGCAGTTAAAATTCAAGTTGGAGAAGCATTGAAGCGTCATAATGCTCACCATGTATTTAAATCAAGCATTAATAATCACAAAGTTCTGTATTCATAGTCAATCAATAAGAGATTTGACAGCATCCCAATCAATAAGAACGTCCACCCAGCATACCATGGGCAAAGTTAGATGAATGGCTCTGCAATTCTAAGAGCCACAAAGTCCCCTACCACATCATGAACCACCTTTATGTTTAGTTTCAAAAGATTTTTGCTATGCATCAGGAAGGATACCTCAAGAAACACAGAGTTTGTTGGAGTTTACACTGCATAGTTCTTTGGATCATAGTCTTTTGATCCGTGATGTAGAATTAGGGATAGTGGTAATTATCTAACTCTTATTCTTGTACATAAGACTCCAATCCAGTGCATAGTTACTTGGGTGTAAGTCACATTAAATGGAATAGTCCTTGCTTTTGAGTAAACATGCACAGGATATCAACGTAAAGCATCTTGGACAGATACTTGCATAGCATTTAAAGAAATCCACAGCTTCCCTGATAAGACTGGTGAACTGTTCTTTTAGTTAGGAATATATTCTCTAATTCCAGCTAGTCTAATAAATCCTATTATCTAGTTGGTTTGAGTCCTACAACTCACTGGCTACAATGTACCTGTGGACCCACGTAACTTGTCCCTCAGTAGTCACCATGGCTGGCCCAAGACATTTTGGCACCGGAGGCAAACCACAAAGTGGTGCCACCCTTTCAGGAAAAAAGGGGTGAGTAAAGATCTACAACTGGAGCAAGTGGGGGATAAAGATTTACATTGGGGAACAAAGGTGGGGAATCAAATCAACCTTGCCCCAACATTTGAAGTGGGATTCAAAGGTCATTGGTGGAGGGAAAGTTGTCCACTTTGAATTATGCCAGGTGAGCGCAGAACCCAGGAGATCCCAGAAAGCAGCCTCTGCCATTTCCTCCCTAAGGGTGGGAGGAGACCAGCAAATGCCCCCTATTCATCAAGAGGCTGCTGTAGAGGGCCTGCAGTGGAAGTGGCAGATCTGGCCTCCAAGGAGCATGCCAAAACTGTTACAGTTACAGTGGTAGTAGCCGTGGGCAATGCATTCCTTGAGGCTAGATATGCTGCCCCCGTGGATCCTGCTGCCTGGGGCAATCACCTCACCTGGTGAAATATACTCAGAGTCGAGAGTGGATTTCATGCTCTTTATTCAGCTCATAGTGGTGAGGAGGAAAGAAAGTTTCCACAAAGTATCTGCTTTATATACATTATTTATACAATGGGCTGCACGTGATTGGCTAATTCTGGAATTCTCCTGTAGGCCAATCAGGTTGTGGATTCACTTCCATCTGGAGCTGGATTGGGTGGCTCCTGCAGACCAATCATACTGCTGCATTGTTCTAGGACCAATCAGACTGCTGCATTTTGGATCCTATTGTTCAAGGACCAATCAGACTGCTGTATTTTGGATCCTATTGTTCTAGGAACAATCAGACTGCTGCATTTTAGATCCTATTCAACACTGTACATAACACCTTGCCTCATGGGTGGGTTGGCTCTGCTAGTCACTAAGCATCACCATCTGTCGCAAGGTTTTTAGCTGGGGCAATCAGAATAAGGTCCACTATTTGACTGCTGTTTCAGGACTCTAAACTGTGTTTTATATATTCAACTTTTTATTTTGTTCCATGTATACCTCAATGTTCTTTTGTTGCTATGGCCAATGGCTGACGCAAATAAAGTTTCATTCATTCCTCACCGTCTGCATCAGTCAATGGCGCTCAGATGTGCCTTGCAGTAAGGTTGCCTATCAGAAATGTGTGCAAAATGCAAAAAAGGATAGCAGTAATGCATGCAGACCTCCATTGCATCCTAATGCCCCTTGGTCGATCACGGGATGCTGATTGCCCCCTCAAAAAAAGCTCAAAAACCTTGCTCATGCCCCACAAAAACAGCTCTGGCTCATCTTCCTCCCCCAAAAAAGCTCAACAACTTTGATGAAGCTTTCCCCAAAAAAGCTCAACAATGTTGGTCAATCCAATGGGTAGATCGCTGCCAGGATCACAGTCTCATGGAAGTTTGACAGCCCTGGGGTAGAGGAATATCTCGTGTATGCCATAAGTTTGTACAGAAAAGATTTGGAGATGTTTGTAGCTACCTGTTCAGAGTAAGTAGTAGTGCCATGCTTGCACCAAGTTGTTACTATATGTTGCAAGTGCCCTTTCTCTCCCCGCCACCAAATAGGAGTTGCTGAAGTTTCAGCTTGTCAACTCAAGGTCAAAAGATAAGCTTGAGAGAGCACATTAACACATAAAACATTGGCAGCTTGGTAAAACGATATATGCATTATGAAGAACATGATTAACGATTAACTTGCACAGGTTAGCATTTTCAGCATTGGCTAATTATTTTGAGTGCTTCATATTTGATAAATATTTCTGGGTAGGATTTGAACATTTATATGGAGGCTTCTAAAGCTATTGGTTCCCTTTGAAATATTGGCAGTCAATTTCTGTGGCTCTCTATTGCAGCTACTCAAATGGCAGATGATTATAACAGTACTTTCCAGTATCCAGGGTGCTTTGAAAATCCATTAAATATTGCAAAGCATTATGATGCCATGGTGACCAGAACCATAGAAAATATGTAATTAACCTCCTTTCAAAACAAGGAACAGGAAACGAAGCTAGGAAAAATGTCTTATTGACCATCAAATGTGAATGCTCAAACTGCACACACTAATTGATGTATTAAGTAACAATTATTATATCCCAGTTTTTGACTTGCACTATTCAATTGCTTGCTCCATGGTATAATTTAGAGGTTTCAGATCACTTTTTTATTATGTTCATCCTTTTTAATTAATTAATAACATCCTTTGATCCAAGCTGAAAGTTTGGAGACTTACTTTGTATGTTCAAATAAGCTCACAAGGAAATATTAATTTAGGCTATAACCCTTTGTGCTATGTCCAAGTACCGTATATATGCATAGATTTTTTTTAAAAAGTTTCATTCTGAAGTACAAGTAAATATATTGCAACCCAATAACAAAAACAAAGGTGGACAAGGAATCGTATAATAAATTTGAATAAAGTCATAGCCCCCAAAGACATAAAGCAGATTAAAACACTTCTATAAGCACAGACAAATAACACAGAATACATAATAGAATGTTAATATTGTAAGGCAAGTAAATATATATTCCTAAAATGATAAATGAAACTCAAACACTCCTTTGCTGTTGTAATAGATGAAGGGAGACCACATTTCAAAGAAGTATTGTTTCACTATGACCCTTGCGAGTCTACTTTGATGTTAACTCTTCAGACAATGCTAAGTACCAAATCTTTATGAACCACTTTTGGAAAACATGCAGAGAGTTGCTCTATAAGACAAGCATCTGGGTAATCCTTCTAATGGACTTTCTAGCACCCGTGTTTCAGATGAACTAATCTTCTATTTTTGACACAATCTCCAGGTATCTGAGACATTAAAATGCCTACTGTTGGTGACATTACCTGCCCAAGTTTCAGATCAATAAAAAGCAATGCCCTTTTTGTATTTAGTTCCACACTGTGATGGATATACTTGTTCCTAATGAGATATTGCTGGAAAATAGGCACTGAAATACCGTATTATGGTGTTACTATGCTAGTGGCTACTAATGCCTGTGCAACATTGGCAGAATGCAGTTGAGATCCTGCACACACCCAGCACCAAAGGAAAAAGCAAATCAATACCAGTGTAAATGAGAAATAATATAGCAACTCTGATAGATATTCCCACAGCACCCACCTATCACAAACAACACACCAATTATGCTCCCCACATCAACTTTTTATGCCTACTAACAGCTGAATGACACAATGCTATCACCCCTATATAAGATGCAAAAAACCCCAACCCCAACCCAGAACTAGACAGCAACAAAGATGGCATCTCACCCATCCTAGCAGAGGCCATTGACACATAATGAGCAGGCATCCAGAAACAGCCATCTACTGGCCCACTCCAGTGAGTCCTTATAGTCCTTGCAACCTTTTATCAGGCAAACAGAGCCACAGAGAGAATGGAGGACCAATATCCTTCTCTCAGCACTAGGGACTGGGGGAAGGGATTCAGTTAAGTTTGTATTTAATTGCATTATATTAGGAGAAATTGCTTGCACTAATGTGCACATTAGGAAAAATTGCATTAAAATCATGTGTATTCAGAAAAATGTGCAACAAATTTTCATGAGGGCTTTTTTTTTAAAAAAAATCACATACTGATGTGGAAATGTGATGAGCTGAATTTATTACTGGAAAAATGGGAAACTGAGATAAAGAAAATTGACAGATTCATCCATCCCTTCTGAGACTACAGCCACTCAGCTCCAAAGCTTAGTGGGTATTAAGCATGCACTGAGAAAACATGGGCTTTCTGGGGAAAGGGTTCAAGTTCTACCATGTGTATTCGGGAGGGGGGGACAATACACCCACACACTCACCAGATCTCTCTAAGTAAAAATAGCTGTATTGTGGTAAAAGTAATCATTAATATATATTGTGCAGCTGCATCTCTGTTGTTCTTTACAGCATCACAGATGGGGGGGAGGAATTGTTTTCAGGACTGAAGGATACAAGAAGGGAAGCTTTTAAACCATTCATCTGGATCTAGTTTGGTGGAAGAACTCAAACAACCCCCCTCCCACCCTGCCAAATGTGTAGGCACCACCCTAAAAGCTGCTGAAGTGAATATTGGGGAAGAAGAGGGCACCTGCTAACTATGAGAATAATAGAAACACATGTGGCACACTTATCACTTTTAATGAAGCACAACAGTGGTGGATTGAATTCAGACAGCATCACAACAACTACAAGCTGCCAGCTTCTTCTTTTCATGCAAGACCATTCACTCCACAAAGAAAATTTGCATGATGAGCTACACCTGCTGATAGTTCCTCGTCTACACAGCTGTTCAAGATGCAGCAACCCTGACCTCTTTTTCAGCAGGTCACCCCAAATATAGGAAGTCCACATGTGAATGTGAAATCATATGCAAAAGTGCTCTAGGCCAAGAACATTGTGTTTAAGATTAGGCTGTTATGAGGAAATAACTGGCTGCTATTAACTCCTGAGAAACACTGTTCCACTGTTTGTTTTCTAGGCAACTTGTGTGAGTGTTCCTTATTTCAGAAGCCTTGTACACCCTCCAAGTTCTTTGAAGGAAGATAAAAATGTGGTATGTAAAATAAATACATAGACCCATGTGCACAAGCCAGTTAGATAGGCAATCTAAATATTCCCTTGTCCTCTAAGTACTTAGGTTAAAGTGTCCACATTTTCACATCAGTTTGAGAATTCTTTTTAAAAATCTTTATGAAAGTTCATCAGGATTTTAGTCAAAATCTTACTTAATGTACACTTTTTTGTATGCAATTTGTATCATATACAGTATTCATTGTTGTGATTTCCCCTAAAATAGTAGTAATAATTAATACCCCACCCATAGTTCATTTTGGCACGTTATTTTGACTAATATGTGCATTTTAAATTACATTTTACCTAGTCTACGCATTTTTTGTACACATTACTTGGTTGGAGAACTGCATTGCAAAATTCAGAGAAGTATGGATGTCAAAGGCTGATTGTGTTTCAGAAAAATATAAGTTGGGTCCCTTTGCCTTTAAACATGAACTGAATCAAATTTCTTCCTCATCCATAAGCATGAAAATATCAATCTTATTCAGAGTGTACTTGGGCTGAGCAGAATATATACTGAGAAACATGTTGTGGATATATGATTAAGGCTGCAATCTTCTACATACCTATTCAGAAGTAAGTCTTATTGAAGCCAGTGAGCCTGATCCTTCTTTGCAACTGGTCAATCTAGTTTCCTATGAAACTATATAACCGTGATCCCTCTACTACCTGATCATTTCTGCTTCTTTTTTTTTTTTTTACTGGTCATGTGCTTAAAAGGTTCAGGAATGAAACCTGAACCTAGAAATTTTGACTGGTGGATGAGAGTTAAAGGGCAAGCATCTTTATTTCTAGGGACAAAGGTAGAAATTCTATAGCAAAATCTTCTGGGATGAGCCAAGATAGTTTAACTCCTTCATCCATGGCTTACCTGGAGATGTGCTAGCATATCTTCACCATCCTGGCTCAGTTGGAACCCAGCTTGCTGAGCCAAGCCTGGTGGATTAATCTGGTGTAATCTTGAAAAGGGGGTATTCCAGGGTGTGGTGTGGGCAGGACCAGAGTGGGAGGCTAGATCCTAAGCCTGTTCAGGTGTAAATTATACCTGCAAAATGCTTGTTTTCCCTCTGCCAGACTTAGGCCAGCACAGCCTGCAGTAAGTAGCCCTGCTGCTGAGCACACATTATATCTGATGTAACTTTATGCCAGCATAATTTACACCAGCTTGCTTAATGCCATCTTATTGTGTACATAATTGCTCCTAAACACTATTTCATCTGATAGAGAATGAAATCAAATATTGAAGATGAACATAAAGTATTGCAATGAGCAGTATTTTGGTTTATTAAATTACAAATTATCCTTCAAGTGTAAGAAAGGCATTTCTATTGAGGTTTTTGTAACACAAAAAACTTAACCCAATACAATTAACTGTATAATCAGTTAAAGAAAGATAATTATCAACTAAACATTCTTAAATGAAAAAGAGACCTAATTTTTGCTCATTATGGAAGAAGTGAAATTGAATCACAATGAGAGGCTAGCTTTAGAAGAAAATAGTATTTGCCAAAAAGGAAAACAGCAACACTCTCCCTACCCTTTCTCATTCTTTGGAAGATTGTGATGAAAACTCAGGTTGCAATACTGAATCTTGATATCCATTGCAATATAAGACCAACACCTTTGCCAAGTTTCTGTGTGTGTCCAAACTGAACTTACTTAGGCTCACTTACACTCTTGGTGGCTATGTTTTCTGCATGGTCCCCAACCTTGCATGCACAGTTTGTACATGTGTAGGAACATTGCAGATGAAGATGTGAGGAATGGAGGGTAGCATTTGCAACCCAGTCTCTTCTATGTGCATTAACTGTGAGCAAATTGGAGTGCCTGAATAGTGCATAAGGAGTTGGGCAGCAAAGATATCCAAAACATGTTTATAGACAGTATGTATCCAGAATAAATTCAGAAGCCCATCTGTGGCACAGAAAAATACACCTCTTTTGGCAAAAGTTATTTGGAACAGTAAAAAGAAGAAGAAAAGACTAATCAACAGGGTGGGAGGTACCATACAGTATCTGTTGGTGGTTTTAGATATTTGGGTACAAATAGCATACCAGTGGTGAATAGCAAAACACATAGATATGCAGGCTGTTCCTTTCTGAATTATTGCTTCTGTGTCCGAGGAGAGGAAAACAGTAATTTAAACACACCTGTGATATTTAGGACTGATGAGAGGTAAATATGTTATGCTCTGAGGTACAAAAATTATCTCAAGTAGTATCCTTAGGATGGGAGGTAGTTGCAATCCATAGTCCTTGTACACATGTAGATATTTAGTATACACTTGCCTATTGAACATTTAGTTTCTATAGTAACCAGAAAGGCATTATATGAAAAATTGGGTCTTATTCATTTATTTGAGGCTGAAACATGCCTAATTAAGATGCAAGCTCCTAAAAAAAGCAGGTAAGCAAATATATATATCTGATTCTTATCAGAAGATTGGGAAAGACTGTATAAAGCTTAATGTCTTGTTTTAGTGTTAAATTATTTCACTTGCCAAGATCCTCAAGATGCCTAATCAGGTCACCACAGAGTCACGGCTTATGTAAGGATATTGCTACCATTACGGAGAACAGGAGGAAGAATCTTGCTCTATCCAAGTTAATTCCCAAGGTTCTTTGTTTAGTGAGGTAACGATTGTTGCTCACAGCAAGGTTTCTTTTAATTGCACTAGGGCTCTTTCTGTAGGAGATCAGACAAAGTCATGCTGATGCTGGAAACTTAAGCTAAAGTCCC
Source organism: Podarcis melisellensis (assembly GCF_964234715.1). NCBI lineage: Eukaryota > Metazoa > Chordata > Lepidosauria > Squamata > Lacertidae > Podarcis > Podarcis melisellensis. Next base: position 39,713,964 of record NC_138539.1, on the reverse strand, counting down.
TCCTCAGATGTTTGTTTCTATCAGGACTGGAATGGTTGAGAAGAGACACACCATGTTTTGTTGCTCATGATTCATAGGGGATTGATGTAGCCAGCAACAAACTGAACTATCTTTGATGTCTCCTACTCAGTGGATCAAAACCCCACCAACTAGGATGAAATGCTTATGCAATCTGCAAGCAAGACATGAACCCAACCGACTTTAGAAATGTTGTCATGTCCTTTCACCAGGGGACTCAGATGCACCATTTTCGGAGAAGGACTTTGTAAATCCTGATGACATTAAAATATGTTGACCTCTGCACACCTTATCATGGATCAGTTCTCCTGGAATAATTGCCCCCCGCTGCTATACTTGATGAACGCAGATGAGACTCACCATTTCAATCTTTTACACATTTACATGATTTCAGTGAACTTACATCATTCAGGATTACTCTGAAGGATGAACCGAAAAGGTAGGACAAAACTCTCAGTTCTCTTTTATTAAATGTAAATTGGACTCTGTGTTACGCTGAATATACTCGCCAATAGAATAGGCTTCCCTTAATAAGTTAGATGACCACCTGTTTGGGATGCTTTAGGACAACCTTCTCCAACCTGGCTGAAGGTGGTGGGAGTTGTAGTCCAAAACATATGGAAGACACCAGGTTATGAAAGGCTGCTTTAGAACATCTATCTAACCTTTCAAGACCTGTAACTCCCATCAGCCCCAACCAGTTTAGCCAGTGGTCAGGGGGCCATAGATTCCCTGTCTCTAGGTATAGATCCTATCTTCACATCAACAATGCCAGTTTCTGTAAGCTTATCTCTCTTTAAGCTGTTTAGTTGGAAACTTTTTATTGTACTGCTGTAGAATATTGCAAAACTTGATTGAATTTCTGTTTATGTGTAAATATTGTAAACTAGGGATAGTCAATAGGTTGCCATCAGCATGGCATCAGCAAGGGTGCTGTAGACTGAAGTGAAAGGAACGATTTTGAGTTAGTAACCTACAAGGTATCACAACTGCTTCTTGGTTAGTGTTCAGGTGTTTCTGAGGCCACAAGACTAAGGGACTTGTAATCATGTAAATAGTTATGAGAAGAAGGATGGGACACATGCATTGAAACCAAAGAACTGAAACTTACATAGAGAGGAAGGCTTGCTGTTTGCCTCTCTATAGTTGTTGTGGGAAACAAATATTTTGGGGGATTTGTCACACAAAAGCCATTCAACATGCAGACCCGACTCTAGTAACTATTAACTTTGCATTCTCTGAGCTTTCAACAGTGCCCTCTCCATGTTATCAAAGTGCTTCAGGAGTGAAATTGGGCAGAATAAAAAATATAGATCACCATAGGGAAATAATAAACCCTGTATCAGCTTGTTTGCTCAAAGGAAACATGCAACCTCTCTCCTTTATAAGGCCCACAGCCCTATTAACAAGGTGATCTGCTACAACATAACCATAAAAACAGTAGCCATATAATTCGGCTGTGGGGAGGGGGAATTGCCTCCTTTACATCACTTCCTACACTGGTGGTTTGCTCTGAGGATGTTACCAGATCAACATGTTAAACATTTACTAGAATAACCTGTTTGAGACCCAAGTCTGCAGTTTTTAAACTTGTCTCCTGCAGACAAACCAGCAGTTTCTGCATACCTGAGAAAACCTAGTGGCATACAGAAATCCACATTAGGTTTTTTTAAAAAGAGTTCATTGAGGACTGTGCATGCATGAGTATACACAGGAGGGTGTGCACAGCTCTGTGGGAGAGGTTATAAATATCCTCTTGCTTCCAAATGTGCATAAATAAAAACTGACTCTTCTTGAAATAAAAATTGTCCAGTCCAAAAATATGGTTCAAAAGCTTTACTAACACAACTTAGTGTACAATTGTACAGGATGTACAATTAAACAATTATATTTAACAGAAATGTGTAGAACCAAAGATGGAAAGTTGAGAGAAACAATTTGACAGATTTCCCCTCCCACCTGTGAACAAGCAATTGAAATGAACTATCAGTAATTGTGACAAAGTTGGCACATGTAAGTGGCAGAAGTTGGGAGGGTGGTGCGGGGAGAGGCAAAGAGAGATCTTCTTAAAGGAGGCTACTTTGTTAAACACACAAATATATTATATGATTATTATTAAATTTTCTGTATCGCCCTTCATCCACAGATCTCAGAACAGTTCACAACCCAAAATCACACTATAAAAACCATATTAACAAGTAGAGAGAAGCTCTCAAGGATGTGGAAGTCTTGACCTTTCGAGCAGCTCCCCTATGCATTTGCCTTTCCCTTATGCCAGTCTGGTGAACTTGTGGGTGAATAATTAGATGAGGGGTGGGGTGTGTGTGTCTCCCATTATTGATGAAGGCAGCTGACCCCACTGTTTACCTTTCAATTTGAAATCAAGCTGGCTAGAGAAATGAAACAGAATGGGGTGCTTGTCAGATTTCCTGAAAGTGAAAAAAATATTTCTGTTTCTATAGTTTGCCTCAGCCTACTAAAGAGAGGCACAACACTGTTTAAGATTCTAGATGTTGGTGTTACAAACTGGGGCCAACTGAAGAAAAAGGAAAGTCAGGAGTGAATGAGGAGCCCGAGGGCTTGAAGAAAGCAGAAGGGAACTATCTATGCAAGAGTGCGTGAAGGAGTCTCCAGGAAGAGAGACTTTGATTTATTTACTTATAGTTTTCTAGGGTGGTAGACTTATTACCCTTTATCACTGCATCTGCCTGCAATGTATAATTCAGAAGACTCTTCACACACAAAAATGTCAGGCAAAACAAAAATCAGGTTCCAAACTGCTAAGCAAGGGCATTGACAGGATTTCCTTACATTGTACTTTTGTTTTCCACTCTATCAACATCTGTATTTTAGCCTCAGATGGCTGGCTCCACATTTTCAGCCAGACATGAAGGTCTTTGATAAATCACTCTTGTTTGTTCTAACAGAGTGGAGGTTTTGGAGGAGTCAGCTGTGCAACCTGGAGCAGAGACCTGAATGGGCAGGAAATAAAAACAGAGGCTATTAACAATGTTAAAGTTGGCTAATCAACTATTATCAAGTGCCCATCCCAGCTAATAGGTATAACATTAAACTTCAGGGTTGTTTTTCCTAGGTGGCAATGGAACACATAGCAAATGGTGCTGAATTAGTCTATTCTCACAGCATCAGTTTAACTGGAATGGGAAAACATTTAATACAATAATAAATATATTATGGTTGCTCTTGGCTCTAAATGCCAAACCTGTCAATAGAGGCACAAAATTGAATTTAAAAGAGCTCCAGAACAAATGATGATGCTTCTGGTATTTGCTAAAAACGGAATGCAGTGTGAATGGCATGATAGTTGATGTAAATGAGTTGTCATGACACAGAGTTTCCTTTGTAGGTAAGACAGAGGTGCTCAGGAAGAAGGTCGACCTGAATAAAGAGTCAGCCTGTTTTGGATGGGAAAGCACTCTCCTTGGTTTGGGAGCATTCTGGGAATGTGTCTGGATTTGGTTTTAGACTTGGATAACCAGTTGACAGCTGTAGCCACACATGCCTTTGCTCAGCTGAGGCTGGTGAGCTTGTTCTGTCCATTCCTGAGGTAATTCCAGTTTACTTCTGGGCACAATTCAAAGTGTTGGTGATTGCCTTTAATGTCCTAAATGGCTTTCTTGGGGGGCCACCTTCTCCCATATCATCCTACTTGCTTCCCAAGACCAGAAGGACAAACCATCTCTGGGTCCCCCCTAGAGTGTGGCAAGAGAGAGGCCCTTCTCAGGGACTGCACCCAAATTGTAGGACACCTTGGCATTTGAAGCAGCTAGCAGCTTCCCTCAACATTTTTTCTGCTGGTTGCATAAAACATTTTTGTTCCAGAAGCCTTTGGGCTTATGGGGGGGTGATGTTTTTATGACTTGATTTTAACTGCTTTTATTGACTTTTAAATTGATTTACTGTTTTGAAGTTGCCTTTTTAAAAGTTGCAAGCTGCTCTTGAGTTGTGCTTTTCACAAGAAGAGTAGGGTATAAATATCAATTAATTAATAAATCATATGCTTCTGTTCCTACTAACAAACGCAGAGCAGTGTTAGTTTTGCAATAAACATACTGCTTTCTCCAGAGCAATATGTGGATCCTGCTGAAGTAATTCAGCCTGTATCCCTTGATCCCACCAGTCAGTTAATTTCACATAAATACTTGAATTTTTTGTATCAATTATCTCTGTATATCTCAATTAAAAAATAAACAGAATAGTCTTATCAAGGTCTTGGAAATATCCATTGATAATGGTCAGAATAAAAGTTATCATCAAACAAATATACTTTTTAAAAAAATCAATAGCTCTGTGTAATATACCTCAGCTACCAGAATGACACAAAAATGTAGGTCCCTACATTCATTTAACTGATTCAGCAAAAGGCTTACTTTCATTAGATGGCTATTTTTGGATCGCTTATTTTTGCCAGGTTTCATTACAAGCTAAATTGTGCTTTTTTTATAGAAGTAACATAGAGTTGCTAATGAGTTTGATGTCACCAAGATAAAAAGATACTGAAAAGAAGAGCTTTATATTAAAGCTTTGATCTCTTAAGATGAAGCAGCTTGGTGTATAATGCTATTTCTTCACAGGAATATGAACAATAGTAGTCATCTGTAAAGAAAGCAGGTAGGTAAGAGGATGAAGGAGAATGGGGCCTCATAAGAGAAATTCTGCTTATATTCATGCCATCACCCTCTTTGTTGGGACATTAATAGAAGCTTTGTCATACACAATTGTCTGATCAAAGAAACCATTTGGCACAATGAAGTTAGCATAACAAGAGGAGGAGTTCACAGAAGAGAAATGTGTAGGCCACTCTGAGGATTGCATGCATTTTTAATTGTAATAGAGTGAACAATCCACATGGTTGAAACATGGCTTATATATTAGGGCCTCGTTTATTTATTTAGTATAAGTAGATCCCACTTTCTGAGACTTCAAAGTGGCTAACAGTGCTTATAAAACACAACAGATGCGCCAAGAAGCATGTGCTGGAATAAAGCAAAACAACTAGCCCCATTGGGAGTCAGGAACAGGCATAAGAAATTCCTTTCTACTGAGCACTTCCTAGAAATTGGCTTGGTGAGTCAGGGAGACAGTCCAAATGGAGTAGGTCCTGATGTTGTTCTTACCAGCTTCCTTCCTTTGCCTGAAGTGCCCTATAGGAAGGGTCAAAAGGTTGGATTTAGGTTTCTGTTTTTGTTTTTGGGGTTTTTTTTTAAAGAATTAGTTTTAAATGACAAGATTCTGGAAATAATGTCCCTGACCATAAAATATCTAATCAGGGTAACAGTATTTAATATATTCTTATAGCTTTAATTTTGTATGCATTTCTTTTTTTTGTACCCTTCCACAATATTTTCAAATGGTGAATAGTTTACATTTTTAAAGGAAGTAAAATATTTGTTTATTTCATTCATACCCCATCTTTCCTCCAAGGCTCTCAAGGTGGTAGACGTGGTTCTCCCTTTCTTCAATTTATCCTCACAACAGCCCTGTGATGTAGTTTAGGCTAAGAGATAGTGATTATCCCAAGGTCACCCAAAGAGCTATGTGGTACAGTGAGGAGTTGAACCCTGGCTTCCTTGGTCCTAGTCCAGCACTCTAACCACTACACCACTGGCTCTCATAATTATAACAAACTATGTGCCAGCCACCAAGCAACCGAAGCATTCATCTTCTGATAATACCTCATTAGCATCAGGCTTGCAATGGAAGCATGGTTTCTTCCATAGCTGATGCTTCTTGGTAGCTCATCAGTGCTATACAAGAAAAAGGATGAAGATGGCACTGATGACTAAGGGTGTTTTAAAGCCTTATATGTTCATGTTGGAGGAAATGTCAGTTCTCCAGCTCTATGCCTGGGCTGTTTTTTCTCCTGTTAGGCCAGAATGTGGGGAACATATGCTGGTGTTCCAAAACTGGAAATAGCCAATCACTGAGAAATATATATATATCCCAATTATTCATTAATTATAATTATACAATAACTATAAATCCCAATTATTGCCACTAATTTGGTTCATTTGTGAGTACATCCCAATTTTTGGTTGGATTTGTCAGAAATCTGGATTTTCTTTCACCTGTGTTCAAGTTACCCCAGCTTGCTTTATTGCCCTAACATCTGGTATACCCCAGAGCTACCTAGGCTCTACTAAGAGGTTGAGGACACTCTGGAGCAATCATGTCAACTATCCAAGCTGTTTCTATATATGCCATTGATCAATTATCCTTTGAATAACTTCTGGTTCCTTGTGGTAGGGCTCTAAATATACATTTCCTTGCATTTTCATTTTTATAGAGAAATGGTATCATTTTGCTATTAAAAATTAAAAATATTAATGAGAGCAAAACAGTAATTACGGTAAAACCTGTTCTCTCTTTTGTGGGAACAGAAGCCAATATTTGGGCAACTAAGGGGCTATTCAAGGAACAACTAAAGGACTATTTATCACTAATTACTCAGTTGGCACTAATTAATATGGGCTGAAAAAGTAAATAAGAAATGTTAAATTAAAGGTAAAGGTGCTCATAAAAAACTCAGTTGTGCTTTTCCTGCCCAAAGTATACAGACTGCCACTGTAGCTGAATTTTATAGTAATTTCTATATTTTTATTATGATTTTAAAAATCATGCCAAATGAGATCTGAATAAAACACTGCAGGACAACACAGGAAACATTGGAATGTCATAGGCTGGCATCAAAATCTGGAGGTATGCGCTTGTTATTACTGGGAAATTTATGGTGGCATACTTAAAAAAAGAAATATAATTTTCATCCAAGAACTCTGGATCAGTTAGTGATATGGAGAGTATATGGAAATGAAAAGCAAATATGATGTGTAACTAAATCTTTCAGATGCAATGTTTCACCAATAATTTACTCTCGCAAGTTGATAAGCATGTTAACTGCTGTGCAATGCTTCATTATATATGCTAAATTGATTGAACTAAGTTAGGTTGCCAATTTTGTTATAAAAGAGCGTATTGGGAGGAACTTTTCCTGGACAACTTGGAAAGCTTCCTGAAGAGTGGGAGGTCAGATATAAAAATAGCCTGTTTATCTATGGAATCATTTGAAGTCAGACTTTGAAGGCTAAAAAAAGCATAGGAAATTGAGTAGGAAGAGGGAGGTGAAGGGAAATGCAGGCTCCCATCTTTTCTCTCCTCCCAGCAGATTAATAGCAGCACTTGCAATAATCAGAAAAGAATTTGTGCATCTTTATTTTTGGAACTATAGCCAGTGCTAGAGTTTATTCCTGTTGCCCATAGTAATACTGAATTCTGGCTTCCTGAATGCTTAAGTAAGTACTTGCTTATAAAATCAAAACAACACTAAGGTTTAGTCTTGTAATAATAATAGCTCTTGTCTACATGAAGCTGAAATTTGGGAAATAAGAACCATATACCCATGATATTTGGGACTATTCACATGCCCTACTAAGATAGTTTAGGCAATAATGGTTGGAGAGGAGGACTGGTGGCAGTTACTAGATCTCACAGGTGCCACTATGGCTTACTGGGAGGGAGAAGGGTGAGGTTGGTGTGGTGCAAACAGACCAGCAGAGCCAGTCCTGTGGCCCTGCTCTTGTGTTAGCACCTCACCCCTCTCCTTCTTTGTAAGTCAGGGTGATACTGGTGACAGGAGGTTAACACTGATGAGGGAGGGTTCTAAAAGCTGGAAAATGGGACAACTTTCAGGAAGTTCCATGATTTTCAAGCATGAATCCTGAGGGCTCCTCACACAACCTCAGAATGCAGTGCTGTGGGGGTTCCTCCCAACAGGAAGTGGGGTGTCCACCACCTGTGTAACCTGACTGTGTAACCTGCCCAATGCGTCCCTACCTGCAACAAAGTTGTGAGAGCTTCAAATATGCTACCCCCCCCCCGTATTGCTATGAGGTAGGCAAAACACCAATAGTGCCCAGTCCAATTGTCCCTGTGAGCAAGGTTCCTTCCCAGCCCCATTAACTACTGGCTGACCTTCATTCACAACAATGCAAAAGACAGTAGAAAGAGATGATGATAAGAGAGGGTGGACAAGGAAATCAGCAGTGGCAATGCCATAGCAGCAGAGTGGGCCTATATTGATGGCCCAGGAGCAGACCAGAGGAGAAAGGTTGATGAGTCCATGGTTGTACCACACCCCACTGGAATACTGTTCCCTATCCCCCATTAGTCATGGGGCACAAAGAAGGATTTCTGGGCAATGTTAGGATTCCATAATTTGGTGTGTGTTTGTGTATGTATATGTGTGTATATATGTGTGTACACACACACACACACACAATGCTATCTCTGGAGCCTAAATTTAAGTGATTAGAAAAAACTTTGTATCACATGCAGAATTAAGGGTTTCTTTATTCCTGGGAGTACAGATTAAATGTCACTTCCCCCTCTCAAAATGTTTAGTCTGTCAACTAAAGGCAGTCTTGCAAAATATGGCATCAAGTTCAGCTCTCTATATAAAAAATAGTAGTCTCTAGCTGGTATTTTTGGTGGTTCTTCACTAAATCACCAAAGTACCTTTGAAAGGAAAGCACAAGAGAGAAACAAAGTGAGAAAGATGAGCCATAAATAACACTGCAGAATCTGGATGGAGGCTTTAACTATTGCACAGAAGTATATATGGTGTTCCTTTATATTTGATTAGGTTACACTTTGGGTCCTTCATACCTTATACTTTAAAAATCCATGATTGAGCACGTAATGCAAGTTGTCAGTTCATATTTGTACAACATGTAGTTTGGTCTTTGAGCTTTACAGAGGATTGATTGTATTGTTTGTTTTACTGTATGACTGCGAGAGCAAATCATAGATTCATAGAACTGTAGCATTGGAAGCGACCCTGAGAGTCATCTTGTCCAACTCCCTGCAATGCAGGAATCTCAACTAAAGCATCCATGGCAGATGGCCAGCCAACCTCTGCTTAAAAATCTCCAATGAAGAAGAGTCCACCACTTCTGAGGGAGTCCGTTCCACTGTCAAACAGTTCTTACCATCAAAAAATTCTTCCTAATGATGAGTCAGAATCTCCTTTCTTGTAACCTTGAAGCCATTCATTCGGGTCTTACCATTTGGAGCAGGAGAAAATAAGTTTGTTCCTTCTTCCATGTGACTACCCTTTAGATATTTGAAGGTGGCTATATCTCCTGTCAGTCTTCTCCAGTGGTTTGGGCCTCACACAGGGTGCTATATTGTGAAAGATAACCAAAGTCTGTTCCTGGTCTCCTCTTATCCAGGCTAAACATGCCTAAACATGCCTAACTCCCTCAACCGTTCCTCATAAGGCTTGGTTTCCAGACCCTTTATCATCCTGGTTGTCCTCCTCTGCACATGTTCCAGCTTCTTAAGTTGTGATGCCCAGAACTAGACACAGTACTCCACATGTGGTCTGACTAAGGCAGAAAAAAGTGGTATTATGACTTTCCTTGATTGGGGCACTATACTTCTGTTAATGCACCATAGAATAGCATTAGCTTTTATTGCTACTGCATCACGCTGTCGACTCATGTTAATCTTGTGCTATGCTAAGACCCCTAGATCCTTTTCACATGTACTACTGGCAAAACAGGAGTCTCCCATTATATATTTGTGCATCTGGTTCTTCCTGCCCTAAGTGCAAAACCTTACATTTGTCCCTACTGAAATTCCTTTTGTTAGTTTGGGCCCAGTTCTTTAATCTGTTAAGGTCATCTTGCATCCTGATTCTGTCTTCTGCAGCATTAGTTATCCCTTCCAATCTGGTGTCATCTGCAAATTGGATGAGAATTCTCTTAATTCCTTCACCCATGTTCTTTATACAGATGTTGAACAACAGCAGGACAGAACCCTGCAGCACCTCACTTGTCACTTTTTTCCAGGATGATGAGGAACCCATCTTTGGGTGCAATCAAGCAGCTACAAATCCACCTTGCCCAGCCCACATTTTACCAGTTTCTCTGCAAGAATTTAATTGGGGGGGGGGGCTTTGTCAAAAGCTTTATTGAAATCAAGATATACTACATCCACAGCATTACCCTGATCCACCAAGCTTGTAATTTCTGGCCATGGGATCTCATTCAGTAGTTCCTTAAGCTTTTTTTTGAAATCAGTGTTCTTAAAGACCAGGGTTCGTGTCTGACTACACGTAGCTTTCCCTTGCTATTGTAAAACCAAAGAAGACATGCTCACTTCCTCCCAGTGTTCCCAGTACTTCAACTTGGTTAAGCAGTTCCTCCTTCTTTGTGAGGACCAGGTCCAAGACAGATGATGTTGCTTCTTCCACCTTTTAAGAAATGAAATGGTCAGAGAGGCCATTTAGGAATTTGGTGGACCTTGCTTTCTTGGCTGAGTTTGAGTTCCAAAAGCTATTGGGGTAGTCAAAGTTTCCCATGACTTCTATATCTCTTCTCTCTGAATGTTTGGCAATCTGCTCTAGGAAGGCATCATGTAAATCTTCAGTCTGGCTTGAAAGTCTACAGCAGACACTCACAGTAAGGTCACTGTTGTTTCCCTCTCCTACAATTTTTAGGCATATACTCTAAACCTGCCTTCCATGTTCCAGGTCATGGATCTCTTCACAAGTGTACACATCCCTTACATATAATGCTACTTCTCCTCCCTTCTTGTTTGGTCTATTCCTTTTGAATAGGTCATACCCTCTCAGTTTCTACATTCTAGTCATGAGTCTTATCCCACCAGGTTTCAAAGTATTGCTGCTGGTCCCACAGTGTGTTTGATTGTAAATGTTCTTCATTAGCACACACAGTCTAGCTAGCTAATTAAAACGTTCAGTAGATAAACACAAAGTACTTCAGCAATTTTTCACCATTTTTTTTAAAGCTCTGCAGCCTATACAACTGTAGAGTAACATGAGCTGTTTCTCTTTCATTCCAGTATGTGAAACTAGAGGTTCCTTGAGCAACAATTGAAGTTTATACCACAACCATATGGATATCTCAGTTTTGCCAAGGGATGTGCAAATCTGTGTTTCTCATTTCTCCAATCTTAAGTTCAGTTTTCTACATTAGTTTTCATTTAAACACACAAACACACACACAAACACACACAGGCATACACACTTTACACTAGTACCTGCATTTCTGTACACATTAATTTCTGGAAAACTGCATCAAAGTTTGGAGAGGTGTCATTTTCTTCAAAGGATGGCTGTGTTTCAGTTCACAAATTATTTGGAAAAGTATGAATTAGGTAGGCTCAAATGCAAACTGCATCAAATTTCTCCCCCGTGCCTATTTATATTGTCGCAGTCTGGGTGTGACACCATGGACTCAGTTACACAGCTGTGTTGTAAAGTGCAGTATACAAATGTGACACTAGATGGCGACAGTGAGGTATGCCAAAGTCAAAGTATTTTTCAAAACATTTTTTTAAAAAAATCACAGCATTTTTAATATGTGTGCAGATTCCACCCATCACTGCTAAGAAGCCATCTCCATATATGGGGTACCTGGATAAAACAATCTGTGTTCCTGCATTGACCCATATGCATTACACCTGGATTCAATCCACTCATGCGAAGCATGGCTGGTGGCAAATGTTGCCTATAAATGGAGAACACACCTTTTTCAGTGGTACTCAATGTGCCCTTTTTGTTGATGTTGTTGATGTCTCAAATGACAAGGGAATTCTCTTCCAGGGATGAAGTCAAAGTGCCTCCTCTGACTGCAGAGATGGATATGATAGACACGACAGAGGTGTATAAAATTATGGATGATGTGGAAAACAAAGAGGTCTCCACTTCCCACTCCTCTCATTACATTAGAATCCAGGATCACCCAAAGAAGCTGAACAGTGTACGCTTCAGGGCAGACAAAAAGAAGCACTTGTTTCACTTAATGCATAGTTAGGAAAGGGCTATTTTGCTCATGTCTTTGTGGGCTTTCCATAGGTATCTGGTTGGACACTGTCAGAACTGGATACTAGCTAGATGTGCTTATACTGTTGGTCTGTCTCAGGAGACAATGGAGGAGTGTGCCTTTGGGGTTGAAGTCACAGGTGGAAGGTTACAGCACCTGCTGTGACTGTAGAGATCCATATGGGAGAGAAATGTTTTCCTGCAGCTGGGGCAGATGAAGGCATCCAGTTTTGCTACTGCAGATGCACCATGGTGTTTCTTCTGTCTGCACTCCTCCCAGTGGCCATTCCTTCTGTAGTCATTGCTATGGATACATGACCTGACTGTCTGTCAACAGGATTCCCACATGGCGGGGTTGAGGTTGCCAACCTTCATGTCACATTGATGCTGTAAAGCTCTGGATTTCCTGCATCAAACAGAGATTGGAATAGATGGCCTACAGGACTGCTTCCAGCTGTAATTCTAAGGCAATCTTGAGACAACCTTAAGGCAATCTTAGGGATGTGGTAGTGCGCAGGCTTAGAATACAAAAGATCTCAGGCTTAAGCCCTGGAATCTCCAGTGATGGCTGGGAAATTCTGCCCCAAAATGTGCACTGCCTGTCGACATAGACCATACTGAGTTACATGGACTCATGGATTAATCCAGTACATGGCAGCTTCCTACATTCCTAACCTGATTAGCTTCACAACTTGTATACAAAAATAACTTGGAGGACCAGACACAGGTGCATGAGTACTTTCCAGAGAACTTTCCAAGTAGGAAAAAGATATATCTGTTTTTTGCTTCCATCCTTCCAACCAACAAAAAACTGGCTCATGAGAATTCCTTTTTAAGCCATCATTGCAGAGTCCTACAAAAATTACATATTGGGAAATCTATATTTTAGCCCATGTTTGTTATGCTAAATATTTACACTCAAGAGAGTTATATGTGAAGATGGATAAGTTTGGCCATTCTAAGAGAATCTTCAGCAAAATTAGAATTGTCTTATAAATTCTTGACGGCCTTACCTGCCAGCAACAGAGGCCATGCTTATGTCACCCACTCCACCCTGGGAAGTGAAGTCAGACTGGCGGATACAAGGGACAGGTTTTTGGGACAATGGCTTTTGGTCAGGATTGCTTTTCATAAGGGGGTTTAATGTACAATACCCTCTTGTATCAATATGTTAATCTGAAATGTCTTTTCCTGCTGCTGTTATGGCTGTGATCATTTCAAATAAGTCTGATACATTCTCAAATTGTTTTAAATTAAATGGATTTTGAATTGTGGCTAATCAACGTATAAAGTGAACGGGTGGATGAATAAATAGATAAAAAATACATCACAATCAGATTGTTCACCAATCGGAAGTTAAATTCATTTCTCAGTAAATGGCCTTATTTTTAACTTGTTTCTGTTCTTTCTTTTAATTGAATCCAGAAAGGTTAGTAACATAAGTGCCTCTTACTACAAATTCTGTAGGTTTTCTATCAAACATTTGTAGCATTATGTGTTAGAGATCTTTTGCTAATATTATGTGTGCTAAAATTAATGTTGCGTACATGGGAGACAGTGGCTGTTTCACCAGGCAATTACATGTTTTTGTTAAATTATGCATTACAAGGTTGCTGACTCACTTTGTGTCAAGGAAGAAACAAGTCAAATCTCACTACATTTAGAATAAGTACCTACCTATTATGTGAGAGTAGGTTTTCTGTGTAATACCTGGACTATTCAAAGTAAGGAGTAGCAGTGCTATTAAAACACATTCCATTTATCTGCTCTTTATGAATTAGCTGGTTGATTGAATGTAATGCAGGATGAGCCGCATTTCTATAGTGATTTGCCTTTGTGCTTTCCATATAACAGGTTTTCTATTTAGCAAACTATACATAATGAAGGGTTAAATTTATGAGTAAAAGAAGAGCCAGTAAAATGCTGGTATACTGCAGAATAGATGTGTAACAATCCCAAAATGTATGGAAATAAAGGTCATATGTGTGCATACACACACACACACATGTTGCTAAAATCTATTTGAGAAATGGAAAGGATCAAGGAAGGTGATGCATTATGAAGCTATAGGGAAAAAACAATATCCTTAGGATAACATTTCTATCCCTAGAATCTCATCAGTGAAATTACACTGCAGTCTGGCACTTGTCATCTGCATCATATTGAGCCTGGCTCCTATATTGTGCCAAGTAGCTATGAAGTAACACCCCCCCCCCCAGTTTCTTATCTGTTTTAAGCATACTGGTTCAGATGTACAACAAAACAAGATCAACCCCTCCTCTCTGCCTGCTTCAATCAGAATACTAGCCATCGTCTCCTGACAATTGAAGGACAGCATGCTCAAAGTTCCATAGGGATCATTAAAATCTAATCAGGTTCTTAGAAAATCTATAATATGCCCATTTCTATGGCATGCAGCAGGCAAGATGTCTGCAGCAGGTTTCTGAAATGACCGTGACACTGATGGAGAATGATAAGTTGCAGAGGGGCAGCTGTTATTCTACCAAAGTCTCTGAGCAGCTGATCCAATGCCAGGACTTCATGTCACTCAAACTGAGTTCCTTCACCATTCAGTAGCTTGATTTTAACTCTTTAATGCATGCTTTGTGGATAACTTTCAGTATAATAGCAAAATGTGTATTCTATTACATTTCTATAGCAAATTGCTGGTGTTAATTCCGCTCTAAAGCAGAAGTAAACCTGACTGTGATCTTTTAGTGGCCAGGGAGGAGACAGGTACCCAGGACCAGATATACTCAAGAGACTGGTGGGTGGGGCATTTGTTGGAATCATCCTATCTTGAGAGACAATGCAGCACTGAAGTGACCTCCCATGGTGCAATCCTAGGCAGTGTGTATGGAGGTCCTGGGCTGCCCAGATTATAAGACCCCCCCCCAGCCTCACTGATGTGGTCCAAAGGAAAGCAGAGCAATATATCTGGCACCAGCAGAAGGCTGCAGAAGATGCTAGAAGGCAGCGTACAAGGTACCACCCAACTATCTTAGGGACTCCACTCCTGATTTGTGTAGAGTTTAGCTTTTTTTCTCTCCTGAAGATATCCCACAAGGCAGTGGAGGTTTAGGATCACTCATCCTTCTCCTAAATGAGCTACTTTCCTAGGCTGACAAGCTACACCTGCTCCTCACTTCCTTCTACAGTACTATTAGTCTCATCCGCTCAATCTGCCAGAGCTTTCGTCGCGGGGGAAGTCCCTAAACCACTGAGGGTTTGAGATCCATTGGTTACCCTCACCTGGTTTAGCTGGCCAGTGAAAGCCACTCCCAAGGTGTGGCTGCTGTCACATGCTGACAGCTTCTAGGAGCCACAGGTGAGAGCTGAGTGCAGGGTGGGGGCCAAAGGTGGACAAACTACCCCAGAATGAGCACTACATGTTCCTCACCTAACATGCCATAATGGGTCATTAAGAGAATGGAAACTTATCTGGAACCTCTTTTTCCTACCTTTTCAAAGTTTTTGAGAGCAAAAACTTTTTCAGAAGAGGAGGACACTTAGAACATTGGACTGTGGCCACTGCCAATCACACGGCGGGTGGGAATGTGGGGGATTGTACCTTCACCAGTTACCCTCTCCTTAAAACACTCCACAAAGAAATACATCTACTCAACCAATACCACAATGAGATAAGTTCAGTCCTGAACCTGAAAAGGTAGAGTGCCCAGTTCTGCCATCCATTCATGTTTAATTGGGCATGTTCAAACTATAAGAGGCAGTAGGAGAAAGGAGGAGAAATAATAACTGAACAGCAAAACAGCACCTTCCTTTCAGTAAGGCTAGAGGTGTATTTTTTTATTTTTAAAAATGGAAATTTATAATCTGGGCCCCCTTGCCTTGCCCCCTCTCTTTACCCTGCCAAATTCTGTCACAAAGACTGAAGAGAGACTGGCTGAACACATGCTCCATGGTGCTTCATTCATTGCAGGAAAGCTGAATGAGGGTTAGGTTGGTGGTTAACTGGGATCAGCAGTTGGGGGTATTTCTCACCCATATTGAAAGAACTACACTGGCTTCCAGGCTGTTTCTGAGCACAATTCAAAAGCCTGAAGTCACATACCAGAAGGAACACCTTGGGAGGCACTCCTCCAGCACTCTCCATCCAAGCCAAGGTGGGTGATGACCAGAAAGAGAGCCTTTTCAGTGATGATGCCTCATTTGCTGCATTCCCTCCCATAGAAGGCCAACTTGGCACCAACACCATCGTCCTTTCAGTGCCATGTTTTTATCCTCCCAGACTTTTTAATGAAACCTTTTCTCTTTTAACTTCTTGTTTATTGGTATATTTGACTTACATGTTTCTTGTTGCTTTACATCGGTGTATTGTAATGATAATATATTTCAGCGGTCAAGGAATTATGGTCACCCACACTTTTTCCTTCTTAGTGACCATAACTTATATCATGGACAAGAAACCCCCTCATAGGACATTTGTGTCAGCTTGAAACCAAATGCTTATGTATTTTTCTTCCCATATTGGATATGAAATGATGTGAGGTAATGTGAAGAGGGCTGCTTGGAGCGGGGGAGGATGTTGAAATTTCCTCTGGTAAGCAGAAGATAATTAAATATTAATGCGTGTGATTCCTCTCAGACTTTTGTGTGACAATAACAGGGAATCTGTGGTGTTTAAAGAGAGCAGCCTACAGAATGAAGCTGCTTAAAAAAAATTTAATACAGCGGTACCTCGGGTTAAGAAATTAATTCGTTCCAGACGTCCGTTCTTAACCTGAAACTGTTCTTAACCTGAGGTACCACTTTAGATAATGGGGCCTCCCACTGCGCTCTGCGACCACCACGTGATTTCCGTTCTCATCCTGAGGTAAAGTTCTCAACCTAAGATACTACTTCTGGGTTAGCGGAGTCTGTAACCCGAGGTGTCTGTAACCCGAGGTACCATTGTAAAACCATCGTAGTGAATTTGTGTGTGAGGGAGAAAGATGTAATACATTAAAACTAAATTCTTTGATCTTGTTCAGTAGACAAATTTTACTGAGAAGTGCCAGAAGTTGTACAGAATGCCACTATTGAGTAATTCAGAGAGAGAGAGAGAGAGAGAGGGGGGGGGCATACTGTACTTTGGAAAATGCTCACTGTGATATTTCACCTAAATATTTCCTTATAAAGTAATTCTGTTGACTTGTTTATTTCCTGACATTTTCTTAGCCATCACTGGTAGATTGGCTAATGTGGCCTGAAGGTACTGCACATGTTGGCCAGTCCTTGAACCTTTGCTCTGCCCTGTTATTTAACAGGACCTTTGCTCTGCACCTGTAATTTAACATTTATTTGATGTAAGTGATAACGAAGACATAATTCATGCTTCAGAATACTTTTGGCGATAAGCTGAAGGGTTTTTCTTATCTATCACTAAAAATAGTCATTTGAATGATGGAGGTATCCTTGTGAAGAGGCCATCCCTCACATGATCCATTCGCAGGAAGGGAAAGTAGGAATGTGCTAGCTGGCCCCACCATTTCCTTTGCTTCTCTGTCAGCCAGCTTTGCCACCCTCCATGTGCTAGTTGGGAAATTCTGAAGAAAGGAGCATCTTCTACAAGCCTGCATGATTTGGAAATTATAGTAGTGCAAGATGTGGAGGGCCCATGTGGGTGGGATATGCCATACCCTCCAAATGCCCGATAATTGTATATTTTATTGTTGTAACTCACTCTGAGACCTTATGGTAAAGGGTGGGTAAACTTTTTTTTTTCCTCAAAAAAGATAGAAGGGTCAGAAAAAGTGTATGAGAAAAGCCTGAAGACTGAGTACCCAGTTGTATATAATATGTTATTCTGCACCCAGAGCTTATTGCTAGATTTACAGGTGTTGAGAACATCTTTGCATGCCCTTTTCCATGTTTGACAAAGAAGTAATAGGCACTCTGCCATTCCCTCAGGTGAAAGAAAATGGTGGCCACCAGTTGGGAGCTGCCCTGGTTGCTTAATGGTAAGCCCTTAATATATTTGAAAAACAAAAAACAAACCATCTGAAAAATTCCTGAAGTATATAAATCCAATTCAAGAACAAAAATTCATCCCACCTGTGTATCACTGAAGGAGTGTATGGATTGCTGTTGTTTTGCACACACATACACACACTTCCCTGACATCATGACTGCTTTTGGATGGCATGGAGACTGAGGACAATTGTCTGTTTTCAGTGGTATTGTGCAGGGGGTTTCCTAAGTTATAGTTCAATCTGAATGCTCCTAGTATCATTCAAAAATCTGGTACAGTAGCAGAGGAAACAGGTGATCTGCAGTCAAGCCATGACAGTACTAGAACTGAATACTTTAAACCTATTAAATTGTGAAATGGAAGAGCAATGAGTTTTTATATTCCCAGCACTCGGTGGCATCCAATGCAGTTACTGTTATACACTTATTTAAATGTTTCAGGGCACGCATCAAAAAGAACTAAAAGGGCTACAAATTTTATATTATCTCACTGTGCTTAGTGCAGGAAAGCTAATTTTAATAATAATAATAATAGCAAATAGAATTTTGTCCAGAATAAAACATGGTTGTTCAATCTGTTAGAAACATGGGGGCCTGTCCGCACACACACACAAATATACACACATGTATACTTCAGCAAGTAATACAATTCTATCAAAAATTGTCACTGTAGGTTAGTCAGAGTTAATCTGGTGTAGAATGTGGTGTTATCTGTGTAATAGGAAGCAGGCTTGCAATATCTAATGCTCCTTGTCAGTTTCCGCTGCCCCCCTCAATCTCCCAATATATAGAGGGCACTGGCTGTGATCAACTTTTCCAGTAAAATCTAGTCAAGCCTTGAACTAGTATGGTATCAGTTTGATCACACAAAACACAAGAAACTTGCCTTTTAAGCACAGCTTCTGCTCTTTTGGTGTTATCTAGGATTAGGCAGATACCATCAATATGAAGAAATGTTGGCAGTTCAGATCCAACAGTCATGTGCCCCTTATGAATGTACTATAGTTTGATTCTACTTGTCTACATATTTTGTAAAATATAGAGACTGAGTAGTGATGAAGTGAAGCAACAGTTTAATTTTCACATAGCACATTTGACTAGTACTTATTTAATATTTATTATTCATATTTATTCATTTGCCTTCATTTTGCCAATATACCCAAGTGGGTTTACAATTTAAAATAGTACCTGAATTATTCTGTAGAACAGCAGTAAGGAACTTGTGGCCCTCCAGATGTTGTTGGTCGCCAACTCTCATCAGCTCCAGACAGCATAGCCAATGGTCATGGATGATGGGAGTTGTAGTCTGGTAGCATCCAGCGGGCCACAAATGCCCCATCTCTGCTGTTGAACTTGATTTAGGACCAACAGCACAGAAAGCTACTAAAAACCAATGGTCACAGCTTACCAGGTCTTTCATGTGCTATTAGCACAGGGCTCTTGATAGACCATACCTTTAAACTCATTACATCAGATATTTTCCACTTCTTATACTCTTATACAACTCACACTCACACAGATGTAATAAAACAATCATGAAGACACATGCATCATAATACCCCATCTCTGGATTTGCACAGACATAGTCTTAATCATTTCACACCAGGGAGTGAGACTATAATTCTCCTGCTGGATGTTAACGAAGTAGCTGCCATTGCTTTCAGTTAAGGGGAATGCTGAAGGAGCCATGTGTGGAGAGCAGGGTAGACTTGGTTTCTAAACAAACCTTTCTTTAAATAACTAGAACTTTAATTTCCCTGGGCCCAAATCTGTAGCATATAAAGTACAAGAGATAATCCATTACAGTACAAAGTTATTCTTTTTCCGCATAAAATTGGGCCCTGTATAACAAAATAAAAAAGCTAAGTGAACTGTCAAAAGCAGGTGTGCAAAAAGGGCAGCATTCAGCATAGCAACAAAAATTATTTGATTTAGAACTAGCTGGCATCTGTGAAAATGAAAAGTTGCTACATTTGACTAATGACAATATAACAGTTTATGCTTGGATGATATAGCCATTAAAGATGATTGCATCTTCAGTGATCTAACATAGGAATGGATTGTGAATTGTGAATTTTTGCAATTGACAAATATCAATGTATTTTCCACTTTCCTCTGGCCACTTATCTTCTTTCAGGATATCAGGAATCCAGTTTAGAAAGCAACCTATGCATAAAATTGATTCACTCAACTCCTGTGAAAGCCTGTTGTTATTGTTGCTTTAGTATAATGCAAACCAACCTAGGCCTTTAAGCAGATTGAAATCTATAACATGGAGATTCCAGTAGGGATGATAAGCCATTTTCTCTGTTTCACATCCATCTTCTACATTGGCTATGGCAGGGATGGGCAGAAGGGAGAAAGGATCTACTGGCAGATCTGAGTAATTTGCAGGAGACCAGCAAGGATTCTCACTCATGAATATTAAACAACAGCAGCAAAAGAACACCCTCTCCACTATTTGATTGCTGAGTTGAAAGCTTTGTGGTGGGGTAACCAAGAGCAGAGTTATTATATAGTGAGTCCAGCCAGTGGTGGTATGGTAACATCTTTATTCATGGCAGCAAGCAAGTAGAAAGACACACAAAACCCCCAGCCCTGCTGCTATATATAGGCACCTGAGCTAGGACTACCCAACCCAGGTGAAGCTAATTAAAAGCAATCACTACCTTCCTTAACTAGTTCCTGGCTGCTCTGCGACTGTTCTGTGCCTGCAAATTCAATACAGTAGTACCTCAGGTTAAGTACTTAATTCATTCTGGAGGTCCGTACTTAACCTGAAACTGTTCTTAACCTGAAGCACCACTTTAGCTAATGGGGCCTCCTCCTGCTGCCGCGCTGCCGGAGCCCGATTTCTGTTCTCATCCTGAAGCAAAGTTCTTAACATGAAGCACTATTTCTGTGTTAGTGGAGTCAGTAACCTGAAGCGTGTGTAACCTGAAGCGTATGTAACATGAAGTACCACTGTACACAACAAGTTTATTTTGTGACAGAACTTTGAGCTTATTGATGGTACTGAAAACAAATTCCTAGGCTGAATAGCTAGAAAACTGTGTTCCTTAAAAAAAATTCTTATGCTCCAGAAACTAGTTCACAAATTACTTTTAGGTACTGTCATTGTTCATGGTAATTGACTAGTATCCTAAGCAGCATACCATGTGAGCTGGAATTAAACCATCTGTGCTGTGGAGAGTTGCTTTTTAAGTTTCTAAATGTAGCTTTCCAGTCCCTAAAACTGTTTTGGCTGGTATCTGTGATCTCCTGGCTTATGCATTAGACTGTTCACAAAACAGCCTGTCTCACAAATGAAAAAAAAAAAATGACTGCAAATAACATCTAAAGCATCTCTTGATCCACATTTCCATTTATATTCCTTAGCACAATCCTAACTATATCTAATCGGAAGTAACTCCTATTGTATAGAGCTTACTCTCAGGTAAGTAGGGTTAAAATTGTAGCATTTAATAGCTTTTCAGTATCTCCGGTGGTGCAAATAAAGTTCTGTTACCTCTATCAATAAGAAAAAGATTGCAGTAATCAAAGAGAAAAAGATTGCAGTAATCAAACAGTTCATCCTTCCTTGGTACATTAAGTGATTTTATGTTTCTTGTGGTAGTTGTCTTGTTAGTAGAACCAGAATACAGCACATTAGAAATTCTGAACTCATTGTTTTAAATTTATGTTGAAATGAAGGTTATGCATTGCATTAAGTCAAGTCATTTGTACAAGAGACACCTGTACCTAATGATGTGGAAGATTATTGCAATACATTATTTGTTAAATTACTTTGTCTCTTTTCTCCAGATCAGTTCTCAGTAATTAATTTCCCAGTTGGTGAAAGGTTCACCAAATGTAATCTATCATGTAAATGGCAATTAGAATGGCTGCAGAGTTCTCAATGTGTTTTCCAGGACAGGAGAGTAATGCTAACCATTTCACTTTTTCAGATTTAGGAGATGGTTCTAAATTAGCATTCACCAACATGTATGTGCCTCCCTTTTTTTCTAGCATTGGTTTTAGGTTGCATGTCATAGGATTCTTTAAAAATGCCTTTTACATTATTCTGCTCTCAATGTTTCCTCTCATGTGTTTATATCTCAGAGAACAGCATTTTTGGATTGAGGACTTCCTCGGGATACAATTTGATGCCTATAAATAAAATGAGCCCTGAAATTGCCACTAGAACAGGTTAATTAGCCATCCCCTAGGCACATGCAACTGTAGCCAATCTCCAGTTCAAAGATTTGTGCTACAGCTATTGTCATCCTGTCCCCCTTTTGATCCCAATTTGGGGCCAATCTTGGTTTGAAAAGAGGAGCGTAAACCTAATGGATGAATAAAATTTCTTATGAGCTAGATAGAAAAATAGCATAACCCAGTCATCCAGATATCTATTTTTCACTCCTTTACACTCCCCTTTCTGCCCTATTTGCATCTAGTAATTAAAAATAACAGGCAGTAGAGGGCATCCTCAAAGTCATCCTTCCCTGTGACTGGACCAAAATATACAAGTGGCATCAGTCTCTCAAACACAGAGCCTGGAGCATGGGCGATGTTATGAATTAATAGAGGAGCCCACAGATAAATAGGAGGGCTTTTTCTGTAATACTGTATTCCTTACCATCAGCAAGCCCTCAAGTTCATCTGGAACTCCTTCCACCCCAGGGGTAGTCAATGCAGTGCTGTCCAGATGGTGAGGGATGATGGGAGTTGTAGTCCAACAACTTCTGTACAGCACTACATCAGCTACCACTGTCCTACCACTTCCTTCGGCAAGAGCCTGTTGACATATTGTATGAAACATACAATATGTCAACAGCCACCTACGATCAGAAGATACTACCACACAGACCCAGATTCCTTATATGTTAGATAGAATTGTTTTAGCCACTATGACTTGAAAAGTTAAGTATATTTTTTAAAAAAAGGTAAATAATTAAATGATTGCTTGAGAGCTCCCAACATAAAATTGTTTCCCCTCCGTTTATAAAGGTACAGTTTACAATGAATTATATTGGGGGGATGGGGATCAGGAGATCCACTTTGAAAGTGAGGCTGCTGTCAAGCATTATGACACATTGGTCCATTCAAGAAGCCTTGTAAATTTCTGTATAAATCCGACATTCAAGGTCTAGTATCATTACAGTGTTTGAGCTGCGTAGCTTCATTCCATCAAAGTTACTATATAAGACAGCTTCACAAGCTGATTGTGCTGTTCCACAAGAACATGCATGGCACTGCCCTGTATGATGTCTCAACCTTGGATGCCTTCCCTATAAAGAGCACTGTGAAAGTAGGCTGTGTTCTTGCCTCAACTCTCTTTGGCGTATTCTTCTCCCTGTTGCACTTATATGCTTTCAGCTCAGCTGAAGACAGTGACAGAGGTCTGTTCAAACTGGCATGTTTCTGCACCAATGCAAAAGTGTGGAGGAGGGTCCTTATCCAAGATATGTTGCTTGCAGATGATGTGAACTCTAAGAAATCTCTGCAGAGGCTCATCAACCTCATTTTGCCTAAGCCTGCTGAGAGTTTGGCCTTACCACCAACCTGACAAAGACCGGGATGTCGCCAGCACTCCATGCATCAGCACTGATGACCACACACTTGAGGTGGTAGATGATTGACTCTACCTGGGTTCCACCATAACCAGCCTCTTCATCAATGTCTGCTCGGGCCAGACATGAGTATTGGCAAGGCAGTTACAGCAATGACTTGCCTCTCCAAAAAGGTATAGGAGAATGCGATGCTAATCTCTAGTACCAAGATGAAGGCCTACCAGACTTGTGTGTTGAGCATGCTGCTTTATGAAAGTGAGTCGTGACTTACAACCATCAGGAATGACACCTCAACGCCTTCCACATGCGTTGCATCAAGATTTGGGGCACCCCAAAGCAGGACAGAGTCTCAAACAAATATGTGCTCCCCCAAGTCCACATTCCTAGCATGTTTGCACTCCTGTCTCAGTGACGTCTCCACTGGCTTGGTCATGCCTACAGTTTTTATGAAAAGCAGCTAGGTATCTTCAAGATGGATTTACAACATGGGCCTGCTTGATACTATCTGAGGCAAGTCATAAGCAGAAGGAGTAAAGGTAGCTGCCCTTTCCCATAGGAGAGTCAGTGTGGATGAAAGGACTGGTAGGAAAGAAGGGTTGTTCACATTGAAACATCTCTTGCAGGATGGAGAAGGCTTCGCTTAACCAGTTTCTCAAGGTTATCTGACTTGGGTGGACAAGGGCTGGATTTCCCAAAATGACTGCCTGGCCTACCCACCCAAAATTAATAAACTTTGGTAAGAGTGACTTCCCTCCTTCAAGACATTTTGGGATGTATGACTTTGAAGAGCCTAGAGCAGTTCTTACACTGATTCTGGGCTTGGAGTCAGGTTTGGGTGGGAGGTAATCTAAACCAAGGGTGCTATTGAATTGATAGTCTTCTACATCAGCCCAACTTCTTACACCAGGGGTGGGGAACCTGAGAACTTTCACATTAAACCATTCTCGTTGGGGCTAATGGGAGTTTGGGTTTAAAAACCTGGAGGACCATCAGTGAGCTATTCCTGAGTTACAACCAGTATGAGCAAAATTGTCTCACTGCAAATGGTTTAAACCAATGTTAAAAGGTATAACCCCTATATCATCTCATCATTATTACTACTACTCCTACTCCTACTCACCCTTCACCAGCAGGTCCCAGAGCATGTTACAACAATATAAAATGTGGCATTATGCAGGGAAACAGTTATGAAAATTGGATCTAGCCTATACATTATTGGAATTGATGGTTTAATAAGAATGTCTCTTTGGAAACATTAACATTTTTACTAGAATGATTTAAGCTGCAAAGCTGTCTTTTATACTGAATTGGTAGAAGGGATTTGCTGGACTGATTCAATTTTTAATTAATGAAGGATTTCAGTAGTTATGATATATATTTATTAGATACTTAGTAAAACTGGATATTAAGGATTGTGTTTGTAAGTGACTTTGATTGTACCCTATGCAATATATGTGTGGAATATCAATGATTTTAAAACTTTTCCATAGTGTACTAGTATGAAAGTCAAAGAAAAAGGTAGTAAATGTTAATGCAAGTTGCCATAAGCCTTAGATTTTCAGAAACTTTGTCTTCCATTTTGCAATGAAACTGTGTTATTGAGCTTGAATTGTCCAAAATAGACTAGAAGTGGCAAATCTTTTCACAGTCATATGCTCAAGTGGTATTTATTTTTCTTATAAATCCCCTTCTGTGGTTTTTTTAACTAGTTGCCTCATGGGAATTCCTCTTAACATTTTTATCATGTTCTAAATAACACTTGTTCCAAGTAATATGGAATTAATGAAATATCTAGCCCAGATAATGCTAAATTTATTTATATGACAGAGACTGCAAGCCTCACTAAACACAGTGAGGCTTACTTTGGAGAAGACATGTAAAGGATTATGCTGTAAGTCATACTGAAATCAGTGGAACAGGTTAGCAACAACTAATTACTTTGAATAGGATTTAATAATGGTGCTTCAGGAATCCTCTGCTTGCCCCACCGTCACTCCATCTTATTTAGTTATCCAAAGGCTTTGTACCCTGCCTCTAACCTTGCAGCACATGTCCTCTCCCAATTGTTTTTAAAAGCAGTGGACATGAATATGACACTTCCTGGGAGTAATATTATATATTCTGGAGCCAAGTTACCCATGTCCATATAGAGGGATGGAATGTCCTGTTACTACCACTTGAGAACCGGTAGCACAAGGTCACCACTAAAAACAAAATCTTTCCTTTTCCTCTCCAGTCTGGTTCTGAAGGATGGATTTTAAAAGATGGGAAATTACTTGAAGAAAATCACTTGAAAGCAATCAGTAAAGGTGGCAGAGGTAAGCGAATCAAAAAATGATCACTGATTTTTGCATATTCAACACAACACTCCCAAAGTACCTCTGATCAGAATAAGACTAAACTTATTCAGAGCAGTAGACAATTTTTAGTTGTCTCTGCATTGTCTCATTTTTTCATATTTATAATGCATGTACTGGTATATTAAGGTTGCAGTCCTACCCCACCTACATGGGAGTAAGCCATGTGGATCTTTCTTACTGGATATTATATTCTGAGTACACATCTATAGGATTGCACTAAAAAGCACGATTTATTATATTCTAGATGTCTAACACATACATTATTAAAAAATTATTTATTAACAACATTGGAATTCTGTTGGTGCAGGCGCAGACAACATGGTTTTCACTTGTGGACCTTTTCAAGCAGCAGCAACCTACCCTACTTCCTTAGCCATAAAACACTTTGCTGCTGTGCAGTTTACACTGAAGATTCATGGGGAACTGAACTTGGAGTTTTTGCATTTGCCCCCATACAAAGACTAGAAATTGTGGTCAATCCCCTATGCCCTTGATTTGATCAAGGAACTGTGGGAGATATGGCTGAAATGGTCACTCTGATGAGCTCTGTCTCATGAGAATGATAGGAGCAGGTTCTTCTTTGTGGTCTCTGTGCTCCCCTGGATAGGTTCCATCCTTAAACAAGGTGCCATGTTAGAAGCTGGTGTTCAAGCCTTTCGTCTGAAGGGAACAGTGTTCTTTTGTTTCCCTCCATGTAAATATGCATGGGATTGTGTTGTAAATCCCACTGATATCAATGAATTTCTCACTATCACTGTACAGTACATATAATCTTTCAAAAAGAAAACAATAACAAATAAGCAACGTTTTATGAAGGATGGTGCTATTTGAAATCTGCTTTCCTTACTAGAGATGTGTGAACCAATGGCTTCTTGAAATTCTCCACTCCATCTCTACAGGGGAAGGAGAAATTCTCCAACAATTTCTTGGGGCTCATCAATATGGGACTGTAGCATAGCTTCTCCCTGCCCCTCCAGTGTTTTTTGTTTAGTTTTTTGCAAGTGGCAGCAACAGCAACTGTGTTGGCAACCTGTTCACCATTTTGCAACTTCCACCACTCCCTGGACCCAGCACCATTCCAGGGCATGCACTGGGGGGCAAGGGGTGAGAGAATGAAAATGGAGGCCACCACACACAAAAAAAATGGTGGTGAATATTCAGAGAAAATTCTGCAAAGTGGCCTTCTTTTTCTTGGCAGCGGGGCTGAGGAAAAAACCTGGCGTATATTCTGAGAAATTAGTTAAATATTTCTGCTTCCCAGACATGCATGCAATGATGGGCCACATTCAAACTTTTTGGGATTTTTTGCCCAGATCCTCCATGCCTTTTTGTAAGCTAAGTGCTTGGTGCTGCAACATTGGAAAGAAACAAGTCCGTCTCTAATTCATCAGAGGACTGAGGATCTGACTTCCTAATCACTATATAAGCTTGCTGCCTACTGTCAACAAATTTTTATGAGCCCCAAACAGCATCGTGACTGCCTTTACAGAGACATATGTCTAGTAAGGCATACATTATATATACTAGGATACTCTACAGCATGCAAGTAACAGAAGACTTTCTTTCCCCTCAATACACACACATACCCAACCCTGTCCCTTCCTACTTGTTTGCTCCCGCTAATATTTTATTATTTGTATTACTAAAAACGGAGGAAGGACTTGATAAAAATCCAAATACAAGCCCCTCCCCATGTATGATCAGACAATCCCAAGATCCTGGAGCACTGGAGAGAAAAAGCAGGCTTAAATCCAATTACCCCTTCTTGCTGCTCCCCACATTACAGGTAATAAGTGTCGTGTCAGCGTCTGCATGACTGATTACATTTTCTGCGGAGAGGGTGGGTATCTGTGAACACAGCTGTGGGTCTCTGCTACAAAAACATGCAGGCTTCATTTCAAAGTTGCAGCCTTTGGAACCAGCTAGTTGCATTAGCCATAACAAGACGACAATTGAAAAAGAAAGAAAACTGTCACAGTCTCATGGGAACCATTTCCCAGCCAGCAGCAGAGCTGAGAGATATGATGATTTCTCTGGGAGTTCAAAAACACTTTTGAAATGGGCTTTGTGGCAAGAGATTTATTTCAAAGATGAAGGATATTAACTATTCAGTGCCATATGGTTTTGTCAGAATAATTCTAGAGATGAGGCAAGCTACAAATGAACCTCAGTAAGCAGAGATAAATAGCAAGATTTAAATTTGGAAATGAAGATCCCACTTTTGTAAACTAGCTTTTCATGATCACTCCTTAAAGCAAATTGGTAAAACACATGGCTGTTCTACATCACTAATCTCTAAATTGCTTCTCTAAAGTAACAAATTGCTGCCTTTGTTTCTTTATTTCATGTGGTTTGTTCAGAGCTGCCAGTAGGCAAGTACAGATGTACTGGTCCCCGTAGCCACTGTCATTTTATTTTTTTGAAAAGTTAAGTCTCTAGTCCTCTAAGTAAAATTATGAAATGACATGTGAGCTTCCATCCCACTGCTCGCTGCCCTCACCTTCAATGTTTTAGCCATTGAGTGAACTCAGAGCTGTGATTAATGAGTCCTAAAGATCTGTTATTTCCTTGTCCCCAACACTTTTCTCCCTGGCTTTTGTCTCCTTGTAAACTTGTCAGGTACTCCCTTACAAGTTATTTTCCTGCAGATTCTGCTTACAGTGTGTGTGTGTGTGTGTGAGAGAGAGAGAGAGAGAGAGAGAGAGAGAGAGAGAGAGAGAGAGAGAGAATATCCTGTGCTCTATATGTCTCTCTTCATGTTTAATGATGCTTAGCACCAAGTTAGTGGGCACAGGATTTCAGCCTAGGCTTTCTTGTGAGAAAGGGACAGAGAAAGGTTTGTGGTGATAAGGTCTGTTGTGTGCACCAAACAGGGAATAAGCTTACCTGAATACAGTTGGAACACGTATCTAGACACACAATAATTATGCCGGTTTGGTTAAAACCTTGGAGGTGTACTAATTTGGGTGAAGTGGCATCACTTTGGTTAAAGGTCACAAAGTTTGATACCTGTAATGTGACCACTAAATGCCCCTTCACACTTGAAAGAGAGAATAGGCATTCATGAGGGTAGCTCCTGATTTGCTGACAAATTTGGAAAGAAAAGAATAAGAGAAAAAGCTGGGTCTAGATCAGGGGTCTGCAACCCGCGGCTCCGGAGCTGCATGTGGCTCTTTTACACCTTTGCCGCGGCTCCGGGGCGGATACTAGCGAGGGGAGGAGGCGCATTGTGCGCCCCGACACTCCCCACTGTGGCGGGCGCTGTACTGGCTGTGACGTCGCATGGGGGCGGTGCGTGCGTTAGTCACGCACCGTCCCGAGGTCACCTTCCCGCCCGCCCGCTACATTGTAAGGGGCATGTACGCTGGTCACTGCATTGAAAGGGGGCATGTACGCTGGTCACTGTTTTGAAGGGGAGTGAAGAACACACACACACACAAAAAAGGTAACTTGTTAATTTAACGTTTATTTATATGAGGAGGAGTAATTCTGAGGGGTCAAACAAAGAAATAATAAAAAAGTGACAAAAAAGTTATTTTTATAATGACGAGTTTTGCGGCTCCCAGTTTTTTTTTCTTCGGAAACGGGTCCAAGTGGCTCTTTTTGTCTTAAAGGTTGCAGACCCCTGGTCTAGATTGAAGATATTTTGAGACTCAGTTATGTTGTCTGTGTTGTGTTGAGTCTGGAAAAAAATGAAACAAGCCTGGAATAGGCTGACATTTTTCAAATATTTTAAAACCTCTCTGGATTAAGTAGGGGAACAACTCTACACCCTGATGATAAGGCAAAAATCAATAGGGTGTCTCCTCATGCAAGATGTTTCATTAGCATTCATCCTTGGTAATGTTTTGTGTTTTTTTTAGCTGCTGAAAAGTGAACCTCAGTGTCTCAGACTTTAGAGATAATGAAGTGCTTTTATTAACCTCCCTACCTGGAAAGAGCTGAGTATTTTGCTCCCTAGTAATTGCCATAAGGTAAAGGGGCCCTGACCATTAGGTCCAGTTGCGAACAACTCTGGGGTTGCGTGCTCATCTCGCTCTATAGGCTGAGGGAGCCGATGTTTGTCTGCAGACAGCTTCTGGGTCATCTGGCCAGCATGACAAAGCCACTTCTGGCACACCAGAGCAGCGCACGGAAATGCCATTTACCTTCCTGCCAGAGTGGCACCTATTTATCTACTTGCACTTGACGTGCTTTTGAACTGCTAGGTTGGCAGGAGCAGGGACTGAGCAATGGGAGCTCACCCCGTTGCAGGGATTCGAACCACTGACCTTCTGATCAGCAAGCCCTAGGCTCTGTAGATTAACCCACAGTGCCGCCCGCATCCCAAACAGTAAGTGCCATAGCCTTGATTTAGATTGTGTTTTAATGATGCAACCTGATCCACAAGCTGTCAAATCAGACCCAAATATGTCATACGCTTCACAATATTTTGGATTGCTATGCTGTTCAGTAGAGAATACTGCTGAAGGTCAAATTCAAATAGTTCAAGACTGAATGACTGGGGTTTACCCCCCCCCCCAAGTTACAAAGCAGAGAGAACAGGTGCTGGGTTTGGAACCAAGGTGGCAATTTCCTATGTCTTAGTCAATCATCACAGTGTTTAGCTGCAATAAATGTTCAGAAAGAGCCCATGTATTTTTTACCACAACCTCTGCTAATCCAACTAATCCCATGTCATTGAAGGACTTTGCTGGCAAAAGGGAGAACTTGGACTTGGGATGTTTAGCATCACTAACCATGTCTACATTTAAAACTTTAATTAAAACAATACAGATATTAAAATATTATGATTTTAAAAGCCCAATTAAAATAAAACCAGGTGCCTCACAACATGGATTGGGTGTAGCTTTGGTGCAAAAATATGGTGAAGTCTGGAGCCCAATTGTATATGCTTCATGGGCAATGACAAAATCAGAATGTCACTATGTCCAAATAGAGAAGGCAATGCTGGCTTTGGTCTCTGCTTTTAAAAAGGAGAGGGGGGGGGGAATGTCAATTTGTAGCAGAAACTGATTCCAAGTCTCTGGTTAGTATATTTTTACAAAAGAAATCTGTTGTCTATGCCCACATGGTTAAAGAGACTTTTCTTTCAATTACTGCAATTGAAATTCATACTTCTGTATCAGCCTGGAGCTAACCTGGTGTTGGGTGATGTGTTGCCATGGTCATTTAATAGGAATCAAGAAGAGCTGGATGTAGATTTGGGTCATGTTCATGTTCATATCAATGGCTTAAGTAAATTAGTTCCTGTGCGTGATGATGTATGGAAGAAAATTGTCTAGGCAACAGCAAGCTGTGATGGAATCACTGTAGGTGAACGTTGTTTGAAGGAAGTAGAAAGTCAATACAATAGGTTTATGTATGATTTATCTGTACTCATGAAAAGTCTACAAGTGGCAATTCTTCACTCTATTGCTTCTTAGCCATTTGGCTAAGATCAAGTGTACTTCCTCACGCTTTAAGATATGATATGTTACAATGTAGTCATGAGGTATATTTACGTATTGGAAAATGTAATCTCAGAGCTCCTACACTTTATTGCATATAATGCATATGTCTGCTTGCTTATTAATAAAATCTCTGTTCTAAATTACCATATTGAATTTCACAACTTCATATAGAAGGCAACACAGGACATTGTGCAGTAGTATGTTTATTTACCACATTTATATTCCATGCAATAACCTCTGGGTGACTTGCAGTATCCATATAATAATAAAGTAGAGCTATCAGCTATCAATAAGACTAAGTAGACGTCAACATAAAAAGTGAATTTACTATAAACTATGAAAGGGGAAGTTGAAACATCTTTGCTGGGCATAAAAGGTCTTCTGGTGGTGTTCTGGTATGAATTTTGTTCCTCTTCCACTGCGTTTGAGGCATTTGACTTATTGAGGATGCCATACGAGGCAATGCTAGGCACAAGGAAGTGGGGAGGCGCATGGTGATGCATTGTTAAGGGCACACATGTTCCATCTGCCTCTGTGCATGGCACAGCAGCAATCTGCCTGCGCATGCAATTGCTGACCAGATGAGCAGGTCACTATTTTCAGGGCTGAGTAGGAATGGTGTTTGCTTCCTTCCCAGAGTGATGGTGTGCAAAGGTTTTTGCAGCAGAAAGAACAGCTGGCAATCTTAAGCATCATATATCTAGGAAGCATCAGAAAGGCTACATCCAACATACTCATCCTTACCAGAAAACAACATGAAGTTGTTTATCACACTTGCATAACTTCCAAGAAATTGCAGGAGGAGATGTGACCTTCACAAAACAGTGAACATCAGGCAAGAGGTAGCAGGTATAAAGACTTCTCGAGGCAGGTATTTTTTATTTGAATTATTTTTCCTTTGTTTTCTTTCTATCATACAGCTATATTCCAATTATCTCAGAAGAACCTTGTTGAAAATGTCAGGGAAGATTTAAAATCAGAATAACAAGCCCACTTTTTTCTACTGCATCTCCCTCTGAATGTCATTTAGAGAAAAGACCCCCACCCGACATATCTCAGGCGTTATGCTTTTCTGCAACAAACAGGTGATGATGTCTGTTGCATCCAAGGCAATTGGGTTCTACACAAACATTACTTCAATTTTATTATTTGAATCAATGCAGGTGGTGGAATAGAGAGGTGGGGGGAAAACTATATTGTTACTCTCATCTTACTTTATTGAGTGGCACTTACTCAGATTTGCTGCGCTTTGGATACATACAGCATTTTATAATATCTGAGGGGTTTCTTTTTGAAAATATCCAGGTTGTGTATAGGTGAAGATGCAACTTGATACACCATGTTGCAAGGATGCAGAAGTTTCCACCACTTCCTATGTCGTTCCCAGTGGCGTAGCGTGGGGGGTGCAGGGGGGGCCTGCCGCACCGGGCGCAACATCTGGGGGTTAGGGTTAGGGGGCGCAAATCCACGGGTTAGGGGGTGCAAATTACTTGCCTTGCCCCGGGTGCTGACAACCCACGCTACGCCACTGGTCGTTCCTCTCTTGGCTAACACAAACAACAACACATGCAAGGCAGAGGTGATGTGTCAGGTTAACATAAGATGTGGGGTGTTACAGATTATCACAGTAGCTATATAGATGCTGGATGGTCAGAGAGAGAGAGAGTGCCCAGGGAGTTTATAGGAGAGGCTGCACAGTTGTGGAAGGAGACCAAATGACTGGAAATAAATGTACAGCCAAAGGAGATAGTGAGTGAGAAGGCAGTGGAGAAAAGAGAGGGACTGCAAGGAAAGAGGAGAGAGGAAGAAATTAATTCTGGGTTGATACGTCCATTGGTGAGCCAGCAAGAAAAGAGTGTAGAAGGCTGTGGGCGCGGGGAAGGGAATAACTACTCTACAGAAAATAGAGTGAAAATAGTCCTGGGATTAAAAGGGATTCCAAACTCAACAGGCTATCTCTGATTTGTGTAAATGTTGAAGGATGGCTGCATTTTGATTTGCATATTTTTTTCAGAAATATGATTGCAAAACCTAGATGGAAACTAGTCATGGCAGTCTGAGAACCACACACTCCTGAGAATCTACTTTAGTCTTTTGCAGATGCACTGATCCACAATTGCAGATATCATAGACACTGATCTCATGATCATTCCAAGTGTAGCACATGTTCTGGCATTGGTGTGGTGGGGGCAATGGCTAGTGGGAGGCAGCAGACATCCCTGCAAAGCAGAGACTTCCTTAGGTACCAGAGAGGGGAAGGGCTGTAGCTCAGTGACAGAGCACAGTTTTTGTATGCAAAAAGTCTCTGGTTCAATCACCTGTGTCTCCAGCTAGGGCTAACAAAGATTCCTGGCAGAATTCCTTGAGGGCCACACACAGGCAGCTGACAATACTGAATGGGATGGACCAGTGGTCTCAATAATTCAGAATGAGGCAGTCCCCTGTGTTCTTATGCAATAACAAACAATGGTGATGTGGCCATAAATGTGGCCTATATATCTCCCCTTCCCTCTTTCATTACATGCTGTTATTTATTTTAAAATGTGTAGTCTAGTCATAAAACTTACCTATCTCTGGATGTTGAGTGTCCCCTCATTTCTGCTGCATGTCAGTGTAGAATGTAGTCTGGGTTATTGGGGTCCCCCCCCCCTGCATATTGTAACCGTACGTTTCCGAGCACAATTCAAAGTGTTGGTGCAGACCTTTAAAGCCCTAAACGGCCTCGGTCCAGTATACCTGAAGGAGCGTCTCCACCTCCATCGTTCTGCCTGGACACTGAGGTCCCTTGCTGAGGGCCTTCTGGCAGTTCCCTCGCTGCGAGAAGCCAAGTTACAGGGAACCAGGCAGAAGGCCTTCTCAGTAGTGGCGCCTGCCCTGTGGAATGCCCTCCCACTAGATGTCAAAGAGAAAAATAACTACCAAACTTTTAGAAGACATCTAAAGGCAGCCCTGTTTAGGGAAGCTTTTAATGTTTAATAGGTTATTGTATTTTAGTGTTTTGTTGGAAGCTGCCCAGAGTGGCTGGGGAAACCAAGCCAGATCGGCGGGGTATAAATAATAAATTATTATTATTATTATTATTATTATTATTATTATTATTATTATTATTATTTCAACATATGAAAAATATCAGGTGTGAAATGACTTGTAGGTAAGGAGTTTTGACCTATTGGTGCTCTGGTCTATTTCATGAGCTTGCAGAGCAAGAACAAGAATGTATTCCCTCCCCGCTCCTTTGAATGAGGTAATTCACCTCAGAGCTGATTGCTAAACTGATCCATGAGCGCTTGGCACTTGCTCCTTTAATTTTCCACCAGACACACTGATGAAAATGATAGACCCAGACCTCTTACAAAACCCCCCACAAAAAACCATAGTTAAAGAACCTGCAGGATGTTCCATGAGAAAGCACAGACTATTCTTGACGTAGGGTACCAGTGTTTGTCTTTTTTTCACACTGAGCAATTTCTGATTAAATGGGAAAGGTTTTACCCAAAAAGAAACTTATAATAGAAAGGGAGGAATACTTAGCAAACACAAAGAGTTCATGGGTACTTTCTCCCTTACTTGAAAGAAATCAAAAGGAGCAGTACAATAACTACATTGTTAAGGTAATTTCAGCATTGCCTTTCTGTTATAATCTATCCTGTAAACTATTGAGATTTTTCTGTATCGTGTTGATTGAACCAAGCATACAATTCATTTTTACGTCAAAGGGAGAGCTGCAACTCATATTGAACCAAAGGCTCTGACATTATCCTACTTTCAGTTTATCTTCTCCTTAACTATCTGCACAACAATATTGATTGATTGGTTTACGAACATTATTTATATATATATTTATTATTTATATAATAACATTATTTATATATACATTGTTTATATATACATTATTTATATATATATATATATATATATATATATATATATATATATATATATTTATCACTCGAGAGCCAGTGTGGTGCACTGGTTAAGAGCGGTAGTCTCGTAATCTGGGGAACCGGGTTCGCGTCTCCACTCCTCCACATGCAGCTGCTGGGTGACCTTGGGCCAGTCACACTTCTGTGAAGTCTCTCAGCCCCACTCACCTCACAGAGTGTTTGTTGTGGGGGAGGAAGGGAAAGGAGAATGTTAGCCGCTTTGAGACTCCTGAAGGGGAGTGAAAGGCGGAATATCAAATCCAAACTCTTCTTCTTCTTCTTGGTCCAGATATGGCAGCAGCCGTTGTACCTGTCACAGCTTTAAAAAGGTTGCTTGGGCCTCCAGTGACAGAGCTGCATCCAGAAACACCTTGAAGTTTTATCCTGCACCATCAGGGGGAGTGTAACCCTATCCAGGGCAGCAGCTGACCAATTTCTCAGACATGGGAACCACTTGCTCGCAGTGCTTCCATCTTGCCAGGAATGAAGCTCAACTTATTTTTTCTCATTCATCCCACCACTGCATCCAGGCAACATATAATGCTTGAGTATTTATATATTGCTAAGCTACCACAACAAAGTAATTCCAGGAGTGGTTGTCTCTAGTAACTCACTGTGAATAATCATAATATGCTATGCAATAATTCACTTCTCTGCTGTCTTGTCTGCATTGATGGGTAGCCTTGCCAGCTTCACTGGGTTAAACGCTACATGGTTTTCAGTATATTGAAATTTCAGGGGGGAACTCTCTGCTTTCCCTTTCCAAAAAGAGCAGCTACTACCCCTGCTGGCTATGTTCTACCTCCATTGTTGGGGGCAGTGTGCTTCTGAATACCAGTTGCTAGAAAGCCCAGGGAGAGAGAGCCCTGTTGTACTCGGGTCCTATGTGTAGGTTTCCCAAATGTATCTGGCTGGCCTCTTTGAGAACAGGATGCTAGACTAGTTGGGCCTTTGGCATTTGAAGTAATGACAATGTGTAGGTGGCGCTGTGGGTTAAACCACAGAGCCTAGGACTTGCTGATCAGAAGGTCGGCGGTTCGAATCCTCGCAACGGGGTGAGCTCCCGTTGCTCTGTCCCAGCTCCTGCCAACCTAGCAGTTCGAAAGCACATCAAAGTGCAAGTAGATAAATAGGTACCACTCTGGCGGGAAGGTAATCAGAATTTCCGTGCGCTGCTCTGTTCGCCAGAAGCGGCTTAGTCATGCTGGCCACATGACCCAGAAGCTGTACGCCGGCTCCCTCGGCCAATAAAGCGAGATGAGCGCCACAACCAAAGAGTTAGGGGTCCCTTTACCTTTACCTTAGGCTGGAGAAAACAACATTTTTCTCTCTGTAGCAATGAATTTGGAATGAGGAATGGATACTAGTCCTTTTGTTTGTCTTTGCCTCCCCATACTTGAAATACATGTGAAAAATTACATACATTTGTAAAGCTGGTTCTTGAATTAGAGACCAAACATTCCTGTCGTTATGGCACAGAACACAAAAGATCACACAGTAAATCAAATAATGCATGAAGCTACTGGGTAAACTGTAGTAGATACACTTAAATATTCATTCAAAATGTTACTTCTGAAGACCTGATATGTTTTCACACAGGGATAATGAGCACTCTGAAAATCTTAGCAATATCTTAACTACCTGAAAACTAATGCTAGAGCATTTATAGAACAATTAGAGAGGAGGCATGAAACTGACTTGGATCAAATTGCAAGTTATTTATAAATAGTTGAAACAGGCGATATGCTCTGCAATCTCTTCTATGACTGAAAGAAGAAACATTTCTATTGTAATAACTCCCCGCCCCACTTCCTCCTTGTTCTCTGGACAGCAAAGCTGCCCAAAGTAATATTGCTGGAGTTCATAGAGGGATTTTGGTCAGCCTGGATGTGCCAAGCAGCAGTCACCTGAGAAGTTTCTCTCACCCTCAGAATGTAGAACAAGCTCCTCCACAATTGCAAACAATGAGTTCCCAATTGTCCCTCAAAAATTCATCTATTTTTCATGCAAGCACCAGCTGCTAGCCTCAAGTTTATTTCCATTGTGTTTCATTTTTTTCCATTGTGAAAATGACAAAAGCAGTTTTCTGAGGCTTCAGATTCCTGTACAGTTCTTGAGATAGTAGCTTAAGACATGGCTCATAGTGGTGCAATCCAGAGCTTGTTTTACCTACTTCCCTTATGTGATAGGGAAAACTAAGACTGCAATCCTAAACTCACTTACATAGGAATAAGCTCCACTGAACACAGTAGGACTTACTTCTGAGTAAACATGCACTGTGGGGGTAATATGGGTGTCATCTAATGCCAATCGTGCTCTTTTGCTAAACATATCTATTTCCAGGTATATATAGGGTTGGGGTGATGATAGTCCTAATGCCTATGTCTATGTCTATACTGTTTGTCTATGATGGGGGACAAGATTTGGTGGAGGTGCCTCTTAGCCAGACTGAACCACTGGAAGCTCCCACCATGTCTAATGAAAGCATGTGCTGTTTTTGGAAGTACTATTAGCAGTAGCTGGTGGAAGGCCCCCAAACAGAGCATGGTTCAGGGTGGAGCAGGACTGACCAAGGATCCACTGGATCCTAAGCCAACCAGTTGGAGGTGACACAGCAAAAAGAAACCAAACTGTCTGCCCACCTTCTGACTGGCAGGGCTTTGGATACTGTGGTGGCTCTGACACTTTGCATGACTCCACGGCAGAGTTAAGACTCCTACCTGGCAGAGCTAGAGATTTATCATTTATTTAAATGGAACTGGAATACCATCACTCCTCAATGATGCACTTTCCACAAGTTTTCAAGAAGTTTGTATCATCTGAATTCTTCATTGGTGTAGTGTAATAACATTTATATAAATTCCAGGAGGCAAAAAAGCTTCTCCAAAGAAAAAAGAAAACAGCACATTCACCTTTGTATTTGACGTTTTTATTTCCAGGAGCATAAAATGGCACTCTGAAGATTTGCTTCTCAGATTCTTAATAGGACTAAAAAAACCTAAGCTGTTCATAAGCTTGAAACCCCATAAGTATTGTTTCGTAACAGCAGGTAAAACTGCACATTACTATCTAGATTCTTCCCCTCTCCTACAAATTCATGTTATATTGTGTTCCTTACTTTTGATCTTCTCCCTTTCTCTCTCTGGCTGATAAAAATATAAATAAAATTAGTGAGGAGTAGGAATATTGAAAATAGTGTACATAGCTTTGAGGCTTGCGGTTGAAGAAATACGTTATTTTAAACCTGTTTGTCATCCATAGTATCTGTTTTGTTTATTTGACAATGTATATGCTTGCCCCCGAAGGAGCTTACTACAATAAAAATCAATTTCAACACAGTACAAAATTGGGGAGCAGTGTAATAATCAAGTAATAATCAACACACTGTCAACACAAAGCAAAGGCTAAGCAAAATGAAAAGGTATTAACAGTTCACCTAAAGCTAGAAAGAGGGACGCGGGTGGCGCTGTGGGTTAAACCACAGAGCCTAGGACTTGCCGATCAGAAGTTTGGCAGTTCGAATCCCCGCGACGGGGTGAGCTCCCGTTGTTCGGTCCCTGCTCCTGCCAACCTAGAAGTTCAAAAGCACATCAAAGTGCAAGTAGATAAATAGGTACCGCTCCGGGGGGAAGGTAAACGGTGTTTCCATGCGCGGCTCTGGTTCTCCAGAAGCGGCTTAGTCATGCTGGCCACATGACCCGGAAGCTGTACGCCGGCTCCCTTGGCCAATAAAGCAAGATGAGCGCTGCAACCCCAGAGTCAGCCACTACTGGACCTAATGGTCAGGGGTCCCTTTACCTTTAAAGCTAGAAAGGGAATAAATCAAACCAAACAACTAGGTGCTGCTTCAGAAAAGGTAGCATCTCACATCCCAATGAGATACATTTTTTGAAGGAACTGGGTATTTTCATCCCTTGGACACACTAGCTATGCATGTGTTATTTGGAATGGATGTAGAAGTGGGAACATGGCAAGATTGCTTGTTTGAACAGCAGTCACCCACATGACTCTTCCACTGGAAACTCTGTTTGTCACACAACGTAAGAGGCCTCTACCTGAGAAACAATTGTATATACAACTAGTTGTGAAATTAGTTGTGAAATTCTTTGGATCCTGACCTGTTTTATACAGAAAGGGTATACTTTAAAAATTATATACTTAAACTT
The DNA here is from genome assembly GCF_964234715.1 of Podarcis melisellensis. Classification (NCBI taxonomy): domain Eukaryota; kingdom Metazoa; phylum Chordata; class Lepidosauria; order Squamata; family Lacertidae; genus Podarcis; species Podarcis melisellensis. The sequence goes on along the minus strand of NC_138539.1, from coordinate 39,674,653 downwards.
TACAAACATCATATTGCACACCACCCCAATCTCCAAACAGTATGAGATTCCAGGCGTTCCAGGTGCTTACCTAGGGCTCATCCTTCCTTTGGAATGAGGTACATTCTGTGATGTCTTTATGTGATATGGTTTATTTACATATACATATATATATATATATATATACACAACCTGAGCCTATGATGGATGGGGTCACAGCATTAACACCCAAGGAGGGTCTTACTTCACCCATAGTGACAGCCTTGAATGCAAGCAGAAATCAGGCATGTCTTTGCTTCACAGGCTTCAGCCTGCTTCTTCCTCCAGCTTCTAGCTTCTAGTTTGCACACACACAACTCAGCTCTATTTACCCTTTGTCTTTTCTAACTACTATCAGTGAGTCAAGGGAGTAGAGCTGACCCACTTGTCCTCTGGCACAGAGCTACTTCCTTCCCTTAATGGCCCATTACCTAGTCTATCACCTCACCATGAAGCAAGCCTGGCTATTCCAGGAATATCCTTGCTTATATTTTAATGCTTGCTGGATCCAGGAATTAGAAGGGTTTCACGTTACAGCCTATCTCCCCCCACCCCATGCATAACAATAATATATTATTGTAACTCATAAAATTTTTTGTTCAGTCACCCATTAGGGCAGGCCCAGAGCTTGGAGTTAGAACATCTGTTGCCATGCAGAAAGTTTCAATCCCTGACACCTCCTGGTAGGAGTGGAAATGTCACCTGTCTGAAACCCTGGCAGTGAGTGTAGACAACACTGAGATAGATAGCCCAACGGACTGAGTCAGTATAAGGCAGCTTCCAATGTACCATTAGTCTTTCCTCAGGAGCTCAGGTACAGATGGCTTCATAGGTAAGTGTGAGATTAAAGCATCTGTTACCTGTTAGATTGAATTTCACAGTTGTAGCCAACATCACATGAATGTGCTGAGTCACTGGAGAATAAAGTTGGAGGAGGTGTGATAGAATGAGAAACTGCATTGTGCTGATTTTAATCCTCATTGTTGGTTTCTAGGCACAATAGAGAACATACTTAGAGTTAGAAGAATATACAGGGATGTCTTAGGAGAGATTTATTTGACAAATGGAACAAAAGCCCGTTTCACAGACTATTAAGCACATCCAGACTTAAGGCTGCTGTCTTTTTCTTTCTCCAAAATCATCACTGAACTACATTTATAGTTGTTTCGCATGCCACAGTAGGCTGTTTACACTTATATAAACACTCTCCATTTCAATTTTCATAAACCATCCGAACAATCACTTTTGCTCTGTACAGAGGAAGAACCCTTACTCTGCATGTTTATAAAAGCGTTGTAAAATGAAATGAAGCAGCAGCTATTGATGATGAAGAAAAAGTCCCAACCTCCCATGCTGAAGTATTTGTGAAGACCAAATGGTCAGTCATGGTCCACTAAGGACAATTTCAACTGCTAAACCCTAGTCTCCTGGTTGGTCCACCGTCCATTCCTATGCTTTGTATAATTATTTATTTCACTTTTGCAATATCACAATTGTCCTACCAGAAACCTAGGCAGCATCTTTCACCATACTATCCCAAACATATATGTGGGCTAGCCAAATCCTCTCTGAGTTTCTGCTATTGTTGTAATTCCAACAAGTCGTTCCAGTTCCTGATTGAGGGGGAGAACTGTATCTTCATTATTAATTTGTTCTGTCTATAATTCACCAGAGCCATATCAGATGCTCAGACAATCTGCCTTCATCTGGATCTGTTTGGTGCCAACTGTTGATTACTCAGCTTCTGGGTGAAAATATCTTGGATTCAATAAGATATTCAAGATCAGAACAGCTCTAGTAGCCATATTTGGGAGACAATTGACAGTCAATGGATGACCATGTGTCCTAACCTCATAGAGAACAGAGCTGTCTTTGATGGAGTCCTATTGAAGAGCTGTCTAGTCCAAGTCTGGTTTAAAGAAAAAGAACAATTAGAAGTGTTCATCAACAGGCAGGATCTGTGCACCAGATTGTCACACCACCACAGTCTTCACCATTATGTTGAGATGTACTATTTTTCTATTTAAATTAATTACCTCTCAATTTTAATCTATTTGTATAAATTAATATAGGCAAACATGCAGTTCTGTGGCCTCTTATCTCTTCTCCCTCTTTAGCAATCTATCAGTGGCCAGTGGAGGAGAAAATTATTGCTACTGCCCTTGTCTATGGCATATTCCTAAGAAATCTATGCCTTGACATGATTCAAGTCCAATTTGCATTCTATAGATCCTCTCCTTCCTTAACAGAAAGGTCTGTATCAGTAGAGAAAGGGAGAGGCTGATATCACTGAATCCTACCAGCCCAGAGGGAAAAGATGCCCAGGCTGTTTCATAGTTCAGTGACACAAAGAAAGCAGCCATCCAAACCAGTAAAAATATCCTCCGAAGAATTCAATAGTCTTTCTTCCACAACTGACCTACCAGCTCCCTTAACTGGAACAAACTGCAAGTTTGTTAGCAGGAATTATTAGGTTTGCTGGCCAAACCTGTTCTTATTCCTTTAACAGCAGCCTGTTGTGCAGAAATTAAGCAGTTCTGCAACTCCATGCCAGGAAAAGCATCACTAATTCATTTTTTTCATACCAAATTTTATATGCCAAAATATAGGAGTAACGCCAGTAAAAACTCTGCAGCCCTAACTACACTATCACAGATCACTCACCATCTAAACTGGCTATTTAAATTCATCTTGTGATTAAATACAATAAGGGTGCCCTAGTGGGGTTGCCATATTTCAAAAAGTGAAAATCTGTACACAAAAGTCACCAAGCTTTTTTGGGGGCAAACTCTCCAAAAAATTGAAGTTTTTTTAGCTTTTTAAAAGTAAATTCGCACTTCTGACATGGGCAACCCTAATCTTGCACAATCTTGATTAGGGAACTGTCCTGAAACAATGTGTTTTCTTTATTTCAGACACAGACTTTCTCCCTGTGGTCTACCTTGTTGATAAGTGCCTAAGGACTGCATCTAATTACAAAAGCTTTCCCTTAATATGTAATTTGCACTAGTGCATTCCTCTGAGAACCATTTTTTAAAAACAATCAATTTAAACTATGGCCCAGGCAATCTAAACCATGACACTGGAGAGGCTTTAATCAATTTACTTAATCTTGTTCAGTTTGCAGATGTTAAAAGGCCAATTTTGAAAGAAATGAAACTTAAAGAATATTTCTGAGATAAACAGAGACCAAAGAAATGGTTGCCACAACTGAAAGTGATTGTTATCTGATTTAAAATATCTGTATATCATTTGTTTTTTACTGTTTTTTTATTTGTAAAGGTAAAGGGACCCCTGACTATTAAGTCAAGTCGCAAACGACTGTGGGGTTGTGGCGCTCATATCACTTTACTGGCCAAGGGAGCAGGCGTACAGCTTCCTGGTCATGCGGCCAGCATGACAAAGCCACTTCTGGCAAACCAGAGCAGCGCACAGAAACACCGTTTACCTTCCCACTGGAGCGGTACCTACTGTAATTTTTGCTCTATAAGACTCACTTTTTCCCTCCTATAAAGTAAGGGGAAATGTGTGTGCGTCTTATGGAGCGAATGCAGGCTGTCAGCTATCCCAGAAGCCAGAACAGCAAGAGGGATTGCTGCTTTCACTGTGTAGTGATCCCTCTTGCTGTTCTGGCTTCTGAGATTCAGAATATTTTTTTTCTTGTTTTCCTCCTCCAAAAACTAGGTGCATTTTGTGGTCTGGTGTGTCTTATAGAGTGAAAAATACGGTATTTATCTACTTGCACTTTGATGTACTTTCGAACAGCTAGGTTGGCAGGAGCAGGAACCGAGCAACAGGAGCTTACCCTGTCACAGGGATTCAAACCGCCAACCTTCTGATAGGCAAGCCCAAGAGGCTCTGTGGTAGACCACAGTGCCACCCATGTCCCTTATTTGTAGACAGAAAGGAAAGGCAGTTAATTACAAGCCAAAGGCATTTCTCCAACAGTGTTGCCAATAATTTAGTGAAACTATGTCTCGAATTTGCTCTAAACTGATATGCAAAATTTGAGTGTCGTCAGGAAGGTTTGAAGTTCATATTCTGAATATGACCATTTCATCTCACAATACAGGCAAACATTGAATAGGAACCATCTATCTTTTATTTACTCAGTTTGTGTTCACAGGATTAACATAATGTTCAAATCTTCACACTTGACAAATACCAACAGCAAACAAATCTTGACTGGCTTTGAAGACAACAAGATTATGAACATTGCAAAAATGGAATAATATACTGCTCAAATCTGAGGACCACATGCATTAACAAAAGAACAATTCTCCCTTTGGCAAGTTATTATTACTTTCTTTTTGCAATGGAGGTAATAAATATTTGTTTTATTGCACTTAGGATTCTTTATACCCCAAATCTTTAACATTCGGTCATACCACAGGAATATTAAATATTAGCCCAGAGCACAAAGTATGACACCAAAACCAGAAATATAACCACAGCATTAACCAGTGCTATTGTGTGTTGTAAGAAAACAGCAAAATGGCCATGACCTACTAAAATTTACTGGGAAATAATGGGTGATAGCCAACATCCATACTCAGAGAAGACCCATGGAAATCAATATTTCAGGGAGTCTGCACCTGGGAGTAAATCCCATCAAACTCAATGGCGTTTCCTTCTGAGTAGTAGGAACTAGGTCTGGGGGTTGTGGGGGGGATGAGTGAAAGACAGTGCCTTTAAAAAAAAAGAAAAAAAGGTGCCAGAACTCACCATGAAGTTGTTACAGTAAGTGCCACATTTTTAACGTTTGAAAAAAGAGAAGTGCAGGTACTGCATACCCATATTATTTTTTGATGTAGTTGGGTCACATATTCAACCACAAATCATCTAGTCATAAGTCAAAAAATGATGAAAAATCAAGGGATAAACATTAATCTGTGAACTGACCCGCAAAGTCATAATGACCTGGCTGCTTTCTCTCATGTAAGTGAAGTTAGGAGTTAGCCTAGGTTTACTTTTCAACTGAAATGTTTATCACATTTTTAGCAAATAGGAAAATAATGTCAAGGTTATTGGAATGCTATTTTTTTCAAGAGCTAAAACTAGCACGAATATATTTATGTAAGGTATATCCTTTAATAATGATGCACTCCCATCTTTTCATTTGCCACCTGTAATTCCTTTTTGATTGCAGGATGCTGACCTTAGAAGGCAGAGCATAGAGCTGTTTCATAGTAACATGATTTCTTTTTTTTTTAGCACGAATAAATTTGAGGGCCATCCACTTATTATCTGAATCTATGCAGTCTCTTTCTATGATGCATACATTTCGCAAGTAAGGGGACATGAATCAACTGAAAATAATAGAAGGACATTTTCAAAAATTCTAAAGTGATTTCAGACACAAGGAATGTTGGTTTTGATTTTCATAAGTGAGAAGAATAAAGGGACCACCATTCATCAGAACTAACAGGTCCCATTTCAGCAGATTCTCCACCCCCTTGTAGGGTCACTTTAGGATTCTCCCCAAAAGTTCTATTCTGGGGTGCTGCCCTTAGACATTATCTTCATAGTGGGTTGTGACCCTTCTGCACCATTGCCTCATTGTCCCTGACTGCATAGGAGGGATTTGAGGCTTCTCATCCTCTTGTGCAGTTGCTAAACCCAATATTATATTTAAGGGCATTAAGAACCTAAACATGTGCAGTTTATAGCTCAGTGGATTAGAGTGTGGTGCCGATAACGCTAAGGTTGCAGGTTTGATTCCCATACGGGGTTGGTCTAAATGATCCTCAGTCTGTTCCAACTCTATGATTGTTTTAGGAATAGTTGTGACCTCTATACATGTCTATTTCATTGCCTCCAGTCTTGCAGAAACTTTTGCCTTCTGACTTTCAGTAAGTAAGTATTTCCTTAACACCTTTCACTGCCCTGCCACTCTTCTCTAGTTCCTCATCCATCTCCTCTCCTAAGCATTGATGGGTCTTAAGCACAAGATGAAAATTAATGTTGCAAAATGAAAATAAGCACAGTCTAGCATTCAGAGCTGAATCACATGTGCTATGCACACTCCTTCAAAACTGAAATTTTAATTACCGTATTTTTCGCTCTATAACACGCACCAGACCATAACACACACCTAGTTTTTAGAGGAGGAAAACAAGAAAAAAAATATTCTAAACGAAATAGTGGATATATGCTTTTTGTGGTTCATGCTGTGGCCACAGACATGTGATCTGACAGTGAGTTTGGAGTAGCCCAATGCAAAAATCCTGAGGATCCATGTGGATCCATGCTTTGTAACCACGGGGGAGGGAAGGAAGGGGAACCATGGATCCTCTGCTCACGACCGCAGCAGATCCCCCCCGCCACCCGCAGGCATTCGGTCCATAACACGCACAGACATTTCCCCTTACTTTCTAGGAGGAAAAAAGTGAGTGTTATGGTGCAAAAAATACGGTACTTATGAGAGACATTTTAGTATCATAATAAAAAGTGTACTATCAATATACTTTGCCAAAAGGTTAAAATTAATTCATATTTGTTTAAGGACCAGTTGCAAATGTAGCTTGGACCTCTGTTCTGTACAATATAGGCCTACCAGCTACTGAAGAAAGTAAATGCATGCAAAAGAGATTGGATTGACTTCTGCTAATTTATACCATATTTACAGCAGCTCAAATATATTATGTACTAAATTAATGTAGGGATGTGGAACATGTGGCCCTCCAGATGTTTAAAGAATACAAGGTTCATTATTTTTGGCCATTGGTCATGATATCTGGGGCAGATGGAAGTTGGAGTCCAACAATAGGTACCCCATTACTAAATTAATGTATTACTCTTAGCGACAGCAGAGCTACCTAACTACTGCTGTGTGACACTCTCTCCTTATATACCACTGCAAGGCTTCACTGTTTAGACTGGGATCAGTGTCTAGAGTGTTAATCTGGGGTGGGGATGATTTCAACTTGCTATACCTTGGGAGGGGAGTAATATGCCAAACTTGGATTCCAAAGTGGAACCACCTGTTTTGATCTGGATGGATAATGACCTGAATTGGATCATGGATTCATGTTGAATCTGCAGCCCTGCAGCCCTTTTACAAGGCTGTAGGGCTTCCTGTGTTCTGGTAAAAACTATTTCTTGCCTTTCTTTAAAAAAAAAAAGTTCAGAAACAGGTCATCCATCTGTACATACCTTAGAGCAACCAGTGCAAAGGGACTGTTTGCTACCAATTCAGTATTCCTCTACGGAAGAGGCAGAACTTGATGATACTCTGTCACTCTCAGAGGAAAATTGGAAAGGTGGGGAAAGTTTCTCACTATCACCCCAACCTAGTTTTTATATGGGGGGCAACTATGTTTCTCATATAATTCCCCCTGAGAGCATCAGAATGTCATCAATCCCTACCACAACCTGCCACTGCTTCCTCCCCCAGTGGCAAAAAGGATCTAGCAGTGTTTCTGAAACCGTGTGTGTGTGTGTGTGTGTGTGTGTGTGTGTGTGTTTTATTATTTCCTTTTGATAGACCCACAAGAAGTGAAAGGATTGGGATCTCCCACCCAGTCTACTGTACATTATAGTTTTTCTCAGCTTGTGTGAAATGGTCTGGAAGTGACTTGGATCACCCACGCAAAGTGAGAGGATCTGCAGGGGAGATAATTTCTCAAACTGACAAGGTCTCCTGGGAAGAGAGGAAACTGCAGCACTTACTTACTTCCCAGTCCCCTGCAGAAATTGAGAAGAAGTGCAAATTGCTTTTTCCATCTATCAGTTCTCCTGAGCACCTAAACTTCAGGCTGCTCATCTCAGGAATTCAGATTAAAGCATAAGTGTTGAGCTCCACCATTTTAGTGATGAACAGTGCAATCCTGTATGTGTCTGCTCAATACCATGTGTCACTGAATTAAATGGGGCTCATCCCTACCTGGGTGAATATGGGACTGCGGCTATTTGCTATCAAGAAAAGAGAAAACACCATAATTTCAATAGATTCTGAATAATTACTAGCAGCACAATCCTAACTATGTCTACTCAGAAGTAATCCCTGTTGAATTTAGTTCACAGTGGAGTTAGGTTTGCAACTGCGGTCATGTACAGACTTTTTAAAAGTTTTGTTTTGTTGGCATGTAATGCACTCTGTTCTTATAGGGCTTTTAAAGATAATTTGCAAAGAGCACATAAATTTAACCAATAATTGAACATTATTATGAAATTGACTAAAATAGTGATCTTAGATCAAGTGGAGTACTTCAAATAGTTCATGCTCATACTTTCCCCCCAGAATAAAGGTGTTAATAAAAATAAGAATGGGTTAATGTTAGACTGTCTTATGATAATAAAATACTAATGTAGTATTAACTGAGTAAAGTGCTGGGTTGTAACTTTAAGCAAACTACTGTATAAATTAAATTAGGATTTAGCTTGTATTAGCGTCATTTGTTCCTAGGAAATACTGCATCATAGTTGGGCTTCAGTTCTGTTGCTAATACTCTAATATAAAAAAGGGGGGAACCCTATTCAGCATATGCTTAAATTCAATGCATTAATTCTCATTCATTGCATTATCGATTACACCCGTGATTTAGTACCTCTAGTATCTCACCTGATTCTAGGAATGTGGACTTGTTAATTTTTATTAACAAAACTTATATACCACTTAAGGTACAAGAACCCAATGCCTATAAGCAGTCTAGACTATTCATTCAAATATATTACATGTTTTGTTTTTATAACTAGTATAAAATTGAACCAAATGGGGTCTATTTGACTCAATTTTCATATATTAGAAATGAACATTAATGGGTTGCCCTTTTCTGCAATTTTCCAGTTCTACAATACCTTCCTTGAGGTGTGGTGAACAGAACTGTACACATTATTACAAGTGTGGTTGCACCATAGCTTAGTATAATATACATTATATTAGCAGTTTTATTTCAATGCTTTCCCCAATGAACTTGAGCATGGAATTTGCCCTTTTCACAGCTGCCAGCATTTTTAGTGAGCTATCTACCATGACCCCAAGATCTCTTTCCTATCAGTCACCACCAGTTCAGACCTAATTTGGGTAAATGTGATGTTAGGGTTTTTCAACTCAATCTGCATAAATTAACTTACGTTTATTGAATTCTGTTTGGCATTTTAATGCTTTTCCACCCAGTTTGGATATTTTCCTTTAAAACTTGCAATTCCTTTTTATTTTTACCACCCTAAACAATTGGCCGTCATTGGTAAACATGGACACCTCAGTGCTCATGTCTAACTTCAGTTAAAGTACCAGGTTCCAATACTAATCTTTTGGGAACCCCACTTCTTACATCCTCCCACTGAGAGAATTCTCCATTTATTCCTCCTCTCTGTCTCCTTTTCTTCAACTATTTTCTGATCCACAGGTGGATCTGTCTTCTCATACCATGATAGCTAACTTAGGAGTTTTTGGTGATGTACTTTATCAAAAGCAGCTTAAAAGTCTAAGGTTACATCTCAAGTGAATCATACTTAACCACATGTTTAGTGACACTCTCAAAGTTGGGCAGGACATATCTTTGCAGAAGCTAAGTTAGTTCTTCTTCAGCAACACTTAATAATGCCTTCCACCAAATTCTTCTAGGCATAACTTACCTTGTAAAAGCCTCCTGTGTATGCATACTCAGAAGTAAATCCTACTGAGTTCAATGTGATTTACACCCAAGTAAATCTCGATACGACTGCAGCTTCAGGAAGGATAAGATTTATTTGGGAAATTGGGTGATTAAAACAGGAAGATGACACAGTTGGAGAAAGTACTTTTCATAGATTTTAAGAATCTCTGTTACCCAATACTTCCATAGGATGTATTCTCAGAGTTATAGTGTGTTTATGGTGGGATTTAGTCCCAAAGTAAAGATGAAGTAATTACACTCGTGGCTTAAAGAGTGCAATAAATGATCTCTGAGAGTTAGGAGACTACACATAAACCAAAGGGGCCAGGGGATGTCACAGAAATATTATGCGCTTATCAAATTCATAAAAGATCTTTTGAACTTTTTAAAAGATGCACAAGGTTATCTTCTCATTGAGAGAAAAGAAGCTGATAATGAAATTAATTAGGGATATCACTGATGTTGAAAATAATTGAAGAAAAATAAGGCTGATAATGTTTGTATTTTATAGTAGTATCTCTGGAGTGTGAATATTCTCCCTCTCTATTTTTTGCTACTTTATTACAAGAATACATTTAATTTAGAAGGACAGATATAGCAGATAATTATTTTTCTGAAACTAGTTAGTTGCCTTAGTTGTATCTTTACAAAAAGTATCTTCATGGATTAAAGTTTGCATTAATTCCCAGTTAAATGCTTGACGTACTATATATATATATATATTTTAGCATATCACAAGCATTTTTTTTATCTGTTCATATGCTAATCATCTCATACAGTCTTAATAGTAGTAGTCTAAGCATGGTAATCTTTTATACTAATGAAAATGGGGGACACCACTGAATCCTGAAGCAATATTTCGAAGAACCCATTCAGCAAACTCTTCCCATTTTGGTGTCACTCATAATATATGGATGTAATCTCAGTCAAGTTAGTAGTGATCTGCTTCTTTCCATATGCTAAAACTAATGGGCAATTAACATGTAATCCATGTTACATTTTATCAATTAATATGGAATCTTAAATATTTGTGAAGGGGTTTTTTTTTGCAATATTCACTCTGTTAGAAGGATCCCTGCATTTTATCTTTCCTAAAGAAAAGAAAACTAACAGAAAACAATATTATATTAACTTGCTCTTCCAAACCTTGGGCTAGATTGCAAGCAAGATATATATCATCCAAGCGTGTGGCATCTGGACAAAAGTGATAAAATGTAATTGTGCACTGTTTTTAGAACTAAAGAAAACATTTCAACACAGTAGCATTTCTCTAGAAGCAATGGCCAACCAGTAACTTTGCCTGCAGTTAGAACTAATTAACCAGAACAAGCTAATATAACTGAGTGTAGACAACAATGTAGTAGGGTTAGAAGGAATGAAAACACAATCAAATACAACTCTAATTCTCAGTGTAGGATTGGCCACATAAAGCAAAACACAGCTTGGAGTGTTCCAAGATGCCTATAATTACTTGAGAGGTTTAAGTTGGGACCTACATATAAATGCTCAGTTGTTTACAGTCCTGTTAGTCTACCAGCACCCTGGAAAAGGGGGAATATGTATATAGTGTATTGATGGATTATCACAAATGCCATAAAAAGGATGGAGTACAATAGAAAGCTTTAGTTTTGAAGAACAGCAGAAGCAACTTCATCTGATGCTTGTTTGATCAACCTCTAAGTAGCAGTCCCAGGAGACTGTAGTTAGAAAAAGAAACAGTGGCTGAAACCAAGTAATTTCAGGGCAGCACAATCCTGGACACATTAACAAACGTATTTTAGATCAATTTAAAGCAAAGTGATAAATACTAATGTTGTTGCTATGCAAAATGACCAAGTGCACTCACTTGGGAGGTAGAAGGTATGTTAATACATGCTCTACTCTAAACAATATTCTTTAGATTATTCAGTGCTTGGCACACAATGTTCCTAACACATTGCAATTCAGTGCTCCATAAAGCAGCATATGAACAAATCAGTTGGTCCATATGCACCTGTGTGGTGAAATCTGAAAGAGAGATAACAAGACTTATAAAATCAAATTCCTCATAGCCCCTGTGGATCTCTGAAGTTCTCCTGTTGCTTCCCTCAGGTGATGAAATCAATTGCAACATTTCCTTCTATATTTGACAAGTATGGTAATTTAATTAATGAGAAATTGAGGCTCTAGTTAATTAATATAATAGTAATAATAATAATAATAATAATAATAATAATAATAATAATAATAATAGGATTACCCCAGCCACACTGGGCAGCTTCCAACAAAATGCAGAGGGAAAAGAAGATACAAAACTAATAAAAAGTTTACACATCTAATAAAACATTTACATGGTTTGCAGTTTGTTTGAAAGTGTGGATTGGAACTGGATACAGGGTTTGCATGAGTTATATTCATTGTTTCTTTTGTATACTTTATTCTGAAGAAAAATTGCTCTTTTGAATGCTACAAAATTAACAGTCTTGGCCAGTTTGTTATTAATGACAACTTCTTCAAACAGCTCATTGCAGCTCTAGAGAAATCACAAGGTGGAACAGCACCCACCTCACTGTGTATTGGTAGGGAGAATTCTCATGGCATTCAAATTAAACTTTTACTCCTCTGGCAACCTGTTGGGTGGGGCAGAGGGTGGGGCAGAGGTGTGGGGCAGAGGTGATGGCAGCAGAAAAGGGGGTGGCCCTACCCACTAGTGGCTTCAAGCTTCCCCAACTGAGGCACATGCCCTCAACAGATTACTCCCAAGGGAATGTGGCCCTTGAGAGAATGAAGTTCTCACCACACATACATTACTATTTTTAACTAATTTTGTTTATTCGATCTTACAGATTTGTTTTTTGTATTGTTTTAATTTTGTTATAGTTTAATTACTTTTTAGCTATTATATTTGATGTGTTTTCAGCTTTCCGTTTTATCTATGTTTGTTTGAGCTGCCTTGAGTTCCAGTTCTGGGGGAAAGGTGGGATGATGGTGGTGGTGGTGGTGAAGAAGATAAGTCACCTTTGTCCACAAAAAAGTGATGCCCAGAAGCACAACTTTAATTACAATATTTGGGTCCTGTGGAATTAAATTAATTGATACAGCTTCCAAAGCCACACTTTAGGATCTGAACAATATCAGATAAATAATTGTTCCTTCACATGTACAAGCAAAATATAAAGCAACCAGGCCTGACAATTCAAATGATTAAATGTTTTTTGTTGGGAGCACTGGAAGGAGAGATTTATCTGGAGGCTTTCATACACATATCACTGTTAGCATCAATCACATCCATGAAAGAGAGGAAAGGAAATAATCTCTACTTTCAGATCTAAAGAAATAAAGTACAAACGCTTTCAAGCAGACATAAAACCTATCATTGCAAAGTGTTTGTGTCTTTATCCACTTAACACTGTCATAAAATTCTTGATATAATTATCCATCCTATTGAATTTGAATGAAGTTGCTTGATGCACAGCCTAATTCTGCATACGTAACATCAGAAGTCACTTCCCATGACTTCAGTGAGATTTAACCCCATGTGCATGGGATTTAAGCATTAATTCCTTTAGGTGGTTTGCTATGTATTAATTATTAATATTATATTAAATTCATAACAATATTCCTATCTGTGCTATTCAGTAATGCTGAGCTATAAACTTTATATCTGAAACATGGGCCTTGCAATCCTATGGTTCCAGAGACCATAGGAAGGACTGGTACTTTCTCACAGGATGGGAAGAGAGCTCTGACTTGCTCATTTCCCACCACTGTAGAAACCTCTGCAGCCTTTGTCCTACTGACAAAGTTCTGACATCAGTGAGACAAAATGGGAGTAGACAGCAGGCAGGTTGAGGGTATAGATGCAAAGCATGCAATACCCAGATACCAGGAAGAAAAGTACACCAGCCCCAAAAAACAGCCCTGAGTTAGGGGGAAAACAGAAGCCCTGGAGCTCAAACTACACCTAACCAGAGAGAGCACTACACTGATGGGAGGTTAATTGTTAACAAACTAACAAAGGAACCTGGAAAAGGATTGAGGTACATAAGAGTGCTGCTCAACCCTGACTTTGACCCTGCTGCTGAGAGCCCCATGGGATGTTGAATGAAGTGATTCAGCAGTTAAGACCATCTCCCTAAATTAATTCAGTGGGACTTAAGAGAAAAAGAAGCACAGGGATAGACAGTAAATGTTTATTTTTCATATTAGTGGGCTCTATGACTAGTTTGTAGAAAATCGATTTCTTTCTGGTGGAGACATTTTTGTATTTTTTATGGCACAATTGTGCAAAATAAATAAGATACCAAACATACCGAATAAGAGTGCAAAGGAGTACCTTGTGAGTGCCATCAGACTTTGTCACATTCATTATAATGTTCCCTGTGCTGCTATCTATTTTATACATAAGATCACCTGACGTTCTCAAATGTGCTAAGGAACAGACAGTATATTATTTTACCAGATGAGTAGGTAGCTGAAAATGGAGGAAGAAAATATGCTTTGTTGAGCTGTGGGATTTTCGGCAACTATGAACCTTAAAAGCAATCTGACAATCTTTGGCCTCTTGGATTACTGAAATAATGTATGTGAAGTGATGTGAGCACTTACAAATGCTAATGTCATCAGGCATTTCATCTGATGACCGGGTGGTAGAAGGCCTGTGCGCACCTTTACTTCCCCCGCCCGCCCTTTAGTGTAGGTTGTGTCTTGAAGAAGAAGAAGAAGAGTTTGAATTTGATATCCCACCTTTCACTCCCTTTAAGAAGTCTCAAAGCGGCTAACATTCTCCTTTCCCTTCCTCCCCCACAACAAACACTCTGTGAGGTGAGGGAGGCTGAGAGACTTCAAAGAAGTGTGACTGGCCCAAGGTCACCCAGCAGCTGCATGTGGAGGAGCAGAGACGAGAACCCGGTTTCCCAGATTAGGAGACTACTGCTCTTAACCACTACACTACACTGTTTCAAGTTAACAAGCCCAAATCTGCATGGGACTAACACAGTGAGGAAGAACCTTTGGCCCTCCAAATGTTGCTGACCTAAAACTCCTATCACCCATGGTCGCCGGGGATGGTGGGAGTTGTAATTCAGCAACTTCTAAAGGGCCAAATGTTCCCTGCACCTGGACTAACATCTGGCTGCTCTCTGACAGCCATTACCAGTGGTTTGGCTGATTTTCTGCAAGCATAGGCTGCCTTTCAGGGTGCCCTCTTTCCATGAGGTTGTTTCTTCTCAGACCTGCTGTGGGTTCAGCAGGTGAGCAGGGCTGTGGGAGAGAATTTGAACTTCCCTAGTAGCTCTTGTATTGGAAGCCACCTCAAGAAATTCCGAAGTTGGCTCAGGGAAACCCCAGAAGTACAGAAAAAAATGTTGTTGGGAGGCGCATGAATGCAGCCTAAGGAACACTCAGCATGCTCAGTGGCTAAATAATGCTGACTGTTAGGAGAAAACAAGAAGGGTAACAGCATGGAGTATCTTGGAAATGGGCATGGCTGGGACAGTGAACAGGAGCACTCCACACAGCAAGGTCCCTCTTATCATGGTGTGTGCATGACTTTCTCACAGTATTTTGGCAAACGTAAAACAAGGTGGACCTTGCGGTTTCCCAGTAAATACACAGAAAAAATACAGCATGTTTCTTGTAGTTCAGTGCTTTATCAGC
Source organism: Podarcis melisellensis (assembly GCF_964234715.1). Taxonomy (NCBI): domain Eukaryota; kingdom Metazoa; phylum Chordata; class Lepidosauria; order Squamata; family Lacertidae; genus Podarcis; species Podarcis melisellensis. The sequence continues at coordinate 39,659,399 of NC_138539.1, read as the reverse complement.
TCTTTCAAAATGGCCAGCCAGCTTAGCATCCACTGGCCAGACTGGCTCCTTCTTCTGCCCAAAGGGTTCAGAGCATCCCTTCACTTGGGAGAGAAGCTTCTCAAAAGGGAAACCAAAGAGGATTCCTCACTCCATTGTCTCCACGCCTTAAAAAAGATAACCAACCAAACAAGTATAAGAGAGATGGAAGAGCCATTTCGAACTTTCTTTTGTTTTTTTTAAGAAACGGCAACCAGTCTGAAGGTAGAACTCCTCGCACTGGGGGAGTGGGGGAGAGAACATGCTGCAAGAAGGACGCCTGAGGCGCCTCAAGATGCTGCCTCCGTCTTCACCTACTTCGCGAGCCGCCGCCGCGATCATTCTCCTCGCAGGGGGAATTAAGAGGTCGCCGCCTCCCCCAGGCGAGACGCCATCATCTGCCCAGCTCTTTCCGTGGGTGCTTAAGGAAGCCGATCCCCTCTCCTTAATTCCTTTCCCGCCTCACAGCCCTTGAAAGGGGCGTGTTATTAGCGCCTCATGCAATAAGGAGCCCTTCCAATTTATGTACGCATAAATCTGTTTCTGCATCTGTGTGTTCCTTAGCAAAGGCCAAAGGCGGGAAAGAGCCTGAGAGACGAGGCGTGAGGGAACGTCTGCTATTGGCTCCAATATCTATGCAGGTGGATTCTTTCCTAACCAGCTGCCTTCTAATTGGAAAACAGTAAACGCGCAGGTGGAGGAAGCACAGGGAAAGAGAGAACCTTCGTCCCTCATCCTCCTTCCCTATAATGACCAGGGCGGAGATGCGGGGAGACTCAGGAAGCAGGCGGCCGCGTGACTCGGAGCAACAACAGCCAATCAGAGAAAAGGAGCTCCTCTTCCTGCCCCGCCCGCCCCGAGCCTGAATGTGCCTCTCCACTAGCGTAGGTAAATCTTCCCTTTTCTTCGGCGCAAATACTGTAGAACGGTTTTTTATGGGCCAGAGTTATGGTGACGGTGTTCTTGAGGAATTATCCAGGCTGTTTCTCTGTTCCTTCCTTTTTCGGTGTGATACAGAAACCAGAACAAAAACAGATCCAGCAAACCCACCCGCCCACCACGACGGGTTGGCTTGTTAAGCAGCTTGGCTTGTCAGGTGCGTCGCGATCTTAGTTCTAGCCGTGGAGTAGAAGTAAAACGCAGCAGAATCGGATTGGGGGGAGGGATGGGAGAGGCTCCGCGTTTGGGACGCTCCAAGGCTGTATTTTTCGGAGTCAGAGGAGCCACCGCTTTCTTTCTCTGCTTAGTGAAATATAAAGGGTCGAGAGTGGGTTGCTGCAAAAAGATGTACAAACAGAACGCCTTCCCATTCCAAAGGGCGATGGATGGAGCCGAGCACCACCCAGTAACGCAGCTTTGAGTAGCAAGCTTTTTTCCTTTTTTCTTTAAAAAGAAAATCACCATCGTGATTGCAGTGCTTAAATCTTATGGCGTCTTGAGGATCCCTTTTTTATGTGATGGTTTTTGATCACAAGTCGCCTGCTGTGAGACACTCTGATGTAAAACTCCCACCAGGCACCTGCTTGCTCGTCGGCGCCTTTTGGCGTCTGAAATGAATTTATGCTAGCGAGTCTCTCAAGCCTTTCTGCAGGTCAAGGCACTTAACCCGGTGCCTTTGTCCTCACCCCAAATGTTTAGAGGTTGGCCCGTTGGGATACTAGTGAAGGAAAAGGCACTCAAACACATGCTCAAACACTCCAAGGCTGGGTTTGGGGACTGAAAGGGGGCGGCTTACGTTATTTCGGTGATTTCTAGTATGTGCTCCGACTTTGACCCACTTCTCCCTCCCTTGCTGACACTTATTTGGGGATCAAGCACCATGAAATGAATGAGTCTTGCTGACTTCCAAGTAAGCTGCACGTGACATCAGTTTAGCCCTGAGAAGCGGGGATGAGCAGCCAGCCGGAGACCCAGTTCCTTATGCATGTAAACACCTATTAAACTCAGCTTCACGTTTCTGGCAGTTGGCTATTCCAACTCTCCTCCCCGCCACCCCCACCCCCGGTGGAAGCAACGACATGTGACGCCCCCCATCTTTCCGCCCCCGCATAAAACAAAAGCTGGCCGCCCCCTGACGAGGAGGGGGGGGGGGAATCGTAACTTTGTGCAACACGTGCTCGTTGCAACAGTGGCAGGGAACTCCTGGACTTGCTTGGGGCGGAATGCATAGCCGTCTCTTCCTTGCAGTTCAGATCCCGACGAATCCTTTTTCTTTCTCTTCTAGTTTAGCGATTCTCGTCTTCAGCTGGGTACCATCGAGCAGGATCGACGCCCCCACATCTGGGGCAACAGCGAGAGGAATACATGGCCGTCGAAGAGATTCTGGAATGATGGCAAATCTCCTGCGGGAGGAGGGCGGCGGACCTTAATTTGCCCCCGCAAATTAATTTCCTCTTCAGGGAAGCCTCTGCCTTCCGATGGATGGCGCCCCCTTTGCTAACCGGCAGCGCGATTGAAAACTTCCTTCCCGGCGTCCCGCCGTCTCCTCCGCCTCTTTCTTTTCCCCAGTAGGGGTCGGTTGGGAAAGGGCCCGCGCTTCCCGGGTCGTCCTTCGGAGCGCCTGCTCCACCTGCAGAGGCTGAGGCATTTCTAAGCCCCACGCTGGCGAGCGCCCAGGTTCCCGTTCCCGAGAACGAGCCAAGAAGGACGCCAGGCGGGAGATCGGCGGAGCTGCCCGGCGCTTGGCTTACAGGTCGGCACCCGCAGGCATGGACAGCGCCTCCAGCCTGCGCACCCAGCGCCAGGAAGCGCCGCCGCTACTGCTGCTGCTGCTGGCGACTCTAGACCGGCTCTCGCCTCGCTGCTGCTGCTGCTGCTGAAAGGGCGATCGCGGCTGCTGCTGCTACCTCTTGGCTCGCCCCCGCCTCCCTTCCCTTTCGGATGGACGCCGCGAAGTAGCTGCTCTGCCGTGCTCAGCAGATGCAAGCAGGGATCGCTGATTCCCTTCCCTCTCCAGTCTGGAGCTCTCCACAGAGACTTCCACAGAGCCCAGCGCTTGGAAACCTCCGGAGTGCAAGTTGCGACTCTTAAGCAATGGGCGCCGCGGTCGGAAGTCAGCGGGCTAGCGCCTTGCCACGGCGGCGCTTCTCTTAACTGCGTGGATTGGGAATATTGGGGAAACAAGTTTCCAGAGGCGGTTCGGGGAGTTGGAAGTCCGGCGGTCCAGTGAGAGCGAGCATGTCAGCAAGTAAGTGGTGGTGTTTTTTTTTTTTTTTGGGGGGGGTGATGCTCGCCAGGAAAAGGTTGCCCCTCGTGTGGCAAAATATTAAGATGATAATGCCGCTGTTACTCTCTTGAGACCTGGAAAGGGGAAGAGGACATGGTCCCTGTACTAAATGCAGTTCTACATTTTGGATGGGTGTTCCTAGTGTGCTTTCATTTGCAAGAAGCTCTGTTGCAGTACACCATCTGTCCAGCTCTGAAAAGCACTGGAGATGCTTCTGTTTCAGTGCTGACATACCTCTGAGACCCGGTGCGGGGTCCGTGAGCACAACAGAGCTAACAGCGCAAATGTGCCTGCCTGCCGTTTTGCCATTAGTTCCCCAGGTAAATGCCAAGTCTTTTGTGAAGCAAAAGGCGCATTCGTCCAGCAGTTCTTACATTTCAGCTGTGCTTCTGTTGATTTGTCTTGGATACATAGAGTGTGTTGTTGTCATTGGTGCTCTTCTCAAATATCTTTTTATATGCAGCCCATGTGCTGTGTGTGTGTGTGGTCTGTTTCTTGCCTCTGGAACTACTTACCCTTGTGAGGGTCACTGTGGAGCTGGAAATCTGTCACAAAAACGGCTGCTGAATCCTGTATGATTTCAGTTTAGTGTGTTGATAGCACAGAGTAGGTGTCTGAGTCAAATATTAAGTTTTGTGTGTGTGTTTTTTGAAACATTTTCTAAGGCCTATGGAACTGTAATCATTATTATCTTGAAACTCATCAGTTGTGGCAAGCCTGTCACACTGAAAGCACTGAGATCTCCACTTCTCCCTCTCAGCACAATTAGTGAATGGAGCCAGCCGGCTATTCTCTCTTCCTTGAGACTGCAAACTGCAATCTTTTCCAAATTGTCCTTGCTTTTTGCATTCTGCTTTACCCTCAAAGATTTGCAGAGTAAGAGCCATTAAACAGATTTATAGGCAATTGTGGGCATTTGTCTACTAGCTTGATCTGTTCCAAGTGAGCACATTAAGATCAGCATGTGCAGCTATCAAAGGTGCATGTGGGGGAGGCGTGGAGGCAGAGAAGGCTTTTATTTTGGTTTGACTTGCATAAATGAACTTTGTCACATATTATGGTAAGGAGTGGGATTGCAAGCAATGATATCTTGATATATGTTGCGGAAAACTAAGCTAAAATGAAATTGGCAGGTTTGTATCTGGGATGCTGCCCAGTAGTTTGATTTTTTTTTTATTAAAAAAACCACAACCAACCAACCAACCAACCAACCAACCATAAAGCTTCCCTGTTTGATGCACTTTATTCTGGCCTGTGCTTCCAGCTTTGGGTATTTTGTGACAGCCATTATTAGTAGATACAATAAAATGTAGTTTCAGCATATTGTAGCATGATATTTTAGCTGTACATCCTAGAGAAACATGGATTGTCATAAGCTCCTTGGGGCAGGGATCAATGTGCACTTTCCTTACGTTGCTCTGTATAGTGCTATATCTGCTGATCTTGTTGGAATAAAGAGAATAATTATTTAAATCAGTTCATAGCAAAAGGCGGAATATATAATCCATCTTTCAACCAGGTATTGTACCTGACTGTCACCAGGTGAGGAAATAGGTCCTGTATGTTAGCTGTCTAAATGCACTTCCAGAACTACATCAGCAAGGTTCATATTTCTCAGTCATAAGAACCTGAAGTGTTTTTAGATTGTTGGGATGATTATTTCTACCTGCTGTGATGATGACTGCGTACACACTTCAGGCATACCTCATTTTATTGTGATTCACTTTCTTGTGCTCCACAAATACTGCTGCTTCTGAGGGTATATGGGTGCAGCTGTAGGGAGTCTGGCTGCTTCCAGGGGAAGGAAGCCCCCCCCCTTTCTGGTGATGGGAGGGGAGTTGCCTAGTGCTGGATCTGGGTTTCCCCCCCTCTCCCCCCTGCTGTCAGGGGAGCACGGCTTAATAGACTTCAGTACTTTTAGATTCACTGAGAAACGATTTGTGTGTAACTTGCTTTATTGTGGTGGTCTGGAAAAGAACCCGCAATGTGTAAGAGGTATGCCTGTGTACCTTTAGCACTGCCTCCTAAAAAAAGAAAAGAAAAAAGAATTTTGGGCACTGTAGTTTAGAGAGCTACAATTCCCAGCAAACCATAGCAAACAGCAGCCCAGAATTGTTTGAGGAAAAAATGTGCTTCAAAGGTATAACATTTTACACACCCTGCCTGGTCTTAATGTTAATTAGAGGGGGAAGACTTGATTGGCAATGCAGTCTGCCTCTGAACTATGCATATGGACTTATTGTAGTAGTTCCCCATGCAGTGGCAGAGAGGCAGTCTTTCACTAAAGTGCCTGCACAATACTGTGTACAGAACGCTAAACCTTGCCTGAAGGCTGGGATTTCTTTAGAGTGCATTAGAGTGGTCCCCTTTGACAAGCAGAAATGACTTAACAGTAGCTGATGAGATAAGCAGATGATTTTTGGGAAACCAGCGGTCCTCGACCAAATCCAGGCACCAAATGCATGTTTTGTTTTCTGTCCTCATATAATTCTGCGGTTTAGCCTAATACTGTCATGAGAACTAATGGACTTAATATGTGCCTTGCTTAAGTGGAGGATGGGAGGGGGTCCTACAGTCTGGTGACTGATCAGCACAGTGTAGTGATTCTGGCTAGACAAACTAATGAGATGTTAATAGAATCATAAAATCACAGAGTTGGAAAGAAACCCCGAGGATCCTCTGTTTTACTAAATTACTTCAGCTACGAAAAAAAAAGCCAAGAAAGGCATGCTGGAACATATTCCCGCCCCCCTCTTCAAAAACCACATTCTGGCAATACTTTCGTTAGGACCACTCAAAGTTTCACAGAATAGTGACCAAGTTTTGGAGTTCACCAGAACTCTTTAGCCAGCTGGATGTTAAACAAGGGTGTGAGATGGAGGAGGAGTAACAATCTCTTCTTTTTTGAGTAACATCTAGTGGCTAGCCTGATAAAGCAATCTGGAGAAATAAGTTTATTCTCTCACTTTTTCAGCTTAAATAGTTAGATGAGTGATTCTGTTTTTGGGGTCAAAGTAGTTTTTCACATACTTTATTAAATAAGTTGTTTTGTCCCACTAAAGTGCTAAGCAGAAGTAAAGGCCAATTTGTGAACAGGAAAAAACACACCCCAGTAGCAACCATAACTGTGTTGTAGTCACTTAGAAATTGATGAAGGAACCATATTACCCCCTTTCACATTTGCCTCAGTGTCTTCTCATATCTGCTATTCATATGCAGGCAGGCACTAATTCAAATTATTTAATTCTGGCTACTATTTTACTATTGTAAAATGTGAAGAGGTAAATTGAAACCCTAACCGTGTCTACTTGGTTAAATTCAATAGTAAGTCCTATTGAATTTATCATAAAGAAAGCATGTTTGGATCAGCCCTAGATTTCAAAACTAGATTTCTGTTTTATAACAGAAACAAAGTTGGAAGATAGGATAGCTCTGACTTCAGCCGGAGGATGGCGTGTGGGGGGGATATGCATTGGCGTATGCCCTTTCAAAGTCCTCCTTTCTTTCCCTTGCATATCTACCGTACTCAGAATTAAAGGCCTGTTGAGTTAAGTGGGGCTGATTCCCAAGTAAGTATGCATATTGGATCCTCAGTCTTATTTGGCTTGTATAATTTGCTAGAATTAATGCCATTGTATTGATGATTTTGCTGTAGATGTCCCAAAAAATTCTGCTGACTTCCATTAGAGCATATTTCTGACTCTTAAGACTACAACTATATTCAGTACATATCCAGGGATATTAAAAAGCTGTTTAAAAGAGAAGAGCTTTCTTAGGTGCACTCCAAAGCATGGAAATTGCAAGTTAAGCTGTCCATACACAATGTAGGCAGTGAACCTATTCTACAGTCCTGCATATTGTGCTTGCTTACAATTTAGTCCTCTGCACCCACACTTCCCGGCAGTCTTTCACCTTCATCTTCTGCAAATAGAAGAACACTAAGGCTGAGGCCACAATGAGGGCAATTGCCACCAGGTTTTACATTGACCTGCTTTAAGTCAGTAAGAGAATGGAGGAGGTGAATCTTGCATATATGGGAGATGGGAGAACATGTTTGTTGCTGACAGACTGTCAAAATTAACATGGATGCAGTTCTCATGCTTTTCAATTCATCAGTAAACCTGTAAGTCTAATTCTTCAAATGATTTTTATATTTGAATTTTCTGGAGGCCACCAAGATGGAAGAAGACCTCGTATTGATGTCCCTCAGAGCTTGCATTAAATGCTGAAAGATATGAGCTTCCCTCTCATCAGCTGAATCCCTTATTGACCCCAGTGCTTTTTGAATCACTTTTATAATCTGATATTTTGCTAGAATGTCTGTACCTGCTACATTTTTTACAGAAAGGTGACTTGCAAGGAACATCTAGAGTGTGTATGGGCAGGGGAATCAGCAACTGGAAAATTTTCAAATTGTCATAAGGATTTCTTCCCCCTATGCAAAAATGGGAGATGTGGAAGGGGAATAGACTAATTGAAATACTTCTTGAAGTAGTGTGTTAGAATATTGTTCCAGCCAATGACACCACTGCTACTCCCATATCCTGGCTTCCAAGATGGTTATGATAATATTGCTCCCACATTTGTCTGTATTACTAGGCAACCAACACTCTTAGGACTTGATGGCCTTGTAAGAATCTTCTTCCCTCTGAGGGCTGTATTCCCTCATGGACAGGCTTATGGAGTATGTCTGCCAGTGGTGGGTGGGTCCAGAGACAAAGTCTGTGGAGCAACAGATGGTGACCCTTTCCTCTGTATATTGGATACATTCCAACCAGAGATTACTTAGAGGGTTCTCCACCCTTCATTCTGGTAAAGAAGAGGCATTTTCATAGTTCAGGAGTCTGTTCCAGCCATGTAAGAGCACCCAAAGGCAGTGCAGAGCAGGGTGATGGATGGGAGAGCCACAGGAACAAGCTAGAGAGGTCAGTCCTGCTCCCGACCTCTGTTTTAATGAGAAGACATTTAGGCAAGCCTTGGGCTTATGCACCTACCTTCCTTCCTCTGTTCCAGTTATGAGGAAGGGATTGGAAACGTTTTCAACTAACTCACACTAAGTATGAGCAGGCATATAAGCAGCATTGGATTTAGGGAGGTGTGGGTGGTTCCCTCACACAGGGGACTAAGCTAAGGGGACATAAAGTCCATTTTGGGCCACCAAATGTTGGTCTCACACAGAGCGCTATATTACAAAGGATTACCACTGACATTGGGCCTGAGAATCACACACACAATGATAAACCATGATAAACATGTATTGAATTTGATTGACAAGCATTGTGTGCAATGGAAGTCACTTTCTCAAATCTGCTCCAGAAGGTTGAGAGGCTCCCCTTCCATAAATAGATTTAGGGGGCATGTGGAGGGAGGAAAGTGGGGAAGTTCCATTGTGCAAGGGAAAGTTATTGTGGTAATAGAATGAGTGACTTAGCACCACACTGCATGCCAGCCTTTTTTGTTCCTTCAGCACGGTGACAAGGTGTTCTTACAACACACACACTCTGGCCCTGTAGCTCACTTTTCTCAAATATGTATTCCTGAAAAATACACATAAACAAGGACCAACTTAAATGTGAAAGAGTGGCAAAACATGTTTCAACTCATGTGAACCTTCCATTTTCTAAAGTTCACAAAGCAGAAATTTGCAATGGAAAGTTATGGGTTTTTCAGCCATAGATTATGGAGACAGATCACCGTCCCCATATCACAGTATTAAGACTGAAAAGAAGAAGAAGAGGAGGAGGAGGAGTAGTTTGGATTTGATATCCCGCTTTATCACTACCCTAAGGAGTCTCAAAGTGGCTAACAATCTACTTCCCTTCCTCGCCCACAACAAACACTCTGTGAGGTGAGTGAGGCCGAGAGACTTCAGAGAAGTGTGACTAGCCCAAGGTCACCCAGCAGCTGCATGTGGAGGAGCGGAGACGCGAACCCGGTTCACCAGATTACGAATCGACTGCTCTTAACCTCTATACCACACTGGCTCTCACCACACTATCAATTCGGCCAGTTGTCCACTAGGCTAAATTAAGAAATTATGAGTTTTAAAACAATTTAGAAATTTTATATTTGCAGCTAGAAAATAATTAGCAGATGTTGCAGAAGCATTTTATAACATGCCTTATAATAAGTCATCGTTTCATGCTTCAGTAATAAACATTCATTAGATGACAGTGAAACAAGCAGCTAGGAGGCATTGAGTGTCCACATTGTTTTAAATGAGTATATTTTTAATACCAGATTCAGCACTCTCCCAGAAGTTATTATTTCTAACTTTAGAAATGTGCATGAGATTATTGCCTATGAAACTTGACTCACATTGCCTGAGACTGCATTTCGTTGGTATGCAATACTCTTCTCTTGTCAGGCCACTTCTTGCCTTTGTTTAAGTACTTTATTTCAGTAAGGGTGACTGGAGATGAAGGGACTTATGAGTTTATAGGTGACCAAAGAGCTTGAAGCAGTACGAGGGACACAATCTAAGTCACCAAAGGAGACTAAGGGACCTGACATGACAACTGTCAGTCATGCTAGCACCATGCCATATGGTATTTCTTCCTAGAGGTGATTTCCCGTTGTGCTTTTTGGAAGTGACTATCTGGAGGTTATTTTTGATTTTGTGTTTCCCGTGATTTTTAATAAAAAAAGATAATGTGCCACATTTGTACAACTGCAATAAACATTATTGCTTTTACCTAAGTGACCTTCACATGTTTCGGCAGTGTCTTGGAGGGCATCTTAAAATTTATTTTGTTTTATTAAAATGTTACCTGCACTTTCATAGGAAGTATATTAAGGTGGTGTGCAACATAGAAAATGTAATAAAATTAGAAAGAACATACATAAAAACATAATAAAAAAACATCAGAAAAACACAGGTTGGTTAAAAGTGAAATTTGTATTGCAAAGCCCTGTCTAAACAGCACAGTTTTCAGAATATGTCTGAAAGAAAGCAGACATGGTCCCTGCCAAATTTCTACTGGCAGGGGGTTCTACAAGGTAGGTGCTGCCATGGTAAAGATTCGGTCCCTAGTGAATGCTAACCAAACCTCAGGGGCATAGGTAGCTCCAGTTTCGCCATGTAAACTGCTTCAATGGCTTTATGCTATGAAGTGGTCTATTATTATTATTATTATTATTATTATTATTATTATTATTATTAAATATATAACAACAACAACTCTTCACCAGAAGATCTCAGTGATCAAGTTAGAAGATTGAGGTGGAGCATTCGGGATCAGGCAGTCTGTAAGATAAAAAAGGTAAAGGACCTCTGACAGTTAAGTCCAGTCGTGAATGACTCTGGGGTTGTGGCGCTCATCTTGCTTTACTGGCCAAGGGAGACGATGTTTGACCGCAAACAGTTTTTCTGGGTCATGTGGCCAGCATGACTAAGCCGCTTCTGGCGAAACCAGAGCAGCTCATGGAAACGCCACTTACCTTCCCGCTTACCTTATTATCTACTTGCACTTTGACGTGCTTTTAAACTGCTAGGTGGGCAGGAGCTGGGACCAAGCCACAGGAGCTCACCCCGTCGTGGAGATTCGAACCATCAACCTTCTGATCGGCAAGCCCAAGGCTCAGTGGTTTAAACCACAGTGCCACATGTGTCCCAATCTGTAAGATACTTCATGCCAAAGTTTTTTCAGGCTTTGTGAATGAACACAAGTTATTAACCTTGAACCTAGCTCTTTGTTTGATGTTTGTTTGTCACCATGAGGGCCCTGCTAGGGATGGTAAGGCCAAGTATACATATTTTAATAAACAGGTCACTCTGAATGTATGGCACAGGCTCTGGCATCTTCTTCAGTGCCCTAGTGTCTGTGGCTCCCCATAGCCACGTTCTGAGTAATTTGGAGCTCACGTCAAAGGAGTTAAGGAGAATTTCAGCTTTAATTACATTAAACGTGAAATCAGTTTATTGTATTATGTATGTGCCATTGTTTCATTTCAATAGAAATATTGTTTTATTATGCATTATTATCAAACAGTTGGATTGCTTTTATAGTCTTGATTAGTGGTGTTTTGTTGTTGTGTTTTTATTTTTGAATGGCATGGTTTTATTGTGAACTCCTTTGAGCATAATGCATGCATATGCAATGTATGCAAATACCTTGACTAAGAGACTAAGCAAGTATCAATTTTTTAATTTCTTTAAAATACTTTTACACTGACCTTTAAGGCAAAAAAACTCATTTAAAGTGGTGTATAAAACAGAAGAAGTAATACATATTCACAGTTAACTAAAACTACAGCATTAAATTACATTTTTAATGGTATTATATCATCCAAAGTTTTGTACTTCATTATGTAAACGTGTGCTAAATTTTGTGAGGTTTTATTTGGGACCAAAGGGTGGGAATTATGGGAGTGGGAAAATGGTGATCCTGCTGAATGCGATTGGAACCAAGCATCATCTACCCCACCACACACTTCACTGATACCTAGATTAGCCTTGCTGAACCAGGTCCTGTGTAGATATTTTGGACTCCCATCATCCCCATCCAGAATGGCCAATAGTTAGGGATGAGTGGATTTGTAGTCTGAAACATCTTGTGAACATTGGGAAAAGGCTACCCTAGATGAATCATGCCTAGTCTTTACCATCGTACTTCCTAGTAGAACAGAGCAGGGTCCATTTCCACCACCACCTTGCCAGCAATTTCAATCCACATGAATGCAATTCAAGTACAGTACACGCGGTATGTATTCCACAAGCATAGATTGAGTCTATGCACACATCTCTATTCTTCAGTCATAAAGCTAGTTTTAAGTGTATCTATTTATCCCTTGATGGTGGAGTATTCACTACTGCTCTTAAAGATTAATTAAAATGTTCTTTTTTCACAGTTTTATTTTCATTGGGATTTATTGATGTAGATGTGTGCTTTTGTTTTGATACACCGGTTAGACATTCAGGCTAAGAATCTCTCTCACACATACACACACTTGCCTGCAAGCTAGACCATAGAGTATGTACTAAGGCAAGATTTAGCATTATTAAACTTTTATTAGTGTTTAACTTGTAATAGGTTTATCAGAAAAGTGTCAAAATGCATTATGGACTGGAAAATGATGTGCCAGTTGCTATAACCAGCAAGTTCAGAAGTAGATGGATTTTGAAATTTGTGTGAATCTATTACTTGACTTTTAAAATTATAGTGTACTTTAATTCTATTCCCTCCAGCAAATAATTGAATTTAAGCTTTAAAAGCCTTGCGACATCATGTGAGGAAGCCTGACCCTATTTTTTCTTTGACTGGTCTTGAAAAATCTCATTTCCTTTCTCTTGCTCCCGCTCTCCTTCCTTCAATGAATTTGGAGTCTTACTTTTCATGTTTCAGGTATGTAAGTGGCATGTAATGCTAACAGATATTTAGCTTTCTGATAAATTCACGGTTATTTTTTAGGAGGATGTGTGCATACTTTTGCTGGTCATACTATTATGCAAACAACTATATCTTGCAGGATCTGATCATTAAATCAGCTGATCTCTCAGTTCTAGCTAGGCACATCCTCTACATTTCAGCTCCCTTCTCATTCCTTTCCATCTGTAAAAGATGGTACCACCTGGGGAAGCTATGCTGTGTGGGTGGGTCTGTGGGAGATCTTCCAGGTAATCATATCCCAAGTTGTTCAGGTCTTTTTTTCTACAAAGTACCAAAACCTATGTCCAAAATTTTATGGACATAGCCAGGATTCAGCTGTTGGAAATTTTTTCCAGGCAAAAATTGCTAAATGTCTGGGGAAAACTGGACATATCTGCCATGTCTGCAGTGTAGATTTTGGCGAATTTGCTTAAAAATAGCTCAAACCAGTAGTTTGAAAAACATACATTATAAATTAAAATTACATTTCAAAATAAATGTCAGCCCGGGTAGGCTGGCTCAAACAAAAAACGTTTTTAAGCATTGTGTAGCTTAAACAACTCACATCCTCAATGCCACTATCAAGAGCTCACATAATGTCTATTCCACACTTGCAAGGAACTTGCAAGGAACTGATCCTTCGGGAGGGAGGGAAGCAGGGAGTTTCAAAGTGCATCAGTTCCTTGCAAGTGTGGAATAGACTCTTGATAATGGCGTTGAGGATGTGATTTAAGCCACAGAATGCATACAAATATTTACTTAGGGAGCTCGCTTAAATCTGTTTGCCTTTTGTGCTCAATATATCTGCTCTATTTTTCAGTAGAATGTTTCTCCCATTAAGTGTCTACATTGGGCCATTGTGCACAGTCTTTCAGAACAAAAAAAATTCCTTCCAGTAGCACCTTAAAGACCAACTAAGTTAGTTCTTGGTATGAGCTTTCGTGTGCATGCACACTTCTTCAGATACACTCTTTCAGAAGTTCACAGTCTCACATTTTGGTCAGGGTGTGCATCCCAGAGCACAGTTTTGCTGATAACAGAGTGAAATATTTATTTATGTGATGGTGCACATACGGCACTAAAGTATTTTAAAATATGTTAAGTGCCATGTATGCCTGTTGTACTGCACTAATACACCAAGCTATTTTGGAGCTAATCTGTTGCAGCCTTGGGCAAGATTTTACTTTTGATCTTCTGTTGGCTATGCATATACCATTGGCTAAGTTACTGAAACTAGTGTGGTTCATCTGGCTCACATATTAATCACATGGTGGTGGGTTTTCTTCTTTGCGATTGTAATGTATGCATTATTGGCTAAATATCTGGCACGTGATTATCTGGTGAGCTCCCTTCCAGTCACTGACCAGACAACATACACTTAGCAAGGTTACTATATCATATACCTTCATGTCTAGAACATAGCTCAGTCCTGGGTTCTGTACATGTAGATATCTAGGATAAGTTAGCATAGGTTCCAAGACAGAGGCTTGAACCCCACTACTTCTCTCCATCAATAAAGTCCTTGGAGAGTTGACATCTATAGCAGAGGGGGTTTGCCTCCCAACGCCCCTGTGTTGACCTCAGTAGCAAAACACTTTGCTCAACTTTAAGAATTAAACTAGTGCTCCCTTTTGCATGCCCCCCACCATCACACTGAAAATTAAAGTAGTAGTTTGACTTGGTGAGGGGGTATCTTAGGATAATAGAATTTTAGAGTTGAAAAGGATGCAAAGGGTCATCTAGTCCAATGCAGGAATCTTCATTTTTAAAATTATATTTAGAACAGGTTATAAACTGCTTCATAAAAAATCCCTAAGCAGAGTACACAAAACATAGTTTTATAGAGTTTTCACACAGCAGTCTAAACATCTTTCATTAGTAAAATGTTGGTGCGGGAAGAACAACTTTTAAAGGGTTGTATGGAATATATTGTTGCTTGTCTGTCGCCTGTGATTTATGTGTGTCTGTGGCCTGGCTCTGCTTTCATTGATTCCAAGTGTCAAAAGAAGTGATGCAACTTTTTCTAGTCTGGATGAATAAACTTGCCTAACAAAAGCAAAAATAAGAAAACCTTTTATTCTACAAATATAAGCCAATTATACTGTAACAGCTCAAATTTTCTCCCTACAATTTTTCTTGGGAGAATTGTTAATAGGTGCTAAGGCTTTGAGCCCTCAGTGGTTCTCTAACTGGTGATGTGAGGAATCTCAGGCTGTTGCTGGTTTTGGATTACCCTCTCAGGAACCAAGTCTTGCAATAGAATATTCGCCTTTCAAGTGCATATTTAAAATTACAGGTCAGTTTTAAAACAATGCTGTATTAGGGCTTAACTCTTTATTGCCTCTGTTTCAGAATTTTATTTTATGAGAGTCTGTTGGCATGGAGTGAGGGGACAGTGAGTGGGCTGTCTTTGTCTTTTGTCTTTGTGTGAGAGACAGTGAGTGGGCTGCTGTAGGTGAAAAACAGGGTGGGAGCTAAGACCATTTTTAATCCATTTGAATGTCTTGTGTTTAGTTTTTACCTAAACCTTTGGTTAAACTGGAATTGCTTAAAGCTTATTATAGAAGTGTTAAATTGTTTCTTGGACCTCTTTATCTGATTCCATATCCTCTGCTGACTTACTCAAGGGTGGGAGGAACATTGGGGAAGGGGGATAACAGGTGGTGGAGAGCTCTTGTTCTAAGACGAGGGACCCAGGAGAATAATGTAGAGTGGGGGATCATAGGAGATGTAGTCCAACTTCAAGTTATGAAGCTGCACAGAACACAGGTTTTTTTTGTTTTGTTTTCCGGCTTAACAGTGAAGGGGAGCACTGGCTAAATTATTTTAGGTGTTTCCTTGAGTCCTTTGCGGGTTTGGTTGGAACAGTCTCAAGATCCTGAGTCTCTTTCCTGGGTGATCAGGAGTGGTGAACAATGCCTATAAAGCTGAGAGACAGGGGTATATACAGTGTAAGTATTTTAGCAGAAATAAATATTAGTTAGGGAAATCCCTTTGCCATAGCTGCTCATTTAGCTTTTCTTAAATGTGTCTTTGCTCTGAACTATGTTATTTCAATGTCTTCAACATTTCCTGAAATCTTACATCTCTGAATTAAAGCTTTGGTTTTGTTTTTTTTTAAATGGAAATGAATTCATAGATGAAATGAATAAATAATAGTGTATTTCTGACTGATAGTTTTCCAATTACATGTTTCAACTGTTTAGATGCAGTTAATAGCCTGGAACTGTTTGAGTTTGCAGTTTTGTATGGACTTGTGCACAGAAGAGAATTTTATATACAATAAAGTATACATGGTGATTTTAAAAATGAGTACTAGTCTTTCCTCTAGTTAAACATATGGCTGTCACAAACCACAACTGAATGTTTTGACCTCTAGCAGGATTTGCCAACTGGCTGAAGCTCAGTGGTACAGAAGACATCCCTACATCTGCTTTTTTGAGCCTAATCATGTGTGTCATGATTATTGTTACATAAACACATAGATGTGGAATGATTTAGTATCAAGTTAAGGTCAATTTCACCTTTAGAAGCACATGTTTTGAATATTAAATCAAAGAGTCCAGCTCTTCTGCGATATTTTTGAGACTGTAGAAAGGTGCTTCAGGGTTTTGGCCTGGGCCCATTGTTATTCTACATCTTTATAAACAACTTGAATGAGGGAATTGAAGGGATGCTCATCAAATTTTCAGGTGACACCAAACTGGGAGGGGTAACTAATGCCACAGGAACCAGAATCAGGATTCAAGATAAACTTATCAGATTGGAGAACTGGATCCAAACTACCAAAATGAATGTCAATAAGGGCTGCACTTAGGCAGCAAGAAGCAGCCGCACAAATATAAGATGAGGGACACCTGGCTTGCCAGTAGTATATGTGAAAAGGATCTAGGGGTTTTAGTAGACCACAAGATGAACATAAGTTGGTTTTACTTTTGGTGGCTATATAAGAAGGTACTGATGTCTATCTCTAAGTAGATGCAAGTTACATCTAAGCAATGATATGAAGTAATTTGCTTCAATTGGCTTGCTAAACCATGTGAGCCAATGGTTCTCAAACCCTCAGTGTGTTAGGTACTTCCCCTGCATGTGAAGACATGCTCTGGTGGATTAAGCAGATGAGACCAATAGTGGGTCCAGTGGTCAAGATGCAGTTACTGCACATGCTGTAGAGGGAAATGAGGGGCAGATGAGGCTCATCAACCTGGGAAGATAGCCCCTCTAGGTGAAGGAAAACAGAGTTTTCCTAAATCTCCATTGCATTGTGGCTATACTCACTTGTGAGAAAGCCTTTGGGAGTAAACCCTGAGGAGCAGTCCATACCTGCTGCATTGTGGGACATCTTCATGAGAAGGAAAGGCTAAGGAGTAAACCCTACACAATTTTGGAGTGGAATCCCTAAGATAGTGTCTTGTAGGCCGCCTCCTAGCAACTCCTTCAGCCAAGCTGATGCCAAATGTATTACTCTGCTTTCCTTTTGACCACATCTGCGAGGGCAAGAAGGTTTTCTCTCTTTTTGTCACCTGGGCAGCCCAGGTCCTGTGCAGGCTTGCCCTCTGGAGAGGTCACTTTGATGCTGTTAATGCAGCAAAAACAATGCAGGAGGCAGTGGATGCAAGTTGCCGGTTTCTGCAGCCACAGCAGGCACTGTGATTCTCCAGTGAAATAACTTGACCCTCAGAAGCACACTCCATTGTCTCTTGAGATAAATGGAGGACAACAACAAACTTCCAAGTTTGTTGCCATCTCAGTATAGCTCTGTAAATTAAGTTGTAGGGGTGGTGTCTCATCTACAAAGGCCACATAGAATTACTCCTGAAGATGCAGAGCTAGCTCCAGATTTTGCGAGCCTTTGGGCAAAGTACCACTGATGGGCCATCTTAACTTGGAAAATGTCATATCTTCCAACTCCAGCTTGATCTCCTAAGCCTCCTGATATATGCTGTGTCTTGGAGAGTCAGAAATAGGAATCTGTTCACTAAGGAAATGCTTTAAGTCCAATTGCCAACTTTTTTGGCAGCCTGTGTTTTGCAATCTGTGCTGCATCATTTCACATCCGTAACTGATTAGAATGCTGTGATGTTGTTTGTATTTTCTTATTTGCTTGCATCCATTATTCCCAGCAGCTCATTCGTTTAATTTGCCTCTCAGCTTTTCCAACTGTTTGAAGACAAGCTATCTTAAAATAATAGGTTGAAAAGTCACAAGGTAAATAATAGGAATGCATAGATGTCTCTGGTGTGTAAAGATGCCAAGATGTGGCCAGAATGGCTATGCACTACCTCCAGTTTTAGAGGCAATATGCTTCTGAATAACACTTG
Organism: Podarcis melisellensis; assembly: GCF_964234715.1. Classification (NCBI taxonomy): domain Eukaryota; kingdom Metazoa; phylum Chordata; class Lepidosauria; order Squamata; family Lacertidae; genus Podarcis; species Podarcis melisellensis. Next base: position 39,641,466 of record NC_138539.1, on the reverse strand, counting down.
CTGCGAATCACAAGTGGGACAAGCACTGTTGCACTCAGGTCCTCCTTATAGGCTTCCCATAGGCATCTGGTTGACAATTGTGAGAACAGGATGCTGGACTAGATGCACTTTGGCCTGATTCAGCAGGGTTTTCATTCTCTTCTTAGATGGAGTGGAGAAAGATGATCTGAGTTTCACAATAGTCTGCTCTTGATTGAGGCTGCATTCACATGGCAGTTTTCTGTTTTCCTCATGTTCCCTTAACTGTTAATTTCTGCATTCTGTTCGAGCTCTCACATGACATAAAAGCAGCTTTCAGAAATATAGCATAATGACACACAACTAGGGTGCTCGTTTCTATGTTTGCTTCCAGAAATAAAAAAATTGTTGGCAAATAACATGGAAATGCGTACTATATTCAGCTATATTTCTAGAAGTGACTTTTACATTGTGTGAAATCTCAAACAGAATGTGGATGCTAACAGGGAAACATCAGGAAAATGGAATAAACTGCAGTGTGAATGCTGCCTGAATGTTAAGCATCATTACAGAGAAAATTCTATAGGTTTCAAAAATCAGTACGTATCTGAAATACATGACAGTTCTTAAATTTTGTCCTGAAACCTTCGAGGTGAAAAACATTGATCACATTTCTTCTTTTTTTCTAAGCAGTTAAGTTTCTGAAACCACAGTAGCCAGTACACTTAAAGAAGTTGCTATTAAATACGACTTCTAATGTAGGAATCTGGTTTTATATATATATATATTTAAAAACCAGATTGATCAAAGTATCTTATTATTCTACCACTGTATTCCAGGCTTTCCTCACTGCTGTTATCAATCTGTGAAAAGTCATTTTTAAAAATAAAAAGGTAAAGGGACCCCTGACCATTAGGTCCAGTCATGGCCGACTCTGGGGTTGGGTCACTCATTTCGCATTATTGGCCGAGGGAGCCGGCGTACAGCTTCCGGGTCATATGGCAAGCATGACTAAGCTGCTTCTGGCGAACCAGAGCAGCGCACGGAAACGCCGTTTACCTTCCCGCCGGAGCGGTACCTATTTATCTACTTGCACTTTTAGAGACCCATATTTTGAAAGAAAAAGGCTTAAATCAAGAAGGCTTACTTTTTAAAAGAAGGCAGTTTTTAAACGTTTCTGATACAATGTCTCTATGTTTTGTCACAGAATAAGCGTGGAATGAATTATTTAATTCTGTGTATTTCATAATGAGTGATATCCAACTAAGTCCATTGATTTCTACACAGTCTACTGTCAAGTAACATGGTGTACAGTGTTTACTGGGAAAATTTCATTTCTTAATGTTCCTGAAGTTAGATCATATCATGTCCCTAGAGTATTATTCAAATTCTTAAAAATTGTTTTCACCTATCAAGAACAAAGAAGAGCTATAAGCCAGCAGAACAGAATACAATTATTCTCCAATAACCAACAAAGGCAGCTGAACACCAAAAGACCATTATACCCATTGTTGGTTTCTTGTGAAGATGTTGATTCAGAATGCTCATATTAGTCCAATTCCTTGAAGTACTAGTGCATTGGGCTTATGAAATATGATGAGGCCATCTTTGTGGTCAGGTCCTCTTTCACTTGCTACATATGCTGAAATGTTAGGTAAGGTGTATTGTTAGCTGTCTGCTTGCCCACAGCCCTGTCCTGACAGAAGGGACACCATCTCTCTGTAGCTGTTCCTTTTCTGGCCAATTTGATGGGTTATTTGTAAAGTTATACAAGTTAAAATTAGGAAACCGGGAAATGACACCCACAGCTGAATCTGCGGCCTGAAGTGGCTTCATGTTGCCCTGTGATAAGACAAGCTCTTGACTAAAACTTTGAACCTATATACTTCATTATGACACGTCCCAGTCCATGAAGGCTTGGATTTGTAGCTTAATCCTCAGCAGTGTGTTGTTACTTTATACCCATGTCTCTTCTGTCACTGCCTTCAGTGTTCAAGATTTTCAGTAATTCCTTAATGTCATTTTTTTTGCAAAGTATGACTCCAAACTGAATCCATTTCTATAGGAAGAAAGTTCATATTTTTAATGAATGTATAGTCAGCTTCTCCAAAGTTCAGTGCAGAGTACAATGGAAGTCTTAAAAAAGCATAGGAAAAGCAGTAGCAAGACTTCATGTTCGGTTTAATGTAACACTGAGATTTATTTGAACAATTAAACTAATTAGTTTTGTTTTAAAACACTCCCTGTTTTCCTTTACATATGCAGAAATAGCTGTCATGAATAGTTTCACATTATGAAAAGTAAAATAAATCTTTCCCCTGTCTATTCTGATAGACCACCACCAACAAAAAAATCATTAGCTGTGGTGTCCTGCTTTAATAATTTCTTCAACAGATGGACAGTTTTACTAATCTGTTCTTAATCTTGTTGGATTATAACATTCTTAGGTGAAGGAGAATACAAATGTTGCAGCTTTTAAATATATTTAGAAACTGACATAGGAACCTTAGGCTAGAAATGTGATGTAGGGGAAGTATCCATGGAAACCAAAATTTGAAGCGAAATGTTCTCAAAAAGGAAATACATAGGTGAAATGCTGTCTATTTTATACATATCCTTTTTATAAAAACCAAGTCAAACTGAAAGCCTGTTAAACATTTCTATATATCAGTCATACCAATTAGAGTTAGTTTGTTTGCAGTTGTAACAAGTGTATCCTGATCAAAGGATTGTTGCTAATGAAACACATTGGGTGAAATCCAGCTGTGTCCATCTGGCAGTGAACAGTCTCTCTTGGCAAAATGGATACCTCTTCCCTCTGTGGTTTTCCATGCACCCACTCCTCACAATCTGCTTTGGGGGGCTTGGGGAGGGTATGAGGGCTGCAGGTGAGAGGAAAGAATGGAGAAGTCCCCTCATGCAAGTGACAGTCTGTTTGCATAATGCTTATTGTGTTGTTTACTGTTTGTAAGGCCTTATCTCTTTAGCATGCCTGCTGAAGTTTTCAAGTGATTTTTAAAATGTCTTGGGTTTTCTTATTTCTCCATCACCCTTGCTTATGGATGTTCGTCAGCCACTGTTTGACTAGGGCTGGAAAAGAATTTTACCCATAGGGCCAGCAACCTTTCATTGTAATGCAAGCTTCCCTGGGAGTCTGGAATGATGTGTTTGGTCTGTTGCAGAATGCAAACAACATCCATCAGAGAACCAGATTACACAGAGTTGTTTGCATTATTCAGCAGGTAGCTGAAATACCAGAACATTTAGATGTGCAAGCGATAAAATGCTCAGGAGGCTTTTGAAGGGTTTGTGCAGGCAGAGAGCGATTCTGTAACTCCATCAGTTTATAACCAGATTATCTTCTGAGATGTGAATAAGGGCCTCTTGTAAGAGCTGTAAAGTTCTTATCTTCACAAGGCAGATGCTGATAAGCCATTGTTGGAGGACAGGAAAGCTCAGTCCTGTTTGGCCTGAGTAGTTAATGCCTTTTTAATAACCCTCACAGTACTGATTGTAAATGCTGATGTGTGGAAATGGAAACATTTTCTTCTACAAACTTTCAGTAAGTGCCAACCTGATGATAAAGAAGCTCAGTGTTGACTTCAGCAATGATTCCAAATAACATAATACCACTCTGCCATCAATAAGATATTTTGGGTTGGGTTGGAAAAAAGGTGCAATTCAGGAAAGTGTAACCACTTCTTGCCCTAGTGTATTCCAAATATGGTGCAGATTAATTTTCATTAGACCCAACTGCATTGATAGAGTACCTTTGGACTGCAGATGAATCTTCTGCCACATGCACCCTATAATGAATTGCTGTATCTCAATGAGTATGTGGGCAACAAGTTTGATGCAAGGTGTAAACCTAAAACCACACAGCAGGTTTTCATCTAATAGTTTCATTCTCCATTGAGCTAACTTTAAGGCACATAATTGGTGCCCAGACAAATGGCCAGAAACCATCATGGGAGATCAAAGTCCTGTACTGCTGTATTTGTCCATTTCTTCATCTCATTTTCTGGAATTTAGTCTGCTAATATGCTTCACTAAGGTCATTCCTTACACCAAATTCCATATTCATAGGAAAAATGAGGTTAATGTGACAAGTAGTAGAAATGTTTTACTTACGATGGTGGAATGCTAAGAAGTGATCATATCTTAACCGCACAGCTACCGGGTTCCCATTGTTATAGGTAAAAAGCTAAAGTTAGTAAGATAGTTCCAGGTATTTCAGTAGACTTTTTAAATTAAAGTAGCACAATGTACAGCAGCAATGAGGATCCTCCAACCTGCAAGCCACATTGGACCCTGCAGGGGTCCTGATTTGGCTCAGATCTACATTTTCCCTAAAACATACCCACCACACCTGACACTGCAAGTGATGTGGGACAGATAAAGACATGGCGGCAAAGAAGTGATCAGGAACCTTAAAATGTGTCCCTGAATGCTCTTTGGCAGGTGACGCCTGCTGCAATAGGCTCTGGCAGCAACCCTCTCTGGTATCAGCTGAGATTTGTAGGGGTTAAGGAGTGTGGTGGCAGCAACTACCATATAGTTTTGGGGTGCTACTGGCTTACCTTGCTAGACAGTTGTGGAAGGAAGGGTGTAAACAGGCTTTCCAGACCTCTCCCTTCTTTTGCAATGGTGACCAATGGTGATGCACTTTTCAAAATCATTTGCACCAGGTGTCTAAGCCTCAGATAGCCAGCTGGCTCTTGGGCACTTGGCAACCTGCAATGGCTTCAAAGCCCTTTTGCTGCATCCAAAGGGCTTTAAAGTCAGCCTCTGCACTCCTGTGTGAGCCATTGTTACAGCAAATGAAAGAGGAGCCTCAAACCACTTCCAGGGATCCCAGGGATTGATTGCTTAAAAACTCATAGAGTTGCAGCTCTGTAAGGAAAATAGGTGCCTCCTAATGATATAAGAATTAGAAACCCTGGTCTCCTGTGTGACAGGTGGGAATAGTTACCCCTATACTAACGAGAATAGGTGACTATGGGGGTGAAGATACCAGTATGGAGCCATGTGTGCTTTACTTCTCATGACTTGTAACCTTTCCTGACATATTTGAAGATGTTTTATGACTCTTTGCTGTGTTTGAACTACTATATAAGTTTTTGTTCTGAAGTTCAGTGAGCTCTGTCCTATTGCAATAGCTATAATAAATGCTGGGTCCCTAAATCTGGATGCTGGACTTGGAAATAGTTTCCTTGGTTCTGTGGTTTATTCAAAAGGTGGTTGTTCCTCACCTGTATAACAAACAAGATGGTGTAGATGTGATTTCTTACTACATGACCAACTCTCATCACCCTTAAGAAACTAGTGTTTCCATAATCTGGGGGGGGGGGCAGAGAGTCAGGACTATTTGTAATGGTATGCTTCTGATTTAAATGTATAGGACAGATGGGGCTTCATTGGCATTTTGCTTTCTGAGGCTTTGGCAAAGTATATGGATGCAGTTCCACAGATATGAGAAGTAATCCCCTTACTAAGTACCACCATTTCTTACAATGAAAGAAAAATTTTTCCCCTATAAAATAGCATGGTTTACATCACTGAAATTTTAAACGTTCCAAAGTCTAATAATACATTTGGGAAATAGGACTTTTAAAACATAATCCTGCATTTTTACAATTATTCTGCATGGTTGGAGGTGCTGGCTAAGTTTCTGAATAATTGTGTTATTAACAGGGCACCACAAGTAAAGAGCAAAATCTTGGATTGCTGGAGGAACATAAAAATAAAGCTTTCATGTGTCATAGTGGATAATAAATATTTATCATTGTGCACTATACAACTCAGCATGGGCTGAATTCTGTAGGAGAAATAGTCAAAAACAGAGGGATTTTATATGCTCTCTATGATTGATGGTGGGTGTAAATAGGATAAATAGGAAGGAAAATTCTGTTAATACAGACAGGGAACATCATCATAAAATTGGATTTAGTCTTAGATACATTGCTGGGATTTAGCTTGTTCCCACCCCTCTTTGGACATAATTCTGTATCTAGTGCAGTGTTTCCCAACCCGTGTTCCGCGGCACACTAGTGTGCCGCGAGACGTTGCCTGGTGTGCCGTGGGAGTCACTAAGGCTTGTGCGGGCAGACACGTCTCTGGCCGCGTGCGTGTTTTGTGTGTGCGCTCGTGGGGACGCCGGAGCCGCCTTGCTTGTGGGTCGGGAGCTCCGTTGGAAGAGCGCACTCCTCGGTGTCTCTCTCTCTCTCTCTGCCTCCGCCCCGCGGAAAGCCTCTGCCTAACTTGGGTCTCCTCGCTGGCGCTGGCCACACACACTCACTCCGAAGTAGGACACGGCGCCATCTCCCCCCCCCCCCGTCGAACTGCAAAGGAGAGAAGAGGCTGGGCTGGGAAGCGGAGGAGCCCTCTGGATCCGCGCGAGGAGGAGGAGGAGAACGCAATCTGCACGGACGCTTAGAAAACAAAACAAAAAAATATGGGGGGGGGACATGCTCGTTCTTAAGCTGGGCGGGGGAGTGTCTGTGGATCGCGGCGCCCGCCCGCAGGAATCTCTGCGCGCGGTGCATAATTCATGGGCAGAAGGTTACCTATTCCTTCCCGGGCGGCGGGAGCAGCAGAGCGAGCGAGCGAGAGAGAGAGAAGCAGGGAAGTGCCTCCATCCCCCTTCCCCCCCGTGCGCACGCTTGGGCTCCGATCACGGGAACGGACGGGGTGGGGGGATGGACGGTGGCGCTTAGCCGCCTCGGAGCCAAAGGGGGCAGCCGCCCGCCCGCCCGCCTGCCTCCCTCCGCCGTGCGTGCATGCGTGATGACTGCCAGCTTCCAGGGGCTGCCGTTTTGTCACTGGTGTCACTGACGTGGGAGGGGGAGAGGCGCGCCGTTTAGACGGGCAAAACGGCCAGGAAAAGGAGGTTTGCACAAGCATTACGGAAGTTGCACCCAAGGTGATTGCGGGGCGGGGTGTAGTTTGAAGGACGATCTTGCTTTCAGGGGCCCAGGAATTTCCCATCTGCTTGCTGTTGGCGGGAAGGGGGGGGGGGCTTTTTGGAATCAGCCAGTCATTTTAAAGTGCTTCCCGACAGAGACAATTTTTGGGTCGGGAGGAAGGGGGGGCTGTGGCCCAGGTTGCGCACTGAATAAAGTATTTTATAATTTTTCATATTTCTGTTTACTTACTATTTCATAATAAAGTAATTATAAAATACTTTCTTTGTGTTTATTTGATTCCTATTAAAGAGAGTTACTTTATATATAGTCAATATAGGCACAGAGTTAATTTTTTAAACATTTTCTAATGGTGGTGTGCCTCGAGATTTTTTTCATGAAACAAGTGTGCCTTTGCCCAAAAAAGGTTGGGAAACACTGATCTAGTGTAATTGGTCAATGAATACCACAATACTTCTTGCAATTTTCAAGACTAGTCTGCTCACTTTCAACTGGAAGCTGGGCATTTAGTATCACTGTTCCCATGCTGTGGAACACTCTTCCAGCAGAGATTTGGCAAGCGCCCTTGCTTTTGACTTTCAGGCATCTCTTGAAGATTTCTGGATGCCAACAGGCCTGTGGAGTTGTAATTTTTTAAAAATGATTTTAATTGTTGTTCTGTGCTGCTTTTAATTGGTAGTTTTGTGTTTTTATATTGCTGAACGCCATCCTGGTATTTTACTAGAGGGTGGTATATAAATGCTTTTAGAAATAAATAAAAAGCTGTTAACTCAGTTTCTGTACAGGGAATTGGGTGGTGATGCCATCTTATCTTTTGCCTCAGGCAACAAAATGCCTTGGACTGGCCCTGCAATCTTTTTTGCAAATCTTTTTCATGAGAATACAGTAGCCCATTTATAGCTGAGGGAAGTGGGCTTTTGTATTATTCTAATTCAAGTATACAAATCAAATTGTTGATTGGTGTACTTCCACATCCTATCACAGGGCCACTTGCCTGCCAGAGCCATTTTGGTTTCTGTGTGTGTGCGTGTGTGTGTACAGGTGTGCGCATACATGTTAAATTTGGGAGCAGATAGAAGTGGTCAGGGAAAACTGAAGGGCCAACATATAACTGGATTCCTACTGAAGGTTTTGGTTAAATTGATTAATAGAATATATAGAGCTTACTCTTATGCATGCTTACTCCTAATTAAGTCCCACCATGCTCTTTGAAGCTGACTCTCTCGCTAAATTTGCAGCCTTGGAGTGATCCAGATTTTACTTGAAGCTGGATGCAAAAGCTTAATAACCCCACACAGTATGGGGTTATTATGAATCAGTGTATCAGGAGGACTTTGGTTACTGTGCTGCCGTTTTTTAAAATGGTGACACTCCAGTCACACCATACATTTAAAACCACTATACTGTATTACTTTAAACAATCATGGCTTCTCTAAAAGGATTATAGGTGATGTACAGTGGTAACTCAGTTTATGAACTTAATCCGTTCTGGAAGTCCATTCTTAAATCAAAGCTGTTCTTAAACCGAGGCACGCTTTCCATGATGAGGCCTCCCACTGCCGGTGCCCTTCCACCGTTCGGCTTCCATTCATAGACCGAGTTCATGTTCGCTAATCGGAGCACTACTACTGGTTTTGGGGAGTTCTTATGCGGAATAGTTCGTAAACAGGGCTGTTCTTAAACCGAGGTACTACTGTCGTTTGTTAAGAGTGCTGAAAGCTGTCAGGAAACCCCTATTCCCCTCCCAGAGCTACAATGCCCAGAGTTCCATGGAAAGAGGGATTGACTATTGAAAAACCACTTGGGGGACTGTAGCTCTGTGAGGGAACTAGGGGTTTCCTAACAACTCTTATCACCCTTAACCAACTACAGCTCCCAGAAATCTTTGGGGGAAACCATGATGATTTAAAGTGGTATCATAGTGCTTTAAATGTACTGTGGGAATGTGGCCTCTGATGCTTTAGAATCCAAGTAATTTATGTCGGTAGGTAAACACTTTTAGCACCCAGCCCCAAAGAAAAAAGCCAACAACTTTCATAACATTTCAGGTGATTTCAGAGATGTTAGTGGGGAAACCAATGCAGCATTGAAAAGTTTAAAGCTAGAACCGCAAATCATAATAGGGAATAAATATGCCAGCCAAAGATTAATGGGTACTGTAAGGGATGTAATGTAGGAACCACAGTGAAAGGAGATGTAGGAGGATATTGCAGCCAGTCCACTTAACAAATGCCTCTCACTGCTAAGTATTAGTGGGAGCGAGCTTAATAATAACTCTGTTCAAATGCTACATTTTGAAATATCCTGCTGTTGAAAGGTGAAGCAGACCAGAATGTGTTGTCTCTTAGTCCTTAATTACCTGTCTTGTTATGCGTAACTATTTTTTGTCATGCTTCCTTTAATTATGTACTTAGAAATAAATGCATTAAAACCCACCCAACTACCTGCTATGTACTTGAGATGTTTTGACAAAGCTCTTTTTCTTCCTGTCTTGCACAGGTGCCTTTCTGTTCTGTCTACTGATTTCCATGTAACGTTTGCCTTAACGTGGAATATGAATTACGTGCACAAGTGTGCAGACCCTGTGATGCAGGTTTTACATATAACTTCTGTTTACGTCTTAGACATGGAATATCCGGGGCCCATGATGAAATATGCAGTATAATCCTGTACATATTTACAAGGATGTGAGTTGCATTGAGGTCAAAGGGGCTTACTCCCAAGTAAGTATGCATTGTAAAGGAGTAAGTCCCACTGAACAATGACATTTACTTCTGAAGAAGTGTGCAGAGGATCGCATTGTTAAAATATAAACTTTATTTGTATTAAAATGCTCTCTGTTGCCCTGATTACTTATCCAAAGAAAAGGGAAAAAAACCAAAAACAATTGTAAGTGTGTCTCCAGTTTTTCCTAAGCTCTAGCAGAGGGCGAAAGAAAAATCATTCTGCTGCATTGCTTACTTTCCTTGGATACCCTTTAAACCAACCTTCACCCAACCAGGTGCCCTCCAAATGTTGCTGAACTACAGATCCCATTATTCCAGGTCATTGACCATGCTGATGGTGGCTGTAGTCTAAAAGGGCACCAGGCTGGGGATGGCTGGTTATACATTGAACATTGTGTCATTTGACATGAAAGCAACTTACAGTGCAACAATATCACACTCAAAAGCAGCCTTGGGGAAAGAGTTAGGCTCTGTCTATCTGTATTTGAACTTAAAACATCTGCATCTGGACTCAAAACATCTCTTCAAAGTTTTCTCCTCCTACCACTTGTCATTCAGCTCCAGAAACGCATGCTCTTGACCCAGACATGACTGACAGAGTTTTGAGGGAAATATTTAAGCATGAGAGAAGTCAAGAATGTTGAAAAACTTCATGTTCAATAAAGAGGTCATTGTGTGACTGGATTGAAGAGTCCTAATACGACAGCAAAGGAAAGAAGTTGAAATTCTGTCGTGAAATGTGTAGGGTAACGGTTGGGTCAAATGCTTACACTCAGTGTGCTCACACGTTAAAAATCAATCTTGATGGATTGAAAAGAGTGTTTCGTTTTCATGTGGCAAATGGAAGTAGAACATTGCATCCGGACTTTAGTAACCATTAGTTTCGGTTTTTAAAAAGCTATAATAATTTCTCTACTACCTTGGAAACTTAATGGAATCTGTGCATGAGATCCATCACATTCATTTGAAATATAAATCATGGTGATATTTGTACACAATGAATTAAAAGCAAATATGAATGAAGGGAGACATTACCCACAGGCCATTACCCATGAATACTTAGTGGAATGAAGCAATAAGGTCTCTATCCTGGCTGGTGCAAAGGTCTAGATCAGAGATGCATGGCGGGAAGCAGTATGCCAGCACTCTGAGACTGTTTTCACTTACCGTAATTGCTTACAAGCACCTGATGATTTTTCTTTCATGCTGTGTAAAAGCAAATTCAGATCAGGGAGGGGGTACTCCATGCACATTTGCAAACATTTCCACCTGAACCCCCCTGCATGTGGGGCTTTTAACATCATTTTGAATGCTTTTAAAAAAGAGAGAGATCCTCAAATGGTATTATATCCCTCCTCACTCCAAGATACTTTAACCAGCTCTGATATTTGGCAAGACAGAGACTAGATGGTAAGTCTTGCTCCTATGAAATCCAGCCCAGTCTTTCCTACTTGGTTTTAATCTCTGTGGGTATAGTGAATGCTCAAGACTTTTTGTAAAATCTACTTAGCCCTATGTGTTATCTTGAGCTGTAGTAAAATGAAGGTGGGAACTGCTGGGAGCAAGTTTCTCTCTCTGATACTTAGACAGTGGAACATATGATGCAGGCAGGACCAAGTTTCCTGTGGAACATCTGCAACTTGTTTTTCTTTGCAGGGACTGTAAGATAAAATGTTGGAATACTTGCTAAATTAAGTGACTTTATACAGGCTCTTCATTAAACAAATCTCTAGCTTACTGGGTTACGAAATATTTATAATATATGCCAACTATGTATACGCATTGGGCAGCCTTCACAGGCTCTGGATTACATTGAATTTAGACTGTGTTCTTTCATTTTAGTTTATTTCATTTAATTTGTTTATTTTGTATTTATAAGCCTCTTTCAAATGTCCTTAATGCTTTTGAAGATAGTGGGAATAATTCTCTGTACATTTTATTGAATTCCTTTCAGCTACTTTTAATGTGCTTATGGCCACAATGGCAGCAGCAGTGGTTCAGCTCCAGAGTCCCTGGGCAGCTGGCAGTGACTGGAGAGGATCCAAGTCTCTGTATCTGCAGTTGTATATGTAGGTTCAGCAGCTAACACTTTAGCTGATAGGTGGTGGGCAATTTGAGTATGTCTTGGCAAATGTTGCTCGGTCTATAAATAAACAGTGTCCCTGAGGACATGTGAGTGCTGATTTCAACTGCAATAGGGAATGTCAAAGAAATTACTGGCCTTTCCTTTGAACAATGAATGTTAACTTCGAGTTCATCAAATAAATAATCAGTTTTTCATACTTTGTTATCTCAAAAGATATACATGTTTGGGATTATTATAATAGGCCCTTTTTAACTGTGATTTCCTCATAACCAAACATGGCACCAGCTAAAATATTTAGAAGGATGACAGCCTTAATCTATATTGTAGCATTTGAAGTGGTATTACTGTTACGGACAAAGGTCCAAACCTGGGGTGACAAGCCAAATTAATCACACCGGGGTGGAAAAAGAAAATGTTTATTCAGATTGCAGCACTCTTTCCTATTGGAGTTTGGTTACAAGGTTACTGGGGAGACTTGTTATGCCTTGCTAGTTTCTAGTCAATCTCTAATGTATGAGACAAAAGCTAATGTCTAGTGTATGCAAAAAGATGGAGTCTTTTTTGGTTCTCCTTATTATGTGTTCCCTTCACTACTGACAAAGGTTTCATTCATGATTTAATTTAACATTTAAACTTAGTCCTAGAACCCAATTTCCATGCCTGGACTCAGCCTTAGAACATTGTGACTTTAAGACTTGCTTTCCCTCACTATGCAGGAAACACAACAAAACACTTTATTTTAAAAATTGTAGTGGAAGATTTTATGGATAACAAAAGTACATATAATGCCTCTGTTTTCAGTTCATAGAATCCTATCTACATGTCAGTTACATTTGGTGTGAGACTCTTGTTATCTTAGACATTGTGAGGTTTGGGGGAGAAAGATGTGGTGAGAGAAAGAAAGGAGGGTAATGATTTTTCCATCTTTTGCATAATGTATGTGCAGGGGTTTTGTGTCAGTGTCACATGGATAGGTTCTTTATCTGTTTTCATTGACGGTGTGAAAGATTGGGGAGCCCAGGACATGGTTGGCTGCATTCAGTTGATTGTAATGAGTTTTGTTTATGTGTGTGGGGGTTGTTGGGTCAAAATAGCCATATCAATTTGTATGCTGTTGTGAGGTGTGGGTGAGGTTATGTCGTTGTCTTGTTGGGAAGCCACACCAGGGCAAAAGCATCCTCTTTTGTTTGTACCCATGCTAATTTCAATTTGTTGGTTAGGTTATCTAGTTGAGCTGTTTCCCATATGGTTTGGTACCAGTGGTCTATGTTCACTCCTGACAGGTCCCTCCAGTGTCTAGTTACGATGCTTCTAGCTGCTGAGAGTAGGCAGCTTACATAGTGTGAGTGTGTGTTGCTGCTTTGGAAAATATTTAATAGGGCCAGTTCTAGAGTTGTTTCTAATAGCTGTTTTGATATTTTGTGGATTTCTTTTTTGAATAATGTCCAAAAGTGTTGAATTTTGGGGCATTCCCACCACATGTGGATGTATGTGCCTGTATTAATGCAACCTCTCCAGCATTTGGGTGAGGTTTCTGGGTGTATCAGTGCCAGCTTCTGAGGTGTTAGATACTATGTATAAATAAGTTCGCTTCTTTTGACCAAGGTGGATTTAAAGGGTGGTTTAGACCCCAGTTTAGATCATTGGGAAGGGTTTATTTTGTATGTTATGTCATGCTCCCATTGGTCTTTGATTGTTGTTAGGGGGTTTGTAGGGTCTTGGAGTAGTATTTTGTATATTGTGGATCCCATTCCCTTGCTGTCTCTTCTTCTGTTGTCAGGAGAAGTTTTTTGAATGTGGTCAAAGGCCTAGTGGCTGCTGCTTTTACTGCTGGGTTTTTTAAGGTGGTGTGTAGTTGGAAGTGTGTCAGGCAGGGTATTTGGGTGGCCCCTAGTTTGTCTTGTATTTCTTGTGTTGCTTGTGTAGAAGTCAGTTAGGCAGTATAAGCCTTTGGCTTGCCTTGTTTAGCAAAACACTTTATAAATGGGATTGCCTTTCTTGGATGAAGGTGTCACTTTCAGAGAAACTTGAGCCTCATTCTCCTCTTGTTTCCAAAATGTAGTTGGTCCTTTTATTCTCTGTAGTGAGATTAGGTTGATCCTTTCCCACAGGATGCCGGGAATTGTAAATTGTCTGCTATGATTCTTCTGATAATTCACTTGTTATGGAGTTCATTTTTCATTCCAGTTGTATCTGACAATTGACCAGCTTAAATATGCATGAATCATCACATGCTGATTAATGTAAACTGCTATTAGCTATTCATGCATCATGTCTTCCTAGAACTAATTTTAAAATGTTAATGGGATTTGAACATCTTGGGGAAGAGAAAGATGATTCAGTCTTGCTTGAGCAAAGTATGAACTTCTGGCATTGTGTTTAGAGCACATTTTTCCAAATGTTTTTCAGATGTCTGAAAGGCATTTGAAGTGATGGACCTTCAAAGGTTCTGGTTTTATTCTTCCACCCTTCCAGTAACTCTGCAGGTTGGTGGCAAAATAAGTGTTCTTTAATGTTTTTATGGGGTAAAGGTTTTGTTTTAAAAGTAAAGTATATAGAAATTCACACTCTGGAATGTACAAAGTTACCTGTGTCTACTGTCTTGTAGATATACAGTATATCCACGGTGCTGCCACCAGTTTAATTACCTGATACATCCTGTCAAAATGAGGCTTGCTCAGAAACTGAGGTCCTTAATATTTATGTTGGGACCAGTTGATTCAAATTTGGTGGGTTTCTATTGGATAATACATTGGACATTCTGCTTCACTCCATCGGACCAGAGTTGTGGCCTGATGAGTGAGAATGATTGTCTGGGGAAAGACCCTGCTTGAGTATAAAAGGGCAGGTCTCAAGATCAGTCAAGAGAGAGCCAGTCAGTTGGTTGGTCAATCAGTCATCATATGAAGCAGTAGCAGAAAGAGCTTGGAGCTGGAAACTGGAGCCAGGCAAAAGATATTGGGAATCCTGAAGATAAGCTGGAGCTGAAGGTCTGTGAGGGAATAAGGGAATAAAGTCAAAGGTCTGCAGAGACTGTGGGGTGCCTGAGGTAACAGAGGTTGCTCTGTCCAGGTGAAGACTTTGACATGAGTCCAGGTTGATACCTGAAAGTCTCAGAACAAGAGGACCAAATTGAAGACTTTGTGAGCATAGTGCCTCAGTGCCAAGTGATGAAGTGGTAATTGGGTTGGAGTGACTCTGGTAATTGGGTATTGGTATAATTAGCAAGAGGAGATGAATCTCCCAGATCTATTCTTTTTAAAGTGATAATAACACAGTACCATGGTATAGTGAACACTCTTACTTAAATTAACATTGGCCAAGTTAACTTTATTCTATAGCAACCATTCTAAGTAAGTAGAAAGTCTTTAGTATGTGTTAATGAAAAATAAAATACAGCTTTCATTTTTGTTTCAATGTATGAAATGTCTGTACCACACCTAATCAAAGCTACAGGTGAACAAATGCATTTTATTTAATGGCATTTTTAAATATATGGTGGCAGTAGAGCAACAGGATCAAACATAGTGAATAAATAGCAGTAGCTATAATAATCTTCCACATTTGATGGTAGTGTTGGTGGGTTAATAGAGAGGAAATTTTACATTTGTTGGCAGTATTGGTGAGATAATAATTGAAAAGCCCTCCTAAGGTTGTACGAAACATTCTCTCCTTGTTAACTTGTATCATGTGTCAAAGTGGATTATGTTGCTGTAAATCAGTGCAATCAGCTCCTTTCCCTGATTCTTTTTTGTGTGTTCCTTCTGCTTGAGTAATGTTGATGTGATCTTAGTCTTGCCACTAAGTACATGGCCACTTGGCATAGATACAAAATACATGGTTGTTTGGTAGAATAAACCCCAATAACATCCTTTTTATTTGTTAGAAGCCGCTCAGTGACATTTTAGTCTTTTTACAATTTTATGAGGTAGGTTAGAATTTGCTCAAGGGCCCCCTAGTGACCTTTCTCCAGTCAGTGATGATTTGAACCTATTTTGTTCCACATGCATCCACCAGTGTGCTATGTATGTTCTGTTACACTGGCCCAGTTTGCATGTAACACTGCAGCATCATATAGGGCTCATCCAGACTTCCTTTTGCGCTGTGCTTTCCAGGCACTGGTCCACCCCATGTCTGAATATATATATTTTTCGTCCCAGCGCTTTCCCTGACAAAAAATAAAAATAAAATAAAAATCCACATTTTACTGCTGAATTGGAGCAAACAGAAATCCATGGAGAACCCTGTTGACATTTCTTGTGATACAACAATTAAACATGGATTTTCCCACAGGAAGTGCTGGGACAAAACACAAAACTGCTCAGACATGGAGCTTTAAAGCTAAAACCTGTGCCTAGAAACATGGTACAAAAGGAAGTTTGGATGATCCTTTAGAGTTTTGCATGGGTATCCACAATAATATTTCAAACATGCTGATAAAAGTAAATACTTCAAATAAGTGTGTGTGTGTGTGTGTGTGTGTGTATGTATATGTATGTATGTATATATATATATATACACTGAGATCCTGCTCTGTTCCAGTAACAAGAAGCCGAAAGCACCAGCCTGAAGATGACGAGTGAGACCTCGTCGAAACGTCGCCTAGACACCCCAACTTTTACACGGGAAGACACCCGAGGACACCAAAACCTGCATTCCTGTACCCGTGAAAATCTACGAAAGCAAATATATATATATATATATATATATATATATATATATATATATATATATAGCATCTGAGAACAGACCTGTAATTTCTGGTGGATCTGTTGAGCTGTCAAGGCCTAGATAGACTCTGTCTGAGAGATTTGTATTTCAGGTTTACCCTACCATTATTTATCAGTGGGTAGATCTGGCATCAAGACAAATATCTTCCCAATTATTGCTGAAATGCTCCATTCTTTCCCTGGCTCCTCATCCCCTCCAGCCTGTAATTAATTGCACTGCTGCTACAATTACCTTCACAGCCTCCCCTGCACTTCCATAAAAACAAAACAGAAAATCTCAATATGTCAGGATATCAACAGCTTTCACTTCAAGATTGTCATACACCTCTCTGACTCCCCATTCCCTCCAGCAAAATGACTATGGCGACACTGGGCTATTTTTGTAGGACTGCTGTAGCCCATGGACTCTCAGCCACAGCCCACAACATGGGCATGTTGGAATTCTGGCCCGTCTCAGAGGTATGTGCCTATCTGTTCAGGCACCGGCTGAATTCCTTAGACCTCCCTCCGGCGACTCCCGGCAGGATGAAACATACGCGAGGTCCGTTCCGGCGATTTTCCTCAGGCTGTGAGGAAAACACACCAACTGCTCCTCTCTCCCCTTTGGTGTCCCCAGGGAGGGGAAAGAAGCAGACAGAAATCTATTTACATCTTTTATTCCTGTCTTTTACTTCAGTACAGAGAAAACATGTCTGCACTCATCAGCAGTTAGAATAAACTCCACACCCATGTACATCCTGTACAGGTCATGTGACAAACCCACTGAGCTAACATCCGGTGCTCAGTACAGAATGGACTGCCCCTTTGTTTCCATGGCAACAGTCACAAACTTCCTGTTTGGCTTTCCAGCCACAAGCAGCAGACTTGGCTGCTATAGCCTTTGCTTGCTGCCGCATTGCTGCTTTAGAATAACATACTCCCCCTAAAGTATCAATGCGTGCTGCGAGCAAAGCGTCATCCAGAGAAGAAAACAAACCGTTGTTATAACATTCCCCTGTTGTTTCAGTTCCACCCTTGGAACTACCCGCCACTGGTTTTACCAATGTACCTCTCTGGTTGTGTGACTTCCAAGGAATGAGTGCTTCTGCATTACCTTGGTTAGCAACTCTCTGTTGTGCCTTTGTCTCTGACTCAGACACAGCTTCAATCTGACCTTGGTCGTTTACAACAGCAACACATAAGTTAGCAAACTCTTGTGAATACCTCTTGGGTGGTACACCCTTCGTTGCTCTCTCAGACCTACGTAAGAGGTGCTGCTCTTCTTTGCTTTCTGGTTCAGCCTTTGGACTCTTTGGAGAACCAGTACCAATTGTAAACAGTGGTTCATCCTCCTCTTCTGAGGGTCTAGTCATTACGTGAGATTTCCTCTCAATGACTGTGACAACTGAGCTGTCTGAGCTATCGCTGTCATCATCAGTACTACTGAACTCAATAAAATCAAACTCATCGTCATCATCATCAGAATCATCATCACCTGTGGGAAATGTGTGAACAATCACTCTCTCCTGTTCAGGAGCACTCTCTAGAAATTTTGTGAGAATCACCTGACCAGATTCAGACAATATTACTCTGTAGAGACCCTTTTCATAACCCACAAAAATGCCTCTGGCATTCTTTACTCCACCCGGAGCTTCTGTTCTCACATGAGACCCAAAAACCTTGACATGGGCAACAGAAGGTTTTCTGTGGAACAGTTTCTCAAAAGGAGAACATCCCAACTCTTTTGAAAACTTTCTCAACCACGTGTAACAGAATGACATTAGCGACTCAGCCCAGTACTCATGTGGCAGATGTGAACTAAGCAATTGCGCTTCCATTCCCTTTTGCAATTCTTTGTTCACCCTAACACAAACACATTTGTTCCAAGCTTGTTCGGAACTAGCAGTTTTGTGTCTTATCCCTTTCTTCTTCAGGAACCTCTGGAAAACCTGTAAGAGAAAAATTGGCTTCTCATCTGTGCAAAGACAATCTATGTCAGCATCATGCATATTTTTAACCTTGTCACAAAACTCTTTAAATCTTTCTAAGGCTTCTTTCGGTCTCTCCAAAAGATAAATCCAGACAAAACCTGTAAAAGAATCAACACATATTAGGTAATACTTTGCATTGCCTCTAGATGGTGCTAAAGGACCAATCACATCAGCATACACCCGCTGAAATGCCTTGTTGACCCTCGAGGTCACCTGCTTGGCGTCCTTTTTGGCTACACCTGTAAAAGAGATCATGTTAGAATCACAAGAATTACATTCCATGTCATCACTTTGATCAAAAGTCAACAAATACAGTCCATCTTTCTCTTTGGCAGAAAGATACAACTCTCCATCTTTGTAGATCTCGCATTTCTCATCATCATAGGACAGTTTTAGTCCCTTCTTGGCAATCTGCGAAACACTGAGCAGATTAAACTTCAAATCTGGAACCAAGTAAACATTGTCTATAGTCAAGTTCAGACTTTTAAGATACACAGTCCCAATTCCGGTCGCTTCCAGCTTTTGACCGTTGGCTAGTTGCACAGTGAAGCTTTGCTTCTCAAACGTAGAAAATAGTCCTCTGTGTCCTGTCATGTGAACCGTCGCGCCCGTGTCTAGAACAAAGAAGTTTCCCACCTCTGGTGTGGCTTTTAGCGACATCAAAGCTTTTGCAGTCTTTGCCTTTGGCTTGGTGTGACCTTTGTCTGACGCCTCAGACTTTGTGGAGCTCGCCTTAGCTCCTCTGTTCTGACGTGGCTTCTTGCAGTACCGCTGAAGATGCCCAGTCTGGTCACAATTGTAGCATCGGACAACGTTCAAAGCTTCGGCGTTTCCTCCAGTAGCAACAGCAGTGGGGGCGTTAGAACTCCGTTCTTTGCTCCCCCTGTCCTTGACTTCCAGGGCGGCAAGTCTGTCATGTTCATTCAACACGACGGCAAAGACCCTCTCCGAAGTTAGATCAGCTGCTGGGAGAGACCCCAGCTGACTGGCAACTGTTTTGTAAGTCCGATTTAGACTGTTGATCACCATGAAGCAAAACACTTCCTCCTGCAAACGGAAATTGCGTTCCACCATCTGTTGACGCAGAAATTTCATTTCCGTCAGGTGCGCTTGAACATCTCCATCAGGCGCAAGCCTCAGGTTGGTCAGCTTCTCAAAATACAGCAACGCTGAAGAACCTGCATCTCTCTGATGTGTCCTTCTCAGCGTGTCCCAAACATCTTTCGCGTGCAGTAAATCTTGTACGTGGATCAGCTGCGAATCTGACACGCACAGAATTATAGCAGTTCTGGCCTTCACATCCTGTGACTCCCAAGCACGCGTTGGTGCTGCTGGAATGGGGTTCTCAATCACCTCAAACAGTCTCTGATTCTGCAGCAGGGCCTTCATCTTAATAGACCAAGATGCATAATTGTCACTGGTCAGGAGGTCTGGAGTAGGCAGGCCTCCCCCCCTCTTGGCATCCATTTTGAGTCCTTGCACTGACTCTCAAACACAAGCCTCTAAAATCCAATAGCTGGCTTGTTTACACTCTGTGCACCTGGCAGCTCTCAACGCTGGCTGCTTTGGAAAGTCCAAGAGCTCTTCAGACTGTGTAGTCAAAACATTCCATTTTAACTTTCACTTCTCCTCTCTGAGGGATGGCCTTCGTTGCTAAGCAACAGCATTCCTTTTCCTTGAACAGGAAAAACCACAGGAATGTTTGGAATGCAGAGCTATTGTCTCTCGGAGCTGTGTTTCCCAAACGTTGCTCCCTCGAAGCAGAGAATGAATCAATCTGCATTCACACTTCTAAGCCCGAAAATCCCATACCTGGGCTCCGTTGCTTGGCTTTCAGATTCTTCTGGTCAGCTTCTGGCTGCAGAGAATCAGCCTTCTCACCTCAGGCTTCCATGGAGGCCACTTCTTGATGCAGAGGTCGATGAAAACAGCAACCATCCTCTGCTACCACTATTGGAAATCTGGCCCGTCTCAGAGGTATGTGCCTATCTGTTCAGGCACCGGCTGAATTCCTTAGACCTCCCTCCGGCGACTCCCGGCAGGATGAAACATACGCGAGGTCCGTTCCGGCGATTTTCCTCAGGCTGTGAGGAAAACACACCAACTGCTCCTCTCTCCCCTTTGGTGTCCCCAGGGAGGGGAAAGAAGCAGACAGAAATCTATTTACATCTTTTATTCCTGTCTTTTACTTCAGTACAGAGAAAACATGTCTGCACTCATCAGCAGTTAGAATAAACTCCACACCCATGTACATCCTGTACAGGTCATGTGACAAACCCACTGAGCTAACATCCGGTGCTCAGTACAGAATGGACTGCCCCTTTGTTTCCATGGCAACAGTCACAAACTTCCTGTTTGGCTTTCCAGCCACAAGCAGCAGACTTGGCTGCTATAGCCTTTGCTTGCTGCCGCATTGCTGCTTTAGAATAACAGGGCACAATGATTTTATCTGAATTGGCTGAGTAATTTCCAAAATATTAACAGTATAAGGAGGTGAAGAGAAAAATCCATTTTTGGGGCATATGAAATAACTTGTGAGTTAGAAAATGTATGCTATCTTTTGCGTTTGCCATGACACAGCTTTCCAGCCACAGCTATAGAACCTTAGGGTGGCAGCGGCCCAGGACATGGCATTCTCTGGGGCAACCCCTAAGTTGTGCAATTCTCTCCTCTCAGAGGTACACCTGGCTTCTTCACTATACAGTGTTCAGCAAATGCTGAGGACTCACCTCTGTCCCCTGGCCTTTGACACCTGATATGTGTGTTTTCAGGGCCCACCTGAAATCTGTTTGCGGGAGGAGGAGATGGAAGTTGGATGTGTGAAAGCCTTAAACTTCCCCTGGGCTTGTTCCAGCTTGTGAACATAGCACTGAATCATGTTTTAGCATCAACATGGAAACATCAACATGGAAATGCCATTGTTACACTGCTGTTGCTTATCTATTGGTAGATGTATCTAAGGCTCAGAATGAGGAAGGGGAACATTCAGTCAGTCTGGTGTGTTTGTTACGTTGTTTCCCTTCCCTCATAGAGTGGAATTTGTGGAGTTCCTATGTGGCCTGGCCTCACCCAGAGAACTCAACTGCTCCAGACGTGCAAAGTGTCAGAGATGGAACTTTGACAAAGTACTGTACTTTCAGACTGTTATCTGAGCTCTCTTTAGAGATCTCTTTCTCCGGCTATTATGTTGGTTACTATGCTTTAAATTGAAATTATGTACCAAAAGTGAATGATAATAGCCAGACATGTAGCAGTGACATATTGTGCATAAAAAGCTTCATCAGTTTAATATTCTGTATTACTACTGTTGAATACGATTGTGTTTGCCAGTTTTGCTGGTCTATAAATTTTTTCTAGGTGTATCACAGACTTCCAGTATGGGAGGTGGGGCAGACTTCTGTCTAAATAAGAGTTTATTTTGGAGTGACTTGGTTGGTAGGTTTTAATGGGGTCTCAATTGTTTTTGTAAAATTCAGACTTCAGTAATCTCTTAATTTGGGAAAGTTTACATTGCTTCAACTGTATTTAGATACACATGGACTGCTTTTTCTTTTTCTTATTGTGCTGCTGTGTTGCTACTCTGGTTCTTTAATAATGTATGTGTATTTATGTTTCCTGTTGCTTTTAAAGCTCTAATATGCATATAATTCTTGGAATCCTTTGGTTTTGAACAGTGTGGTAAACATGTTATTATTCAGGCACAGTAGTATCTGATTAGTTAGGGTTACTTCAGGCAGATAATGAGAACTTGTTCTGTAAGCTCTCTTTAGGAAGTTAAAGAAAGCATCACATTTGAATTAAACCAAAGAGACCATCTGAATATTTAATAGTTACCACCAGATATTTCCAGCATTTCCCAAAGAATTAAAACTGGTGTGTAGCTGACTCGCAGATTATGATGAGCAACAAATATTAAGCAATTTGCTTAATTGTGCAGCTCAACTGCAGGCACAATTGAAGGAAATGGATTATTCAACCCAATTTTGGCACCAAAATGGCCCTGGTCACCATGACCTGGTCAACCTCTCATGACTTCTGTCAGGAGAGATACATGGGGAATGCAACTTTGTTAATTCTCTTAGTTTAAGTGAATTCTGGTACTGTCAACATGGTATTCTTCTGGACTGACTTGGTGGGCTTAGGACTCAGGGCTTTGGTAATAAAGTGGCTCAGCTATGCTTAGCCGATAGAGCATGAAACTCTTAATCTCAGCGTTGTGGGTTTGAGCCCCACATTGGGTGAAAGATTCCTGCATTACAAAGGGTTTGAATTAGATGATCCTTGTGGTCCCTTCCAACTCCATGATTCAAGCTATTATTGTGTAGTTCCAGAAAGTGACACTGAGTTTGTGACGGTTGCTCAGTTCCATGGCACTTATAGTCATTCAATGCTCTATCTTGTTTCCACTACTTTTACATCTATATGAAGCTGCTGGGTGAGGTTATCAGAGTGGGTGGGAGTGAAGTGCCAGCAATATGCTGATAACACACAGCAGTGTGTCATCAGAGCCGGGTGAGGATATTCATGTGCTAGTCAGCCGTTCTCAACCTTGGGTCCCCAGATGTTTTTGGCCTACAACTCCCATCATCCCTGACCACTGATTCTGTGAGCTAGGGATCATGGGAGTTGTAGGCCAAAAACATCTGGGGACCCAAAGTTGAGAACCACTGAGCTAGAGCAATGTTTGGATGCAGTAAAGAGCTGGATAAGGGCCATTAAACCAAAAGCCGAAACCTGACAAGATGGAGGCATTGTGGCTGGTTAGTTCCCATGACCAGGAGTTAGGCAAATAGACTGTTCTAGATGGAGTTGCACTTCTCTTGAAGGAACAGGTGTATAGGGATACTCCCAAATCCAGCTTTGTTGCTTGAGGACTAAGTAGTTTCAGTGGTTTTGAGTACCTTTTCTGATTTGCCACTTATGACCATTTCTGGACAAGAGTGGCTTTGTCATGGTGAATGCAATCTTTAGTAATAACATGCTCCTATGATTGTAATACATTGGAGATGGGCTGCCCTTGAAGATGATCCAGAAGCTTCAATTAGTGCAGAGCAGAATGTAGCTGCCAGAATTTTAACAGGTACAACCAGGTTGATTCTGAAAGCATGACATTGGCTGTGTGTTTGTTTTGGAGTCAAATTTTAAAATGTTTATGTTCACCCATAAAGCCTTTAAATGGCTTTGGACCTGAGTACCTGAAGGAGAATCATCCTACACAAGCCCTAGGATTTTCTGAGGAGACTCTTCTATGTATACCATCATTGGGGGAGATTTTTAATATGGTGGCATATGAGAGAGAGAGAGACCTTTCTTTACAGTGTGACTTACCCTTACCTTAGGAGCATGCTTCAATTCTTGCTGTAGTTTTTACAAATCGTCACTTATGCTCAAACCATTTAGCTGGAGTTTTTCTCTGCTTGGCTGCATGTTGGTGCATGCAATGTGTGTCTCTTTCACTGTTTTTAGTAAATGTCAGCCATAGTTTGGAATGTGAACAGTTCTTTTGTGGATTAATTGCATAATAAAATAGCAAACGATAGGCTTAACAACCCCAGATATGCAAAAATAAGGCAATCATAAAAACAGCTTCCTACATAATGAGTTTTTACTATAAAAATGCTTTAACTTCAAAATGGCAATTCCATTTTGATGATTTGGCATTTGTAGTAGTGTTGTCCACTTTTACATGTTGGAGAAGTCACCTAGAACAAAACAATTCTAGCCCCCAAGGCTGTGTGAAAATATAAGTGTTGAATGCAATAGTATATATTTGAACAGGGTTCTAAATTGTGTGAAGATACTCCAAGGGTTGAAAAGGCTTCCACTTCAGAAGTTCATCCTGCATCTCGTAGAAGGCAGGATGGTAATGGGCACTGAAGTTGAATACACTCATTTCTGTTCTCCCACACATAGTGCTTCTAAAGTGAGTGATTATAATGCCCCGAAGAGGACTTAACTGTGAATTTATCAGTCTTGTGATTGACATGAAATCCACACAATTTGATAAAGCAATATCTGAAGGATAGTTACTGGGTGAGATTGGGCCAGTTCTTGGGACTCAGCTAGATTGGTAAAGACAAAGTGTTTTGAATGCATTGTGCATGCAGTATAACACTGACACCAGATGACGCTGTGGAGTACCATCTTCCCGTAGTGTCTTTCCCTGTATGAGTTTACAATGCGTTTAACTGAATTGCTTCTTTCAGCCACTGTCTCTCAGCCTGACTCACATCATAAGGTTGTTGTGAGGATAAAATGGGAACGAGACAACCATGTACAGCAACCTGAGCTCCTTTGAGGAAAAGGTGGTCTATAAATGAAATAAACAAAGAAACAAACAAAGGAAGAGGAAGACTGAATGTTCCACAGATTTACTGTATTCTGTAATATTTGCCACAGGCTGCTAACATTTGCTCATATCACAATGCCAAATTCAGTAATATCGGATCCACAGTAATATGACTTCAACTGTCTGTTTGTTTGCCAACTCAAGGTGACAAAGCTACATTTTAATTGGAGTTTTTAATTAAAAATATAATTAAAAGTTTGCATTTAGATTACTGGTTGGAGATATTTTATTGTCTTGGTGGTCTCATAGTAATAACAGAGAAAAACGAATCAAACCCTTGAACAAATGGGGAGGCGGAGTTTTGTTTCAGCATCATTAGGTAAGCCCATTGGCACTGAAATTGGATTAGTGCTCCACCTCATGTGTGTTGTAAGCAAATCACTTTGCGAAACAATAGCTCTGTTAATCTGGACCTAACTTTTAAGGGGAATGCTTAGTTAAGTTCTGCAGTGTTTCCAAGCAACGATGTGATGTTTCCCTGAAAATTTATCTCCTGTTTTCAAGGAAATTGAGTTTCCCATTTTTTGTATCAGATTTTTTGGAAGATCTGTACAAAACTTTCACATTGCATCATCAACCCCCGCCATGTGTGAATCCCTTGCAGATTATTGCAGTGCCTGGATACAGAGTCAGGTCATGCATCCATAGTAGTGACCAGAGGAGGAAAGACCACTGGGAGGCGTGCAGAGAAAAGAAACACCATGTTGCATCTGTAGCAGCACAACCAGACACCTTCATTTGCCCCAGCTGCACCAAAACATGCCTCTTCCATATTGGTCTCTACAGTCACAGCATGCATTGTAACCTTCCAACAGTTTGATTTCACCCCCAAAGGCACACTCTTCCATTGTCTCCCGACAAGCAAGCAAGCATCAACAAGTTAAGAATGGATGTATCCGTTTTCTCAAAGACGTCTGTGTGGCTTAAGAGTCATTGAAGAATGAATGTTGCAGTTGCACTCAATGTTGGCCTGACAAAATATTTATAAAGAGTAGGCAAACAAATCATCTTTGTGAGTTGTTTCTTTTTGGTTGTCTATAAATAGAACTTTGCAACATTACTCAAACCAGCAAACCCAAATTAGATTGATGTAACACTTCAGTATACAAGCCATATACTTGCCCTTGTTAGGAATAAATGGTGATGATCAAAACTATCTGCCACGGCTGAGTCACACACAGCTCAAAGTCCTACCAGAAGTCAGAGTCTGCAGTCAAGCTGGAAGGTCACTCCAGAACAGAAAAACGAAGTCAAGAATTGGAATAAGCACAATCAGGAAAGACAGTTGCCCAGGAAAAGTAATTGAACAAGCAGGAAGCCTCTACAACTCTTTCTGTTAAGGAAAGTCAATTGCCAAGAGTTGAGTGTCTGGAGATAATCCACTACCTGAGAATCCTTTACAACCTAAGGAAATCTTTTCATCTGTAGCCAGTGCTTTTCTTCTAGAAAAAAGCAGGTGCCAGTATTCACCATGATGTTGTTACAGTAAGCGCCACATTTTTAACCAATGTTTTTGGGGAAATGGTGCTGGTACTGAGTACCATTGAGTACCCCTGAGAAAACCACTGACAGTAGCCCTGTGTGATAAAGAGCAGGCAGTACACAGAGGTTTGTGCTTTAGGTTCTAACCCTTTCAGCAATGGACACCTATTTTTTTGGTGAGCTCTCATTTGTATCACCCTGCCAAATAGCAAGGAAAACCTTACTATGCATCAAGCATTAAAATAGCCACTTATTTGGGCTCAGACAACCAGTTTACCCCACTACTATACACCATTAGGTAAAGGTAAAGGGATCCCTGACAATTAAGTCCAGTTGCGGACGACTCTGGGGTTGTGGCACTCATCTCACGTTACAGCCTCGGTCCAGTATACCTGAAGGAGCTTCTCCACCCCCATCACTCTGTCCAGACACTGAGGTCCAGTGCCAAGGGCCTTCTGGCGGTTCCCTCGCTGCGAGAAGTCAAGTTACAGGGAACCAGGCAGAGGGCCTTCTTGGTAGTGGCACCTGCCCTGTGGAACGCACTCCCACCAGATGTCAAAGAGAACAACAACTACCAGACTTTTAGAAGACATCTGAAGGCAGCCCTGTTTAAGGAAAATTTTAATGTTTAATAGACTATTGTATTTTAAAATTCTTTTGGAAGCCGCCAAGAGTGGCTGGGGAAACCCAGCCAGATGGGCGGGGTATAAATAATAAATTATTATTATTATTACGGACCAAGGGAGCCGGTGTACAGCTTCCGGGTAATGTGGCCAGAATGACTAAGCCGCTTCTGGCGAACCAGAGCAGCACACGGAAACGCCACTGGAGTGGTATCTATTTATCTACTTGCATTTAGACGTGCTTTCGAACTGCTAGCAGGGACCAAGCAATGGGAGCTCACCCCATCGCGGGGATTCGAACCACCGACCTTCTGATCGGCAAACTCTAGGCTCAGTGGTTTAGACCAAAGTGCCACCCGCATCCCTACTATACGCCGTAAGATTTAGATAGTCAAATCTTCAGAAAAGCAATAGAGTTGGGATGGATTACTCATCTTTACAAATATAACCTCTTCATGAAATATGCATACTATTGATTTAATGAATGCTGCCAGCACTTAGAGGGTGTGTGTGTAATGTGTGAACTGGCCCTCTTACAGTTGAAACTTTTTTCTTCTACCAAAATGTAATAATAAGATGGAGTTTAAAAAGTTTGTCAAATTCACATTCCCCAGAACACCCGATCCTTTTTATTGGCCATAGTAGGGGATGAGATACCAAAAAAGGCATATAATTTATTCCTCTATGCAACAGCTGCAGCTAGAATAGTATACACCAGATATTGGAAAGAAAGAGGTATTCCAACAAAAGAGCAATGGCTGTATAAACTGATAGTTTGCAGAACTACCAAATATGACAGCCAAAATAAGGAACCAGGATGAGAGACAAGGAAGAGATGAGTGGGAATATTTAGAAGAATATCTAAAAAGAGATGACACCAAAACTATTCTACAAGTAGGGGTAATACTTTGAGCAACAGTTAACAACGAAGAAATCGATGGAAGGAAAATAGGGTAGAAAAACTAATGGATATGCAGCAAAACAAGGTATACTGGAATGCCATGGAGTGATGGGCTGGGAAGTCTGTGTAGAAACAATGTATGATGAAAAATATATGATATGTAAATTTAAACTAGAAAATGTATTAGTACTGTAGTAGTAGTAATAATAATTAATAATAATAATAATAATAATAATAATAATAATAATAATAATAATATATGGTGCTTCTCTCCATCCCTGCTGGTTTAAACTCTTTGTTTATCAGTTGTAAAGTCAGTAAGGTTCAACTCCTTACGCAGTGCAGCACAATGCACTGTTTGGAGTGAGATTATGGGCTATGCTTTCTGTTGAATAAATTACATCCTCTCTCTAGGGCTTTGCAATTAGAAAAGAGTAGGAGAATTGTGAAGGAATGTGTTAATAGTGGTATGTTGTTGTTGATGGCAGCCATTCTGTTTTCTCTGCAACAACATCGACAAACCAAGATCTGTTACATTTCTCACTGAAAACAAATAAATTAGGGTGAGATTACACATACACATTCATCTCTCAGTAACCACAGTATCGCAAACAACTAGATTCAATTACTCCAAGCAGATCTTTCCTACCACTCAGAATGAAAGGTTATCCTCCCCGCTCGTCCGCCTTGAAGGCAATTCACACTTTCAGCTGGAATTCATAATCTGAAAAGTCATTGACTGATGAGCAATCAAGTGAAACATTTTAATGTGCAAATCTGCCTTTGGCTTCATTTTGTTATATCTGCCTATTGCTAATCTTGATGCGTTCTAAAAAGTGAATAGTATTGCTCTATCTACTCCAGCTTTCCCCAATTTGGTGCCCTCCAGATGTTTTGGACCACAGAGTCTCATCAGCCCCTGCCAGCATTGCTGGGCCTAATAGGGATTGTATTCCATAACATCTAGAGGGCACCAAATTAGGCAAGGCTGCCCTACTCCGTGGTGATAAGAAGCCATTGGGAGAGCTGCATTTCAAGACATGAAAAAACACAGGATTCAGAGGGGGAAAACCACTCTGGGAATAAGATTCTGTGACAGAAAATGGAAGGATGGGATAAAAGAAGAAAATGCAAACAATTTAAAATTAAAAGAAATGTCAAAACAAGTGGGAAACTAGTTGATTACCATGACTACTGAGAACAGAACATAAAGCAATAAGATTAAAATACGGAGTAGCAGATTTAACATCAAACATTAGGAAAGCAACATTTATCTGTTCGAGCTGTTCAGCATTTAAACAAGTTGTGTAAGAATTGTGTGGAAACACTTTCCTTGGAGATTTGCATAATATATGTTTTGTGTTCAGGGAAATGTTCTCAGCATTACAGACTAGATTTATTTTTTTTTAAAGACAAAAAAGGTTTATTGGCTTAAATATGTTGAGCCCCCAAGAGTAAGAGCATAGAGGGAATTCAGGGAAGGTTTCTTAAGGAGTAGTTTTACCACTGCCTCCTTCAAACAGGCAGGGACCACCCCCTCTTGTAAAGAGGCATTGATCACCTCCTTGGCCCAAGAGGGGCAAGGGTTGTTAACGGAAAAATCCGAGGGCTCCCTTGGACAAAAACAAAGACACCAACTAGGATTACTTGGAGCAAAACAGCAGCCTGTAGGCTTGGCCTTTATTGAACTGTTGCAACAGAGTGCTCCCCTCACTTGTAGGAGAGAGGAGGGACCCAGAAAAATGGTGTGCAAGACCTTATAAAGACTTTTGAAATTGCCATCCTGTAGATCAAGACCACCCCCAGAAACATCATACATACATCACAGAAAGGAGGGGTTGAGGGAGGAGTTGTGGTGGTAACCTGAGTGTCCTGTCACCTGGCTGGTTCCCCCTTTCCCCCTCCCCATGAGTACTTTCCAGGTGACAGAGGGGAGTTTGCAGTTTCCTGCCCCCAGAGGGAAGAGCTGATTATTGTCCTTTGTTCCAGTCCCTGCTGAATCCACTCCCATATGCAAGTTCTTTGTGATCTTGATGGTCTTCTGTTAAGGATCATCAGGGTTGGCATAGCAACTGGGCAGGGCTCCTGTGTATGTGCTGGTATGCTCAAGGGATTATGGCTGCCCTGTATCAAACCTTCCCCATTTTGTAGTCCTTCCTTCATGGAGTAAAATAAAAGTGGAACAGTGCAAATCCGATGTATGGTTGATTTTCTATGAATTTATAACAGAAGCGTAGTGTATGTAGTGTGCGAGTGCGAGTGTGTGTGAAGTTTGTACAAACTGAATGATTGGGTTTTTTTTTTTCCTGCGACAGGGTCTAGAGTGCAAGTGGTCGCCCTGAGCACCTTGCCCACATCCTCGAGCCTTACCAACTGAAACTCATACAACACAACAGGACTTGACTGTGCTTTGGTCACCCCAAGAGGTTCATAAGTTTGTTATGCAAGAGGATATAGAAGAAAAGTATGATGCACCTCTAGAGACAGGAGACACCTTTCTCCTTGATGGAATTTCTCTTAACCTAATGCTGTTCTTGAATAGCTACTTTCTGGGGAGCATGCCTAAAGCCACAATCGTGTATAGTCAAAACACACTGGGTGAAATGGTGGGTTGCATTGCCAAAGTGTTTTTTCTGGATTCCTGCCTTCTTTTCACCCACCCCCGTTTTTAATGTCCCTTTTTAATGAGGTTAAGGGGTGATATGATAGCCATGTTCAAATATATAAAAGGATGTCACATAGAGGAGGGAGAAAGGTTGTTTTCTGCTGCTCCGGAGAAGCGGACACGGAGCAATGGATCCAAACTACAAGAAAGAAGATTCCACCTAAACATTAGGAAGAACTTCCAGACAGTAAGAGCTGTTCGACAGTGGAATTTGCTGCCAAGGAGTGTGGTGGAGTCTCCTTCTTTGGAGGTCTTTAAGCAGAGGCTTGACAACCATATGTCAGGAGTGCTCTGATGGTGTTTCCTGCTTGGCAGGGGGTTGGACTCGATGGCCCTTGTGGTCTCTTCCAACTCTATGATTCTATGATTCTAGTGCATAAAGCTGAATGTGCACAAGTTAAATGTGTGCAAGATGTGGGTATAGCAACACCCCTGCCTCAGTATAACAAATGGCTTGTATCACTTCACATTTTGTGGGGAACCTTTTGGTCTCCTCTGAGTATCATATAAAATGATCCGCAATCAAATAGTATCCTGGAAATAAAAAAGCTGGGAGTTCAGGAAGACTTCCCCATGGTTTGGTTTTTGTGTGCTTGCACAGTTTTATTTTCTGTCCTTGTCTTTACAGTCCTTCTTGTCCGTGGAATCAGTATCACAGGGATCTGATACATTTTGTGTTAATTATGTTAGGTTACAACAGCAGCAGCACATTCACACTGTTGGACTATTTCCCTTTTTCTTTTTTAGAAATGATTGGGCACAAAGAAGTATTACTGGAACAAGGCTAGTTGCTCGAAACAGTAATCAAAGGTGGGGCAGACAAGGGCCATGCCTGAGAAACTGTATCTTTGCTTAATACACCAAGATATGAACGAGCCTTGTACCTCATCCATTTCACTCTGCCCTCCATACCTGAAACGGGGAGCTAGTGTTTATAGTATGTAAAGGGTTAAAATGAGATTTACAGCAACCCTTGCTCCTCCTACAGCATGGGATTTTTGTCAGTTCCATTCTGTGTAAGCTAACCTCAGAGTTTAATAAAGTAGCCATTCTGCTGTTCTCTTCAAGTATCACTCGTTATTTCCAGTTATAGATTGCTTACTGTGCTGCTAGTGGAAGCCTGCAAAAGGACTTCTGCTAGTGCAATGGGGCTCCCCCTTTTTCTCCCTGCCCCCACCTCAAATTGTCTGGGTGTCTGTATTTGTCAGGAGAACCACCAGAACAGCTCATGGAGGCAACAGGTTGAGAGCTAATTACATCAAGCAAGCAGAAATGCTTGTGCTGAAGGAGCAATCTTCTTAGTGCTATGTTGAATTCCTCCCACTATCTGGAGACCTCAAAGCCATCTGTTGTGGTGCATAATTAACAGGAAGGTATGCAAGTGTTTGGGTAGATGCATGAGGGACCCACTTAAGAATATTACATGGTGTTAGTTAGGCCTGTTCGACATCAACATCCCTGCAGAGTGTTTATGGTACAAATATAGTCTCTAGGGAAGCTAGTTAGCCTTGAAAAAAGCCAGGATATGAAGACATGGTTTGAAATTGACTTAATATCCAGGTGAACCATAGTTTCCCAGTTTGGATGTAACAGGAAACTATGGATAACTGCTTGCTCAATTGGAATAAAGTGGCTGTGTTTGAAGCATAATTGGGCTGAAACATAAGTATCAAAAAGTAGCCTATGGAGGTAGTTTTCATGCACCCCCAATAACTGGGCAATTGTAACTAGATGTGTTGAGGTGAGCTTTTGCCTTCTAGGCAGGCCATCCCTTTCTTGTGTTCAGGTTTCTGCAATTCATTATGCTCGGTTACACATATGATTGTCTAATTCAACATCTGTAGTACAATATGCAAAACCACAATCTGGATTTGGGTGATAAAGCTTCATACGGTTTGAAACTTTGCAGCTTTAGCCACTAAGGAATGCTGTGTTCTGCAGTTTCATGACAACTTCTAGGTTGTGAAGCAGTCTTACTAATGAGCTGTTATAGAGAGTCCAGTCCATTCTTTTGTGCTTCTTTATAGCAGTGTTTAAATCAGCTATTACTAGCATGAACTAGGCAATGTCTTCCCTAGTTGGGAAGAAGTCATGGCTTGCATTGTGCTGGAAGCAAGATTAGATGATGCTGTTAGTCCCTTCATGATCTTAAAAAGAAAGAAATGGATATATTATGCTTCAATACAATTCCTTATCTCTGTGTAGGGATTGTGAAGCAAGTTCCAATATAAAACCTAAATGTGATGGCAGCCTGCCTTAAATAGTCTGTTTCAGCATATATATTTTTTAAAATCAAGTAAGAATACATAGAGTTTTTTCTTTACATGTTAGTTGCCCTGTTGAGAGAATGTTATGGCAGGCATGCTAGCATAATAAATTATATAGTTTTTATTGTTGTAAAGCATTCTGAGTTGTGCATTTGCACTATAAGGGTGGGGTATAAGTGTAAACATAAATGAAAAAAATGTCTGTAGCTTGTTGAAAATTGTGCACTATAACCTGTGTTTATAAACACAAGCAAGACAAAATTCCTTCAGTGGATTTTCTTGGTTGTGTAGAAAACTGAACCTGCTGATCCAATATTAGAAAAGGCAGTGGTGCCATCACTGCAAGACTTGGGTGCAGATGTCCAGGGCCCTACTTAGCAGATATCAGAACCACATTAAACCAGCATCAGAGTGCAAAGTTAAAGCAATGCAAAAGCCTTGCGATGCAAGAATTTTTGGGCTATTCCAGCGGCGTAGTGTGGGTTATCAGCACCCGGGGCAAGGCAAGTAATTTGCGCCCCCTAACCCGGGGCAAGGCAAGTAATTTGCGCCCCCTAACCCGGGGCAAGGCAAGTACAGTAATTTACTCTCCCAAGCAGCAGCAGCGAGGCTTCTCTTTCCCCCGCGCTCTCCCGGAGCTGCCTCTTTTCTTTCCTTTTTTCCCTTTCTCCAAGGCTTTTCGCTTTCTCTCCTTAATTGATTCCCCCTCCACACCGCGGCGTTTCCTGGCTGCTCCCCCCCCTTCCCCTCTCTCTCCTCCTCGCTCTGCTTGCCTTGCCCTGCCCTGCCTGAGGGCTCCCTGAGGAGACTCCGCTCTCCTTTTTGACCAGGCGAGGTGGAAAAAAGGGGGGAAAGTCTCTTCCCGCCCCACGCCAGACTCCCTGCTCAGCTCGGCTCACTACCCAGGTGGCCAGTGGAGAGAGAGCCGCAATTACCATAAAGCTCCTCTCCCTCCGCTTCGCCAAGCTGTCAAAGCCCGGCAGCAGCAGCAACGGCAGCAGCAGGCGCAGCCAGACCCCCGCCAGCCAGCCCGCCCGCCCGCCCGCCCGGCTTCCTCTCCTTTTTTTGCCCGCGGGAGAAGGCTTCACTCTCCCCCTTCCGCGACCTCCTCGCCAAGCCGAGCGAGCGCGGGCTCCCTAACCCGTGGATTTTAGTAGGGGCAGAGAGCTGCTAGTGCGAGTGCGCCCCCCGCCCATGTTGCGCCCGGTGCGGCCGGCACCCCTGGCACCCCCCACGCTACGCCACTGGGCTATTCACTTAAAGTCTAAAAGAGGAAAATAAACAAGCTTCCTTCAGGAGGGCATTCCACAACCTTGGCATTACTATTGAAAAGGCCCTGTTTTCTGATGAGCTTTGTCTCTGAAGGGTTGGAAGACTCATGTGGGAGAAGATATTATTTCAAATAATCTGGTTCCAAACCATTTAGAGATTTATAGGTAATCATCAGTCCCTTCCATTGGGGCCAGAAGTGACTTGGAAGCTAATGAAACTCCTGTAACAATGGAGCTTATTGGTTTCATGACGCTGGTTGTAGCCAACATCTTGGCTTCTTCATTTTACATGGGCTGAATTTTCTGAACTCTTTTCAAGGGCAGCCCCACATAGAACACATTGTTACTATCCTGGGAGACAGTGGAGGCAGGTGTGGAATCCCTTGACTTTCTAGCAGCCTGACCAATCTCTCCCTTCTCCTGCACCTTTCCTTCACTCTGCATTCCTGCAGCTTCACCTGCCTCAAACTCTCATCTCCTGGCTGTTTACAGATTCCCCCAATTCACTAATTCCTTCTTCAGTCTCCAACCACGCTTCTCCTGGTGCCCACGCATCAGTATCCAGCCAGCACTCCTCAGTGTCCAGCCAGTTCCTGAAAAGAACCATGGCAACTAGTTGCACACCATTGCCAACCTGAATGTGCCTGTAATTGCCAGCCTTTCCCCCAAATCTAGTGGAAGAACATTTTTGTCCATCACTTCCCACAACACAGATGCGAAAGTATTGCGTCTATAGGATTTCTGAATATTTGAAACCAGCATGTTTCATATATTGCAGATATGGCAGCTGTCGTCTTGATCAGCTGTTGGTACTCTTGACATTAGCCATATTTTCATAAACTGATTTTGCTAATAAGAGGTGTGCGCACAATGACAAACCACCCTTCTGCTATTTTGCATGTACAATATGCTGTCAGTAAATTACGTACAACTCAATTTCCATTTAGATTTAACTGTTGTAGACTTTCAGACAGATAATTTGTCAAGAAAACCAAATCAAGAGCATAAAGGGAGGTTCTGGTAATAGTATGTTTCATTTCTTCAATGTTTTCAGGATGATTAAGAGGTGTGATATCCTCAACCCCTGAATATTTTTTATTTAAAGAAAGGTAATACTACTGCTATATTTTTCTTGCCATTCATGCAGTCATATGGTAACAAGCTTGTCAGGATGAGGGATAGAACAGTCAGGCGTGGCAGTTTTTACAAGCCTATAGTGTGTACTGCGGCGATAGCGTTTGCAAAAATGCCACATTCATTGTATATTTCATGCTTCAGACTCCATTGAGAAAATGAACCTGCAGTTATAGAATTTAAAAGATGTGAAGTGAAGTCAATCTCATGTGTAAATCTAGTAGAAATGTTTTGTTCACTCAGTTTCAATATTTTCCATCGTGAGAATCAGCAGAAATACTTCACTCAAAGGAGTCTTGGTTCTGCTGTTTAATGAAGACTGTCAATGACGCTTACAGACTGAATGTGCTTGTGTTACTAATTGTTTTGAATTAAGTTCTCCTGATTTTTTTTAACTCTCCAAAACTGAAGAGCTGACTTGGTTTAGAATGTGAAGCTCATCAGAGCTGGGAGACTACAACTATTCCATCACATCCCAGCTAATGGGAGATAAGAGAGTGTAAGCTAGCTGTGCCCATGTGTGAATAAAGCTGTAATCTGGGGCAAAGTTAGGGAGATTTAGCACAGAGAGGCAGAGAGAGGTGCAGGTTCTTCCTTCAGGAATAGTTAGAAATTGGCTGGGTGCCAGACAAACAGATGGATCTGTTAAAAGGATGATGATAATGCCCCCTTTGAGTTGATCCTAGTTTGGGCGCAGGATTTTGGACAGGATGCAAATGTGACCAGCCTCTTTGAAGTGGGGGATGGGCAGGGAATACATAGAAAAGCACCGCAGCCTCTTAAACTACTAGGGGGACTAGGTTAATTGTGTGCAATGACTGTAGCACTAGAGTCAGGCAAATTTCAACCTACTGAAACCAATGGACTTAAATACACTTTATGTTGGAATGCATCCATGGCACTGAATTGTGCCATCTGTGACCCTTCTCTCCTGTCTGAATTATTAGCACAGGGATCTAAACAGTTCTCATATGCCTGACATGATGTTAGTCTGCAGATTTAGCAGGCCTGACACTTGCAAGCCTCTCCATCTGGGAACACCTTTACAGTAGCTATTAGTCATTTCTGTCCTGTCAAAAGTACTATCTTGCTTGAGTAGAAATAAAGCTGTTCGGGTCGGAATTTTTTGGAGTTGCAATCTGGTTTCAGTATCTAATTCAGAGATTTCCCGTGTCCTGATTTACAGTGGCTTTGATCAGGAATGAATTGGCATAAAAGCTGATCTCACTTTGAAGATTCTACTAGGCCAAGGGCAAGATACATCAAGGGGACACAGAGACTATAATGTGCTGCAGCTTTGAGATCAGTGAAGGGTTTGAGTAACCAGGAACTTTCAGTTTACTAATGTCACCAGCAAAAAAACAGGAATAAAACTCCATGACACAATTATGGTGAAACCAAGTTAATTTTCTTGCATAAGTGTGGAGGTAAAGAAAAAAAGGATGTTAATTGTTAATTTATTCTTCCAGTATATTTTAAATTATATTTTCTAACCTTAAATTCACTGTTAAAGTACATACAGATGTATCTCTGTAAGGAATCATACATTCTGTCTGTGACTTTTGTGAATCAAAAGCGTACATGAATCTATAGGAGTTAATAAAATCAATGGAATGATGTAAGTGAAAACTTAATTTTGCACTTTTACCTCCAAAACTCCAATAGGCTATTGACACACATTGTGATTCTAAGCAGGAAGTGTGTGATAGAATGCATCAGTCCAGTGATGCATCATGTTGTTCAATAAATATGCTAATAATCTCCTTTAGGCATATTTAGAATATCAGAAAATTCTCTTCTTGGAGCTTACATGTTTTCACAGCAATCATCTGTAAATACATTAAATTACAGTAATGCTTTAAATGTTTCTGTATTAATCTTGTTAAATCATATATCAGCATGTAGTTCAATAATTCAAGAAGCAAAGTAGTTACTTATCTTAAATTGCCAGCTGAAGCTTTCAGATTTTATTTGTTTGTATCTCAAGTAGAGAAAGTATTGAGCAGGATTTTTGAACAGAGGACTGGGCTGTGAAAGAAAGTTAACAGGGGAATAAAATTATGAACACATGCAGGCAGTACCGCTTCCCTTTTACTCTGTCAATGATTGTCAATAGCTGTGGCTCCATAACTATATATGCTGGGGATTTTCAGAGCAGCATAGGGAAATGATATTGAAATCCTACTGAATGTCATGAGTATTGGGGGATCTAATATTTTCTGCTCTTGATTTCCATTGCATCCCAAGCAGTTTTCCACAGGTTGCTCTTGGCTCAGAAGAAAGCAGACTCTTCTGTTCTTAACTTGACAATGAAGTCTTCTCCAAATTAGGTCCAAGACAGGAAGCAGAATTGTATCTGGGAACAGATTGTCATTTTGAATATCTCCCTGCCCTCCACCTGTCCTGCTCTGGCCACATCTGGCATTATTAATTTGTGAGCTAGGTGGGTCAGGTCCCCCAGCAGAGTCCATTGCAGGCTTAGGGCCTCCCTCCCCAATACAACAGAATGTTAAGGAGTCCATAAAGCCAGGCTGAGGACAAGCTAAGAGAATGCAATCTAGTGGCATCATGCATAAACAGGATTCCTGGGGTCAGCAGCTGAAGAGATCAATTCAAATTTGGGGAAGCTAAAGAAGTCAGGCTCATGGAGTTGAATGAGATGTGCTGTTCCAGTGTCTGGCAGGCTTCAACTGCAGCCTGATGTAGCCTGGTCTCCCATACCATGCCCAAGACAATGCTTGAATGTGCTCTTAAGATTCCTTTCTTCTGAGGCATCTCATTAGTCTCAAGGAGCCCTTTGATGTACAGGTTGCGTGGTGACCTTGGCCTCTCAGGATTGCACTCCCTTGTCAGCCAGCAGCCTGTGCTTGGTCCTTCTGGTGCTGATAATTTCAAGCCCTGGAGAGTGACTTTGCCATCCCTCTTACTTTGCCCTCTTACTTTGCCAGAGGGTCCTTTTTCAGATGTGGGTCATAAAACTACTCGAGGGGTTCTCCAGGCATCTCCTGGGTGTAGACCTAGGGAAATCCCTCCCAGCCTTTAAATACTAATTGGGGTGTTCTTGTCTGCTCACCCAGGTATATAGGAACATAAAAAGCTGACTTAAATTGAATAAAAAAAACCTTGGCACATCTAGTTCTGTTTTGTCTACGCTGACTGGCAGTAGCTCCCCAAGATTTTGGATGAGGTTCTCTCCCAGACCTACCTGGAAAATGGATGTCAGGGATTGAACCTCAGACCTACTGAGCAATGACCCTTCCCCAAGTCCTGATCAGCAGATTCTTAATCCGAGGTCAGTCCAGCCCAGATTGACACTACCTCAGGATGCTTGATAGTAAAATTTTCAATTTCTGAAATGTCAACAGAGATTCCAGTTGCTTTTCTTTTCTCCTTTTCCAGCTAAAATCTCCAAATGCTTCAATTTTCTTGACCAGCTTCTGTTCTTGTAACGGGGAATAATGACATCAAATTTATATGCACTCATCCCCTGTTTAGCAAACCATTACTGGCATCTGAGTTTGCTCCCTATGTCTTTCTGACTCACCGCAAAAAGACAAAATCTAAGAGATTGTTCTGTTCATTGTTCCTCCCTCTAGGGAAGAAGCCAGCAGTTCTCTGGTTTCAGTCTGCCTACTTGCTTGGACAGAACTTCCACTTGTCCTAGTGAGTGAATTTTACAAGCCTTGTGGCTAGAAATGTCAAGTGCTATGAGAACAGAAAATTGCTTTGGACTGAAAGTAGCATTTGTGTGAGGGGCTTAGGCTGAAGGAACATTGTACAGCACTGTGAAAGAAGGAAACAAGAAGTGGTATCCTTTATGTGTGTCTTTCCACTTGCTTGCTGTTGTCCCCCAGTAATTTTGTGAGCTGAGCTAGTGGCTGTAGATTTTCCTTGGACCTAAACATGTCTTACTTGGCAGGTGAATTACACGTTGTACACTTTCAAATATGATTTAATTTTAGTGCTAGGGATTGGTGGGGGTGGGGTGGGGGTGGGGAGTCTGCATGGCAGTAGATTTTAAAATGGCCTGCAGGCAAGACAACATGAAGTAAGGTGTTCAGTCTGCACAGAAGTCATCGTGAACACTGAACAATGATGATTTTAGTCTTTGTGGACACTTGTAGAATGTCCTACCTAGGGAGACTTGCCTGGCAAGAACTGTGATTAGATTCCCATATCAGACAAAAAAATTCTATTTGTCCAGGCTTTTAACATTTACTATCAATTAATTGTATAAAGATTTTATCTGCTTTGCTGAAATTCTAGGTTGAATTTTTTTATGCTGCTGTTCTTCTCTGTTCAGACATTTTCTGACATTTTATATTGATGTTTTACTATTCTGGCTGCATGTTTCCCTGATAGATTTTTTTTTTAATGGCAGTCTAATCCTTTTTTAAAAGAATAAAATGCTTATGTGTGGTTGCTTCATTTTCACCAAGCAAGTGGTTTAAGTCCTCACTGAGAAGCACAAATAGGAATGCCAGTGTGCAAGAAACACTCTACTAAAGTAATGTAAAATAAAGTAAAGTAAAGTAATAATTGCTTCTATTTCAATATGGATGGTACATAGTAGTAGTCATAGTGGTGGTGGTGGTAGTAGTAATGAATTGATAACCTTGAGTTCAAACTATTTGCTCTGTTAAATATTGAGTGAAATGTTATTCAACTTCCACAAAGGTAAAGAAGTATTAATGAATATGAAGAGCACAGGATTTATTCCTTTTGTTGCTGGATTCTTGGTACATTTGAATGGGGAATCCAGAGTGTGTAGCTCCCATGCATTCATGGCCCCACTGCTCACCAACAGAATTGTAGATGGTTTGATGCACAGAGTTTTTCCCTTGCTGAGAGCCACTGAGCTCCATGTTATTCCTGGCTTCAGCTGAGCTGGTGTGTGGCAGCTCCTGAACAGGACCAGTCAAAGGATGTTTGTATTGATCACACACTCCTCAAGCAGCTCTGCCATTTTGAGAGGAGCCTGCAAGCCCTAATTTGCACAGTGGCCCACAGTGACTTCAAGGGACTAGAAGGGAATCCATTGTTTAGTCTGTTACATGGCCAAATAATTGCCATCACATTTTATGCTGCAAAACGGGCGAAAAACTCACATTTAGAGTTGTTTATTTTAAAAATCATTTCTACACTGCCATATAAAATATCAAAGTGGTATACATTATCAAACATAAAACATGATTTAAACCTTTTTTATATAAAAAAAGATAATCATTCAGGTGACTGGCTAATCAAAAAATAAACAGCTGCAAAGGCGTATCAGCACAAAAAGTATTCAAGAAACACTTGAAAGTTAAAAGCGAGGGTGTTTGCCAAATCTCTGCTTAGCTGCCTCAGTTCTATAGCTATCTGTTGGTGGGAAACAAGAATGCATAGTGGGATGCTAGCAGATGGTAGCTGTTTAAGAAACAATGACCACAAAATCCTTTGTAAATATAATTTTTGCAGATGTTTCTCAGAGTGTGGCAGTTGTTCCTGTTTGCAGACTTCAGACAAATTTGTGCCTGAATCAAGGATCTGTCCCTTCCCCCCAATAAATCTATGTTTCTAGTATATATGAAAATGTATCCTGCCAAGAGCTTGATATGTTTCATTGTAGACAATTAAGATTACAAATAGTCAGCGGTGTCATTAGGCACACACAAACAGCTGTGTTAGACACCCCTTGCAGGGGTGATGCTTCACTAACAGCAGCTGGGAATGGCTTTTCATTTATTTCAGTTTTCCTTTCCCTTGCCACTGACAGGCATATTATATACAGGGTGGTGCTGTAAGACAGACATAGGTGGAAGAAACAGCACGGAGATGGAAGTGGGCCAAAGCAGTGGTTGAATTCTGCATAGTATACTCAAGTGCTGTGGCAGTTTAAAGTCTAGCAGATTTATTGCAGCATAAGCATAAGCTTCTATATGGGACGCGGGTGGTACTGTGAGTTAAACCACAGAGCGTAGGACTTGCCGATCAGTAGGTTGGTGGTTCGAATCCCCACGACGGGGTGAGCTCCCGTTGCTCGGTCCCTGCTCCTGCCAACCTAGCAGTTCGAAAGCACGTCAAAGTGCAAGTAGATAAATAGGTACCGCTCCAGCGGGAAGGTAAACGGTGTTTCCAT
The DNA here is from genome assembly GCF_964234715.1 of Podarcis melisellensis. Classification (NCBI taxonomy): domain Eukaryota; kingdom Metazoa; phylum Chordata; class Lepidosauria; order Squamata; family Lacertidae; genus Podarcis; species Podarcis melisellensis. The sequence continues at coordinate 39,600,260 of NC_138539.1, read as the reverse complement.
GTGCTGCTCTGGTTAGCCAGAAGTGGCCTAGTCATGCTGGCCACATGACCTGGAAGCTGTACGCCGGCTCCCTCGACCAATAAAGCGAGATGAGCGCCACAACCCCAGAGTCATCCGTGACTGGACCTAATGGTCAGGGGTCCCTTTACCTTTACCTTTAAGCTTCTACACCTATAGGCAGAAGTTGCATCCTGTAAAAAGAATGGAAATTATGACTTTAAAGTTCTGCAAGACTGTGGTGTGTTTTTTCCTCTGCAGCAGATTAACATGACTATTCAGTGTTACATGGGTGTTGCACAGAACATGAATGACTATTCTAGGCCTGAGATTGTTTAAGGAGCTGTCTTGCTTTCAAGGTGGTAAGACATGGAAGCTGCATACTTGTGGGGCTGTGCCACAGCCTAGAATTTAACTTGGCTAGACAGTCCTTGTTAAGTTCCCTTTGTCGGATCTTGTAACAGTCTGTTATAGGCTGCTTACACACTGCATCTTTAAAGCACATTATTCCACTCAAAGAATTCTGAAAATTGTAGTTTGTTATGGGTGTCGTAAGCATTGAAACTCTGTGAGGGGCAAACTGCAGTGCCCAGAATTCTTTGAGGAAAGAATGTGCTTTGAATATGTCCCTTTCTGCTCATGAGTCAGAAAAAGCAGGAGCCTAGATTCAGATGCAAATATAGTGGTACCTTGGGTTTGTAACTTTGGGTTACAAACACTTCAGGTTATAGACTCTGCTAACCTGGAAGTAGTACCACGGGTTAAGAACTTTACCTCAGGATGAGAACAGAAATTGTGTGGCAGCGGTGGCAGCATGATGGCAGTGGGAGGCTCCATTAGCTAAAGTGGTACCTCAGGTTAAGAATGGTTTCAGGTTAAGAGCAGACCTCCAGAATGAATTAAGTTCATGGTTTAGCTCTGGGTAGTGCAGCTGGGGGATCCTGGAAGTCTGAGGTGGAATCTGCACACATATAAAAAACACTGTGAAAATGCTTTTTAAAAAGATGTTTTGAAAAATACATTGAATTTGGCATAGCTCACCATTGTCATCTCATGTCACAACTGTATATTACACTTTACAACACATTTAAAACATTTTATTTGCAGCTGTATAGCTGAGTCCTGAAGGAGCAAAGTGGCCATGATTTCTGCGTTGAGCACCTGCATGCTTTATGCTTTGCATTACGTGTGAAATGGGTCTGTGTCTAATCAATGGTTTGATTGTTGCAATCTTGCCTGATCCAGCTATCACAGTTCTGTCCTGAGCGCTGACCACAATGACAGTTATACTGCAAATTGATTTCAGTGGCTCATTCGATCAAAGTAAGATCAAGGTCTGAACCAGCATCTTTGTGTGTATGCTATGCTTATCCATCAGACTCCAAATGGGATCTCTAGCTTGGGAATCTAAGAGGAGGAATTTTTAATAGCCTGGTTCATCTGCTTCTTGGTCTAATAAACTGTGGTTGTTAGAAGCAGAAATTAGCTATGAATTTAAGCACTTCCTTATTCCCTTACACTGAACTTCTGAGGAGACTTCTTAGTTTACTAAGCCACAGTTTCCTGTGACGTCTCAACCAGAAAACTGTGGTTTGAGTCTCCTCTACAACCCATAATTAGGAGCTAAAATTTTGTCCTGGTTAATAGGAAGCTCTTAATCCATAGTATCCCTCTTTGGATTCCAAAGTAAACCAGTTTAACAAACTAGGTCATTTTTATACAGCTGGGCACATGAAAGAAGGAAGGAAGGGGAGGAAGGTGCACTTTAGTGTTTGCTGCAGATTTCCAGGCCAGAAGTTCATAGTTTTCTGGGTGGTGAATCACCTTTACCAGGCCAAAGAGCATTATGGCTCATGGTAGTGTAATCAGAATGTTAAGAATGGAAACATTTCTAGTTATATGTGAGTTGCAATGCACCTTGAATTCTTAATAATAATAGTAATAGCAATTGTATTTGTGGAAATAGTGGAAATAATTCCCTTTATTAAATCTCTCTGTGTGCTTGAATATGTTAAGATAAGCTGAACATAGTTTTCATGAAGAATTTATTTGAGTGCTTTATAATTCAGAAATCTTAAACTGTATTGATTATGCAGAAATCTGTTATTTTAGATTTATTTTGCTGCTATCCAGGCTTCAAGATTTTTTGTATCAAGGATTAAAGACAATGTTTTTCACATAGCCTTTCCATAATACTGTGGAAAGGCTATTTAAAGGGGGAAAGGTTCACCACATGCACAGTTTAATGCTCTATGGAAAAAGTTATATGCACTGGGCCTTTGTAAATATGCTATTAGTGCATGTATTGCTAAATTGAATTTCGGCATTCTTTCCCCTTGAAAAGCCATCTTAAAGTACTTTGGGTATTTACTTTCTGTCATATCTTGGACCACACTTAGACAATTATTTAATTATTCCATTTGTAGCTCACTTACTTTCTATGGATCTATTGTATGGTTTACAATAAGCAAAATCCAAATTCAAAGAAATACATAGACATAGATATACAATAAGCATAATTTCAGATTATTTTACACTGAGACAAATCAGGACAGGAGTCCCCTGACCAGCCCTGTCAGTGAAAACCCTGCAGAAGGATTTCTGCATGTGTGATGGGTCTTTTCTCCTCTTCTTCCATGTCTCCTGCACCCCTGGAATTGGCTCTGGCAGGCTTGGGAGAACCCCCAGAACAGCACATGGAGGGAAGAAAGGATGGAACACCTGAAAGAGTACAATGAACATTCCACCCACTATATCCATATCCATATCCATTATTCAAATTACAAAAAACCAAACATTTCAGCCTGGCATCTTCACTCAAGTTTCAAAATGCTGGGAAATTAGTTGTGAAAGGACAAAACAATTAATAGATTCATTATTTAGACCAGGGGTCAGCAAACTAAGGCCTGGGGCTGGTTGCAGCCCCCCAGGCTCTTAAATCCGGCTCACAGACCCTGCCACCTGCTTGGTCAGTCCCCGCGTGCTGCGGATGCCTTGCTGCATGGGGACTGACTTCCATGACATTGGCACGGCTTCTGGGCAGGCAGTGATGCTGGCACAGCTTCGGATCGGCTGCAGGAAGTTCCTGCAGCCAAACTGAAGCCTCGCCACCTGCGGCTGAGGTAAACCCGGTATGGCCATGGATGGAGAGGCCGGCGGGCGGTGGGTCTGGGCATCGTGATGGGCCCATCGCAGGGCTTCAGCTGGAGCTTGGCATGCCTGCTGGCCCTGCACCTGGCACCCGGCTCAGCACTGCTGCTGGTGGCATGTTTGGCGGCCGTGCTGGAGCAGCTGGAGGGCAAGCTGTGCCCCACCTGCCTGGTGCTACACGTGCACGGCCTGCCCACCAACCTGGCCTTGGACGACGGGCCACAGTGCATGGTGCATGCCACCTGGGAGCTCCGCGGGGGTGGGCCAATGGAGTGGCTGCTGCTCGTCAACAACGCCGGTGGGCAACACACGCTCCTGAGCATGTGCAGAGTACGTCCCTCCTCCAGGTCTGGAGGCAGCTGCGAAACCAGCTTGCAGGGTATTTATATTTTTCAAAATATAGTCCGCCCCCCAAAAAGGTCTGAGGGACAGTGGACCGGCCCCCTGAAGAAAAAGTTTGTTGACCCCTGATTTAGACAATATGAATGTGGTATAGAACCAGTGGCATTGAACAACCCCACACCATGACAAATAACAAACATCAACCCTAGTAAGTAATCACAGTAAATGAGCAGAGACAGATGTGGCAATAGACACAAGACAAATATTGTCACCCCAGCATGATGAACCCAAAGGTCACTGTGAGCTCAGTCCTTACAGCTGAGAGCTGCAGGTGGAGCACCCCTGTACTCCGGCTTTTCAGCATGAGGTAGTCTGAAATAAATACTGGTGTGGGAGGAAGCGGAAGGAGACAGATGCTCATGTAGCAGATCCAGCTGAACCCATTTCCTTCCCCTTCTGTCCCTCCCTGCCCTCCAGACAACATGAGGTACTTGGGGTCAGTTTAGATCTGCAAGCAACTTCATAATGTTCAGGAGCAGATTGGAGATGCTGAACCATGTTCTTTTCCCTATCTTCCCAGAAGAATCTTAAAAGATTTAATACTCTAGTCTGCCTCTCACAAGGATATAAGTCATTTTGGTCTGTAAGGATTTTGGTACATCTGTTTTCTTCTCCAGAGGTTCTTTTGCACAACTAATTTTTCAGATGGTTCCAGCTTGAGGGACACAGCTTGCTAAAGGAGTAAGTGGAAGCAAATATCCCCAAAACAGTTCAGAATTTATATATTGTTCTGCTGCTGCTGCTGCTGCTGTCTTTGTCTTTAAAATTTAGAAAGCTTGAAAAAATGGAATGTGCAATTGTATCTCCAATGTCTACTTGATATAGAAGAAGAGACTAGTGGCAGTGCTTTTGAAATGGAAATGAGAGAACTCATATACCCCAAGGAAAATGTAATGGGGAAGAATTTAAACCAGGCTTCCACATCCTGGTGCCCTTCTGATGTTTTGGACTTCAAAACATCTGGAGCTGGAAATATTGTGTGGGGCTAATGAGAGTTGTAATTCAAAAAGTCCGGAAGGCAGCAGGTAAGAAATGGTTAATATATACAAAGGAAACCATAAAGTCATAAAACAGTAATGGTGGGTGATTTTAATTAACCCATTTTGAGTGAGTTCAAATTTCCTCACATCAAGCTGTTCTCTTGCAAGGAAGCCCAAAACAAAAACATCTTGATTTTCTTTTAAGTACAGATTAAGATGTAGTTCAAGGGGTAATTGTGCAGGAACCACTTGGTAGCAGTAGCCTAGAATAATTTTAAGTAATCATGGTTACTGAAGGAATACATCTGTCATAAAGCCACTTTCAAGCAGGGAGGGAAGTCGACCACATGCCCAGTTTAAATAGTTAATGTTGAGCCATTTCTCTCTGATTTGTACTCCATCACTCACCAACACTGCATCCCAACTTTTCAATTTGCCATATGTGAGCCAAGGGAGAATAGATATTTATTCCAGTATTCTCCCCTTCTCCAGCATTTTATTTTCCCCAGCTGTGGAATAAGGCTGGCAAAGAATTAGAATGCAATAAAGGGAGCAGATTAGAGTTCACACGCTCCACTTTCTTTTGTTTTGCACTGTAGTGACAGCAGCTGGCCAAAGGTGAAGCATAAGCCATTGCTACTAGCAGGGGGAATTAAGTATTGGCAGAGTTGCATGAAGGTTAGGAAGGATTTGAGATGTAACTAACCAAAGATATGAAAACCAATTAGGATTAAAGGAAAGAATGAAGCACTTTTGAATCAGAAACTCTTCCAGAGGGTTGATTTGCTATTTATGCAACTGGGATATAAAAAGATCATTCATGAATGATGCATGTATTATAGCAGATGGTTGTTTACATGGCTGGATCATTTGGGTTGATTCCGCAGCCAAGAAGTAAAGTATTGCCCATGTGGGGCCTCTTAGATGTTGTTGGACTCCATCTCTCATCACCCCTAGCCAGCATACCCAATGATCAGGGAAGATGAGAGTTGTAGTGTCTGGAGGGCATCACCCTGACCACGCCAAAAAATGCTAAACCAAACAGCACTGAGAATATTGCTTGGACCTAGTGGTGCTTAGATCTCACATAGGGTTTCTGGTAAAGATCATGTCTGATACAATGCAGAGCCACCTCCATTCAGTGTAGAAATACTGGACTAGGTGGACCAGTGGGGAGGCTGGGGAGACAGGAAAAGCGCCAACACTGGGACAAAAAAGAAAATACCACCTAAGAGCACTGAATTAGTGCACTTACAGCCGGGGTAGGGAGTCTGTGTCCTGCTAAGTGTTGCTGGATTTGCCATCATCCCTGACCATCATTCATACTGGCTGATGGGAGTCCAACAACATCTGGAGGGACACAGATATCCTGCCCCTCACACAGAATCTTCCTTTCCTGGTTCCTAGATAGGCCAGTGATTTTGCTCCATATAAAGCAGATGCCTAGGTCCAAATGTTGCTTTTGCAACATTTTCTATAAACAATCTGCTGTCCCGCTTTGCAAATTTAGATTTTTGGGGCATACATCCATCATTAGCCTTTGTTTGACACAAGCAGGCGTAACCGTATTTGTAATACTTTTGAATATGGTACCAGGAATTGAAATAGTAGAGTTCTTTCACCATGCTGTATGGTTAGGATGACACTTTGGTCAGGTATGGACCAATCTTCCCAAAAATGTAATTATCCATATATATATATATATATATATATATATATATATATATATACTTTCGTAGATTTTCACGGGTACAGGAATGCAGGTTTTGGTGTCCTCGGGTGTCTTCCCGTGTAAAAGTTGGGGTGTCTAGGCGACGTTTCGACGAGGTCTCACTCGTCATCTTCAGGCTGGTGCTTTCGGCTTCTTGTTACTGGAACAGAGCAAGATCTCAGTGTTTGAGTTCCTATAAATACTGTTGAGGGGGTGTGGTGTATAGCCTCCAATGTTCTGGGCAGAGAGGAAGTTCCCAGGCTAGTGTGCCTTTTCTTCTTTTGTTCCTTAATTACTTGAGGGATATCTTGAGTGATTTCTTGAGTGATATCCTGAGTACCACTTAGGTGGGTCATTAGGTGTGGATTAGTTGCTAAAGTCTTTGTGTCTTTGTGTCTTTGTGTCTCTTCACAAAGTTCAAGAGGTCAAGACACAAAGACTTTAGCAACTAATCCACACCTAATGACCCACCTAAGTGGTACTCAGGATATCACTCAAGAAATCACTCAAGATATCCCTCAAGTAATTAAGGAACAAAAGAAGAAAAGGCACACTAGCCTGGGAACTTCCTCTCTGCCCAGAACATTGGAGGCTATACACCACACCCCCTCAACAGTATTTATAGGAACTCAAACACTGAGATCTTGCTCTGTTCCAGTAACAAGAAGCCGAAAGCACCAGCCTGAAGATGACGAGTGAGACCTCGTCGAAACGTCGCCTAGACACCCCAACTTTTACACGGGAAGACACCCGAGGACACCAAAACCTGCATATATATATATATATATATATATATATATATATATATGCACACTATGTCTTCTGAAATTCTCATTCTCAAACACGTTGATAGGCAGTAAAATACCTGGAAACATATTGTGGTGAAAAATGAAATACCAAAACAAAATAAAACAACTAGGAAGTTTGTGGAACTATAACACTGGTCAACAACAAATTTGTTGCCTGTGTTTTTTCAGTTGATTTAGGACGAATCTGATGTGCTGAATCCAGAAATCACATTGGTTTTGCTCAATCAGGTCAAGTTTTTGAGCTATGGCCACATGTCTTTTTTTACGTTTTTGTTCCCATGTACGCTTGTGTGGAGCATTTTAGAAGAAGCTGGTGCCATGTCTAATAATTATTTTGATTGGAAATGATTATTTTAATGACAAGAAGTATTCAGGCCCGATAGTTCTGGGTGATTATGTCGAAAAGGGATCAGTTTGAAGTCATAAAACCTCAAAATCTTCCAAAATTGGTGCGGCTGGGATCAACAGAAAGAACCAGAGCAGCCTCAAGTATCCTGATCTTCAATCAGCACGTCGTCCTGTAGCTCATTGTGATGAAATTCCAGTGCCTATCTTTGGAGAACTTCCTGACATTAGTGACGAAGATGCCTCCAGTGTTGAAGGACATGAAGAAGAAGAAGTGGTTCTTGAAGATGATGCTCCACATCCATTTTCCCAAAAGGAGTTGAATGATCTAGTTCACGACCTCAGCTTGTCAAAGGACTCTGCCAAACTGTTGGCATCCAGACTGAAGGAAAAAAACCTCCTCTCTGACAGTGCTTGCATCAGCTTCTTCCGCAACAGGCATCAAGAGTACCTCCGTTTTTTCTCGGTAGAGAAGGACTTGGTGTACTGTGCAGATATTGCGCAGCTTCTGCTCAAGCTTGGAGTGCCACAGTATGAACCCAAAGATTGGAGACTGTTCATTGACAGCAGCAAGCGATCAATGAAATGTGTTCTGCTACACAACGGCAACCAGTTTGCCTCTATACCCCTGGCTCACTCGAGTACACTGAAAGAGAACTATGAAGCGGTGAAGTATGTGCTGGAGAAAATTGGTTATGATCAGCATAAGTGATTTATTTGTGTTGACCTGAAGATGGGGAACTTTTTGTTGGGACAACAGTCTGGCTTCACCAAGTACCCATGTTTTCTGTGCATGTGGGATAGTAGGGACCGTGCTCAGCATTACACGAAGAAGGACTGGCTTGTGTGGGAGGAATTGGTGCCTTGCAAAAAAAGGAATGTCATCAACGACCCTCTGGTGGACAGAGACAGAATATTCTTCCCACTGCTGCACATCAAGCTCGGCTTAATCAAGCAGTTCACCAAGGCTCTGGACAAGGATGGTGACTGCTTCACTTACTTGTGCCAGGCTTTTCCAGGATTGAGCATTGAGAAGTTGAAAGCTGGCATCTGTGACGGACCTCAAATCTGTCAGCTCATCAGAGATCCAGAGTTCGGAAAGTCAATGAACGAAGTGGAACTGGAAGTGTGGAAGGCATTCGTTCTGGTAGTGAAGAACTTTCTTGGCAACAATAAGGCCAGAAACTACGCAGAACTTGTCAACAACATGCTGACTACTTTCAGAAACCTGGGCTGCAACATGAGCATCAAGATGCACTACCTATTTTCACATATGGACCGGTTTCCTGAGAACCTGGGTTCAATGAGTGATGAGCAGGGGGAGAGATTCCATCAGGACATGAAAGAGATGGAGACCAGGTATCGGGGTCGCTGGGATGCAGTCATGATGGCTGACTACTGTTGGACTCTGAAGAGAGACCTCCCTGCCACTGAGCATTCCAGGAGTTCCAAGAAATGGAAGTTCAAGCCCTGAAGTTTGAAAAATGCTGAAGCAACATGCAATTTATGTGTACTTACCTTTATCAATGCCCACCATTCAGTTTACATTAAACCTGACCTGATGGAGAGAAACGGATGCCATTTCCTGATTCAGCAGTGCAAAAATACCCCAAATCAGTTGTAGAAATCTAGACAACATTCAAAAAGTAAACAATTGTTGCCCAGTGTGATCTATAAATACTAGGAGAAACAAATGAATACTATATCTGATCACCTGCATTGAACACCCTTCTCAGTATTGCTTCAGAAATTTCATGTCAATTTCTGAGGTTCAGAACAGAAAAATCTAGCAGTTGCAATCTCAGTCATGCAGAATAGTCCATTATGCAACTGAAGAGCCTTAAAGGAGACATTGCGGAGTAGTTTAAAGCCAACAGAACTATAGGGAGTTGACCTACTAATGGTACTCCCTGTGCAGAGCTAGCTCTGTAAACTTGAACAGGTTGTAAATCTGCTTCCCTGGCTCACACATGGAATGTTCTAGTGAAGGGGTTGAACTCAAGGGCAAGTTTTGTATTCTTTATCAACTTGCAATGTTGTTTAGGGTAGACACTATTTCAGGCATAGGCAAACTTGGTCCTCCAGATGTTTTGGGACTACAATCCCCACCATCTCTGACCACTGGTCCTGTTAGCTAGGAATCATGGGAGTTGTAGTCCCAAAACATCTGGAGGACCGAGTTTGCTTATGTCTGCATCAATTTCATACTTGGAAAACCATATGCATTGTGATAACGATGGATGGATAATAAGTTCAACTGATGTGAATCATTCAAGACTTCCAAAACTACGCACAGAGATATTTTACTGCAGAATAGTAATGTGTGATGTGTTTTCTTAGAGTCCTTTGTTCTATAGTAGCCCATTCTCAGCGTAAGAGGATACTGATTCATTTTTAGTACACAGTAGGCATCCATACTACTGTGGTGTGATGTGAAATTTGGCAAGCACAGGCATAACAATGAGATTGTTTAGTAAGCTGGCATTATGCAAAAGCAGTGCCTGCTATGAAACTGCCTTATTTTCCATGCATAGATCATGCTTTTTAAACTTATTAGTTTAAAAAGCATGATCATTATATAAATACTGAGTAGTAGGGCTTTGGAGTTCAATTCAGATGCCACTAAAGCAAGGGTAAGGTAGCTGAACTATAATCTAGTGTCATGTCTGAATTGGCAAGCCATGGTTTGTGAAACAAAAGTACAAACTATAGTTTAAAGTGGGTTTGCTAGCCACAGTTTGAGCCAGCTGTGGTTTGGTGTGATATTTGAATCGTGAAACCATAGTTACAGCTATTGCTCAACCTCTAGGGCTTGCAGTGCTAGGCAGAAGAAAAGTAAAAGCAAACAAATAACTCTAAACCAAGGTTTGCCTGTACATCTGGAAGCTCAAACTGTGCTTTGAATTCTGGATTCTGGATGGTGCGCAAACCAATCCTGTGAGTTGTTTTCATCCATGCAGAAAAAAACAAAAGTTATCAGACTGAGTTATGGATGAGTTTACATTGGATTGTGAATATAAGATGAACTGTGTCTCACTAATAAGGATAGTATTTAAAATGTGTTGCAGTTGAGAGAAATTGGGTATGTACTGTAGCAATGTGGGAGAGGGCCTTCTTGGTATCAGGATGAGCAATGAAGCTTGTATGGAGGAGGACTACACGTGAAGTTCAGTATTTGTATAGGCCTTCTTTGCACTACTGTGGAATGTGCAGGCACAAAGGTGATACGGCCCACAAGTTTGTGTGACTAGTGAGTGTGATCCCGCTACCTTTCTGACATATTCACTGGGGTGTGTGTGTGAGTGGACAGAGCTGAAATGATATATTGATCAGGTCAAAGGTGATACCCTTAGTATCATTCATGCCTTCTGTTAATCTGCTGTTGGCAGCAAGTTGTAAGAATGCGCTTTGTTCTAGACTTATTTCTATTAGGCTGTTTTCTTCCCATTTGGCAAACTTCTGCATTCTGGCAGGAGTCAGACCCCTTCAAAAACACTATGAATTATTGTTTCTTTGCCATAATTTCACAGAAATTGTTGCCCAGACAATGGGTAAGATGTTTTTATGCATTCCACCTTTCTGGCCTCTCCTCTCTCTCTTACGAGAATCTCTCTGCTCTGCTTTGACTGTGGTTTTGTGTTACATCAGCATTAGTGGCAACCACAGTTAATGCTAATAAAGTTCCCTCTTTACTGTGGAAGAAGCATCAAATCCTGCCCCAAAATCTTGGTTGAGAAGGAATCCTGCTTAAGGGTAGCAGGGGAAATTGGAGCCCAGAGGATGGGGGAACCAAGTGCAATATTTCTGCTCCCAGTCTTCTATTGTGCAACCTGCTTTTGAAATTTTTACTTGTTTGCTTTTAACTACTGTTGGATTTGCTTATTTGCTTGTTTTGTTCTATTGTGCATTTGTCTGTTTGTTTATATGCTGTGACCAATTTTATGTAAACCCCACTGAATACTTTCAGAGAGAGGCTGGGTATAAACTCAAGATGTTGGCCAGTAGTAATATTCTTAAGTCCCATCTGCACAACACAGTTAAGGCATATTTATATTACTTTAAACAGTCATGGCTTCATGTAAAGAATCCGGGGAACTTTAATTTGCTAAGGGTGCCAAGAGTTGTCAGGGCACCCCTATTTCTGTCACAGAGCTGCAATTCCCAGAGTTCCCTGTGATGAAGGATTGACTGATAAACCACTCTAAGATTAGCTGTCTGAGGGGAATTAGGGTTTCCTAATCATTCTCAGCACCTTTAACAGTTCCTAAGATTCCTTGGATGAAACCATTACTACTTAAAATGGCATGATACTGCTTTAAATATGTAGTGCAGGTGGGGCCTTAGTTTTAGTTCTCTGGTTGTTAAAGCCGATACAGTACATATATTTTATGCAACAGATGTTGCTTGTCAGCCCTGTGCTTTGTAGGGGGATACTCTGTAACCACAGGATGAAGTTAAACCCACTGATTTGGATGGCTTTAAAGGGGGATTTGATCATTTCATGGAGCATTAGGCTATCAGTGGTTACTAGTCATGAAGATTGTATTACCTCTAGTATCAGAGGCAGTGTTCCTTTGATGGGGAACATGAGTAGGGAGAATTCTGTTGGTGGGCTTCTGCCACTCTGTAAACATGCTGCTGGGTCTTGGTCTGATGCAGCAGAACTCTGGTTTGTTTGGTTTGTTTTATTTAATTTATTTATCAAAATGGGTTTCATGCTTGATTGTAGTAAAACTTCTATGTGGTTTATATGGTACAACATTCTTAACATAGGCAGGAGAGTATGTGTCTATCTTCTGTTTCCACAATGTCCTGACATACCTGTGTTTACTGAAAGAGATCTGAAGAACAAGCAGCACACACTCATCTGACCTTAGGAAAACATCAAGCGCCAGCTATTTAAACTAACTGTTTGGAAGGGATTACACATGTGCCTAATAGCACTGCTGAACTGTTTATCAGTTTCTGAAATTCTGGTAAAAAAACACACCCAAAAACCCCACAACCCATTGCTGAATGTCTCCTGCGGGGTGTGTGTGTGTGTGTGTGTGTGTGCGCGCGTGCGCACTGTGCAATAGGTTTTTCTTACTTTGGAAAAAATAATAGAAAATAACTTTGCAACAGTCCCCAAGGGTGTACAGCAACCGGCATCTAATAAACTCCTTGTAACATTTTCTCTCCACAAAACAAAATGCTAGGAATAAAAGGTTTTGAAAATCCTTTGGTGCTTATTTTAGTGTCTTTTGCCAGTGTGTGTCAGGATTACAAACAATACAAATAAAATATGCATTTGAGGGGTAGCCAGCATGGTGCCCCCTGAATGTCTTTGGACTGCATCTCCCAACAGGCATAGCAAATGGCTGGGGATGAGAGTTGCAGTCCTGCAGTATCTGGAGGGCAGCAAGTTGGCTTTCCCTGAATGTAATCAGACTTGAATACATCACTGAAATGGTAAATACTTGCCTGGGAGTAAAGTCTATTGAACTCAGTGGGTCTTATTTCTGAATAAGCATGCTTGGGATTGCACTATAACAGTAGTAGATTGTCAGTAAGACTATACAGTATATTACAACACAGTGGACTTAGTTTTCCTCTTCCTACCAATAGTACATTGTCATCCCTCAGAACCAGTGAATTGTGCCAGAAAAACTTCTTTCCTGCGCTTTCTGTACAGTTTGTCCCTAGTCCTCACGCTATCCCTTTCTTTTCAACTGTTAGAATATTTGTGAATATTATGAGATCACAATAACTTCCACTAAGCACCTGGATGCTACTCAGTTTTTGTCTGTGATTTCCTATGAACTAAGATATTGCTGCACTAAACCTTTTCTAAGAGTAGTTTCATAAGGAGCTAAGATGATTATTGTTACAATAATAAAGAAACCTTGCCGTTCTTGGGCAGCATCTGCCCACTGAGGCTCTGGGAAAGTTAGAGTGGGGGAAACTCTCCCACATGACTAACTGACCACTTCATCAGCCTCAGCTGGTCACGGGGGATGTCAGGATGAGGCAGGAAATTTGAAATTGAATGGGCCAATTGTGGCCAACCTTAAAGGTAAAGGTGGTGATCAGACCTGGGAACACCTGGCTTCAGTCAGGTCCGTGGTCAATCCATTTAAACCAACCGTGCTTGGAAACAGCAGCTCAGTCAGTCATTGGATGTCCCACCTACCCTTGACCCTGCCTGAAAGTAAGCAGGCAGTGCATAAGCAAGACCTTGCCATGGAACTAATCTGTCACCATACTCAGGGCCAGGGAGGAATTTGCCTGCAGACTAGGGGCGCCTCACCTTTATTGCTGTTCCAGGACAGTCCACTCTGCTCTGTCAATAAATTCTTCACCTTGCCCAGTAGCTTGAAGTGTGGATAGGTGGCCCTCCAGTTGCTGTACCTTCTCTTCCAGTAAGCCAACAAACTTGCACTTGCTGTAGGTGTAGTTTTGCACATTTTCAGGCAGGAAGACAAAACATGGTACAGGTGTTGCAGCTCCCTCACCATCTCTTGGTCCTATGTACACGGTGAGACAGCACTCTGGACACCCCCCAACCCCCCCCCAACAACACGCCCTTGCAAATGCCCCTGTTTACAAGTCCTGGTCATGAGCTCCCAGAGGTTGTAATCAGCGGAGCACACCTTCACTTCTTTTAGGGCACCAGAACCACCAGTTCCTGCAGTGAGACACTTGCCACTCCCAAGCCCGCCTCACCAGTCTCCTCCAGCTAACCATAATAAGCCACGATAGGGAAGGATTGAGAGAGCAACTGATCAGTTAAACTGCTGAGTTACAGGACTTTCCTGAGGTCAAGAAAGCACTTTCACTGTTGGATTCTGGCCAAGGTATGGTAAAGCATTGTTTAACATTGTTTCAATAGTTTCCTTGGAGGTTGACCATTCAAAAGAAAAAAACACATGAAAAGACAGAGCAAGAATTTGTCTGCTGCACTCTACAAATGTCCCTGAATGGGGGGAACTGTCCACCCCACCCCCTGTTCAAATGTAATAGCCCTGCTCTTGACCACTGAAATATTTGGAACTAGTTCCTGCTTTTTTGTTTTGATCACCTTTGGTTTCCTGAAGAAATTTAGATAAGATTACTCTGATAGTAAAAACTAACTTGACCTTTGCCAATATTTCAAAGGCAGAAGAGGACATTTGGAATGTCATGCTTGTAGCCCTCTAAGACAGCAGTTCTAGGAACACTTATATAACAGAACGTCCCAGTGAAATCAGTGGGACTTTACTTTTGAGGAAACTTGCGTAGGATCCGGCTGCAAGCGATTTAACAGGAAGCAGGATTATTGTAATGTACATTTCAAGATTCACCAGCATGCATCTTTCCACACACATTTTCTTTTTGTGTAGTGGTTCTGTTTCCTTCACTAAACTTTAGGCATGGGTTATTTTTAAGTCATACCTAGGAGAAGCCATGGCAACCATGGTCAGAATAACCTGAAGTGCATTTTGATGCCACATGCCAATGCACATGTCTGCCAAGGACACATTTTATTTTGTTCATTCTATCTACCTTTTTATTTTTATGCTCATTCTTAATTTGGAAAAATAATATTTTTCTCTCCCTTTTTCTCCACATTCTTTTTCTATTATTTTATTATTATTATTAATTGGGCTGGATTCAACTATCTGGTACCAGTAGCAGAAGCCCACACAAAAGACTTCTGCTAGCTCAATGCAGCTCTCCTCATCCTCCTGCAGCCCCCCCCCCAATTTTTTGGCTGGGGTGTATATGTCAGCAGATCCCCAGAACAGCACATGGGCAAGCAGAAATGCTTGTGCTGTTTTTTTAAAAAAATATTTGATGTTTTATTATGTTTATATATATGCTGTAAGCCACCTAGAGTGGCTGGGGAAACTTAGCGAAATGGGTGGGATATAAATAATAAAATTATCAAAATTATTATTATTAGCACTGCTAGGCTGTAGTCCAAGCACAGTTATCTGGGAGTCAGCCCTATTCAATTTATTAGGATTTGCTTCTGAGTAGACTTAGTTGGGATTGAACTGTTACTTATTACTTCAAATGAAAACAGTGATGAAATGAGTTGAGAAATCTGCCTGTGTGAGCAAATTTGCAATATAGAAATGTATTTCAAATGTGTTTTATATGATGATTTTGAAACTGGCAGCTGACAAACTGGAAAGTTTTATTGGACGTATCACCTTTAGTCATAGATTTTAAATGGAGAATTCATTCTCAACACCTTTGTGAGATGTGGGTTGAAAGTGAGCTGGAAAACAGTGACTTGCCCAGTGCTACTCTTCAAGTGTGTTGCCTTCAAGCCTAGTCTTCTTTCATGTGTGCCATGCTGACACCAGCAAAGTCACCCTTGTTAGCCCATTTCTTATGCCACCATGCAGTCATGAAAAGGAGTTGGAAATATTAAACCAGGGCCACAGCTGAAATTCCCATCATTTCTCTTGGAGTCAAGCAATACTCCAAAGGCCACAGGCTCCCCATCCTCTATCAATGCATGAAGGTGCTGGATGCCTCAGAATTGCTGCTTTGCAAATAGAGTGGAACCTTGAGTTGTGGACGTAAACCGTGATGGAGGCACGTCCGCAACTTGCAGCATTCGTAACCTGCAGCGCCACGCCTGCCCACACTTGTGACTCGATTTGGTCTTCTGCGCATGTGCGAGCAGCAAAACCTGGAAGTAACCATTTCCGGTACTTCCGGGTTTCCTGCAGTCTGCAACCTGAAAATACGTAACCCGAAGCCTTTGTAACCTGAGGTACCACTGTAGCTTGAGCTCCAAAACAAGAGGAAACCCACGGCAAATGGTAATCTTACAATTTGCAGTGAAGGACGTAGGCTTTATACAAGGTGACAGGAGCTCAACATTAGCTCCTCAGCAGAACAAGATTCAGCTCCCTCCTTGCTCTCCTCTGGATGATTCCACCGTATTGGATTAAACCAACCCATTCATAGGGGTTACATATATGTACTCAGCAGGCCATGCTCTTAACTTAGATTGCAAAGACTGACCTGGGGCTGAGGCATATTGAACTCTGTGGAACTTAACTCAGTCAAAACTCATAGGTTTGAACTGTTAGCTATTACTTCTCAGGGCTGCTTTTTGCAGTTATCATATTTTCACTTTCTTCTTTCTGATCAGCATTTCACAAGTTTTGTGAAATCTGCTTCTTTTAAGTCTATTTTCCCCATCTCATTCTTGTTGTGGTTATTGATCTATTCAGACTTCCTTATCACTCCTTGTGTGTCCTTGGGTTTTGATTCTCTGCTCTTGCTTCTTTCACAGCAGCTCTTTCCTCTCCTCCTTCTGATGATTTTGCCCCTCCTCCACAGCCTGTTCATCCCTCACTTTCCCACCTTCATACTCTCCAACAGTTTATGTTAGAGAAACAGAGCAACCTTCACAAAAAACTTGCTGCTGGCATGACTTTATGCACTGTAAATTCACGCTTGTTTCATTTCTGGGCTCTTTCATATGCAAAACAGGCTTATCTTTCATGGGTTTTTCTTCATCTAATCCTTGGGGTATTTTTTTTTCTAATTCCCATTCCCATTTTTTTCCAATTTCTGCTACTCCTTTTCAGTCTTCCTTTCTCCTCATGAATTTGCCTTCTTGGTAAGATAGAATCTATCAGTAATACAATTATGACTCCCTTATCACCTTCTGTTCCTTTATTTTGTCTCTTATGCTCCCTCTGGCTTAATTTCCTTCATTTTACTATATTATCTTTGGAGATTTAATATCTCCTCCACCATTTAAACCTATTTGCTTCCCCCACTTACCTCCTACCTTTCTTCCTCTTCCTCTGCTCTTTATTTTTTCCTCATTTACTTTATAGATTCCTTTTTCTTCCAGTCTTGCTATATTCCTCCCATATTTTTTGCAAACATTACGCTACCACCGTTGTTGACCTTGTTGATCAATATGGGTGATACGGGCCTCTGAAGGGTTCCCCAACTGCATTCCCTGACAAAGGAACAGCAGGCCTCTAGTTGTCTGGAACTGCTACAGCATCATGCCCCAAGCCCTGTCACTTGTCCAGAAGGTTGGTTAATGATATCAAAAGCTGCTGACAGGTCCAGGAGAATAAATAGTGTCACCCATCCCCCCCCCCTGCAGCCAGGATGGATGCAAACAATTTTATCCTCAAGGAACCTAGCAATATATCACAGCAGGCTACGGAGTGCGCAAAACTTACACTCAGCTTAGTACTAGAATGCAGCAGCAGCAACAACAACAACGACAACAACAAACACAACCACCACTACCACCCAGCTGGAAAACTGAGGATGAAAGAGAAATAAACAGTTTTAATTTCTTTAACCACCATGCAATAGGTCTTCAAAGAGAGTCTAAAGAGTCAGATTTGTCAGATTTCTTGAGAATTCTTCTGCTTGTGCTAAATCGTCATCCATTCAGACTCAGGTCACCACTGAGCCATCGTGACACCTGAGTGTTAGAAATGTGACATCATCTAGAAGTTATGGTTGTGAGTCGAGGACCCACCACCCTCATAGGATTATAATAAGACACAAAGACACATTATTTTAGGTTAATGGGCAAAATTAGGCCACAACTTTTATTGGTTACAGCACGTGAGTAGTATTGGCTTAGGCACTGGATGAAACAGCAATACATGACTCCACCCTGCTCAGCAGGGAGTCATATCAGGGTTAGCAGGAACCTGACTGGGAACTGAGTGCTGTTTAAATGTGGCTAGCCCTGCCCACCAGCCAGCCCTATTGGTCAGCTGGAAGGCTTGGCCATGGCAGCAGAGGCAATCAGGAGCAGGGAGCTGAGTACGCCTCCCTGCCACTGCGGGAAGCTGCTCCCGCTCAGAACCCCTCCCCTCTGGGAGGAGGAGAGGCCCTCCCAACTCCCTGTTATAGGAATAGATCAAGTCTTCACTAGGATGGTCAGACCAATTTTGTGTGGGGGGGGGCACAATCAATAAATGAATACAGTTTGGCAAAAAAAGAAGTTATTTTCATCATTCCTTCTTAATTGCTCACAATTGCCAATAACCATAGTTGGTGGTGCAATTCTTGCTTACTGGTTTCTTTTGCTGTTGTGGGATTCTTCTTTTGGTTTCTTTAATTTTTCCTCATGTTTCATATTATTAACAACAAACAAACAAAGATTAAAAAGAGAAAAGGCTAGCCAGACCAACTGAATTCATAAACCCATGGGAACCACTGCTTTTGTTGATCAGCAGCAACTCAGTTTCAGGTACCCAAGCTATAAATGTGCCTTACTTCATCTTCCTAGTTTGTTTGGAAACTTGTTACAATTTGCTTAGACTATTATATACTGTAAAAGGGGAGTAGCTATAATGCACAGTAGCTCTTGCGTGAATGCAAAGTTAAAATTGTCTGTAGCTGTTTTTAAGAAGGAAGAAACCTTTTGGCAAGAGCAGTTACTTTGAATACACTGTTAAACAGTACCGCCACCCCAGTTCAACCAGAAGTAAATCCCACTATGCTCAATAGGACTTAATCCCAAGTAATTATGCAAAGGGTTGCAGCCTAAGGGTTTGTTTTTTAAATGATTTTTTTTTTAGTTCAATGGAGTTGCTTTTTCAGGAGTATGGTGAAATCTTTAAAACACACAGACCATTATTTAGAAAGATAGAGAGACCTTTGTCATCAGCTGAAACCAAATATTTGTGGACTTGTAATGAAAATAATGAAATATGATATTTAAAATCTGTTTATTTGAAGACTGAAACATAGCCTTATATATTATTCATTTTACAAAAATCTCTTCCAGCAGTCAAGCGGCTTAGCATTATATAGATTGCTTGAGCTTGACTTTTCCAATAACCTAGAAGTGAGGATGGAGGAAAAACCTGACTGATTTCTCATTTGAAGGAGAACCTACTTAATCCACTCTTTGCATTATGCAAATCAAAACACAAACACACCTTCAAAATTAGCATTTCTCTGAATTTTGCAGTGCAATTCTCCAATCAAGTATTGTGTACAATAGTGCATATACTAGAGTGATGTCAACATAATGAATATATTAGTGAAAAGGACAAAAAAAATATTATATTAGGAGAAACTGCTGTATTTCTGCAGGGTATTTCTGCAGGGTAGAAATATTATGAAACTCACAGTTGCCAAGGTAATAAGGGAGGAGAGAAATTTGTAGCAGAGACTCAGTAGTTCAATTCCTGCAACCACTGGTTCTCCTGTGTGTATGGGTTAAGAATGTCCAAGGTTTGCAAGAAATATTTGCAAGAAACAATACATTTCCATTGTTAGTTGTAACGTATAGTTCTATTGTTAGTGGTGTTTTTGGAGACTTGCAAGCCTTAGTATTAGGCTCCCTGTGGAATTTGACATAATAGGAGAATGTTTTGAGTGTATAAACCTATTAATCTAGCACATTTTTACTGCTGTTAGTATTATAGCAGATCTGGTTGATGGTCTTTTAAAACGTTGAATAATTTTAAATCGGTATTACTCCAGCCTTACACTCAGCACTCATCCTGCCTGACTGGTCCTTGATTATCTCCAGTGCAATGAGGTTTGAAAAACCTTCTTAGCTAAGTCCTACATCCATTTTAAAAACCAATGTCAAATTGTATTATAATGCTTCTGCTCACTCATTTATTCACCAGGTTCCACTATTGTTCCTACTACTGAGATAGATCACTTGTTGTCATCTAGTCCTTTGTATGCTTTACACCCAAAACATTCACTACCTCATATATGGATTTTTACCCCCCCCCCTTTGGGATGGTCATGGCAGTGGTTGCTTGGACTAGTAAGGATTGAAGATGGATTTGTTATTAAACCAAGCTTGAATGTGCCACGAGACCCAGTGTAGAGGAATGGTGTTCTGGACTTTTCTAGGTTCTTTAAAGAATCTGGATAAGCCTACTGCCCCTCCAACAATTTCTCCAAGACACTTCTGCCCCCCAATTGGATTCACCTCAAGATACAGAGCTACCTTGGGTTACAGATGCTTCAGGTTATAGACTCTGCTGACCCAGAAATATTACCTTGGGTTAAGAACTTTGCTTCAGGATGAGAACAGAAATCGTGCGCTGGTGGCATGGCGGCAGTGGGAGGCCCTATTAGCTAAAGTGGTACCTCAGTTTAAGAACAGTTTCAGGTTAAGAACGGACCTCTGGAACGAATTAAGTTCTTAACCTGAGGTACCACTATATTAGGGACGCGGGTGGTGCTGTGGGTTAAACCACAGAGCCTAGGACTTACTGATCAGAAGGTCGGTGGTTCGAATCCCCGTGATGGAGTGAGCTCCCATTGCTCGGTCCCTGCTCCTGCCAACCTAGGAGTTTGAAAGCACGTCAAAGTGCAAGTAGATAAATAGGTACCACTTTGGCAGGAAGGTAAACGGCGTTTCTGTGCGCTGCTCCAGTTCGCCAGAAGCGGCTTAGTCATGCTGGCCACATGACCAGGAAGCTGTACGCCAGCTCCCTCGGCCAATAAAGCGAGATGAGCGCCGCAACCCTAGAGTTGGTCACGACTGGACCTAATGGTCAGGGGTCCCTTTACCTTTTTACCACTGTACTATTATCAAAGCAATTCATGCCCTTGATGGATAACACGATAAACATTTGTTGTATCAAGTAGTAAAAGGGATTTAAGGTGCCTACAGAGTTGGCAAGGCATGTGCATGAAAATCATAAGAAAGTACACACAGTGAAAATGACGCGTGCGTCTTTAACAACATCCAAGCAAAAGATAATTTGTGTAAAAAGTGATTGTGTCCTTGAATGTCATGATTTTATTTTAATCATGTCTGAACTTGGAACGTGGATTAAATAATGAGATTGGGTTTAGAGATCTGTGAGCCTTTTTGCTAGACTTGACATCTTTTTTTTTAACTTGATCATACTGTAGTACACATTGGCAAGGTTTCTGAGTTTTGCATTGTTATTTTTGGTTTCCTATTAATTCTGTGTTTGGCAGATTGTTTTGCCACTAAAATAGTTTCTAAAGGCAAAAATCACACTGGATTTAATTGTGATTGTCTACATTAAAAATGCAATGAAACAGTATACCCATTTTAACATTAGGTAGTCAGTCTGGGTTTCTGCTGCAGAAAATGACAAGTCTTTGCCTGAAGGCTTGCAGTTTTTAATAGATAATATATATGGAGGAATGATGGAAAGACTATGCAGTTTCATAAGAATGGACTCTCAAAATAACAAAGAAATGGAAATGCTTATTGGCATTTTAAAAATAAATCAGATAAATACTTGTTGAGTAGAAAAGGAAGCAAATAAAAGTCTTAAGGGAAGGAACAGAAGTGTGATGGATAGCAGGGGATAGATAATTCAAGGCATGAGGAGAAGCAAGTGAGAATGGACAAAAATAAGTATTGGGAAGGGAAATTCAGCTGTCTGTACATGCCTGCTTGAGTTAGTCCCACTGAACTCAGTGGGGCTTTCTTTTGAGTAGAAATGCATAGGACTGTGCTGTGAATTTGTGATTTGATTTAGAACATCCATTGGGGCTAGGGATACTACCTTTGGCCAGGCCACTCCATATTTGCATCACCTATACAATCTCCACCAACGTAGAGCTTTCTCCTTTGCAAGATTTAATGTAATGCCATCTGCAATCCTGCAAAGGTATTGTCCTTGTGGTATAAAAGAGGTCAAAATCATTGTACATGTTTTATTCTACTGCCCCTTTTATGCAAAAATCTGTGATGAATATCTGAACACCATGCTGAAAGAAAGCTTAAATTGCTCAGACTTCTCTGGGGTTGACTCTCTACTGCAGGCATGACTTCACAGAGAATGTAGCAAATTTATGAGAGATACCATGAAGCTATGTCGCTAGAAGTTGCTGACATTGTAGATTTGCCTTGTTCTGGTGTATGCAATGTTCTTTCTCTGTTTTTCAGCTGTGCAGTTTGTGTTCATATTATACAGTGGTACATTGGTTCTCTAATGGTTTGGCTCCCAAACAAATCAGCTCCCGAATGCTGCATACCCAGAAATAAGTGTCCCAGATTGTGAACATTTTTTGGAAGCCCAATGTCTGACCCAGCTTCTTTGGCTTTCGATTGAGTACAGGAAGCTCCTGCAGCCAATCAGAAGCCACGCCTTGTTTTTCGAATGCTTTTGGGAGTCAAACAGACACTCAGAATGGATTAAGTTTGAGAACCAAGGTACCACTGTATTGTCTACAAACAATAAAATTGATTGATTGATTGATTGATTGATGTTGCTACAAGACTCAAGAGGCACTTTTTAACATTATGCCTTTATTAGTTTTATCTTAAAGATTGTTCTTTTATTAACAGACTCCAGTTTTATGCTTTAACTTATACACTCTTTTATTCTCTGTATGCCAATGAAGACTGATTATACAGTACTTGTAGTAAATAGTAAAACATTTCATTTGGGTGTAGTATTGCAGTCTCAAACCTGCCCATGACCTTTGGCAGTTACAACTGACCAGGACTCCAATGGGAATGCAATGCTTTGTGCACACTGTGACCTCATATGCCCTGCTTCCACATGCAGACTGAACAATGTGATAATGTAATCTCTTCTGATGATCAACACAAAGTATTGAAACAAATGGTCTAATAATTGCACTGGAAGCAGACAGGAGACCCAGCCCTGATTGGTTTCTTATATCTACAATTTCTCTTCTGGACTCCAGTTCCTCCTGTTGTCATGTCTCCCTGTGATTATGACCTAGCACATTGCTTGATCATGTCCTCATCCTTTATCACTATGTCAAAGCTGCATTTTGAATAAGTTGATTTCTACATGGTTGAGGTAAAAAAAATTTATCCAATCACATGGCTGGGAATGATTAAATGGGACCCAACTGTGGAACTGGTCCCTGCTAGGATGGGAAATGCCCATTCAGTGGGAAAGACCCACACAATTGAGTCACTTAAGTGTTATCTCCCATTAGTGCTGGAGCTGTGTATTGGAAAGGAGTTCTGCTATGGTTAAGCTAACATTTAAGAAGCCTCTAAATGAAGAGTACTTAGATTCTTGTATTCAATAATAAGAATGAATGTATAAGGAAGAAAAAAGGTTGATCTGAATTTTCAGGGTTTTTTTAAAAATTTTAAACAACCTCTTTTAACTGGTACAGGGAGAGGAAGAAGGGGATTTCAATAAGTGATGTAAAGGCGGGGAGAGGAGGGAAGGTTTCCTCTTGCCATGAAAAAGGGAAAGCAGAAACCAAAAGCAACAAAGAACAATATCTGGGTAAAAGTCAAAGCATAAAAACTACAAAGCATACAGCAAATGAGAGGATTGATGGGATTATTGAAAGAAGCTCAAGGCACTCCAGAAATGTGGTGTAAATGGAGCAAAAGGAGATAATGAACATCAAATAGCTAAGCACAGAACATCTTTCTTAAAGGCTTTTGGGGGCCAGTTGGTGTTAGAGGAATGATAGGCCCTTTTGGAGCTACATATGGGAAATCGCCAAGGATTGAAGCTGCTATATTATACTATAAAGTAAGGAATGCAAGTTCTTCTTCTTCTTTTGGTGAGGGAAAGTAAATAAAGGCTGAATTTTAATGAAATATTATTTTAACTTTTTGGATTGGTTTTGTTCATTTGCAAATTTCCTCAGGCCAAGCAACAAAATATGGATAATATATTGGCATGTATACAAAGGCGACACAGGATTGCTGGAAAACACTACAAAGCAGTGCAGAAATAGTAAAATTGTGCTTATCTAAACCAGTGCATAAATGATACATGAAGCCATGATGCACAATATAGACAGATTGCAATATGTGGTCCGTCTTTAAATTTTCCAACATTGTGTTACACAAGCAGAAATAAGTACTGAATAAACCACGCTGGCATTTCGTCATTTATCCCTAGCATTCCAAAAACATCCCAGTTGTTCTGAAATAAATTACTAGAACTTCACACCAAATTGTCCAATAGGAATTTTAGTTACTGCAAAGTTGTCCTACTACAAATGATGCTAGAATGAAGGATAGCTGGAGATGGTACAAGGCCAAAGTGAAAACAAGTCATGTTTGCCTGTCATTATGAGAGGCTTTATTTTGCTACCCTTAGGGCCAATTCACACATGGATATGCTTCCCTTTATTACTCAGGGTTGCAATTCAGAGACTACAGTGTGCTCTTTACAAGGAAGCATTCTAGCTTCCCCCTTCAAGAGGTAGGCTTCACACACTCCAAAATTACCCCTGGAGGCAAGCCTGAAGGTGCAAATGGCTGTTGTCTTAAGGAATTGCTGCCCATTTCTTGATGCATAAGTGGAGTCGGTTTCTATTACCACACAGCAGTGGGGTTAGATCTCACCCACAGTACACAGTGGCATGCTGTTGAAAACATAACTTTTCACCATTGAAAAGTGTTGTGCTTGAGGTGATTCCTAGTGATAATGAAATCTCAGTTTGTAGCTTCAAGGAGGTTTCCTCTTCCATATTTTAATTATGAAACGTATCAAGAATGCCTTAACGGCTGCTGAAGTCTAGGCGGCGATGTTACATGTTCATACAAAGGGAAACGAATTCAGTAAAATCAGTGCAGTAGAAACTGGATTCTAAAAGAACTATTTAAAACCAGAGAAATGAACTTCATGTGCTAATAGCTGTCTTGGCCTTCAGTGCCAGATGATGAACTTCAACTCTGTTTTTGCCAAAGCCTTTAATGTGTAAATCAGATCAGTACATAGGGAAGGCCCAGGTGAAAAGGTGCAGGAGGTACAGAGGTATAATAGACACCTGACTAAGCACAAGCTAAGACATTGATCCAACAATCAATGCACTCCCTGCACATTTTCTTTTTGAAGAGTGGAGCGGTCATAGCACCTCCCATTCCTCCTCAGGCTCTCACCATCCTCTCCATGGCATCTCTATGGGACTCGTGACACTAGCAGTTTTATGATTATTTTCGAGGCACTTTAGAACCATTTCTTGGAAGAATTTTTTAAAAGCTCCTTTCTGCTTGTTGATGCATGCTTCTTATAATGGCAATTCAGATGCACTGGAAAATTTCTAGTATTGAAAGAGAATACCATATTTTTTGCTTTATAAGACTCACTTTTCCCCTAATAAAAAGTAAGGGGAAATGTGTGTGCGTATTATGGAATGAATGCAGGCTGCGCAGCTATCACAGAAGCCAGAACAGCAAGAGGGATTGCTGCTTTTGCTGCGCAGCGGTCCCTCTTGTTGTTCTGGCTTCTGAGATTCAGAATATTTTTTTTCTTGTTTTCCTCCTCCAAAAACTAGGTGCGCCTTATGGTCTGGTGCGTCTTATAGAGCAAAAAATACGGTATGTGATGGAAAAAATATGTGTGGCCATTATTTAGTTGCAAAGCAAAATACTATATTTGTCCCATATACTGTCTGTCAATTCCCTTGGTTTTCCTGCAGTCTTTGTTCTAGGATGCATGCCTCTGATTAAGCACACTAGAACTCTTTCAGGCTCTGACTTTACTGTCTTCCTTCTGTTCACAGTGGCAATTAAAGTCGGCCGTGACATTTTGGGTATCGGCAAGGGGAGCCTTGGTTTCTGGGACTGGAAGTAGAGTCTTGTCAATGTCACTACTCGCCCTTGGAACTCTCTTCTCTTCGTCCAAGGAAGTGTTTAGTGAGTTATATTGATTTTTCTCCTAATGTCAACTGAATTAATTGATATTTATCCTGCCTCATTTTCATGTTGTTATTTTTTGAAAAATGCATCTTATCGCTGTTTTATTGTTTTCTACATTTTTTTACTTGTGCATTGAGCATTATTTGGTCAAAAGACAAGGTTGATATTTAACCAATAAATTGTAACAAAATGCTCAGTCACAATTTGGAATAGGCATTCATTTGTCACTAGAGATGTGAAAGAAGCAGTGTTGGGGTTTTAGTGAACTTGTACAAATTCAGAGGGAGATCAACCCCTTGTGGATTTTTAGCTGGCATATTTTGGGGATTTGCCTGGTATCTTCCATCACCATGTAGCTCTTTAGACCAAACTGCAACTACAACAATTTTTAAAAAAGAAAATCAATACTTACTTGCTTGAATTCTTCTTTGCTGTATTTATGCCTTTTCTTTTATGGATGCCAGTTGGATTCTTGGAAATATCACTGGCCTCAAGCTGCTGCAGGCTTGAGTCATCGATAGAACTGTGGAGAGTCTTGGGAGAATGTGTATATGTGTGTGGCTCTGTGTGCATGAGCACTGCAACAACAATGCGAAGCTTATGGTGTGGCCTTTGGAATTCATTTAATTTTAAGAAGCCTTAGGGAGATAACCGCTTCCTGAATAAGCTCCAGCAGGTACCATTAAGTTCTGAGCAACTGTGCTAACCAGCCAGTCAAGATTCACAGTTTATTCCCACTCCCACACAATTAATCCTGAAATAAAGACTTGCACTGAAAGAAAGAGCAGGAAATCTAAAATAAAATCTAAATTAAACACTGATAAAGATGAATGAGTGGTATGTGTAATCCCTAGCTGATAACAACCCAGAAGCAGTATTCCATGGAAATTGTCCAAGTGATACAATGCTGTACAGAAATAAAATAAAGAATAGGAATAGTTATTCTACTCCTTCTCCATTCACAATTTTTTTTACACAAATAACAGGATCACAGAATTTTTGAATTGCAAGAGATCCCAAAGGTCATCTAGTCCAACCCCTGCAATGCAGGAATCTCAGCTAAAGTATCCATGACAGATGGCCATCCAACCTCTGCTTGAAAACCTCTGGTGAAAGAAGGCCCTCCACCTTCTGAAGTAGTCCATTCTATAGTCAAACAGCTCTTGCCACCATAAAGTTCTTCCTAATATTTACTTGTAATCTCCTTTCTTGTAATGTTGGTTCAGGTCTTACCCTGTGGAGCAGCAAAAAACAAGCTTGTTCCATCTTCCGTGTGACAACCCTTCAGATATTTGAAGATGACACTTTTATTTCCAGTCATTAGCATGTGGTAGTTACTTATGATAGTTACTATGGTAGTTACTATGATAATTGTACTTGGTGCAAACGAAATGCACAAATACAACACATTTACTTAAATAAGGTGTGCTTATTTAAGTAAATGCTTTCATTTGCTCATACCTAATCTCCTGAGTACCAAATGCCAGTAGATAACAGCATGCTGATTAAACACAAAAGGTCTGATTTAGGGGCAAATTTGTATAATAGACCTGAGATGTGTTCGAGATTACTATTTTATCAGCAACTTCCCCCAGCACATTCTCCAACTGCTGCTAAGCAAACTTGCATACTTAGGCAGTTCTCTTGCATAAATGATGCTATAGTTTTATATAAATCCCATAGATTTATGACTAATGTTTCAAACAAAACATACAGATTTCCAATGTTTAGAGGTCAGATTTTTTCTTTAAAATGAACAAACATATACTTTATTAAATTAATCTCCCCCAAGTTCTTAAATAAAAGCAGTGGTTGAAAACATGTCTGTTGGTAGCTAACTATAGTCACATCTTTTCACAGCACACATGCAAAGAAAAACGGAAGTTTTCAAACAAATATTATTGTTTCTCTGGAGAGGTTAGAGAGGATTCAAGAAGGCTAATCAACACACAACTCCCTCCTCCCCCAAAAAGTTGCTTTCATATTTCTAGTGGAGAATCAGTATGAATTCATAGAGAGGGTGTTAACTCTCATCTGATGCTTAACTGACATTTTAACTTAGCACACAAACCCTTCAAAGAAATAAAAATATCTTACATACTTTTAATAGCTTTGTAAACTTCAGAGTCTCAAAAGGCAGTGGCAGAGGAAGGTGGGTGAGGTCCGTCCCGGGTGCCATCCCTGAGGGGGGTGACATTGCCGTGCCGCCGCCCCCATGCCTCTGTTCGCCGTTTGCGGCACCCCCTGAGATGCTGCTCGTGGCACCCCCCGGGGGGCACTTGCCCCACCCCTGTGGGCCGCTCGCCCTGCCCCCCAGGTGTATGCTGCTCCGGCTGCCGGAGCACCTAGCTCTGCCTCTGTCGGAAGGAAGGGAATGCCACAGACTCCTGTAGTTATCCAATTTACACTCTCATATTTTGCTAACTTTGAAATATATTAGGTAAATATATGCTGTTGGCATCCATCTGTCTTATGCATCTTTGGGGGTAAAGTCAAACCATTGGAGAGTTACAGCACCAGCTGTGGCTGTATGGGAGAGACATATGGAGACATATGGGAGAGACATGTTTTATTGAAGGTGGGGCAGATGAAGGTTTTGCTGCTAAAGGTGCACCATGGCATTCTTTCTCTCTGCACTTCTCCCAGCAGCCCTTCATCCTCTGGTCACTGCTATGGATCCATGACCTGTCTCTCTGTCACTAGACACTGATAATCTCCAAGGGATTTCTATGCAATGAGGTTAATGTTGCCAGCCTTCATGTCATGTTTGCTGACAGCTTTGTAACACACAGGTGGTCTTCTCAACAGGCCTAGTGCCTGAAGCCAGCTCCATGTAGAGCACATCCTTGAGGATCCTGCCATCTTGCATTCTATGTACAGACCAAAACAATGTAGATGATACTGAGACAGAAGTGTGAACATGCTGGGGATGTGGGCTTAGGGAGAGCACATATTTGTTTGGTCAAATCTCTGTCCTACCATGTGGTGCCCAAAATCTTCCTGACACAGCACATATGTAAAGCATTAAGGCATTGCTCCTGGCAGATGTAAGTTGCCCATGACTCATTTCCATAAAACAGAGTGCTCAACGCGCAGACCTTCATCTTGGTATTGGTCATTTGCATCACATTCTGCCATACTCTTTTGGAGAGGCAAGCCATATAACATAGGAAAAAGACTGCCTTTGTGAACCCCTGGAAAGCTGCTGTCAATCAGTCAGCAGAGTGTTGGCACTTACCTGACCTCATAGGCAATGCTGTGACTTCCCAGGAAGGAGAGGTAGCAGCAAGGTCAGCAGGGCACAAATCCACCGGCAGAGCCAAACTGGTGTTCTCACACCAGCACACTGACCTTTCTACTGCCTCCCTCTCCCCCCCCCCAGGAATCCACAGTGATGGCGATGGGAAGTCAGGTAAGTGCTGATGACTCACAGACCACTATTGCAGTCTGTGGAGAAAGTACAGTGGTACCTTGGGTTACAGATGCTTTGGGTTACAGACTCTTCAGATTACAGACTCCGCTAACCCAGAAATAGTACCTCGGGTTAAGAACTTTGCTTCAGCATGAGAACACAAATCACATGGCAGCAGCACGGTGGCAGTGGGAGGCCCCATTAGGTAAAGTGGTACCTCAGGTTAAGAACAGTTTCAGCTTAAGAGCAGACCTCCAGAACGAATTAAGTTCTTAAACCCAAGGTACCACTGTACTGTGGTAGATGGACCAATGTTCTGACTCAGTATAAGGCAGGTTCCTTGTGTTCCTCAAACCCACCTGTGTGAAGTGCTTGTTGTCACAACAGCCTGCCAGTCGTGAAGCCAAAGCTGCATTCTATCCAAACCAACGTCTTGTCTGTACAGAGTGCTGATTGGCTGGCCTTCATGGTAGTCACAAAGCTACTACTTTACTTGCTCAGGCTTCATGCAGGCATAGTTTCTGATTGCTTGTGGAAAGCCCTTGGGAGAAGGTGACTTAAACAGCTGTAAGGAGGTGGGGACTTTCAGTCTCGCAACTGATCCATGGGGCAAGACCTACTGGGGATACGCTGCTGTGCTCATTAGGGCTGGCACTCATACAGATCTGTGAAGATTGTGTTTTTGCTAACTCTGAACAGTGTGATTTACAGCCGGCTCACTCGCTGACACCTGTTCCTGCTCTTTGAAGGCTATATTTTGTCTCAGCTCTTTGCCTCAGCTAGCTTTTCTCCTTTCTTCATAGAACCTTTCCACTTTTTAAATTCAATTTTTATATTTATTCACTTTGTAAGTTTCCCTTCCTCCCAGTGAAGCTCAGGGTGGCATGAAGGTTCAGCTTCCAGTGTAATGCATTCTCAAACCACCCACCACTCTTGCCTTTCTGCATTGTCAGTGCATGAGAAAGTTTTGTTTTCTGTGTCATCCCTGGAGGATTCCCATGGCTTCACAAGATGCTCACAAAGGAGAGAAATATGCTGAGCAAAATCTGCATTTCACCCATATGAATTCTCTTAAATGACACAGGAAATGATTTCATTCTGTTTTCAGATTTCATTCTGTTTTCAGATGATCCAGTAACTCACAAACATAATAGCACCACAAATTACTTCTCTGCAGTTGGCACCTAGCTTACATTCTCCTTACACATCTTTGCTGCCTATTTCATTTCTATATTTCATTAGGGAAAGAACTGTAGCCGTGCAGCAAACATCAGCAGGGTGGATGAATTGTGATTCCTTCTGAGTTATTTAGCAGAAAACGTCTGTTCTAGTATCTCATACCTGGCTACCTTCATCATAGTCTTTTGAGTCCTTTTGTCTTATCCCCTTTAATGCCTCCTTTGTCAGTTCTGCCAAATGACTGGATCTTTCAGCCTGGTCATTAGAGTCAAGCCCAGATTCTACTTAATGGAGCCAGCTTCATCCCTCTGATCTTTCTCTCAAGCCTCAGTTCTTTCATGTGTTAAAGGAGGCTTGTGAAGTGAGCAGGCTAAGAAGCAGGAAATCCTGTTGAGGCTAGGATCAAGCCAGCAGAGTGTCAAGGCCACTGGAAACAAATGACCACATTTAAAAGATTAAACATGGTTCAGATTTCTCTCAGGGTTTTGTAAAAGATGGTGCAGGGCCAGTTCAAGCAAAACAGGAAGTAAGTAAGTAAGCAAGCAAGCCTGTGGCAATGATATTGCAGGTGGACATTTGCTCGGAAGAGAGACTTCTCAGCAGTGAAGCAATATGGGAAAGATGTGGGATGATTTCTAGATGTTATAGACTCCGGGCCAAACTACATCTTGCCCTTGCTTGTGTGTGTGGACTGTTACTGCACATAGGGAGAGGAGAGTTACCCCATTCATCCCAAGCTGTGACCCCCAAAAAGAATCTTCCCCCACTCTTCAGTATGGCTATGAGAGCTTTTTTAAAACAACAACAGCAGTTTTTCTAAACCTTGTAGTTCTGGGCAGATTTTTTATCACAATTGCAGTTAGGGAGGAAAGGGAGTAAACCTCCAGTCCCCACTGTGATCTCTAAAACAATCACCACCATCCATTTACCTTTCCTAACTATCATTATCATTATGCATTGAGCATAGCATGGTTTGGCCCTTATCAGTGAATTTTATGTTATGGGTGATAGTCAACCAAGTTTTGAAACTGATGAATATGTTTAAGTCAGGTCCATTAATTTCAATAAGTTTACTAGATGGCTAAAACTTAGATGACTACCACTCTAAGTTAATCATACTTGGTCCCATTTGAAATCAGTGTTGCGAGTCGACCATGACTATTTTAAGTGATTTCAATAGGAACTAAGTGTACCTATGTGACATACACTATTTAATGGCCTAGTTCAGTTGTCACACTAAACCAGCCTCTTTGCTCCTCCCTGATCCTTCTGCTGCTATGCTGCACTGATGATCTGAGCCATGGTTGGCCAGAAAAATCACAAACCATAAACCACAGGAGAAACCTTTGTTAAAGCTTCTGGTTCATGTACAGATAGATAAGCCACCAGCCTGGATGTGGACAATGCTTTAGCACAATTCAGCACCACAGCAGAATGACAGAGGATGTACCGTAATCTCCTCCCTGGAGCCTGCACACTGACATCGTCATACTAAGCCATAGATCGGTATAGCAGGACATATGAACCAAGCCAACATCTAGCACATAGCTACTTTGCTTGTTTTACTTCTATTAATTATAGGCATGCAGGAGGCGTGGCAATCCTTTTTGGAAGTGCAGTGTACTAGAAAGGACAAATGAAAATCTCCTTTATTGCTAGAGTTCTTGGGAAAAGCTTCCTGCTGGTGTCAATTGAAAGCTTTCCCCCTAAGCGTTCTAGCCGTGTCAGAATGGGCAGCCAGCCAGTTTCAATTCTGATCACAGTTTGTAGAGAAGAGATAAGTCTCCCCTCCCTATGTACTGCATTCCTTGTAAGGTATGCCCCCTACTTCATGACTGTAGTTCATTAAAAAAATGAAGAAGTGGTGGCAAAGAACTACTCATTAAGCATAGCATGTAGTTTGGTCCTCAGTCTTGATCCAACCCTGTGGTTTTGAATCTATAATTCAGATTTCTTGCCACATGAGAGTAAATTCAGCAGGACTAATTGGTAATCTGCTCCCCCTTCTTCACACACAAGTGCTAAAGAGTCATCCAAGCACTGCTATCATTTATCATGCAAAGCTTTTAATATCTCAGCCACATAAACAGAGAGGTAAACAACAAGGCATGGGGCACTTCCGAGGGTTGATATTTGAAGTTAATAATTAACTTGCAACTTGTAAGGAAGACAAAATGAACAGAAAGAGCCTTTTGCCACTTGGCATATATGCACTTCCTCACTTGACTGATGCTAGAATAATTACAAGGAATGCATTGCTTTTTCTGCAGAGAAACTTGTCAGTTTCATATATGTGAGCAAAGGAAATATACTGTTGTACCTTGGTTCTCGAATGCCTTATGACTCGAATGTTTTGGCTCCCGAATGCCGCAAACCCGGAAGTGAGTGTTCTGGTTTGCAAACTTTTTCTGTGCAAGAAGCTCCTGCAGCCAATTGGAAGCTGTGCCTTGATTTTTGAATGTTTTCGGAAGTCAAATGGACTTCCAGAAAGGATTCCGTTCAAGAACCAAGGTAAGACTGTATAGATAAATTCCTGACTGGCTTACTGTAATGTGCTCTGTGCAGGGCTACCCTTCAATATAACCTGGAAGCTGCAACTAGTCTAGAATATGAATTGCAGAACA
This sequence comes from Podarcis melisellensis, assembly GCF_964234715.1. Classification (NCBI taxonomy): domain Eukaryota; kingdom Metazoa; phylum Chordata; class Lepidosauria; order Squamata; family Lacertidae; genus Podarcis; species Podarcis melisellensis. The sequence goes on along the minus strand of NC_138539.1, from coordinate 39,567,068 downwards.
TTGAGTGGTACAACCAGATGAGACCACAAGAGACCAGTCTTGAAGAATGTGTGGTTTACTTGCCAACATGCTTCCAGGCCCAGTCAGAGTGCTAACACTGACACATAAATCCCTGAACAACTTGGTTCCCAAATAGCTGAATGAACATCTTATTCTCTTCTAACCTGGTTATGTATTAAGATCAATCCGGGAGGCTGTTTATATGGTTCTACAGGCAAGGGGAGTGAGTGGTGTGGTGTGAGAAATGGTTAATCTTAAAACTGGTTTATGGTAGATGTTTGGTATCTTGATGTAACCTGCCCTGGCAGTAGTCTGGTGGATGGTGGGTTTATAAATTGAAATACACATTTTAAAAAGCACACCATTTATCACAGTGAGCAAATGCTTCCAAGAGCTTAAAAAACACAAAAAGACACAAAATTGGATTCAGCATAATTCAGACCACTTCATAATTTACCAGTTGTTAAGTTATAATGCAAGGTCTAATATATTTTACTATAATTTCCCAGGCATAATTACTATGTATAGGCATGTATGAAATATTACCCACTATAATATGTAAATACACTTAAATTTAATTAGTTAATTTGGTTGAATTCCAGACAGTTCATCAGCTAAAACATATTTAATTGGTTGGCAACTCTAGTACTTAAGCTTCTGTATGCTTAAGTTTAAACAAATTTATGGTTTAAAAGAGTGGCTTATTTAACCTTTTAAGTCAGCAATTCCCTCACCTATCTTGACATGACATTTTAGAGTAGTGCACTCATATTATCCACTTAGTAAAATCTACCGTGGAAGCTACCGTAAATATCCATAGTAGTCATAAGACTGGGTGATTGACAGACCAGTCCAAATTCCATTCAGTTGTGCTGGAGGGAATTTGGGTGAGGTAGAGGTGTCCCTCCCCCCAGCTCCACCAGCTGTGCTAGACTCCACCACCATGAAGCTCTTAGCTAGGTACATAAACCACAGGTAGGAAGAAGCTATTTCCAGTGATGTCTCTGCCTGCGGAAGCTAGTGTATGGAGCAGAATGTTTTGGAGCTGGGCCAGTTGAGGACCAGAAGAATCACAAGCCAATCCAACTGCTGTCAGTGGGTTTGTTAAATAAATAAACATAATAAAATATATGGCTTTGGTAAGACATCACTGCTGAAAGCACAATACAGCACAATACAGTACTATAGAAGGAATGATGTTTGGAGTTTCAGTTCATTTAAAACAGAGGCCTGATAAGAGGGAGAGATAATATTTGGTAATAAGAGATCATTCTGACAAATTGCCCAGCAAGGAGGAAAAATAGTTGAATTTCTTTGTTTATATGGTCATGTCTCAAGATTTTGGATTGGATTATTCAATGGAGGTGTCTGAGGTAGACACATAAGCAAAAATGACGTATGCTACATTGAAAGTCCAGAGTTGGGAAATGTTAGCATTATTGGTGATTGCTGACAAGCATCTACAGCACATAATACCAATTTTGAATGTTGACCTTTATTTTTTACAGGAATATATATAAAGTACAGTTTGAGCCAGATGCATTCATTCATTCATTCAATCAATTTATATCCCATCCTTTCTCTCAATGGAGCCCAGGGCAGCAAACTCATCAATAAGACATATATATGTGTATTTAAAAACAGTTGAAAACAGCTCTAAAAACAGTCATCTCAGGATTGGAAGGAACAGTGCTTTTCATCCATCACGTGCCTGGGTAAAGAGGAATGTTTTTCAGTTTATACTGCCAGTCAGTGAAGAGAGTGGCAGGCACACCTCACCAGGGAGGGCAATCCACAAACCACCTTTGAAAAGGCCCTACAGGTCAATGCTAGCCAAGCTGCCTTTTTCAAACCATTCAGATAACCAGGCATTTAACTAAAGCAATATTTTAAACTGAGATTAATATTAATAACTATTCCACATGAGAAACCAAGCAGATTTGTTGCTTTGTTTTGAGTACCAAAATTTCAACAATGTGGTGTTGGGCAACGTGAGCAAAAGCAGCCAACGGCCAATTGCTTATGTCAATTTATTTCTCTTGATTGATTGTGACGGGGAGGGGATGCTAGTGGATTTCCCCCCCTTGAAGGCTGTAGTACAGTTTGTACTTAGTGACAGGATCCTGACTAAATGAACCAGTTATCTTGCCTAGTATGGCAATTCCTGTGTTTAATAATGAAGTTTTCAATTGGTTGCTTATCTCAAGAGCCATATGGTTTGGAGGTAGGGAAATTATTCATGGAGAAAGACACATGGAGAAAGCTTAAATAAGATTGCTACTCTGCTAGCTAATTTCCTGTGTCACTTGGTAAAGATGAAAACTCCTAGCTAGCTTGCCGAAGTGTGGGTGGAACCACCCTTGAATGCATCAGAGCCACTTCTGTTGCAATAAATAAAAAAAAGATAAAATTCCAAGCAGGATTCCTTCCGACAAATGCTGCGGTCTGTGTTGAAAAAGAAAATTAAATGAAAGATGGATGACTGAAACTAATATGGCACTTTAGCCTCCAGGGCATAGTACCAATTGTACGAGGTGTACTGTACTGTAATTAAAAGCACAGACAACATCTCAGTGAATGGAAAAAGAATTGTGTTTTTTAGGGCAAGAATTATTGTACGTGTAACTCTTTGCTAAAGTTAGAATGCGGAGTCGGAATTCACTTTTGAACATTACTGTCCCCAAGAGTGCTTTTTTTTAGAGTTTATATAAAGTATTTTTTAAAAAATGCATTCAATGTGTGATGTAGTTGGGAACCTATGGAGGCTCCATGTACTCTGTGGGGTGACTGATAGACTTATTATTTATTGTATTTGAACAATGCAATTAACACTAAATAAAAGCCAAAATAAAAACAAGGCTGAGCTGGGGTTGGGGACTTAATGCTGGCTGAGCCGGCTAAACTAGAGATCCACTGTATCCTAAGTTGCTCATCCTGGCGGATCTTGTTATAGGATTGCCCTCTGAGTTACTTCAGCATTAACACCATTGCTCAATCAAATACAAAACGTGCTCTAAAAAATAAACTGAAAAATAATACTTTTGTTAAACCTCTTTGCAGTTTCCCTTTCAGTGTAAAATCTTTTTAATCTAGTCAGATTCAGATACCAAAGTTTCTGCTGACCAGAAGATAACATTGCGATTCTAACATCACTGGAAATAAGAGAACAGATGTTCTTCCAACATACTGAATCCAAACCTAAAAGCTTTGATAGCTCTCAGAAAGACACAAAACACTTTGAGCCTGATTGAGTTGGATTACTTAAGAACACCTTGTAAGCACAGTGAGAGGGTTTGCCAGGGTTCTGTAGACCATGTAAGCAGGAACAGAAATTCATACTACAAAAGGGGAAAAGGTGCAACTCAAGCTTGTTAAGCGCAAAAGAAGGCAAATGCCCACAAGGCTTCAGTCACAACAAATTGTCACAAGACTTTGGCCACAGTAGTAGATATAATTACTGTTCAAAGATGGCTCACTACAGCTGAACTGCTTAATTCGTTTTATTCATTTAGCAAAATATATCTTTGTTTTATAACTCCCCTTTGTATCTTCCATCTTCTGTGCTTGCAAAAATTGGCCAATAACTTAATGATATGCTTACATTATTTATCTGATACCTACCTGGTGCGATACCTGCATAAAATCTATTTGTAAGCATCTGGGTGATAAGAGCAAGGCTCCCTTAAAAGATGGACCAAAGCTGTGATTTTTAGCTTATTTTATTATTACCCATTTGTTACCCAGGTTGAACATCCCCTCATTGTTCTCTTGGCATCTACCCCATATATATCACACTTCTTCTTTTGCTTCCTCCAAATTCTGCTGTTTCTGCATGACCTTTCTTAATTTTCTTCCAATTCCAATTGCTCAGCTCTCCAATCTAGACATGAAGTTGCAGATTTCACCCATCCCTCTATTTTTATTAACCACAGACACAAGCATAAACTTCATAGAGATTCAGAGCAAAGCTTTGCTCATGTCAGTTTGTGTTTGGTCACGTCAAAAGCTTTGCTCATGTCAAAAGTTTTGCTCCTGTCAGGCTACCATGACCATGCCTTCAAAGTGTCTGAGGTAGATATTGAATTTGTAATTCTCCTTCCTATAAACTTCAAATTCAGTGATGTTTGCATGAAACCCAAACAATCACATATTCAGTGTGCTAAATTACATGCTCAGAAATATGTTATCTATCCACCCTGGGCCTTTAAGGCAAAAGATTTCATTTTGTCTCCTCTTGTTTCCCATGCTGTTCTGAATGTAGATAAAGCTGCTGGGTAAAGAGACTAGGCTATCGCAAATGTGCATATGATACCCAGATGTAGTTATTTCTTTATTAAATTTCTATACAGTGGTACCTCTGGGTAAGAACTTAATTCGTTCTGGAGGTCCATTCTTAACCTGAAACTGTTCTTAACCTGAGGTACCACTTTAGCTAATGGGGCCTCCTGCTGGCGCCGCGCCACTGCCGCGTGATTTCTGTTCTCATCCTGAAGCAAAGTTCTTAACCTGAGGTTTAGCAGAGGCTGTAACCTGAAGCGTATGTAACCTGAAGTACCACTGTACTGTCCATTATCTGAGGATCACAGGGTGGTTTTTGTTTACATTTTCTAATTCTGGTGAGGTAGGAAGTTCTAAATTGGTATTTGATGCCAGTTTTAAAGTGGATGGGGGTGAAAACACTGATGCCTAATTCAGACAAGGAGGAGGCACCTTTGTTTAAGGGTTCTGGCAGTCTTGGGAATACCTGTTTGACTGGTTCAGATGGAGTTGCACACTTCCTTGACAATCACATTTGCAGATTTCAGAAACATCTACATTTAGCCTAGATGGCCAGGTAGCACTGGGCTGCACTGCTTACCAGTCTCGGCACAGCTGTTTTGTCAGATGTGTCCTTCGCTGGAGAAGTTGGTCATCTCTATGGCCATTCATACCTGACTTAATCACCCAAAGACTGCATTTCTTGTTTAATTCAAGCCAGGAATTAATCTGGCGTGCAATGGAAGAGGTGTTAGGCTGAAGCATTCTTTTCCATTGTTCATTCCCAGTTTCCTAAACCATGGTTTATATGCATGGTTGATAAGATTGTCTGAACCTGAGCCAATGTGCAGTTAAGTACTCTTCTTCTAAACATGGTTAGGATCAGGAAGCTTGTGTTTCATGTCACGATTAGCTGCAAGTGTTGAGACGGAGATGTCTGGCTTGACAATAGGAGTTGACCTTTCAGTATGAGCCTATACTTTTCTTGTACAGAAAACCTTCTAGGTTCTCTCAGTTTCACAATTCAGGGGGTTTTCACAATTCAGGGGGTTTTCATTGCAGACTAGCTTTATGGTTGAAGTCTTGAAACCGAAAGAGGGCTGCCCAATGGCAGATGCTAAACTGACCTCTCACCATCTTCTTATTAAATTAACTGTATTCACAGGATGGTAAATTTATGTTATACCTCCTTGTTATGTTTTACAGTAAATATCAGTGTCTAAAGGCTATGAGACAGTCAGTGAAAAGAAAAAGCAATTTTCTGTATTAGCATAATGTTTTATTCTCTTCTTAAAAGAGACTTTTTAAAAATAAAATATTTTGTGACATGCACAGAAGAAAACCACAGCTAGTGACTAGGCAGTGCTTTTACCTATGAGCTGGTGGTGAATGGTGGGGTCTGAGGAAACCATAAGTGCAAACCATAAGGAAAGATCATAGGATCATAGAGTAATAGAGTTTAAAAACTTCAAAAGAAGCATCATCCACCACCTTCTGAATGATACAGACTGGTTTGTGTGTTCCTTAAATAACAGGTTATCTTTCTAGGTAGCTTTTCAGAGTCTGTGCCGTTCTGTTGTGTGTGTATTTTTTAAATTTAAATGGTCAGGTATTTCTTCACAAAGATAATGCCACCGTGGCATTGTTGGTTTAAAACTATCTAAAATATTCTATGATGATGTCTTGTTACATTTTCTGTGTATAGTTTGATGTGACATAATGAGGGCATATTTTAACTTTAATAAGGACTGTAAACTTCTTTAAAGTAAGTCTGGTAAACTCCTGATGTAACACTCTTCAACAATTTAAAACAATACAGATATGTTCCTTTTTAAAGTTGAATTAGCAGGAAATAAGTACCGGTAATTGAATGAGAAGTTTTCAAGTATGTTCATAGCAGTAAAATCAATAAATGATTATACAACAGCTTAAAGACTGACAACCATATTAGCTTTTGTGGACTGGCGTCCACTTCATATTAATACTTATATTTTTCTTAACTCATTTGGAGGAATAGGAACAGCTTAACCGAGTTTAAGGTCATTAAAAATCAAGGATAGACAGTTTAAGATAAGTGCATGACTCAGAAATCCCTTTCTTAAGCACACCTGACATTTGACTTGGGATTTTCTTATCATTTGTCATTCCTGCTCTCCTCTATGTGAAACCTTTGAGTTAAAGCCATGATGAAACAAAACTTGGATGAGTGAAGGACAGCACAGTTGGACTATTAATTAGGCATCTAGCAAGCATTCAGTACAGGAGTGCTCAACTGTGCCAGCACCCCAACTTGCATTGCTGCTGTGACCCAAGCTCAGTTCTGCTCACACTTGTCTAGTTCTTCTCTGCAAGCTGCCTCCTCCAGGGTAGAAAAAGAGGTTGAGGGAGGGACAGTGGGGAGCAGGCAGAAGAATGTCCAAACACAACGGTACTCCATAGGGGCCTATCAATCAGTCCCTACGGGGGGAAATGCTTGGAAAGTATCCTTTCCCACCAGAGAGGATGTCTCTTCTGTTCTTGGATGAGGGAGAAGGAGCAGTAGAAAGGAGGACAGTCATGGTACCCTCTCACCATCCTATCAGTGCTTGGAGAAGCTCCCACCAGCATTTCTGAGCATTCAACATTATTGCTCAAAGTGCATAATGAATTGGAGGGGCAAGCACAAAACTGTTTGCCCATTGCTACCATTAATATTGCTAACCGTGTGCATATTCTACCATTTGGAAAAGAAATGTGGAAATGGCATTCTGCTACAGTGAAGCCCCTTGTGACCCAGACTGGTCACCCTTCACGGCAGATCTGAAAATTCAAAAGCTTGCAAATAGTGTTCTTACTTGTTTTATGTGAAGTGCAAATGTATTGTGTTGTCCTTGGAACATCCAGGGCAGTTGCATAGTGAACTACATGCCATTTCTGTCTGATGCAGAATGGACAGGCATATGTTTCAATATTTTGTTTAATCGGGTAGCACTTTGACTGTTGATGCATCTGTAGATCATTTGAAGAAAACATATGCTTATGCAGATCCCTAGTTAAAAGGCCACATGACGGTGCTAATCAAACTCTATTTAATGATAACTGTCTTGACAGAGAATTTTTTTGATTTATTGGCCTCTAGAAAGCTGGTAAAAATCTAATTATGTCTATAGAATATGCATTTTATTAATATTTTTTCTACAAAGAAGTTTTACTCAAGAATATTGGGAGAGGGGGTTTCAGGCAGGTAAAAATATTTCACTGTGTTCTTGATTTAATTCTCTTTCTTTCTCTCTCTCAAAGCAATACTTATCTAGGTTCATTTTTATTTATATTTGTTCAGTACTGTAAGGCAGGCATGGCCAAACTTGGCCCCCCAGATGTTTTGGGACTAAAATTCCTATTAGCCCTGACCACTAGTACTGTTAGCTAGGGATGATGGGAGTTGTAGTCCCAAAACATCTGGAGGGCCAAGTTTGGCCATGCCTGCTGTAAGAGATTGATTGTAGTGGATGTATGCAGATAGAAACCTTCAGGCTATTAACCATTTATTTTTAATTGCTATGTGATGTCCAGTCATCCTCTGTTCCTTTATGCTCCACCAGTAGAAAATCACTTCCAGTTGACCCATGCCTTGTGCAGAAAACCTGCATTTTCCTATATAGCCTTGTTGGCCCTGCTTGCTTGTTGCTTAGGCTTCCTGGTCTTTATCTTGTTTGTTTTCTAAGCTTATGGAGCACATACTGTGGCAAGCAAGTCTTCCTCCTCCTCTTGGTTCCCTGTTTCCTAGCTCCTCTTGCGTACAAAACCTCTTCGGTTAGTAAGGATGGATCTAGACACATCAAAGAAGCCTTTCAGTTTAAAGTGCTGCAAATTTAAACAGGGAGAAGAGGCAGAGAAAAAACGGGACTCCACATCGCCATCAGATAGCACAATGTTATATTGCATATACAATGCATATAAAACACTTTTTCTTTACCCATCTAGTTGAGTCCTAGGTGTTTTGTTTTCCTCTCCCAAACAGATGCTGGTCTTTTCTCTGTCAAAGTTCGTGAATTTTCATCATTGTGTGGCTCTTTCCCTCAGCAATTAGGTTGTTTTGTTTTGTTTCCATTGTTTAGTTAACAGGGGCTGCTGGTCCTGAGTATACCTTGCCATGCCTATTATCTCTCTGTTAACAAGAAGCACCTTTGCATCATGTTGCTTCAGCCATATTTTCCTTTATTTTTCTTCCTCAGCAGCTTTGTATTAAATGAAATGTTCTTTTCCTGTGGATTGTAAACATCTAGTTGGATGGGCCATTATCGTCTTGAATGATGTTGTGTATGAGAAAGCTATTGTGCAGTTGTGGGGAGGGGGGTGAGACATTTACCTTTCGCTTTGAGAGTAGGAGAGGGTTTCCATGTTTGACTATTACAATGGCAAAGTCTGGGGTTTAATGTGAGATTTTGGTCCACTCATGTTTACGGTGTTGTGAAGTGGAATGAATTATTGCGTTAACTGTGAAGCTACGCAGATTCTCTTGTGTGAGTTTTCACTGAATTTATGAAATCAAAGGTTTGTACTCGATGCTTCCCTGGATATGACTCCACATCCATCCACAAAATTGGAAGATATTCTATCTGACCTAAGGTATAACAGTGGCTGCTTATTATTATTATGGTCATATGATGAATGCTGCAACTGAGTCATGCACTGCAAATATGTTCTTTGTCTATTGTTTGGAATACTTTGTTCTTTTAATTTAGAGAAAAAAGTGTTTTAGGAAATGAATAGTTGATTTTTGGGGGTGGGGTTTTTTTGGTGGGGGAGTGGGGAGGAAAACTTTACTCGAAGCATATTATTCTAAGATTTTAAAAGGTTTAGTGTGTTTAGTTTTTGGCCACAGGTGTGTAGGTATGAATGATATATGGATTCAAAAACATAGGTCATTTGGTATTGCTCGATTTCTAAATAAACAGGCATGGAGTTAGTCTTGTCTGAACATCATACTTGGGCCCACTTACATGGAAACTCTCTCCCTGTCCATAGATGCATAGTTCACATATATAGTAGGGGGAGAGACAGTGGTACTCTGCACTTGTGTAATGATACTTTCTCAAATAAATTTTGTACAAGTCCTATTGTGGTGAAAACAGCAAGGTTAAAAATAGCAGCCCTACAAAGTCAAAATGTTAACCAGCTATCACTAAGTGTATATAAATACTAATAATTTAGATCTTATGAAATCTGACAATTGCTAGTTTAGTTTTAAATAGAATATGATTCCAAATCTGCTAATCCTTCAATGGCTATTGAGAATCTGGGTTATTGTAACTATGAGAAAGCTTGCTAATTTTGTTACAATAAAGGGAGGAAGGCAAGAAGATTAGACCTTTGTGGGGAAATGGAGTATATTTATTATGTTTTGGAACTTGAAAGTGAATGTTCATATACAACCATAAGAGTAATTAGGTACAGTTTAAGGACAATAGCCAATGATTATTAATTATATTTGTAGTTCTATAAACACCAGTGAATTTATCACTTCCTTTTTGTACTGATGTAGTATATATATGTTAAGAAAACCTTTTATTATATATATAAAATCATGCAGTACATTTAGAAAGAAGAATTCCAATATAGCTATGCCCATTTCACAAATTGTGAGAAGTTGAGACATGTGCTTTCTAATGGTTTAATTTTTTTTTTAATGAACTTAGGAATTAATCACACTAGTCACATTACATTAAATTGATGCTTTATGCAGCTAACAATTGATTTTAACTCAGTCCGGATGATAAGCTTGGTATATGTTTTGTGGTTTGGTGTTGGTTAGTATGCAGCAAGTGATGGATTTGAATTAACATCATACGTTATGCAGTTCAATGGGGCACCTCGGTGTTCTATTTGGGTATGATGGTTATTAGCACAGATGGCTTTTAAAAAGCCTTTGAAAAATTCATAGAGATAAGGCCTATCAGCAATTGCTAGTAATGGTGGTTGAATTGCACCTCCATGTACAGATGCAGTATACCTCTTGAATAATTTAATCAGGAGATGGTTATCTCCATCATAACCTCTTTACAAGTTTTCTGGATGCATATATGGCTGATCACTGTTGGGAACAAGACAAGAGTGGTTGAATTCCAGCAAGGTGGGTCTTAATGAAAAATAATGGAATACATTTTATCAATGAATAGCCATAATGTTATTCCTTGATTTAGCTTTGGTGTTAAAAACTGCAACTTCTGATGCTTTAGTTAAAGCCCAGTCATATGCCTGGCAAGTAGATCACAACCAGATGGCTCAGCATTGCTTGCCTGGAAAAAATGTCACTCCCCTTTGCCAACCATTAAATATGGTTGGCATGCACTTGTACTGGGCAAATCAGCTTCCTAATGATCCAGAAAGCTACTACAATGCTGTAAAAGGAGGTTACAGCACTCCCTTTCTTCCTACCCATGATTGCCTGTGTAACTCCTGTCAAGCCAAGTGACACATGTTGCACTGGGGCATGGGACCTGCTTTGCAAGAGCACTATTGCCTGCTTCTGAACCACAAAATATTGATGTTGTGGCGGTGATGGTTTAACATAATTGATTTCCTGCCTTTCTCCCAGACTGGGATTCAAAGTAGCGTAGCACATTTAAAATACCATTATAAAATGAACAACAATGGAGCAATAAAAATGAACTAGTAAAAAACCAATAGTTAAAATATAGCAAAACTCCTTTAAAACCAGCATTAAAAATGCAGTTTGCCCAGAAAGCAAGCCAGTAGCAAGCATCATCTCTATCTTAGTTTTCCAAAACCTGTCCGAACAGGAAGGTCCTCTGCCAGCAGGGTAACAAAGAGGACTTCACCTAACCTTCAGGGAGAGAAATACACCAGAAAAGGCCTATCTCTTGTGTCAACACCAACTGTGCCTCTAATGTTGATGGGACCGAGCAAAGGTGCTTGGTCACCCAAGAATCTTAACATCCAGGCAGGTTTGCATAGGGAGATAAGATCTTTCAGGAGCCTGTGGCCAAGGACCTAGGCCCTAGAGGTCATAACTAACATTTTTAATTATGCCTGGAAACAGACCTCTAGCTAGCAAGGTTAACAAGTGAGTAGTGTGCTCCTTGTAGCCAGCCCCAGCCAGCAGTCTTGCCATGGTAGTCGGACCAGCTGAAGCTTCCGAACACTCTTCAAAGGCAGTCCCATGTAGATCATGTTGTAGTAATCCAAATGGGAGGTCAAGGGGTCATGCCCCAGCACTGGTGAAAGTGTACAAGTGCAGTTTCTAATGGAACAGAATTGGTTATTTTCATAGGGAATGGGAAGCCAAATTCTGTTTTGCCCCAAAGCATACTTGCATCTTGATCAACTACTTCAGTGGTGTTTCACTCCCCTGAAACATCATCTTCTCCGTCTTCTTTTAGAATTCCTTAGCTTTCTAAAATGCAGAATTATCGTGCATGACAAACATTATTTTCGATTGTGCTCCATCAGTCATATTGCTGAGCATTGCATGTTTTACCTTTATCTTTTTTTTAACCTGCTGAGCATTGCATGTTTTCACTTTCACTCCTGCCCCTGCCCAGCATTTTAATATTCTTGAAAGCCATACAGCTGAAAAGAGCTGAGACCTTAGATCAGTTGGCCCTACTGTCTGCACCTTGGGAAGGGAAAATGTACTGTTCTTCCCCATGAGGATCCTTTTAGCAATTCCCAGAAAAACACTGACCAACTGGTGATGCTCAGGGAAAGACATTTCCATTTTAAGTACTCTTGAGATGGCACTCCAGTCTCATCTCTGTTGGTATGTGGGGGAAATCAGTGTCAAAGATATAAGTGGTCCCCTGATTGATGAAACTTGGCTCTTAGTGATGCTGCTTTATTATTTTCTTTTGTGTTGGAGATCAGAAAGAATCCTTCTGTGGCTCTAATGAGTTGGAGACTGTTTTCTTTCCTCTCATTCTGACTTGAAATAACACTCCACAGATTATTATTTTTTAAAGACCTGGCTTGGAAATACATGTCTCAGCTTATTAAACTTAAGATACACTGGAGCCTTCTGCCAGTGCACTCCATTCTTGGGCCACCGCATCTGTCTTCCCTTCTTGATTTGAAGACTTCTCAGGCTAACAAATCCTAATCACTTGTTATGACCTGACCACTGGTCCTGATAGCAAGGGATAATGGGAGTTGTAGTCCAACAACATCTTAGGCTCCAAGGTTGAGGATGGCTGGTATAGATGGATTGGTCAACTGCTTGGAGGGTAATACGTTTCGCTGTAATGTGGGAGTTAGATGTACAATCCCTTAATTCCAAAACAGAAGATCGCAGCGAGAGGAAATCAATGAGGCAACTAGTTATAAACTGTGTATCCAACACAGTAGGGATTTCCTATCCCTATATACTATGTAGAAACAGGAAATCCTATATGATGCCATTGATGATGTCAGGTGATTGACTTGTGGATTGTCCCTCCCAACTGTCAAAGTTGACCCATGGGATGAGAACGATAATGATCTCTCCCACTGGGACAAAGAGGTCCCCACCCATGCTAAAAGTTTTCTAGCAACAGGAATATGCCCGTAGTGCTTTTTAACTTCTTCCCTTTTATCTGAGATTGATTGTGCAGTAGTGATAGTGGCTATCTTCAGTGCAGCAAAACTGATGTATGCACCTCTGTACGATTTCTTTAGTGATACATGAAGCAAGTGTGGTGTCACGTTTGATGATACCATGAATCATTACGCCTGGCCCTAAATGCTGGTGATTCATGGATGAGGTCTAATTTTTGTGCCTGTAGCAATCACCCTTCTCTCTTAGGATATGCAGATGGAGGAAAAGGAAAGCACTTTGCACTCCAGTACTTGCACCATCATATTAAATATGGCCTTTGAGGATAAGCCATTAGTGCTCATCAGTGGAAATGTCTGAAAATAGCTTTGGTTCTCATGATGCCAAGAAATTATAGAATAACTACTGTTGCAGTCCTGAGAATTAGTTGTTTTGTTTCTAATGCAGCATGACCTGGACAAGAATCCTGTAGCTATTGTTGGTTTAATTTGTTCCCTTCTCTGTTCAGAATCCAGTGAGTGGGATCTGTGCACATGAAAATAAATTTAGACTTCTGGCATCCAATGCTGCCAAAGATTACTGAGGGTGGTGAAATCCCTTCCATGCAGAACCTGAAGTCATGTATGCTGTAGTTCTGCACTGCGTGGACAGTGCCAAATGGCTTTTCAGTGCCAATATCCTGCTCAGAGATGGAGCACAGAGCAGCACACTCCAAAAGTGCTCACAGTTATGCAGTTTGCAGTTTTTATTTTTGCACAAGAGAACTTTAGAATCCAAAAGCTAGTGTTTATACTATATCTAATGCAGACAGATACCACCGGAAGATTATTGCAGGTATTACAAAGTCTGAATTTCTTAGCAGTTTTCTTCTTGTATGCAATCTGGCTCTGATTTAATATATTAAGCATGTTTGTATATTCATTTACATAGTGCTCTTCTTGCTTGCTTTTCATGCATGTTGTAAACCTTGCACCAGTTCTCCAAAGTAGGCTAGTATTTTTCCCATATTGCAGTTTAAAGAAAGGGGCAGAGTCTGAGAGCCAGGGAATTTTGAATCTTCAAAAAAATTCATAAACAAAAAGAAGGGCTTACAGCAACTAAAGCAATGCCTACTTCCATTATTGGCATATTATACGTTTCTCCATTTTGGCCTGTGTGGAAATTTCATAACATAAAAAGGCCTGATGCTTAATTAAACAGAAGATTGGCTTGAGCTGCAAACCTTGGATCTCCACTTGGTAATATTGTTAGTAAATGAAACTTCCCAGTTCAAAATCCCAGGATGTACATAGCAATCCAAATCCCCTATTATCAGTTTCTTTTATAACTGAAAGTATGAATAGTCAATTTCAAGCAGGAAAGGGATTCTGTGCAATATGTAACTAAACAGTAAGTGCATGAAACGTGGCTGTGTCAGTTGAGCTCCTTCCTTGTAAATGAGAATTCAGAGTAATGGGCCATTGCATCAACACAAGTGAATGCTTGCTTTGGTCTGGTGTGGAGCCATATCAGGACTAGGCAAGCTGCTGCCATCACCGAGTTGTCTTAACAGCAGGACATGCATTGAGCTGCCAGCATCCTGTGGCTCTGGGCGCTCAGCTGTGGGAGCAGGTGCATCTGGAGGTTAATTAGCCACTTAGGAGGAAGTGACTGGGGCAAGAGGACAATTCTCAGCAACAGGAACGATTTGCTTGGCAGCCACATTCACACAGCCCGCTTACTGAGAACTCAACTTGCAAAACCAGATGAAGCCTGTTAGGTAGAAATTAGCATAAGAGAATGTGAGACACCCCCATATTATCTGACTGCTCCTGGGCAAAGCTATATTGAGCCAAGCTGCATTGAAAACTGCTAAGAATTTAGCACTGTTTTAGTGTTCAGATGTTTAAAAAAGATGTTATTTGAACATCTGCATGAAAGTGCTACGAGAGATTATCCATAATTTTGGCGTGAGTATGCTGATGGCTCCCAGGTCTGTGTTTGTGGTAATGCATCCCAGAGCTATCATATGTTCATAGGAAGCTGCCTGTTTACAGAAAGTTGCTGAATCAGACTGTTGGTCTTCCTAGTTACTAAATACTGAGGCAAACCATTGGTCCATCTTGTTCAGTGTTATCATACTGACTGATAGAAGCTCTCCAGGATTTCAGAAAGAGGGTTTTCCCAGCAGTTCCTGGAGGTGCCAGGGACTGGATTTCCTGCATGCAAAACAGGTGGTTCCATGGTCCCTCTCAGTGAAGTTTATCTATCCTGCATCAGTGACAAATGGAGGATACTGGTGAGAAGTCAGAGGTGAACATTGGTGTTTTACCCCCAGGCCGTAATTTTGATAGGGTTATGATTTCCCAATCTGAAGAACTGTGAAGTCTTGGAGTCCTTCTCGATTTCACATCACTTTCCATTCAACAGGTGGCTGTCATAGCCAGAGCTGTTTTTTTAACCAACTGAATTCATTGCTTATAGGTGCTTTGTATGTAGTGCTACGATAAACCATGGCTTAGCATGAAGACATGAGTGTGAGGAGATTGTGGCTACTTTGCTCCTCATTGAGTCCCTCTGCTGCTGTGAGCAAAACATTGGTTTGGTTTGGCAGATTGTCCAAACCCAGGTTCATGGTTTGTTTCAGGACATACCACAAGCTGTAACCATGGTTTGTTCATGGGTTTACATTTACACTTATCAGATCCTGGAGAGTGGTCTAATTTAGCATGTTAATTTTATTTCTATTTAATAAACACTTTGAAACTGCCAAGCTTGCCTAATACAGTATTTTCAGCACCCATCCATTGTTACTAATGAATTTATAAAACAGAAAATTTTCTGTGGGGAAATAAAGCCCTGGAAAATTTTCTGCCTCATATCACTAGCTTGCAGGTCTTGGAAAGCTGTTCACTCAGTGCCTTTGCCTGACATTTCCAACATGCTTTACCCCTCTTCCTCTTTTGCCCCGATGGCCCATCCCATACTGTGTCATAGGGTCCTCTGACCCTTGGGGGTGGGTTTTTGTAGGGCAAGAGGCTGCAGTAGGGAGGAAGGGGCAATCAACCTTCTGCTTGTACAAGCTTGTCTTAATAGAAAAAGAAAACTGAAAAATTGAGGGGATAAGAAAGATGCGTCTTAAGGAACCAGCACTAGATCCTTTAAAATAGTCTGTAAAACAATAAAAAAATATTAAGGTGCTTTTTGTTTTGTTTCTAAAAATGAGGCATATTCTTTTGCCTGCTTGTGGAGTCTAAAACTTGTCCTTTTTAAACCTGTCAGTTAAATGCTTTCCTGAGTCTACCAGTGGACTTTTTTCTTCTCTGTGTGCTACCATTTTGCAGTTAACAGCATGTGTTGAAATCTTTCAATCCAGGAACTGTGAGGTTCTATGGAAGCCCAGCAGTTAGTCACTGCAAAGTGAATTGAGATTTCACTGCCTCTCAATTGCCCATTCTTCAAAGCAGGGGACTGTCTTACTATGTATCTCTTGCCCAAGAGACTGAATGTATTTTTGGAGTTTACTAAATAACAAATATATCTGTACAATCTAGAGAGTTTTAACATCTCCTTTCTGTTATTTCATTTGTCTAATGAAAGAGTTGAAAAACGTCCTTATCTGAATTTGCCTCGGACACAGGTTTGAGCCTACAGAGGGAAATTGAGTAGATTACCGTAAATAAAATTTCAGTTCCCATCAGTAGCTTGGGTCCTGTCTTTACCTATATCACATTAAAGGCTGAGCTATTAGTAATTGCCAATTTTATATTGGCTTCATAATAAACCTACCTTCCGACTAGGTATTTTAGTATGATTGATGTGATGAAGATGGAATTGCTCCATGATATCAGACTTCACTGCTTGTAAGTTGAGGTATATAAGAGCAGAAGCAAAGAGGAAGAAATCCTTTCATTTACTTCAAAGCTTTACAGCTGACAGGGAGCTAGCTGCATGGCATTGCAGTCTGCTACTTATTTGACTGCAAGACTAAATGCCCAGGGAAGCTGCCACCCGAAACCCAGCCATGCTCTTTCATGTAGTATGGATGAGGCTTGCAGCTCTGAAATGCTGCCTGACAGGAAATTAAATTCAAGGCTTTGTTCCAATAAATAAATAAAACATCAAGAAAACATTTAGTTGAGAGAGACCACAACAACCTCATGCTGAATTAACAGAAAGGAAGCTAGCACTGCTTTCTCATTCTGGACTGCTTTATTCCTAGCAATATTGGGGTCATACATGTTAAGAAAGAGGAAATTATCTAAAGAGAAATGGTCTGAAATTAAACTTTCCCTCCCCCGCAAGCAAATAGCTTTCCAGTCCCACTCATATTCTACATTGCATGGATACTATATTATATAGGACTTTAAATAGGGGTGCTCATCCAATTTTGGTAAACCTCAGAAACAGGCCCATTTGAGCCTTGACTCTGAAGTCCCACATAGGTTCGCAAAATACATTTGTCCATAGGTGGCAGCCTCTACCTGCTGCTTGTCATTGCAATTGCCTTGCTAACAGAGCAATACAGACTATAGGAAACCAGCATAATTTATGCAGCTTTAACACAGCTGGCATTAAGTTACCCCATTCTCTTATATGACCCTTTGCAGTGCTATGATGCTCTGAGAACTGTATGCACTATTTCAAATGTGTCCACACCATACAGATTCACGTATATTACTGACCATTTCTGTTTTCGGTAACTTTTACAATAACCTCCTACATTTGGTTTGATGGGTTTGCTGCTACTGCACACTGAGTTGCTACTTTTCTATTTCCAAGACAATAGGCATAGCTAATTCAAACCCTATGAGGTTATGATAGGTTAGATGTCCCTCCCAATGTGTGCCAAATGGCACTTTTAAAAACATCACCACCCAGAATCTTATTTGCTTATTTGTTAATGTTGTCATTCACCCAGTCTGGAGAGAGCCTTCTGAAAATTTTCAGTCTATTTTCCATTTCACCATGCTGAATAAAGTGGTTTCATCTTCAGATTGGCTTCCTTATGGCTCATTTGCATGAATAACTTGAACAGTACTCAACCTAATACAGATCCCTCAGAGAAACTGCTGCTTATTTCCCCTCATTATCCATTTTCGTTTTTATCTGCTTTTTCTTCTTTTACCATTTACTGGTACATAATAGGATTTGTCCTCTTATTCGGTGACTGCTAAATTTACGTAGGAGCCACTGAAACTTGCATAAAAAGCTTGTTTGTAACCCATGTATATAACATGTCTCCTGGGCCACCAATATCTGCATGATTGTGGAAGGGAGGCAGCTCAGTGGCAGAGCATCTGATTTGCTTGCAGAAGGTCTCAGTTCAAACCCTCGTGTCACCAAGTATGGCTAGGAGAGAATCCTGCCTAAAATCCTGGAGAGCTATTTCCTGGCAGTGTTGGCAATACTGACCTAGATGGACCAATAGGACTAGACCTATTGGTGCTGATACAGTACGTCAAAAGGCTGGTGAGACAGGATTTCCATTTCCAGAAACCATGATCAGTTGTTTTCCTTCATCAGTACTTGCTCTTCTCCAGGCCTATGCAGGTGATTATATGAACATCTGTGGAGTGAAACTGAGAAGGGGCAAACAGGCTAGCCCTACCCACAATAAAAAGCACAAATGTCTGAATGGGTATCCTAACTGTGTTTAGCTGAATGTGATTAGAAGTCTCCCTAAGATCAAGAACCTTGTACATTGGGGGAGTTGTCCCATTTCAGAACCTGCAGACCTCCTAACCAAGAGCACCTCTCTTTTATCCAGATGTAATGACTCACTCACTGATCCTGTCGCTAACTCCAGACACTGAGAACTTCCATGGCCACCCCAGAATATACTAGAAAGGAAATATACAGCTCAGCAGCAGCAGCAGCAGCAGCATACTGATGAAAATCCATTCCCTGTCCCACCAAGATTTCTGCCAACAGTTTCATGTGCAAAAATGGTTCAGATGCATTTATCTCTTTTTCATGTCACCCAAACCCCTCCTTTTTCACCTGTCTGTGAGAGAAAATGCACTTAAGACCATATTTTGAGAAATTGAATGGCTTTTACTGAGCTTCAGTGTGAATTCATACCTACCTATGCTCCCAAAGAACACCTTTAGTACAGCATTAGACTCTGGACCTCAGTCCTGGAAAGGGACTCTGTGGGCTCAGTAACAACTGTTGGGGGCAGAGATAACCCATTGCTACTCCTGGTCAAGAGCTCCTTCCCAAATGCATATTCACACAGCTGTGTGAAACAGCTCAGCCCTGAGCCAGGATAGGTAATCTTTGTAATCTCTCACTCTCTCTGGGAATTTGAAAATCACAGTGTTGTGCTCTTACCACTCTCAAATTTCTTCTCATAGCATAGGGATTATTGTTTCTATACAGGTATAAATGTGTCACAATATTAAAATATCCCCGTGATCCCATATATATGCTACAATGCGCCAAATATTCATTAATTTCACTGTGATTTTTAGATATCTTTATTTCATCTATTTCTTGCAATAAATGAATGTTTTATTCAATATAGTTTTGGTTTGGATAATACATTTGTGTGTTACATGCAGGTCAGGCATATTCCCAGGGCATCACTCAGTTATTTCCAGGAAGAGGTCATATTAGTGTGTGGGTGGTAGGCACACACATACGCACACAAAACAAGCACACACATCCCAGGTAACAGTGCTTCCCAGTGTGAAGACTGATGCAAATAATTCATTTTTAGCCTCTCTCCAATCTCCTTTCAAAAAGTGGCAATATTAAATAGGAATGGTGCAGTATCTACATAGTGTTTCTGTCCTTCATTTGGTCACATACCATTTTTATGGACTCTAAGGATGCAGGTAGGACAGTATGGAATCACAACTGCTTCCTTTCATACCAGAAGGGAATATGGATTCATCCTAGCGCTGTGTTTAACAATATTTTATACAAAAGAGTCCCAGAAGAATCCTAATTTTGCTTCAGGGTTCTGTGAAATGTGACAGGGTTCTGTGAAATGTGAACAAAAGAGATGGCAGAAAGAAGTGAGGCAACATTAATAAAAGCATCAATTTAATAGACTGCGTAACTTTCATATTAAAGCAGTGCATTGCACATAAAACATTTCAGTCTATATTTAAACTAAAACCTGTAATTTTTTTTTAAAAAAAATTGAAATTAGTAGGGTCGGCAAAGTCTCAAATTATCAATGACATAACAATGAACTTTTAGGATCAAAATGGGAAATCTACCCACAATCAACTTGATGTGGAATTATTTGAGGTGTTGAGCATGTTTTTTTTCAAGCAAGGCAAACTTCTGCTTCAACACATCAGCAACCTCAACACACAGCCACGCTGGCACCTTTTGTCTCACCAATATGATTCTATGATACTAATTGTTCATCTATATCAATATTCAGATGTTGAAATTCCATGGCATTAACCTTCTAGATACTTTTTATTATTAGACTTATCCAATCATTTCTAGCTATCCATCAATGGTAGTTGGTGGTCACTGGAGCTGGTGGGTTAGAGGGCAAGGCAGATACTCCTAATAGAGATAGACGCCAAGACATGCAGAACATGAACAGAGAGAGACACAGACACACACCTAGCACAGAGACACGCCTAGCACTGCTACATAGACACAGCTAGGGATACATACATTTCTATGCTGCATGGTAAGACACGGGAGCTCATTTTTTGCAATATTCCACACAAGCCAGGATCCACTTATAGGGGAAGAGTCTCAAATCTCCTGCCAATCGTTTGTCAGCTGTTTACCCTTCTGTGTTTCTGGCAGGGGGGTTCTGAGAAATGGACAGATATCACCAACATGGTGCCCATAGAGTTCAACTCCCATCAGCCCAGGCAGCATGGTCAAGAGTCAAGGATAAAGGCACTGCATTGGCTACCCCAGTGTAGCGTGTGGCTGGCTGGGCATCTGCTTATAAGGAGACATTTCATTGCATCTTAAACTTTGTTTTGAAAATGAACTCACTAGGAAAATCAAAGAGAAGAGCACCATAACATTTCCTTGCAAATATATATATCTGGGTCACCCTGATGTTGATTCCATTTGACCTCTTCTTTTTGACATAGTGCTTAGTACCTTTCTAGGATAATCATAATGTGATTCTAGTAGTTTAAAAAACTCTATTTGCTTTCTATAACTACATTTTTGAATGAAATTCATTCGTGCTCAGGTAGACTTGTTCTTTAGTACTTGTTCTTTATTACTGTGTTATGACTGTGGGTGGAATCAAATCCTACTTGTATAACCTTTCCTATCCCTACCATACAAACAGTGAAAGTTATTTAAGTATTATATTTTAAAATGCAAAGCATTCAAAGCTTCAGCTGTGATCTTTCTCCCCCACCCTGTATGTTTCACAGATGCATCCTGATTCTTCTTTTCAACTTGGCCATAAAGGATCAAGAAGAATCATGACTGAAAAACTCTGTGGATGGCTACCAGTTTTCCTCTCAGCATTGCTATATCAAGTCTTCAAGTGGTATGTTACATTTTTCCCAAGAACAGCTTGTGGGTTGGCCTTTGGCCTTTGAATACAATAAGAATTATGCTGGCTTCATTTTAATGTTGGGCAGTTTCTGCCACTTCTATGTTTGGGGGAAGCCTTAATGAATGGTGTGATATGTTTACTTTCATTCTTGTTTCAAAGGGCAGGTGTGCAGTGTTCATTTAAATACAACACACTCCCCTTCTATTATCAAAGAAATAAACAACTATCTGACGTTTAGAAGACATCAGAAGGCAGCCCTGTTTAGGGAAGTTTTTAATGACTGATGTTTTAATGTATTTTTAATCTTTTGTTGGAAGCCGCCCAAAGTGGCTGGGGAAACCCAGCCAGATGGGCAGGGTATAAATAATAAATTGTTGTTGTTGTTGTTGTTATACAGAAATGTAAAGATAGAGTAAAAATTCTCTATGATATGCACTTGATTACTCATCCTATTTGCATTGCTTCCTTTGATATGAAATGATGGGCTTTCTCATTGAAATGATTAGAATAACATACCGTATTTTTCGCTCTATAAGACACACCAGACCACAAGACGCACCTAGTTTTTGGAGGAGGAAAACAAGAAAAAAAATATTCTGAATCTCAGAAGCCAGAACAGCAAGAGGGATCACCGCGCAGTGAAAGCAGCAATCCCTCTTGCTGTTCTGGCTTCTGGGATAGCTGCGCAGCCTGCATTCGCGCCATAAGACACACACACATTTCCCCTTACTTTTTAGGAGGGAAAAAGTGAGTCTTATAGTGCAAAAAATACGGTAATTGATTTTGTGAAATTCCATCATAGTGGACAATGAGAATAAATAGGTAGTTTTGGTTTTAAAATGCATAACATAACAAACAAGAACAAAGCAAAACACGACATTTAAAAAGCCATAGATTGCTTAATCAGTCAAAGGCCTGGTTGAAGAGGAATGTTTTTGCCTGGCACTTAAAGATATACAATGAGGACACCAGGTTAACAGGGGTGGAGAAAGGGGGATGTGATAGGGGCGGGTCGCCCTGGTTGTCACCACTGGGGGGTGACAAAATGCTGGGCAGCACTCACCGCGGGGCCTGCTGTGCACCCAAACCATGTGTCACTCCTGGGAGTGATGTGGTGGCTTGGGTGCCCACCAACTCCGCAGTGCCCCAAAGGGTCCGCCCACTGCCTCCCCCTCAGCAGTAGGGCGGCTGAGTGGGAGGAGGCAGGCAGATTCCTCAGAGGCCCCGTGGAGCGTTCTGCCTCGGCTCACACCGCCCCGCCCTGCCCCATGGGCGGCTGGCCCCCTGGGCGCAGGGCATGCATGCCACCCCAGGCGCCCAATTGTCTTGCTCCGCCGCTGCCAGGTAAGCCTCCCTAAAGAGAGCATTCCACAAAAGATTGTGTGATCTGAGTAAAAGTTGGATTCAGCAGACTTAATCTGAGCCTTCAAAGGCATATAGACTTTCAAGAGAAAGTGGGAAAGAACTCTACCAGTTTCCTACTCCAGCTATAGGCATTTGTCAAAGGCAGAAAAGGCAACCACAAACATTTACCACTTCATGATCCACGAGGCAGTAAATGGAGGGTGGAGACTGGCTCAGAGGCTTTGTGAGCAGCGAGGGAAGAGCTCAGGTGTGTCATTGTACCCATGGCTGCTCGCCAACCCCTGACATATATGAATTGGTCATCTTTACAACAACTTTATTCAGTAGTTCAGTATTACCCACTTTTGATTATTGCTACAAGTATTTCTACTTTGTTTTTCATTTCAAATAATTTCAGAACCAGTTGTGAATTAAAATACCACACACCAGCATAAAAGCAGAAGCAGATAAATTGCAACCCTGAGCTAGAGTAGGTAGAGTGCTGAGAGATTGTAACTTGCCAAAGGCCACCTGCTGAGTTCAGAGGAAATTTGGACTGGGAGCTTCAGATTGTAGATCTGTCTCTTAACTTCAGCAACTACAGCCACCCCTGGGAAAGTACATATGGATGACAGTATAGAACAGGCATGGCCAAACTTGGCCCTCCAGCTGTTTTGGGACTACAATTCCCACCATCCCTGACCACTGGTCCTGTTAGCTAGGGATGATGGGAGATGTAGTCCTAAAACAGCTGGAGGGCCAAGTTTGGCCATGCCTGGTATAGACCTTTTAAGCTTTTATATTGCACATTACCTTCTATAGATATAAAATGTGCATATAGCATGGCAACATAATGTGCACATTTTACCACTTCACATGACTTATTAAAACATGAAATTTATTTTTATAAACCACTTAATCAAAATATCTTGTAAGTTATTATTAGTAGTAATGCACCAATAAAAGCAGTAGAATTTGAAAACAATTGTGCATAACTAAATTATATGTAATAGCCATTCCTCTTTCCTGCTGTTCATTGTCTTATAAATATAATAAAAGTATTTTCAATGATTTTTTTTTTAAATATGTAATTTCTAAGCCATAGAGAAATGGCCTTACAGAAACACAGAAGGCAGGTGATCTGATCTCTGTGTTACTTTAAATGAAGTAGAATAGCTTTGTCTCTAAGAGCTCCTGTTGCCCTTCTATTAGAGTATAGTTATTGATTTCCCTGTAGAACAAGAACACTTTAATCAAGCATTCAAAAATATTTTTGCAGTATTGAATAAATGCTTGCTGTACCAAGGGGATTTCAGGTTTTATTGCCAAGCTGCCCATCATGTGTTGTTTTGTTTGCATATGCCATCTGAGATAAGCTAAATGAGCTTGCTACTTTTGAACTTTTGAGTTCTTGTCAGTAGGAAGAGAGTGAGATTAGTTAATTAAGTCTTGGTTTGGAACTGCTAACCCCTTTCCAAAACAAATTATACTTTCCTGCTCCACTATCTGCTGTGAACATCATCCTAAACTACAGGGGTACCTTGGCTTTCTAACTTAATCCATTTTGGGAGTCCGTTCGACTCCCAAAACCATTTGAGAACCAAGGCGCAACTTCCGATTGGCTGCAGGAGCTTTCTGCACTCAATTGGAAGCTGCATCAGACATTCGGCTTCCGCAAAACGGAACACTTACTTCCAGGTTTGCAGCGTTCAGGAGCAGATTTGTTCAGGAGCCAAGCCGTTCAAGTACCAAGGTACCACTGTACCTCAAACTGAAATCAGGTTGGAATCAAGCTATATTCATAGAACCCTTTATCTCAATCGTAAAAGTAACTTTTAAAGATGGTTTCACTATATGGAAAGCACCCTGGAGCACTCTGTGGCCTCCTCCCACCACATGGCATCGCACGCAAGCACTCCTGCCAAGTTGGGCGGAGCCTGGTGCCTGTGTGAAGCAGTGTACCTCCCCACAATTTGGGCAGGTGCAAAAAGTAATGAAAGTAGGGTCACATGTGACTGCGCACCAGTATCATGAGCACCGTTTATCACGAATGTAAAATAAAAAGGGCACCTTGAGGGTCCCAGAGACTCGTCAAATTGTTTCAAATCTTAAAAAACACAAAACACCCACCTTTAATCTTACAAAATAAGATTTGAGTACTACTAGTCTAAGGTACAGGGTGATTGTTATGACCTGTAGATTATTTTACATAGTATTACTTATTATAAACTCCATTGCGGAAGTAAAGTGCAGCTAATGCAAATATTTTTAAATTATGCCTTTTCTTACTTTTCTAAAATATAAAATAGTGGGCAATATTTCCCGCCTCCCACAATTTCCCCCAATTTCCAATTTTTCCGCTGGAAAAAAATAAAGAACCTCCCCTCCCCGCCCCCCACAAAAAACCCTAAGGGGGGGAAATCCCTCTTTCATTCACATATCCAAACACTCAAGTTTTTGAAGGCAAGCTGTATGAGTCGGTGAGGATCACATTCAGAACCAAGGAATTATGAACTACAGTGTCGCTGCTAGTGAAAAGTAATTTTAAATGACTGGTGTGTTGAGAGATACATGGAAACAAATTTACCTTCAATCATATATAATGAAACTGTCTTGCTTATTTCTTCAAAGCTTTGCAACTCTCTCTGACTTTTGGCAAAGCTGGCAGAGTGGGTGGGTGATGAAAGATGCTGTGCAGAAATATCCAGAGGGCCATGGATTCTCCACTCCTGCCTCAACTAATTGATACTCTTCTAAGAATTTCTAATTCCTGCTCTTGACAGCATCTCTGTAATCCAGTGTGTCTGCTTAATTTCTACAATTTGTTTTAATGTTTACTGGCCAATAAGTCTTAGTTTTAATAAAATCTTTCCCTCTATTTTTAGACAAATATCTCTTGGTGCCATAGCACATGGATTTCAGGACTACATGTGAAGAGGTAATGCCAAATACAGACACAATTATTGTGTTTTATTTTGATGATAAATGTGATATGAGCTGTTACAAGGAAGGCTAAACTGTATTTTCCAGTTAGTCTCACAGGGCAGAGGGAGTTATTTCAACCATTTTAGGGACTCCACTCCGGATTTGAGTAGAATTTACTCCTTATACTTTTCTTCTCCTGAAGAAAAGGCAGCAGAGATTTAGGATAAGAGTTTTCCTACTCCTAGATGGGTTACCTTCCCAGGTTGACAAGCTCCATCTGCCCCTCCCTTACCTCTCCATCCTGTTCAGAAACCATCTTCTTGGCCATTGGACCCACTATTGGTTTCATCCACTCAATCTGCCAGAGCCTGTCTTCTCATGCAATGGAAGACCCTAACTCACCAAGGGTTTGAGACCCACCAGCTACCCTCACTTGGTTTAGCTAGCCATTGAAAGCCATTCCTGAGTTGTGGCTGCTGATAGCTTCTAAGAGCTGAGTGCTGTGCGGGGGGGGGGGCAGGGAATCAAAGGTGCGCAAAGCACTCCAAAATAAGCATGACGTGTCCCCCACCAGAGGTCCTACCTTCCCCTAACACCCCCAAAACCCCACATAAACAATGAAATAGTTATAACTAACCCACTGCAATTTGAGTGGACTTATCTCAAAGGAAATTACACAATAATACAATAAGTACAGTTATTCTTGCATTGAAGGGAATTGGATTAGTTGACCCTTCCATCCTTACAATTCTATGATAGTGCTGCTCAGGGAACAGAAGAAAATGGAGAACAATTCTTGAGTGACTAAAACTGGGGATATATAGCACAGGAGCAGAATAAGTTGCTTTCCTCTGTTGGCAGAAAAGTACTGGGCAATGGAAATGCAAATTTCCCCATCATTGCAGTGCTATGACAAGAACAATGTGCGGTTGTTTAAGTTCTTCCTTCCATGCAGTTCTTAGAGGGGCAATAAGGCCAAGTGGCAGGTAGGGAGGTGTGTGTGAAAACAGAGGTTTTAAATTGATTTGAATTAGCCTGCAACCTCAGAAGATGGGGGGGAGAAGTAAACCTTGATCTGTAAAAATAAAATACAACATCAAAACATTACGCAGAGTGTATTTCAGGGCAGCATATATTTGCTTGGCTTTATGAAATCTGAAATAATTTAACCTTCTTCTGGTGCTAAAGAATGCCCTATTTTTGTGTATCAGCGCTGCATTGGCATAGGAAAGGATGGTATCTAAATGAAGATATCATCTAAAGATGTCTTGTACAACTGTAGCTTCTAAAAGGCAAAAGACTACCAGGGCCTTATTACATTTTAAGTTTTCCATGTAAATTAGGTTATTCTGCTCATGTGCTATCAGTCAGTCCATTGCCGTAAATGGTTTGCTTTTTTCATGCTTGACTTCTTTGTTCAAACTGTGAATAAACTCTGCCCATGTGCATTACAATGCCGGCTTCTATTTTAATTTCGTTGTGATGTTTAATTATGTCTACTGTATAGTTACATGCCGCTTAATTCTTGCCCTAAGCTCTCTTTATAAAATTTCTCAAGAGATTTTATAGAGTAATCAGCCAAGTCAGAAGTGTGCAGTCAAGTAAAGCAAAATGACTGTATAAACAATTCAGCATTTCTTTTAAAAAATAAAAAATAAAATACTCAGGCAGCCCTCAAATTAATTGGGAGCTATTGGGACACTCCTAGGTATGAATCAATAGGTGTGTTGTTGCTCACTCTCCAACCTTGCTTGGCTGAAAGAAGTTATAACAATAGAATTAAATGTGGTTATTAGCAAGGTTCTCCCACCTTTCCCTTTATTCCCTACTTCCCCACGCCTGTGATTTTAAGCAGAGAAGATGTTCTTATTCCACAAGTCAGGAAGCCAAAATGCAAAGAAACAACTTTTTTAGGATAACTCATTTGGATTTTGTCTGCTGCCCAGTTCTTCTGCTTGAGCTCCATTAACAAAGCAAAGAGTCTGTTTGAACGATGGAAATTCACCTAGCTGCCCAGAGTGACTGGGGAGACCCAGCCGGATGGGCGGGGGTAGAAATAATAAATTATTATTATTATTATTATTATTATTATTATTATTATTATTATTATTATTAGGGCTGGTACACCCATGAGGCACAATGAGGTGACAGGATTCACAGAGGCAACACATTCAAATGTAATTGGCTGGAAAGGAACCAGGGAAAAGCGACTTGGTTGTGGTAAATTAAGAGTCTTGCCTGACATTTCTCAGTCACCACATCAGCTGAAAGGCTGCTTTCAGGGCAAGCAGGGTTGCCAAGAGAGATGCAATGTTTGTGCCTCCCCCTCAGCCTGCATCCTGGCCAACCCTAGCTATTCCCCTGGGTTTGGAAAGTATGAATGGATATTAGGCACAAAGATATACTGAGAAGGAAAATAACTGAAACCAGAGATCTTTGCAGGGTATCAAATGGATATGCTACCACTGTCTAAACTGCATATAAACTGCCACACAAGGAAGACATGTGCCCATGTAATAATTACCCATTATTCATCTCAAACAGGAAAAAGATATGAACAGAAGGGACATAATGTCTTTAGGGACATTATACATCATCCATTTCAGATTGTCACAGTACACCTCTTGCCATTTTTTTAGTTCAAGCTGACCAGCTGGATTTAGACATCCTTTAGTCAACCAGTCTGCAGATACAAGCCATGATCTCAAAAGCACTTGGAATGGATTTGCTTTTGTGCATAGAGGAGCTATTGGATTATAACCATAAAGCAGGATGATTGGAATCCTTCATGGTGTTTCAGTGCTCTACTGTGATCCTAGTTAAGCTCCTGGCTCATGAGTAATCCTAATTAGGATTAATCAGAGGCTGTAAGCTTCACACAGGCTTGCCGGGGTGACACCTTCCATTAAGCAATGTGTAAGGTTCAGTCCCATATGCGTTGTGATACTGGATACTGAAATAAGTGTCTTGATATTGTGAAGGGGGATTTTTGCTTGCAGCATTTGTTGACATATCCATACTGAGCACAGATATGCAAATATGTGTTATTAAGTGGATCAATCTCCACAATCCAGACATGTTGCTAGTAATCAGTTTTGTAATGTCATTGTCTCAATATATCTATTTGCAACTAATAACCATAGACATTTCCAGAGATATTTTGGAATATGCTGGCCTCTGTTAAAGCTTTTCCAAAAGACTATCAGAGAAAAAGTATCCTTTTGATCCTCTAACATGAACAATCAGCGTGCAGCTTGGAAACTAAGGAAACCCTTTTCTCTGTTCATCCTTTGAAGACAAAGACAGGGATTTGTTTGCTGCAGGATGGTAACCAGGAGCCTTTCAAAGTGCGGCTGCACTTAGCCAAAGATATTTTGACGATTCAAGAGCAAGACGTGATCTGTGTGTCTGGCGAACCTTTCTATTCTGGTGTAAGTATCATTTTTTTCAGCAGTTTTCAAAATGAAAACATTGTGTATGTTGAGCTTTCCCCACTCCCTTTTGCCTTCCATTGGAGGGTGTTGAAATGAAGAAAAGTTGCAAATTTTTAAAATGATGCAATCAAGTCTAGGTTGAAGTCATGAAATGCTATGGTATGGTACTTCTTGGTGTTGTTTTGGTACAGTGTAAATAATATGAGCAGCGTTCAGGAGATCACTGCAGTGAATGGTCCTAAGAAGCATTCAATTAATATAATTCACAGTCATGATTCAAGTGGGATGAGATAGCTTACTTAATGGGATTTAACTTTACTAGGTGCTATGTTGGTCTCAGGTTAAACCCAGGACTCCTGAGACAAAACAAAAACAAAAACCTTACAGTGGCCATGAGTCTCCCCCTAAGACTCCACGATTGGGCAGGGATATAAAGGATCCAAGTTCTTAGGGACCTTGTAAATTAATACAACAACCTTGAACCTGGGCTGGTAGTGTCCAGGCACTCAGTGCAAGCTTTTGAGCTCTGGAGTTATGTGCTGATAATAGTTCTGTCCTCATCAACAGTCTAGTCACAACATTTTGCTCATGCTGGAGCCTCTGCACCAGGCTCAAAGGTATCCCTACATAGAGTGCATTGCAATAATCAAGTATTAAGGTTGCTTAAGAACTCTAAAGCCAAGAGCAGAGTGTTATGGAGATATAGAAAGAGCTTTGCTTGATCTGACCAAAGACTTGTCTAATCTAGCATCCTGTTTCCCACAGGGGCCAACCAGATGCCCTTTGGAAGTCCACAAGCTAGACATGAGAGAATAGCCTTTTCCCACTGTTGTTCCCTAGTCACTGGTATTCAGAGGCTGTTCTTTCTGATCCAGTATCTAACTTTATGTTGATGCTGAGTTACCCATTGGCTCTACCCAAAGAGAATTTAAGAGTTGCTTAAGATCATCAAACCATATCCCTGCAATTCTACCATATCCAGTTTTTGTGTTTTTTAACATGGATTTATCATTCCCATTTGCATTTCCTTAATATGTCAGAACACCTATTACTTATATCTAGATGACATTTAAATAATGCCTTGACATAAATGCATGATATTTTTAATTTCCCGTACAGTGTTACAGCTTACATTTCCAGAATATTGTTTTAGAAGGTAACGAATGATGTGCTCCGCTTGGTTAGCCTGGCTGCATGTTATCTGAAGATTAAATGCACAACCCATTAGATAACATATCGATGTGAAGATGGGATTTACTTTTCCTGCTAGAACAATTGTCACAGTTGACACTTTTGAGCCCTTTTCTTTATTTCCTCAGAAACTGAGATGAGATTATAAATGACTAGGCTCATCCCAAAAGACTCTTTGTTCAAAGTTTTGTCTATTTCTGCTGTATGCTATTTGAATAATTGTCTAGTGATTAGATATGGAGGGTCTGATTCAACCAACGTGGTGTGTGCTAGCGGAAGCCGGTGCAAGGACTCCTACTACTGCAATGGGGCTTTCCTCCTCCTCCTCCTCCTCCTCCTCCTCCTCCTCCTCCTCCTCCTCCTCCTCTGCACTTTCTGTGCCTCCCCACATCTAACCTGGTGGCAGAAGAGGGGAGGTTGTTCCATTTGGCGAGCAGAAATGCTTGCACTGATGGAACAATTGTTCTAGCACTACACATTTCTACCCTTTTAGCTGAACTTTGCTTCTCCCACATTTATTGGATAACTGCCTCCCAGACATGTCTTGTGAGCCCTTGCTCTTGAAGGATCAATTTCACTGAAGGTTAGACCACACGGTATTGGGAGCAATTTGTTGAAGTTATGAGTTTAATGTAGATAAAATGTTATATGTGTTTGAATACGTTGGACTGCCCGTTGCAGAGGACTGGTGGTTTTCCACTCTAGGGTGGGGCAAGCTGAGTCTTGTGACTGGTTTATGAGGTATTTTTCCTAACTCGTACCCTGAGCTTCTCTGTGTTTGGTGCTATGTGCAGGGAAACAGTTTGCTCTGTTGTTTTTTGAGTGGTGTCTCTCTGTGTGTTACAGCAGAGAGAGACACAACCTTTGCTTTTAAGCAGCATGGACTTACTGTGGGATCCATTCCAGTCCGGCTTCCGCGCTGGCCATGGGACCGAGACGGCTCTGGTTGCCCTAACAGATGATCTTCGTAGACAGCTGGATCGAGGCGGGTCGGGGCTGCTGATTCTTCTAGA
Source organism: Podarcis melisellensis (assembly GCF_964234715.1). NCBI lineage: Eukaryota > Metazoa > Chordata > Lepidosauria > Squamata > Lacertidae > Podarcis > Podarcis melisellensis. The sequence continues at coordinate 39,535,889 of NC_138539.1, read as the reverse complement.
TTTGTCAGCAGCTTTTGACATGGTCGATCATGAACTTCTGGACCACCGCCTTGCCGACGTGGGGATCCAGGGCACAGTCCTTCAATGGCTGCGCTCGTTTCTCTCTGGTCGGGGACAGAGGGTGGCGCTTGGGGGGGAATTGTCATCGCGCCACTCCTTGGTGTGTGGAGTGCCTCAGGGTGCGATTCTCTCCCCGATGCTTTTTAACATCTTTATGCGCCCCCTCGCCCAGCTTGTCAGGAGTTTTGGGCTGGGCTGCCATCAGTATGCTGATGACACCCAACTCTATCTGTTGATGGATGGCCATCCTGACTCGGCCCCAGACACACTGATCAGATGCTTGGAAGCTGTGGCTGGATGGTTGCGTGGGAGCCGGTTGAAGTTAAATCCTTCAAAGACAGAGGTCCTCTGGCTGGGACGGGATGATATGGGACTGAGGGGGCAGCTCCCATCTCTTGCGGGGGTGCAATTAGTGCCAGCACCGTCCGTTAAGAGTTTGGGTGTAATCTTCGATACCTCCCTCTCCATGGAGGCGCAGATTGCAGCTATTACAAAGGCGGCATTTTTTCATCTCCGCCAAGCTAAGCAGTTGGCTCCTTACCTCTCTCGCCCTGACCTAGCTACTGTGATCCACGCGACGGTCACCTCCAGACTGGATTATTGTAACTCGCTCTACGTGGGGCTGCCCTTGAGACTGACCCAAAAACTCCAGCGGGTGCAGAATGCCGCAGCGAGACTCCTTACGGGGTCTTCGCTGCGAGATCACATTCATCCGGTGCTATACCAGCTGCACTGGCTCCCGGTGGAGTACAGGATCAGGTTTAAGGTGCTGGTTTTAACCTTCAAAGCCCTATACGGCCTAGGACCCTCATACCTACGGGACCGCCTCTCCTGGTATGCCCCACAGAGGAACCTACGGTCTTCAAACAAAAACACCTTGAAGGTCCCAGGCCACAGAGAGGTTAGGCTGGCCTCAACTAGAGCCAGGGCCTTTTCGGCTGCGGCTCCAACCTGGTGGAATGCTCTGTCACAAGAGACAAGGGCCCTGCAGGACTTGACATCTTTCCGTAGGGCCTGCAAGACAGAGCTGTTCCGCCAGGCCTTTGGTTAGGGCGCAGCCTGACTCCCTCCTCTGGCAACCTTTACAAAACTTTATGGCTGCCATCAATCTTGATTTTAATTAATTTTTATAATGTTTTTATAATGTTGCACTATTTTGGTGTTGTTAGCCGCCCTGAGCCCGGCTTCGGCTGGGGAGGGCGGGATATAAATAAAATTTATTATTATTATTACTGGACTTTCAAAGATGGGAACTCATTACTAATACACAATGTAGCATTTTGTTGTTCTGCAAGAGTTACTGTTTTGTAACTAAATGTTTAAACACCAAGTGTTAGATATAGTGTCAGTGAAAAGTATCTGATCCGACTCATGTAGAAAGAAACCCTCTTCACCACAAGTAAAGCTTTAAAACTTATTTCTTGTGGTGAAGAGGGTTTCTTTCTACATGAGTCTGATCAGAGACTTTTTGTTGACACTATATCTAACACAATTATCCTAACCGTACAGCATCTCCAAATGTAGTATTTTCCGTTCCTTTCATGGGAATAAATGACACCCATCTACACATATGGAGAGAGTAAAATGGGCCACTCAGGGATGCTTTTGAGATGGAGTTAACCCACTGCCATTTGTCAGTGTATCCATGACTCAATATTCATTTTAGGTCAGGAAACGTTCGGTGTAATTGTGGGTAGTGTTTGTGCTGCACACAGTGGCAGCTGGTGACATTTTGACTTGGTAGGGCTGCATTTTCTAAACTTGCTGTTTTCATCACGGTAGGACTTGCACAGCACATTTCACGTGTGCAGAGTGCCATTATCACCTTCTTTCTTTAAAAAACCACACACCCCAAAAGATATTAATCATCAGTGAACAGGGAAAGAACTTCCATGTAAGAGGATCAAAGTATGATTTTCTTGTTTAGAAATTTAGGTATACTTTTTGAATCCATGTGTTGTTTTCAGCTACACATCTGTTCCTATTTTCAGTGGGAGGGCTGTGATCCAGCAGCTCCAGTGGATCAGCCCCCACTGTATATGTTTTAGTGTTCTGGTGATACAGCTGAGGTATTAGTATTGTATTGTGTATTTTTTCTGCATGCAAATGGTCTGGTTATTATTGTGATCCCCTAGGGTGTATAATAGCAGGCACCACTAGATAAATAAGGATGGATTTTCACCCCGCTTCATGGGAACATATGAGGGGCTCATTTCTGAAAATACTCCTATATGCTATTGAAAAGTGACTGCAGGTTTATCTCTGTGTTATATTGGATACCTGGACACATATTTTAGAAGAATTGCCTAGCACTAAGTGTTTGCATGTGGCAACTCATTGGCATTTGTTTTATGTGTCTAATTTGTCACTTTACGATTAGAAAAAAAAACAGAAAAAGCAGTTCCTTATTTTTTAATCTTGAAATTCAAAACTCCAAAATGAGGATATAGTGTGCAAGCCTATTTTCATAAGAAATATTAAATCTGAATAGAACTGAACTTGGCTTACTCTTTCAGGAAAGGACTGTAACAATTAGAAGACAAGCCGTAGGAGGATTTGGATTAAGTATAAAGGTAGGTCGCATTTCCCCAACTGTTTCCTATGTTCAATCAGAAATGCCATTTGGCTTGTGAATAATGCATTTAATGAGATCAAAAGGTGCTTGATTGTATTACTACCTGCAATTTCAATGAAAGGTCTGTATTGGCTGATCTTTACAATAGATAATCAGTTGAAAAAATTTCCCCCATAGTTAATGGAGGAACAATAGAGGCAATATCCCATTAAGATTCATTTGTACTTATAAGGTTTGGTATATATTTTAAAAGTATATTTCATCTGTGTAGTCTTGTCTTTTGTTCAGTGGTCCTTTAATTTTAATTACTTGTTAATGAACACAATGGCAGGCTCACTAAATAGCCAGTGAGTTGCCATAAACAATTTATTAATTTCATAGTTGCTGGCTAATAAGATTGAAAATAGTCCTATTTCTCCACTGTATTCATTGTATTACAGATGGAATAATTAATCCACATGAGGATTGGTTTCTCTCTCCCCACCGCCAAATATCTACCTTAGAAAAGCTTAGGAAACATAAAAAGGGAGATACTGGTAATTTTAAATGGTACATTATAGCTCTGAAACACCTTATAAAGCAACAAATCTCTTTTGAACAGAGCTTTAAAAAAAATCTCTTTAGTACAGAAATCTTAGCTGTTATCTATGAATGCAAAACAACATTGGTATATGTTTTTCAAAAATGAACTTATGAAATATGATTTGAGGGGGAAATAAAATGTTGTTCTCTTGCATTCTCATTGAGTAGGAACTTGAAAAAAACAAAAACTTTCCAGTTCTTAAAATGAGTCTGGTGTGTTTATTTTAGCAGAACTACCTAATTAAACCAAATGCTAATTAGTGCACTATGGCTAAAATCCCATAAGAATGAAAATGGGAACAAGATTTTTTGTTGTTGTTTAAAGTCATTACATGCTGTTATTTTTTTCATGTCTAGAAACAGAAAAGAGAGTAAGTTGTGTAAGCGTGCCTGAACTAAGAATTTAAACATTGGAACACTGGTAGATTTTTTTTTCTTTTTTAAAGCAACTATATAATTTATGATGATGCTGAAGAAAGTTCAGAATGCTAGGGACTGGAAGATAATTAACTTCTTCTTTTTTTTGCAATACAGATTTCCGCTGGTTTATAAGCATAAGAAAATTATTACTCTGGACAAAATCCAAAAATTGTATTCACCTTTCATACATTCAGTTAATTTCAGATAGCTTGCTCAGTCTACCATCATAATATTAATTGCCTCAAATTACTGTTCATGCTTTTCATAGGGGTTCTGAAACAGAATCCTTGGCTGTATTTTAAAAAGAGCTAACAACAGACATAATGACATACAATACCAGATATAGGAGAACAGAAGGAATTCACATGAAATGACAGTAGGAATTTAGGGTCAACTTCTACTTTCTCAAAATCTATGTTGGGCCATTTGTGCACTTCAAAAGATGTTGACTGTGGTTATTAAAAAAACCAAATGCATAACCTGGTACTAATACTCAGCAAGCCTAAAAATATTTCTATATCCTAAAAAGAGGGGCAGGGATTGTCATTACTACACTATTAGCTTCCAGAGACCTACTTTTTGACCCTTTCCTGTGTTCTTAATAGCAAGTCAAAGCGGAAATAGAAGCTAAGAGTCCTGATATTTTTTTCTGATGCCCTTCTGTTTCATTAGCAGTTCTCTTTCTCTCCCTGTTCATTTTCCCATATCAACTAAGCATTTACAAGTTGCATCCCTCATGCTGTAGGAAAATCCCCACAAACCTCTCAATATCTGCATTTCATTTTTATGCTTTTGCCCAATTCCTCATGGTCTCCTCACTCACAGGATCAGTATGGACCTCCAGATGCTGTTAAACTCCCTTCCACCTGATCAAGGATTATGGGAGTTGTAGTTCAGCAACCTCTGTCCCCATCCCAAACTTAAGGGATAGAGAGGTGGGCTTGGATCAGGCTAACTCATTTATGGGACTCCAAACCTTTCCATAGATCAGAGGTGCAGCTAAGGGAGGGGGAGAGGCTTGCCAGGTTTTTGCCCCGGGTGAAGCCTCCAGAGGGGCTCTATTGAGGCTCCCCACCTGTGTTTATATATGCGCAAATATGCATGGGGTGTGTGTGCTAAATCGGGTCTTTGACCTGGGTGAAATAAAGCCCAGATTCACCCTTGCTTAAATACTCACTGCGTCCAACAACTAACTCTGACTTCCTGACCAGCTTCAAAATCACCACAATAGTTTCTACTATGCTACTGTCAGTTCCTAGTATTCCTTGTATTTCTCCTCCTGAAGTTGCTGACTGGCCATTGCTTTGGACTTCCCACTAATCTGTGTTCTCATTTCTCTGTGTGCATGAAGTCCCAACCACTAAGCTTTGCTCTGTGATGGGAGAGTATCTGCACCCCACCCTCCTCACCCCAAACATAAAGTTAACGATGCTCTACTAGTTAGGTGAAAACTAGTTCAGGGGTAGTTAACTTTCTGTCCAACAGAGTCTGCAACCAAAGATTATTGCCAAAACAGTATCTCTTGCCTTATGAATGTTTGTGACTTGTATTGGTGTGCCAATATGAACCAACTATCATTTGCTGCACTTGATGTCACTCAGGGTTGTAAGAGTTGCTTGATGAAGTCATTGTGTGAATTGAACAGTGCAACCTTGGTTTGAAAAAGGTGAACAAGGCTAGAGATTTGAATCTTTCTGCAATAATCCAATTTATACTTTCAAAGTCTGGAAAGGCTAAAAATATAAAGGCATTGTTTGAAGAATATGAAATCTGACATTAACATTGATGTTTCAGAATTGCTTCTAGGATAAGAAAGCATAAGGACTAAAACTATGCTTAATCATATTTAGTTGAAGAGTTTGTGAGTTTTTTTTATTCTGTTTATTTTTCTATATAAAAAACCCAGCACAGAAACTGAGCAGCTTATTTTGATTTCCACTTCCATTCCTCCCCCGCTTTTAAGACAACCTGTTACTTTTCTTAGAATTCTCCTTTTCATCTCTTATTTCTTATTCATTTTCCTACTGACTTTTTGTGCTATGTTACAATGAGAAAAAGAAAATGGAAAGCAGCAAAGAAAACCTTCACATTCATTTTAATCAAATGTCCAATATTCTTGCTTTCTATTGTATGGCTTTGTTTATCTGTTCCTTGTCAGCACGACAAAATGATCACAGCATGGCTACTGTTTCAGAACTGGGCCTATTTTTCTTATTATAAAGTGGGCTCCATATGGTAATCTCTGGAGAATCTGGAGGAACCTGCAGTGAGTTTGCTTTCTTTTGTCAACAGTTCCACATTGTTCCGTTCACACCCCGGTCTGCTGATGCTTCCAACAGACTTTTTTTCTCTCCCTAACAATGGAGCTGATTGCATTCATATGCCTATTATTAAACAGAATTGTGAAACAGAAAATCTTTACCACTTTGAATAAAACAAACTTAAAATGAAGTAAAAACTTCAAAGAAATGTAATAATATTTATAAACTGACAACAGGCTCAGTAAAATGTGGTTATTTTCATCTCATAGGGTGGAGCGGAGCATAATATTCCAGTGGTTGTTTCCAAAATTTCAAAAGAACAACGAGGTAAGTATCCGTGCCAGGCTATTTGCTCAGGGGATCCAGCAAAGCATCACCAGGTTTATACATTTCAGACTGGGGAGGAATAACTGAATAGTTAAGAAAAAAATGAAATCTGGGCCATAAATGTGCATGGCAGGATATTTTTAAGGAACATATGAAGCTGCTTCATGCTGGGTTAAATCCATTGGTTCATCTAGTTTGGTATTGATTACAGTGGCAGAGCAAGCCAATTGGGCGCCTGGGGCAGCATGCGTATCCTGCGCCTAGGGGCGTGGCGAGCCACTCACAGGGGCATGGCGAGTCAGGGCAGGACGCCCCGTGGGGCCTCTGAGGCGTCTGCCAGCCTCCTTCCACTCAGTTGCCCTACAGCTGCGGAGGAGGTGGCAGGCAGACCATTTGGGGCAGTGGGGGCCTGTGGGCACCCAAGCCACCACGTCACTCCCAGGAGAGATGCGTGGCTCGGGCACGCTGCAGGCCCCGCGGTGAGTGCCACCCGGCATTTTGTCACCCACCTCAGTGGTGACACCCAGGGCTGACTGCCCCCACCGCCCCCCTTCCTCCACCCCTGATTGTTTACAGTAACAGGAAGCAGCCGTCCAGGATTTCAGACAGGGTTCTCTCCCTGCCATATGTGGAAATGCCGGAGACACAAGGCAGATGCGGGGAGCATTGGGCCTGCAACCCTTCCTCACACTTTGCACATTTAAAATAAAATAGAATTTCCTTTGTGAATTTTAGGCTCACATGCTTTAAAACCCTCTTCAATACAAGCCTAATTATTGTCCCTGAACCGTTTTATATGTACAGCACAGATTATTGTAGCTGTGGTGCGCGTGCAGTGTGCCAAGCATTCCCAAAATGCCTGAGAAGCTTCTGTTTTCATGGAGCGCCATCTGCACAACAAAACACCCCAGAAGCCTCGGGTGCACTAATATGTATCCAATTAGGTTTCAGTCAAGTTGTGCATAAGGTTGAGGAGGAGGTGGACTGTGGCCAGCAAGAGCAAATTCCATAGCAGTTCCCTTCTTTGGCTAGAGTTATGAGGCTGAATGCACATCACAGACTAATGTGCAAATTGGAAACTAGCGGTCCATCTGAGTTTGCATTTCTGTGAGAGTTGTGATGTTCTTCTTAGCTAACACCCCCCCCCCCCCCAAAAAAAAATGCATTTAAAATGTTTAGTTTGAGATCAGAGATTTATATTTAAATGTCTTTTGGGCAGATTTTTTTAAAGCACAGAAACTGGATGGAAAATGACCGGGTCAAGAAATAGATGTGTCAATCTCTAGCAGAATCCCTGCAAAATGTCACTCAGATCACAAGATCCACTGCAGCCTTTAAGCCTGATAACTGTATTTAGAAACAAGAGCTGCAGCTGTTCTTTACATTTTCAGGGTTCAAGACTAGAAACATGTCCTAGATGCAAAAGGGGAAATAAATTTCCTCAATAATACTTTCAGAAAATATTAATTATCTATGTAAATGTGAAATATGAAACCTGTCATGGATTTGTTTTCTTTTGTCACCTATTTCTCATTGTCCTGCTCACATCCTGCTCCACTGATGCAGCTAATGGAAAAATAGAGAGGAAAGGTTGAAATGAAAAGCACACCTTTCCTTTATTTTCTCTTTCTTTTTAGCGGAACTCTCGGGCTTGCTGTTCATAGGAGATGCAATTCTACAGGTAGGCAAACCCATTCACTTTTGCCAGGTTTTAGTCCCAAGTATAATGTGAAGTCTAACCTAAATGAAGCCAATGCTCAAAATTGTCTTTTCTTTTTTTTAAACTCAACAGATTAATGGAATTAATGTAAGAAAATGCAGGCATGAAGAAGTGGTGAGCTTATACTCCTTTTCTAAAAACCATTGCGGTTCTTAATAAAAGTCAGCATAGCTGCACTTCTGTCACAGTGTTCATCGCTATGCTCTGTAAGTAGATCAATGATCCCAAGATTGCTAAATGATCTAACCTTTGAATATTGTAACTTTACCATAGAAATGGTTTACTGGCCTCAGTTGTGTTACAGCCTAAGGGAGCCTCTGCTTTCTTAGGATTTGTAGGTCCTTTATTTCTGGTGTGCTGTGTGTACCTCCTTTAAGCAATACTATTATGTCTGGTTAAGCAGCACTCCCTGTACATACCAGATGTGTGGAAAGCTCTCGTGTATAAATAGAGGAGTGAGGGTCAGTGTACTGGGCCCACCCCAACAGCCTGCACCCACACGTTGAGCACAGATGTCTACAGTGGAACCCCTTAATGTGAACAGCTCAGTATGGTTGAGGTGCCAGTGGAAGCACTTACTCCAGTGCAAATTTGTGTGTGGGTGTGGCTGATCTGGATTGGGACTGTAGCATGGAGTAAGGAGTTAAATATCCTCCCCCCTACAAGGTCTCAGTTTAGACTGAGCTTCCTCACACATTTTGTTTACTTTTTCAAAGTAGTTCACACAATTGCTAATTGCATGAATAGTTTCTCACTCAGTTTGGTCTGGGGAACCTGTGGCCATTGAAGTGTTTCTGGTCTACAACTCCCATGAGCGCCAGCCAGCATGACCAATAGTCAGAGATGATGGGAGTTGTAGTCTAGCCACATCTGGAGGGCCACAGGTTCCCCAGCACTGCTCTAAAAGATAAGATGTCTTGCATAGTTGAGTGATTTAAGAATGCTTTGAAGATGTAAATTCAAGGGAATTATAGCTCTTTTAAAAATAAGAGTTATAGACTCTTACAAAATTGTGCATTAAACAGTAATGTAAAGGAGCTACTGATTTCCTAAAGAAACTCTTTTCTTTTTAATTGTATATTGCATTATATGAGGTTCAATAACGAATTAAGTTATTTTCCTAATCCCATTTCTTGGAGCTGTACTTCCTTTTTAGTTTTGTGCTTATTTCATATATGGCTCATCAACTTTCAGAGTCTGATTTGTTTGCAAAAGCAGCTTAATCCTTTGCTAGGCTTCTGTATACTAAAACTGAGATTTTTATTTACTGTGTCTTCGAGCCTTGGTGATCAGATTACTTTAGTCAGTAGTTAAGCTAATGCAGAAAATCTCTCTGTGGGAGCAAAATGAGATATTGGGGCTTCAGGAAAAGGTTTGGTTGTATTTTTGAGTGCAGTGCCATATAGCTATGCTAGTAAGTCATTGTTTTGTGTTCAGAGTCAATGAAGCAAGATATGAAATGTTTGTGAAATTATGCCGGCACCCTTGTTAACCTGATTATGCTTTCTAGGATTAATATTTCTTTTCGGTTATAATTTGCACAGCCAGCCATGCTTATATTTTAGCACCTGACAAATGCTTAACCAAAACCTTAGGCAGAGATGAAAAGTGGGTACTTGTTTGCAAACCTTCAGCCATAGAATCATAGAATGGTAGACTTGGAAGGGACCCTGAGGATCATCTAGTCCAACCCTATGCAATACATGAACTGGATACTTTTATAGATGACTCTTCTCCTGCAACAATCAAAACAAAGCAGATATAAATGAATCAGTAATGACTGGACTGAGAAATGTCTTTAGAAATTTGAGAGGGGCACTTCAGTAAAAGGACTGTGGCAATATTCAAGGAACAGGACATCCTAAGCAGAATATTATGATTGAGCCCTCCACTCCTCCACTGTGGTGCTTATCAGATCCCGGAGCTGTTCTTCTTCTCTCTTCTGTCTTCAACTAGGCAGCCATTCCTGTTCTATCTTACAGAGCTACAGAGCTCATGTCCTACACAGCCCAAATGCCCACTCCCCCATCTGGCATCTCTAATCTGTGGGCATCAAATTGTTCACCTCTGTGCCTGGCCCCAGATTCCCATCACTTGCCGCTTCTGGCTTACCACAAGGGTTTCACATCTGGTATGTATACATTGCAGCAGCCTGCTTAGAGGTGAGTAGAAAGAGGCTTACCCCAAAATCAATTGGGATCCATTTGCTCTTCACTGGCTGCATTCACGACAGTTTATTCAATTCTCACAACATATCCTTAACTGTTAAACTGAGCTTTCATGCAGCACACACACACACACACACACACACACACACACACACACAAAACTTTTGAAAGTATAGCAGAAAATATTTTAGTGCTCATTTCAGTGTTACTGGCTTCCAGGGGGAAAAAACACCATTTGCAAAGAACACAGAAATGAGCGCTAAACTTGATCTAAGTCTTGTCGAAGCTTAAATATAATGCAGAAAATAACAGTTAGGAAAACAATGGGGAAATTGAATAAACTGTCTCGTGAATTGTGGGGGATTGGATGTATGTTTAGGCCAGGCATTGAATGGGCTGGATTTCTCCATTTCCCATCTCATGTTCCCAATGGGGAATCCTTGCTTTGGCATTCTTTGATGAGCCACTGCCTGTGGTCCCTTTCCTGTTGCCTGACCATCACACCTTACCCTCCTATAGAAGCAGGCCATCTGTCTTTCCTGTATACCTGGTTCCTCAGGCTGGCCTGGCCTTGGAGGAGTGGGGAGATAAGTTGTTTCTAGCTGCTGCCCTAATATTGTTGCAAGACATTTCCCTAGTTAGTCATTTATGTTTATATATTAAAGCTGGGAATTTTAAAAGTGGTGGTAGAAGGAGAGGATGTGGTGACAGAACCGTCATTTCTCTATAGAAGGCCCATATGCATTTGTTATTATCTACAGTTAGAAAGATCTGAGGTATTTGGGCTGAAAGATCTTGCTGTGTGGCTCAGTCATGAAGGGATAGCATTACACACACACCAACGTTTTAAATCTTTCTTAAGTTATACAGATCCACAATTTTTTTTCCTCCCACAATGAGTTCATGTCACTGCTCAACTCCCACCTTCCTTGGTGCCTGAGACAAGCACCATGCGACTCAACAGACAGGCCGGCCTGTGGCCATAGTCACCTCCTTCCTGGGAAACAAACACATTTTGCTCCCTTTCATGTATTATCCCGGAGCTCTGCTGTTTGTGAGTTCAAAGAAAAGTGCATGAAAGAAAAACAAACAAAACCTTATTATAAATCTGGTGCAAACAGATATTTGATGCACACAAAGGCAGGTCATCTCATTGCCTCTCTGTCTTAATTTCCCTGTCCATGAGAGCTTTGGCCCATATCTAATGAGTGTATGTTAAAATGGAAAGTGCTGTTGTTTGGAGTGCTTCACAAGCTGTTGTTTTCAGTTCTTCACAGAATATGAACTTTCCCCAAGTATGTTAAATTGATGGCAATGCAAAAATATGCTGTGTTTTAATGTGCTGTATTAGTAACAAATGCAAAGTTTTGTGGACTTCTTTTTTATTTTATTTTTTAAACCTTCTAATGCCTTGAAACTTATGGTCACATTTAGAGAGGACCCTCAGTCCACAACTACACAGTATATTTACTTATAGGCAGTGCTTTTTTCTGGGGGTATGCAGGGGCATGCATACCCCTAAACATTTTGTGAATCTAGGTTTGGCCTCATTGAGGGGCAGTATTTCAATATGAGTAGGAAAATGAGGGTACCCCTAAACATTTCTCTCTCGAAAAAAAAAACACTGCTTATAGGCAAAGACTGTTTCTTAGGGCCAAATCAGACTTGATGTCAGCTAATTGTGTTATTATTGGGGTTTCTTTTGCTTTACCATTTATTTAGAAGATTTATAAACCTTTTGAGAAAACAACAACAAGAAAGTGGTGCACAAATGAAACTGGAGATAAAACACAGCTGTGTCCAATTAAAAACAAATATACATAAAACCATCACAAATAAAAGCAAGTGTGTGTATGTATATCTATATATAAACATGCACACGCACACACAAATATACAAAGATAAAATCATTAAAACTTTTAAAACAGGTATAGGTAACTAAATTATATATCTGGGTGGTCCTGCTGAAATAAGTTATTAGCAGGTGTCTAAAACAGAATTTTGAGGGTGCCTGCCCTAATGTCAATAGGCAGCGCATTCCAAAGTACAGGTGCTGCACTTTGCAACCTCTGCCAAATGTGGAACAGACACTGTGTGGCACTTGTAAAAGTGCAAGTCACACAAATGGAAGCCTTCAAATAGGCTTCTGTGGGGCAAGGTAACACACTAAGTTAACTGGTCTCAAGCTCCATGAGGCTGAATTTTGTGGAAGTGGTCTTCTGCTGCCTTCACCCAGATCCTCCAATTGTCCCTATTTTCCAGGGATGTCCCTGGTTTAGAGAAGCTTTCCTGGTTTCTGATTCGATCCCGGAATTTCCCACTTTTCTTAGGATCATCCCTATTTTCATTGGAGAAATGTTGGAGGCTATGGAGTTACCTAACCCCCAAGCTGTCTGAAGGAAATCCTGTATAAGGAAGAGTTTTTAAAATGTTCAACGTTTAATTATGTTTTATATATGTTGTAATCTGCCCAGAAGGCTGGATCAATCCAATCAGATGTGTGGAGTATAAATAGTAACATTACTATTATAGAATGGGACGTCCTTATTTTCATAGGAGAAATGTTGGAGGGTATGTTCACCCAGTGAAACAATCTTGAATATTCTTTTTTTTTTTAAAAAAAAGAGACTTGTCTCCTGTAAATTGTGCAATGTAATTTTACCCTGCCATCAATTTAACAGACTTTGGTAAAGGTTTTTCCCCTCCCTGTAGAGATAACAACAGGGTTTGGTTTTTTGAGGGAGGTGGATTTAGATTGCAGAAGGAGCATGGAAGGAAATGGTTAAGATCATCTCTCAGAGTATCACTCCCCCCAGTTAGCAAGGCAGTCCTTTAGGAGCTGCTAAGTACTAAAATGAAAATCATTGCGCCTAGTTTGGCCTTTAATTGCTGCCACTGGCCTATTTTTGAGACAGGCAATCTTGGATACCGAGTCCTAAAATAGGCCTTTTTCAAGGAAGCATTTAACCAACCACTTTAGCTAGTCTCTTTTGTAAAATATGAGTGAAAAACTGATACCCACAGAGAGACTTCCTATTAGACAGAAAAAGCAGGCAGAAATAGCATAAGAAGAGCAAAATAAATAGGTTTGGACAAGTTTGGCCTTTCTTCAATCATTGGCTAAGTTCTCAAAACCTGTTTCCAAAAGCCCTTTGTTTGGGCCACTTAGCAGTACTGGAGGGCTGCTTGGGTCAGAGCCTTTTGGATCAGGCCAGTGGCCCATCTAGTCCAGGACCCTGTCCTCACAGTGGCCAACCAGATGCCTATGAGAAGCACAAAACTGGACCTGAGCAGAATAGCACTCTTACTGACTTGGGATTCCCAGCAATTGGTATTCAGAGGCATGAATTACTGTATTTTTCGCTCTATAAGATGCACCAGACAACAGGACGCACCTAGTTTTTGGAGGAGGAAAACAAGAAAAAAAATATTCTGAATCTCAGAAGCCAGAACAGCAAGAGGGATCGCTGCGCAGTGAAAGCAGCAATCCCTCCTGCTGTTCTGGCTTCTGGGATAGCTGCGCAGCTTGCATTAGCTCCATAAGACGCACACACATTTCCCCTTACTTTTTAGGAGGGAAAAAGTGAGTCTTATAGAGCAAAAAATACGGTATTTCATATCTCAAGAGCATGTGTCTCTTGTAAAGCTATAAGGCAGAGCCAGCCCAGAGAGAGGTGGGGAGAGAGAGAAGGTGAGAGGGGTAGAGGGTACTACTGGTCCACTTTACTCTCAAACCAAAAGGATCCCATATTTTTAAAGTTTCAGCTGCATCTGGGCAAATCATGAATGAGCTGAATCACACACCCCTGATAAGTAATAAGTGAATTAATATCTATGTATGTACAAACACCATCTGTTGTGTGTGCCAGACTTAGATAACATATTGGAAATTTAACATATCCACACACTAACCACCAGCATAGATAAATATATACATTTTATATTTGTATTATGTGGATAATGATAAAATTGCAGACCCTCTGATTGTCCCTATTTTCCAGGGATGTCCCTGATTTAGAACGGCTGTCTCAGTTTCTGATTTGATCCTAGAATGTCCCACTTTTCCTTAGAATGTCCCTATTTTCATTGGAGAAATGTTGGAGGGTATGGCATTATCAGACTCCCGAGCCATCAGAAGGCAATCCTGTATATGGAAGGTGTTTTTTTTTAATGTTTAATGCTTTATTATGTTTTTATATATGCTGGAATCTGCCCAGAGAGCTGGGCCAATGCAGTCAGATGTGTGTGGTATAAATAGTAAAATTATCGTTATGGAATGGGACGTCCCTATTTTCATCGGAGAAATGTTGGAGGGTATGAAAATGCATTATAATTGTTATCACTTCAGCTCTAGGTTCCTGTACAACTGAACTTCTCAATACTGTGTTTTTACCTGTCTGTACTTGTCATAACTGATTTGTAGCCAATACTGCTACTCAGAGTAGACCCATTGAAATTAATGAACACAGCTAACTTGGGTCTATTAATTTGCATGTCTACTTGAGTAAAACTTAGTTGGATGCAACCCATTATGCTGCAGAACACTCTGGGATCACAAAATGAATGAAGGGCAGACTAAAAATAGACATATTAAACAAACAATAATAAACAAACAATTAAGACTCACTGCTTAGCAGAGGTTGTTGATAGACTGCCAAGATGAGGGCTGAGCCAAATGATCACTAGCAAAAACCTTTGGGGCAAAATGCCCCCCCCCCCGCCCCCAAATCATGTCACCTTCTTTTATGACTATCATTTTCCTTCTCCTCGGGCATCATGTTATCATCTACCTTGCTGTCTGATCCTAACTAGCCAGTGATCATGTAGCCATGGAAGTATCATGCCACCCTGTGACCATGCAGTGAAGAGGGTGAAAATTACCAAGATGTTCAGGCAACTAGGTGGAACACTTCTGTTCTGGCAATGTACTTTGTGGGTCAACAATAAAACTGTCACTGTTCAAGTGTGCTAAGAAAGGAAGTACACTCCTTAGCCAGAAGCACATTCTCCTTTGTCCTGTGCTGTAGAAAATTCATTGTCTGCTGCTACCTTTGAGCACTGGAAGAGAGAATGTGTTACCTAGACAACATAGGAATATGCTTCCTTCCACATACAGCTCTAGATTTTGGGCTGTCTGAGCAATTGCAAGGCCCGGTAAAATCTTGCGAAGCCCCAGATCTTCCTGAATGTACTCTATGGGCTGTTGCACCCTGCAGGCATTGCAGTGAGAAGCAGAAAGCTCCTGATTTCAAATGTGCACTCAGTCTCCTTATTCAGCCTATCATTTTTTCACAGCCATAGGTGTGTTTGTCAACAGAGTGCCTAAGTCTGAACTCAACTTCTGATTTCACCTTGAGCATAATTCCAAAAGTAGTGGGGGTAGGATATTATCTGAGCAAAGCTAATGCCAATATTGTGTGATTGTTGCAAGATTGGTACTAACTGCAGTTTTCCACCCACTAATTCATGTCAATAAGCAAATTATAATAATTACCAGCAACTAAATGACCAAATTATGATTGACCTAGTGGTGTATTGTAAACAAGATGTACTTTAATAATGGTTTTTCTGAACTGTATTGCTAAGTACCTATTTTCTCAAAAGATTGGGGGGGCTTTTGAAAGGAAGGGTCAAATTGTAATAGTGTGGAAGAGTGCAAATAGATACTTGGCAATTTTGTTTTATCACAGTTTTATCATTTTATGTCAACTACGATTGGAAAATATTTGACCTGCTCTCTTCTGAGTCTAGCATGAAAAAGGAAAGCTATAATTATCAGGTGGTAGTTTTGCAAGGTAGGCAACAATCTGTTTTCCTTGTGACCCAGTTTCCACTGATGTTCAGTACCATCCTCTTTGTTATTCACCACTTCTCACCCTCAGAGGCTCCTAAGAGCACCAATAGTACCTTGGAAGCCAAATGCCTTACAACTTGAACGTTTTGGCTCCCAAACGACGCAAACCCAGAAGTGAGTGTTTCAGTTTGCGAACGTTTTTCAGAAGCTGAATGTCTGACATGGCTTCCACGGTTTCCGATTGATTGCAGGAAGTTCCTGCAGCCAATTGGAAGCCGTGCCTTGCTTATTGAATGTTTTTGGAAGTTGAACGGACTTCCAGAATGGATTCCGTTCAACAAACAGGGTACGTCTGTATCCTTTTTCTTCAGAGTACATTGGGTGGGACAATTGCTGCCAAGAGCACAGACACCCTTCTCATCATTGGACTGCTTCTAGGGCCTTGTCCTTTATCCTGTTCACTTTCCTTATGTTCCACTAATTTCCTGACTCCAAAGTTTCTCTCTCTCTCTCTCTCTCTCTCTCTCTCTCTCTCTCTCTCTATATATATATATATATATATATATATATACTTGTTCTAAGCATGAGGGCTCCCCTCTCCAAATCTCTCTTTTTACATTTCTTTGGATGTTGCTTTAGAGAGTGCTCCCTCTTATCTCTGTTCCCCTAAGCTGCTCATTCTGCATAAACTTGTTTAGCAGCTTTTTAGTTTCATCTCTTAACAGCAAATAAAACAGATTCTGTTTTTCAATACTATTTAGTTATGGCCTGTTCAAAACAGAATTTCCACACAACTGTGATATTGTGTTTCACTTTGCTCTTCCAAACAAGTGTCTGGTGCTTCCAGAAGGGAGATTGGCAAGCCTGGGCTTGTTCTTTAGCTCTTTTCAGGTTAACTTGAGCTGCAACAAAGACTTGTCCTATGGTTTACAGTTTGTGGTTTGCCCTGGAGAGCTAAATCATGGACCTGAGTTCTGAGGACATGCTAAGGCAAACTATGCTTAGATCAGTGCAGACTAGCAGCAGAACAACTGGAGGGGATCAAAGCTGCTGTGATCTCCTCTTCCAAAGGTCATACACTTGCATGTTTGCCCTAAGCCATAGCTTGACATAGCTTGACTTGTAAACGAGGCCAGTGACACTTTAAAGATCGTGTTAGTGTTTCTTTTGTTGTTGATATTGCAGATTCGTGTCCAAGGGAGAAAGAGCCATTCAGATATTTCCAGCTATAAAACCATGGATATAATAGAAGTTGTACTCTGAATGTCAATTAACCACTGGCAAGAATGGATTTCTCTGGGATTATTGCCTAATTAGGAATATGAAATGGAAGTGAAGTAAAAGCTGCAATGGGACAAAATTAAAGATGAATTGTGATAAGCATTATCGTTTCCAATGCATTCAAGCCATCACCGTTACGCTCATCAGTGAACACCCTGAACAATTTAAGCTAGTTGCTTTCATTTTTTTTCAGCACTGTGCTAGAATGCTGACCCAGTATTTTTTTTTCATTTTAGAGTTGTTTATCAACCTACAGATGTAAAATCATCTCACTTGCTCAAAGTATTTGGAGAAAATAGGGGAGCCCTTTGTTTTTAGAAAAATCTATGAAGCTCTCTATGAGGGTGGGCTGTAGCTCAATAGCCTAGCATAATAACCTTTACAGGCAGAAGGTCCCATGTTCAATCCTTGATATTTCCAAGGTGGGTCTGGGGGGGGGAAACCCTACCTGAAACACCTGAGGACTCATTGCCAGTCAGAGCAGAAAATACTGAGTTCGATGGACCAATGGGTTGTCTTGGTATAAGGCTCTTTCCTGTCATCCAAATATGAGAAAGAGCTCCCAAGAGCAAGCTCTTATTTTCAGTTCAGGTCTAGAGAATAAGATAGAGACACAAGAAGCTTCTGAGAAAGAACAGATTAGATGACAGAAGATTCAGTAGCTGCAGGTATCCTATAAACCAATTTTCGATACACTGGAGCCCATGACCAAACCAGCTGGAGCTGACTAATGTTGTAGTTGAAAAAAACATCAGCAGGGCACCAGGTTAGGGAAGATGCAATTGAAACAATGGAGTGTGTAACGTGTGCTGGATACTAATCTTAAATCAGGCTTAGCAGGCTTCACCTGTTTTTTAAAGACATATTATTGTGTATATGGTTTTTTTAAGGTATAGAGAAGAAAAATTAAGGCCTGTAGGTTGTGTCTAGCCTGCCCATGGCTTAACTTCAGTTTGCACTGCCCATGAAAGATAATTTCAGGGGAAACGGGGAAGCTGAACTATTATATAGGACTTTATTTCATTGCCTATCTATTCCTCTTGTTGGGAGCCTAATATTTTAGTGTAGGTTTCAGATTTTGCAAAATAGGGATGGGACAAAAATGTGTTTATAGGTTTCCCTGTATTGCTGAACCAGTGGCATGGATGATCGCAAAAAAAAAAAGTGTATGGGAGAAAGCAAAAACTACTTTCAGAGGTTTTACAAGTTATGTCTCACAGATGCAGTGCAATTATTCATCTGTGTATGAAAGGCTATCATTATGTGGATGGGCTGAAGCAGGCAAGAAAGGAAGTTTTCACATGGTTTGCAGGTGACAAGACTAATTTTGTCAGAGAAAGCATTTGCTGCAGTACAAAAATATCTTTCTCAACAGAGATTGGAGGCAGAGCAGCCTACGTACTAAGCTGAGAGAGCTGCAAGTATTGATCAAAAGCATTACTTCAAAAACAGATTTGTCAAAGGATTTTGTTTTATGCCACTGTCAAGGTTCTGGAGAGCTCAGCTAGTAGGGGGGAAAGCTTGCAAAAGTTCATTCAAGTTCTTTAAAAGATTTTCTTCTATCCATTTAGTTACCTTTCTTTTGCTAATAATATTTTTAGTATGCAAAAATGAATTTAAAATTATTTTTCAAGGGTGATTTATAAATAAAGCTGGGTAATAGAAATAAATCTGTCTAACAAATCCTATATTAAAAAGAGTGTGCCCAGCATCACTGTGTGTTCAGTAACATGTACTGAGGCTCATTTTTCAAGTGTGATCACACATAGGTCAGATACAAAGAACAAAGAAACCAATTTCCTTACTCCAAAGGGGTTTGCTAATCAACCATGCCAGCCCTGCCCATTCCATGAGGGGAGTTTAGGATAGAGAATGGAAGTCTGCTATTGAAAGAAATAAAAGAAAAATATTTTGAGAGCTTAAGCCATACTTTGGATCTCTCCTATAAAATCTGGAACCAGTGGCCAAAATAACAACAGCACAAACACTTTTCTGTTGGACATAGAATGGAGATGTGCTGAATAACAACTCCCATCATCACTGGCCATTGACCATGCTTTGGGGGCAGATATGAGTTGTTGTTTAGCAACATCTGGAGAGCCAAAAGTTCCCTACATCTGGCATTGTGGTTACAGATTAGTCTCTGACACAGAGTTGTTCAGTGTGGGACTGTGTTTGACATACCCACCTGAAAATTTTCTTCTCTCTAGATTAGCATTACATAATGAATCCAGCTCGCAGACACTTCCACTCTCCCTTATTCTACATCTTATTGACATTCTTACAAATCCGGCTGTGTAGAGTAGGGCTGGTGACCCAATATAGGTTCATGTTTCTGAGCAGGCAAAGTATTTCATCTGGCTGAGAAGTGGCTCAGGTGCGGCATTTGTGAATGCAATTCCAATTCCCCTTCCCCAAAAGAAATGCAGAGAAAAGTTGCATGTGACTGATTTTCTCAAAACTGTTGTTGCCTTCATTCCTCCACTATATAAATCGCATCATTCTCTCAGATATGTATGAACTGGGCCACAACATTAGGACAAAATATGCCTCCCCTTTTATGTTACATTACAAAGCTCATGTGTCAGCCCTTTCTGTCAGTTTTCAACCACCGTGTTTTCATGTTCATCCAAGCAGTTTCTGAATAACCATCCCCATCCTTTTTGCGGTTGGAGTTAGACAAAAGGCTGCTCAGCATAAATAAGATTACTGAGTTCTAAGGAGCTGAACCACAATGTATCTTGCATAACACATGTGAAATTAGACTACTGTATTCAGAGTACTTTGTGTCTTCTGCCATGTCTGAAAATACTTTTAATAAACTACTATTGCAACGCTGAGGGATATGGAGGAATCTATATAGAGTGTTCAGCAATTCAGAGCTTTCAGTCATGGCGGATGACCCGAGAATACAAATACTGTAAAGTAAGATGCCCGATTAGAGCACTTCATCTCTGGCTGACATTTATTAATGATGTCAAGCATTATTTAGAAGAAATATTGAAAAAGCTATAGTAACATTTCTAGTCATTTATCTATTAAGCTTTTATTCTTATTTTTGTGCGTTCTCTGGGGTGTCTGTAACCAAATTTCAATAACAAAAGCATCCCACATTTAAATCAGCTCATAAAGGTCTACTTTGATTGTGATTTAAAATTTAAATTATTAAAAAAATGGAGCAGTTTTGAAGGGCATGACATTTAGAATATTAAAGAGCTGCTTAAAATATGTAGCTCCAGTGTTTTAAGGTATTTGAGAAATCTCATGCCTGTTTGTATCTTAGTATCTTAACCACATGTAGCCAGAAGATAGAAATGAAGTCTGTTTCAAAAAGGGAGAAGAGGGCATCATGGAGAGAATAAAGAGGAAGGGGAGTGGTCAGATCTTCTGCAGGGCCAAAGGGCACCTTTCTGTCAGTAGTATAGACCAAGACATTTACGCAAGATATTCCTAGGACCACCATAACTCCTTCCCATGGTGGGAGCTTAATGTGGATTAAAACTTGCATGCACCTTGATTTTTTTGGATGTTGTCCACATCACATTCTCCCCATCCAACTAGCAACCCATCGTTTTACAACAATAAATTCTGATTTTGCCAGTGACACTTTAGCCCCTGGTTTGGTGTTCTGGTCGCTGCTAGACTCCAGGGTCATGATTCCTAGGAGTCTAAAAGGTTCCTGTGTTCTGAAACCCACTATTTAAACATAAAGTGGTATGCATTCCATCAACCAGACTTTTTCAAAAAACACCACCAATGTGCCTTTCTTCACCATATGCACCAACATGGCGAAGCAGTGTATTTTTAAGGTCTGAAGCAGCAAAAATAAACATTACTGTGGTATACTTTTTAAAGAGACTGTCCGATTAGTGAGCAACGAGCTTTTGCTGGCAACTGTATACTTTAGCAGATGTATGAAGTAGAGTGCGAACGTATATATTCAGCAGCAAAAATGTTTAAAGTGTTGGGTTAGAATAGGGCAGTTTTAATGTTGTAAACTGAAGGACTCGGCGATTATTTTCAGTGGACCTGAGATAGCAAGATTATTAACAGTACAAATTGAAGCTCAGTTTTGTATACCTATTTTAACATTTCCGTACACCTTACGTTTTGTGAGGTAGGTGTCTTCTCTTAAATTTCTGCATGTTGCTGGTGATACCTTTTTCTCTACCTTTTTCTTTCAGTTGTGCATTGCTTGCTACAACCTTCTAAGTAGCATCATCTTTGATATTTTCTGTGATCAAGTGTGTCCCACTTTCGGAAAGGGATGCTCAGCAAAGTTTACATGACTTCCACTGTGTCAAATTACTGTGAAACATTTGCTCATATCTGTGAGAGCAGCACAGGGACAGACAATTCAATTCTTGATAGATGGTCTGGCTGTTACACTAGTGAGAACAGTTTTGATAATCTGGATGAAGTGACTCTGGGTAATTCTTGTAACAGAAGAGAAGGGGAAGCACACATTTCTTTTAAATCACCGAGGAAAAATTCAGAGATGTTTTTTGTTAGTCCAAAGTGAGAATCAAAACACAGATTCCACCAATACGCATTTATTTACTATAGAATTTTATTTATTAGAGGGGTTTTTTCTGTGAGACTAGAAAGGTTTAGCTACCCATGCACTATATTTTTTACATGGGGTGTCTTCATACTGATTTATCCAATGAGACTGCCTTGTTATAGGCAGAAAGGGAGAAGAAGACTGCTCATGGTGTCCTTTTATGATCAGAGGGGAAATGATATTATCCAAGCCCCTCTTGTACAATTTCAATGGAACGTTGTTCCTTCCTTCTGGAAATAATCATGTTCTGGAATGCTAATCACAACTGTGCAAGGTTTAGCCTGGCCATGCAGGCCCTTTTCACAACCTCATGAGTCTACTGGTTGAAGGGTGATTGACTGTACAGCTGTGGGTTCATCTGCTTTGGCATCCACAGAATTCCCTCCTCTCGCTGGATTTTGCACCAAAGTCAACTTTGTTAAAGAAGAGAAGGGTTTGGAAAATTTGTCTGTGAAGAATTTTAAGGAAACCAGAATATAACCGTAAAGCTTAAAAATGCACGTTTGCTTTTATTGTTCATTTCCTTTTGTGTTGTACAGTAAGCAACTGTGCAATTGTGTGTGAAGGGTAGAATGTAATTTTGGCTTGTATGTGTGTGTTACATCTCCATCTTTAATCTTCAGGTCCAGGTTCTTCGGAATGCTGGAGAAGAAGTGACCCTAACTGTATCCTTTCTCAAAAGAGCACCTGCGTTTCTCAAACTGCCCCTCAACGAAGACTGTGCATGTAAGTATTAACTGTTTTTTAAAAAACAACAACATCCCAAACAAACCCAAGTCTTGAATCTATCATAGGAGCCCCAGAGCCACTTCACATTACTACTTTTTAAGCCTGCTTCTGTGAATTGCCCTGCCTTTGTTAATTTACAAATCATAGTTTGGTTTTTGTTTGCTTATTTTTGCTGAGAATTGCATGAGTTTCTCCCTAGAGCTGATTTTGAGTGTTTCATTTTAAACCTTTGCTTTAGAGATGATGTTATGCTCTCAACTGATTACAACTTGCTTTGAGTGCTGTTAAAGTTCTTTGACTTAACGATAATTTGTCCAGAGTATTTGCATTTCATTTCTAGATTAATACATAATGGCAGAGATTTGGAGAAGGATTGGCATTTCTCCCTCTTAACTTGGCAATTGAGAGTGAATATATCTGTCTTGAGGACTTTTCATTTTAAATTGCAGTCATGGGCTTGAACAGATTGCTCTGCTTTAAGTGAAGATTAATGGAGTCCATAGTGATCAGTATTTTGTTTTTGTTCAACCATTTAAACTGATTAGTCTTATTGGGAAATAGCAGAAATGGAGAGACAGCTGTCTTCCTTCTATAATTTTAATAAATTGTAGGGACTAGTGCATAGTCTGAGATCGCTCTGTCTGTGTGCTATAGTTGCCCTGTGAAGATTATCACCAGGGTTTCCCTCAGCCTTTTAATTAAGAAATGGAAAATATTGTTTTAAAAAAGCTTCTGAAATGAATTCAAATAGCCTCCTACCCATTAAATAATTCCCGTTGCATTATATTCATTTATTTTCAAATGTTGATTAACTTGTTGAAGGTGTTCTCATTTCTATCATTATACCAGTTTCTCCTTTATTCATACTAATGAAGATATTTTATATTCATTTGATATTGTCAAAACAATTCACTCCTTTCAAGTTTCAAAAATACTACATGTACACAGTAGAATTCGCACACCTACTTTCTTTTTTACAGCCAGAAGACTATTTGGGGGTGGTGAAATAATCTAGGATCACCACAGTTATTTGCTTCAGAATTTATAAATGGCTCTACTTTCATAGAATACCTGGGTGGTGTATCAAAATAGAATGTAAAAGATAATGCAGATCATAAAACAGTGTTGACATTTATAAATCTGTACCTTGATGGCAATGCAGTTTTTTTTAAAAAAATAGGGAAAACATCTGGTTATCACAAGCCTGTAAGATTGCTTTGCATGGCAAAGAACTCCCCATCCCTTCAGTCCTCTTTGATGATCTTCATATGCATGGTGGTTTTTGAGAGCTGATGCATTTAGTATCCTTGTAATGCAATTAAAACACCCTCTGTAGCAGAAGCAACAGCTGTGCCCTATGTGTGGCTGAATTGTAACTACTGTATGACAAAACCAATGTCAGTTTTGATTATGAAGTGTGCGTAGTTCAGTAAGCTGTGATACACTTTTGTATGTATTTATGTTTTTATTAGGCATTCCTAGTGATCAAAGCAGTGGTACTTCATCACCTCTGTGTGATAGTGGTTTACATCTTAACTACCATCCCAATAATACGGTAAGAAATGTTTTTTTTAGCTTGCTGCCAAAAATCTGAAAATTTACCACACATGACTGTTAACTGAGAAGTTTACACAATCTATGAGCATGCTGGGAATATGCCAGTTTCAATATTAGATAGACTCCATAGAAGCAAAGTGTACTGTAAAAACCCTTTTCTCATTATGCAGCTATAGGTGAGAGAACTTTATGCTAACTCCTGGTTTAGTACTGGAATGAATTCAAACTGAGACCACAACTGACAAGTGGATAGATGTTGAGTACAGTCACTTTCTTAAAGAAAGTAACGTAGAGTGAAATGATGGTGGTGGTCCCATCCAATGTGTTCTCTGTTATGTCACTAGGAGAATGCCAGGACCTAATAATTTATTTTGGACATACAGCATTTATTTGGCTTTCTTTCCCCCCTCAGAATTACGGTAATTCTAAATTGGATGTGGGTTGGAGGAGTGTTCACTCATCGCTATTTTGGCTTGCAATTCAAATTATCTTAGTGAACCCACACTAAATTTTAATTATGTTTTCCCCTGGACAATTCAATTTTACTGCTACATCCAAACTGGAACAAGGTCTGATTTCAAAAAAACTGCCAAACTAATTGGAAACAAAGGTAAGTTTGTGTGTTGTAAAAAAAGGTATCAGACCAACTCTCATGGAAGAAGCTTTTTTGTGCTTTGTTTGAACATCACTGAGCAATACATCATGGGTGCTGACAGACCCAGAGGCTCAAATAAACACCTGAAATGTTGCAGCATTATTCTGTAGTCTCCTGTCTCTGGAACCAGCTAGAAAGATTCCATCAAGAACATTTTGACACTTCTTGCTTCTGTGGAGGCTACAAATACTTCACGATTAGTGTTTCTTACAACCCTTGTAATATTTCCCCCCTTTCATGTCTGCATGACCTCAAAATGATTGAAAGAAAATGTCGTTTTAAATGTCAGCATATCCTGTTGGGGTGCTTGTTTTTCCTACCACAAGTTTATCTCTTTTGCCACTATAATATCCATAGAAATGAACACATGAAGAAAGGTAAAAGCACCTTCTGAATAGAGGGGCATGAGAGTTATTCCCTTTATCAGTGATGTGAGCCAGAGCTCTGTTGCATGAATGGTTTGTTTTTCTTTTCTACCATTGGCAATAACGATGGTGCAGGCTTCTTCTATTCATTGCAGATTCTAGGATAGGTCTATCCTCAACATCTGAAGTCCTTAGGAAGGATATAGATATAATGCTCATTACACTGGCGTCTCTAGAAACACCCCTTCACTTTCTCCTTTTTGAGTATATGGTGCCCATTGAATAAAACCAGCCCTCTCTTTCTTATATTTGATGGCTTCACTTACGAGCATCCTGCAGGATGTGGTATAGTATATAGTTCTCTCTTTGTATAGAAGGTAGAGATTAATGTTACCCTTTCCAGAGAACCTTACAAAATAAAACCTTTCCTGCTATACATATCCCACTTGTAGTGATGAGCATTTTGCAACTAGCCAGTTCAGAAGATTTTCACTGGGTGATCTTGGACCAACCACAGACTCTCAGCCTATCTCACATGGTTGTTTTGACAATGAAATGGGGAGAAAGAGGACTATGAAACCACCTCAAGCTCTGTGGTGGAAAAATGGCAGAGAAATGTAATGTAATATATAAATGAGGTACTGTTTATTGTAGCTGTTGATGGTAACGCCAAAACATCAAAGTGTTTGAAATATTTTTCAGGACACACTTTCATGTTCTTCATGGCCTACATCTCCAGGGCTTAGGTGGGAGAAGAGGTGGTGTGATCTCCGATTAATCCCGTTGCTTCACTCCCGGTTTTCCCAGTATCTCCCAGGGTCAGATATGTGCAGGTAAGTAGATAAAGGAAATATTTTCTCCATATACAGGAATATGCCAGTTGTAATTTTTGAAGTGAAGGGTCTGAGAAGGAGAGGTGCTCTCAAACTACCAGATCATTTTTTACCATCGTTAGAGAAAGAAAGGCATTTTTTTTACTAATAAGGAAAAATAGATGTTATGTTAGCTGGGGCTGTAAAACACAGTTAGTGCTAGAAACTAATATGATTAATACGCTAAGGTACAACTTTCCCCGAACTTCTAGATATCAGAGAAGGAGAGAGAGTCTTACTATTTACAAAAAAAAAATACCCTCAGTAATATTAAGTAGAATGGGATTTTTTCCGTAAGTCATAGAGTAGAGCTATTGAGTATGACTTAGTTGGTTAAAATCCAATTTTAGCTAAGTAAATTAAAGCCTGTTGGTACTCAGGCGGAGCATGATGATTACTTCTAGCTGGAAATGTAGCTCTTTCTCAAGTTGTGCATGAGGCAAAGAATATAACTAAGAGACTTTTGGCATGACTACAAAACCCTTATAAGGCATGTGGAGGCACTGATTGCTTGAAGGAATTTCACATCCAAATCTCCATGCCTAGATAAGCTAACAATCCGTTAAAAGGCCTAGTATCAGTCAGCCATGATCTTTTCCTCAGAAGCTAGACTCGACACTAGGACTAGAGTCTCCATGACAAACTATTCAGTGTTTTCCTGTGCTCTAACCCAGGAATACTTTATTAGGAGTAGTGGCACTGTGTATCTAGCTTTCTGGAGGTGGTATTTCTGCCACTTAATGAGACAGGGAAGGGCAAGGCTGTGTGGAGGTTGACGTGATGAAGGCACCCCTATGTATCCAAACCTGTGGTCCCAGCAGGGCACCTGCACAGCACCAATCCTCCTTCCAGGTGTGTGACACTGCCCTTCCTGCTCTGTTCTACGTCGCTAGGCTGGAAAATGTTTTTAGTTGACTCTGATTGGACAAAGGAAGGTAGGGTGGGATGGGCCAAATTCATATTGGTAAAGGTATGTGTTTATTTGCAGGCTTCTAATGGACAAGGAAATCAGAAATCAATATGCTGGTCTCTTTTTCTCAACCTGCAATCCCTATGAAAAAATCTGTATGGCCCACCCTCTACCCCACAGTGTTAAAGTGGAAGGATTGTTACAGCTAATGCAAAATGCACTGGACCAACCTGAACCAGAGAATAATATTCCCTGTGCTGAAATTTTTCTTTTAAAAAAATAAATCAGATCAACCTTCTATCAAAATTTGTCTGACTTTAAGTCACCCAGATGTAATGGATAGAGGATTGATTTCGAATGAACTGCAGCTACAATTCCCATATTTCTCATGTCTAATCTCAGTCATATATTCATCATGAACAGATTGACTTGTTGTACAATTTCCAGTCCACACTCAGGAGATGGTTTTAGGGCATGAAATATCATCGTGCTCCCGTGTTTCTTAAGCCACTCAGACCCATGTACTTTCTGGAGGAAATTGGGCCCTTACTGCTTCAGCATTTCAAAGGTTTTTATAGGGCTTGATAATTATCTGTCATTTGGATGTAGTAAATCAGTCCACAGAGCATTACGGCAGATAAGTCAGCTGTGCAGAATAGCGGACACAGAATGCTTGGATGCCCTCCCCTCATATTGATAAATACATTGCACACATTCATTGTGTTTAGGTTATGTCCAAATGTTGGGAAAGTGCAATGTGAAAATCATTAAAGTTATTTGGATCAATTCTGAGTTCTCAGCCCTTCACCTAATTAGTTTTTGAAGCAGATCATATTTGAATTTTCATTAAAAATCTATAATTTAGTGGAGCATGCCAATATAGAATATTATGCTTTAGTGCTTTTATAGAATATGGGGAGGGGAAACTCTTAAGAAAGTTATGATAGATTTTATTACAAAGTCTTGTTCTTTATTTTATTATTTAAAAAGTTCAAAGATATCTTTCTAGTCTTCCCCTTTATTTATTCTAGCTCTGAAAATTTAGTGTTGATTTAGCTTCTGTAGTTATAAACCTGGGTTACTAGTGATCTATTCCACAATTAGGGAGGATGTATATGCTGCGTCCAGACCTGTAGAAGCTTTCTTTGTTTTTTTGCACAGACTCATTCCAACAAGTCACCCATTGCTATTGGAATTGCAGATATGAAGCCACTGTTGTTTTCTTCCACAATAATTGTCCTTTATAATGCACTTAGGCTTCAGTTCTATTCACACATACCTGGGGAGTAAATCTATTTGAACTCAATGGGGTTTGCATTTGAGTAGATGCTTAGGAATGCTTTGTGGCACCAATGGTGTAAATTTGCCAGTGCCTCCATTCTTTTA
Source organism: Podarcis melisellensis (assembly GCF_964234715.1). Lineage (NCBI taxonomy): Eukaryota > Metazoa > Chordata > Lepidosauria > Squamata > Lacertidae > Podarcis > Podarcis melisellensis. Next base: position 39,507,663 of record NC_138539.1, on the reverse strand, counting down.
GTGCATTAAATCAGGGAAGGAGAACCTATGGCACTCCATATGTTGTTGAAGTCCAAATCCCATCATCCTCAAATAACATGGGATGATGGAAGTTGTAGTTCAGCAATACTGGGATGGACTCAGGTTCCCCATTATACATCAAGAATAATGTTTACATTTATTTAATCAATCAATCAATCAATCAATCAGTCAGTCAGTCAGTCAGTCGGTCAATCAATCAATCAATCTTCAATTATGTTCCTAGCGCAGCTTATATAAAAATACAATTAAAAATGAAGCAAGATACGGATAAGCTCCTTACCAACTATATATCATTCTTGTCTAATGAGCAATTCCATATGGTGGGAGGTTGCCAAAATGAATTCTTTGCTTCTGAAAACACACCAATTATTATCCTAGCTCCTGTAGAAGCTAAATGATGCATCTGTTCTTGTTTTGGGGGATACAATAGATGCCATATTGAAATAATGAAATTCTCCAAGGTGGAGATGAATGACTCGGATCCAGAATCAGCATGGTCAAAATATGTGGGGGGTAAAGCTGAAGAGCTATGTGCCACAAATTGCAAATTGCAAATTGCAGCTTGTGCAATCTGCCAGGCTACTACATTTTCAAGCTTTGCGCCCTGAGCAGATAGCCCAGTGCGAGCAATCTGTATTCAGTTGTTCTGTGGGTTTTGCCAAGATTTATCTGGAGATGGGCCATATACAAAAGCTAAATATAGAAGAGAATGACTCATAAAATAGGGAAATCAGTAGCAGTTCAATGGCTGACTTTTATTGTGGGGCAAGGGTAGGTAGAGGGGAGTGATTTCGAAGCCTTTTGACAAGTATTATGAAGTTGGTAATGTCGGAGTAGGTGCACTTGTCTCCTGACCTAATCTATTACGATGTGTCCATAGGCAAAATGCATTTCAAGTAATCGCTGTGGATGGCATTTGCAGTGGAATAATTCAGTGTCTCTCGGCTGAAGACTGCATTGACTGGCTACAAGCAATAGCAACGAATATTTCCAACCTCACAAAGCACAATGTAAGTATGCCTCTAAGTTAGTTCATCAGATTTCCCAGTTACATTTGATCCTGACTGTCATAAAGGCCTCTTGGGTTTACGCACAGAATTATCTGTGCATAAACTATGCTTGAAGCTTCCCCAGAGAAGTGAACTCAAGTCTGTCATCAGCTCAGAATTTTGAAAGCTTCTTGAAAGGGGAATTATTTTTTCCTCGTGGCTACATAGTCCACTTCATGGCTATCAGTATTATTTCCTTTTTTTTCCTGATATCCACCGACAGAACTAGAAAGAAAAGTAGAGAAGGTATAGTGCTTCCAAGATATGCAGGCTTTCAGCATTCCTATTCTGATACCCAGGATCATGGAAAAGCTCTTTGTTGCCCCCCTCCCAACCACCTACCCCATGCACAAAGTAACACAGTTAGATACCAGGTTCAAATCCCATCTTCTCCAGAGAGCTCACATGGTCACCTTAAGCCAGAGGTCAGGAAACCTTTTCAGGAGGGGGCTGGTCCACTGTCCCTCAGACCTTGTGGGGGGCTGGACCCACTGCCTCCCGAAAGCACCCCCTCCCAAAAGACACCCCCCACCTATGCCAATCACACTGCAGCCGCCGACACTGCCTTGTCTTCGGCAGTGTCGGCGTCCTCTGTCTCGGCAGGGCACAGAGCCCAAACCGCTGGCCTGGGCGGCAGAGACAGCCTCCACACTGCTGCCACTTGCTTCCTGCTCGGCCGCTTCCTCCTGCTCAGCTGCCTCAGCAGGAACGAAGGGGCGGTGCCCAGAGGCATCTGTGGCTTCTGATTGGCTGCCGGAGCTTCCATTACGGAAGTAAGTCTCTATGCTGTGAGGTCTCTGCACCACTTCTGTTTAGCGTGGGGACTGACTGAGTGGGCAGGAGGGTCCGCAAGGTTCGCGGGCCAGATTAACGAGCCCAGTGGGCTATAGTTTGGCGACCTCTGCCTTAAGCCAATTACAGTCTCTCAGACTTATCTGCCTACCTTCCTCACAGGCTTGTTGTGAGGGGGAAAATATGCAGGAGAAGGGATCATTATCTTCAACCGATAAATGGCCCTTTAAATTGTGTTGTAAATACAAACCCTGCCAAGGTTAGTTTCATTTGAGTGCAGCTGATGCTTGCTGCAAGTGGGGCTTGCTTTCAGCACTGAATGTAAGCCCAGCTTTTGGCGGGGAAAGTTGCATCAGATTCTTCTTTTGCAGCCATGGTTTGAAAGGATCAGGACTACAGTTAAGTGCTCTCCTAATGCTTCCTGTGGAATGTGATCATGTGGCATCAGGTGACTGACAGCATGCTCACCTATTAAAAATGGCCCGTGGAAAGTTGGCCAGTTCTGAATCTAGAAGATGTTCAAAATAAAAAAGCATTTCGCAGAATGTTCATTCATGCTCTAATGGCTACAATTCCTCCTCCTACTTCCAACCTCACTGCAATATCTGGGGTCTTCCTTCTCCCAAACTGCCTTCTGTGTTTTGCCTTCTGCCCCAGTTGGAGTTGTCCCAGATTTAAAAAGCTGAATCTTAGAGAATGAACAAATTGTGTGAAGTATTTATATGCTACAGTTCCTTCTGAGTATATAATCTCAGTGGCGATGGTGATGATGATTTTAGGCATCCTTGCATATCATTCTATAATATTCCTAGCTGGAATTCCTGACTGATATTATTCTGTGTCTGTTCCCACCAGCACCAATTACTTTCTCCCCTCCCCTCCCTCTCAACTTTTAAATATTGCCCTACTTTAGTTTAGTTTTGGTATCATATTGAGTTCTCTGAATCTTGCAATATCCTCCACAGGCTTCTAAAATTAATTTTGTTTCTAATGCCGGGAACATACTGAAGAATTTTGTATCTTGTGGAGATTTATATCCAGCTACAGAACCATTCCAGCTGGTGTCAATACTGAATTGGTATTGCAGACTTGAATCTGTCTGCCATCTGTAATGTTCTGTGCCGCACTCGCCAATTCCCTCACTATTTATTCATCTTGATAGTGCTGTCACTGCGTATGGCTGTCAGTCTCACGACAACCTTGACAAATGGGACTATTGCTAACCTTTGTGCTTACTCTATAACTATTTTCTATTACTAATTTTAGCTTGTGCTTGGGAATATTTTTGGTATTTCAAGGAGCGATGTTCTTACAGTTGCAGCAAACATTTTAAAGCCAAATTTCAATTGCCTCTGATTAATTGCTTCTGATTAGCACTGTAATTATTGCCACAGAAATAATGATGTTTTAACACATTGCTATTATGTGGCATGTTTTTACAAGATTGTAATGTATACAGCAAATTCATAGGCAGTTAAAGTTCCCCATAGTCCAGGCAGGAAAACGTGGGGGAGAGGAGTTTATTTTGGTAATGTTGTATGGCTTGGCTTAAGCTTCAGCAATCCATGGAAAGATTTGAAGTATGGAGTAAGATCTTCTGTTCTGCACTTCTGTGATGTGTGCTGAATGTCCCAATCCCTCCCACAATTAGCTGTGCCTGGTGTGGTTTTGTCCTGAGCTCTGCAATGGACCACGTTGGCTCTTGTATGGCACACAATGCAATGGTCCATAAGCAAGTGTAAAGAGATGCACAATGGGGCAAAAACTCCCAACTTCACATAAACACTGATGGTGTCTGAAACGGTATTGACTGACCAGGAAAGGGAACCTGAGTTTGTGTAGCTCAATGAAAGCTGCTGCGAATAAAGCAAATTCCATGTCAGAAATTGTTAGAAGAGGAATAGTAAATAAAACTGTCATGTAATGATATCATTTTTAAAAATCTATGAAAATTCTGGTCACTGCATCTCAAAAAGGATATTGTAGATCTGGAAAATAAAACAATAAAATGCACCTCTCCATCGTGTAAGGTTATAGTATTTGTAGCTTTTTAGGGTAAGAATATGAAAATGTAAAAATAGCCTCATGGGTCAAGCCAATGGCCTATCTAGTCTGGCATCCTGTTCTCGCAGTAGCCAATCAGAATCCCATAAGCAGGATTCAAGCACAAGAGCCCTTTCCTCTCCTTTGGTTTCTTGCAACTGGTAGAAGAAGAAAAAGCAATTATGGGAAGACGGATATGATGAAGGCTTATAAAATATAGATGATGTAGAGAAAGTGGATAGGTGAAAAGGTGTTGTTCCTCCTGATGCTAGAACCTGGGGCCATCCAATGAAGTTGAACAGTAGGAGATTCAGAACAGACACTTGATTACCAGTTGCTGGGGAGAAGCGGCGGGAGAGCACAGTTGTGCTCATGTCCTGCTTGTGAGCTTTCCATAGGCATTTTTTTTTGGGGGGGGGATACTATGGGAACAGAAGTCTGGGCTAGGTGGGATCCATCATGGCTCTTCTTATGTTACTATGAACCTACTCCTTGTTTCCAATAATACTGTAATAGTGTATGCATTACAGAGCCAAAATTAGACTCTGAAGCCAAGGGTTGGGAATTGCTTCATTCCGCCCCTCCCCCGGGATGAAGGGCTGGGACTCTTGTGCACCTCTACTAGTTAGTGCAGCATCTCATACAACTCAGTGATAAGAAAGGAGTATCAAGTAGTTCTTATACAGCCAATTATTGCAAAATGTCATAAAGCTAAATGCTCATAGTTAATGTCTTGCCAGAATGAAATTACCCCTTCTTTTCTGTGACTGAGTCCCCTAGCTCTCTTAATGTCTTTTTTGTCTGATGGGGAATTGATCTGTAATCTAATCATAATGTTCTTTTAAATGTTAGTCGACAGGAAGAATTGAATATTTGACAGCATAAGCAGGAATTGAGCGTTCCGCTATACAGGGACATTTGAGGACGAAGAAAAGGACATTTAGCCACAGAGTCAGAAGAAAATAGAATGTTTATCAACAAAAGAATGCTGCTGGAAATGTCTGTGATTCAACTAACTGAAACAAGACGGCTTCTGGCATACATTAAGCTGAGGTTAACAATTTTTGTGCCACCTCAGTGCAGTGTATAATTTTGCTTGGGTTGCCAATGATTGCAGTGTCACTTGACAAGCTGTGTCAGAATGGCAAAACAGATATTGAGGATATCTGCAAACATTTAAACAAGCTGAAGTACAGCATATTTTCTGATCTGTATTTGAAATGCGTTCTTGTTTGCTCTTGGCAAGAGTGTCAAGATATCTGTCTCTCAGAAAGTAAGTATAAGCTCACTGAGATGCAAAGATGGACTCGCCATGCCTTTGTGGAGCACAGAGAAAACAAATCAAGATAAAGCGGGATAAGAAGAGCCTCAGCTGGTGTGGAAAGTATTACTTGAAAGCCTTATGGGCCAGCTAATCCAAGGTTAAGCTCTGTAAATCACAGTTTAGTTTGTGTCAGAGAATACTTGTAGCTTGCTGCACAGTCATATCAAGAGATTCTGGCACCAGTTAATGTTGCTCTAAGTTGGTAGCTCTTTGATCCTTGCAGCACAAAGATTGCCAGAAAACAACACAAGGAGCCAGGTGGAATTTTCCTTCCTTTTTCTGCACTTTGCAGCTGATTGGCTTCCGAAGATCCTGTTGAGTTTCTGAGAGGTTAACCCTGGAGATGCCTGTCGCTGAAATAGCCTGAAAAACTGAAGCCCTGTGCAAGTTGGCAAGAGGATGGGTGACTTGAAACAGCTGCTTTTGGATATGGAGGAGAGGCTGTAAAGAGGGTGGTGGGATGGCAGTAACCACAGAAAACGTAAGAGGGTGGGCAAAAAGAAGAGGGACTTGCCCTTTTTATTGGAAGGATATTGGTCTGGTCTAAAGTTCTGCTTTTACATAGCGTTTCATGATCACAGCCATTTAAAGGACATCTTAGGGCCCCGTTGCCAGTGGGAACACCCACAGGGGGTCTTTTCATCAATGTTTGGATTCCAGTGTAGGCACCATAATGATCACAGAAGATGTCATGAGTGTGTCTCTCTTAGTGACTTCTCATTGTTCCACATGGAAGACCATTGGGTGATTTGGTGGTGACTCAGTTCTTCCAGATTTCCTTGCATGGGATTCTGTTTACTGTTTTGGCTTACAGTAACTCTGGGGTGAAACAACATTTGCAGCATTGCTTCCCAGTAGGAACTGCGAAACTTTCAGCACATCTTGTGATCCCCAGTGAGAAAAATATGCTGCCTTTGTGTCACTTCTCTTAAGCAGAGGAGGCCTCATCTCTCTTTCCAAAGTTGCACTTTCTCCCACCATCTGTTGAGATATTGGGACATAATAGCCATGGCAGAAGCCTGGCCCTTCCACAGTTTATTTTGAACACTGAAAAGCACCACACATTATAGGTCATTCAAAATGAAAGATTGGCTAGATTTTTTTTTAAAAAAAATTGTTATTAAAGATTTCTTAGTTTACAAAAATATGTGCATTGTCTCTTTTTTCAAGTTGCGTTTTCTACAGATCACTTTCATTTATTGTGAGACATTACTGTTGCATACAGTGTTAGGTTAGGAAGAAAAGGGGGGGAGAGGGGAAGGGTGAGTGGGGTGGGGTGGGGTGGGGTGGCAATGCTTCTATTCTTCTGCTTAGTGTATGTGTGGGGTTTTGTGTGTCGGCGTCACTTTTATGGGACTATTCACTTGTATTTCCTTGGTGGTGAGAGATGCAGTTGGTTGTCTGTAGTGAGATTTGTTTTTTGTGTGAGTGGGGTATGCGTGTTTTTGGATCAGGTTAGCTAGATTGATTCGTATGCTGTCGGCGGATTCTTCTTGTTGTCTTGTTGAGCTGTGTATGTGATAAAGGGGAACCATACCGGGGTGAAGGCATCTTCTATTTGTCCCCATGTCAGTTTCAGTTTATTGCTTAGTTTTTCTAATAAGGCTGTTTTCCATACTATTTGATACCATTGGTCCATGCTTACTCCTGACAGGTCTCTCCAGTGTCTGGCTATGATGCTTCTGGCTGCTGAGAGTAGGTGGGTTATCAGCTCTTTATGATGTGAGTGGGCGTTATTATCTTGGAAGTTGTTTCGTGGAGCCAGTTTCTGGGGTGACTTCTAATACTTGCATAGTTATTTTGCATATTTCTTGTATGATTGATGTCCGAATCCAAGCAGCCAAAGATTGGCTTGACTGAAGGCTGCAGCCCATGCACTGGTAAGCTAGAGATTTGATTACTGCAACACACTCTACATGGGGCTTCCCTTGGGTCTGATCCAGACACTTCAGTCCATGCAAAATGCTGTGGCTAGATGGGTGATGGGAACAGACTACCACAAACACATGACACTGGTGTCAGGGATCTTTAGCTGAGATTCCTGCATAGCAGGGGGTAGATTAGATGATCCCTTCCAACTCTACAATTCTGTTATTCTGAAAGTTTTTAAAGAATGCACACACACATATGTAAACACACACAGTATACAGTCAAACCTCGGTTTTCGAACGTCTCGGCTGTTGAAGATTTCAGAAACCGAATGCCAAAAACCTGGAAGTGAATGCTTCCATTTTTGAACATGTCTCAGAAGCTGAACAGCTTGCAAGGCGTGTTTCTCCATTTTTTCAATTGATTTTGTTGACTGGCAATTGCACCTCGGTTGCCGACTGTTTCGAAAGTCAAACGGTCTTCCGGAACAGATTACTTTTGACAACTGAGGTTCCACTGTACACACAAAAATATAATCTGTCTTCATATCCCAGATAATGTTGGAGTAACTCACAATTTAAATTCATAAACTTGCAAACAAGGAAGAAGCAACCAACTCAACTCCATTAACTGCAACAGTTCAAATTGGTGCCTGTGCTGCAGCAGCTATAAGCTTGACCTGTGTGGGTCAAGTCATAGGGGGAGCTCTAATGTTTCACAGTTGTTTAATAATTAAGGACACAATTATCATTGGGTTCAATCTCAAGCAACACTGGATTTAATTGAAAGAAAATGGGCCTTAACAGCTTGAAGCAGTTCAGTCTCTCAGATCAAAAGTGTGTGTCTTAAGATCTGGTTGAATTCCCAGTTAAATACTAGCTAGTTTAAATAGTTCTCTCTGATAGTGATATGTATTCATGAAATCAGGCAATATAGTCAGATTAGTGACACTGGGAATCTTGCCCAGGCAAGGTTCTGAAGCTCCTTTCTCCCCTATTGAACAAGTGTTCAAAGAGAACCTTGCTGTGCATTGCGTACTGCCTACTTCTGTTCTGGTTTTAGGGTTCCTTGTAAAAGAACTTTGCTTAAGGGAATGACTTCACCTTTCTATCTTGTTTTTAAGTTGTTCAATATGCCTAACAAATCCATAAAAAAAATACTTGAAAACAACAAAGCGTAGAGGCACAGAATGGTTCAAGCACTCGTAACTTGTAAAGAAATCTGAAATGCCTTTAAGTTTAAACATTCAACTATGATAAATTATCACTGCAGTGTGAAAAGTGCTCTCCTAGAAGCGAGAGGAAAGCAGTTTCAGAAAATTAGAGGTAAACAGATGTGCATTTGATCAGTCTAGTAGATCATCTATGAAGCTCTCCAAGCTGCTTGCATTGTTAACATGCAGCAGTTTCTTCATGCAAGTTCCACTTTCATTACAGTGGAGATACGGGATGTAATGATGACAGATGTTTCAGCAGACTAGGGACACTGGCTGCTAGGTGTAATTTATGCAGTGGAACTTTTGAGAGTGTTACTCGAAATTCTATTTTTGATTTACAGTTGCAGTGGGTTGAAGCAAATTTTTTTTTAAGCATATGCCAGTTTTGTTGTCGTTTCCCTTTGCAAAGGAGCAAATGCATCAGTGGGATGTATTGGCCTCACAGCTATTACAATACAATCAACGTAACTTTATGTTAAATGCTGCTGTTCATGCAGCTCTAAATTATTCATCCCAGGATTTGGAGAAGATGAGTCGTGTTGATGTGTGTGTGTGTTTAAAAATAAATAAATATTACTCAGCACAGAATTGCTTTGCATCTTCAATCATTTAGCTTAAGGAAAGTGAGCTATTGCAAGCCAGCGGCATTACTGTGTGGGAGGTGAGTATCTTTTTAACTCTGTGTGAGATATTTCAGTCAAATTTCCAGCAATAGCTAAAGTTTACCCAGTAGTCAAAAATAAGGGGTGGTATCTAATTGGTGTCCCTCTACTGACAGAAGGTATCTGTTTGGCTTGAACAGGAATTGAATCAAGTTTTGATCACTCCTTGCAGCTCCAAAATCTGCTGTTGAAGTACTCTGACCCTCTGGAGCAAATCTGGGCAGATTAGCAGGCAGTGAAATCTTTGAAAATTGCCTCCCTCCTAGGGAGGCAAGATGCCTTGAGTTAGCAAAGGGTCACCAATTGGATAATTCCCAATGATGGGTGTCTTGGGAAAGTAAAAACACTGCTCACACATGCTAAACCTCAGAATCAGAGTTAGGACTTGATTTTAGGTGATAATTGCCATGCTCATTATGCTGACTGGCAAAGAAAGCATTACAACTGAAAACAATAATTATGACGACGACTGTTTAATTTTAATATGTCTTTTAAGCAACACTTTGGTGACTGATAGCCACTTCACTCCAGGGGCTGCTGTGATGGGAACTCCAGGTAGCTCATTCAGGACTTATCCATACCTACTTTTTGCCCTGTGCTTTCTAGGCACAAGTTCATGCTTTCAAGCTCTGTGTCCAGACTCTCTTTTATCCCTCGGAGCTTTCCCCATGAAAACCTGTTCTTTAAAATTGAAGTGCAATAAATGGGAATTTTGGTTTTTCGTGGATTGTAGTTTGCTCCAGTTCAGCAGTTTTCTCAGGGAAAGCTCCAGAACACAAAAAGAGCACTCAGACACAGAGCTTGGAAGTGTAGACAGTGGAAAACGTACCTGGAAAACACAGAGGAAAGGTAAGTGTGGAGAAGCCCTCCATTTATCAACACTGTCAGGGCAGGTAGTCACAGACCCTCAGAGAGAGACAAAAGCACTTTACAGCTGCTGTTGAAAGAAACTAAGCATTTGTCACTTGCAGTTGCCACATAGCCTGATAAAGAAAGGTCTCCTCACTTTATCATTGGGCAAAAATAGTAGCATGATATTTTCAGGGTCATTTTAATGGCAGCCACTGGAAACAGAAAGGAAAAGATAGTCAAAAAATTGTACAGTGGTACCTTGGGTTAAGAACTTAATTAGTTCTGGGGTCTGTTCTTAACCTGAAACTGTTCTTAACCTGAAGCACCACTTTAGCTAATGGGGCCTCCTGCTGCCACTGCACCACTGCTGTTCTCATCCTGAAGCAAAGTTCTTAAACTGAGGTAATATTTCTGGGTTACGGGAGCTGTAACCTGAAGCATATATAACCTGAAGCATATGTAACCCAAGGTACCACTGTAGTTGAAATCATCATTTGTTTTATTTCAAGCTTTTAAGATACACATTTTCACACACACACACACACCCTACATGCATATATCGGCATTAGTCTGTTTAATTAAAAAGGAATTACAGGAGATTTGCTCATTTTACTCCCTCATTTAATCTATTACAGAACACAAGCAGTAGCTTTTTGTGTAGTTTTCTGAAAAGTGAAGATATCCCATCTTTGGGAATTTTAAAGAAGAAATACGCTGCTGTTGTTTTTATTGCCATGATAGGGCCTGAAATGTGTTCTTTAAAAACTTTTGCTATATCTTTGTGAATAAAGCCACCAATACAATAGATTTTTATCATTCCCTTTTTTCTTTTCTTTTTTTCTTCTTGATGCTTCTTCCTTTTGTGAAATACTTAACTTCTGCCATCCTGTTGTTATTTTTTCCCTCTTTTGTGAGTACTAAAAGTTTTCAAATGTACTTGAAGAAGAACAAATAATATGGTGATATGTTCACTACTGGTTATTAACCAGAGAGTAATCTTGAATCGAGGAGGTTGCTGATGTGAAACAACCGTAATAATGCTATTGACTTAATCCTTCTGGTGCCTAAGGTCTTTCTAATAGGATAATAAAACTGGAAAGGTGCTTTGGTTTCACTTTATACCTTCATTCTGGCACAATAAAACCCGTGTTGCAACTCAGCACCAAATCACAGGGCAGATGCCCTTAATGTGGAATTCCAGTCATGGTAGCAGGTATACAAACAACTCTAACAGGAGAGGTACCCATCTCCTTTGCTTCTTATTTACAGGGCTCTCCAGCATCTCAGCAGATCCTCAGTGCTGTACACAAATACCAAGAAGTCAGAGACCTTAGACATGTGCACTCCAGCCATCTTGGCAGCATTTTGATTGTCCTCATTAGATGACTAGTACTTCTAATCACAGATGTTGGAAGAACTCTACTGGTCCTATAGGAGGTGATAGACCAACATACCTTGCCCTATGTCAGCACCATTATTTGTTGCACCTGCTTATTACAGTTGCCACACACAAACCTCAGCAGGGCTCAGAACTTCAGGGCAGCCACTGTAGCCATCTGAAGCTTTGAACTGTCCCAAACTTTCCCTCTCGGTAGACTGTTAATCAGCAACAATACCAGGTGGGTCACTGAAGCTAATACCTGGGACAGGTAGCTTGCACATCAGAAGATAAAATCAGAATTCAACATGTCCATAACAGATTGGAGAACTAGGCCAAAACTGACAAATGTAAGGTACTACACTTAGGTAGGAATAACCATAGTTGTGTGCATAACTGTTGTTGGATTTTAAAGTAAAGTCCTTTTACTTCAGTGTGGAAAAGTGGTGGTGGTGTTTTTTAGAGAGTCCCTTAAAAACAAAACTAGTGAGTGGACCAGTTTTGGGTGCTTAGTAGCCAGCTTTCTGCACTTCAGTTACACCTCAGGGGAAGACATAATGAAGCATCTTCTCTCATGGAGCTTTTTTCAGATCAGGAAGCTCAGGCAGACTCCAGACTCCAGGAGACATTCTTAATGGAAAAGGGGGGGCACACAGCCAGCTGCACCCACCATAATTTAAGAGAAAATTTAAAGTGGTCTGCGGATGTTCAGAATAACTGAACCTCTTTTGCAAGAGAAGAAAGCTAACATGAAATTGAAGAATGGTTCTTTGTGTAGCATTAATACTATTTGTTTGTTATAAGAAGTCAGTTAACCTTGGTCCCAGGGCCTGAAGGAGCATTATGCTATACCATGTACTTTGTCAATGTCTGGATAGGAGATTGCCTGGGCACCCTGGGTAAATTTCCTTGTGTTATTAATGGTAGAAAGAGAATAGAAATCTAATAGGTAAATAAGAATATTTCCATACCACATGAAGTAACTGAGCTATCATGAACCTCTTTTTATGTCCATCTCCCCTTTTTAATAATTTTATTGCATTTTTCAAAAAAAGAAAACCCCATCTGGTTAGGTTTTTACAAAATATATCATAGACATGTACATGTAACAGTATAATAAAACATGTTATTTCTTTACTTCAATCCATGAATAATGGTTACTAGAATACAAAAATACCTGGTTTAAAAGTTGATTTGTAATATGTGATGAATCTACTACCTGAATGGAGAAGCTAGATAGCATAGCTTCTGAGTTCTGAATTGGGGGGAAAAAAACCACATTTAGAGGAGACAAAATGCCCTTAGCGCCATTGCAATGTCACGACCTGTGGCAGTTCTCTGGCACTTTGCCAGTGCTGCAGGCTGGCGTAGGTCATTGCAGTGACACAACATCATGGACTGGCACTGCAATGCTGGAAAATATACACCAGCTCACTTGACATATATCACAAGGTAGCAGAATCATTACCCTGCTTTATGGTTACTGTCTATTTGTTGTTGTTTTTAACCAAAAATTATGTCTCTGCCTATATGCACTCAGTCTGCATTATGTTTTCTTGAAGAAAAATACCTGCACATTGTAGACTGTTTTGGTAATGATTGTAGGCTGTTTTGGTAATGATTGCTTTAAGCAGCAATCCTATACCCACTCACTCAAGAGTAAGCCATACTACACTCAGTGGGACTTAACTTCTGCTTAGTGATGTTTGGGGTCACACAGTTAAAGTACATTGCAGATAATTGGACAGGAAGAGGAATTGGTACTGGACGGTAGAAATGAATGTACAGGGCCTATCTAATAAATCAATGAAATTTTGTTGCTTTTTTCTGCAGGGCCAGAAATCTTTTTCTTTTATAGTAGCCCTGGAATTTCCAAACTGAATGCCATCTATGAATAGTCAAACAAATTACTGTAAAAATTATTTACCATATGTCAAAGATATATGATCCATATTGCTTTAGTGCAACATTGGACCTATATTTACAATGAGAGTGGGAAATCTAAATAAAAACATCACTGGAAACTATTATTGATCATTACAGAGTCACATGTTTAGTACTTTAAAGTTTGCTTCCATACCATGCTGCTTATGCAAAATAGTGTTCCATAGGTAATTTATCAAATGATAATGTGGTTTTTAAAAGTGGCTTGTCAGTTAGGATTTTACAATTTTATGTCTGCATCTCAAACAAAGGTAAATTTTAGGTAGTAAACATGATATTATAGTTCCCAGAACTAGAAGTTTCAATGTATAGATGCTCCTGACTGAAAGCTCCCAGAGGAAATTATACTTGCTATAATACAGTTAAAATGTGTTAGATTTGCACACTATTATCTCTACATGTCCTCAGTATTCATCCTGCCTTCATCAAAATATTTCTTATTTTTTAAAAAAAACACAAAGTGAAAATCATTTGAGTTTGTGTCATTCTTGACAGTCTTGGGTCAAGCTGTATCTTGTTAAATGTGTTTTCATTTTACTGACAAGTGAGAGATGCCTAGAGAGAGTGGGTGTTTCGTTCCAGTTCATCCCTTTGTTTACAGCTGATGGTGCTGCTAGCACTCTTGGCACACCTCTGGAAGAATGTCACAGAGTCTTTGTCACTTCTGGATATTGCTGCAAAAAGCTTTCCCATATTCACTTTCTCCATACGAGCAGAAAGCTTTTATCTCCAAGATGCAAAACCTTGATCTCCAGGAGTAGCTTGTTTGTTTGACTGGGTAACTGAGGCCACATGGTGGCAGAAGCCTCCAAAAAGCTGTGAGGGTGAAATAATTTGCATGCCATTAGCTGACCAAGTAGTTTTCAGATTGGTAGAAAGTTGTGAGCCATCTTCTCTGTACTAGTCCAATAATCCAGGCAGACTAACACATCATTATCAAAACCTTTGTTTATGTTGCCTTAAATAAAACTATATGGGTTTTGCTGCACATAGGAGGCTTTCTGATCTCTTGGGAAATACCTCATGAAATACCATCATGAGATACTGCTTGGGTAGAGGCAGCAAAATATATTTTGATTATATCAGGTGTAATAAAAGGTTCACACATGTTCCATGCAGGTAACATAAGTTGGAACCTGACGTCTTCTTAATTTCCACTTTCATGTATTTGGAAAGGAAGCCATATCCATCTTTCAAAGTTAAATGACATTGCGCATTTTGTATATGTAGATAACTAGGGACCGCTTACCAGCGGGAAGGTAAACGGCGTTTCCGTGTGCGGCTCTGGCTCGCCAGAGCAGCGATGTCACGCTGGCCACGTGACCCGGAGGTGTCTCCGGACAGCGCTGGCCCCTGGCCTCTTAAGTGAGATGGGCGCACAACCCCAGAGTCTGTCAAGACTGGCCCGTACGGGCAGGGGTACCTTTACCTTTACCTTTATCCAGACCTGAGACCGAAATGCCATCAAGAATTAGCCCAGGCAACCAATGGCTAAGATTTATGGTTGTAACCAGCTAAATTCCACTCAGATCAGACACATTGTAATGAATGGACCTGAGTCCATTAGTTTCAATGGATCTACTCTGAGTTGGATTACATTGGGATAGAGCCTCTAGCTTTTAATGGCACTTTAGGTTATGTTGTTAAATATGCCTTGTTTCTCATTTTGTGAGTTCCTGACATCATTTAACAATCTAGAGTTGTGGTGCTTTGGCTCCATGTAGGTAGAACACATGTAGGTATGAAAAAGAACCTATTTTTGTATGCTGTCATAAAGAAGTACCTATGTCACAGGCATGTTTATATGTGATATCCTTTTATTTCAGAGCCTTGTATACTATACCAAAAGTGTTTGAAGTATCCTTCCTATAAAGCTTGCCTTACTTACATTTTGTTCACTTTCTGCTAGGACACCAAATCAATTGATTTAGGTTAGCGTTAGCTCTAGAAATTGTATGTAAAGCCTTGTTCAAATAAATCTACTGAATGTTATCCTTATTTCGTGGAACTCATATGAGCTTGGTTAATAACGATGATCTACTACTACCTGTGCAATGTTGCTATCCAAATGTATAACTTGATTCATTATAGAATAGATGCATGTGAAACCTCATTATAGATCAGGGGTTGGCAAAGAATACTGGCCATGGGCTGGATCACTCCCACAGAGATTGTCCGTGGGCCGGACTGGCACAGCGCGACACCGGAAATTGCTTCTGTGCATGTCCGCAGTGCTGGAAATTGCTTCTGCGCATGCCCAGATGCAGAAAATCGCACCTGTGCAGTAGCGATTTTTGGAGTCTGGACATGTGCAGATTTGATTTCTGGTATCTGTGCATGCGCAGACGTGATTTCCAGCGCTGCTTGGTGAGTCCTCACTCCTTGCTGCGCCAGTTAAGCGCAGCGTGCAGGGGACTCGCCAAGCAAGCAGCCCGGTTCGGGGGTGGCTCGTGGACCGGTAGAATGGTCTTCGTGGGATGCATCCGGCCCATGGGCCTCACGTTGCCGACCCCTGTTATAGACCATCCACTTTGTGTTTAAGGCTTCATCTCTAATTCTGTTTCACTTTTCTCTTGAATACATACATATATTTTATTCTGTTAGTAAATGTTAGCAGTTCAAGCTCTGAAATGTTTTCAGGTTTACAAGAACACCAGCCCTAATGTGCAACAAAATGAAATGTAGAATATAAGTAAATCAAAGGAAAACAGTGGTTTGCAGAACACTCAGGCATACATTGGGCACAGTTCACTTAATGAACCATAGTAGTAGAAGCCCTGCACAATGCACTTGCACAATGGGTTCTCCCCCCCCTCTACTCTGTGTAACCCCATCATTGGGGAAGACCCCCCAGAACAGTGTGCAGGGGAAGCTGGGCTCATTCCATTGGCAAGCTGATGTGCTTGCACAGATAGAACTTGTTGAATTCCATCCATTGTCACATTCAGAAATGCACTACATTTAGAAATACTGAATCCCTAAAAATGTGCACAAAACCAACTCTGTCAGCATCTTTTGGTAGGCTTTGAATCGTTTCACAAAGTAAATCTATCACAATGCCAATGGACATGTAATGTGCCTGATTTTCATAGTTGAATATGCTTATTTATTAATCAATTTCTGTATTCACTTTTATAGATTAAAAAAATCAACAGGAATTTCCCCGTAAACCAGCAGGTAAGAGAAGAAAAAATATATTTTGAAACCTTAATATTCAGTTGTTCTGTCTCTGGAGAAATAAGCCTTCAATCATCATCTGAAGCCCTTCTTCATGTGTTCCCCTGCACTAGAGGTCTGGAGGATGGCAACATGAGAATGGGCCTTTTCTGCAGTGGCTCCCAGTTTGTGGAATGCTCTCCCCAGGGGGGCTGATCTGGTGCCATCATTATATATCTTTAGGCACCAGGCTGACTCTTTCAATAGTGTGTCCCATTTCACAAAATTAACAGCCAGAAGGACTATAGACAACACAACATTCAGAGATGCTTCTGAATTTCACACTGGATTTTGGAGTCCTAAATTATTTGGTGGCATTTCCAAAGTTGTACACTGTAATAAAGGTAAACTTGATCGCATGCATGATAGTTTCAAGTTTTGTGTGTGTTGTGTTTTAATTATTCAAACTGATAAAACACCTCAAAAAAGAAAAGTTAAGTTGATTGTAAATATGGCTGCATAAATACATAAATGCCTTAGTAAAACTCTATACAAAAAGCATCTTGAGGCACTCTTACATACCATTGCTTCAAGATTGCTCTTTTGCAGACATAGAAAATGTGTATGCGTTGGTAATGTAGGGAGAGGAAACGACACAAATAAATTGAATGGAAAGAAAGCCACAGAAAATTGCGCATGGCCTTCAAGTTCCTGGTTTCTTTTAAGAAATTATCATTGTCAAATTAAAATCCTAATTAGAACAGAGTGAACCGGAGGAACAAAAAAGGTACTGCAGAATGCCTCTAATACATAAAAAAGTATGTCCTTCATAAAATTAAAGCCGATTGTTGTGATCTAGACATTGCATAATACTGGATTCAGCATGTAAGGTTGTTTCTTCCATGAGCTGTTTGCATGGGTGAAAATAGCTGGTAGCTTCTCTTTTTGTATGGAAGAGTGTAGGGTCATGAATTTTAATTATTGTCTAAGTGTTGCATATAGTTACATTGCATATAATTTGGATTTATACCCAAAATAACAGCAAAAAATAATAATCAGAATTGGGTTGTATTGTAAAGGTGTTCATATTTTTAAAAAATTATGTGGATTGAAGGCAGGAAACTACAGGGCACCATGATGTCATGTTGTGATGTCATATGCTACAGAGGAGGAGTTAGATGTGTGGCTGTTGTTTTCAAGGAAAGCTGCCATTTAAAATACTGCAAGGATCCAATGAAAGGTCTTTTGGTTCTTTTCTTTTTGTCTCTCTCTCTCTTTTAAAAATGTCTAACCCTGAAACTCCTTCCAGTAGCACCTTAAAGACCAACTAAGTTAGTTCTTGGTATGAGCTTTCGTGTGCATGCACACTTCTTCAGATACAGAATACAGATCTTCAGATACAGAATCTGTATCTTCAGATACAGAAGTGTGCATGCACACTTCTTCAGATACAGAAGTGTGCATGCACACTTCTCATACTCAAGTGTGCATGCACACTTCTCATACCAAGAACTAACTTAGTTGGTCTTTAAGGTGCTACTGGAAGGAATTTTTTTTGTTTTGACTATGGCAGACCAACACAGCTACCTATCTGTAACCTGAAACTCCTGATAACCCAATTCTGAAAGAATTGCTGTTTCAAGTTGTTGTCTCTATAAAAAGCTATTGTCTCACTTGTTCTGGATTTCTTTCAACTTAGCTATGTTTTATTAAGTTATATATGAGTCTTCTTTTAGCCCCTCAAACGCCTCCTCAGTTATTATTATAAACACCTTGTGATTCATCCTATAGCATGAATTTTCAAGCTTGGTAATAGATCTCCAGATACTGTCCTGAGGCAGAAGGAGCTCACCATCTGAAAGCATTACAGCACTAGAAGGAAATGATAGAGGGGGAGGGAAATTTCCATTTCTTTCCACGAAAGGAGGCTCCAAGAGCACTGCAATTAGAAAATGTCAAGGTGACATATAAGGGCTTCTATATTTGGTCTGCCAAGTTAGGACAGAGAAACGCAGGTGTGCTTCATTTTCTTGGAATTCATCACTGCCGAGCAGCTGTTTATCAGTGACAGAAAATGTCAGTACCTGGGAGAGATGGGAACAGTAATAAGTGGTGGTGAATTCGAAAAGTTAATGTAAACATTTTCTTAAAAATAAACAGATGCACAATTTAATCTCCTCCAGGTTTCCAGATCCTTTTTGTGTTGACTGTCCCCTTCCAGTTCCTTGTTATTTTCTGAACCAGATACAAACAACACTCAAGCTGGTCAGGCATGCTGGATTTTTGCTTTTGCGTAGTGAGCTTTCAGTCTGGTATCCTTTGACTTTCAGAAGATGACTTCCGTTAATCTCATAATGCAGAGGTTTTTGAGTCCACGGCTCCCTTAACCAACTACATTTCTTTCTCTGGCACCCCTGTGGGGTTCAGGAGCCCAGTTATGTCTCCCCTTGCCTGCAGAGCTGGCAGCCTCTCACCCTTTTTCAAACACCCTCCCTTGTGGAGTCTTCCCTCAGCCTCCTCTCCTCTCCTCTCCCCTCTCCTTGGCAGTCCTCCAGGCAGCCACTGCTGCCATCCTTGGTCTCTGAGCTGCCCCACCCCACTCCAAAGAGAGGTGCCTCCTCACACTGCCCCATAGGAGCATGGGAAGCACCCCCAGGCCAGGCCCAGAGGCTCTTTCTGCCTGGGGAGCTTATAGCCAGGGCTCCCGCAACAAGCAGCTGTTCAAGCCTTAGGAGGCAGAGATGCAAGAGGGCATCAGAGGAGGAGCTTCCCTGGACCTGATTGGAATGCAAAGCAGTAGGTCAGAAGCCATTTACCCACAGGTGCCTCATGGGTGCGTACCCTAAATGCCAAGTTGTGACAAAATGACAGGCAATTGGAAGTCAAATTATCCACATATGGCCCAAATCAAATGGTAGAGAGTAGGCAGAAGGTGTACTCCAAGGTACTCTTAAATTCCTACTAACCCCCCAGAGGTGGTTGGGTAATCATACACTGCTTAAAGGGTGGGTGGGTCATTGCAAAAGCACAGGATGAGGAAGATGAGATGAGCCATATAAAGAAGAGCAGCCACCCTCACCAATGACATGATTCCCTCCCCACACTCCTCCTCACGCAAGGAGGAAGGCCAAAAACCCTCCTCTGAGCAAGATAGGATAAATTTGCTCCTCCATAAGATGGTCACCTGGCATTAGCAATAATTCCACCCACCCCCTATGGGCAGTGGGTGGGGTGAATGTGCTTTCTTGGGCTCGTTCTTTTGAACAATTAGGACAGAGATTTACTAAAGGTCTAGAGGCAGTCATCTCCCTCAGCTACCAGGTGTTGAGCCAGCCTTCTCCACTAGATGGGGAAATTATAACTGTGTTTATGCAATTTGTTTAATGTGTTTCACATGTGCTGTCTCAGTAATTTTTGCAACAGAACTTTAAGGCAGGTTTGTGTTATTATCTTCATATTGCAGATGTAATGCTGTAGCTGGGGAAAGTGGGTTGCCTGAAGGCCACCTAATTCTTGGTGAGCCCTCCACTGCATTTTGTAGAGACATATCAATCCTACATCTTTGTAGAGCAGAAATTCTAACATTATTCATAGACTTCAAAGGCTCTGCTTTCACTAAGCATTATATAATAGACTTTGAACAAGAGCAGATGCTACTTTTGTCAATGCACCTCTGCACAGATTTTCCTTGTGAGAACTCATCTTCAAATAAACCAGCATTCATGTATCCCATATATGAAAAATGAGGTTGTGGTTGTCTTAGAAGTCTTGTTTGACTGGTCATCTGTGCAGTTACAAGTCATTTCAGTGTATCCCACTGATCTTTCCTGGCATGTGGGCTTCCTCTTTTTTTCTCCTGGTGGTCAAAAGGACAATGATGGAAGATATTTGTCCTAGCCCTTAGCACATACCCAGGATGGCTCCAAATATAAGCAGTAGCTGCCTTGAGTCCTGGTCTGAGCTTTCTATGGCCTGCATATGCATGGAATCCACTGATTGCACAAACAACACCAAAGAGCAAGGGTTAAAGGTGAGCAGTACATATTTGGGGGATGTCAAGTTAGGTATTAAAATGCAGGCACTTGGGGTTACCATTCCTAACTCGGCCCTTGTCACGGCAGCAGATCACATTTATTGACCCCTTGTGTGTGTTTTGAGGATCCATTTGTAAAGAGGAGCAAAGCTATCAGGGACAAGATGATAGGACAGTATTTATCTGACTGATAGACATCTGTGTTGAAGCTGACTACATACAAATATTTTCACTGTGAAATAATAAGCTCCAAGTAGACATTATTCATATTATAACTCTTTCCAGAGCGGTAAAATTAAAAATGAGCGCTGAAATAAAATATTAATATTAGGGTTTTAGGCATTTAATGGGATCAGTTACATATTGAAACAATTGTCTCCATATATGTTTCTAATACCTAAAGAAGAAGGGAAATGTATGGCCACATGTGTGGGTGTCTCTCTGTGTGTACACCCACACACGGCTTTGAGATATTTGACTCTATATAGAGATAATTGCTTCAATTCTCCATAGTTGTTTCTCAAAAACTTTTAACTCAGCATCTCTTGACAGATATCAATGGAATTTTTTGATGTCTTAGAATATACTTGCCCCGTCACCATCTGTTGTCACTAAACAGATTTTTGATCAGGCTCATCATGACAAGGAAGGCACTAGGTTGAAACAACTATTGCTAAGTGTGTATAAAAACGCATAGGGGAGCTGGGTTCTTGCTGTTAAATTAAGCAGAAGTGCACACCAGGGTGTCAATTACGCTGCGATAATTCCCTCATATTGCCCTGTCAGCTGTCTGTGCAACTAAGCATTGATTATTTTTGCAACTAATGTTTGATTATTTTTGCATTGATTTGAGCTGAGAATGCCTTTGTTATTACATGTTTACTTGGTTTTATTTAAAGGAAGAGAATTCCCCAAAGAGAGTTGTAAAAGAAAAAGAGGTAAAAGAGATGTAATGTAATTCATTCTCATTACTGCTTTAGATTCTTCTGAGAAGCCTTATTTCTTCAGTCTGGGATTCTTTAGGCTTCTCATGTTTTGAGAATGTATGCCTTTCTTGGTGTCCTTCTGCACTGTGTCCCAAGTTACGTGGCAAGTGTTTGAGAAGCTTTTAGGCCCAATGTGTGTAGCAATTCCCTTTCCTGTTTTTTTTTTTTAAAAAACACAGTGCATGATTCTCTGTCTGCAGGAACAGTGCAGGGTCCTGGTAGCCAGTTGGTTAACTGAGCATTTGGCAAGTGGGCTTTCCTACAGATGGTCAGCTTGAATGCTTGCTGTGCACATTGGCATGCAATGCATGCTGTATTCATGCAAAGACGGTTAAGGTAAATTAAGAGAGCTGCTGGAAATGCCAGGTAAAAGGAATGGGACATTAGCCAGCTTCCCGAATCTGAAGGAAACTCAATAGGGTTTGGTGGAAATCCAGAGAGAAAAGCATGGTTTTGTTGCTGCTGTTGTTTGAAATTTTAGAGTGTAACCTAGCAGTTCTGTCAATATCCACTTCCATGTGATAGTGATACATAGCAAAGTCGTGCTATTGTGAGCCATGCACTTGCGTCTAGATCTCATTGAAAGATCCTTGAGATGTGAGCAGCTTTCATCTGCTACAGTGGGTGCATATTAGCAGCTTTGCATTTCCTTGACCATGGTTATATTTAGAGTTGGGTCTCATATACATCCACTGTAAGGATGAAGGAACAAAATCCACTTGAAAATTAGCCCAGCTGAATTGATTCAAAATAATTTTACTAGGCACAGTTTAGGCATTCCCAGTACAATTCTATTCATGGTCACAGAACTAATAATTCTTGTGTTTAGAATGTGAAAACACTGAGTAAGCCTAGATGAATGTTATTCCTTAGGAAACTGTATAAACTCCATAAATTAATTGGAACTGATGATGTGGACATTTTAAGTACAGCTATGCATAACACTTAAGTTTTACAGAAGTACGTTAAAATTTAGTTTATAGAAATCATGAAGAAATGTTTTATTATTGTCTGCTCTATTTCTGGTCAAACAGTATGTCTTAACATGCCATGGTATCTTTATCCCTAAAGTATTTTGTGGAGTGTAGATGTTCTAGCTGCACACTCACCCAAGAAGACAATATTTTGACAGTATCCATTTGATATTCACTCTTTAGATTCACCCGCAGCAAAGTAGTTCAAACAAATTCCAAAAAGATGTATCAGGCATGCATAGGATGTTCACTGCAAATTTCTAAGATGACATTCTGTTGATCTGGCACTGATATGTTGTCAGTTCTGCTGTTCATCTCCATAAGCAGAATCTTCCAACAACCTAAGTATAACTATATTTATGCTTGAAGGTGATAATACCTGTAAAAGCATTTTGGGCTTTACTCACTCAACACTCCCCCCCCCCCCGTCCCCGATTCAAATATTGCTATCTTGTTATGGCAGGTTTGTTGTCATAGGATATTATTCTTCTATGTAAGAACAAAGAAATCTAGGATATTTCAGACTCACACCCTTACTGATCATCTTGGACCATTGATAGGACATTTATCTATGAAATTGCATGCCATGCTCTTCTCTATTCCTTTAATGTGAAAAGTTTCGGCACATAGGCAATAACGGTAGGGGTGGTGATGCCAGGATAAAACTGCCATGGAAATAGACTTCTTTGAAACCTTTCTTTGAAAAGCATACAATACTTGTCTCCTAGTTTTCCCGCTCCTGTTGTTTTTATCTTAACATCAAGAGCTGAAATTCAGGAAGGCATTTGATTTTTATACTTATTTTATTGCAGTATGGTAAAGCTTTCAGCATCAACTAGTGAATGGAAATAATGTTAACTTTCATATTATAATTTACAGGGGATCTGGCATTAGTTTACTTTCTCATTATATTAGAGTATTGAAGATCTGTCAGGTAATAATGAATACATTCAACCTAGTGCCCCATACCTCCAAATATATAGCCTAACATAACAGTCATGCTGTTTATTATGGGAGCTGGGGGAAAGAGAAACTATCAGAGCCTTAAATCAATGCAATTTAAAGTCTTTGTTATTGATCAGTTCGTGAAATATTGTGTACATCCATCTATAGCTTCATCTAGCTTATAGAAGTTGCACTAGTCAAACTAGCTGCTCATGCAAGCTTAGTCCAAAGCTCTCAATATGCCTCAGATGTTAGGACTGTATACTTAGGAATAAAATTAGGAAATATAAATTAAATAATGATAAAAGATGAATGAGTAAAGTACTGCCAAGTGTTTGACCCTCTCAAAAGCCTTTCTTAAGATAATTTCTGTCCTCGGGTTTAGATAGATAGACATGTTTTTGAATTTCCATCCTGGCAAATCTTACCTCCCCCTGCCCCAGTCTCCCTTCCTCACATTGCAAAGCAGCATATATACATCTGTGACTAAGATTTTGGAAATTTCTAAGGCAATAGAAATGGCAATGTGTATGCCCATTGTATGATTCCTGAAAAATATATCTCCTTCCCTGTCTTTGAAATATTGTCTGAAAATCTTAGAAGAAAATGTGTCCGATAGCTAACATTGAGAATTTCAAAATACCATGTATTCTGTTTAAGCATACAGTTCACTCTTTCGTAGTGTGCAATAGGGTATAAACATGCTTATCTTCATATGGACTGTGCCCATTGTTCAGTAGGTTTTTACAGCAATCTCATATAAATCATTTAATCCACCTGAGGATTTGATAGACTCTTTGAAATCTGTTTTGAGCTGTGTTCTTAAGTGTAATTAGCCTTCAAGCTCACACTTTGGCCTTGAGTTGCAAGTCATGATCTCTCATCCTGACTTATCCCAGAAGGCAGTCGTGAGGATAAAAAGCAGCTCAGATGAAGTGCAGAATACAAATTCCACTATGTCTTTAGTGCATAAAATATGCAGGTAGTTAAGGATGCTGCATAAGAGACAGAATGCAAAAAGAGGGGGGGGGAGAGAATTCTCTTCCTTAATTCTGTAGTGTAGGGAAGTTTTGTCAATTTCAGTTTGGTGGGCAAGCTTGGAGCAAAGTGGATGGGGATGCAAAATGCGGAGAAGAGTCTTTGAGCACGCAGAAAGAGTGTTTCCCAGTAACCACAACCAGTCAAGAGGTATCTGGGATTAGAGGGCCAGTTTTGATCTTCAGACAGAGCATATCTATGTGGGGTTGCCAACTTTACTGGTAGGGTTTTGTACGTTTCAAAAGAGGTGGATAACCTGCATCCCATCTTTTTCAGGACTCCCAATTCATATCCAATGGTCAGGGACCACAAGAGTTGTAGTCCAACAGCATCTGGAGGGCCAACCCTTTTTAACACTTGTCTGTCTCTATACTAGGAAAAGCTATATCTGTTGAGTTTCTATCTTGCCTCCACTTCCAAAATGGCAATTATGGTTGCATCTCTTCTTTTACAATTTAAGCTTTGCAACTACTACTGAGAAGAATACTGCCTCTGTTATTTGAGGTGGCATATAGCTATAAGATTTAATTTGTCATTGATAGTTTTGCTCCATGGATTTATCTAATTGCCTGTTGGTCATCAAGCTTCATGTCCACCTGTTTGGGAGCCATTTCCTTATCTCATCGCCATCAACAGATGGAAAATCAGTTTGCAGTGTAAGCACTTTAACTTAATCAGGTCACTAGGACTCTTATTCTATTTTGAAATGAATGTTACATTATTATTTTTGAAGTTTAACGAATCTGAAAGTCATGCTGCTGTATATGCACACAAACAGTTTATTCAGTGCTGCTGTAAAGAGGGGCTAGGCCACATAGATAAATGAGAACATATATTTTAAGCTGCAAATGATCTAGCAACAGCTTCCGTTCCAAATCTACAGCTGCCCTCCCATTTATCTTCAACCCTTAAATACTAAATTTTACAGCCTGTGTATGGCAGCCTCATCTATCTTTCACATCAACCTTCTGGAATCATGAAATGCATTTCTGAGAAGGATCCATTGTGCGCTTTGCAGGAAGGAAAATATTATCCCATGTTCAGCTGCCAGGGAAGGTGCTTAGAATTCATCAAACTTTTTTTTTTTAAGTTGTTGGGAAATCAGTATATGTTGCATGTGGGTTGGCTGAACAAAATTATAGAAGACAGGATAGGCCAAACTGGGAGTTCCTCTCTGCTTTAGTGGGCATTTTGTCTGCTATCTTTCCAGTACTACTGAGCCACAAACTGAAATGTTCCGAACCACCAGCCTCTTTGTGATCCCTCAAGCTTCCTGCTTCTAGTACCTCTCAGGTGTGGCCAGTTTCTCACTAACAGGAACCAAGATCTAAGTAGTCTTCTGTGCCTTCCCTGGGGGGCTCTTGGGCAGGCAGCTTCCACTACTCTTCCCCATGCTGCCAGTCCCTGACACTAGCAGTTATTCATAGCCTTATCCCCATGAATGTTTCTACTCTCTTTTGACATGCAGAGTGACACCGCTTCCAGTACGTACTTCCCTGGCCTTCCTGTATAGTTTTAATCTATGTAATTGGTTTTATTTCCTTTTTATGCATTTTTATTTTTGCAAAGTGCTTTGAGTTTATTTTATAACAAGTGAGGCCTTTTGTTTTTTATAGCATAAAGAAAGCAAAATCTTATGGCCAAAGCTTGATTTAATAAAACCAGTTTAGGAGCTCAGGTAGTCTTTCTTATAGCTGGGTTGCTTTAGACAATTCAGTCTTCCCATGGTGGTTTTTAAAAGGAATGAAATAAATAAGAAAATTCTTGTAAATTGTAATGCATATACCTACAGGATACACACAAATGTAAAGGAGCAGAGCCCCATATAGCATAAAACCCACAAAGTTAATCTGCCACTTTCATATTTGGGAAATTTATTCCAGTGTTGATGCTTCTTCTGGGCAACAATAAACTTCATTTCTGGAAGTTCTGCTTGCTAAATTGCTTTAAATGAGTCGCATCGGATAATATGTTTTTGGAATCTGCCAACCATGAAAAATTCTTCATTACTAATCTAGCTTTGATGAAGTAATGAAATGAGATATAATCTGGAGATCTCAAGAACTACAATGCATTATTTTCGGCTTCAGCTTTACAATGAAATTCAGCTGATGTTACATACGTTATGAATCCATTTTGCATGTACTCTTATATACAATTGCTGTAATAGATTGTTATATCTGTCAATTACTTTAGTTACCTCTTAACACTGTTTATAGGTTCCATTATCTTTATCTGTGCTGTTTGCACCTACAATATAGCCAGCACACACCATCACTTCAAGACTTGAAATTGGAATTATATACCTTGATTATTCTATCCTCTTTCAATTATAGGCATTGATTTCTCTTTTAGAAGATTAATGGCCCTTTCTGTAATGGTATAATTCTGCTAGCAATTTAATCTTATGTCTACATATTATCAAGTTTGATTATTTCTGATGTTTGTGTTCCTATAACTTTCTTTTAGACAAACCTGACTGCTGTGTAGTAAACTATTTGGAGTGCAATAAAATGGATCAGTTTGTAATTTGTGATTAATTTTATAGAAGCGCATTCAAAATCCAAGCATGTGATAGAAACAAAAAAAGGTGGATTGACTGTAAATACTGGGAAGAAAGACCAGTACACAATGGTAATGGGGCTGGAGATGGACCATGTCAGAGCAATACTGTATCTTTGGCTGAAAATCGAGCTGAAGGTAGCTATCTTGAGCCATAAACCATGATAAGTCACAGTGGAGCAGCTTCAGAAGTCAGAATGCAGGCAGTATAGTAGGAAATCAAGATTGAAGAGTGGTCCAGTGAGACTAAATAGCAACAACAAAATGACTTACTGCCAAGGAAAGGGGATAAGTAGAATTATCTTGCAATAAATTGGTCTCTCTCAATTCTTAGCCACCCTGTAGTGCCTGAATATAAACGAGGAGCAAGCTCTTAGGGGGTGGGAGTAGGTCATTTAGTTATCCAGACTAGTGTTATGCCTGTAAGTTAGTTACACTGGAAATTCAATATCCAAAAGACTTACCCAAAGCATACTTTATCCCTGCTGCCTCAACACTATTAAGTTAATCCAAGCCCACTAAGACTTCTGGACTTCTTTGCAGTCCCAGCTCAATTTGTCTTTCACAGCTATGATTTTTATAGTAGCAAACAGTCTGCTGTGAATTTTCAGGGGGAATGTGAAGCAGTACACAAGACTCTCTGATGCATGGTAAATTCTTGGTCACAATGTGTAGGAAACTCATATCAAAGAATTTGTGGAGAACAACTCTGTGGAGACTGTCAATGAATGTCCCTAGATCCTTGAGCAAACCATAGCATTCCTTTGAAAAAAAGGACAGTAGGGTCCTTTTAGTGATAAATTTGACAGCCTAATGGGATTACAGAATAATGTTTCTATGCCAGTGGGCAGGTGAGTTGCATGGCAAGTAAACAAGACACATTGATGATTTCTTACTGTATAGATATGCTGGATTGAATAAAACGAGACATGCATCAACAACTATAGATACTAACACATATATTTTGCAGCCGCAGGGCCATGTGCAGGAAGCCCCCAGGAGCCAGGAAGGGGTAGTAAAACATAAGAATAAACAGGCACAACAATGTTCTGGACCTGAAAACAGCCACAACTTTATTGATCACAGATGCTGGTAGGCTTTGGCTTAGGCACTGGGGATGTCTCTGAGTCAGTCTCCTGACTGATGGCTGACATTGAACAGGGTTGTATCTGGATGAAGGGATGCCTCACAATGCAGGGCAGCCAAGCTGACCCCCAGGCCAGTTATATTTTCAGTTGCACTAATGTTTCCAAACTAACAATATATAAAATTAACAAACTGGAATTTAACAGTGCAGATCACAAATAAAACTATATGGTAACACAAAGCAACTAACTTACTTTTCTGAACACTATTCAAAGTCTTGGTGCTGATCTTTAAAGCCCTAAATTGCCTTGGCCCTGTATACCTGAAGGAGCGTCTCCACCCCCATCGTTCAGCCCGGACACTGAGATCCAGTATCAAGGGCCTGCTGGTGGTTCCCTCACTGTGAGAAGTGAGGTTACAGGAAACCAGGCAGAGGGCCTTCTCGGTAGTGGCACCCACCCTGTGCAATGCCCTTCAATTAGATGTCAAGGAGATGAATATATCTTTTATGAAACATCTGAAGGCAGCCCTGTATAGGAAAACTTTTTAAGGTTTTATGTTTTATTATGTTTCTACATATGCTGGAAGCCGCCCAGAGCGGCTGGGGCAACTCAGTCAGATGGGCGGGGTATGATGATGATGATGATGATGATGATGATGATTTGAAAGACCCAGGTAAATAAAAAGGGTCTGAAATTGCATTTTGAAATGGCAGTTTTGAAAGCCAGACTTGAAGGTCAGCTGTCATTGATGTTATATGCTTTAGGGCAGATTAAGAAAATTAGAGAGCCTTTCTTTCTTTCTTTCTTTCTTTCTTTCTTTCTTTCTTTCTTTCTTTCTTTCTTCTTTCTTAACTTTGTATATGGAGAAAACAGAGTGTGAGAGTTAAATATATTCCCATTTCCATGGAATATAGCCAGTGCTTTTTTCTGGGGGGGGGGGTGCAGGGGTACGCATACCCCTAAACATTTTGTGAATCTAGGTTTGGCCTCATTGAGGGGCAGTCTTTCAATATAAGTAGGAAAATGAGAGTACCCCTAAACATTTTTAATGGAAAAAAGCACGGAATATAGCTTCCTGTGTGTGTGTGTGTGTGTGTGTGTGTGTGTGTGCATGAGTATGTGTGTTGTGTCTCTAACACCCAGTTATAGTGTGTATGTTGAGAGCAAGTGCTTAGATGAGGGTCTGCCCACACCATCTACTGGAATGCATCCCCCTAGCAGTTTTCTAACCAGTTAATATGGCCCTTGGCTGAAAAAGATTTCTCACCCCTGGACATATGGGTTGTAAAATCCAAAAAGATGAGTTTTTTACACAGGTTTTGATGGCGTTTTGTAAGAGTAAATGAGAAGCATGGGGAAGGCTTTCAAGGCAAACAGAGCCATTTGAGGTGGTTCAGAATGGTAGAGCTGAAAAAACAAATGGCACGGGGGGATATATATTGGGCTAAAGCAGCGGAAAAATTGGGGTGAACATGGGAAGGTTTGAAAATATGGGCAAGGGGTTGCATCTACTTTCCTGATCTCTGATCCCCACAGCATAGGTTTTTGCATGCAGGAACCACTTATTTGGTGTCCTATGAGCTGTTTATCTAACTATGGTTTTCTCCCCCCCCTTTTTTTGTAAGATTTCCTTTAGGTAAGTGAGCATATCAGTAATATAAATTACTGTACTTACAATTCTGCTGAAACAAAGTTATAGGGTCTCCCCCTTTCCCTGATCAATTTCATATCTTGCAATGCAGCAAGAGATGGTCTTGAATATTGCTTCTGATATCTTGTAGTCTTTTGAATTAACAGTTTGACAGGTGCTGTACGGTCTGAATCAAAAATATCCTTTTTATGTTAATAAATCTTTAATAAAAGAAAGGCCCGTCAGTGAAATCAATCTAATTCATTCGCATGATGTAGAGAGACAAGGGAACAATATATCAAAGAGCAATTGCTTTAAATTTCTGGGACTGCTTTAATACTGGGGGGGGAAATCCAGTGTGAAATATCAATGCATCTATATAGAACAAATGGCTTTATCTGCGTTGATAAATGACATGAGACATTATAAAATATTATCAAGGTTTTCAGAGAGAAAATTTTTTAAATGAACAAAATCCCTTGCTTATAAATTAAATATCCCCAGTTCTCACACATACTTGATTAACTTTATTTATGGGAACTAGCAGATCAGAATCTCAAGATATTGGACCTGCAAATGTAGGAGCCATCATGTAAATTATCTTCCTTATCTATCAGTTGGATAGCTAGCCATGGCAGTAGCAAACTCCACAAAGGCATTGTAGAAATCAGTTGTGTCTAAAAGTCATCAAGGGTATAGACCATTTTAGTTGGCCCTACATCTTTCTAGGGTCGGTAACTCCTATAATATTGGCACAAAGGTGACCAGCCTAGTAGCTGGATCTAGTCTACTGAGCCATTTCTGGTATTCCTGTGACAATTAGGTGCTTCTTGCCTTGAAAGATGGTCTTTCTTCCAGATTCAAAAGCAGCGACTCTTTGATGCAAAGGAAGTGCGCTTCCAATTCTTCTTAATTTTTGCTGCAGCTTGATTTTTTCCCCAATTTCCAGTAAAAAGCTACATTCAAAGTCACAAGTAGTTAGCAGATGAGATGTTTTTTCAATAAATCACAGCAACTCTTCCATGCTGCTAGTTTTGAACTAAGTAGAAACTAGAGAAGGGAAAATCTTTCGATGCATAAAAATACAATTGCTTAGGCCTAGTGTTTCAATTACAGTTTTAATCAGGGGTACTAAAAACAAAGACATGCTATATTCTCCAGGTAGTCTACTGTCAAGTAATTCATTTTACAGTGAATGCAGTTTAAAGGACAGTAACATTGTCTGAGTTATGCTTTTCTTTTGCTTCTAAAAGAGGTTAAAGACAGGCACTTGGATCACAATTTTTTTTTTTGCTCAACCCTGAGACTCAGGTTCATGGTCCACTACAAGATGAGTATCCTCACAAGTGATTATGACCATCATATGATACATGTTTTGGCAATGTTATGAATGATGTTTGGACAGCTGGTACATCTCTCTCAGTATAATATAATAGAGTTTCCTGTAACAAAACTGTCACATAAAGTTTGCAAACATGCTTGAATGCACTGTTAAGTATATTTGTTGCAACATCATTTTCACATAATAATCTAATGTGGGGAAGTGCAATTATATTCTTTTATGCAATGCAGTGAAAATTTATTTCCATCTTCTTTTTATTTCACACAGTTGCAAAGAAAACCAAAAAGAAGCATTTCATTAGGAATTTTAATTAACAGTGGGCTGTTTGCACAATTGAAGGCTTGAAATTATGTATGGGATGAGTTGTGCATGCCATGTATATTGTTGAATGACTTTCTGTGCTAATAAATCTTGAGTGACACATATGCACAATTCAAGACGTGGATTGTGTCAGTAGAAATTTCGTGGGACTTCTAGAAACAGGCTGTTGAATGTTGCATATTTTCATAACAAATGTTCATTGTATGTGTGTAGAATTTGTCAAAACTATTTGTATTTTCTGCCAGATAGTCTACACAGGCTGGACAGAAGAACGAGAACAAGATTCTCTTCAGGACAGAATGTATACACCAAAGTTTCTAGCGTTGAGAGGTTCTTCACTTTATAAATTTATAGCACCTCCAGTAAGTATTAGTACCATTTATTGGCTGCCCATTAAATGGTTTTTATGAAATTGATATAAAGGTTTTATGTTACTCCTGGGCATTTCATTCAGCTCTGTTGTAAGGAAAAGCAACAATAGTGATGGGAAAATTTGATTTATTAACACAAAATTGCTACGAAAAGAAATGACCTTACAACTAATTTTGTCCATTCCCAGTACTAAAATTTCTCTGTAAACTTAGAAACTCTCGGATCTTTATACAGCATGTTTCCATAAACTACCTTCTCTGTTGATGTCATAATCATGAAGAAATATCTAATAAGTATGAGGGGGGAAATTTTTGATAGAATTTTCTTCTAGTGTACAATTTTGTTTCTGACCATGTAACAAAAGAATGAGGTTGGGGAGATACCCTCGTTCTTTTCCTTAGATTACTGCAATATATTCTACATGAGGTAAAGGTAAATAAATGACCCCTGGATGGTTAAGTCCAGTCAAACTTGACTATGGGATGCAGCACTCATCTTGCTTCAGGCCGTGGGCGCCAACATTAGACCATGCTACAGAAGACTGCCTGATTCTTTCCCTATGCTGGAGCAAATCTGATAAGGAAGAAGAAAGGGAAAACTTTTCAGTGCATAGAAATATAACTCTTTAGGCCCAAAGTTTGATTAAGCTCTTAAACAGGATGCTAAAACAAAAAAAGACACTTTAGTCGGTCCGGAAGGCTGAGGTCAGGCTCTTCATACAGGCCACATATAAGGAGTGTATGAATCCCTTAGTGTGCTAGCTACACAGGCTTCCATTTTGTGTCCAGGTTCAATCCAATATTCTAGTGATGACCTTTGAAACCCTTTATAGTTTGACACCTGGATATCTGAAGGACTGTCTACTCCCATGTGAACAAACTCGGCTGCCTTCTGAGATCATTGTTAGAGGTCCTCCTCTGTGTGGCATCTGTGCCAAGTAAATATGCTGTGTCTTATTTGGCATGTGTCCAATAAAGAGGGTATATCACACTGAAACTGCTTTTGTAAGGAGCTTGCCCACAGAGATTGGTTTTGCAGAGCTTTCAGGTTATGCTTGTTGAATCATTCAGATTAGATTCCAGCCTTGTGAAGTGGTGCAGGGTTGGCAGGGCGGCATGAACAGCACCCCCTAGAAAAATGCACCTGGGGACATTGTCCCCCTCCAGCTATGCCTCTGAGGACATTGCCCCCCTCCAGCTATGCCCTTTCTAACCTCCACAAAGGTGAGTGGGAGTCATTATCAGAGCTCAGGGACGCATTCCAACCAGACAAAAGCACTCAAGGAGGATTTGAGGGCATAGCTGCAGAATAAGGGTGCAAGTGAGGAGGGGTGTAGCTTAAGGAGAGTCCCAAGGACCATATATGCCAGACTAGAGGGCCACATTTGGCCCTCAGGCCTAAGGTTTCCCACCCCTGCTGTACACCATAGTTTGACATTACTTTCCAACCGATGTAACTGGATGAAAAAACAGTTCAATTAAATTTTGTTTATTTTCACCCAAGGTTACTACGTGGGACTGGACACGAGCCGAAAGAACATTTTCTGTATATGAGATTATGTACAAAATTCTCAAGGTATGAAGAATAAAAATGCAACTTCATTGTACTGAGGGGAAGGAGGAATGGCTGTATTCACCAAACACAATTTAGTCATTGACTACTGCTAGCAAAATATCCCATGGAAGTCAAGTTGGTGGAGAAAAATGGTCTGTGTGAACAGTTTCAAAATGATAGAAATAATTTGGGGGAAAGGATCTAATGTGGGCTAAGATTTTGCCACTGACCTTGTAAGCATCATGTGGAATAAGAAGGGTAGCTTTGTCAGGAACCTTTCTTTTAACAAGGAACAATCATAGTCATTCCACAGACACCATATACACCTTAGAGTAGAGTAGAGTTTCCAACTCTGAGGGCCTGATTTTTCAAGGAGGCCTGAGCTACAGCACCTCATATGGCCAATGTCAGCACTGGGCCACCTTTGACAGTGTCTGGTGCTTTGACATCTACCGACACAGAGCATGACTGGCTACTGATGCTTCCTCCACACCCCCTTGTTTCAGGAGTAGAGGAAGCTGCCTTATACTAAGTTAGAACATTAGTACACCTAGTTCAGTTCTGTTCGTGCTGACTGGCAATCGCTCTTTGAGGTTCAGATAGGGGGCACAGTCAGTTCTACCTGGAGGTGCCAGGGATTGAACCTGGAACCTTCTACATGCAAAACATTTGCTTTGCCCCTGAGCTGCATCCCTTCATCGCAGGCATTCTAGTGAGCATAAGGACAGCTTGGAGCCACCATTTAACTTTCCTACAATGTCCCAAGCCAGTCACAATGTAGCATTGCTGAGAAATTGTGAGACATTTAAATGGCTGAGACCTACATTACATTGGGGGTGCTCCAGGGGTGTTCTTGTGTATTGTAGAAGTTGTGAATTGTGACAAAGGAATGGTGGCCCCAAGTTACCCTGGTGCTCGACTGTCACAGTGGGTGAAGTAAGCACTCATATGGGAGAGACCCACCAGAGGGCATTATGCCAAAAGAGTCCCTTCAAACCTGGAACCAGCCCTAACCGCTTTATTGTTGAATAGATTATGTGTTGGGTTCATTATTCAATTTTATTTAATCTGCTTCCAAATATTAGGTGAGGTTTGTTAATGATACCACAGCTTGCATGAAACCATATTGTAAATTTAGGGCAATTTCACAAATGACTCTAGGAATCGTAACCATAAATGTTCCCACATTTGCAATATGAATGAATGAATCACCTTGATCAGTACACACATTCACTTTTTAAGTGACTTCCCCCCTCATTTTTGTATCATATAAACACCATTGAGAAGTGACAAACTGGTAGCCAAATTGTTTTTTTAAAGTATTGAGTGTAAAAATGCAATTATTCTTATCTGATGTTTATCTTCACGTGCCATCTGTGCTTTACATTTAATGAAACATAATAAGATAGGGTTTATGATAGTCCAATTTGTTTTAAATGTAGAGCCCTAAATGCCAAGCAGTAAATGAATGATAACAAATAATTTTAAAGGGAGTTGTTAAAACAGCTAATGTACGCACAACAATACTTCACAGTATATCGTGTCTGGGATTATAGAAGTAGAAGTGGCTATTTGGCTAATGCCTTGCAACAGGAGCTGAATTTAAAACCATCATTTGCCCAACTTTACTATACCGTGGCATCTGGTGATCGGAAAATAAATTCAGCTTTATCACAACATTATGGCAAGAAATGAAGACTACTAGTTTCTACTGGAAGTGTTAAGATATGTTCTCCCATTACACTTAGTTTGAAAATTGTAATTTATCCTTAAGTGATGAACCATTTTTTTTTCAGAAACTTAGTCATTTCAGTCTTAATTTAATATTGTCTCTAGGGATTCAGTGCTGTAGCATCTAGTCAGTGTCATTTAGGCATGGTAAGGCCCTGAGCCTGGATATACTGTGTGCATAAGTAATTCTTAGCACACAAATGGCTGGACTCAAGGCAATGATTAGAACCAAGCCAGTCTTTCTGCATCATGTCCATTTATTGCACAAGGAAGAGGCATCATTTTATCCTAAATTCACTCCCCTGTTTCTGCCTCTGGCATTCTCTCTCCAAATGTGCTTTCCAATTTCTCATTTTCATTCTCCTTCCTCCCCTCATTTAGCTCTTGCTCTCTCTCCCTCTCTATCCCCAATGGCTCCCCTTGGCAATAGCCATTTAAGCAACAATCAACAATTACTAATGCTGATACTCCTCTGCTTAACTGAACACGATAATGGAACTTCTATAAAGGAAAATTTCACACCAAATGGTTTGGGGGACAGGACGGGCAAGGAATGGGACATGAAGCAATTCTCTTCTGAAGCTTTCCCTAGCACTGCATGTTAAGAAAGACAGGTATCTGCAGTGTCTGTCGACAGGCTTGCATTCCTGAGCAGATATTTTTCAAAAGTTACTATTGAGCATTGTGTCAACATGTTGAAAATTCCTTGTGCTGTCCAACCAGAGCCAGGGCCCATAAATTAAGGGAGTGGGGCCACAAAACAAACATTGTTCAGAGCAGGTTATCTCCAGTCTCTTTCAGTTCCATCATCAAGAAGCTTGAGAAGCTGAATTATTTTGCATCTAGTATCATACTTACAAGGTACTTTTAAGGTACACACAGAGAGAAATAGAGTCTGTGAAGCAGCAGACCAAATATATATAATGCCAAACCTTGGCATTTGTTGAGTACTTTTAATTTGAAATAATTTATTTTTAAGTCCTTGTCTCCCTTAGACAGATGTATTGCTCTCACTTAACATGAAAATCAGTATTAATTAGGCCAGCAAGTGTTGCACTTTCCCATTAGAAGAGATGCTGGTTTAAACTCTTCTGGGATATGAGCCAAGTACTTGACAGTTGTGCTACAGGCTTTATTACATTTGCATTCCCCTTACTCCCTACTTTCAACAACAACAACAAAAAGTAGAGCAAACTTTTTTGAGTACCTAGCTCAACATAAAGTTCTTTTTAGGGTTCTGTCTCCAG
Organism: Podarcis melisellensis; assembly: GCF_964234715.1. Taxonomy (NCBI): domain Eukaryota; kingdom Metazoa; phylum Chordata; class Lepidosauria; order Squamata; family Lacertidae; genus Podarcis; species Podarcis melisellensis. The sequence continues at coordinate 39,471,534 of NC_138539.1, read as the reverse complement.
ACATTAGAAACTGGAATAAGTTATGTAAATCAGTTGAATCTGAAAATGTTTACAGGTTGGTGTATGGAAATTCCACTGTGTCTAATTTGACCATGTATTAGACAAGACAGCACCTTCAGTAGATTTTAGGAATCAGTTACAATTGATTATTGATGATGCTTGAAGATGAGTGATTGAATAATTGCCTGAATGTGCGTGTTGTGTGGCTGGTGATCCATTTTACATGTAATTTATTTTTATTTTATTTTTTAAAGTCATAATGATTATCAAGTTTTATCTGGAATTATTTCTCTTCTTTTCCCCTCAACCTGAATCGGTCACTATGTCCAACTAGGAAATAAACTGGAACTTCTTTTTTAAATCAAATTTTATTACAAGTTTCAAACACAGAATACAATAAAAGCCAAACTAATCTACAGAAGAGAAATAATAAAAAGGCAAGAATAAAAAAAGGAATAAAATAAAGAAGAAAGGAAACTCCTATTAGCCCCATCCAGCCTGGTCCCTGGTCAGGGGTGAGAGTAGTTAAAAGCCAACATCTGGAGGGTCATGTGCAGTTCCAGCAGCTGTAGCCTTGGAAGCACAAGAACTGGGACTGAGCCTTCCTCTGTTACAATACAAAGGAGGAGCCAAATGCCCAAGTACTAATATATAGAAAGAAACATCAGCAGCTAGTATATCAAACTTACCTGAGCTCATTATGAAAGAAGCAAACTAATCAGTTCTGGCATATTTATCCAAGATATGTGAATCTCAAAATACAAACCAGGAGGATGACAGAAAGAATAGTAGCACAGCATAGTTGAGCTAGGAGCAGGTGAGTTGGCACAGAGATCTTTTGATGGACAGGAATCAGAAAACGGAGCAGGGATTGATAGCTTTTTCCATTTCATTTTCCATCTTTTTCCCATGGTTACATGTTCTGCTCAGGCTCTCTTCCGTTATTTTCCATTTAAAATTTATATAATGTGTTTTCCTCATGCAGCTATCAGTTGCTACAATTTCAAGTAAACCTTTTTTCTTTTATTGATGCGTGTCATCACATCTAGATTCTTTTCTTCATTTTTGATGGGTGCTTGAATGTGCATCAGTGTGTGGATGCCAGTTTTCTTCACCGCTGCTTTTAATGGTGTGTGCATTTGGACACTGCCTACAAGAGGGAAAAGGACAAGTCTTTCCCTTCAGTAAAGCCCAGTGAATGAGGTGAAATTGACATTACTTTCGTCAGTTTCATTTCTTGCTTTTGCCTCTAATAACCTCAGAAGATTCTGATGTTTCAGCTCTGCACCTATTTACTCAGTAGAATATCAGCTTAAATCAATGAGATGATTTCAGAAGCATCCATTATGTAATTAAAATAAAAATCTGGCTATTCCTACCATCCACTAGCAAAATCTAAACTAAATTGTCCTGTGTTTCTTTATCACATGTGCAAGGCACAAACGTCTTTAATAAAGTTGTTCCCCATTTATTACAGAAAGCTCTATATCCTTATTTAAGGGGGAGAGATGCAATTAGCTTTATCTGCCATGGAGATGAAAGGGAAAATTCACCTGCTAAATGTGTACATATCAGATACATATCAGTTAAACATTTAGAAATCTTGTCATAATATGTTGGTATCAGGCCCACTTGAAAATCACAGCCTCTGAACCATGTGCCCTCTCCCCCAATCTCAGCTGTTTGATTATTGTTGATGGGTTTCTTTAAAAAGGCATTTTGTACATGCTTAAATACATTCTTGTCTTTGCTGTACACCCACCCCCACAGTCTCTATTCTGAGTTGACCCACTCAGGTGAATTGGTAAAACTTTATTGCACTACAGCAGAGGTGGGGGAACTTTTTTGGCCTGTGGGGCTGGTCTTTATATCCCCACCCTAGAAGACTGCAGCTGACAGGTGGGCAGTTAATCACCTGACATCCCTATGACATCAGGTGATTCTGTACTTTGAAGCCCTGGCTGTTGGGACTTCAAAGCACAACAAAGGGCTGTTTGAGAGACCTTTTGCAAACAGGCCCACACCGTTCTTCAAACTTCTGATGTCAAGTGCAAGGCAGAGAGATGTGGCTTGCCCATAAATGCATCACAGGCCACGATTGGCTAGAGAACAGTATACAGTGGTACCTTGGGTTACATGTGCTTCAGGTTACAGACTCCGCTAACCCAGAAATAGTACCTCGGGTTAAGAACTTTGCTTAACCCAGCAGCAGCAGGAGGCCCCATTAGCTAAAGTGGTGCTTCAGGTTAAGAACACTTTCAGGTTAAGAACGGACCTCCGGAACGAATTACCGTATTTTTCGCACCATAGGACGCACCGGACAATAGGACGCTAAAGCAGCCCCCCGCGACCCTCTCCCGGTTGGAGAGGTGACGCGCGCCTATGGCAGGAGCCTCCATAGGCGCGCGTCATCTCTCCAGCCGGGAGAGCACGCAGGGGGCTAAAGCAGCCCCCCGCGACCCTCTCCCGGCTGGAGAGGTGACACGCGCCTATGGCAGGAGCCTCCATAGGCGCGCGTCACCTCTCCAGCCGGGAGAGCACGCGCGGGGCTAAAGCAGCCCCCCGCGACCCTCTCCCGGCTGGAGAGGTGACGCGCGCCTATGGCAGGAGCCTCCATAGGCGCGCGTCACCTCTCCAGCCGGGAGAGCATGCGCGGGGCTAAAGCAGCCCCCCGCAACCGTCTCCCGGCTGGAGACGCGGGGCTGGGGCGGGGGAAGCCCGAGCTTCCCCCTCCCCCAGAACGGGACCCAGAGCCATGCCGAAGCTGCGCGCAGCTTTGGCATCGCTCTGGGAGCTTGCGGGGCTGAGGGAGGAGGAAGCCCTCCGCCAGCCTCCAAACCGTGTCGGGAGACAGCGGGAGGGCACGCTGCGCCTCTCCCGCTGTCTCCCGAGTTTGCGGGGCTGGCGACGGGGAGGAGCAGGCTTCTTCCCCCCCCCGCCAGCCTTCTAGCCAAGTCGGGGGACAGCGGGACGGGTGCGCTACGCCTCTCCCGCTGTCCCCCGAGTTTGCGGGGCTGGCGACAGGGAGGAGCAGGCTTCTCCCCCCGCCACCCTTCTAACCAAGTCGGGGGACAGCGGGATGGTGGCGTTCCGCCTCCCCGCTGTCCCCCGAGCTTGTGGGGCTGGCGGTGGGGCTCTCCTGAAGCCTGGAGAGTGAGAGGGGTCAGTGCGCACCAACCCCTCTCGCTCTCCAGCTTCAGCAAAGCCTGCATTCGCACCATAGGACGCACACACATTTCCCCTTCATTCTTGGAGGGCAAAAAGTGCGTCCTATGGTGCGAAAAATACGGTAAGTACTTAACCCGAGGTACCACTTGTAAAGGGGAAATAGGATGAAATTGATTAATCTCTTTTTTATATTAAAAAAACCCTTTAAAAATTAACTATGCACTATCAGCAGCTATAGGACATTTTGTATCCCACTCTTTCTCCATGGAACAGAAAGCCACACATTATCTTAACAGTCCCCTTGTTATGAGATCATGACTGGCAACTTAAGGCCATGCAGTGAGCTTGAAGGCTAATTACATTTAGGAACAAAGCTCCAGGCAGACTCCAAGGACTCAGTGAAATCCCCAGGTGGATTAAAAGTGATTTAAATTAGATGCAGGGAAATGCAAACATATCCCAATGGAGTTGTTCAGCTCAGAAGAAATCATTCAGTGTACAATTGGGTCTAAAGGGCAAAGAATCCTGGTGGCGGGTTATGCAAAGAAGCAAGATGTTGAAGTGTGTTTGTATTTGAAGGAGAGGCCCCTAATTGCGTAGGTTGTTGCTCAAGAATCAGAGTGATGAGAATACCCTCCTTTTCAATTGTGGAAGAGAATGACAACATTTCCCCAAGTACCTTTAAATCTGGATGCATCACTTGTAAATGTTAATTCCACATAGACGGTGGAGGGAAAGCACTCTTAGTTATATGTGCATGCCAGTCAGCACAGTTTCCTTCATTTAGTTTATAGAACCAGCAAATTGCAACTACAACAACAACAGCAACAAAACTAATTACACCACCACTTGTGGAAAATAGCCTAAGACTGTTTGGAGGGTCTCGATTCCTCAAGCAGGATACCTCAAAACCTCCAACGGGCCTAGATTCAAGAGCCTGCAGCCCTTATGACAGATGACATACATTCACTGCTAAACGAATAGCAGAAAAGTCCAATAATTTGAGAACTGTTTGAATGGATTTGGTTTATTTTCTTTATCCGAAGCCTTGCCAAAAAGAAATTGTAGTGTTTTTCAGCAGAGTAAAGAAATTGTTGGTGTATATTCTGTGCATGAATACACGAAATATATGACACACTTCTGAGCCATTTTAAGACTGGTAGCTTTGGGAACTATTCAGAAATTGGACACTGGCACCTGTGAATCCTTGTAGCCAAACTGTGCTCTGCTACTTGGTGTGAAAATTCTAAAACATTTTTTTATTTCAAAGCCATTTAAATGCTGAGACTAATGTGGGCTGAATAAAAATTACATGGCACTTTGTTCTGCATCTAACATGTGGGTCTGTACTGTAAGAAATATTAATTGATGTATGCAAGATTATATAACTCCAGGTTTTCATCAGGACAGTGATCTACTGGATCGTCGAAAACACTGCTTTGGTGTCCAGTCTGAAACGGGAGAGGATCTCTACTTTTCTGTGGAATTAGAATGTGACCTCATATTATGGGAAAAGGCCTTCCAATCAGCAACTTTTTTAGAAGTGGAACGAATACAGGTAAGAAACATGCGGTGTCAAATTCATTTTGGGTTATTATTATGCAATACATTTTATGTGATACTCAGTGCTTTTTCTGTGGGTACGCAGGGGTAGGCATACCCCTAAACACTTTGTGAATCTAAGTTTGGTCTCATTGAGGGGCAGTATTTAAATATGAGTAGGAAAATGAGAGAACCCCTAAACATTTTTCTTTTCTTTCTTTTTTTTAAAAAAGCACTGATGATAGTGATAGTTATTACCAAAGACTTTTTTGGGGGGAGGGGGGAGGTTTGGAATATTTAATGGGAAAAAGAGTTAATGATCTACTACAAATTGTTTCCATACAGGGAAAAAAATCTCATTTAAAAACAAAACAAGATAGGGTTCTGTATACACTTTTAGTTTTTGAAACCCAAACACTGAAAGTACTAGTGAGATTAGGTGTGGTTGTTTGATACGTTCTTGACCAAACCAAAATGGCGGTTCAGCAGCTAGAAGCATTAAGTTGTAGCCTTCTGTTATTTTGCTTATTTCCTTAGCTTTTGCTTTGAAAATGAAAAATATCTGCTAATGAGATAAGGATAAACAATGGTGTGGCAGCACAGTGCATCCCAATAGTGGGGCTAGAAGCTTGAATCTGGGAAACTTGGGCCCAGATCATCCATGAAGCTTGTTGCATGGCCTTGGGCTAGTCACTATCAGCATAGCGGTTCTGATCTCATGGTAGAATTTATTCAAGAAGACAACGAGAAATTGGAATTTTATGGGATGGTAAAGGAGAGACCAGGACTTGGTAACATACATCTCACTGTCAACCAGAATGTTGTTGGTTTGAGTCCACCCAGGGACTCAAAGATTCTTGCATTGCAGGGGTTGGGCTAGATCAGGCATGGCCCAACTTGGCCCTCCAGCTGTTTTGGGATTACAACTGCCATCATCCCACGCTAACAGGACCAGTGGTCAGGGATGGTGGGAATTGTAGTCCCAAAACAGCTGGAGGGCCAAGTTGGGCCATGAATACCTTCCAACCCTACAAGTCTGTGATTGTATAAGTGCAGATGATTTCAGGGTGGCAGAAGAAATTGGGAGTCACTATGTTGTTACATAAATATTTATAAGAATAGAACATCTATTATTTTATTATACTTCATGCTTTTGAAATACTTTGGATGGGTATCTCTTATATTAATGGGTATAGTTTACATCCATTCCTGTTCTAGTAAATCAGCTTTCTCCCCTCTCCCCAACTTATCCAGGATCACAAATAGTGTCACGGATCACAAATAATGCACTTTTAATGCAAGTATTACGATTCTGCAATACTGATTGATGAATGACTCCCCTCCCCTCTAACCCTATAAACCTCTTAGCCCATTTTCAATTAATTACAATATGTTTCAAGTTGATATGCAGCCAGTGTTGGGCAGATCAATCAGATTGATTCAGTTGGCAGAGGCACAGAACCTGGTTACTATTTTGAGTTTTTACATATACCGAATAGTGCCAAAGCTCCTTCTTTTCACATAGAAACCTGGGAAAATCACATAGTGTCTTGAGGGCAGGGAATGCTTCTGTGTAATATAATGGGGCAACCTTTACAAAAGAAAATGCATCTTGTTAGGAAATGTATGCAGTGGTGTGTTCTACTTGTTGAATAATGGATTTGCAGATAGTTCATCTCACTCAGATCAGTAGGATATGTAGCACTACAGCTTTGTTTAAATAACAGTCATAATGTACAACTATTGAGGTAAAGGGACCCCTGACCATTAGGTCCAGTCGTGGCCAACTCTGGGGTTGCGGTGCTCATCTCGCTTTATTGGCCGAGGGAGCCAACGTACAGCTTTCGGGTCATGTGGCCAGCATGACTAGTTTATACTAATTTGTACCTTTATGAACATTTTAAAAATTCGAACTTACATTTATGACCTTGTATCAACACTGATTTTGGAAAACTGGAATTCTGGCATGAACTTAGTAGCCAAGAGTCTCTGAACCTTTTCCACTTTAGAAATGGGCTTGGATGAGCTTTTTCCTCCATTGAATTCTCTCCCACTTCAAACATCTCCTACTAAGCTATAGTATACTTCAGGTTTTGGGGCCTGAGGAACATAATGCTTCAGTCTCTGCTCCTGAACTAGGGCAACTGAATTATTCACAGACCCAGTTTTAAGATTCTGTACTTTTTGCACATGGTAGATTAAATATTGAGTTGCCTCTTATATGGGAAACTTTCATTCTGAATAGGGGTTTTTTCCATCTTTTTCAGCGTGTGAAATCAATAATCAAAAGCAAATAATTCACTCTTTTTATGGCAGGTGTAATGTTTTAACGGTTTATATTAGATCTGTACGAACTTTGACATTATGTGCTCTCTTGGCAGCATTCTTCAATTTATTCTCTCCAAGTTCACAGCAAAGGGGATTAATTAAAGTAAGCTGAAAAGCTACAGGTGAAATAAAACCTCTGATTAGGAGCCAGAAAGTGAGAGGCTAGAGACTGACCCTTTACCACTCTAACCTGTGGTGCACATTAATATCTCTTTACCAATTTGTGACAGCTGCTCAAAGCCCGTTATAATCTTTCACCTTTCAATATTTCCTGCTAGGAGTTGTGCTTGTTACTCATAGCTTTGTAGCTGGGGGAGTGGGGAGGGGAAGACTGATCCTTAGGTGAAGTAATTGATGGAGCAAATCTAGCACTTGCAGAGGTATTGAACTGCTAAATTAGAACACTAAGGTGGATGGCCAGTGCGTTTAGAACAGAACTTTCCTTCAGTCTAAAGTTACTTCCTCATGCTTACCTGCCACACAGGTTAAAGCAGGTGTTGGGAACTTTTGGCTCGCCATGTGTTGAAAACGGCAGCTCCCATCAGCCCCAGCCAGCATGGCCGATGGTCAGGGATTATGAGAGTTGTAGTTCAACGTCATCCAGAGGGCCACAGGTTCCTCACACCTGTGTTTTAAAGTAACCCACATCACTTCTTCAACACAAGGTGCCACTGCAGTCCTTTACATAAAGAAGTTACTTTGCCCAGAAATTTGAGATAGGGATACATTTATGAATGTGTGTAACAGTGAGCATCCAAACCCTAAGTAAGGTATCTGAGGGACTGAAAAGAATTATGAGGCTCTGTTTCCAGCCCAATGATCTCTGTGTTTTAATCATTTTTATAACTGAAAGATATGACAAAAGGAAGCAATTGTGGGTGGGTGTTTTTTTGCAAGTTAATAAAATTAAACATTTATGCCCATAACATTTATTACTACATAATATACTAAATATTAATAAAACTTACATGAAGTTGGTGAGCTTTAACAAGCAGTTGAGTCACAAATATGGCTGCTTATGAGGCTTTCCATTGATTACTTCATTTTTTATTTTTCTCTGTGGAATGATTTGTTTCACCCACAAAATCAAAAATCATTTATTTTCTCCTATTACTTTTACTGGATGTTTTATGTACTAGTTTTTGCTAATAATTTTAAGCCCAGTATTTAATTTTATTTCTCTTGCAATAAACATTTTCTGGAAATCTTACCAAAAAAAAAGAGACAGCATCTGCATCTATGTACTCTGCTCTAAATTTTCCAACTTTGATAGGACTAATAATAATTAACTGGATGCAGGAATGCAGTTGTTGTTATTGTTGTTGTTTTAGTTGAGTGCAATTCACATATACACAAATGTGTAACAGTGTATGCTAAGTTGGATTTCAATGGCAGACTTCAATTTCTCTGGATTGCATTCAGAGGCTTGGAATCAAAGTTCCCTGCACATGAATATGAAAGGTGCTTTGACATATTGGGGGTGGGGGGAGCAATGATTCCTAGCAGCCGTCCCTCACATGCTGTTTCACCTCAGGAAGTCTCGTTCCACACCCAGTAAGCATGGAATGCCTTTGCCCACCAGCACTGGGGCCCATAGACTGCAGCAAAATGCCCTTGCAAAGGGGAGAGGAAAGCCTTCCACTTGGGACCCACCCACCCTCTGGTTAGAACCTTCACTGAGCAATTTTGAGTAGCTGGTTGACAGGGCCGGAAATAATTTTTTTCACTCAACCTGATTGGCACTTCCCTCTCACCTTTCCCCCAGTGAAATTATGGTCTTCCTTTGTTAGGCGGAACAACATTGTTTGTTGAGGGCAGAAATGGTATTAGGCACAATCCACATAGGATGGGAGAGCCCATAAAGGGCCTGAGGGGGCAATTGACCATGGCACCTCCAAGCTTGGGTTGAGGTGCCTGGTTGGAATCTGCACCCTGGTCACCCAGTGAGACCTTGCTTGCTTGGCTTGCACTACACAAAGTTCAGCACTGGCTGACTCCCATGAAATGGGTTTGGGGTGGTCCAAACCCAGGAGACCCGTTCCATCATGGAATGATTACATAATCCAGGCCCCAATGTCATGTCAACCCTTACCCTGCCTTTTGCTGTCAATAAAGATTTTATTCCATCACTGTTCTAGGGTCTGGTTATTTTGCTACTCTGATGGGTCACATATTGTGCCTGCCTGGGCCTTACCTTTTGAGGGGAGGAACAAGTGCCTGTTGTGGCAGGAAATAATGAAATCCCATGGATCAATTCTTCAGATCCATGCCAGTATTTATACTTTGTTGAGCCATGCCATATTCACCTGTGGAACACATGGCTCCAACATCTGAGCTATATCCAATTGTTTATCATGCTATATAGAAAATATGTCCCAGTAGTTTGAATTATAAATGATACTTTTTGAGGACTGCTCTGGCAATGGCAGTTGAGAAATGATTCATACTATCCATTTGCTAGCAGAGCTTTTCTAGAATGGACTCTTGCTCTTTTCATTCCATCTCTCCCCCCCCCCCCGACTTTCCTTGCTTCCCTCCAAATATTTGTGGTTGTCATGGGAGATAATAAAGTAATAATCTAAAGTCAACAGCCCTGGAGACGAATGCAGAATCAAGAAAGCTTGCCTCCTCAGCTATGGGCCAAATTTCTGTGGCTCTTCTTCCATTCAACCCTACCTTTCCCCCCTTTTTTCCGCCACCTATTTGGGATGGGACAATTCCTTTAGCATCTGAAGATATTTAGTTTGTCTTATTTTTATGCCTTTTCCAACATCTAAACATGGGCTGCCTAGAATTACTTGAAAAAGCTGTCCCACACGAAGGTGGTGCATATTGAATGGCACTTGTTTCAAAACACTGCTGTTCCAAAGAGCTCTAGTAACCCTTTTGGTTTGATAAGGGAATTAGACACCTGACACATACTTTGCAACCTGCATATGTTTACAAAATGAGTACTTTTAAAAATGTGGAAGTATAGCATATAAGTAGTGCAATGAATACCCATCTCAGTGTCCCAACTAGCTGGTTATTCTTGGTGCGTTCTATTCTGTTCCAAATATGGGAATGTGCCTGGGCTGTTTACAGGGACCTTCTAGGAAGATTTGGAAGACTGACAGCATTGGATTTGCCCCTTTCATCCATGTGAACTCATTTGTGATCTCTGTATGGGCTAAGAATCTAGAGTCAGCCCTTCAGGCTCCCTTCTTTTCTTGTGCAAAAAGCAGTGGCACGAAGAGATATCTCTCGCTCTATGCTCCCCCTCTCCACTCTTTATTCCCCCCCCCTTGAATTTTGCCCTGATGCTGAGTAGGGCTATCTTCAAAAAGTGTAGCAACTGTGTGAGTAAAGTTGTTGACCTTCGCAGTCACTGCCTCACATGCCTCAAAGAGGCTGACATCATTAAAATGTGAAAGTTTTTTTGCAGAAGTCTTGCAGAAAGTGCTCAGGAAACAAATTGTTGCCACCATGGACATTTCTCCCAAAGGCCATGCAGTAATTGATACTATGCAGGGGTGTAAAGGAAGGGATCCAGTATACCCAGTCTTCCAGAGCTTTCTAGAAAGTTCCACCAGTAGGTTGTGCAGGTGCTTTTCCATATCTGTGACTGCATATACAGGTGAGCCACTTTAGGTTTTGGTGTTATTTGTTTGTTTATTGAAATCATGTTAGTTATGAATTATATGATTTGAGAGAATTTTTTTTGGGGGGTGCTGTTGTCAGAAAACAGAAATCTGAATTTAAATTGATAGGAATCACTTCGCAGTGGACAACTTAATTAGCGATCAAATTATTTCTGCTTGGCAGTGTCTGTTTAAACATTTATTTTGTGTAAAAAGTCCTTAAGTCATTGTTCTTCTAGCTCTAAACTAGGGTTTTCATCAGTCTCAGAAGGATTTCAAGAGATTTGTCTCTGACTTTAATGTGAAAAGGTAGCATCTTTCATAAGCACTTCTGTGATGAGTAGCTTGGCCTTTTCAAGCTCTGCTGTGCACTTCACATCTTGACAATGATGTTCTGATCAGAAAAATACCTAATTTGCGCTGAGCGGTACTAGCTTGGCATTAGGAACCAGAAGCCAACTATCAAACAAGGAGCTCAGTAGGAGTATGTAATTTGTTGTTAACTGAAACTCAGTGTTGAACAGTTTCATTTTATCAATGCAAACCAAAATGTCACACTGCATGGGGGGAGGGGTTTGGAGAAATAAGAAACTCAAAATAAAGGTAGTTCTTCCGATTGCCTTAAATGTTAGAAGTGCTGTATTAGCAACTTGCTGACAGGGAAGTTTGGTCATTTGCCCTTATCAACACATTTCCTTACATAAATTATTTGAAAATGAATTTTTTTGGGGGGGTCAACTATAATACTAATCATAAAAATAGATAAATGCAGGTCCATCAAATAGTTAGGTTGAAGTTCACAAGAGCCTCACTAGGAAAATTCAGGGAACCTAAGAGTCTTCTTATCCCTTGTCTTCTTTGATGAGCCATTACATCAACAGCAAATACCTAGTCATTATATATTTTGTTTACATACTCACTTCCAATAAAATATGTTTATCTTGCATTAAAGTAATGGGACATAAAAGCTGCATATAAAAGTGCCTCTTTATTTACCAAAGGTGCATGTGTCCCCAGTCATATGTGAGCAGATGTATTCCATATGTGATCAGAAATTAGGAGGTGATGCATTTCACTCTCAATTACTTCATTTACATTGAGGAATGGGCAAAGACAGTTGAATTCCAATAAAGTGGTACCTTAGTATACAAACTTAATCTGTTCTGGAAGTCCATTCTTTAAAAAAAGCATTCTTAAACCAAGGCGTGCTTTCCCATAGCAGTGGGGGACTCAGTTTACAAATGGAACACACTCAACAGGAAGTGAAACATGTTCTTATTCCAAGGCAAAGTTCACAAACCAAAACACCTACTTCCGGGTTTGCAGTGTTCTTAATTCAAGTTGTTCATAAAGTACCACTGTATTTACTTACCTACTATGCTAAATTGTAGCCAGATAGTCAGGGGTGGCACATCCTGCTTCACCACCTGAGGAAAAATGGGAGGTATTGCATTGCACTGCTGCCACCACCACCCCTACAACCCCCTGCCTGTTTCTGCCGCTGCTGCCTGCTATTCTGCCACTGAACACTAAGCCCCTATGTGTTTTCCATGTAGGTAGAGGTAGAAGCTCTCTTTCATGGAATGCAAATAGCCAGTTGATTGAATGGCTAAGGGTTTGTGTTATTTGCAAAGATGTATTTTGTTCTTGCCAGGGCTAATTTGTAACTAAACGGGTATTTCCCCTTAGCTATAATTTTTCAAAATACATGTACTCAACTGAAGCGCTATCTAACACGCTGTGTTTTTCAATCTTTCCTAGTGCAAGACATATGCCTGTGTTCTGGAGAGTCATCTTATGGGGCTTACCATAGACTTTGGCATGGGTTTCGTATGCTTTGATGCTGCAACAAAGGTAAGGCCATAAGAAGATGTTTACATGCTGTTAATGATTCATTTCCAAGAATTATCTTTTCAATTGAGAGTTGAGCCATTGTTTGAAGTTTGAAGTCTGTCACTATGCTGTATTTGCCTTCCCCCCATATGAACCAACCTGGACCCTGTGATCATAATCTGAGGCTCTCCATGAGAGGTCCTGAGGGTGGCAACACAAGAACGGGCCTTATCTGCAGTGGATCCCCGCTTGTGGAATGCTCTCCCCAGGGAGGCTTGCCTGGCACATTCACTGCATATCTTTAAGTGCCAGGCAAAAACATCCCTCTTCTCCCAGATTTTAGGCTAATTAAAGAATCTATGGCATTTAAAACTTGGAGATCTTGTTTTTGTATACAGTACATACTATGGTATGTATTTTTCTGTTTTTATATTGTAAATCACCCTGTGATCCTCAGATGAAGGGTAGTATAGAAATTTAATAAATAATAATTTTATCCTATCACATTCTCAATATGCTTTTTAAAATAGTTTCTGCAGGACTTATTTCTGTAGCATGTTCTTGAGATGGAATGCATGAATTGATCCTTTTATACACTCCCTGCTCTTCTACTTGTTCCATCTCCTTTCCTTTCTCTCCCCCTTCTCCATGAAAATCATAAAGCACACCCATGTGCTTTATGAGCATCATAAAGCTTCTCCACGAACATCATAAAACACAAAGCTCTAAAAAGGGACAAACCTCTAGAGATATGGCCAAAGTTCACATGAAGTTTGGCATTCAGTATGGCGTTCCATTTGAAGAGAAGCATTGCATCTCTGGAATTCTTTTCCAGTTTAGTTTAGTTGTTTTTTTCTAATTCAGTTTAGAGATGAACTCCTTCTTTACCTAATCTCTCTTACCTGGTAGCAGGTGCTGCTGCTCTGGTGGCAGAGAATGTGTGGGGACATCTTTCCTTGCCTCACCCTCCTTCCCACAGCAGCAATCTTGATGCCAGGAGCTTGGGGAAATATAAAACCTTCATACTGTTACCACAAGAGCAGAAAGTGCTGCCACTGGGCAAGGGGATTTGGGTGCTTATGAGAAGTGGGGAGGGGGGAGCAGCATTAAGCACTGCACTCACACTGATGCCATTGGGAGAATGACAGAGTCCATTCTTGCTTTTAACTGGTTCAGAATAAACTCAGCCAATTTTCCAGTCTCATGGAGGAACGGGAGAAACTCATTTTGACAAGCCTAATTATAAATGTAATCCGTGCAAACTTGCCCATTGCTACAAATTTCTTAAACAAACGAGAAAAGGGACTGAAGCTTTTAGCATGCAGACAATATGCTTTTGAATCATAGCCCTTCATTCCGTGGCCCTGATTGAGGGAGCCGGAAGCAGAGAATGGGGTTTTGGTTGTGTCCCCCTCCATAGTAAGAGCTCTGACAGTGCTGATAACCTATAATGCATTCAAAAAAAAGGTGCCTGTGCCAGCTTCTGTTTCCTCCTCCCACTCACAACAAATGATACGGAGTGAAATAGGTTTCTACTTGCAGATTGTTTTCTCTGGATCAGGGTGATTGTTTTATTATCTAGATGTTAATAGAAAAATCACAATCCACATTGGTCAAATGTCAAGATTGCACTTTCTCTATGAGAGTCATGAAAAACAAAGCACAGTTTGTTTTTCTTCTTCCATGGTGTTACTTTCCTCTAAAATCTCTTTCAACACCATTTCATCTGATAGAATCCATCAGATAGGAAACTGCACTAACAAAACTATTAACATAGTTATGGCTTCGGATTTATATTTTCAGAACAGAAGAAACCACACACAGATATCTTAATCAACATATCCAGCTGGCAACAGTGTCAGAATAAGAGAAATGTCTGCCTTCCAGACAGAAACCATTAGAATCAGCCTCAGTCCTTGTAATATTTTCTCTAGCCTTATAAAACCCTACTTTGCTCACTCACCTGAAGCAAGTAATTTGCTTTGACAGGCCACTGACATACTATCAGCTTTTACATTATCATGATTACCGCAAACCTGATCTATACTTCACTGAAGTCAGTGGGTGCCTTTCCATTGATTTCTCTCCCCCCCCCGCAAAAATATACCCCAGGCCTCCTCAAAGAACACTGCAGATTATTTTCCCAAGGTATTTACTTGCCAGAAGAATAAATTTGGTTTGGAACCCCCACATACCCCCATTCATATTCTCCTTGTGCACATTACTGTGTTTTTATTATTAAGAGCTGGGCCAAATTTCTGACAGCTTCAATTTTCATGTCAAAAATAGCACTTCTGACCAATCAGGGTCTTTATTGATCAGCTAAGCAATGTGCAGGAAAATTGTGAGAGTTTCTGCATGTATCATCCATATCAGTACACAATTCACTGCTCAGCGGTGTTGAAAAGTCCCTGATCTGGCCCACAAGAAAATGCCAGAAGGGTTTTGAGATCTCTGAGCTTTTCTCACCAAACTTTGAGAGAGCCTCTGACTCAACTGAGTGAATCCATTTCTTGAGGACATGGTGAGGTGGGGGCTGTCGCCAGTCACATGAATTGTAGGAGAAGGCTTGCCCACAGAAAGCAGATAAAGGGACTAAGCCCAAGATTTTGGTCCAGTTAGGAAGCTTCCTTGAGGTTGGTGACACAAGCATAGGAATTCAACAGCTTTATTCTGACATTCTGCTCACAATAATACAAGAGGAGGAACCGATTGCTCAGGGTTCCAGATCACATGGGATCTTGTACTATGAAGATTCCTACCTCACAGCAATGGTATTTTTCAGTAGAAAGCTACTGCTACCCAATATTATTGATCTTTACAATTTATTACTTGTGGAAGCAACACTCATAACAGCATATCATAATCTATCCTGGCATTTTTATTTTTTTGAGAAACTCAAAAAGGCTTTTCGTTATCTTTGAAATTCATGAGTGAAGACAAAATCCTACTGCTGCTTTTCCTTTTCTGATGCCAGTAAAGTTGAATAATTCAAACTTGAGATCCTTATCCTTTTATCTCTCCTGCCATTCATCAAAAACCGGGGGGTTGGGGTGATGAGTGATGGCCTTTGGGTTTCAAAGCCTTTGTAGTTCTTGATTATTATTACATCACTTTTCTATAGTAAACAACATCTAAAGTAGCTAGCAAGAAGTGTAAACACAAAGCATACAAATAAATTACACGAAGCACAAATTAATTATTCTTTAGTAAGCATCCCTTAGATTTGTTATGGATTGAATACAGAGGCCAGGATCAATTCCTGTGGCTCAAGAGGCAAACAAGCCAAAGCTGGTTAAAAAGTGCAGGCTGAATCCAGGAGCAAATCCATCTGTACATACCTTGGAAGAGAAAGCATCTTCATCCAGAAGAGATTGGATACTCATCTTCAAATTAATGGAGCCTTTAACAGCATTTCCATCTTATCTGGATGAAGTATCAAGTTGTACACCCCCCCCCAATTCTTCCCTGGTACCATATTCCAGTTCAAGACTGTCACCTACCACTTTGTGTTCAGAAAATGGAAATTTGTCATTATCATTATACTGATGGTAGTTCAGTCATTGTTTCAGTTCCCATATTGTAATTTTCTGTCCAAAAGAGCAATCAACTCCCTACAGTCTTCATTGGAATCCAGTATCATGGCTTTTGCAGAATAGCATGTATTGTTAGGGTTTCATTACCACTATCACCAAACTAGGAAATATTTATGTAACGCTCCCCACCCCTTTAGCCTGAGCATAACTATGCATAAATTATGCTTGGTATGAAAAAGATGACTGAAACATTGGAAGTTGTGGTCATTAATAGAAACACTAGAAGCTGCCTTATTTCAAATCAGACCACTGCACTGATAAAGCAGCAGATCTCCAGGGTTTCTGATGGGGGATATTTTCATTCCTAACTGGAGATGCAGCCAATTAAACCTTGGACCACCTTCATGCAAACCAGATGCTGTACCACTGAGTTGTAGCCCTTCCCCATAAACATAAAAGGCTACCTTACATCAAGTCAGATGATTAGTCCATTTTGCTTAGTAATCTTGACACTGATTGGCAGTGGCAGTCCAGGGTTTCAGGCAGGCAATCTTCTCCAACCCTACCTGGAGTTGCCAGAGTTTGAACCCATGACCTTCTGCAGGCAAACTTGATCCTCTACCACAAAAGACAAACAAAAGAAAGTCCTTTTCATATCATATCACATAGTTAACTGAATGGAAGTTGCTGCCACTAGATATAAGACAGGGGGCTTCAGAGGGTAATAAAAATTAATTCACAGAGGATATGCCTATGAATATTAACCATGGCAGCTAAATTGTACCTTCAAATTCAGAGGCAGCTTGTCTCAGAATATTATTTGTTGTGGGGCAAACAAGAGAACAGATGCCTTCTTGACATATTTGTAGAATTCCCGAAACCATCCGGCTGATCACTTCTAGAAGCAGGATGCTGGACTCAATGGATCCTTGGTGTTATCCAACAGGGATATTCTTGGTTTTGAAATTCCTCAACCCACAAAGCCAGATGGCTTTAGCAGCTTCCATGTTTTCTGAAATCGGGTCATTATTAGCTGGCAATGAAGCTAACCCTGCAGCTTCCAATTAAAATTAAATCATTTGTGCCAAACAAGGAAAAAAGCAAGTGCCTAAGAAGTAATCAGGATTCTTCACCACTCCAAACCTAGCACCTGGCACACTTGAGGGTAGCTTTCATTTTGGTCGGAACGAGCTGGCATGATGGGATGGCTGATACACTGCCTATTTCCCAGAGTGCCAATTCCAAGCTCTGCTAAGTAGCAAAGCTTTGTAACAAAAGTGAATTCAAGGAAGGATGTATTAAGCCCATCTTGGAACAGTGTGTTTGCATGATACAATGTCAAGAGCAATAAGAATGTGATGCTTCTAGAGGTTTTTTTTTCCAATTAGATGTATCCTCTAATAAAATCAAGAGGAACAGATGTTTCTAACAAGAGCTATGTCAGCCTCATTTGGATGTAATGCAACACTATAATTGAGTGTTGCAGGAACGAGCCTGGGCTTCATTAGCCACCCTGCCCTCTGTTTTCCTCTAGTGCAGGCACAAGGAGAACAGTAGTTTTTACTTCCATTTTTAACTAACCAGAGTTTAACTAACCAAATCCCAACAAAACCATGGTTTAGGAAATTGGTTTGTTTTCCTAAGCCTACAGCCCCTCAGATGCTGTTGAACTAGAACTCCCATCAGCCTTGTCCACGGTGTCTGGATCTGGTGGGAGTTGTAGTGGAATAACAACTGCAGAGCTACAGGTTGGCCACCCCAACTCTACATTACGGTTCAGATGAACCTCTTTAAAGTTTGGATGTAACAATACACTGTGGGTAAATCAGAATGGAAACCAAAGTTTCCAATTTCCTCCTTGCAGCCATACGAGAAGAGGAAATGAGGAGCACACAAGTCCAGAGCTCAGGCAGTTAATGCTAAACCATTTCACACCAGGCCTGCGAGAATCAACAAATTAGGTAGGAAGTTCAGGTTTCCTGACATAGGGTAAAATATGTTCAGCCAGTTGTAGTATGAAATGTCAAATTAATAATGTTTCCTAGCAAGTGCACATTGATAGTTCCCATTATTTTCATTTTGCTGAGAAGCAGTTCTTGAAATACTGCATTATCCTGGAATTTGGACTGGAAAATGAGAAGTTTGGTGATGATCAAAAGATCACAGAAAAGTTAGAGAGGGAGGGTGCTTATTAACTTTTTTTGCAACTAATGTACATTTTGTTTGCTGGTGCCTGGATGGCCGCCATTGCATGGTTTGTAGTGGTTTTGTGCTTTGGTTTTTTCCTGCTCACTTTTGACCTTCTGAACATGTGCATTTGTAACCCACCTTTCAACAAAGCTTCCAGGGCAGCTTATGTAAACAGAATACAAAAAAAAAAAACCGCTTGTTTTAAAAAACCAGCAGGCAATAGCAGAAATAATAATGATAGCTAGATAAAAGCAGCAAGAAATCATTTGATAGAAATGAAGGCCAACTGAGAAGCTAAAGCAGGTCTAGGAAAACAAAAAGGTCTCTGCTGGATGTGAAGATGTGAAGGCAGGCACCAGGCAAACCCTCTCCCCTTGCTTTAGCCCCCCCCCCATCACTATAGCCCTTCTAAGTCCATGATCCTTGCTACAATGTTGTGCAGGTGTCCTATGCCCAAGCAGCATCTGCAAATGGACAATTAGGATCTTGCATCAAGTGCCTTCGAAGGGTAATGAAAGTGCATCAACAAATGAGACTATCAGGTGTGGGGCAAGTGGTCATGGTTTAGAGAAAGCAGCATTGCAGTCTAAATTGGGACTCATACAGAGATTTCCCACCCAGCCCTGATTAATAAGCTTAGTCATCTTATAGCAATCTTATTGTGTCTAAAAATCTTCTGTAGAGGTCCATATCCAAGAAATTTCTTGCACAGAGATATAATACACAGCTGCAAAGAAGCTGTTGTGGCTCTTTGACTTTGGAATCCCTCTCTAAGGAGCCACACCTAGTGCCAACATTACAATCTTTTCAAGATTTTGCTCTATATCCCAGGCATTTAGTTGTTAAAATCTGAGAATGGGAAGTTGCACAATGTGTCATTGCTGAAATGAAGTTTATCAGTAGTCTAGAGGCAGGGGTAAAGCAAATGAAAGGCTGGAGATGACTGGTTAAAATGCTTAATTTAACCCACTGAAATTGATTGCAGTTATGGACCAGAATGCTAGATTAGTTTTCAAAGATCAATCAGTGGATGTTTATTTCTTCAGATTAACACGGTTGTCACCATCTTGCCCTTCTTCTAAACTTCCCTTAGGCATTTGTCCATAGCTAGAGACAGAATGATGAACCAGATGGCCTGTCTCAGCATAGCAATTTTATACCCAAGTTAAATATCTCACCCTCAGTATCTGCTTCTTCACGTTGGGGTTAATAGTGACCTGGAGGAAATAAGGATTACAGAGCATTATCTCTATTAGTATTTTCCACATTAATGTGTGTGTGTGGAGGGGAGGAATCTTCTAATTTGTTTGCTAAATGTAAACCCTGAAGCTTAAATACAACTGTATTTTCAGGGAGGCTTCAATTAAAGTAAAAAAAGAACTACAATACAAACAATTATAAAATTGTCCACCATTATAAAACCAGCATGTGAAAATACAAAAAAAATACACTGAGGGCTTAAAACCCTAAAACTTGTATTTATCTGATGCTGAGCAGCAATACCTATTACTTTTGGAAAGCCAAACTTATACTGGCTATTGGAAACTTTATAACTTTTGGCTATAAATTTGCATTTATGAACTTGAGCTCCCCAGCCTGAGGATCCCAATGTGCTCATTGTATATTACATTATAATATGTTCTAACATTTAGTATTAAACTGTTGTTTTAAGAACTGAGTGAACCTGTGTGAGGGAATCCTGACACCCAAAACGGAATGCTAGACTGCTGTAAAAAGCTTGGATGCTACACTATTGTACCAAGTGTACATGATGCTGAGGCATGCACCTGAATAAGTACTCCCACAGACCTGCCACTTTGCCAGAAATTTGAATATCTTCATAAGGCTTACATATAGCAGCCCATGTTTACATGTCAAAAACGTAAAGAAGACCATTTATTCACATCCCGTATTCAGTGAATGCTGAAGGGCTACCTCTTTCCCCTGGCCTTTGACACTTGAGATGTGCATTTTTAAAGCCTACCCTATTTTTTATGTATGTATGGAAAAACCGTTTACCTTCCAGCCGGAGTAGTACCTATTTATCTACTTGCACTTTGACGTGCTTTCGAACTGCTAGGTTGGCAGGAGCTGGGACCGAGCAATGGGAGCTCACCCCGTCGCGGGGATTCGAACTGCTGACCTTCTGATCCGCAAGTCCTAGGCTCTGTGGTTTAACCCACAGCACCACCCGTGTCCCTTGATAGGTAGAGTTTGTAATATTTCATCATTCTTTGGAGAACAATTTCTTTAAAGGCAGTTGGATCCATTACCCCAGGTTACAGTTTTGGAATTACAGATGGTTTCTTTGCTTTCACAAGAGCTGAATGAAGCCAAAGTCCCAAGTGTGGCAATCTGATTGGTATATTTGTCTCACCTAGAAATGGGCATACAGATATAGTTTGATAATGATGGGTAGAAGGAAGTTCTAAAGCACAAGATGATAGTCCTATGTTTTCCTCCTCAGGTAGGAAGCCATTTGGAAACCCTGCTCCATTACATAACATTCATCAGCCCATTTGGCCAATTTTATTGAAATGGAAGTTATCAGAACACTAACTTTGCACTAGGAAAATGAGTTAATCTGCAAATAAATAGGTGCTCAGGACAGGAGATGGAGTCTGGCTTATTTACCACATCTTTGACATAGTGTAAATTGGGGTCTTCTCTTTACTTCTATCTTTTGTTGTTAACGAGGGTCAGGTGAAGCTAAAAGGATTTCAACGAACATTTTACAAATGCAGCCTGACTGCTCTGAACCAGACACTGTCAAAATGTAATGCAGTTTTATGATCAAAGAGATTCGGGAGCAGAGAACAATGCTCTTGTTTAATTTTATTATCATTGGTACGTTATAAAGTTCCCTAGAAGGACTTTTTCTCTGCTTATATTTTGTGTGCTGATGTTCCTGTGTATGTTTTTTTCTTGTCCCCCCCCCTTTAGGCTGTACTATGGCGGTACAAGTTTTCCCAGCTTAAAGGGTCTTCAGATGATGGCAAGAGCAAAATCAAATTCTTGTTCCAAAATCCAGATACTAAACAGATTGAAGCAAAGGTAAAAGCAAGAACTCCAATATGTTTCCCTTGTCTGAAGGATATTAGAACAAGTAATCAGGGGCAGGGAAGACAACAAAATTTGAGGCTCATGTACTGATGCTTAAATAACAAGATGAACACTCAGTTCTGTTGCTATTTTGTCTGAGAACTAGAAAAAGGTAAACTAAAAATCAGGCAGAGCTGCCTGCAAAGCCAAGCCAAGCCGATAACTAGGTTGATGCATTGTAGTCTTCATTCAGTAAGGAAATTGGACATTGAGAGGACAGTTCCTTCAGTGTGGAAGTCTGCCCCTCAGTAGCTAGTCCAGTTATTTAAGGTATTATCTGTTTTAATACACATACAAAAAGGCTATTGCTGTAACTATACACACTGCTTGTACTCCGGGGAGGTCACTTGAGTGCTCCTAACATAGCACTCCCATAGGGTGCGCTCCATTGTCTCTTGAGACAGATGGATGCCATCATGGGCCATCTCTGGCTAGCTATGTGAAGCTGCCTTGGCTTGTGATCCTAAACTGAATGCAACAGCACTTGGCTTTTAATTAACCAAACTTTTCTCACCTCATGAATTCATGAAGGTGCTCAAATTCCAGCTCTTTACTGGGTCTGGAGAGTCTGCCCCTCCCCCAAATGCATAACAATACGTTGTGATAAAGGGTGCTACAGATATTTATTAGGTATGCATTTCAACTTTGTGGTTTGGCAGAGCTTAAAGGCATATGCTATGAATACTAAACTACCCAGGTGAAATTATGCCACATACTTACTTCATTTATTATATCAGGTAGCCGATGCCATTCCTGCTTCTCAGCCACCTGGTAACAGCAGACTGTGCTGAGACAGAATTTGTACACCTTTCTTCCCTCTGATTCCTAATCTTTGTCAGAAAGCGTTGCTGTAACAACAGTTATGGTGTGGGTGGGGGAATGCTAGTGGATTTGTCTATGTGTTGTGGTTATACATTGTGGAGTTATATACAAGAGAAGGAATGAAGACTATTTACTTTAATAATAATAATTTTATTATTTATACACCATCCATCTGGCTGGGCTGTTCCAGCCACTCTGGGCAGCTTGCAACACATATTAAAACATCAAACATTTAAACTTCTCGATACAGGTCTGCCTTCAGAGGTCTTCTGAAAGTTGTATAGTTATTTTTCTTCTTGACATCTGAAGGGAGGGTGTTCCACAGGGAGGGCGGCACTCCTGAGAAGGCCCTCTGCCTGGTTCCCTGTAACCTCACTTCTCGCAGTGAGGGAACCACCAGAAGGCCCTCGGCGCTGGACCTCAGTGTCTGGGCTGAATGATGGGCATGGCAGCACTCCTTCAGGTATACAAGGCCTTTGAAGGTCAGCACCAACCCTTTGAATTGTGTGGCGCTGGTCTGAGTCCTAGACTTTTGCATGTTATGAAGAAGCCGCTTCCTGTGTTATGCTTCTATTATAACTTGCAAACCCTCAAAGTGAGAGACATCTGATGCCAGGACAGTTTATCTACAGGGAAGAAAATGGGGCAAGGGACAGCAACCATATGTTCATTTTTAGTGCTTTCTTATAGCATGTGAGCGAAGGATATTACATGTGATGTCTTGTTCCTGCAATAAGTACTGCTGTGAAATCCTGTTCTCTGTAAAAGTGTTTGAGCATGTGTCTCAGGATTGCATAGAGCAGCATGCCAGAGCATTTTACATTTTCTGTCAGACTTTACTTCATAAAAGAGCAAATTCCCGTTCACCTGCACTTATACCTATATGTTTAATCAAGAACAGAGAATTCAAATGTGGGTTGATGTGCAGTCACTGACAGAATATTTTATTGGCCAGTAGCTTTAACATTAACCTGGGTATGTCTAGCAATCTTTCTCCATTGTGAGGTAAGTTCTGACAGGGGAAATATATATATAGATCCTGACAAGTGAGAAGCCCATGCTATTAAAGCAGCCGCCTGCACATTTGACCAGTCAGTCATGTTTGTCCGCTTGGACATAAAACTTTAGTTACAAACTGAACATAAAATAACACTAAATCTAGTTTTATAATCTTCAGTGATAGAGGAAGTCTTGCTCAGGTACAGTTCTAAGGAAAAGATCTTGGCTCATTGGGAATTACCAGCCAATAAAAAACTTGGTTTAAAGAATTCAGAGAGGAGTTTATTCAAGATTAAATTCCATATGTTTGGTTCACATGCAGGTTTTTGGAAATGTGAGATTTACTGCTGCACAACAGAGGATTGCCGCCATAGGCACATGATGTCCTCAACTGGTACAGGGAAGGCTGAAAGAATGAGCATGGGTTGAATTAGGCCACAACTTTATTGATTACAGGAAAGGGTAGGTTTGGCTTAGGCATTGGGCATGTATCCAGCATCAGGCAACACATCTGAGAGGAGCCTAGTGGGTTTGATACTGTACTGTGCCACAACCCCACACAGGCTGCCATTTGAAGAGTGTATTGGCCCATCAGTCCCTGTGTGGATTCCTGGAGAGTCACCCCTCCCAGACCCCTTTAGCAGTGTATCCTCCAGCCCAATGCCTTATCCCCCAAAGTTGTAAGAGTTACTGTGAGGTAGGTGAAAACATGCCAAATTGCTTGCAGAAGAAAATTCCTCCCTGCCCCCGAACATGACGACCAAGCAAAGCATAGCAAAGACTGTATGCCACACTTCTGCTTCCCCACTGGGCAGACCACTAACATACTGGGGTGGGTGAAAAATCCTGTTGTGGTCAGCAAATAGGGCAGCCGGCACCTGGCCACCCCCTTAAATAAGCTAAAGGTGGAATGGGCATAGCCTCTCCTGCCACTGTCCCTCCTAATCTATTGTGCAATCAAGTTGCCAGCAGATCAATTGTACCATTAAGTGACTTTAACTTAGTGCTGCAATCCAATATATTCAAAGCACACATTAGTAAAAATCTGGAAGAAATGTGAAATGCTCCTTGAGAATGTCAGACTCGTTAGTCTACTATTTATGGTGAAAAGCAAGAAAGCTAGCCAAATTTTGGCATTGTTTACAATGCAGCCTTAATTACGAATTACCAAGTGCATTATAGAAATACAGCAGCATCATGCTTCATTGCTTAGTTTGTATTCCTCACCCTTTGATTGTAAAGATTTTTTTGAAAAAGGACAGCTTTCTATAATGCTGTTTTTGAAAGCTAAAAATCAGCCTTTTAAAATTGTATTTGTTTTGGGGACACTGTGCTTTATATTTCATGCAGAAAGCATCCCAGAGAACACATCCTTTAAGTTCGCATCCTCTTTGCTGTTTCCACATTTAGCTAATAGGATATTTCTGTTTTGATCCTGGGTTTACAGAAGATGTAACAACTTAAATGATGCCAGCATTGTGGAGAGGGAATATCATCATGTTTTGTTAAGTCTTTGTGAGTTTCCCATTACTTTTAGTTATAAAATACTAGGCAAAGATTAAACCAATCCATTTATGTCACTCATCCATCATCACTCTGTTAATTCCAAACATAGAGTAAGATTCCCCCCCAACCAATGTTATTTTATTTAACAAAAATTTTATACTATAAATTTTAACTATAAATAGAACCTCTAAGGCAGGGGTTGTCAACCTGGTCCCTACCGCCCACTAATGGGCATTTCAGAATTCTAGGTGGGCAGTAGGGGGTTCTATGGCACAAGCTGAATCCTCCTTCCATTGAGAACTGGTGGGCCGTAAGGAAATTTTACCATCAAGAAAGATTCATTAGTGGGTGGTAGGTATAAAAAGGTTGACTCCCCCTGCTCTAAGGGGTTTACAACCATAAAATATACAACACCATTATCAATAACAGTCATAGTCAAAAGCAAGTTTTGAAAAATGGTTCACCTTGATCTGTTTTACGTCATCAGCATATTGATGATATCCTCACCTCATCCCACAGTGATCTCTTGCCAATGTTGGAAAATATGGGGAAAGTAATAGAATTGTGACATGATCTCAATTTCCTGAAGGATTCTAGTAGCTATTAATGCTGAAATCCAGTGTGCTGCAATGGCTGAGAGTGTCACATGTGAGTTTCTGGCTCAATTCTTGCCCAGCCATGGTTAGATGGCCTTTATGTAGGCTGGTATCTGTGTCTCCAGTGCTATGTGGGGATAATAGTACTGTCCATTGATTTTAATGGGTCCAGTATTCAATATGACTTCAGTCGGATGCAGCCCAAATCATACCTTGCTCATAGTTGTAGTAATAATATTCACTGTCATAATTGGTGAAAAGGTACCAGACTATGCTAGATTAACAACCAAAGTATTTTGTAAGCCTAAGTATTAGCATTGTTCTGCCCCCACAAGGGTCAGTTATTTAGTGATAGCGAATTTGTGTATTAGTATTATGTAGAAGGAATAATTCTGCCCCTTTAAGAAAAGATAATGCCTTTCCCCCCCTTTTAGACCTCAAGGCAGACTGGGAAATGTAGGTACAGCAATATTCTAGTTTCTATTGGCTCTGCTCAGAGCAGGAAGAAACCTCCCTTTCTCTTTTGTTTCAATCCTAGTGCTTGCCTATCCAGGAAAATGGATGAACTCGCTCGTTCTTACATAACTCAGCAGGGACGCGTCTAACCACTTTAATTTGCACCGGACGATAGTTTTGGGAGGCAGAAAACAAGAAAAAATTATTCTGAACCCCAGAAGCCAGAACAGCAAGAGGGATCTGGCTTCTGGGATACTGTGTGGCTGTTCTGGCTTCTGGGCTCCCCCTGCCCAAAGAGGCTGCACAGGGTTAAAGCAGAAGCCAGAAGGCACTGCGCAGGGCTAAAGCAGAAGCCAGAAGTCGCTGCGCCTTCTCTCTCTCTGCCCAGCGCCCCTCCTTCACAGGAGAGGTGCTGCGCAGAGAGGGAGAAGGGGCATCACCTTTCAGCGAACCTGGAGAAGGAACAGGAGGAAACCCTTCTGTTCCTCCTCCGGCTTCGCTGGACAGGCGCGTTGCTCAAGGGGCGCTGTGCCTTCTCTCTCTCTCTGCGCAGCGCCTCTCCTTCGCAGGCTGCCGCCCCAAGCCTAGCTCGCCCGGCGGGACCTCCCACCGGGTGCGCAAGGCTTGCAGATACTCGCCCGAAGCACGGGGAGCCCTCCGGCTCCTGCCGGGTGCGCAAGGCTTGCAGACACTCGCCCAAGTACGGGGAGCCCTCCAGAGGGCTCCCTGTGCTTCGGGCAACAGGTGCCGCCCCAAGCCTCGTGTGCCTGGCGGGCGCGCCAGTCTTGCAGACACTCGCCCAAGTACGGGGAGCCCCGTACTTGGGCGAGTGTCTGCCCATCATACATTGTACTTGTACGATGGGACCTCCCGCCGGGCGCGCAAGGCTTGCGGACACTCGCTGGGGCTGCAGGCTGCTGCCCGCAAGACTTGTGAGCCCGCGGGAACTCCCGCCGGGCTTGCAAGGCTTGTGGATAGCTTCCTGAAGCCTGGAGAGCGAGAGGGGTCGGTGCGCACCAATGCCTCTCGCTCTCCAGGCTTCAGCGAAAGCCTGCATTCGCACCATAGGACGCACACACATTTCCCCTTCATTTTTGGAGGGGAAAAAGTGCGTCCTATGGAGCGAAAAATACGGTAGTAGCCTACCATGTCATAAAACATGGCTTAACAGTTAGAACATTTTGCACTAGGATGGTAGAAATCTCAAAGCACTGGTTTGTATCCAACTAAGTCATATTAAACTTAAACTGATTTAAATCAATAAGCTTAGGTTAGTCAGTTCCATTGCAGTGGTTCCAACTCTGTGTATGACTTAGATGCCATCCACTGAATGTGGCTTTCCATCTCTACAGGAAGAGATAAGCAGCACCCCCAGGTTCTAGTAATCCTCCTTATTCAGAATCTCCTCTACAAGCTTTTGGACCATCAAGGTCACAAATGGAATGGGCCCCATTAGGCAATTCTAAGGGGTGAAGTAACATGGCTGCAAATGCTGCCCAGGAGGGTTTGGTCAGGGGGCTTTGATCCCCGCTGGGGCAGACAGAACCAGAAGAAAGGATAACAGCTGTGAGCAAGACTGTGGCTCGGCATGGTTATCAGGAAACTCAGCATTGCAAAAGGAAGGTCCCCCCTCTTTAGGGAAAATGGGATTTGTTTAGTTAGTGGAAGGAGGCTGCAAGCTTTATCAGGAATGTGGTAAGAAATATTAAGACCTTGTGCTTACCTTTGTAAAGAGGAAAGGATCCAAGGTAGGTTGATCACTCCAGATGGCACAAGGACCAGTGCAGAACTGGAAAATGTCACCTGTGTTGGGAGAGCAAAAAGTTCATGTTGATTTCAATGGGAAAAAGCAGAATGGTCAAAAGAATGGAGCAGCTTGAGAATGGGCTATGATTCAGGATAAAGGAGGTATACAAGGAGCAGTGTTTTAGTAGTTCAGCTCAAGAACCTTCTTGCCTGATTTTCCTCATGAGGATAATAGCTTAATTCCCACCCCACATGCCCATTTTTCATGTTCTTTCAATAATGTTGTGGCCAGTTCAAGCCCACTGATTGGTGTCCACTTCCTTTTATCGTTCTCTACCTACCAGAGGGGCAGGATGAGTTAGCCCATGGATTGTAGAAATAAACAGTGAATTTAACTTTCTTCTTTCTAGTTCTTCGACAAATTTTCTTTTCCATGCTAAGTCATGGCTTAGTTTCCAGCATTCATTGTCACAAATGTCCAATATAAAATTGCTGTAGCATTCCACTCAAATATTTGAGTACATTTTATCCAAAGAAGGTGTTTCTTCATTAGCCAACAAATACTGCAGCTTTCCACAATGATGGATGACGATCCTTGACTTGGTTAAACTTCTGTTGGCTTGTCTCTACAACAGAGTGCTGGGTGTGCTGTGGAAGATGAAAAGGTGGCCTAATCTTACCTTTGACCTCTTTGCTTTCACTTTCAGGAGTTGGAATTTTCCAACCTGTTTGCAGTCCTGCATTGTATCCACTCCTTCTTTGCGGCCAAAGTGGCCTGTTTGGACCCACTCTATGTTGGCAGTCAGGCCACAGCTGCTGCTGCTACTGCTGTTACTGCTGCTGCTACTACTGGTGCTGCTGTTGCTACATCTTCTGGCACTAGCAAATTGAAGTATACGACTTGATGGCTCCTATTTCTGCACTTGCCACTTTCCAGGAGTACATGAGACTACGTATACAAAACATTCATCAGACAGGTCTCTCGGAGAACAAACAGCAAGCAAGAGAACTGACTCAAGAGACAAGTGGCAGTTGTCAGCAGAGTATAGTCACATGGGATCATGAATTAAGTCTCAGTTTTACAAGGCATCAGTACATAATCCAAGCAGAAATCTCTGAGGTGGATGAAGATGCTTTTATAGTATAATCTGATTGTGTTTTGAATGACACTGGAAACAAAAGAAACAGAAATAAACGAATGACACAGTGCTGCACTTAAGTATTTAATACAATTTTCAAATCTCCATAATAATAGACATTTTCTTTCCAGATGTTTTTATATGACAACCTACCAAGTTCTGGATCAGAACTAATTTCCTCTTGCTAGACTATAAATGTCAAGCAAAGAGGGATCAGTGTGTAGCAACAAGGAAGTGAATGCAAAAAGATGCTACTGTATCTCCTTAGAAAAGAAAGCACCTTAAGTACTGTTGCAAATTCATATTTGTGCCCTTTTGACATAGAATCATCTTCATTCTTAATTTTGGTTCCATCCCATTATCATAATGATAATAGTATAGCCATATTAGGTCAACATGTTTTTAAAAAGGAAATATAAGCATAATGAAGCCATCTGCTATTGAAGCCTATAGTACTTAAGCCACTTAGCTCTTGCTCTCATGAACAGCAAATGAGGTGGAAATTCTGTAATTCTCAAATTGCAGTCTGGGGCTCACAAAATTCAGTGTTCTGTGATACAGGCAGTAGCAGCCAGCGGAGGGAGGGGGCAAGGCAGCAGAGAGCTCAGGGTGGTGCAGGCACAGTGCTGGGTATGTTGAATTGCCGTCGCTGCTGCTCTTACACCACACCTGCTCCTTGCTGCCTTGCCACTCCCTCATGTAGAGATGCATGACTTAGGGAAACCAATTCAGAAACACAGCGCACACAGCAACCACATGCTGCTGCACATGGGGAAGGAGGAATCACAGCATGTAGCGAACTCGATGTGAGCATGAATGGTGGTAGCATAGCCTTCAACATGACATGCTAATTTTCTTTCTGTGTGAATATTTTTCATGGAGAATCGTCATAACTTGATGAGCCTTCACCTATGAGCCTAAAGTGGTAGAGACTAAACACAGGTTCGCCTGTTTTTGTGAGACCTAGGCCTCAATTCTGGAGTAAGTCCATTGACCTTATTAGAACTACCCAGAAATTGTTGTTTGAGGATCATGGTCTTAAGCCAACAAAACCTTTTCCCTTTTTCCCTTTGCTTTCTTTCTACATACAGATTCTCCGTTGTCAGTAAAAATCTGTTAACATTCAGAATTGTTTTAATTATGAATGAATTACAAAACCAATGTTAAACCTGTTTAATTATGTCTTTTATTATTCAGTTTTATAGTGAAGTGTCTTTTAATCTGCCAGGCTTTGTTCTCAAATCCCAAGTATTATATTTTGTTACAGGCACAATAAAGGTCGCACAAGGCTTCACTTTTAAATTTGATTTTCATATTACCAACAGGAAACCAAGAAATAGAATTCATGTACTCTTTTGTATTTTAATTAACAGCTGTTAAAAATGACCTTACGAAAAAGCAAGCTTTCTTGTAGGTTAAATGGAACATCCCAATTTTTGAGGTGAAACTTGGAAAGTTTTAGCAAACTCTTAAAATGGCATTCAGTGTTGTGTCATGTAAAACTAGCCCACAGGGTAAGACAATAAGCCCTTTTCAGATATTTTATGTATGAAGCCAGCAGACTCTGCCTCCATTGTTCATGCATTCATTGTACCATTTGCAAAGACCTCCATACATACAGTTGTAAAAGCAGAGGATTCTTCATCTGTTCGGCAAATCTGGAAAAGCAGCATGCCCTAATATTATAAGAGAGCCCTCTTTGCATGCACTGGGGTCTTTTCAGATAGTATAAGAAACACTCATACATTGGAAGGCAGAGCCTTCCGCTGAGATATAACTCCTCCCACATGCACTGATTTCATCTGTAAAATGTCTGAAAAGGGTAATATGCTTTACATGTATTTTTAAGAATTGCATTTTAAAGATGAATCTAGAGAAAGTGTAAAATTTGATCTACTATATATGTACAGTGTATATAACACTGATAAGGTTCCAAAGAGCCATTAGGAAATATTCTCTCGTTCTCTCTCTCTCTCTCTGAAATGAGTTTAGTTTTGCATCGAGTACAATCCAGATCACAATTATGTGTATAAGCCAGATTCAAATCAATGCAAATAAGTATTTTCAACCATGCAGATTGTTCCCCATTGCCCTTACGCCAAGGATAGGCATCATGTGGTCCTTGATCTAATTTCATACAAGTTCGGGAAAGGGGAACAATCCAGAGGGAAATGAGGTAACAGAGAGAAAATAGTGGCCAAAAGGGAGGGAAAGGGAGTTGGCTCCACCCACTCTTGGCTCCAGTTTCCCCATTGGTGGCTGCAGTCCCATCCACTGCCAGCATGCAGTCTCCAATATATTACCTCTGAGACAAAATGGCCCTCGACAGAAATAAGGGTTGTCCATCTCTGCCTTTTGTGCAGAACTATTCAGGGAGATTTGAGATCTATACATGCAGAGAGTCCTTTTTATATTTACTTTCCAGAACAGTTGCCTCATCTCTGTCCCTCTTACTGTAAGTTGCTTTGCTGGAGTTTTCTTTGGGGCTTGAATTTTAAAAGTCCCATTGCCCATGTGTTCAGGGGATAAAATGAGATGGGCCAATGCTATACAGTGGAACCTTGGCTCCCAAACTCCCTGGGAGCTAACATTCCAGCTCCTGAACAAATGAAAACCGGAAGTAATTGTTCTGGTTTTCAAACGTTATTTGGAAGCCAAACACCCGGCTGCTGCAGCCAATCAGAAGCTGCGCCTTGATTCCCAAACTGTTTCAGGAATTGAACAGACTCCCAGAACAGATTAAGTTTGGGAACCAAGGTTCCACTGTACTATCTTAAACTGAAGCTTGTAACTGACAGTCTTCATTTCGCATATACATGTAGCACATATACATTTTATACCAGGATGGTAATCTGCTGCTACTTAACTATCCCTGTGCAATATTTTTATGAACTAATCATTCAATAATTTGTAGTTCTTGCTGAAATTAGCTTTGAAGGAAATAACTAAGGTTAAGAAGGAAACAGTGACTACATTTGATGTTACTTGGTCCAAACTATCCATAAAAATGAGTCACTAATTGCAAGCATTATATTAGGAAGGTTCATAGGAAGGTTGTCTGGGGGATAATATTTCATAAATCATGGTGGGATCCAATTAACACTGTGCTAGCTCATACCAGTGAATCAAGCATGCAACACACACACAGTTTTCCCTGCTCACATAAGATATATCATTCCCCTGCCCACCAAACAGGCTCTTGGAGCCAATCCCAGACTCAAATGTTTCAACTCATCAACTTGGGCTTTGAAGGAAAGGCAGGATGTTTAAATGAATATGATAATATGTATTTGTCAGTATTGAATTCACATAACTAGTATCATGGTTCTGTGGATCCTTCATTAGCATGCAGCATGTTGAGAATCATGCAGTAGAGTCAGTAATATTTTAAAATTCAGAGTTTTAGCCAGGATGTGACCTAAGCATATCAAAAGACCACACACACATATCACATTGCCAATTTGTGCATCAAATCCAATTCATAAATCTATTCAATATTGTTTCCAGTTACAAATTCAAAGTAATATGTGTGAGAGTATAGTGATACAAGATGAATCTTGTACAAGGTGGCATATTTGAATTCACTAAGCTAGGAACCAAGGTATTCTAAGTACTCCGTGTAATCTAAAGGCTCTGTTGTGAAAATGTGACACTGGAGAGATCTGAACGGTTGGCATTAGAGCCTGAAGTCAATAGCAAAATTTTGCCTGCTGACTTCAGTAGAATCAATGGCAAGCAAAGTACATGGTTGCTTTTACTTCTCATGCACTTAAGAATAGTAAAGTCACTTGCTCACTTTGAAGCTGATGTGGGGATTAGCACTCATTAATGGGAATGATCATGATTGTGCCTTAAAAGTATCAGTCTTGCTACACTATTACAGTAATCCTCATACTAATAGCTTCTCATAATGGCAACTAAACTGCCTACTTTCTGAAGCCAAAAGCAAAATTCTTGAAACTATAACAGACCAAAAGATAACACAGATTACAAATGGGTCTGCTATATAATTAGGAGATGACTCATGTAGTTGTATTTTTCAAACAATAATGGCTACCTTGTGGCAGCTTAGATATCTGGCATCGTTAGGGCTGCCTTATTTATTTGTACCTGTCTTGGGGAGGCAAGTATGGATGTGATAAGTTCACCCTTTGATTATTATTATTTTAAATGCTGTGGTTTCCTTTAGAAACTACGACAAAAATGAGGAAGCTGCTGAATTCAAGGTATTCATTAAAACTATTTTTGGTACCATAACAAATGCATCTTCAAGAAAAGCTTGTAACACAGAAAAGCAGAACTCAAGATTCTTATTTTTAAATACATATGGTCACTCATATGAAGTAAGAATGTGACTTATGTTGAGTCAGGTAGCTTCAAGGCCTTGCTACCAGAGATCTATTTAGCTGGAGATGGTGGGGATGGCTCCTTAGACCTTTTGTATGAAAAATGTGTTCTACTCTCAAGCTATAGTTCTGACTGGTGTAAGTGAGTTAAGGGGGGTGATTGCACTCATTTTGTGAAAGCATCCATTCATATAATGCAAAGTGCCATAGCAGAATCATGAGAGAGTCTGCTTTTTACATATTGTTTGCAATTGTGCGGCCCAGAATATCCTGAAGATACTATGCATGTGGTAATTCACTTTACAGTTTGGTGATGCTTAATACATAATTTTTAAAGCTAATTCCAGTAAGAGATGGTCAACTGAACTAAATTCTGGTGGCACCTCTAAATATAGCTGTTCAACATTATATATAATATGATATGCGAATCTAACTGCAATCCTGAGGTCCATATGGGCCAAAGCTGTGTCATTGCTTGTTGTGTCTTTTTAGCTTTTCCAGGCAGTAGCTCCCAGTGTATTGGCTCATGTCCTGTGATTATTAAAAAACCCCACAACAACTTAGAAAAGGGTTAAAATCTGTTGGGTGGTTTTTAATCAACACCACCTGTTGCCAGGGAATATGATAAAGAACGCCCTGAGTATGTGCATTCCTGAGAACTTTGGTCTACAACTGATGAGTCATATCCTGACCAAATGTGGGTCCCAGCAGTGACACCACCACCATGTGTATGTGTGTGTGTTTAGGAGAAAAAAATAGTGTATTTGATTACAACAAATGACCCCTTTTGTAGAATGGGGAACTTCATCAAGAGCATCTATTTTCATCACTACATGAAGAAACTACATCTGCAAAAATTCGTCTTGCTGTTCAACATTAAATCAGGGCAGGGAACCCTGTGGCCCTGCAGATGTTGTCAGACTTCAACTGCCATCTTTCATTATCATTGGCCATGGTGTCTGGGGCTGATAGGATCTGGAATTGAACAACATCTGGAGAATCACAGCTTCCCCGGCGCGAACATAAATGTACATTAGTCCCCTGCTTTCTCTCCTTATATCTGATTGCAATAACTTGCGTGAAAGCTCTGTGAGTTGTGTGTAATTAAAATATGGACTATGAATATCTTGCAGATAATATTGCACTGGAAAGATTAACATCCTCTTCCATATAATGGGGCACAATTCTTTATAAGTTGCACAGCTGTATTTTGGGGTTGTAATTGCCAGCAGAAACTCTGTGTAAAAACCAGGCTAGGATCCAATAAGCAGCATGCATGAGCTCAAAGCACACTCCTGGATGGGGGCGGGGGAGGTTGACTGCCCCCTCCTCCTGAAGCATCATATATTGCTCTAGAGGGTTCCCCAATTCTCAAGACAGCTTTTGTGGGGAAGCAGAAAGGGGAAGGAGCTGGAAAGGGTCCAGTGGGAAATGGACTGGAAAACCATGGTGCATATACAGCCTTTGGATCCAAGTCTAATTAGATAGAGCTATCTCAATGAGAATAGCTTAACTTGAAACTTGGGGGTTGTTTTGTCATATCAATCTAAATTGATATGTAAAATTTGTAAAATGCAAATGCCACACATTATTCTGCTTCAAGAATGACTCACAAAACACGGATTGGATATTATCCTCTGAAGAGTCAAGGCATTGTTCTAATAAACCTTGTTCCATCAAGTATTGATCAGATAACTCAGTGTGCTTTAGTATAGGTAATGATGGGAATTGTAGCCTCTCTTGAACTTTTCAGAATCACTCATAACCAGCAATCTTCACGATTACATCTCAAGCTATATTGTTTTACTCAGAGGAGTGAAAGGAATCGGTGCCTAAAGATTTTGAAGTTCCTAACTGAAAATTGCAAAGGAAATCAAGATAGGTAGACTTGAATGAATTATCTGCATGCATATGTTCCACTTTAGAACTTATTCTTTTTTTGGTATGCATCCATAAAAGACATTAATGGAGCACAGGGCAGATGAAGGTGGTTTTAAAAATGTCTTGGGGAGGGGGGCCTCATTCCTATGCTGGCAAAGTATTTGAATACATGTGTAACTCCATGCATGTGTTGTAATGACTTCCATCAATAGGAATAATATTGTGCATGCTTTTAAAGGCTTACATGAATCATGTTCTAGATAACAAAAAGTATTTAGTCTTCATGGAGAGAAAAACTGGCCAGTCTTAGGAAATGAAATCCTTGTGGAAGTGACCAGAGATTTCATTATGGCCAAAACCCATTTATTGAAATTGCGGAAAATGTTTTTCTGTTTTTTTATCATTTTGATTCTGCAAACAGGCACCCCAGCTGTGTAATACTAACTGATGCATGAGCTCCAATATCCACTGGAGTTGCCAAATTCATTTCAAGCATTAAATTTGTATTCCCACATAACAGTGTACATGTATCTATCTGCTTTCTTCATTTTGGCATGGAGGCCGTCATAGAACATGTGGTGATCTTGAGAGCCCCAGACTAAAATACTGAGCAGGTTTGCCTGTGCATAACTCCTCTTGAATTAAATTGGACTTGCATGAATGTAACTGAGCACAGGATTTCAGCCAAAGTGTGGCTCAAAACAATTGGAACAATCGATGCCTGGTTTACAGTAATAATCTATGACCTTTTTAGAAATAGGATTGATTTGAAACTTTGAGCCACTCCAAATAAATGTTTCAAACCTAATTTCAAGTGAATAACAATCCCTCAGAACAAAATGCAGATCAATTTTATTTCTATATTTTATGGTATATTCTGCACTTGCTTTAAGATATAATTCTAAGTAAAATATGTATATATTGGTTGGGGAAATGACTATTTTTGCAGCAGATGCACAATCTTGACATAGAGTAATAAAATCATATCAGCTATTTTCCCCCAGACCTTAAAATTATCTGATTTTGGCTTATTCTCATTGCTTTGTACATTGATAATATTTCATGAGTTTTAATTTGTGGTTGGGGGAAATGACAGAGCAAATGTAATATAAAGTATTATATATTTTATAAATACTGAGGTTTAAAATACCAGATCAAACAATCTAAATATTTATTTCATTTTTAATTATGTTTGTGGCTCTTTGTAGTGTTTTGTGACTCAAAGACATCTAGTTGTTTAAACTCATTAATGAACTACTAATAAAACATTTCCTTCTGTTTGGTTTTGTTTCATTGATTTGTAATCATGAAAAGAAAAAATAAAATAATTTTTTAACAACTTGTTTTGGTCATATGATGTGTGGCTATCTGCATCAGACTAGAAATTGCATTTACAGATGTTTTTATTGCTGGGATTTTTATTGCTAATATGTTTCATGGGACAAAATTCATAAATGAAATAAATGAAACAATTAAGTTCACACACACACACACACACAGTCTCCTTTGGTGCTGATGGGACATTTTTCTAAGTCAGCGGTTCTTGGCTGGGGAATGAAAAAGTGACCCTCCGCTTCACATATAATGCCTTCAGTCTGAGAATTGAGCTCTCCAACACTCTACCTACCTAAGGAAAAGCAAAAAAACCTAGGTGCCTGCTATGTATTTAACTACACAGCTCATTTGGTCCTCTTACTCTATAGTACGTATTAAGCTCTGAAGTGCATGCAATGCCCTACCTTCCAATCGCCTCTTCCTCAAACTGAAGGAAATGTCAGAGGACCTCCTAGGACCAAAGTCTTCATCTGGCGTGTCCCTTCCTGGGGAAAACAATATTGTAATTGAGGTAACTAGTACAGAACAGATGGAAGAAGCCTATATATCCATCACCATCTCAGTTTGCCAAGTGCTAGCCAAATCGACACCATTCATCCACAAGAGGGGAGATATGAATGAGCTTAGGGGAAACCCCAAGGTTTGCAGAAGTACAAGCAAATCTGGTAGGAATAAAAACTAGCCAACTAGGACTGAATGCTCAGTGTGGTAAATTATTATTGAAAGAGAAAGAAAAAAGCCATGCAAATTGAGGGCCTTGTGCTGGCTTGGTCAATCAGGCTCGTCTTCCAAAACATCTGAAGAGAACCACACTGCTGAAGGCTAATCAGCCTCATATAGTGATGCAGGATATTATATGTGTGTTTCGTTGGCTCTTCTCTACTTTATTTGCTACTAGGGATGGGAGGACTTGCAGTGTGATGACTTCAGATCACTCATTTTACATCATGAAATGCCCCTGACGATAGGGAAGTAACAAGACATGGTCTTCCTGTTTTCAGCAATACCCCAGTGTCTGTCATAATATCTTATTCTTCCAGCCTGAATAATTGTGATAATGCAGGGGTTGAAAATGAGTTATCTCTGAGTTTCTGCTTTATAATATTTTCAGCATATTGTTGAAAGATTTCATTGCCATATCACTCTCTTTAAAACTTGGCAAATAGTTTCATCATTTTGTCTGTATGGTAGCTGATATTTAACATTTCACTTAGTATACAGCTATAGAGCTGGCATGACTCTTCTGAAAAAGAACTCTTTCCAAGGTGATCAAAGAAAAACATGCTGAATTATACATGCTGAATTATACTGAGAGCATACATGCTAGCAATAATACATTGTGGGAAATATAACTCTACAAATCATAATCTTACACCTAAACATTACATGCCTCTGCAGGTGTGTACAGGTTTTTATTTCTAAGGGGCAATGGGAACAATTTATCACTAATGTGATAACAACCCTTAACCTAGAATTGCTAGATTCACAATTATATAATTGGGGGAACCTATATATATAGTTGAATGAGGAAAACATTTTTGTTCCTTCGTCTAATTTACACCCACTCACATGCATTGTTTCACCCAAGTTGGGAATGATGAAATTGATTAGACCACAGAATGCTTGTAATTGGATCCAATCAATTTCACATTTAAGAGGGCGTGAATGGCGGGACATTGTTTACTGAAAAGGCAAAATATGCTTGTGCTTTCCTCACTTTTTAAAGCACAAGTTGAGCACATGGATTGTGTACATCACATATCCCTTGATACATGGAAACAAACAAACAAATGAATTATAGCCTTGAAAAAAAATCCCAACTGTTCCAGGCATTGGAATGGTGAAGTATATTATTCATCATGGTGTCTTTGCAAGAGACATTCTGTCAAAATAAACTTATTGCAGAAGTGCTGCATGTGTTTCTGGGGAACAGTTCCAGCTTTTCCTCCAAAAAGCTCTAAGTGCTATTAAGTAAGAAAAAATTTGGTCAGAGACCATGATAACGCACACAGAAAGAATGTGTGTCCTGCGAGTGAAAACACTACATGTCTGCCTCCAACAATCTGAAAATTCACTGCTTGTACAGAACCTAATGCCCAGTGCTTATCACATGAATCATACTTCATAGAATTGCTGATATGAGCTTGAGTAGTAAAAGTTAAGCAAGAGCTAGAAATAGCAAAAGAAATGCCTTCAGAAATTCCCTATCCTGTTTTTTTAAAAGCATAATTTAAATAAAATTTAGATTTTAATGGGAGCAGGCAGTAGCTCATGATTTTGGCGTACTCGTTCAAAACTAAATTTACCTATGGCCCAATAATAAACCTGTCTACGCAGAAGTAAATTCTACTAAATTTAACATGAGTTCCTAGGTATGCTTACAATGTAATTATATGAATGTGCACGTATGCCACACAGTGTAATTCTAATAATGTTTATTTCAGTTATAGCTGAATTGGGTCATATGTTTACAGAGATAAAATGGGTTTCATGCCCAAGAGACCAATCTCAGAAAACACTAGACAAGTGTTGAATAAATACAGTGTATCTGAAGTGTATCTGAATAAATGCAGTGTATCTGAAGAAGTGTGCATGCACACGAAAGCTCATACCAAGAACTAACTTAGTTGGTCTTTAAGGTGCTACTGGAAGGATTTTTTTTTGTTTTGCAAAGAACAGGACAGGGTTGTCCGTTATGGCTCCTGCTCTTTGCCCTGTCTATTGCAGCTCTGGCAATTTCAATAAGGAGCAATAGCAAAATTAATGATGTCAGTCTCAATAATGGAGAACACACAATACATCTGTTTGCAGATGATGTGGCAATTGTCACAAGCAAACCTGAAATGTCACTGCAGGAAAGTCAAAGACAAGTAGACAGGAACAGTAAAGTTTCAGGCTTTAAAGGTAATTATTTAAAAAAAAATCAGCATTATAGGTATGCAGATAGAGAAGGGTATGCAGATAGGTATGCAGATAGGTATGCAGATAAAGAATCTCCTTTGAGAACAGGGTTTTATATCTCACTCAAAGAGGGATATAAGGGCAAGGGCAAGGAAAGAGACTTCCAATGGCCTTTCTTGTTGGCACTTCAAGATATTTCAAACAGCTTCAAATAAATGCTGGATGGAATTCGAAGATGGTCTCAAAGGACTAGTTGGAAGAGATGTCAAGGGATGGTACATTTGTCTGCATGTGGTGGTCACTCCTGTCCTCTGAGAGATATATTTGGGACAAGATCCTCACAGAAATAGACATTATGACCATACAAAGCAGTTATGGGCACTTTCCCAAAGGATTTACTGTCTACAATGCATACAGATTTTGAGTGGTATACAACACAGCATTGCAGAGTTAGCACTGAACCTGTTCTGTTACCAGGTTGTCTTATGCTACTGGGCAAGAGGTTCCACAAGCAAGTAGTTGGAATTTATACGCACAGTTTGTAGAGGACAGAAAAATAAAATACCTAGCCACAACAGTTCCAGTATGGCAAGCTCTTGTGCAATGGTTCTAGCAGGCTAACACGTTGGATACAACCCTTTCTTTTATATCCTTTAGCAGAAGAAAGAGCAGTAATTACATTCCATTGCAAGGATTCTCTCAAACTGTGGTTTTGGGCAGGGGTGGGTTTTGGGCAGTGTGCAGTAAGGTTGCATCAGGTGCGCAGCCAAGAAGCATGCCTTTGTAAAGCCTGGTAAGTACCGTATTTTTCACCCTATAGGACGCATTCCCCCCCCTCCAAAAATGCAGGGGAAATGTGTGTGCGTCCTATGGGGCAAATGCAGGCTTTCGCTGAAGCCTGGAGACGAGAGGGGTCGGTGCGCACTGACCCCTCTTGCTCTCCAGGCTTCAGGAAGCTATCCACAAGCCTTGGGAGCCTGTCGCAACTTCCCGCTGGGCTCCCTAGGCTTGCAGATAGCAGCCTGGACCCGTTCTGGGGGCTGGGGTCAGGGGAAGCTCAGGCTTCTCCCGCCCCCAGCTCCGCAAGCTCTGGGAGCGATGGCGAAGTTGCGCAACCTCGCCTTCGCTCCCGGACCCCCAGCCTCGAGGATAAAAACGAAGCCAGGACAGCTAGCGGGATCCATCCCGCTCGCTGTCATGGGTTCTTTGCTCTTTGGGGCTTGGGGGGGGGGATAATTTTTTCCCTCTTTATTTCCCCCCCCCCAAAAAAATATAAGTGCTCCCTATTGGGCGAAAAATACGGTACTTGCCAGGCTTCAGGGTGGAGACATGATTGCTCTGACAGGGTCCTAGAGTCCTCCCACCTCCTTACCAGGCTTTGGAAAGGAGGTAGGAGGGCTTTAGGACCCTTCCAGAGCCTTTTGCCTCCTTCACAAAGCCCAGCTTAAGCCAGCACTGCGAGGGCTGTGGGGGAGGGCACCAAATGGCCTTGTACATGGGAGCATATTACCAAGGCCCACCCCTGTTTGGGAGGCTTTAGGACCAGTTATAGATAAATAAGCTTATCCACCATAAGTTTGTTAAAGGCCATACAAAACCTGAATCATTTGATGTAACACAGTGCCCATTTTTGTGATATGTCCATCATATATAGCCCATAACCAATGCTTCTCCCAGATCCTTGTATGCTTTTGCTGGACTACTGAGAGAAAAAATAAAAGCTTGAAGGTTTTTACTAAATTGGTTGTGTTGATTGTGTCAGAAGAACCTCACACTTTTTTGAATCCAAACCAGTGTCTATAGCTCCTGG
Source organism: Podarcis melisellensis (assembly GCF_964234715.1). Classification (NCBI taxonomy): domain Eukaryota; kingdom Metazoa; phylum Chordata; class Lepidosauria; order Squamata; family Lacertidae; genus Podarcis; species Podarcis melisellensis. The sequence continues at coordinate 39,430,678 of NC_138539.1, read as the reverse complement.
CCATTATATTTACTTCATTACCACAACTAATCAGGGACCTAGTGTGTATGAATAATACCTACTTTGTGCTGGGGGGGGGGGAAGTCTCATAAAACTGTCATTCTACATCCATGCATATACCAACATATTAATCTGCTCGCTTTCAGTTAGTTAGAAACAGCATACATGAACACATTGGTCTAATAAAGGATATCTCTAACTAAACTATGTGTAGAGTGTAGGTACTTTGTTTTATTGCATTTTGGTGAATGTTTCATGCCTGTCATTAAAGCTCAATATGCTGTTTCATTAGATTAGGGATAAATGTTTCCCTTAATCTGTTTAATGTTTTGATGCAATCTGTACGGCTGGATTTGTAGAGGGTGAATAATTCTTTAGGAAGTATCAAAGGACCTGGCAAACAAGTTTGCTTCTTTTGTGCATATCAGCCAGCTTTCTTTGCTAGCTCTCTTGCTTACAAAGTGGAACAGCTGAAGAATACAGAATATCTCCCCTCACATCACATATTAGATTTCAGCATTTAGACCAGCTTTCTCCTCATACACCCCTCATCAAATCTTCATGTATCACAGACACTTCTGTTGATTATTCTTTTGCTCTGAAGGTATTTGTTTGTGTTTGTGTCTGTGTACTCCAAAATATTTACTGAGTACTATGGTTTTATTTCTTTAGTAATTGATTCTTTTTCATACATTTTTAAGGCCACAGAACTGAAATCACTGAAAACCTATAAGGGCCTCATTCAACATATTATTTTCGCCTGTGTAAATAGTCTTTGGGCTACCCCTGCCTGAGAATACACTAATATAGACAAATATAACAAGTGAATATAGAGCTGGAGGAAAATAGTGACATGGTAGAGCTTTCCACCACTGCCTTCTGGAACTAAATCTTTCTCGCAGGGAGCAGAGAAGGAAGCCTGCAGCATCTAGTGGCCTCTCAGCCACCATCCCAAGCACCATTGGATTCTTCTCTTAGTGTTTCTTTTATATATTGTCATATCTCTCTTTAGGAACATAGGAAGCTGGCTCGCCCTGAGTCAGAGCATGGGCCCATCTAGCTCAGCATTGTCAACAGACTGTGGTCATGGCTCTCCTGGATTTCAGGTAGGAGATTCTGCCAGCCAAACCCAGAGGTGCCAGGGATTGAACGTGGGACCTTCTGTGTTCAACCTCTACCACAGAGCTACTGTCCTCCCCTCTACAGGTCTTCTTTTGCTATATGATTATATAGATGTTCTATTGATAGCACATAAGAAGAGCCTTCCTGGATCACATCAAGGAAGCCTACATACACTCAAGGCTGCTCAGACTGGTGACAAAAGCCAGATAGCCTGACTTTTTACATTTGACAAAACATCACCATTCAGGGGTCAAGAGAAGACTCGTGGAGAACCCAAAATTTCTTGGAAGTATATAACACAAGCTTTTGAAAAATCCATAAGGGATGGCAAAGGTTTTCATAATTTTAAATATATGGCCGAGGAGGTGGAAGACCCTAAGAGGGGAACTCCAAAACAGCCCAAAGAGCATACCCTGTGGCCATGTTAGGGGTGGTGCACAATAACAGAAAGAATCAAATAAATATACTGGGGGAGGGTACAGATGACTGAATGGCACACTAACCAGGAGCACTCCATACTGCAACAGTTGCCACTGAGTCCCACTTTTCTCGGTATATATCTATCCAATATATTAGGGAAGCCATGCAACAAGGAGCAGAACTGTGCTCAAGCTGAACCTTTCTCAAGAAAGGCAATTGGATGAGAACCCCATAACCCCATATAAATGTCTCCATGGTAATGTATAATAGCTAATAGCTACCAGATATCCACAATCATGAACACTTTACAATAACAGTTTGTTATCAAATTTACTGAAATGTATCTTCAGGCTGTATTATCACAGGGCTAAAAGAAAAGAAAAGAAAACTTTAAAGGATCACTGTGTAAGATGCCTGACATGCTTTTGAAAATAAACATGTCCAATACGAAGTCAGTGTCAAACATGGTGTTCTTTTAGTGGGAAAAAAAATAGTGTTACTGTGGTCTATGACCCAGATTTGTTCTCAATAGGAGCCTACATCCCATCCTGGCTTCACATAAGATGCCATGCACTTCCCTACTTCCCTGCACCCCCATTTGATATGGGGAGGCAGGGAAGTAGGGAGACATTGAAAATGTGTGTATGTGCTCATGACATCAAACATGGAGTCAGTAGAATGGTCTAGCTTCCATTAATCTCCCTGGAGCCGCTTTGTGTGTGTGTCACGTATGAAAGGTATGTGTGCAGTAATACAATGATAACCGTGAAATTGTATCATCTGAATATCTTTAAGGCAGTCGCTTCCTTTTTACGATAGTTTGTTGAAAGAGCAGTAGCTGCAAAGGTGATAGCATCTGAATCACTCAGGCTGCTGACCATGGCTCAGGGGAGGAATTGTCCCTCTTGCAATTCTTCAGTTCATTGTGTGCCAGGTAATTCCCTTCTGATCAGATAAATTGCTATTTGATCCGTGTGATTTAATTCAATAAAAAGTGCAATGACACCATTAGAATATGATGCTCTTCTAGTAAAACAGTGTTAACGCATAGCTCCTAATAATCTACACTGTATTTCCATCTAAGCATATTATTTTTAATTCCCAGGCCACAGAAGAAGAGATATTAAACAAAACTCTTCATAGATTTCCAAAGTGATCTTGCATCTTTTCCAGTAAAATTAAAGCCATAATCATGAACTCTGGTATAACCTTTTGCTAGTTAAGAAACTTAAAGGAGCTAAAATAATTTAGCAGTGCTTCTCCAAAATATCTAATGGGGGAACTTATGGCAGCTGAATGCCACACTGAAACAGAACGCAGAAAACCATCTCTACTTTAATAAGCATGCTATTAACCTTTCTCAGCAAAACGGTTATGATGCAGATCATCTTCCTGTATTTCACATATATCAGCTTACTGGGGAAAGCAAGCAAACAAATTTCTATTGCAAGAAGAAACATGTCTACTTTGATCACAAAGTCCTCTTTGAAGAAGGAACATTTTGGAGGCCAAAAAGTTCCTTTGAAGAAGGAACATTTTGGAGGCCAAAAAGTAAGTATTTGGAGCGGCTGGTATATACAGGTGAAACATTCAGCAGCTCTTCCTGTTTCTCGAAATCAATCTTAGTCCCACTAACAGCACAAATTTTAGGAAGCACAGCAACTCAAGGGGGGGGGAGTTCTCTTTTCTTCCCAACACATCTTTGGGAGAGCATGAGCAGTGACAGCACACAGACTGAGTCTTGGGAAGCAGTTGGCTGGCTCCCCCCCCCCCCGTTTCAAAAACTGATGCCATGCCAGCAGCTTCTAGGTAACAAAGGTCTCTGGACAGGATAGTTTAAAAGATGGAGAGTTAGCGTGTAACACCAAGTATAGAGCACAACCTGCTGAAACAAGCCACATGCCAACAGATGGGTAATAGTTGGCCACCTGAAGCAACTTCTACTTTCATGACAAATCCAGCTGTTACCCAGTCCCACTGAAACTTTAGTAAAATACTAATACTAATACTAATAAATGTTGCCAATTCCATGAGGTTAATAATAATAATAATTTATTACTTACATCCCACCCATCTGGCTGAGTTTCCCCAGCCACTCTGGGCAGCTTCCAACAGGAGATTAAAAATACATGAAAACATCAGTCATTAAAAGGACAAACTGCCTTCCTTCACTTTCTCCTGCCATCGACTTTCTCCTGCAACCATGTTTTATATGCACCCTCATGCAAAAATATTCATTTTATTGTTATTTAACAAAACGGATATACTGCTTGTTGGTAACAAAACCTCTAAGAGGATAACAAAATACAAACCATGTTAAAATTGTCAAGGAAAGACAAAATCAGGTAGTTACAAACCTTTTAGGGATTATTAAAATTAATAGCAAACCAAAATGAGATTAACACACATGACAACATTCTGCATGTCTGGATAGGCTTACTGAAACAAAAAATGTTGTAAGCAGACACCAAAAAAAGAGTACAGCAAAGGCATCTGCCTGGTGTCAATAGCAATAAGGAGTGATAGGAAAATGAATAATAAGGAATAATGCAGGAAACTTGTTCTATAAAGCCAACCTGTTCTGCTCCTGTGTTCTAAATAAATGATCATCCCTAAATCCTGTTGGCCTACAGGCTGGTTTGGGAAGTGTGAGATGTGAGCGCTTTCAACTCTTACTCCTATCCTGATTGTGTCAAGCCTCATTCCATCATCATTTTCAAATCCAATAGCAGCATGCCTGGGGAGAAGGAGCCACTGTCTAGAACCTGGATGGGGCAGTGCTCAGCAGAATGGCAGCATGGTCAAAGCCATGTGGATACACTAGAAGGCATATTGGATTCTGCCACTGCCCTCACATGCCCCCAACCTCCCCACCACCCAACCTCAGGCCAATATAGGTAACCAGCAGTGACACACTACGATATTTGACCCATGATAAATAGATAAGATATGCACAACAAGAAATGGGAATCGTTGGTTCTGTAACACTGGAAAAGGGGAATTTGTTCATATGTAGTGGAAGTGTGTATTGGGCAGCGGTCTATTAGGTCTAAAGCAGTGGTGTCCAAACTTTTTTCAAAGAGGGCCAGATTTGATGAATTGAAGGGCCATGAGGGCTGACCAAAGGGCCAACCAAAGTTGTTGACCTTTTATAGGACTGAAGTTGTCGAGCTTTCTTTTTTAGGGTTTTACCTCATGAAATAAACTGCCTCAGGGGCTGGATTAAACCAAATGGCGGGCTGGATTAGGCCTCCGAAGCAGACTTTGGACATGTCTAGTCTAAAGGAATGGCCTTTAAATCTGTTGATTCATCTGTTTAATTTATATAAACATGATGCAAGGTTTGTGGTTACATGATTAGCATGAGCATTCATTAATAAAGAACAGTGTGATGACGAAGAACAGAAAGAGAGATTTACAGTCACCTTGTATGTGTCTGTAATGTTGCTTTAAACTGGCCTTCAATCAATCAAGTAGTTTAGACTCAGGGCTTTGAGGTTTCCAACTCTAGCTAGGACCATGAAGCAATAATATATATGCCATGGTCTAGCAGTATATGCAATTGGAGCATGATGTTTTGGAAATACATTTTCATGGTCTATTAGTCTAGAAGTTTAGGATGAAGGATTTTTCAAGCCAAAGAAAAATCCAAGATTTCAATTTTTCTATTAAAATCCTGTAGTTGAAATCTAAATGTGGTAACTAACATATAAGATATCCATGCATTAAACAGTAAAGTACCTATTTTAGGGAATAGGCATTATTGGAAAGTGGAAAAAAATATGCATACTATTATACACTGGTAAAACCAGAAGTTGCATTCAGGGACAGTGCTGGGGCATTCTTCACCCACCTCCCTGAGTTCAGACAGTCGGTTTATTATTCAAAAGGGGCACCCAAGTGTATCTTATTCAAAAGATACACAAGAGGAACTGTAACAAAGATTTCTACTTTTTGTAGTTTCATTTTTTCCCCATTTCATGTTCCTTGTTCACTTCAATATGAGAATACTTTCATGTTTCCTGCTTGCCTCAGTCCTGCAGTTTTGGATCACAATTCAGTTACTTAATTTGCAGCTGTATCACAAAAGTATGACTCAGTGACTGAAGGTCCTTGAGTTTCATTTTCAGACCTCTAGGACACTTTCATTACAAGAAGAGCTAAACAGAATCAGAGCACGATTCCTGGCAATAGCGTTTTGCAAAGATTTCAGTTTTTTTTAAAGAAATCAAAGATAATCTGCAGTGGGATTTGACTTTGGGCAGTAGCATCACATTCTAGCTCAAATTTAATTTGAGATCAATTAGAGCAGCTGCCCCAAGGCCCCTTTGCAGCAGAGGTCCTTTCTAGCCAGTTCTGCCTCCTCCAGTTCTGCCTGTAACACTTTAATATGCCTTTATTGATTTTCTTATTATTTAAAACCAAATTTTCAAGCCTACCATAAGGATGTTGTGCAACCCACACCACAAGCAGCAGATGGGGTGGTTCAGCATTGCTGGGGGCAATCTCAAAGAAAAGGTTTTGAGCTATTTTAATGGAATTTTGCTGAAATCTACACTTCCGACATGGGCTGCCATACGTCTGGATTTTCCTGGACATTTAAGTGAATTCCGCCCAGGCGCTGTTTCAGATGGCTGAATCCTGTCTATGTCTGGGAAATGCTAGACGTATGGCAGCCCTAGCCACATGCAGTGTTGCCGGGGGCGGGGTGCCACAAGCCAGCTACTTGAAACTAAAAGGCTTTCCTCACAGTCACATTTGTAAGTTGGGTTTTAGCTGCCCACCCTCTTCTAGTTTCAGTGCAGGATTAGTGGTCAATATGGGGACAAGTGGGTTTCTCCCCCCCCAAAATGCCTGCTTTGGCTTTGAAGTTAGTTTTTTTCTCCATCTGTTCTGCACTGATTTTCTTTTCAGCTGTAGCCTTTAGTAGTCTATTCTTTTCTAACATAGATCAGAACTGGCAGGGTGGGATAGCTCAGGTAAAAAAGAGAATCGAAATGAAAATATACTAGTTAGAATCCTAAGGAATCAAATAGAAGGTGAATGCGGATGCCCCCCCCCAAAAAAAATCAGTCTCTCGGGGTAGCAGTCCTGAGAGACAGGAGTATCCTTTGGCCAGTGCTATTTTTCTAGAAAAAGAGGTCCTGGCGCTCACCTGTTCTCTTATAATGACAATGGCGCCCACCTGAGAGGTTCTGGAACTGAGATCCACCAAGTTCCTATTGAAAATAAAGTCCTGCTTTGGGCATTTCAGAACTGTCAGCTACTGAGCCCACAAGTTAGTCAATATAATAGTTCCTTCACAATGTAATCCCATACTCAGATATGTACGTCCCACTGAGTTCAATGGGATATACACCCAGATATATGTGCAGAACTGCAACCTAAATTACCAAGATGGAAACTAAACATAAAATAGGATAAGGAAGAATGAAACCTTATTGAAATCACAAGTGCAGTGGTATGATCCCCTCTTAGTTAAAGAATAATTACTTGGTTTAAATATTGTGCAGGAATAATATATTTTACAAGGTTTATGCATTTATTATAATCCTTTTAAAAATGTGTATTTACTCTCATAATAGTAAAAACTTACTTTGAATAATGCAGTAAAAATACCCTCAAGAGTACGTTTTAAAAATTACATTACTAGCATTCATTTTCTGAATTAAATTGGAAATAGTAAAAAAAAGAAAGTGTGTGTGCGTGCACGCACACACACACTTTATTCAGTTTAAATAGCAACTGTTACTGAAAAAAATCACACAATACATGATTCACCAGTAATTATGAAGAAACGCAAACATTTTATGAAAAGGAATTATTGATATATAACCACAACAGACTGAAGTATTCCAATGTGATCTCTAATGGAAACTAGCAACATTCACAAACACACCAACCCAATCATTCTAAAACAGACATAAAAGCAAATTATAGTAACAGCTAATATTGAATGTATGGGGCTTTAAAAGGCTTTTTACTCAAAGCAAACAAGGCTTTTTTTTATTAAAAAGAAAGAAAATACCTAAAATAGTTATACAGATAAAACAAGCAAAATACTGCTCTTCAGTTTCCAAATTGCTAGACTCTTATTTTGCTACGGCCTAGGACCCTCGTACCTACGGGACCGCCTCTCCTGGTATGCCCCACAGAGGAACCTACGGTCTTCAAACAAAAACACCTTGAAGGTCCCAGGCCACAGAGAGGTTAGGCTGGCCTCAACTAGAGCCAGGGCCTTTTCGGCTGCGGCTCCAACCTGGTGGAATGCTCTGTCACAAGAGACAAGGGCCCTGCAGGACTTGACATCTTTCCGTAGGGCCTGCAAGACAGAGCTGTTCCGCCAGGCCTTTGGTTAGGGCGCAGCCTGACTCCCTCCTCTGGCAACCTTTACAAAACTTTATGGCTGCCATCAATCTTGATTTTAATTAATTTTTATAATGTTTTTATAATGTCGCACTATTCTGGTGTTGTTAGCTGCCCTGAGCCCGGCTTCGGCTGGGGAGGGCGGGATATAAATAAAATTTATTATTATTATTATTATTATTATAGGAATAATTTGGTACACTGTATTCATTATAATGACTGAAGAGAAATCATCTCTGGTGTTTATTGAATTTGTTCTGGCCAAACAACTCAGCAACATATAAAGTTGATTCTTTCACTAATTTGGGAAGTTTTGTGAATTTTTCAAGATATATCTAGATTATTATCCCCTAAATCCTGATTTAAATTGCTTTTTGAAGAGTTTTCCAGAACACAGTGTGGTTCTTTGTACATCAAATTGCCCCCAAGGTGTCACCAATGTGTTCTGACTCAGCTATCTTAAATTTTCACTTATGTGACTGTGCAAAGCACAGCCTTCCATAAGCCCAGTAGAACAAGTGAACCATCATGTTCACTAGCTATCTGTCAGGGAACTGCCATCGGAGCCAAGAGTGGAGGTAAGGCTCCCTAGCGATGCAGGAGAAGGGCCCAGTAGGGAGAGAGGGAACACTTCCTCTGAGGAAGGAAATCAGTGTGACACCAGGGGAGCAGGGAAGGACTTCGGAGGGATGGCTCCAAGACTCTTCCACAGAGACCAGCGGGGAGAGCCCAGGACCTCCGCTGGCCACACCCACTCTGCGCAGAAAACTTCCGCGCAGGGAGGCTAGGCGGAGACTTGGTGTCAAAGAGCTTTTATGCTGGAAGAAGTTCAGGAAATGCCCACTGACGGATTCTGCCAGTGACTGACACAGCCACGGAGAAAGGGCTGTCCAGCCAGGGAAAGGTTTAGCCAGACAACGTTGCCTAGAGCAGCGGCCACTTACACATGAGCAACCCCAATTCCCTTTACACTATCCTATTCAATAGGGTGTCACTTACCTTTTGTGTGCATGGAGGTATAAAGATACATGCAGACCCCTTATTCTACATCTGATTTTTTTGGGGGGAGGGAACACAACTATGAAAGGCATGTGCCTCACTTTGGCCATTGCATTTGAAACTAGTGGTAATGCAGAGGGACAGTTCCAGTGCTGAAAGTTCTCTTTTCAGTTTGCACATGGAGCACTCCCTCCACACCTTTCCACTCAGTCCCATGGTGGGAAACTCAAATTATCATAGGTACTCTCTTCTTAGGAATCCCAAGCTTTAAGCGTTGTCTCCTAAGAGACCACTTTGTAATCCTGTGAACCATTCTGTAGTCTTTGGGTGAAGGGTGGAATAGAAATTTAAGGAAATAAATAATAATAATAATAATAATAATAATAATAATAATAATAATAATAATAATATCATCTGAATAAGCGTTCATGAGATGCCACCAAGATTGTTCTAGCCATAATCAGCACCTGGTTCCTTCCTCCTCTTCCCTTAACCTCACAACATTTCTGGGTTGGGTGTTTTCTTCAGTTTTGTTAGGAACCTGAAAGTGAGGTGCAGGTTCCACCTTTAAGCTATTTGCCTATTTTTTACAAAAACAGGATGGTTTTTGTAGGCTGTTTGCTTTCTGAGGCATTCCATGTGGAGCTCAAGGCAAAATACAAAAAATGTTTGTCTCCCTCTATAACAGCCTGTGTCTATATGGCAGGGGAAGCCAACATGGTGTCTCTTGGACTTCTGTGGGCAGGGGCATGTCAAAGGTGGTGCTTTCCTTTCTACAGCCCTCCTCTTCCTTTATATACATGGACATAGTCATGAGGAAGTGCTCACCTCACAGCTTTTATTAGTCATTGGTTATTAGACCACACTCGGAATACCCCGAGCCAATGCCAGTGATACTTCCCTCTCCCTGAAAGTTAAAGCAGCTTCTTTTGATTCGGGTTTTACTTATTTACTTACTAAACTTATATCCCACATTTCCTCCCAAAGAAACCCAGTTTGGCAAACATACAATTAAAAATAAAATAACAACAGATTTAAAACATCTAAGTATCTACATAGTTCATCACCAGCCACCCTGTGGTCCAGCTCAAGGACACTTCTGTAAACATTAAGCATACTTCTTGCTTTATTAAGTCCTTACTAAAGCCAGGCAGTTCTTTCTCTGTCAACTATAAGAGCCTTTTTTAGCATATGCATGAAAGGGGAGGGGAGGGAGAGAATAATGTAGTTCCGTTACAGGAGCTTCCTGTTTTTTCAGCTCTGTTGGGCCTGAAGCAAGCAATTTCACTGAAATTAGATCTATTTCCCTGTCTGTGCTGACTTCCTCCAGAGACTCAGAATGGAATATCTTCTCCATTCCAGCACAGGGACTTGGATGAACCTGAACTGGATTAGCTCACTTTGTAAAAGGACAAACTATGACTAGTTCCTTTTCAGATAGAATGAACCCAAAGTAGAGTAAGTCCTTTTAAAAAATGAGCTTTCCAAACACATACAGGAACCATTTGCTCAGCTTTAGTTGCGCACAAAGTTTTCCACCCACCTAAGAATGTGTATCCAGAAGTTTGCTTTGAAATGTGCAGAGTTCCCTAGCTAGATTGGGGCACCGGAGTTTAATTCTATGATTTCTTTATTTTGGTCTGGCAAATATCATATGTGAACAGACTCACAAACTAAAGCAGAATAAAGTCACCCCACTACACTGCTGCTAAGGAATTACTTATAACTGCTGTTGAGGGAATGTTTACCTTTATAAAAATGATAAATATAGAAGCTATGTTCTCTTACAGCAACAAAAGCACTGAGCTGTCAGATTTGGGGTGGCATAAAAATGTTCCCTTTTTAAATGCTGGGCGACTCATCTCTTCAGTGCTAAATTTAGCTTGAAATTTAAAAGGCAGCTTAATAATAAAAAGCCCTTAAACTATTTCTCTCTCTCAAAAACGTTTATATGTTTCCCTTGGATAACATGCTTCCATTTATATTAGAAGAATTCATAACAATGTTTGTAGAAATGACACTTCGTGAAAAGAACTCTGATCCTTTGTTACCACTTTGATTAATTTTATTCATTGCATTGTTCTGTGCTGAAAGTGGCCCATAGGGCGGCATTGAAAAGACAATTTTAATCACACAAAAAGATAGGAAAACAGGCTTTTCTCCAAGAGAAATAAACAAAGAGGAAAGCATACCCTGCAGAGTTTTGAGGAAGCAGAAAACCCTCTCCATTTAAACAGTGGAGCTTTATGGTGGGGCAAGTAATTGATGGGGAGGAAATGAAGACATCAGTTCTGGATTTTTTAAAAAATCCTATCACAAACAACACAGCAATCCTCTTGCTCTTTTTGTTAAAGCTTATCCATTGAACTTCAAGTAGGTCTGTGAAGAGAAAAAGAACAAAGCTCAAAAGAACACAACATTTCTCAGCAGGGTAGCCATTGTTCTGCTCCTGTCCAAAGCAGGGCAAGATACCAACAACAACAAAAAGCATTTAAGCACTGCTTGGCACCGTGCTTTGAGTTTTTGACTGCCATTTCAGTAAAAAAAATAACTGTATCCAAACACAATGAGCAGTAGTAAATACTCTAGAACAGGGAAGAGCCAAAGAGGGGGTTCCTTTTGTGAAGATTTTGGGCAGTGTTGAAAAGCACTCCCTTTTTTGGCAGTCTTTGAAGATGGTGTTGAAAGGGAGAAAAGGGATTCTGTTTAGAATGAGGACAATGCATTGGCTTAGTTATCCACCAGTGACATCAACACATAATCAAATCTGATTAGCCACATCATGTTATGATGTCATCCTGCTCCCTATGTAATTCCTTAGTGGCTGGGATTGACCATGTGACTAACCGAGGAAGAGGGTTGTATAATGAAAAGCAGCAGCAGAGAAGGGAAACAATGGCAGAAATATAGTTGAAATAGGAGAATATTCTCAAGTTTCTCCCCCTCCTTGCTCCAAAATGTTTCTGTCTTCCCAAAGCATCACTTCCAAAAGCATCACGGTAATGGTGCCCGCCCTGTGGAATGCCCTCCCATCAGATGTCAAAGAAATAAACTACTATCTGATGTTTAGAAGACATCTGAAGGAAGCCCTGTTTAGGGAAGTTTTTAATGACTGATGTTTTAATGTATTTTTAATCTCTTGTTGGACGCTGCCCTGAGTGGCTGGGGAAACCCAGCCAGATGGACGGGGTATAAGTAATAAATTATCATTATCATGATCATCATCATGATCATCATCATGATCATCATCATCACCACTTTCAAACTGAACATTGGAATACATGCAGTAACATACTGGGTAAGCTCTTCTCTAGCATCCACCATGGTCATCATGCTGAAATTAAAAGGCTTTGTGTAACTCCCCATTCTAGATGCCATATGAATGTTTTACGAGCAAACATATGCATACATCTTATCAGACTCAGTCCTACAGGACAAGCTAGGAATATCTCCTTACATGTGTCACTAACCTCTAGAGCTACAAATGGTGGCATAAACTAACACCCAAATTAGCTAAACCGTTGCAATGACTGCGGCCAGCAAGCTCAGATTCCATGGGAGACTACAAGTATTGTTTTTGTGCTCCTCTCCTCACAACCTCAGAACATAGGAAATGGAAATGATGGTGTGCTTGACTGGCTGCGGCTTCTCAGCTGTGAAGGGAAAGCATCCTGCAATCTATCAAAGGTATTTCTTCCTTGCTATTACATCACAAATTCCAGGTTTTAAGCCATGTATTAATAGTAGGCTACAGCACAGTGACCCCTGCATTAAATGAAGCCCTGGATGTTGGGAGTTATTGGGGGGGAAACAAAAATGACATTTGTCATGGCTCTTGGGGGAAGATGGCAAATGTAAAATTGCCACTCTTCAGAGACTAATTGCAATGTGTTGTATATCCTTGGCACACCTGATGAAACTATTCTATCAATCCTAACCACATTCATGCTCCTGGAATTATGTCAGATGGCTTTAATATCAGATCAGAACAAAATTGCTTCTATTGGGAGCACTTTGTTAAAGAAATGAATGTTCTTGGAGATGCAGTCTGTGAACTAAACAAACCATAATTTTGAAGCTGCTCCAATGTAAAAAATACATTTCATTTTTCAAGCTATATGTGAAAGTGGGTGAATCTAATACCTGAGATTGGATATCTTTTAACAACAGCAGGCTTCACTTTTTGAAAGGAGGGCTTGTTGTAATGTTTTATTTTGGCTTCACTAGTACACTTTCTAATTAACAAATAATTGTGAGAAGCGGGCCATTTCACTGATACTGATCATTGACCAAAATATCTTTGTAGCCAGAATTGTTACTGGGGGCTATTTATTCTAACTAATATTTCATTATATTTTTTAAAAATGCTTAGTGCAGGCATTTAATTGTACAGTGGTACCTCTGGTTAAGAACTTAATTCATTGTGGAGGTCTGTTTTTAACCTGAAACAGTTCTTAACCTGAGGTACCACTTTAGCTAATGGGGCCTCCCACTGCTGCCACACTGCTGCCGCACGATTTCTGTTCGCATCCTGAAGTAAAGTTCTTAACCCGAGGTACTACTACCGGGTTAGCGGACTCTGTAACCTGAAGCGTTTGTAACCCAAAGCGTTTGTAACCCAAGGTACCACTGTATTAAGAAATGTACATAGACAATCACACTTGGCAAACTGTTTCCAGCTTCAGTGGCTCTCTGATTTAGTGCATGGAGAATGTTTTTGGAAAATCAAGGCACTTCAGTTGACAACAACTTTGGATGTTGACAAACATCCCAGCAGCTGATTTAATTTGATGGAAAGTCTCCTACTTTCCATGGAATTTAAAGGAGGAGAGGAAAATATTTAATGGTATATGAAGGGAAACAGCTGCAGTATTTACAGATTATGTTATTGTTATCCAGGGCAACTACCAAGTGTATAAAAATAAAATACCAAGACAATTATAACATACTTAAAACATTTTTATATGAGAAATGCTTTTTATCTTATTAATTATTACATTTATATCCTGCCATTCTTCCCAAAGGAGCCCAGGGCAGCAAGAAGTTATAATTTAAAATATACTACTTTGAATGAATACATTTCTAAATGAAAAGAAAAACATATATATTGCCATTGCTCTAGAAGAAGATGCTCATATAAAACTCAGTGGGAAGAATTGCACTGACCAGCATAATGTAGAAAAGTCACCCACCTAATTTAAAATAAATGATTAAACCTTCTACTTAAGGCCCCCCCCCTTTATCACAGTAATAATTATTTGCTAAAGGAAACAAAAGTCTTGCAGCTCTCTCCTACAATCTCCCAGCACCTAGGCCTGCAGTCAGAAACCTTGTGGCAAGGGGACCCAAGTGTACGTTGGGAAGAGGGACCCGGTGCAGAATGGACAATGGCTAAAATTCAGTTAGCCTAATATGATTCATTCGTTTGTTTAAACAATTTAAACCAAACTTTCATATAAAATATTTCAATGCGCTATATCACCAAATGTATGATTAAGGCTGGAGTCTATGCCGATTAAGTCTGATTCTACGATCTCTGGGAGGGTGTCCCTGGAGCATATAAGATAGTATGAATCTCCCACTCCACAGTTAGAGAGGGAGGTCTACCAATGGAGTGGGAAATCTTTCCACAGAGGCATCCTCCTTGCAACCATGAAATGGCTCTTCTCCACTGCATCTGCATCTATTCAGAGTATTTATGAAGAGGTAAGAGTCTTCCTAAGGGGCCTGGGTGCAGCCTGAAGCTTGGAAAGCACCTGAAAATGTCAGGACAAAAGTCTCTTTGGGAGGCACCAAATAGCCTATCTTAATACACTGTGCTTCTTTGCTACCTTTGGCAGGTGTCTGTAAAAATGATGCAGCTCCACATGTAACAAGAATGGCTCAGTTCTTCACACCAGCCTCCTGTTGCTTTCCATCAATTCAACATGCTTGATTTTGACAAAAAGCCATAATGAGCTAGAGCTCTGCTACATATGTAACTGACTATACCCTTCTCTAGCTGCCATTGCAACTGTTATTAATCAAGATCGACAATTTATCCCTAAAGGTGACAACAAAGACTCACAGAAAGGTGTCCACTTGAGTCGCAAGCATAGAAATCTTTCCTCAGTCTGAAGACTGTACGGTTTTCCTAATGAAGTATGCAAAGTTCCTCTGTTTGTTCTGCCATTTGGTGCTGAGAGGTTAAGACAACAGAGATTATGTGAATTGAAATTGAAATGGGGTCTTGTTCCTTGCATCTCACTACAGTAATCTGAATTTTCAGAATAGGAGAACATAAAAATGTAAATACATTAACAGAAGAATAAAAAATGCCCTATCTGAGCATACAGAGTAACAATTAATCTTCAATGAGTCTGGTCAAATATTTATTGTGTTGAATTTAAGGGAAATGATTTCTCAGCTTCTCTAGTCATTTTTATCTAGTAGCAGAGTTACTTCAAGAGCCCATTGAGTGGATCTCATTTGGGCTTGGTAAATAGCACTTACGGTAGTGGTTTTGCTCGCTTGTTTTTGGAGAAAAAGCACTGCTTCGAGAGTGCTGATGTAGCATAGTGCACAGTATATACTAACAACATTGCAAAACTATTTTATGGTCCACAGCAGTGGAAGAGATAAATTCTCCAGATGAAATTAGAGTTCACATGAAAAAGAGTTGGCTAGCTAAAAAGGAATCATTTATTATGCAAGTGGCAGCTGCCTGCCTGCCATTTTCTGCCTTCTGTCCTCTCTGTGCCTGTTGCTGGGCCCCATAATCCTTTGACATTTTTAGAAGTTAGTTGGATTGCAGCCATTAGCATGCAACAACACTGTAACAGTTGTGTTTAGGTCCTAGAGCAGCTTCACGATTAATGTCACAATCTGCTGTGCATGTACAGAAAACACTCACCCTATCTAAGGGCAACCTGTTTTCGGAATCTTTGCTTCAGGATACCAACATCTTGGAGGTGGTGATGGTGTGTCAGCCCTAGAAGATTTAACAGCAGTAGGGCTGCATCACCAAGAGGCCATTTTCTTTGTGTGCTGAGTAATGCAAAAGCAGTAATGAGACTGAAAATACTACTGTGATATCTGAAGACACCCTCACTTTAGACTTTCAGGTGTTTCTTGAAGCCTTTTTTTGTGTCAACAGACCTTTCCAGTTGATTAGTCAGGCACCTGAATGATTACTTATTTACATTTTCAGTCATGTTTTATAGTGTACACAGCATTGATATACATTGTGATATAGTGCTATTGAGGTAGTTTTAAAATAATAAAATAAAAAATAAACTGGCCTGCTTTATATTTTTAATATCCTGGGTAGCAACATAGTTGCCTGGCTGGCAAATGCCTACTAGTGCATGAGGACACAATGGAACATTTTGTTGCAGCTGTCAGTCATAGTACTGTAATGTATTATTTCATGGTGGAAACTACTTTGACCTCAAAAATGAGAAATGCATCCTCAACAATGGACTGCTGCATGTATCTCAATGTTTCTAGCCAGCCCACAGATCACAGGCTGGAGAGAAATGAGGCCCTGAATTCAAGCCTTCTTTCCTTCTCATGGTGTAAGAGTGGAATTATACTCTGCACCCAGTAGCCTATCAAAACTGATAGTGCTAATGAACATCTGTTTCATAATAATAATAATAATAATAATAATAATAATAAATTTTATTTATATCCCGCCCTCCCCAGCCGAAGCCGGGCTCAGGGCGGCTAACAACACTAAAACAGTACAACATTATAAAACATTATAAAAATGAATTAAAATCAAAATTGATGGCAACCATAAACTAAAGTTTTGTAAAGATTGCCAAAGGAGGGAGTCAGGCTGCACCCTGACCAAAAGCCAGGTGGAACAGCTCTGTCTTGCAGGCCCTGCGGAAAGATGTCAAGTCCTGGAGGGCCCTTGTCTCTTGTGACAGAGCGTTCCACCAGGTTGGAGCCGCAGCCGAAAAAGCCCTGGCTCTAGTTGAGGCCAGCCTAACCTCTCTGTGGCTTGGGACCTTCAAGGTGTTTTTATTTGAAGACCGTAAGTTCCTCTGTGGGGCATACCAGGAGAGGCGGTCCCGTAGGTACGAGGGCCCTAGGCCGTATAGGGCTTTGAAGGTTAAAACCAGCACCTTAAACCTGATCCTGTACTCCACCGGGAGCCAGTGCAGCTGGTATAGCACCGGATGAATGTGATCTCTAAGCGAAGACCCCGTAAGGAGTCTCGCTGCGGCATTCTGCACCCGCTGGAGTTTCTGGGTCAGTCTCAAGGGCAGCCCCACGTAGAGCGAGTTACAATAATCCAGTCTGGAGGTGACCGTCGCGTGGATCACAGTGGCTAGGTCAGGGCGAGAGAGGTAAGGAGCCAACTGCTTAGCTTGGCGGAGATGTAAAAATGCCGCCTTTGTTATAGCTGCAATCTGCGCCTCCATGGAGAGGGAGGTATCGAAGATTATACCCAAACTCTTAACGGACGGTGCTGGCACTAATTGCACCCCCGCAAGAGATGGGAGTTGCCCCCTCAGTCCCATGTCGTCCCGTCCCAGCCAGAGGACCTCTGTCTTCGAAGGATTTAACTTCAACCGGCTCCCATGTAACCATCCAGCCACAGCCTCCAAGCATCTGATCAGTGTGTCTGGGGCCGAGTCCGGGTGGCCGTCCATCAACAGATAGAGTTGGGTGTCATCAGCATACTGATGGCAGCCCAGCCCAAAACTCCGGACAAGCTGGGCGAGGGGGCGCATAAAGATGTTAAAAAGCATCGGGGAGAGTATTGCACCCTGGGGCACACCACACACCAAGGAGTGGCGGGATGACAATTCCCCCCCAAGCGCCACCCTCTGTCCCCGACCAGAGAGAAACGAGCGCAGCCATTGAAGGACTGTGCCCTGGATCCCCACGTCGGCAAGGCGGTGGTCCAGGAGTTCGTGATCGACCATGTCGAAGGCTGCTGACAGGTCTAGAAGAATCAGCAGCCCTACCCGCCTCGATCCAGCTGCCTGCGGAGATCATCTGTTAGGGCGACCAGAGCCGTCTCGGTCCCATGACCAGCGCGGAAGCCGGACTGGAACGGATCCAGAGCTGTTTCGTGCTGCATGTGCTATCTCTCCATTGTTGTGAACCATGTAGGCAGTCCTGGTACCGGAAATGATGTGCTCAGCAAACTTTCATGCACCCGGCTACCAGTTCAGCTGGAGATATGTCACCACCAGTCTGCTTTTATGAGCACGTCGCCCTTGCTAGATTGTGGTATTCAAGTTCATGGTTTTAATAAAACTGTTTGTTAAGAATTACTAATAAATATTTCCCACTTGCCATTTCTATGGCTTAAGTGTGCATTTCAAATATTTCACTGTTCTTTTACAAGTCTTGTAAACACAGCTAATTGGAATTTGACAAGACACGACAAATAGGGCTGGATCTGAGACATGCATCAAAATGCTGACAATAGAAATTGAAGCTATCAATTAAGTTTTATGTGCAAGGGTTTATTTAGAAATAACTGAAATGAAAAACTGTGTCATTTGACATATTGAGTGCTAAGTTACACCTTGACATTTTGCAAACACCAGTGTTAGGTAATCTCCATCTAAATTAACAGCTGGGGCTTCAAATTCTAAAAGCAGCCATGTGTCATTAACATCTGTCATCAATAAAGCCCTTCTAATCATGGATCTTCCTGGAGAGATCAAACTGTCTTTTTAAATCTGTTGTTTGGTCTTTCACTACCATAACTGACAGTGCTCATAAAAGTCTACCTTCACTCTTGCCACATCAGCATTTTAGCATCTGCCTATCGCACTGCAACAGTTGCAAAACTGCTAATTTGTGTGTGTGGTGGGTTTTTCTAAAGAAATACAATTACTGCTGTTATAGTTTGCATTTGTTAGAATTAAATTAAATATAAGTTTTGGCGCATGGACTTAATCATCCAAAATGTGATCTGTGTAATGATAGCCAGAACATTTGCTTTATGTTCCTACAAAATTCATTTGAGTTGCTGAATAGTCAGTTAGAGCTTCCATCAACTTACTGCAGCACTTTACTCACCAAATATATAGTTCTATAATTTATCGCTTTTCAGCCAGCAGGAATGATACAAAGGCAACCAATCAACACAGAAAGCAAAACAGTCTCCCTCCTTTCCACTCTCTACAAATATCTCTTCTAGAATCACACTGCACATGGGAGGATTGAAAGCCATTATAAAGCCTACAGGAACAGAATGTTGATACAAACAAACAAACAAACAAACAAACAGGCACCAGCCATTCAATTCTATTTACACTCCACCTTCCTTCGCCACAAAGTATCTCTCTGAATGGTCACAGCATTCAAGAAAAAGGAATAGCAACCTTGCAATCCTATGCCTTTTCTGCTATGTTCAGTGAGGCTTACTCCCAGGTAACTAGGATTGCCAATTTAAATTTATAGGGTTGAATTCAATGCAGTGCTAAGTCAGTTATGTATGAGCACAAGATTCCGACAAAACATCAGGAAGAAATTTCCAACAGTAAGAGATGTTCAACAGTGGAATGGTCTCCCTCAGGAGGTTTTGGGTTCTCCTTCTTTGGGTTCTCCTTCTTTTTTCAGCAGAGGTTGGATGGCCATCTGTCATGGATGCTTTAGTTAAGATTCCTGCATTGCATAGATGACCCTTGGGGTCCCTTCCAACTCGACAATTATTTATGCCCCTCCTCCCCCTGTGCACACACTAAACATGTTATGGAGACTGTGATGTTTGTCCCTGCCATGGTTCTGATGGGACTATACAGTAGAAGGTCCCATGTCTACTGTTTACAATATGAGTAAAAGTTCCCATTGGTGCAAAATGAATTAAAAGAGAAAGCATAATAGAATTGTAGAGTTGGAAGGGACCCTGAGGATCATCTAGTCCAACCCCCTGCAATGCAGGAATATGCAGCTGTGCCATATGGGAATTGAACCTACAACCTTGGCATCATTAAAGCTCCATTCCACCACAACATGGGTGTGAGCTGGCTTGCCCCTACCTCTGTACTAGGCATGGGAGAGAAATTCAGTTCTACTCACAAAACTAGGTGCACTTTCTGGAACATGATGCAAGCTGGAAAAAGTACTACCCTATGAAAATCACAAGTCTCCATATTTTGTGGTGCAGATTCCAACTAAAAGGAATTAAATGGTGAAAAATGTGTATATTAGGGCAAATGGTATGTCTTGCTGAAAATAACATACCAAAACATTATAGTAGGAGGAATTGTTCCCAAAATATGTATATTATGCAACACTGAATACAAAGGTCCATATTAGCGGAAATATGGACTAAAATGTGAAGAATTTTGTGAGGACTCATGTAAACCGATGCAGAAATATGGTGAGCTGAACATGAGTTTTGAAAAATAACTGAGAGCAATTGAAATTGACAGATTCATCCTTCGCTTAAAAAACAACAAAGACTCTCCTCCCTGGAAGAGAGGGGAGTGGTTGTGGGAGGGAGCCCGAGCTCCGCCCCTGGCCGGGGGCCTTAGCCCCCGCCCCTCCTCTCCCATTTAGCTCAGGGTCTAGGTTTTTTGGCCTTGCTATGGACCTTAGGTTGGTCACCCCGGTTGTCTGGGGGGCCTGGTAGGAATTTTTCCATTTGGCATTAGGCTTTTTGGTTTTTTCGCCTACCTCGTAGCAATCGTCACAACTTTTGTGGTATTGGTGGGTAGGTTAGGCATTGGAATAATGTGTTGTGGTGTGTCGAAGGGCTAGGTGTAGCCATCACCTATGCTATCTACCGTGGGTTATTCCGTTAAAAGAATCTGGCGGTTGTGTATTCCGTCCGATGCCTGCTTGGCGGGAGGCCATGGCATGACCCTCGGTGACATCAGGGGTAAGCCTATAGTTGGATTAGCATCAACAGGCTCCACCTACTGTTGAATAAACCCACCTCCTATAGTCATCCAATGCCTAAGCCAATACCTTTTCACTGCTGTAATCAATAAAGTTGTGGCCTTTTCTTGCCCATTAACCTTATATCACGTGTCCTTGTGTGTTTATTTCACATAGCGGGGGTCAGGCCCTCGATCCACAACCAATAACTATGCAAAGCTGAACAATCTAAACAATGACACACAATGACACACACTTTGAGCTGCCATAGTCAATGGGAAAAGGGTGAAATGTTTTTAAAGTGGAAAAGGAAAAGCCACCCCTTCTCACCTCCCACCCTGCTTGCAGTGAGAGGAACCTGCCACAGCAGCCATCCCCATCAACAGGATTGCTGTTATTTGGTTTATCACCATTCTTCACTCTGTGGAGATGCTGCAGACATCTCTCTGGAAATAATCTCTCATTGTGGTTTTAGTTTATTTCAAGGACTGAGAAGGTCAGTGCTATAGCAACATTTTAAGGCTCAAGTCCAGAGTTTTTATTAGATTGTGCTTTTATTTAATAACACATGCACATGAAATCATTTTATCCAGTATCTAATTTTCATTTTGGGATGTAGAAATTCCCTTACGGGGGATTTTTTTTTAAAAAAAGACAAAACAAAATGTTCCTACTATATTTGCTTTTTGCCAGGGATGGGGGACGTTTGACCCTCACGATACTGGCCTGGTTAAGTGCAACAGCAGAGATCGTTCTGTGTGTGACAGAAGGATTAATTTTTCTATTAGTAAGTCAGCCAAGGTGGGAGGGCAGAGGTGCTGCTCAGACATGATCATCACTAAGGTGGCATGTGTTCTGATTGGCTATGTAGTTCTGAGAGAACTTTTACTCAGTATGTTTTGTTGCCTGTCTCCCTGCTATGTACAAGGGCTGAACTAAGAGAGATTATACAAGGTATTTTTGTTTGGTATGCTCAGTAAAGTATTATCAGGATTCTTTCTCTCTGGACTGCATATATATTATGTAATTTTGCTAACAGGGCCACCACATTTTAAAGTCTTGCTGCAGCATTCAGAGACCAATTTCTACCTTCATCACCATGTGGTGCCTCTTGACAGATTGCCCCACCCAACTGCGTAGCAGGGAATGGTACTGTATGCAAGTTTCTTAAGTTTCTATGTTCTTGGTGCCTCTGAACATTGTAATGCAGGGGTGAGCATGTGTACCTTCAATTTACAAGACATCCGAAACTTAGAATACCAATTCAAGCGAACCAAATTTAAGCAATTTTCCACCCAAAGTAATTCTTAATGAATAAACACTAGATGTGTTTTTTTCAACTGACAAATCCCAATTCTCGGGACATATTTAGAGGCCTGAATATTAACCACCTATTGAAATTGCTCCTTTCCCCAGCACTTAAAGCCACTCTGCTGAACTAATAGTTTCCTGGAGACATTCTTTTCTTTGTCTCACTTCATTACTTGATTTCTTGCTTTCTGTTCAGATTCTCCTGTAGAGGAACTAATTTGTATGTGTGTGTATGATGGAAAGTAGTAAACTGGACTAGCATTTTGCTTCATTTTATTACGTGCAGTGGCACCAAAACTGGCAATACTTTAATCACCTTGTAAGTTTTATGGCATGTTCAATTTACAGTTGCATTTCACATTTAAGCATGGCAATAAAGAAAATAGTTAATAATATTTCCTACCAAGCACACTGTTTTTATTCTGGAGAAATATCTCTGGTGCCCAGCTCCTCAGTCCTGCTGTCTCCAAATTTCCCCTCCTTTTTTTGCATGGGAGCACAGTCATGTAAACACAGAAAATATATAACAGTTCCAGAATAATGATGGGAATCCCTCACTAGGTAAAGATCTGCATGTCAGGCTTATTGAAGGCACAGGAGCAGTGTTTAAATTGATTAAAAAAAAACAAAGGCAAGCCTCAGCCTATCCATTGGAACTGTGATAAATTAGATATTTCTTATGCAGGTCCAGCCAAACCCTGCAGCAAGGTGAACTTTCCTATTTCAGACTGCACAACGGGGATAGGCAGACCGCTGAAGGCAGGAATTGGAGTCTAAACAGAGCCATAAAACTTTTACAAGCATTCCTTCTTGTGTTTCAAAGTGTTGGTGTCTTGGTCTGGGCCTCTTCTCATGGAGGACCACAAGATAGTTTATTCAGTAGTCTGAGAAAGAGTTTAAAGAAATATCTCTATTTGTGCTACTTGGGGTTTTCTGTTTTCAGATAGCTACAACATTTGCCAGAATGTGGTCCAAAGGATTCAGTTTGTACTAAGACTGCTGCACAGTACTGGGATATTCTTTTTCAGTTGGCTTTTCTTATATTCAGATGTCTCAAATACCTTTGAAGGAACAAAGAGGTTCTTAATATTCTCTAAAGTTTTTATTGTTCATTAGCTCCCCTTTTAAGTTTGGGACAATGGAAATTTCCAAATTAGTCCAAGCAAAATGTTTGCTGTGTTATTCCTCTCACCTCAGAATAATTGTCTTATCAAAACTAAATGTAAACTTCTAGTGAGGTACTTGGCTACCTTAATTATTGGCACTCATTCCAATTATATGTTAATTAATTTAGCCTAGCAGGTGTTCCTAGCAACTAAGGAAGAAATGGGCTGTAAAACATAATGAAACAATCACTTTTATTATTCTTCCCCCAGCCCCACAACAAGAGAGCTACTTTTAAGGGTGCAAAGGGCTATCTTGAACGTCCAATAACAAGCAGGCCTTCAACTGTCAGACACATAACTGTGACAGTCTCTGAGGTAACCAGATGCTAAGGAGAATGAAGCCATTATATTGTTAATAGCTGTGTGTGGAAGATGGAATTTCAGCAGTTGTTACTTATCAGGTATGAGTAGGAAAACCTGCACTTATTTAAAATGCAACTTCTGCATAACCATTAAGCATACAGGAGCCACCTGCCATTTTATCTTGTTTACTCTTAATATTCTCTGCTATCTGGTTTCAAAGATATATATTTTTTATATTTAAAGAAATGCAGTATTTTCCTCCACCTAGAATTTTTGTTTTTGATAAATACAGCCATTATGTCTTATCAGATTTCAAGGCAGTTTATAATGACAGTACAACACATTATAATGCACAGTAACAGCAGCAGATAAAAACACTGTAATAAGTAAAAACATCATAAATTTAAAACAATTGTATGCAAATAAATCTTTTTTCCTGAACAGCAACAATGTAGGTAACATCTTTTGGGGGAGGATATTCTGTAGCTGGGGTTTCACAGGTAAATAAGCCTTCTCCCACATTGAAATCTGCCTTACCTCAGAAATGTCCTGCACTAACACCCTTTCTAAGGTGACTTTCTTTCAATAACATACCCATAATTTCCTTCAGTCACATTTGTTCTCCACCCCTTCACAGCCAGTTTATATAAAAAGCAAGCCCTGTGCTCAGGATTACAGGTTCAGTAGTCAAGTTGAGGGCTCATTGAAGTCAAGCCACCATATCCTTATCTTTGGGGCACTAATACCAATCCAAAAAACAATACAGTTCCCCTCCCCCATTTAAGTTATGTTTGTGGCTGGCTAGAGACACTTTATCAGTATCTGATTGTTCTGGTTCACCAGACTAGTAATCTCAATGGATGCCCTGAATAGCACATACTCTATGGGTGCTGTAAGTGAACACACACTCCTTTTACAAAGTGGGAGGCTGTATATTCCTAAGCAATAATAATAGGTCAGGAAAATAGTAATGAGAATTATAACACTTTCTTACAGACCTCCAATGTTTTGTATCCTCTGCCTCTGGACATGTATGCTGCTTTTATTTATCTATTCATATATTTTCTTCAGTCTGTGTCAAAGTTCATTTCATTGTCATTATCACTGTATCTGGGCTTTGACTTTCCTTTTGATTAATGGAAAATATCCCTGGCAAATGTAGTAGCTTAAGGGCTGTAATGAATCCATGCTAACCTCCTTCCATGCTAACCTCTTTTTTCTTTCTCTCAAGGTACACTTTAAAAACATAGCGATATTAAACTGCAGCACAGCCTTATCTAACGCCTCCTTCTTCAGCAGCCGACTATCTTTTATGCAGAATAGTGACTTCCTATTCTTGCCACACCTGATTCTGATTGCTAGTGTAACTGTACAAGACCAAAGACATTTGCCCCTCCTGGATCATCCAGTCCCAGCCATTACAGTCAATCCTGCTCCCCCCCCAACTTTTGAGGAGACTTTAACCTTAAGCAATCCAGGCAGGCACTTCCCACACATTTTTTTATTGTTTTATTACTTTTGTAAACCACTTTGAGGGTCCCCCCCCCATCAAGCAGCATATAGGAGTGTGTGTGTGTGACAACAGTTCCATCACACTGGCTATGTAATCTTGCCCTTCTTACTATTGCAGCGTTTCATTTCAAATGCACCCCTTACAGCAGGCACCCCCAACCTGCGGCCCTCCAGATGTTCTGGCCTACAACTCCCATGATCCCTAGCTAACAGGACCAGTAGTCAGGGATGATGGGAATTGTAGTCCAAAATATCTGGAGGGCCGGAGATTGGGGAAGCCTGCCTTACAGTGATGCCATTACAGCTGGTTCTGCCCTTCTCAACTCTTTAATCCAATCCAAACCAGCCTGCCTTACTGTGGGAGCATTATAGTCAATCTCCCCACCCGCTCCTAACTGCTGAAAGTTTATGACCAGAAGGACCGGCAACCTACTTTTTCAATTTATTATGTTTAGTTTTTAAAGAATGTTCATCAAGTGGAGGATGGCCCATTAGGCAAGTTAGGCATCACCACACCAAGCTTAGTCTGTGCCCACCTTCCTGCCTCCTAACTTATGGCCAGACTAGGAGGTGGGACTGGCTGTCAGCTTCTTTTTCCTCCTTCCTTTGTAGAATTTGGCAGACAGGAGAATGGGAATGAAACCAGTTGGCTCTGCCTGTCGTTGGCTGAGGAGGTACCTACTGTTGGTTTTTCTGACTCCCACCCCTCCAGTCCTAATGGTCCTAATGGGAACTAGTCACCACTGCCTTTGCACAAAGAGATTGATTTTAATTATATTTATAAAGATAGCAGGATCAGAAGAATAATGTGAACAGGGCTTGCTTCCACTTTAAAGGCTCTGTGCCTTTAGCAGCCACATGAAATCAACTGGTGCAGTCTTTCATAGTTCTGCATAGTCTTGCCAGAAAAAAAAACCCTGTTGATTTCATGCCCACCATGCAGTTATTAAATGAGCAGAGTATGGAGTGTGTGTGTGCTGCATTATTACACCCATGAAGATTTATGAGCAATGAGAAGAATGTAATGACAAGCCCCGTATGTTGCATTGGTAGTTAGAAGTTACTTGTTATGTAAATTGCTATTAGTAGCACCTACAATCCTGAATGATTGATTATGTGTCACAATCAATGTTGTGATTGCACCTGCCCTAGTTCTGTTTCTTATGGCTTCTTCTACGCTCCTTTGTTGTTGTCAAGTTGTTTTTGTTTTTGCTGTAAATTTTAATTTCCTAAAACCTTTACCTTTAGCAGTTTCCCCCATCAGCTTCTTTTATTCTAAACTTTTGTTTCACTTTCATTTAGTTCAAAGTCCCTTCAGTTCGATATTTAGGTAGTTGCTTTTCTAGGTTCCTTTGCATTTCTGAGGCATTGACAGGAAATTCTAACTTTGACTGCACGTGGCACTTAAAATTCTGCTTTATTACCCATCACAATCCACATGCTCATGGCAAAGACAAAAGGTAGCAGGCAATGCTGACACAGGATGACTGTATTGCAGCAAATTTCTAACAATGTTACTCAGAGGTAAGTCTGCTTAGAAATGCAGATGTTCTACAGTTATTAGGAGCTGCCTCTGCTTTATTGTTTATGATGGGTGGTTTTTTTAGAAATGGTGTTTGTTTTGCTCTTGGTTTCATAACATTAATTGTGTTTCACTGCTTATTTAATGTTTTTAAACTGCCCAGGAATCTGTTTTGATGAAGGGCAGTCTAGGTCTATAAATAAATAATAATACAATAAATTTTCAACAAGCTGGAACAAATATCAGTGCATGTAACATGCATTGTATGATCCACAAATAGTTTATGCTTCCTTACATGTAATTCAATTTAAGTGATATGTTTGTGGATTTGAGCCGTTCTGTGCAGTGTTGTTTGAGGCTCTACTGAGTATCAGATCTTGCAAATTGCTCAAATGTGCTTAAATCCAAAAGATAAATCTAAGAAATGGAATCTTATGTAAAATCAGAGAGTTACTGAATTTCAAACACATTCCGGATATTGTGTCCTTTTCTTACTAAATAAGTAACAACTCTATATTCCTGTGTGGTTACATTCATAGGATTTTGACAAGCATCTACCCAACTTTTCTGTTGATGTGTTTTTTGCATGAGCTAAAAGCTCCAAAGAATAATTAGCAATAATCATCACAGGGAAAAAAACAAGTAACCAGTAGCATGTAAACCCATAGCTAGTAAACCACTTTATGGACCATACTTTTTATGAAGAACAGCTCTGATGATGGCATTGGTACCATATCCTGACCTGCAGATAACATGTCCACTTAGTTCAACTTGTTCACTGTCTGTCACCCTGGGCTCCTTCAGGAGGAATGGCAGAATACAATTTCACTAAATAAATAATATATGACTGCCTTGTGTGATTCTTATTGCCTGCATTAAGAACATGTTAAATGATATGGCCAGAGCTGGCCTGAGACATTTTGGCACCTGAGGCAAATGACAAAATGGCCTCAGGGAAGGAGGGGTGAGTAAAGATATATGCCAGGGTAAGTGAAGATCTACATTGGGAATGAGGGAGGAGTATAGGTAATGAGATAGATAAGAAACTATAGACTAACAGGAAGGATACGGAACTGACGTAATCAAAGATTTACAGAAGATTGGATGAAATTTACTGAATATATGCAAAAATTAAGTGATAATCAGATAATGTTTGTAAGTTTTAAGGAAGCTCTGTGAAGAGAAAAGGTAGGAATATTGTTAAATTGTAAAAAATTAATTAATAATATGGTGGTGTAATTTAAATTTAAGAAATGTGGAGAAAGTAAGTACTAGGAAAGTTTTTCAGGCGGGAGGAGGGAAGTCAATAAGGAGGAATTTGGATGTAAAAAAGATGTTTTGGATGTATAATTTGTTATGGAAAAAGAATAAAAAATATATTAAAAAAGAGAATGAGGGAGGAGTGAAGATCTATATTTTGGGGAAAGGAGGCGGGAATCAAATAAACCTTGCCTGACAAATGAAGTGGGAATCAAAGGCAGGAATGGGGCCCACTCTGAATCATGTCAGACAGGTACAGACTCCAGGAGACCCCAGAAGGCAGCCCCTGCCATTTCCTCCCTAAGGATGGAAAGAGACCAACAGTGTGTGGCAGCTGTGGTGGACAATGCATTCCTTGGAGGCTGGATGTGCTGCCCCTGTGGATGCGGTCACCTCACCTTGCCTCATGGGTGGACCCGCCCTGGATCTGGCTCACTTTACCTCTGAAGGTGGTGTGCCACCAGCTGCACTGCAGGATGAGGACCACAAAATGTAGAACAAAGATGGTGATGAAGAAAGGATCATGTGAAGGTGCTAGTTTCAATGCATGTCAGGTAGGAGCTTTCAGTTGCCATGCTCGCTAGGCAGAAACTTTAGCCAACTTATTAACATCCACCTTGGTAACCATAAAGTGGGTAGAAATTAGCTTGGTCCCAGGTGTTTAACAGCTGGCATATAAAGACTGTAATTGCGATAGATCAATTCTACAAGCTTGCTGCTGTCAACACCCTAATTCCCAAACCACACTTTCCTTTTAATGTTAAGTACTGTCAGTGCAAGTTAACATTTCTTCCCTCTTGATTATCATAATCTATACCAATATTCCTTCAGGACTGGGGAAAAAACCCCCTGCATTTCTCCACTGCTTACAAAACCTTACTTAATACACATTTGGAGTCTTCTTCTCACAGAGAGAAATAATCTCTCAGGACCTGAGGCATTTCAACACCTCCCTCTTTCTTTGATTTTTTTATGTGCTTATTTCTTTGCCACTTACAATTTGATGCTTGATTAACAGAATGAAGCTGAAATGGGGCCCTGGATATTTATATGACTCCGCAATGCATCATTCTTTCAGTTATTTTTCAGAAGGGCTGAAAAGCAGATGATAACTTTGTAGCATAGATGCAAGTAGGCCAGTGCTTGACAATGTCACATAATTGCCTTGGCAAAAATAGGAAAAGTTCCATTCCATTTTAGAGTAGTTTCATTTGACCTCTGTGATGATGTCCCATAGGTGAATCTGATTGGAAATCTGGCCCTACAATATCTCTGTTTTGGCTAGCATTGCTCAAGGAATAAACAAGCATGGTGATGAATGGTGCAGAAGCACTAGCAGAGGAGAATCAAGAATTATGCATTATTATTGCAAAACAATACAAATATAGCAATGAAAAAACGGTAATGCCGAGCTGTTTCAGTATGGAGAAACATCTAGCTCTCTAATGGTTCTCTTTTTGTTCTGAAAATATCCATGGATCAAAATTTGGCACATCCTTATTGCTAAATGATGATATAAGCCTTCTCACCTCAGTTCTACAAAAGTTTTTATGTAGGAAATGTAGTTAATATTGTGAAACCAGAAACAACATTCAGTACCATTCAGTAGTGCAGGTTACTTTCATTCCCCTCTGGCAGTATGCACATGATCTAGGCAGAAGATATACAGAAATGCTCCTTTTTAATAAAGTCACTCACTTCGATTATATAATTCTGCAATGACCTGAATATGTGGGTGGACACTGAGGATTTCTTTGTGTTATTAATTCACATTACTTTTTTTTGTTCAACACAAAGCTTAATACCTGTGTTATATTTTCATGAGGATCAGAGTCCTTGGGGAAAAGACATTATTTTGCCAAAACTTTGTGGAATGTTTCCCTCTTTACTACAATGTCACATAATTATGTGTTCAATGTGTGCTAATCATTTTCATTCTTGAGTATTTGTTTCCATAGCCATAGCCCTGTTGTACTACTTCCCCCCAATTACGGTAAGTATTCAAAATGTAGACTTACAGCTGGCAGAAATTGAGTGCCTGCTTGCCCATCAGAGCTTGCATTTCCTGTTCATGAAAACTGATGGGCAGGCAGCTAACCTAATCACTGCCTCTGTCGTAAAAAGCACCCAGTCCTGCAAAATCAGACAGTTTTGCAGTCTTCTCCCATTGCTGTTTCTTTGAGAAATGCATGGTGATTTCCATGTTGTTTTATGGTGGCTACCTTTCTCCCGCCCCCCCCAAATGTGGTGGTATCATGCTCCAATGTTTAATCCTCTTCTAAAGCCATCCAAGTTGGTGGCCATCATTGCCTCCTTGGTGTTCCATGCACAATGTGATGAGGTCCTTTCTTTTGTCTGTCTGGAATCCTAAAACATTCTAGTGTTATGCTAGAGGGGAGGAACTCTATCCACTTCATCCTTGCCATGCATAATTTTATAAACCTCTATCATCTTGGCTGTTACTCATCTTTTCTCTAACCTAAGAAGCCCCAAATGCTTTCTCTCATTATAGGAGAGTTGTTCCATTCCCTGAGCCTTTTCCAGCTCCACAATATCCTTTTTGAGGTCAGGTGACCATAACTGTAAACAGTATTCCAAGTGCAGTATCGCCATTGATTTGTACAATTGCATTTGTATATTAGCAGTTTTAGGTTCAGTTCCTAGCATGGATTTTGCTCACTATGTGACAACCGTGAAAAGGGAAAACATCTCCACTGACTTATCCCATACAACCTCAAGGTCTCATTCAAATCCCATAGGTGTATATGTGAAATTAAGAGTTTTTGCCTCAACATGCATCACTGAATTGCATTTGCCATTTTACAGGTGATTCACAATTTTGGAATGCCTTTTGGAGTTCTCTAAAAGTTCTTTTTTGTTTGCTTGCTTTAACAACCCTGAACAATATATTATTGTCAAGAAACTTAGCCACCACACTAACGAGCCCTAACTCAAGACGCTTTATGAGCAAGTTGAAAAACACAGGTCCCAATACCAATCTCTCCATTGAGAGAACTGTCCATTTATTGCTACTCTTTGCCTTCTATTACTCAACCAGTTCCTGATCCACAAAAGGACATCACCTCTTATTCCATGACTGCTAAGCTCACTCAGAAGTCTTTGGTGAGGTAATTGTTACAGAGGCACAAAGTGTAGCCCACTCACAAGACTATGCTACCTCTGTAAACATATAAGTGATTGCTTGTTTGCAAATCTTCTATATTAAATTATTCTAGCACGTGGAAAGTCCCACTCCTACAAAATGTAAAAGGTAAAGGGACCCCTGACCATTAGGTCCAGTCGTGGACGACTCTGGGGTTGCAGCGCTCATCTCGCTTTACTGGTCGAGGGAGCCAGAATGCTTCCAGGTCATGTGGCCAGAATGACTAAGCCGCTTCTGGTGAACCAGAGCAGCGCACGGAAATGATGTTTACCTTTCCGCCGGAGCAGCACCTATTTATCTACAGTACTTGCACTGTGTGCTTTTGAACTGCTAGGTTGGCAACAGCTGAGACCGAGCAACGGGAGCTCACCCCGTCGCAGGGATTCGAACCGCCGACCTTCTGATTGGCAAGCTCTAGGCTCTGTGGTTTAGACCACAGCGCCACCCGCGTCCCTCCCACAAAATGTACATTACACTAAATTTACTTGGTTGGGGATATAGCCCCATGCACCCTACATTTGTAATAAAAGCAACTCTCCCTAATAAAGTTACCTAGACTAATTAAAAAATTACAAGAACAGCAACTGTGAACCAGTATAAACAACAAGGTCATGTTTTACAAAAAGAAGAAATGAGAAACAGATGTGACCTTAATGAAGGTTCTTAGTAAAAAGCAAGTCATGCTGAGCTTACAAAACCAAACTGGCAGAGTCCAAACTCATGTTTAATGAAACTAGTGCTACATAGCAATAGTTGTGCACTGTTTTAATTAAGTGAGAAAATGTTCTATTAATTCTAGACAACAATATAATTATCTGCAGGAACCAAAATAGATACTGAGGACTTGAGGCAAGTTGTCCCAACTGTCTTACATAGATCATTACCTACCCAAGTGTAGCTACAAGGTTGGCATAATTAAAAATTCAACCCACTGTGAAGTGAGAACTCAATTCTTATAGCTGTTTCAAGTTGCTTTGATAATATAGTTCCAGTTTCCTTCAAGCATGCTTCTCCTCCAGTCAACTTCTTTTGCTGTTGTTTTGCACACAGTTCTGCAGTTACGGGGAAGACTTTCTAGGCTAACTTTCTTCAGAGGAAAGAAATCTCATTACTTTTAATTAAGTGAAAAACAGTGTATTTACACTGTCACCAGCCAAAAAATGAAGCCATTGTTAGGGCCAGTCCCGGCACCCATTCTTAAGGCACGGTGTTTTTCTTACATTGTGGTTATACTGCTCTTTTATTGTGGCTAAAGCATTCTGGACAGAGGCTGGATAGTCATCTGTCATGGATGATTTAGTTGAGATTCCTGCATTGCAGAGGGTTGGACTAGATGACCCTCAGCATCCCAACTCTATCATTTTATGAGTCTATTATTCTGAAGAGTGAAAGTGGGGTGCAAATGTAAATACAGACTAAGGTGACATTCTGAATTACCCTTAAGTAGGGATCAACAAATCTTCTATTTGGGTTTCTCATTTTGTCCCAGTAGCAAGTTGAATTTGTCATATTTCTATATCAGTTTGTGAAAGAAAAAAAATTAAGTCTTCTCCAAAAAAATCAGCATTTTACATGCATATTTCTCCTAATACACACATTTTGGAAGCAGTCTTCCCTAATATACATTTTAGAAACAATATAATGCAGTTTGTTCATTATTTCCCCAATGTTATAGTTGTATTAATATATATGTATATTACTGCACATTTACTCCTAAAACACACATTATTCACATTTATCATTCAGAGAAGTGCAAATTTTGAAGTACAGCTATTTTTCAATAGACTATTGTTTTAGGAAATGCAAATTAGGTATGTTAAAATGCAAACTGAACTGAATTTCTCCCCCATTCATTCACTTAAGGTAGCATTTTGTTTTTGCTCCTGATGCTGCTAAAACTAGATTTGACTTTCTAGGTTACACATATGGTTAATTTTAAATGCATGGATATGGCTTGAGGGCAAGGTTGGCCTATTTATTGGTGTTTTTATTTGGTTATTTCATAATCGGTAATATATGTTATACCAGCATTGATTCATTATTGCAATTGTTTTATAATTTGTTGAAATCAATTACTTTAATATCATCCACAGAAACAGCGGCAAAATGTTCACTCTACATGAGATTAATATGCACCAAGATTGGCTGAACTACTTATGGCCTGCCTACACACTTGAAGTAAAAACAATGATGAGTCTTGCAGCCCTTTCAAAGCTAGCATATATGTAATGAAATAAAATTTTGTGGACTACAGTCCACGGATGCATGAAGTTTTGCAGGCACTGTATATATATCAGATATATATGGTTGGAGGTGGGAGGAATTATAAACAATGAGGTCACAGAAGGAGATGAAATACAGGAAACTACAGTGTGATAATTACTTTCTTAACACTGGCTAATCACCCCAAAACAGTAGTTCATAATGCAAACATCCTGACAATGGTAAGCCAATTAGTGTAATAAAATCCATTACACTGATTCCACCCACAAGTGATAGCACTGAACCCCTTAATGTACCGTAACTCAGGAGTTTCAAATTGCACTCTCCCTTTGCAATTCCTTTGATCAAGGATAGCCACCTTAAGATCAGTTAGTGTGTCCAACAAGGCTGAAACGTCCCCTCACTGTATTTTCTATATTGCCACTTCTGATTTTGCACAGGGACTGGCCTCTTTGCCCTATGTATAGTTCGGAAAGGCATTGTTGGTAGAACAAGCACATAGGAAGACGAGTTGGTAGATGAACTCCTGTTATAGATGACATTATCAGGTCCGGTAATAGTGTTGCCAGAATATATATGAGAATAGAATTGGCATCCAGCTCTGCAACAAATCTGATCTCTGTATCCATATCCCTGTTGTGTGGGCCACTGTTGCTTTGAGTAGCTGCTTTAGGCTGCATGCCTATTGTATTTGTAAGCAAGTAGGGCATGCCACACAATGAGGGAGATTTCCAGTGTAGCATTTCTCCAGTGGTTTTATTTGAAGTATATCATGAAAAAACAGAATTGGTGGAAACTGTAGCCCATCAAATATCCAGGGTTGACCGACCTCAGCTTACATTAGTGGAATAATTAATTTTGTAGATATACCTGCAACAGTGCAGCAGTTGTAACTTGCTGTTTTCATTTTATTCCAATAATGTATTTCAAAGTGTACTTCATCTCATATTTCCAATTGTCTCAAAGCATCTTACAACCATGGAGTTTAATTGCACCCCAGTAGCATGTTTCCACCATGTAAAATGTTTCACTGAGCTGTCTACAAATTATATGGTGCCTATTATACTAGCTGTGAAACCATTTCTCAAGCTCTCGTATCAATAGTGCTTAATAGCTTAAAGAAATGGCACTATTAGAAAATTAGATATCATAAATAATTTCAGAGAGAAGGAAATGAGTAACTGGATACTAGAAACAGCAATCAGAGTAGGCCACAATTTTATTAAAGGAACATGGCTAGGATATGCATGCTTTAAGGGCCAATTGTATGGAAAACACTTTTATTATGCTTCCTGTTGAGATGCCCAAGGAGACTGGCATCGGCAAGCCAGTCAAGATGCCCTGGCACATCTGCTCACCTGATGAAGCACCCAGTGAAACATAGTATCCTATCAGGAGTGTCTTATAAAAATAAAATTAAGATTCACATGCAGATCCCAAAATATCAAAATGAGTGATATTCCTGAAGTTCATTCAGAACAAATATTTTTCTAGCTCATAATGCTCCGAGCTATATAGGCTATGCAAAGATATAGGCTATGCAAAGATTCTGAAATTCTTCACCCTACTTGTGGGAGTTAAAGTGGCGAATGATTTCTTTCATGCTGGAGCCTATGATGGAAGAGTTCCCAGCATCAGCACTCCAAGGAAGTCTGGTTTCTCCCATATCCACAGCCTTGGATCCCAACAGAAATCAGCCATGGTGTGCGCTCTCTCTCTCTCTCTCTCTCTCTCTCTCTCTCTCTCTCTCTCTCTCTCTCTCTCTCTGCCTTTCCAGCCTGCAGCTTTCCTTCCAGTTTCTGGCTCACCTCAACTCTAAATTCTGGTTTTTGTCCTCACTATCAGTGAGTTGTGGGAGGGCCCCCACTCATTTGCCATCTCTCACAGATCCCCTTAATTCCAGTTCATGACTCATCACCTGAACAATTTCTTCATCAGGAAGCTAGCCTGGCTTGATTAGCCTTTTAACAAATGCTGGATCCAAGGATCAGATTGCCTGATTGGATTTAAACACTTGTGAAGCCTTGATTAGATTTTAATATTTGCTGGATCCAGGGATTAGAAAGGTCTGGCACCCAGTTTAATCCATACACACCAAACTCATAACACCATGGTATTGCATTTGCTTTGTCACATTCATTTTCACCATATTTCTCAGTACTCGGTTCAACAAAACAATAGAGTAGTCCATTTCTCTGCACCACATTGAAATGAATATTGTGAGCAGAACTATTGTCATTTCATTCTACAAAGGATAAGAAAGAAAATCATTCTTGCCGTGCCATGTGATTCCTAGGATATCAGACAATCAAGCAACAAAGAACTTTGGATTGTCTCACCTTTTCCTAGAATGATTTTCTGGTAGGTAACCTAGTATCCTGCAAACATCATAGAAAGCATGTATACTGTGCACCAGATTTGGGAAATCTGTGGCCCTCCAGACCTTTCTGAATTACAACTACTGTCCTCCTCAGCAAGCAAGACCAGTGGGAGAAAGGAAAGGAGTTGTATTTAAACAGCAGGTGGAGGGCCAAAGGTTCCCCACATTGCTGTACACAATGGAAAATGCAAACATACAGGGGTGGTATCAGATCAAACATGTTTTCTAAAATGTAGATCAGACAAGTTACAGGTTCTTGTCTAAGTCTCATTTGTTTACTGCCATCTTCTGTATTAAAATGAATGTGCAAGAAAAAATATATTTACAAGCATGCAAATACTTGCTCTTGCAAAAGAGAATGCAGCACAATTTCACAATGTTAGAAGAAATATTATATTTATCATTGCTGAAAGATGTTTCTAAAGTGACTATGTGTCTATTTTCTTTCAGATGTGTTTGTTAATATGAGATGCAAAGAATCACATTTTTTATTTTATGGTATGTGTAAACATAAGAACAGTCCAATTGGCTCCAAGAAAAAATACATCTAGATCAGCATTCTGTTTCCTACAACAGCCAGCCAGGTTCTCCATTGGTTTTACTTCACCCCCAAAGGCTCACTTCTCCACTGTCTCCCAAGACAAGACAGGCGCCATCTATTATATTAGACCCAAGCATCCACTGCTTCCTACTTTACACAAACCAACTGTTCAGAATCTTCAGCTGTTATCAATAAGCCTATATACTATGATGATTCTCAACTGCAGAAATATATTGGAAAATTCCTTCCTATCTCAGGGACCCTTACTGCAGTTTTAGTTGAAGACTCTTCCTGTAATGGTACCCAAACAATAACAGATGCCCAGACATGCAGCAGATTTTCAGCGTACAGTGCATTAAAGGGGTCAATAAAAAGACATGAAAGTAACTAGCTACTCCAGGAATGAAATTAACCAGTCAGGCTGCTGACATAAATTACACCTCTCATGCTGCATATAGCTCTTAATGTTTGCCATTTAATCAATTCAACAGCACCTCGTTAATCCTCTTATATGAGATTCTAAATATTCATTAAGAAATGCAACTAGGACAGTTTAAAAAAATCTTCATGTGGACTGAAAATATTGCTCCTTGCTTTCAACTGACTCACCCATTTACATATCTGTGGGATCAAAGATAACCTTGAGCAAATGAAATCATAACTTTTTATTGGGCCAGCTAATCATCCCAAATATTGTGCAAGCAAGGCTTTGAACTACACATTCTCTGTTGGGCACAGATGCTCAGAAGGAAACAATAATGGAAACAACAAAGGTTACTGTTACAGGTTCAGGCTGATGGTGGCTATAATGAATGGCTCTACTGTGTCTTAGAATATGGGAGTCAATACATATTATATGTTTAGAAAGCAAAGCTGCCTTGGGAAGGTCAGATGTAAGAGTGGTAAAGCTGCTGGAGAGAGAAGATGAACTCAACCCTTTCACCACCTGCTATTTCTGTCCTCCAAATGGTTCCCAAATAGCAACCCTGCCCAGGGCCGTCTTTACCCGGGGGTGCAAGGGGTGTGGGGCACCCGGGTGCCAAATTCTGGGGGGTGCCAGGCACCTGCCGCTAAAATCTCCTAAGCTCTTAACTATCGACCTGTTATGAAATAATAAATACATTTGATCAAGCTAGAAAAACAAAATACATATATACCTAAGTATTACTGAAATGTATACCTACTGTTTCACTATAGGACTTTCGACTTTGTGCACTCATTTACCAAAGACGCGCCACACTAGCGGCGGTGCTTGTCATTCACAATGGCAGCACTTGTCATTCTCAATGGCACCATGTACATGACATTAACTAAATTTGGGGGCGCTGGGTGGATCTTTGCACCCCGGTGGCACATATGCTAAAGACGGCCCTTCCCCTGTCCCTTGGGTTGAGCATGGGGGGGGGGGTGTCTCCTTTGGATAAAGTCTGAAACCCAATCCAAGAGTGAGCTGCTTAGAAGGGATTCAGACCTCACCCTAAGTGGTCTGTGTCTTCAAAGCTAAGTAGGCTGTGCCCCAGACATCAAAGCTACTTCGGGGGTCTTGAGTTAAACCCTCAATAAGTGGAGGGGGCATCACCTTCCTGCTAAGGTAGTGCCTGACAACAACTTATTTAATTTAATAAACTAATTTATTGAATTTAGATACCGCCCTATACCCGGAAGTCTCAGGGTGGTTCACAGCAAAGATCACAATATATAAAATCAAAATAAGAACAATAGCCAAATAACCCCTCCCCCAATTTTAAAAGGGTATAGGATGTCCATCAGGTCATGTCTGCACTGGCTCAGTCACTCATACCTTCAACATGCCCCCTTAAACATGTCCACATTTCATTAGGTGGTAGAATTGGATAGTCACTTTTCCTTCCATTTTGAACAGAGAATAGGTGGAAATAG
This sequence comes from Podarcis melisellensis, assembly GCF_964234715.1. Taxonomy (NCBI): domain Eukaryota; kingdom Metazoa; phylum Chordata; class Lepidosauria; order Squamata; family Lacertidae; genus Podarcis; species Podarcis melisellensis. The sequence goes on along the minus strand of NC_138539.1, from coordinate 39,392,653 downwards.
ATTTTCACTGTGAATGCAGTGCTGGTTGATCTAGAAGTCCTTCTCCCCATTAATGGGGGTGACCGGGGGTATACTAGCCCCATTTTGTCTTCCTGTCTCCGATTCCACTTTTCTTTCTTTTTTAGATGTAGCAGCCATTTAGTTACACCAGGTCCCCATGACAGGCATTTTATGAATGACACCTCAAAATCCCAGATGTGCCACTGGCCCAAAAAGAGTTGGTGACTCTTGTTGTACAGGATTGTCCTGTTCAGTTAGTACCTATAAACTGCATCTTAAACCTAATGGATTACCAGCTAGTGAAATCCCATATTCAAAGGCAGTATGTTGCTGAATGCAGACAAACTACAGGATAATGCCGCTTAAGAGCTTCCCAAATGCATATCAGTTGAAACTTCGAGTGGAGCAAAGAATTTCAGCTGGATGCAAATCACAATACGAAACTGAAGTGCACCGTGCATTTCCAAACTATTTAATCTAATAACTCAAATCATTCAAAGAAATTAATCACTATAGCAAGGTTTGTTTGTTTTTCTACCAAACAGCAAATGTCACTAGTACAATAAACCTGCAACTTATGTGGGGCTTACATTCTGTGGATTGTGTTTAAAGCCAAAATCAAATATAGGTTCAGTGGTGCATTGGGTTCAGTGGTGAGTGGGATTTCCAAAGTCATTTTCCCCACAATCCCAATACCTTTCCACCCCATTTATTATTTATTTATTTATTTATTTATTTATTTATTTCCATCAGCATAAATCTGAATGCACATAAGTTAAATGTGCATAGTTGTAGTGTAGCCTTATTGAATTCTTATTCAAGTCAACACAGTTTTCTAACATAAACCCATACAAGATTAGGGAGTTCCTTGGTTCCCCACCCCCCTTGAGAAACAAAGAGTTTTATTATCTTATTCAAACTTCTTTAGAGGGAATACAGTAGATTATCTAGTGCTATGAACAACAGAAAATCATTTTAGTGAATACCAAAAGGTATTAGCCACATGAATCTCAAACTTACAAAATAGCATAATCTCCCCCATTTGTATTTTGTAAGTTTGAGATTCATGCGGCTAATTGAACAATATCTCTCTGTTCACTGTAATAGATGATTCTCCCCTTTTTTGGTCAGTAAATATGCATATACCAACTAGAATTGTACTACTATTTTGAAAGCCACTGTTAAATTATGTTGCCATAGGTCATAAATTACAGGAAATAATCAACTCTGCACCAGAAAGCTGGCATGCTCCTTACATTTATCACATTATAGATGCTCACTTTTCTTTTACACACCCACCTACCCACCCACCATGATGACTCGTTAAGTATTTATAAACAATAACTAATAGTTCTTTTAAAAAGTGAGTTTTATCTGTTCCTGGCAGGCAGTCAAAAGTCTCCTTTGAACCTTTTCCATTTGCTGGTTTCCAAAAGGCAGATTACAATTTTCTCCATACTTTTTAAAAAAATAGCAAATTGGATTTAAATTAATTTTAGGGCAGTGTTTGCATCCAAAATAAACTTATAATAATGACTTTGAGCCATATGGTTCTGTCCTGAAGAAGATGCCCACTTGGTCAATGTGAATGATTTTGTGAGGAAAATGGTCCCTGTTGCAAGAAGTAAAGATCATCGTTAATATTCAATGCTCTACTGCTTAACTAAGTGGTTTGTTTACTCTTACATGATTTCTCCAGCCTTAGGAAACCTCCTGGTGATATGCTTTATTCCCAATTGCTGGGTAGGTTTATAGGGTTAAACTGTTTAACCATATTCTGACAATTGCAGAAAAACTCAGGAATATATATTTTTATAACCACACCATACCATTTGTGTGGAAGGAAGGAATCCATTGTGCATTTTATTTGAAACAGGCATGTCTTAAAATCAGATATATATTCCAGCTCTGAAGGAGAATCAATAAACTCATTCTGGGTTGCCATTACAAAGCACTAGTGTAATATTTCTCAGTTTGTGTCATGCCCATTTGACATTAATATTTGGAGATAAATGTGTACAATTTAACTACATTTCCCCACTAAACCACTAAAGAAACCCCCCTAATACTTTATTTCATAAGAATATATTTTCATGAAGAAATAGTTCCCTTTTGGCTTAATAAGGTCTGGATATGTCTTTTTATTTTAGCAAAAAGACAGAGCTGAACAAAACATCAAAGAAGAACTGAAAAACAGAAAAGCTAATGGTAAAATTAAGCCTGACTCTTACACACTAGTAGGGTGTGTGGCTTTCTGCATGTCTGTGAAACATGATATATATAGGATGTTGCTGTGTCTTGTTCAAAGACATTTACGCTTAAGCATGTGAATGCTACTTTAAGTGCATCAGTAAATAATTTGGCAGACTAATAATACACACAATGGATTTCTTTGTGTCACATTTGATGAAATGTTAGAAACCTACTATGAAGCACTTTTGTATGAGCGCAACTGAAATGAGTGCAAGCTGGATAAGAGCACAATAATGTTACAGGGCATTTCCCATTTATTGCAAAAGGAGAACTTCACCATGAGTTATGCCTGTGAGGCCAGACTATGACAGACCTATCCAACAGGCTGATGTAAAGTGCAAGGATTATTCCAAACAGTAAAACGGTGAGACGTAATACATACATACAGAATATATATAGATAATTGGCTGAGAGCCAAAATGAAAGCACTGAAAAACACCTAGAATGGAACAATTCTAAGTATGACATGGCCACAGCCTCTGCAGTTTGAAGATACTTTGTACATATCATTCATCATATCCAGTCCAGGGGTGTTAGAAGAGTGAAACTGTGGATCAAGAGACATAATACCCCATGGATTTAGGCCTAACCCCACTTCTGAGAGTAAACCCTGTTGTATTGATTATTATTTGCTTCTGAGTAGAGGATTTTGCTGTTAATAAATCAAATTACCCCCCCTCTCCCCTGTTTTCTTGGGGGGGGGGCAGAAGGAGCAGCAGCAGCTGGAGGAGAATGATGAGACTGGGACACTCATACAGCGAGTCCTTTTCTTTCTTGCCCCCTCCTCCTCCTCAGCCCCACTCTTAGGACATAGGAAACAGCCATGAAAACAGTGTGATGATGGACTAGTGCAAATCTTGTGGAGAGAGAAATAAGTACAGAAAGCAATACTCCAAGTAATGTCTCATTTCGCTGAATTGATTGGACACTCCAGGGCAAATTCATTATAGCCCACAAACAAGTTTGGACAAAATCTGTAAGAATTTTTTTTTTGCTTATGAGGCAGATATTGCATAGGCAATGATGTTAATACTTGATCATTTCTAAAAACGTTTACACCATTTAGTGCTTCACTTTAACAACCCTGTCCAGAACAGCCAAAAATATAGAGCTAATCTCCTTAATGCTGAGCCTGTCAGGACCCTGGTAAAAGGATGACTAACATCACAGTTATTGTTACAATCGTGCTAGATTTCAGGCAGTATCATTTTTTATCTGTTTTGCAGTTGTAGGCATGAAAATAGCCTGAATGCAAATGAAGAACTGTCCTTACAAAGACTAGCAAATTATTTTGAATCAATAGTCAAAAAGGTTTGAATTCATGAAGCTGTGTAGTGTGAACCATGCAAACTGTATCTATACCAGGGCTAGATTTGAGGAAAAACTGAAATACCAAAATGTGAATCAAATTTCAGCATTAGCATTTTAAAAATTTCCTATTTTAATATTTTTAGGAACACTTTTGAGAAAATTAAATCTCATTAATAATTTTAATGTTACAAATTTGATACTTTTCAAGGTAAACACTTTTATTGTGTTTCATAATTTTTTTTCAAAACCCATAAGCAAAAAACAACAACAATGAAAAGTTTTTCAATCTAATTGTATTGTCATAATTCAGAATGTTCTAAGAAATTTCTGCAAAAGCAGAGTATTTGGTGACAATGTCCCCATTTCATTTCTATTCTAATTCAGAGTGATCTCTCAACTCATTATAACAAATTGACCTACATCAGGGTAGCAGAGCGATCTTTCTCTTTCTATTGATGGCTAAGATATATTGCTTAGTAGAAGCACTAATGTGTTGAAACAGATGTGTCTGAATTGTGTAAGGACCAGCTGTTCACATGGCTGCAGGCAGTAGCTTTTGGAACAAGATTTGTTGTAATAATAGTATGATTTATGTTGTTCTTTGATGATTGGTTTTATTTTAGTTCTAAAATGTTATCCTGTCTTTTGGTGGTTAATGAAAACAACCAGCTACTCCACCTCAGTGCCTCAGGAGCCGGCACTATTGATGCACACAATGTGGTTGTGTTCTTCAGGGCTTTTGCTCTCAAAGTTTTTGAAACTTTTCCGGACATGAATGTGCATATTTTTCATGAATACTAGAAACCCATGTTTTATTTCCTACTTCAAACTCACACTACATGTCACAGATTATATTTATAGAGGTTGAATGTGGAAGGATCTCAGTGCTTTGCCTGCAGGTCTTTTCTATGATGTTTTGTATGTGTTGCAAAATATGTGCATCCTTGACCCCTTCAGCACAATGGAAGGTTCCATTGAAGTGGGGTGTGGGAAAGATTTTGTTCATTTTATAGACAAAGATGATTCCTTAAATGAAAAAGTAATGTACCATAAGTGTAGCCTTTTCTAAAAATAACCTGCTTAGTGAAGGTAGAAGACAGTGAAATAAAATGCTTTTGAAAAGAACACATTTTCTCTGTCCTCTCAAAATATTATAGATGGTTAAACTTATCTTTTCGAAACCTTGGTTTTTTAAAGAGCATTTTTCTTGGTATATGGGTTGTTCAAACACTGTATTTTTCCACATTCATTTCCATATATTAAAAAGTTATTTTCAAATGTTTTTCTATGGATGTTTCTCTGTCAAGATGGATTTTGCTAAGCATTGTAATTCTGAAGATATTAATTAATTACATTTAACAGCCGGCAAACTCCCCTCTGCTTTGTTCAATTCAAAATTGACTCATTATTTCAGAGAACTCTACAAAAGACTAAAGAAAGAGATAGATTGATAGATGATGATAGATAGATAGATAGATAGATAGATAGATAGATAGATAGATAGATGATAGATAGATAGAGAGAGAAAGAAAGAAAAAAAGAAAGAAAGAAAGAAAGAAAGAAAGAAAGAAAGAAAGAAAGAAAGAGTGTTGTAAAACAACCGATTGGGAGCATTTGCTCACCACTGCCTGAGCTGTGATTAGACCTGGGCAAAGCAAACTTCACAAACATCAAGACTATGGAATTCACTAATCACAAGGTATATTGACAGCAGCTTTATGTGACAGCTTTTGAAGGGGTTATACAGGCTCCCAGTGGTTATGTGGCTTGATGACTGTATAGTACCTCCAATATCAGAGGTTGTATACAGTGGTACCTCGCAAGACGAATGCCTCGCAAGACAAAAAACTCGCTAGACGAAAGGTTTTTCCGTTTTCGATTTGCCTCGCAAGACGAATTTCCCCTATGGGCTTGCTTCGCAAGACGAAAACGTCTCGCGACGTCTAAAAACAAAGACATGTTTTGTTTATAAAGTTAATTTATTTTCCCTTCAGTTTTTGAACTGCTCTTTACAGTATGTGTGACTTTAAAGAGCAGTTAAAAACTGTTGTTGTACCAAATTTGGCTTTGTTTAGACCTTTTTTGACCATAGGAACGCATTAATTGATTTTCAATGCATTCCTATGGGATTTCGTGCTTCGCAAGACGAAAAATTCGCTAGACGACAAAAATTGCGGAACGAATTAATTTCGTCTTGCGGGGCACCACTGTACTTCTAAATACAGTGGTACCTCAGGTTAAGTACTTAATTCGTTCCGGAGGTCCGTTCTTAACCTGAAACTGTTCTTAAGCTGAAGCACCACTTTAGCTAATGGGGCCTCCCGCTGCCGCCACACCGCCAGAGCACGATTTCTGTTCTCATCCTGAAGCAAAGTTCTTAACCCAAGGTAATATTTCTGGGTTAGCGGAGTCTGTAACCTTAAGCATCTGTAACCTGAAGCGTATGTAACCCGAGGTACCACTGTACCAGTTGCTTGGAAGCACACATGGGCAGCTAGATGGCCTTGTAGGCACCTAGATGGCCAGCATAAGAACAATATGCTGGGTTAGTTGGGCCTATGGTTAGATCCAGCAGAACTTTCATTATATTCACGCTGTACGTTGTCAGAATTTCATGTTACATTCCAAGCTATTGTCAGGGCTGGAATCAGATGCAGTTCAGCACAAAAAAGCAGAGTCAGTTGTCAGTGAAGTTAACTCTTCGTTCAAGGAAACAAACATATAACTTGGCCTGGTGGTCTCAGCAACACTTCCCAGTAGATCTTGTCCCTATAGAGAAGTTTCCAAGACTGAAGGACCCTGCCTTCCACTCCCTCTAAGGCTCCTCCTCTCCCAGATGTTTCCCAAGCAGACAAAAACTGCTTCTGTCTACCTCTGGTCTCTGGTCTGTCCTCCTCATTACTTTGTGAGTTTTTGGAGACCAGTGGGGAAGAGAGCTGCTTGAAGCAGGAGAGGGAGAATCACAGGATTCTGGTCTCTTGACACCCCCCCACCTCCTCTGTTTCAGCCTTAGAACTTCTCCCTGTCACAGGTTCCTCAAACTCACTAAACCCTGTTGTCCCTTCAGCATCCAACATCTCCTCCCAATCTTCTCCCTCATTATGTACTGAAGTTCTCACCCTGGACCAGCAGGGGGATACTGTAGATAGTTATGCAAATGAAGGATTGAAAGTGACATTCAGTGATTCGATAGTTTTAGAAAGTTGCTACAGTAACGTTGTACTGGAGCTCTATATAAGCAGGCTGACTGAGCCCTTCAGTCAATTCTGTTCTGGCCTCTGAATAAACAAGAGCTGTTTGAAGAATCGCTGTGTCGTCTGATATGTTCGCCCACAACCTAACATCCCTCCTCAGTGTCCCACCACCAAACCCTGGGCTCTAAGCCTCCTTCCTCTTACATTTCCCTTGGGGGTTCTTCAGCTCGTGCCTCCCACCACCTGTCATCTCGTCCAGCCAGTCAGTTTGTTCAATTGTAACTACATCCAACCTCAGGAGCTTGGTAAATTTATGTGCTGAACCACTTAATTATAAATTCTGGCAACATCACTAATTGCTTTTCCTCCAAGTTGTGTTGAGCAGGTTTCTAGCCTCACGGCAAAGAACATGACTTGCCTGAGGCCACCCAATGAATGGATTTACAGCATTCCCTGTCTTTGAAGATGATGATTTAGGGCAGTTCCAAAGAGAGGAGTATATAAAGATGTGTCAAAAGTAGCACAATAACTTTCTGACTTACCGTTACTTTGCAGACATTGTCCAAAGTGTATCATTCTGAGGATTCAGCTCCCTTCATTAGCAACTGAAATATCAGGGGAGTGTCCACAAATATCCACCCTCACAAAAAGTGAAGCTTACTTCTGCTTGTCATTAAGTAGCACTTTGCCATCATCCTCATTCAGTGGATAATTTGGTAAATAAGTGGCACCATTCTCCCAAAGGCACCATGATGTATTGTTTTAACTGAGACGCCATCACATTTTTTAAAATGGTAGTAAAACTTCAAATGAACATGCTGCACTGGTTCTTTGCTTGAATGTCCCACTGGTACCTTATAAAGACTTTAGATTCCACTTCATCATTGTCCAGAGGCCAGACATTCAGTTCTAAAAAGAAAAAGAATGGATTTATTAACAATGTAATTCAAATATGCAAAGGACAAAAAGTTTTATGAATTATATTCATATCAAAAGTATTCTCAGTGAAGTCTTTTTGATCCTAATGAATGGATCATCAGAGCAAATGGAAGTATGCAAGCAATAATGTCATCTAAAGTGAAAAGAAGCAAGTATTTTTCAATTGTACAATAATGGTATTAGGGCTGCCTTTAACATAATGGATCAGAAGACCAGTGATCTGTATTAGAAATTTGTTTCACTGAATTCCTGGTCGTTAGTTTTAATCCAAATGTGATGGCATAATTTTCAAAAGTGAAATTCTATGCATGTTTACTAAGAAATAAGTCCCAGTATGTTCAAGTCATAGCACTGCAACCTGAGACTTTAGAGCTATTTTGTTTTCACATTTTTTTTTGTTATAATATGACTTTCTGTTGATGTTATAATTTGATGTTTTTACTATACTTAAAATTTCAGACCTGTGCTCAATGGTGTGGGAATAAGCCATACTGAACACTGTAACTTACTTCCAAGTATGCATGACGAGAATTTCTTTGCCCGTCATTGGAAGATGTTTTGCAAGATGGAGTGTGTGTGTGTATATAAATATATATATGAAAAGCAAATGCATTTGTTGAGGTTTTTCCCCATCCAGAGCAAATATTCGGCAAGGGAAATAGGAACAAATTGCCATGAATTTTTATAGAACATTTGTTGGGTGCCTAATCAGCAAAGTCCTCTGGGTGGTTCAAGCAGAAGTCAAACAATTCAAACATTAAAATATTTAAGAAATTATACATTAACATTAAAATTTAATTGATTCAATTTCCTGCCTAAAAACCCAGCATAAGAAGCATAAAAACATTTAAAACTCAGTAGAAACTATCATTTTCATATGAGAGAATGACTATTTCAAGGTCTGAGCAGGCCAAATTAAGACATGCAAGTCATTAAGCCACCTGGATTGGTCTTGTCACATATTGACTCTTCACAAATGACAATTGCCAACAGAAATGTCATGAAGACTTTCTGTTAATGATAATTAATTAATATACTGCTTAATTACAATGGTAGCTTCTAATCAGATTACATGTATAAAATTCAATTATAATAAAAAAATATAAGCACACATAATTTAAATGCACAATAAAACTATTTCCTCAAAACAAGCATTCATAATTAAGATGTACAATAGAAGAAGCCCACTGAAACAGCACAATTAAATAGCTAAAACACCAATTAAAAAATTAAAGCAGGAGTTTCAAGTAAAGAGAATGTTTGCTCAAACAGGTGTGTCTTTGAGAGCCAGTGCAATGCCAATACACATAGGGCCTTTCAACCAACCAATCTTTATTATGTTCAAAGACTAGACAACAAAAACAGCCACAATAACACATATATCCTACATCAGCACCAAGGGGCAGAATCAGTAAACAAAATTTAAATTTCATATAGACTTATTTACACTAAAAGTAACACTCCATCAGCTAAAGTCTGTGGTACAGAGTTCAAAATCAGTGTCACTGTAACAATGGCCTCTCTTGTCCACATTGCCATAAGAGAGAATTTCAGGACCAACCTGGTGGCATTCAGGTCTTTGCCAGCAAGAAAGTATTTAATATAAGTTTCCGCCAAGTGGCCAAGAAGTTTCCTTAATAAAGGATGAATTACCGTAGCTCTTTGCAGATATCACAGTATAGTGGGCAATACAACAGAATGCAGCCAATTTTTTGGGTCTCATCTGAATTCAACTGGGATGGCATGATATCTGCCTTCTAATAGTGTTGAGGAGATGGCATTAAAGCTGGCTCAGGAGAAAACTCAGCAGTGTTTGTGGTTCTCCAGTACATTTAGATAAGTGGCTGGATAAGATGTAACAAAGAAGAAGAAGAAGAAGAAGAAGAAGAAGAAGAAGAAGAAGAAGAAGAAGAAGAAGAAGAAGAAGAAGAAGAAGAAGAAGAAGAAGAATAGTTTTAGTATTTATATCCTGCCCATCGGGCTGGGTCTCTCCAGCCACTCTGGGCGGTTTACAGCTTATATAAAAACATAAACTCTGAATCTTGGATGATCAGTTAAGATCATTTTGGAATTCTATATCCCAGATTTGTTCTTTAATGATGCTTCTAGCTCTCCCTAATTCTAGACCTAGAAGATATTCAGGAGAAAGGCTGTATGAAACATGAAGCTCGTTTTCTTGTGAGGCCCTTCCATCATTTTGCTTGATAATTATCTACCGGCATCAAAGAGAGCAGTTCAGTTGGGGTCTTATTGAGCCTGAGTCATGTATACAGAGTAGCCAAACTTTGGCTTCAATCTTATATAAGATTAAAAAAAAAAGGTTAAGGACCCCTGAACGGTTAAGTCCAGTCAAAGGTGACTATAATCCTGTCTCCAGCCACAGAGCTGCATTAGGGGAACATTTAGGGGTTTGGAGTACTGAGTTTAGGAATTCTGACTGGATTTTTTCATAAAGGCCCAGATTAGAGAAGGGAACTAGTTGTATAGTATTGGTTTTGCAGCAAATAGTTTGATAGCAGTTGGGATGAAGTTTCCTCGCTTCATTCAATGAAATCTTAAAATTGCCACAGTATTTTGGAGGGCCATAGAGGAGATGGGGCTTCTCATATTTCAGCAAGGAGAGCATAATGGGGCTCATCACCAAGGTTATGGTTAGCAGATTGCAGAAATTGCAATGCCTGCATGGAACCATCCGACAAAACAGGTCTCTCACACACTGCAGCCATAACTACAGACTCATCACTTCATTTTTCCCCACCTTAAGACTGACATATTTTCTGTTGGAAAACTGCAGTTGAAGACATTAATCTACATGTTTCAGTATCAATTTTGCCTGTCTACAAAGTCAGCAATTTACATTTTGTCAGCTGGTGTTGGTGGCCAATCTCAACCCATCAGTGCCACAATTGGTGATTTGAAAGATAATCCAAGCAGCTCATACTGACATCAAAATGGCTTTTCTTATTTTGCATCTAACATGAAGCTGCATGTTGTCACCGTCAATTATTAAAGGGATTTAGGTAGCTTCAGCACAAAATGACATGAGATAAATTGCCCACAAGCAGCATTTCATGAAGTCCCTAGCTCATCTCTGAAAGTGTGCAGAAAATTAGCAAACAGCTTTAGCCTGGATTGCAAAAACTAAATTGAATTAAAAGGAAGCTTTTACACACACACACACACACTCCTCTGGAAGGGCTCATATTTTAAATGTTTTGATTTAAAGGAAACATTGGATTTTATTGTTCAGATTTATTACAAATTGAAGACACACTTAATCCCAGTGAGCTTCAATCAAACCTATCAAAGACACTCTAGATTTTATGAGGAATAATCTAGGCAGGCTGAGTGAAATGCAACCCTTTCATTCATTCCTCAGATTCAAACTAAATAAGTTGGCATAAGCAGCTTTCCGGTAGAGATTTGATTTAGCGCTGCTGCCACTACCTTTTCCTCCTTTCTTGTTCATACACACATAGAGTAAGTGCCTAATTTAGTTAAGTATACAAATCTGGGCACTTTAGAGTGTCGAAACTCAAAGCAGACAAAAAACAGCCCATGTGTGTGTTCTTGAAAAACATTTGGTATACAATCAGACTTTTGTCCCAATCCAACAAAGATGTGAGTGTCTTCTGTGAACCTTGCACCTAGTACCCAAACTTGTGTCTTTGTTGATATTTTGGGACTGGGTTTACATATGCTTTGCCAAATATGCCCTGCCTTTGACTGTGCCCATTGTTTGTGAGGCAGAAGGAAGAAAGGAAAGTTCAAATTGTGAGAGTTCCAAATACGCCCTCACCAATTTTGACGATTCTAAATTTGCAGTCTTCCCCAACCTGGTGCCCTCCAGATGTTTTGGGCTACAATTCCAGCATTCCTAGCAAGAAGAGCTATAGTGGATGGGGCTGATGGGAGATGTAGTCCAAAGTATCTGAGAGGCACCAGGTTGAGAGCAGGGGAGGGAGAGGCTGATTTACTAATATCTGAAAGTATTTGAGGGGAATAATAAGGAAGAACATTCATTTTAAAATCCTAGCACTAGATTTTTACCCAAAATACTCATTTCTCAGACTCACAGCAGATAAAAATATCTACAACTTCTGCTGATTCAGCACTGTTGTCAGTTAACTGTCTTCTTTTCCAGAACAGAAACCAATAAAATTTGCTGCAACAGTAGATAATCACATTACAGGTAGTTTCAATCATGCTCTTTCGTGGATACTATCCAAAGCCTAACCTAAGGATTGCCAAGGGCATGGGGAAAGAACATTTATTGTGTGTTTAACCTCTGTAACCCAAGGGAAAGGTTACAATCATAATGGTTAAAACTGCAAATTCATCTGCCCTATTGTATTATAGGACTCATAAGGATCAAATATTTTTATCTACCCAAACTTCTCTGTTGCACATATGATAAAACATGGCAGAAACCTATCCTGAGACAAGAGTTCAATCAGAGTTTTTTGGTGTAAAAATTGCTGCAAAGAGTGAAGGCAATAAAGGTCACATTTCAAAATGCTACCCAAGCTATATTCATTTTAATTAGGATTTTTGTCAACATTAATTAACGGTTAGAAGTAAAGATTGCTGGAGTCTTGAATATACCTTTTAGCTTCCCATCATTAAGAACAGTGAAATTTGATTTATTAATGTGGAAAAAATATTGCATTATGATATTAAGACATTGCAGCTTCCAAAGAATATTTTCTGTTGGCATGAAACATGTGCCACCGTAATGCAACTTTCACAATGGTGACCTAGGCAGATATTTCATACTTCCCTCTAGGCAGCATATTGAGAAGAGTAGAATATATGACCAAGACCTATTTTTACTGTCATAACTGTGGAAGTCTAACTCTTTTGCTGTCTAGCTGGCATGAAATAGACTATATAAACTAGGGTGGTTTCATTCACTGGAATTTCTCTTGCATCTGGAAAAGCCACTGTTTTCTAGTTCAGAATAGAAGCCTTGGTGACTCCTAATGCTCACCATCAATCTGAGGTGAGCTTTATGGCCCCATAAGTTTTTCTACAGCTTGGATTGCAGTTAGATAATAATGTCCATTTTCCTGCCTCTCTTCCTACTGCCTTCACACTTAACTAGTTTGGCAGAAGCATGGAGACCTGCTATGGTAGTGTCCCTGGTCCCTGGGGTGCAGCCCTTGGATAATGTATCATCTGCCCTAGGTTAGCCTAGTTGCCTAGTCTCTCATAGAAAAGGAAAGAGCAGACTCCTACCTTCCAGGCCAGCCTTCACTGTTGAAGTAATTTCCTCACTCATAATGTGCAAGAATCTTCCCTTCTCTACACTCAGTTTTTTCTTCCTCCACCCTCAAGATCCAGGCCCAACACAAACCTGCCAGAAGCTAATTTGCCACAAGCAAATGACTATTCTGAATCATATCTGGTGTACATTGTCTTGATATGGTTGTTTGGAATGTGATTAATAAATTGATGGTGATAATCATATAAGATCATGCCCTTTCCATTAGCAGATGCCAACTGGACCGGCACTTAAATTTTACCTCAACCTTAGTGATGGGGCATTTTCTTCCACTGCACCTGAGGAGTGCAGGGCAGAACATGGGAAACACATACGTCTGCTGATGAACATCCCTCAGCATCACTACCTGAGTCAGCTCACTTAATTTGGCATAAATTGAAAGGAAATGACTTCTGAATTATTGAAATTAATCCCTTTGAAAGCAGAGTAAAATTATCTGAAATTTAGGGAATTAATCGTATCGTGTTCTGTGGCTGCGATCTTCCCCCATTGCCTATATAAAATGGAAAATACCTGCTTATGTTTAAGTGTTCAAATCAGATCAGAAGTCCCAAAACACACATCATAACTTGAACATGCCAAATATGGCAGCACATTTTTGAGAAGCATCAGGAGAGACTAGTGAAGGGATCAGCAAGTCTTGGTCCTAATCCCCCTGAACCTTCAGTAATCAAAATAGACATAAAGAAGGTGTGGATGATTTGATATCTGTGACAACATAATTTTTTCCTGCCCCTCCCCCCACCTTCCAATTACTTCTGAAAGGGAAATTTAGTTGCTGAGTAGGGGACAAGTTGATCTATAGTGTACTGAACCTGCAAGATCTATGTGTTGCTCTTCAATAAATATACTAGTATGCCATAAGGGAGCACAGAAGCTCTATGATTCATATGATACAACAATTTTTAAACCGTTTTTCCTCCCTTTGCATTTGTGTCCACCACTGAGATAAATGCTGTGATTTGATAGTTTATACAAGAATTCCCAGATTCCCTGTGCAATATCTCAGTGTACACTGTCATGTAGATCTAAGAGCTGTTTTCAGACTTGAAATTTACAAATCTAATGAAAAACAGAACAAGGGATCATAGAAATGCAACATGGTGTTTGCCCTAATGTGCAAATTCAAAAAATTGTTAAGGAATCCCCCCCCCCCTTACAAAGCCATTTGAGTGCATAGTTCCCCAAAGAACTACTTTATGCACACACCAGAATATTTTAAAGCTACCAGCTAACACTCATTTCCATTTCCCACATACTTATCCTGCCATATTTTAACTAGGAAAGAAAATAATTTTAATTATTCTTGTCTGGATCTTTTTTTTTTTAAAAAAAAGATAGCCTACAGAAAAATTTTCATGCACTCTGAAAGTGAGAGATAAACAACGCAGACTGGGGGAAAAATGGGTCAGCAACTTCTTTTTTTAACAAAATGTATTGGTAAGCATGCTTATACAGTGAGTTCTATACAATGTGTATGTGTGTGCGTATATATATATATATATATATATATATATATATATATATGTGTGTGTGTGTGTGTGTGTGTGTTTGTGTGTGTGTGTGTGTGTGTGTGTGTGTGTGAGAGAGAGAGAGAGAGAGAGAGAGAGAGAGAGAGAGAGAGAGAGAGAGAGTATCTGCATACTAACTTAATTGAGAAGTAAATAATGAATTTAAGGGGGAAACATGCTAACTGCCTCCATATATCTTATGGGCTGTTATGCAGAAGACAAAGCAGGTTTGCTCCAGAAAACCAGAATAGAATCAATGGGCAGAAATGGCTGGGAAGCTTTAGAACAACCATCCTGATGGTAAAAGTTCTGTAACAGTGGAACAGTCTGTCTCAGGAGAAGATGGACTATCTTTGCAGGAGATAGTTAACCAGAGGCTTTGTCATGGACATTGTAATTGCATTGGGGAAGGGCCGTTGCTTAGTGGTAGAGCATCTGGCATCTCCAGGTAGATCTGAGAGATGAACTCTGCCTGAATCCTTAAAGAGCAGACAATACTGAGCAAGATGGACCAGTGGGCTGCCTTCCTATGCTCCTAGTTCCTGCATTGTTAAAGGGGTTGGAATAGGTGATCAATAAGGCCACTGCCAGCTCTGTAATTCTATGATTCATCAAAAACACAAAATACTATCAAAGGCATATCAGATGTTACATCAGAAGTATAGATTCATTGGAGATTTAGGAAAGGCTCAGTAGTTAGATTTTTTTTATCCATGTAGAAGGAGAGGTCTGCTTCCCATGCTCCCTCCCCTAACCTAATTACCCACAATCGCCTCTTGTGCACTGATTGTCCATGTGCATATGCTAAGGATGAAGACAATGGGCATCATTTACAGATCCTTCCAAACATGAGTGCTGTGCTCACAATGATACGGATTAAGCTCTGTATGTGTCAGGCTACCTGGGAATGTGCCCCACTAAATAAAGGAGGCTTAGTTCTGAGTAAATGTGTATGATTGGTATTATTATTATTATTATTATTAATAATAATAATAATAATAATAGTGGATCATCTGTTAATGTATTATACAGATTTATTTGTTTGTTTACTATGGCAATATGTTATATTAAATATACCTATTATGCAGCACCATCAATTAGAATACCATGAAATATATCATTGCTTTCCTTTACAGGCCAGTTGCATAATCAGAAGGTTTAGTTGTAATTTAACTTGTAATGTAAAGGAAAGTTGAGCTTTAAAATTCCAGAGAACCAATGATTCTGTCCTAAATATGCATCCTATACTATATGGAGGGACGCAGGTGGCGCTGTGGTCTAAACCACTGAGCCTCTTGCGCATGACAATCAGAAGGTCGGTAGTTCAAATCCCCACAACGGGGTGAGCTCCCGTTGCTCGGTCCCAGCTCCTGCCAACCTAGCAGTTCGAAAGCATGCCAAAAAGTGCAAGTCGGTAAATAGGTACCACTCCGGCAGGAAGGTAAATGGCGTTTTCGTGCACTGCTCTGGTTTCGGTGCTCCATTGCGCCAGAAGCGGCTTAGTCATGCTGGCCACATGGCACGGAAAAACTTTCTGCGGACAAACGCCAGCTCCCTCGGCCTGTAAAGTGAGATGAGTGCCACAATCCCTGAGTCGTCTGCAACTGGATTTAACTGTCAGGGGTCCTTTACCTTTACCTTTATACTATATGAAATCTAGCTGATTAAAATTAAAAGGATATCAGGGTCATTGTGTCATCTAATCCATTATGCACATTACACATCTCATGCTATTGCATAAATCCTTTAAATCTCCAATGCTTATCTTATTCATATAATCATTGTTTTCCATGCTTCAAATTATGTCTATGAGTTAACACCTGCAAGTGCTTCATTCACCCCAGTCATTGAGTCTGTCAATCATCTCCCTCAAGGTGAATTACCTTCTCAATATGTTTTCCCAAAGCATGTCATGCATTTGTGTGTGCGTGTGTGTGTGTGCGCACACACACACACACACACACACACACACACACTCCTCTAAAGCAATTATTTAAATTTAGGTGACATAATTGGGGGAAAGCTGCAATCGAACAATACTATATTGAACCTAGAAGAGCATATATTGAAGAAATTAACATCTTAGGTTCTGAAGAAGTAAAGTAAATAATTGAGAGGAATAAAAATGAACATGCCAGGCCTTAGTGCCCTTATTGTGATTTATTGATGTGAGCCATCTAGAGGACATTCCAATCAAAAGGCACAGCATAACTAGCTAACTTGGTAGCTAACTAGCTTGCCTCTACCAACACCAAGGACACTGGAGAATTTCTTTAGAACTATTTGTGTAGGGTTTTGAACTTATCATTGTGATATAGCCAAGGATGGTGTGTGTGTTTCCTTCTAGTAAACATCTCTTCAGCACTCTGCAACCTCCCCAGATGTCTGCAGTTCCTGATCTGAAAAACTCTTGTAGGGGAAGAGTCAGCTCATGATGTCTTTCCGTGGGAAGCCTGCAGAGCACCGACTACTGATTAGATGAATTGCTGAATGACAAAAGGGACACGCTCAAAGCTACCAGCTACCTAAAAAAGGAAGATAATAATAAGAAAAATCTCATGCACCACCCATAAGCATTTCACTGACATTTTTTACTCTCCTTTCAGGACTCAAGACAGCTTACAGATAAAAATAATAACAATTAAAAATATTTTTAAAACCATAATAAAAAACAATTCTTGATTGTATATATATATATATATTCCGAAATTAAAAATGGAAAGCGTAATGCTGGTGGTCAGCAAAAGGGTTTAAAGACTGTCTCAAGGCAAATCTTAAAAAAATGTAGTATAAACACCAACAATTGGGAAACACTTGCCTATGAGCACACCAGTTGGAGAATAGTCCTTACCAAAGGTGTCATGGGCTTTGAAGACACTCAAACTCAGGACACAAGGGAGAAACGTGCTAAGAGGAAAGCACGCTTGGCAAACCCTCACCACGATCAACTCCCACCCAGCAACCTATGTCCCCACTGTGGAAGGACGTGTGGATCAGTCCTTTCTTTAAAAGCAGTCAGTTCCCAGAAGCCTGTTGGAACAAGAAAGTCTTTACCTGCTGGTGAAAAGACAACAAAGAGGAAGTCAATCTAGCTTGTCTGAGGAAGGAGTTCCAAAGTCTGGGAGCAGCCAGTTAATATTCTCATTCATTGAGGAAGAATTGCCAGGAAAAAATGTGGGAGAAGTATTCAGCACAGCAGTAGTCCTAAGGAATGACACTTTACTGGTTCTATATTTTTTAAATGTGATTAGCTTTCTAACAACCCTATGCATGTCTATTCAAAAAGTCACTTTCACTTGATTTCAGTGGAAGTAGCTGCTAAGTTAAGTGCATGTAGAGTTGTCATTTAAGGATTATGCTGCAAAACATTCCCCCCCCCCCAGTGCATTGTCTGAGGTTGCTATACTCTTCAGGTTCACAAAATAGCAACAGAGGAGAGGTTGATTAATGTGGTGTCCTATTTTAGCAATAATATGCTGCCATGAAGAAAAATATTGCAAACTATAGGTTTGGTAAGCTACAAGGGTGTTAGCAGTTGACAGACTGACAGAAAATGAAAGACATTATTCAGCCCAACTTTTGTTTAAATAGGCTCACTAGATTCAGGTCTTTAAAGACAACAGATGAGCAATGGAGGTCAAAATCTGAGGGGGGGGGGAATGTGTTCTGTTATACGTAAGTTCTACAGTTAAATACCAAAAATCTTAAATATGATGCAGTTATTCTAAGTCAGCCTTCAGCAGCATGATGCCTTCCAGAATTTGGACTACATCTTCCTTCAGCCCTGGCCAACATGGCACTGTTGACTGGGACTAAGGGCAATTTTGGTCCAAAACATCTGGATAGTACCAGGTTGCAGGAAACTGTTATGAGACATATGGTGTGTGTTTCTGGCTGGTGGTCCATCAAGGTTTTCCAAACTAGCAGGACCAGTGGGAAGCTGGAGACCAAAGCTTGGGAAACCCTGGTCTAAATCAGAGTTTCCCAAACTTGGGTCTCCAGATGTTGGACTAAAATTCCCACCATTCCTGACCAGTGGTCCTGCTCGCTAGGGATGATGGGAGTTGTAGAGACCCAAGTTTGGGAAACTGTGGTCTAGATGATAAGGTTACTGTAGGGATCATCATCAGGACCAATTCTACTGAGCAGCACACAGTGAACTGATCTGCTTCAGGCTACTCCATCATTGTTGAAGGCAGATATTGGTACCTAATGGTGCTGCGAGACTAGATAAAGTGATACCCCCAGTGGGGCAAAATGTTATGCAACATAATTTTCAGACTGCAATCCTATAGGCACTTTACCTATGAGTGGTCTCCATTAAATTCAATGGGGCTTTTTGGGGTGCACTATATGGATTCTGCTTCAGGTAGTAAAATGTCTTGGTCTAATAGTAATCAGCATCTTTGTGGAGTATTCTCCACTCAACCACTCCCAGTCATATTTGGAACAATCCACGGGGTGAGTTGGGACCATCACATCATGAATTTTAATTCTAATGTCATGGCCAGCTCTGTGTTCAAGCCCCACATGGTATGTGCATGGGAGCAAAACTAAAACTAGGGGGGGGGGGGAATCTGAAGAAAAATGGAAAGATTTCTTTTCAAAATTAGCAATATCCAAGCCGAACTAAAATAGAAAGAGATTACTTCTGCCAGTCGTTCTCCTCAGCATTTGGAGTCAAGTCCAGATTTTCTTTCAAGCATTGTTTGAGAACAATAATTGAACATGACACCAATGAGAAAGTCAGCTTAGCTAGAATCCCTCAGGATAAGTTTAAATCAAAAACTGCTGCATAATGTCTTCATTCTAAGTTGGAAGAAAGTGGTTATATGAGTGAATATTATTGTCAGACACATGCACTGCTAGGCACAGATTGTGGGCTTG
This sequence comes from Podarcis melisellensis, assembly GCF_964234715.1. NCBI lineage: Eukaryota > Metazoa > Chordata > Lepidosauria > Squamata > Lacertidae > Podarcis > Podarcis melisellensis. The sequence goes on along the minus strand of NC_138539.1, from coordinate 39,373,274 downwards.
GCAGCTGAGCTATTCCCAGCCTGGTGTACAAAATGCTTTTAAATTCATTTCAAGGCTACAAGCTCATCCGCTAATCATCACAAGAACCAGCAGCAGGTCAACTGAAGCAGAAAGCACAACAGTGTTAAACACTACAAATATAGTCCTGCATTTCCCCCTCCAAAACTGCCCCACTCATTAGTTTCTCAGTTCCCCTAACCCTTTCATCAAGTTCAGTTGTGTTTGCGACAAATCGTGTCCTCCCTAAAAGAGGGCACGTGTTGCAGTGAGACCTGGAGACTGACCTCCTATGTTCTGGGTGGGATGGATTGGTTAGCCACAACACCCGACTGGTAGGTCCCTCAATGTTGGGTTCAATCTGGCCAATGGGGTGCAGTCTAAAAGGATTGAGGGACCTATATATACCCATGCATATACTACTGCCGCTGTGCACTGTGGCCTGTCCGTCGATAGGATCAAGGATCTGGGCCGCTGGAAATCTGATGCATACAGGGGTTATGTTCGGATGCGGCACTGAGGTGCAGTTATCATTGTTGCTTTGTTCATTCCTAGGTCCGCCTACCCTGCATGTCTGGGTAGTTGGGCATTGTCCACTGGTCTGGCAGGAGGGCGGTGGAGTCTGGATTCGGATGCAGGTTTGGACTCCCCGACCATGTGTGCATCTCCTGGATATCCAGATGAGGAATGCATTGGGAGGGGCTTCTCCTGACAGTGCGGGCGAAGGTGTCTGCGGAAGGAATGGTGGTGCAGCTGGGTGAGAATGATTTGCTGGAAGCTCCCAGCTTGAGCCTGTGGACCCGCATGTAGGAGGACTTGGAAGAGTTGAAGGCAGCTATTCCTGGACTCAAAATGTTTTGGTTGCAGCTGTTGAAGTGACATGTGTGGCGTGGTAGCCGATGCCCAGCTGCCACCGAGAGGGCCAGGATGTGCGTCCAGAGCGCAGTGGCTAAGGTGGTTCTGGCCTTGGGCAGGACAGTGATCCATCACCCGGGCATTAACTACTGTGATGCATCCCTTTACAGGCTTGATGGGGTTCATCTGTCTGTAATTGGGGATGATTTGTGGCTCTGTGTCAGCGGAGTTAAGGGATTGGTTACAAGTGTGAGTGGTTGGCGGTGAGCATGGGGCTCATATGGCAGATAGGCACTGGTTCAGGTGATAGGGATGGGAGAGCGGTCTTGCCATCCCTATGTGAAGGGAATCCAGGGACTCAACTGGTTTGGTCAACCCCCGAGAGGGGGTTGTGCCCATGCCTGAGTCCAGGGGGGTATCTGGAGGGTGAACATAGTGTGTTCCCAGCTTTTCGCCTACCCAGGTGTTCACCCTTGGCTGATTTATGCTGGTGCCCTGGGTCAGCGCTGCCTGCAAGGGTGCAGGGAGCTAATTGAACCAGAGCCTATGCAACCACTCACCTTCTGTAATCAATAAAGTTGTGGCCTAAATTCTGCCAAAAACCAAAACTAAAATTTGCGAATTTGTTTAGGGGGGAAGTCTCTGGGTCTGAACACGCAAAAAGGGAAGGAAAGTATTGTCACTGTCTATTTGAAAAGAGTGAAAGAGCAAGATTTGAACCAAACCTGGGTGGCTTCTCAGTACCCCTTTTCACCTATTTACCCACATTTGATTGTCTTGACTCTTCTTCCTGGTATGTTGGCAATAGCGATTTGATTTAGGGATAGGGGTGGGGATGGGAAAACTTGGCACCAGCCTGATCTGCAGAGGCTCAAAAGCAGAATCTGAAGTCAATGAGAGCTTTCCTATCAGGTCTGTAGCCAGGGTGCAGCCAAACAGTGCATTGCCCAAGCTGTAACACTGCTTCAGTTTATCTAGTTCTTTGGGAGAAAATGATATTGCTCAGAAGTTGGTGAAGTGGCAAAAATATGGCATAAGTGTATTGGTTGCCATTTTTGTTTCCAGGTTTAATGGAAGTGGCTCAGGCTTAGTCCTAAATGACTAAGTTGTAGTGTAAGAAGGAATGGTTAGAATGTGCCAGAGAAAGATAGCTAGGGAACAAACAACTTACTGATTTCCTATTATGCATTACAGTAGGTGCAAGTAGATAAATAGGTACCGCTCCGGCGGGAAGGTAAATGGCGTTTCCGTGCGCTGTTCTGGTTCACCAGAAGCAGCTTAGTCATGCTGGCCACATGACCCGGAAGCTCTACGCCAGCTCCCTCAGCCAGTAAAGCGAGATGAGTGCCACAACCCCAGAGTTGGTCACAACTGGACCTAACGGTAAAGGGTCCCTTTACCTTTACGTACATTTGGAAAAAAAGAAAGAACCGCTTAGCTTCAGCATAAAATACTTCATCGAGACATGATGTGAACAAAACCCATGTAGCTTTTCTTTGGAAACATCACCCAGACATGCTAAGTGTCAGAACCTGACAGTAGCAATGTAATGAATAATATTGAAATAGAGGAATAATTATGCAGGAAGTGTGTAGCTGTATGTTAACAGTGTGACCAGTGTCATTAATAATCTGTCACTTATTGTCTTCCAAATGGGAGCTTTATCCTCAGGTGAAAGGTTCATAAATATTTCATGCCAGACTATGGAGAAAAATTACACTTTAAGCATGTGGATAATCGTGAGGCTGCTATAGAGCCGTCATGAATTTTCATAAACTTTTAATTCTTGCACTGTTTGGAACAAATGCATAATTATAACAACCTGATAAATGTTCATGACATTTGCCGAATAGTGCCTGAGTATTTATTTATTCATGAATTATTGAATGCACTTTTTTTTTAAGTCAACATTTTCCACGAAAGAATATAAATTGATAAAATAAGAAAGCTGGGAAGATGATATGGGGCTTCATATCAAATATTGTGCTTCCAGTAGGCATGGTCAAATCAGTTAATTTTTGGATTCTCTCACTTTCTCATTTAACCAATCTTAAGTCCAACTCTCTACATTTCCACATTAGTTTGGTAATGCCTTTTTAAAAGAAGGGGTCATGAAAATCAGCATTTTAGTTTGAACTTTTCCAAATATACCTATTTTTGCAAAGTAGGTTTACCCACTATAATGCATTTCTGTGTGTTTTAGATACACAAACAAACACACACACACATACATTTTAACCTGGTATATGCATTTTTGTACACACTACAAGGCTGGAGGACTGCCTTCCACATGTAGTGCAAATTTCAAAGAACGGTTGTGTTTTGTTTCACGCATGGTTTTAGAATTTGAGATTTAGGTAGTTTCATCTTTTAACGTTAACTGAATCAAAATTCTCTCTGATCCCTAGTTTCTGGTGGAGGTAGAGCTATTGTTTCAAATCCCTGCTTTATAGAAACAGCATCACAAAATTCACCAAATCCAGTTTTTAAAGTGAACTTTCTTACTGAACAATAATCATAGTTCTAAGTGAGTAAAGTGAAAGCAGGTTTCACTGGTTGTTATGGACAGCCACTGAGCCAAGCCTGAGCAACAGAACAGAACACAGGGTGGATTTTCACATTACAGAACATAATAAGACTAAGATAGCAATATCATTAGCAGGTGAGAGGACAACTGCACTAGGTGACAGAGTTGTGGATACTATTAAAAGACAGCAATTTGCCAGTTATTTTCGCTTACAACTTTTTTTTTTTTTAGCCATCAGGCCAATCACTGGAAGAGCAACATTCAGATTTTCCACCACAGGTATTAAAATGTCGTGAATGTCCTTTACATGAAGGTATGGATACATGTTTGGTGTAGAAATCTACCTTTTTGTGCTATTGAGGCTTGTTTCTCTCTTTGAGGAATTTCCTGGGAAGGGTTGATTGTTGCTCTGTTAAAGTAATAGGGATTTCCTAAGGATTCCTAGAATTCTCAGGGGTGGGGAGGCATGGCTATTAAAGTAGTATAGTACTGCTTTAAATGTATGGTGTGGATGTGGGCTAAGAAGGAATGGGACTGTATTGAGGATCAATGGGGATGCCTTAGAGTTCCCTGGCCTATTCCAATGTTGGAGGACTGTGGATAAACAATAAATGGAAATGGAAAGCCCAACTCTCTCAAGAGACAGACCAATTCTTAAGGCAGAGTACACAACCTAGCTGATTTTCTGTAAAAAAAATATCCTGGCCATTGAATTCTAACTCCACTAAACTTAAATTGTATTATATTGTAAGAACCCCATATTATAGCTACATTTCATCTGTTATATTACTCCCAGCGTTATAACAGCAATCTGGTGCTTAGCTGTATTTAATCAATGGTATTGCTTCCCTCCTTTCCCTGGAAACGTTGAGGGGAAATTAACAGTAGTTTTATACCTTAATTATATATACGTTAATTTTAGCCTATTTTCCTAGTTTCATCAGATGATCATCAGGTCTTTTTTCTTTCTTTCTTGATAGCATGAATCTTAATCTTTACATACCATAATGTCAGATGGAATTGGATCCATGTAAAATTTTAAAAATGAAGAAAGATTAACTAGAGAGAATATTTTTAAACATTTCATGGAAGATTGGATCCAGATTATTATTGCAGAATTCATCTGCTCTTAGATAAAAGAGAAGAGTAATTTAATCTAGATACTTTAGACAATCCAAAAATCACTTATGTGAGTCAATCTGGGTTCTCTTTTCCATTTGCTGTGTGGAGGTTTGGAAAAATCTATGTTTGTTTACTCATTATATTGACAAATATGGCTATTTTCACCTTATCTTTCCAGAACAGTATGTCTTAGCACATCTGTTCACAATTAGTATTTCAAGCCAGATGGTTGCTTTCACACTTGCTCATTTACTGTAACACAGTATACTGACTTGCCTGCTGCAGAAGCTATTTTTTTCTGCATTAGGATAGGAATATCCACTGCACTGGGTTTCTAATATCAAGCCTAATTTAATCAGCCTATTTTAATACAGCAGATAATGCATTAAATACTGTGCTCTGGAACACGCTAGGATTCCGATCCACGCAACCGCTCCCTTGGCATTTGCCCCATTAATGGAATAAAATTACCTTATTCCTTCCTGCAAAATGATTTGCCTTACCCAAGAGGATTGCACAAAGCAATCAATATACCGCAAGTATAGAACACTGCACGTAGCACAACGTACCCTGTTGATGCAGGTCAGCTTGTAACATCTTGCTCAGAGGTTGCATGTGATGCACCCATGGAGGCCCTTCCTGGCACCCACAGGTGACCCTCCCTCCTCACACACTGAAATTGGGCTTGAAAGAAGCATTCTGTTGTAGTCAATAGGTTGTGTGGTGTGTGTGTGTGTGTGTGTTGTTCACGGCAGTTTTGCCATTAAAAATTGTGTCCATGGATCCAAATAGGTTGACTTCTGCCTGACTATTGCATACGCTCCACAAAACGCCTGTAGTCCACACTGACTAACTATTCTTTTGTTTTAAAGTGTAAGATCTAAAGTAATAATTCCATACCATTATTTCCTCTAGGTCAATTAAATATTATTGTAGGATGAGAATAACAACCTGCTCACTGATTCTATACCATGGGTAGGCAAACTAAGGCCCGGGGGCCAGATCCGGCCCAATTGACTTCTAAATCTGGCCAGTGGACGGTCCATGAATCAGTGTGTTTTTACATGAGTAGAATGTGTGCTTTTATTTAAAATGCACCTCTGGGTTATTTGTGGGGCATAGGAATTAATTCTCCCCCCACCAAAAAAAATATATAATCCGGCCCACCACATGGTCTGAGGGACAGTGGACCGGCCCCCTGCTGAAAAACTTTGCTGACCCCTGTTCTATACTGCCCTCACTGATTATATACTGTCATATACCCAACCAACCCATTGAGTTCTCTCCTTCAAGAACAAATGATGTCTGCCTCTAACAACACCTAAAAACTATTTCTCCACAACTATTTCTTCCTAGGGCAGTTTACACAGACTAAAACAATCAAAATGAGCATAAAAACAAAACAAGCTAAAAAGCTGCAAAATCGTAACTGCAGGACTACATTCTGAAACGTTCAGATATACCCAAAAGCCTTTGCCTGGTGCTAAAAGGAATATAAAAGTAGGTGCCAGGAGAATCTAGAGAGAGTGATCCACAGCTGGGATGCCACCTCTGAGAAGGCCCTTTTGAACCATCTAACTCATACCCTCCAACATTTCTCCAATGAAAATAGGGACGTCCTACTCCATAATGATAACTTTACTATTTATACTCCACACGTCTGGCTGGGTTGCCCCAGACACTCTGGGCAGCTTCCAACATATATAAAAAACATTATAAAACATTAAACATTAAAAAACTTCCCAATACGGGATTGCCTTTAGATGGGAGTCAAGTAACTCCATACTCACCAACATTTCTCCAATGAAACTACAGACATCCTAAGGAAAAGTGGGACATTCCAGGATCAAATCAGAAACCAGGACTGCTTCTCTAAATCAGAGATGTCCTTGGAAAATAAGGACACTTGGAGGGTCTGCTAGTTATAGGAGGCCTTCTGTTGAAGATTCTAATATACAAGTAAGTACATATGGAAGCCAGTAGTAATTGAAATGCCCTGACTCTAAGCCACAGAGTGCTTTCAAACCTGGTGTGTGTGTGTGTGTGTGTATCCAGATGGTGGATCAGATCCTGATCTTCCCTACCCCCATGAGCCAGGTTTAGCAGGTGAGGAGGGCCATCCTTAAGGATGTCAGGTGACTGATCAAATGTGAGCTGATCATTGGCAAACAGAACTATGTAAGCTGCAACCATCCACTAATCATCAGGGCTTGTGTAGCTCCATGTGTGGCACTATGCAAGCCCGAAAATGAGCTGACAGTTGGTGCTTGCAAAGTACTGTGCACAGGGCTTTTTAGGCGCCACTGACCAGCTGATTTGTGATGCCTGTGAACCTCCTTTGGCTTAGCTGTGTCTTTATCTGCCCCATACTTGACATCATATATGAGGGCAGGTTGGTGTGGCTTGGCCAAAATGGCTTCACTTGCCAAACGGTGAGGCCTCACAGGCCCAATTAGACCCATAGGCCAGATGTTCTCCACCCCTGCTTTAAAAGATGGAAGCTAGCACTTTGAATGGGGCCCAGAAGGCAGCACTAAACTGCATGTTAAAAGTCAAAACACCTAACTGCCATAATCCAAGCATGCAGTATTACAAAATACAATTTATACTGATAATTTAAATTGATGACCCCATAAAAACTGTAATAAGTACAGGAACTAGATAGTCACAGACAAATTTAAAATAAATAAACAGGCAGATCAAATTAATCTAAAAGCTAGATATTAAAGCCAAGGTAGCAGACAAAGAACACTCAAATGCAGGGACAAAATACATTTAGGTTCTCATTTCTCTAATGGGGAGGGTGATTAGGACATCTCAAGGCAAATATAAACAAATGGCATAGTGTGTGATCTTACATAAGATGAATTTCACACCCCCTTTCCTTTAACCCTCCCCACCCCTCACCAGGGGAGCATAAAGATGTCCTCTCAACCTGGATTAAGCAATTGAAAGAGCCTGGCCTTTGTGCTAAGTGTCCACCTAAAGCAGTGACCACACCTCCCCCTCCATGAAAATCCACTGGGATCAGCCTACCATTGACAGATCATCACCTATGTAGGGTAGGGGCATTTGGCCCTCCAGATGTTATTGGACTCCAACTCCCATCAGCCCCAGCTTGAACTGCCTATGGCCAGGAATCATGGAAGTCGTTGTAATCCTACAACATTTGGAAGACTGCAGGGTGCCCACTCCTGTATATAGCATGGTAACATTTTGTCTAACAAAATAAAATAGAACAGCTTGACTAAATCATGCTTTACTCACTGTCACATTATTTGAAAAGTAATTATTTTAGATGTGATATTGATATATTTCCATTCAAACGTGCAGTTCATACGAGCCATATTTAGAATTTCATATTCTAAAGGATGACAGAGCTCTTATGGTGAGCAGAAGAGGTGTTTTTGTTTGCAGGAACAAGACAAGCAACACTTTTAGGAATTATTTATTCTACCAGTAATGAAAGGTCCAGGAATCTGTCATTTTCTGCATATGGTCACCTTAGCCTGTTTACTGTCTGAAAGAGCAGTTCACACCTAGGTGTTCAATAAGCTCCTCTGGAGAGCATTTCAGTAAAGAGTATTTATACCACAGGCAGTTTGTTTAGGATTCTGAAGGTACTATGCAATTCTGTAACCTAGAGACAAACTAGCTTGTTTCACAGGTATAAAGCACGAAGGCTTATCAATTTAAAAATGCTAATCCAAGTTAGTAATTTACAACAGGAGCTGCAGATTCCCTACACTTTATGTGACGGCTTTCTCTGAGCAACCTGTGCGTAATGAGCTAAACACAAACCCAATATTAATTCATTCATTCAAAGTAAAAAAAAAGGATATACTGTGAGGTACCATAATGAGATATATTTCAGTGCTGGAGGCATAATATACACAGCATCACCTGTGCTGCATGACTGCCATTTTAATTTCAGAGACATTATTTCCCCAGAAGAAAACCATGCACTTACACTTGTATTCCTAATCAGGTTCAGAGGATTCATACCTTCAATATTGCTTTTTGGCTTAAACATTAAAAAGGTAAAGCCAAAAGCAATACTGAAAGTAGGAATCCTCTGAACCTGATAAGTAATACAAGTGTAATTGTGTAGTTTTCTTTTGGGAACATATTACAAAAGACACAGGAATAATAGGAAATTTTACGTATTGGTTTATGAAATTAAGCTGCAGACTTCCCTGTGGGATAGTTCTCATAGACTTTGGGTAATCCCAAGTGGACGTTTATTCAGGCATGCATGTTTTTCACAGCATCCACACTATGTCACTGTCATCAAAATGTCATCCCACCCCCCTACCCCAATTTAATCTGGATTTCCCCATAACACAGACAATCTTGTAAGCAACAGTAAATCGGGTCCTCCCTTAAAGAGGGCACATATTGCGGTGAGACCTGGAAAACTGACACCCTGTGTTGTGGGTGGGTATGATTGGTCAGCTACAACACCCAATTGGTAGGTCCCTCGAAGCTGGTTGCAATCTGGCCAATGGGGCACAGTCCAAACGGATTGAGGGACCTATATATGCCCATGCGCGTGACCCAGAGATCCCTCTTTCAGCGTGTGCATTCAGAACACCCGTCCACCTCTCCCTACTTTTTGGGCTTTTGCGCTTGACCTTGCTATGCCTTTGTGTGTCGTCTGTTGTTAGGACAGGGGCACGGCAGGAATTTTCCCCACTTGGCTGATTGGCTGTTGCCATTTGGGTTTTGCCCACTGCATAGCAAATCGCCACAACTTGTAAGGTTGCGGATAGGCTCTGGTTCAGGTGACATTGATGAGAGAACGCTCTCGCCACACTCACCTCTGTGCACTCCTCACCAGAGCACAAAATATTCATTTTATTTCCATTGGCCCATAATTCCACCAATTGTAGCACACTGAAGGTATGCCTAAAATTCAAGCAACCTGCTTTGGAGGAACTGTTCTCTTAAGATCTCCGCATAGTACACACAAGGGGTTACTTTGAATTCTGTAATTGCTGTATATACATTGTTTTTGTTAAAAAAAAAAAGCAGTACTGTGGTCTTTCACAAGTCTTCTACAAGTGAATATCACTCTTCCACAAGAACTCAGAATAAACATTTTAAAAACGAATAGAAATGGGTATTGCTCCAGTCCACCTTAAAAAAATTACAAGCCTCCAAATACCTGTGCACATGCCCAGAATGGAAAATGGAAAATGTAGTGGGGGACAGGGGATGAGAGATTTAGGGAATGAACAGAAAAACATAGTCAAGATACATTCCTTTAAGGTCTGCTCACTGGTATAGATGGCAAGGAGCAGAATAGCAATGAATGTGCCTGACTGAAGAAGAGGGTTTGAAAGCTGATGTGCCAAACATGCACACAGAAAATAAGATTTTTGTGACCCTTTTGTGATGTCAGTTTCCCATCTGGGAGCACCATTATGCTCAAGGTTCAGGTACAATAAAAAAGTTATAACCTTTTCTATTGCAACCATTTTTTTCCCCAGGTGTGGATTGGAAAGATGGTTTTATCTGGAAAATGGATAAATCTTTTGTTAAACCTGGCTCCTAAGTTAAAAAAAAAAGTATTGGTGTTTCCGACATGTATTGGGCTTAGACTAAAGGTAGAAATGAATTATGTCTCACAGTATTGGTGGTGTGTGTTTTAAAGAATGATGCATAATAATGGCAAAGACATCAGAACTACAGCAACCAAACCACTGGAATTATAACAAAACCGTTTCCTTCCTCACTTTAATAAGTTGAGTAAATGAAAAACTGGAAACAAAAATATCATAAGAACTAATAGTAGTGCTTAGGTTAATGGTCTGTTGAAATATATTCTTCTACTAAGGTCCTAGAGCCCCACTGCCATCTTCTTTTTCCCTTGGCCAGACATAGGACCACTTCTCATACCAGTAGCAGATGATCAAATTAGTATGTGTTTATAATGAAACATTTGTATATGAAAAGCTATCACAATTCTAATTTCCAATCAAAATATGAATCTTGTGGGTAGCATTAAAGACAGTGGCTCCTCCAAATTTACAGAAACCGTGTATTCATAGTCAATTTCTCATTTATAGTTATAAAACACAACTACCATGCCATTTGAAACAATCTGGACACAATAAAATCAAAAGGCAATGCAGCCGAAATCTACAGTGATATAACTCCAGCAGTTTGTTATACAAGTTCCTTTACAGCCAGGGTAATGTGCTTTTAAAAGGGCAGGTGAGAGATTGAAACTTTCTTCTCTTTCTCCTTATTATTAGAACATTTTATTTTAAATGTACAAATTGTCTTGGTACACATAATGTCTAGAATCCAGCCCATAAACCTCACAATAAGCAGTGCTATTAAATTAAGCAGGATAGTTCCAAAGAAATGGGAACAGACTCAAGCCATGTAAAAAGGTGTTTAATATTTGTGGTTAACAGAGAGAGAAAGAAAACTTGGCCATGAGAAGTCAGCATCCTGTTTATCTGCTTCTGATAATTATAAACTGGAGGCATAAAATGAAGGGGAAGTAAGTGCAGCTGAGGACCAGTGGCTCATAAAACCAACAGTCATAGTGAGTTAAAGCAAGATGGTTGGAACCCCTTTCTGGGAGAGCTAGGTAAGACAATAGTCAGGCTTCACTCTCCCTATTTTCTCCCCACATGTTGTCCACCAAGGTGACCAAGGATGCTTCCATCTCTAAACTGGGTCTGACACCAGACTGGAATGGATTTAAATAATGTTATCGCTTAAACTACCTGGATTTGAGAGGCTACCACCCACTCCAACAGCTTGCTCAGAAATGGATAATTGGTCCCTAGGCATTAATTGTCCACGACCATAGGATCAATCCGAGATTGTTACTCCCAACTCAGCTCAGGCTGCAGATTTCAGCAGCCACAAGGAGCAAGTGTCTAGAGAACATGTGGTTAAGCTCAGTCCTTCAAGTCGCTTGTCCACATCCCCAGGTTGCAAAAGCTGAAAAATAAGCATAACTACAGGACCATATGGTGTCCTAGCTGCATCCCTCTCTGATTCTGTAAAAACTATGGTATCCAAGTCTGCACAGATTAACAAGTGATTTCACCCGTAAAATATAATGCAAATTGGTCACAGCAGGCATTTTTCAAAGGCAGCCCCACACAGAGCATAATGCAACAATTCAGTCTCTGTGTAATAAAGGCATGTGTCACTGTGCCCAGATGTCTGCTTACCTTATTAGGTAGGCAGCATTGCTAAATGATCATTTAGCAGGCCTCGCTGTCCAAACGGCGCTGATGGAGGCTTGTCCCTGGGGAATTTAAACTCCGGCACAGTGGGGAGGCTGTCCTCTCTCACCCTTCACCAGATCTCCCACCCACCTCACCCTCTTTTTCTGCTTTGATGAGTTATGACCTTGATATGGACTAATGTCGGTCGCCATATTGTTGGGACCGGGCAGGAATTTTACCACTTGGCATATTGACTCCGCCATTTGGTTTTCGCCTACCTCGTTGCAATCATCACAACTTTGTGAGGTTAGGCATTGGGTAAGCCTTTGTTTAGATGGAGGGGAGGTTGTAGCCTCCGCTGCCCCTCCTCATTAAGGGGAGGGGCATCCTGTTAAAGGGATCCGGGGGTGTGGATTCTCTCGAATGCCTGGACATGGGCTAGGGCCATACCACTACCCCAACTGGGATCCCTCGGGGTGCCCCTATTTGATGTAAGTCATTGGGCTCCCCCTATTGGTGGGTTTACCCTTAGTTAGACTTCTAGCAGATGGGCAGGAGTCGAGATATATTCTGGCTTCACCCAATGCCTAAGCCAAACTACTCACATCTGTAACCAATGATGTTGTGGCCAATTTGAACCCATAAACCAAAATCCACTTGTTCATGTGCTTTATTTATCCACTAGGGGACTGCGGGTCATGGGGCCTTGGCACACAACTGGCTTTACCAGGAAACAGGGACAGTTGGTGCGTAAGTACAATCTGGGCAACTGCACTCCTGGCTACACCTGAGCATCCTAAATCACATCTGGGTCCAGGAGCACTCCTAGGCCATGAACCTACTTTTCCAAGAGGGGACATCTCCATCCACAACATGCTGCATCTCTATTGTTTTAGTGTGAATTATAAACCACCTTGGGATAAATATTTATGAAGGGCAGTATATGGATGTTCTAATTATTTATTGAATTTACAGCTCTTCTAACCAAAACCACTTGTGTTTTCATGTGGTTTAATCTTCAGTTTGTTAGCCCACATCCAGCCTATTATTGATAGCAGGCACCAATTGGACACTTTCTACGGCTTCACTAGAATAAACTGGAAAGAAGTGGGATACTGCACTCCCCACATAGTTTATACAGATGCTGAAAAGCATGGGGGAGTCTGGAGGACCAACAGTCTCCAAGCAACACCTTATGAAACAAACCCTACAGGAAGGGTCAGAACTATAGAAAAACAGTGCTTCCAAGTCCCATTCCAGTAGGCAGTCCAGAATACCAAGGTTGTTGACAATGAAAGTCTCTATGTAACAGAAGCAACAAGGGCTGTATACAGTACTCTGGCTCCAGTGAGCTCCCAGAACTGGTGTTTGAAGCCACATTAGCCACAGTCCATATGTATCCTGTGGTTTCTTGAGAAATACTGCTGACTGATGTGCTGTCCCTCAAACCAGCTTCCATCTCATTTGAAAACACAAGGCATGGTTAAGTTGAGGCGTTTACATTTTAGACATTCATTGCACATGGATGGATGACAGCTACACTGAATATGAATTGGGGTGGTTGCAGGCAAAGGAAAACTAATCTGGTAATGTATGAGGGTGTGGGGTAGTCAGGTAATGAAGTGTACAGCAATGTAAAATGCTATTTGAAACACAGCCGGGAATGACCTTGCTGTATCTTAAGCTGCTGATGTACATGCCCAAGGACATCACTGCCCTAGGCTATTTCCCTGAATGGTTAGTCTTCTGGGACAACCACTGCCATCTGGGCTAGAAGCCAGACTAAAATGGAGTTGTGACAGATGACCTATTGCTTCCATGCCAATTCAGTGATACTCTGATTACGGTACATTCAAAAACAGCAGAAATAATGTTAGATTATAGCAAAAAATTAACAACTGTATTACTACAGCCACAAATTAAACCAGAAATATTGGTTCCAGCCCAATACTCAGAGACACAGTGAAAACCTTGGGTATAAAAATTGGTGTGTCAAAGTGCTGTAGTTTATCTCTTAAACTGAAGCATATGGATTTCAGGAAGCAGGAAAGAGTTTGCAGAATCTATATTAAATCACTTAATACCACGAATCTCACCGAAATCAGACTATGTCAGATCTGAGCTCCTTTTTCCTTTTGCAAGGATAGAAAGAGCATTGGCCTTGTCAAGCTAAGCCTCTGGCACCATCTACAACACATCTGCCCCCAAACTGTGCCATTATTTCCTGAGTAGGGTGCATAGGGATTCCAGCATTGGAAATTACCTTGCAAACCATTCGGCAAATCGCTCCCTTCTGTGTTCTTTTGCTAGAGCATTTTTGAAAAGCAAGAGTATATATTGGCAGAGAACAGCCCACCCTCATTTGCTCTTGCACTGAGTACCCATATGGAAGGAGACCCTTTCCAAGCAAGGTTGCCAGGGACATTTTTTAGAGGAATCAGTTATATGCATTTAGTGCAGGAAACATCAGTGTTTATGCTAGTGTAACTACAGCAATCATGTCCATCAGAGACACTCCAAGTGTATATTGGGCAGAAAAGTTACATATGTAATAGAGTGGTACCTCGGGTTACATATGCTTCAGGTTACATATGCTTCAGGTTACAGACTCTGCTAACCCAGAAATAGTACCTCGGGTTAAGAACTTTGCTTCAGGATGAGAACAGAAATCGTGCTCTGGCGGCGCGGCGGCAGCAGGAGGCCCCATTAGCTAAAGTGGTACCTTAGGTTAAGAACAGTTTCAGGTTAAGAATGGACCTCTGGAACAAATTAAGTACTTAACCTGAGGTACCACTGTAATCACAGATAACAGCGTACACATGGCTTGGATCCAAATAACAGTTCTGGGAAGCTCACCTCAAAAAGTAAATTGTGGAGTTTGGAAAGTTTCAGAAAAAAGGCAACCAAACTGATCAAGGGAATGGAGAAGCTCCCCATGAGGAAATTTTGCATCATTTGGAGCTTTTTAGTTTACAGAAAATGTGAATAAGAGTCAATATGATAGAAGTGTATAAAATGCACAGCACGGAGATATATTTTTTTCCTCACTCACTCATAACATTAGAACTCATGGACATCCAATGAAACTGAGTGTTGAAGGATTCAGACAAAAAGTACTTATTCACACATGTAGCTAAATTGTGGATTTTGCTCCCACAAGAGGCACTGGTGGTCACCAACTTGGATGGCTTTAAGGGAGGATTTGAAAATTCATGAGTGTAAAGGCTACCAGTGACTACTAGTCCTGATGGCTCTCCTCTGCCTCCATAGCTTGAGGCTATGTGCTTCTGAATACCTGTTGCTGGAAATGGTAGGAGATGACAATGCTCTTGTGCTTGGGTGCTGCTTGCAGCCTCCCATTGACATCTGTTTGGGCACTGGAAGAACAGCATGCTGGAGTAGATGGACCATTGGCCTGATCCAGCAGGCTCATCTTATGTTGTTAACACTTAGTAGAAGCAAACAAGGCAAATGCATCTATACAAAGCTAGTTCAGAGCCACCATGTATCTGATGGGCCATTGGTAAGAAGATATATTAATTATATTTAATCCTCTACAGACTCACATGTGTGGGTTAACAAACAAATGAAAAACAACTTGTGATAGTTTTTTAAACTGTGGGGCTAGCAAATAAAGAGCCCCAGTAGCTGAGTTTAAATCCCATCATTACACAGATTAATGAAGCATAGGAATAGGGTATTAAACCTTCTTTTACAGTATTTTGTTCCAGCTGTCTGAGGCAGCTGGCCCCCACTTTTAACCTCATGCAATGAAACAGACCACAGACTGCAAAGTCAGTTTAAAAATGATTTACTTACCTGAGGTCACACTAATGCATTGCTCTATGAAGCAACTATAAGAAACACAGGTAGATGCTTTTGGGTAAACAGACACAGACAGCCCCCCATTTCTGCGGGGGTTATGTTCCAAAGCACCACATACCTCAGTGAAATCACGTATAATTGAAACCCAATGAAAAAGCCTGCAAACACCCTGGTTCCACCCTGCCCCCGTTCCGCCCTTTTAATGATATTTCAGTGACATCTTTATAATGTTTCTGGGTCACTTATGGGTTCAGCGTAATGTGCGTATACATAGTTGTGCACATATTGAACACACGTAAACGGGGCTGCCTGTATAGCAAAGCAGCCTCAGACACATGTGATATGTTGAGACATGTCAGCCTCCTTTGCATGCAGCATGAAGGGGCGGCTGACAGGAAACAAGCTCTACTTCCTCCCTCTCAGGAGAATAGGGGATGTGACATCACTGAGCCTACTCTAGCAATTTAGAACTCTCGTCCTTAACCCCTTCATACACTAACTAGCATTGTTAGGTTTGTCAACAAATATCTCACAGTATAGTCAAACCTCAGTTGTCAAACATACGGTAATCTGTTCTGGAAGACCATTCAACTTGTAAAATGTTTGACAACTGAAAACTGAAAGCAGAAGCCTCAATACGATAGGGAGACTCAAAAAGGAAGCCACATAGCACATTCTGCTTCCCGAAAACCGTTTGAAAACTGGAGCACTTACTTCCGGGTTTTCGGAGTTTGGGAGCCAAAATGTTCCAAAACGGAGACGTTTGGGAACCAAGGTTTGACTGTATCAGGGGTCATGTTACAGTATAAGAACTAGTAAATAAGGAAAATACAGGCTGCAGTATATGAACTCAAGTGGGCCATTAAAGACACTTGGAAATGAGCTTGTACAAAAGAAGAATCTCCTCTGACTTTTCTCAAGCAATACTTTTCTACAAAGTTGGAAAGTGCTGTTTGTTCTGTGTGTGGCAGAGATAGTCAGCTCACAGAAGGAAAACAAGGTACAACCAAATGTTTCCCTACAATAATGCATCCCTGTCAGGTGCAACAGCATGTTTAAGGCATCCCTCAGGGATCCGACTCCAGCATTCTACCCTTTTCCTTGACTGCCACAGCTGCATCACACAATGATTTTATTTTTATGTTTCTGCTAACTGCCATACCCCAGACACCATCCACATCAGATCCAAAAACAAAACAAAATGCATAAAGCATCAGTCATCAACAAAATACACAAACTTGTAAGAAACATGGTCCAATGATTTCATGAAATAAAACTGACTAGGCAGAGCTGAAGAGAACAAACAGCATAAGAAAAGATACAAATGTAGGTCGGAAAATATTTAAAGGGAAGTAAGATGCAGGTATGGTTTGGGAACATATAAATCAGAACTGAAAGCAAAACAGAAGCAAATGCCAGAGGGAGTGAGAATGACTGCTTCTTAATCGGAAAAGGGTTGACATCATTTTAAAACCTCTTCTTGAACAAAACAGTACAATGCAGCAGAAGAAGGATGATACACAGAATCACACAGATTGCACTGTACAGATTGTTAGAGTTAGACTTGCCAGACCGTATAAAAATAACCTTCCTGAACTTGGAATGACCTCATTAAGGTTTCAGCCACAATGCCTACAGGAAGTAAGTCAGCAGTAGTACATAACATGCATGCCTTTCAGCATCACAGACAGACACATTACATAGAAGAACACTGTGAGTATTTACTTTGTTTTGTTTTGTTTTTTAAGCCAACTACATCACCAGAACATGCGCTGACTAGTTGCAACTCATCTTCTCTTAACTATATCCATCCTCAATCTCTGGGCTAGTTAAACCTTTATGCAAGTATGCTGAACAGTAAGATGCTCACCACACTGCAGAGCAGAGAAGAAAGTAGGGATGGGGGGCGGGAGGATGGTTTGGTTCCGTTTAATGTGAACCTACCTAAGAGATAGACAGTAGATGATGTTTGTGATTTTTTTTGACTATTAAGTCATACTACACTCTGATCATTTTTAGCCAGTTAAATCATGTTGTATCCTGATAGTTGGCAGATAAAGATCCAATATCATGTGAAAATTCAATAAATGCCAAAAACATGTGAATGGTCACGAATAAAGCTATTGCCCTCAACCCTCTTTTATCTATATGCAACTCAAAGAGATCTTGTCACTTATCTTATGACAATGGCAAGACTAACCATAAGGGAGGTAGGAATTCAACATGGTGCTCAACAGAGCAATCCCCCTCTCCTCCCCCTGTAGGTTCTGGGGGTTCTCCTGGCTCCACAGAGTGGATTTGGGGAATGCATGGGGGTGGAGAGGGGTTAGATGCCCTTGCAATAGTGGGAGCCTTTCTGCTGCCTTCAGCCAGAGTGCTTGGTTCACTGAATGCAGCCCTATGTTTTGGAGATTTTTAAATGCAAACCTGATGGAAATCTGGGTTTCAACAATTGTGGGATATAGTTCTCATAGGAAAATGTACTATTAAAATATGAGAATGAAGAAACAATAAGAAACCGGACCAGTTATAAGCTGCCACAAAGGAATATGCCCACAGAGCTCCAGCAGCTCATGGTTGCTTGCAGAAATATTCTTGTTATTTGATGGACTATAGGAATTGACAAGCTTTTGACTGTCTTTCCCCCCCTTTCAGATTTGGAATGCTGTACTCATCTGTCAGCAGAGGGGATTTCCTGTTTGTGCTGTGTTTATCTGAAAATCAATAAAATATTTTTTTTCTGAAGGAAACAAAAACAAAACAGCAACATATGTACTAAATTAGCTAAGGCTTTGTAGCTGGAGGGGAACAGACTCCCTTCAGTGTTTGACAGTGGAACAGACTCCCCTTGGAAGGTCATGGACTCTCATTCATTGGAAGTTTTTAAGCAGAGGTTGGCTGGCCATCTGTCATGGATGATTAAGATTCAACTCTAGTTGAGATTGCAGGGGTTGGATTATATGATCCTTGGGGTTCCTTCCAACTCTATTATTCTACAATGCTATTATTCTAATGCAAACGATTGTGGGTTTGGTGACCTTGGTGCTGATGAGAATACTGACCAGTTGTTTCAGAAAGAACAGCTCAACTGGATTCAGAACTTTTAAACAGGACAGGTCTTGTGGGAATGTGAATTAGCCTTCATTAGGGTGCAATTAGGATGAATCTAGGGCAAAGAGATTATTGATCTATCTAAAAGCTCTTCACATCGCTTTTTAAGCATAAGCTTCACACACAAAAAGAAAACTCATACAAGATAAGCAAAATGCCCCACATAGTATATTCTTACAAAACAGAGTGGCCAAACAGCATTTAAAAGCCAAGGGGGGGGGACTGGGTCTTTAAAGTCTGTTTAAAAAATATCAAGGGAAGAAGTCTATCTAACATCCTATGGTATTGCATTTCATAGCTGTGGGGCCACTGGTGACAAGGCTCTGTCCTAAGTGCTTAGTTGATAGACATCTGTCACCTTTAATCTTTTAGGGAGAGATTAATGGTGCAATCATATGCATGTCTGTCTGCTGCTCAGAAGCTGCGCTGAGTCAAATGAAGCTTACTCTCGGGTAAGTGTTTATAGAATTGCAACTTAAAATCCAGTGATTTCTATGCACTCTGGTGATTGAAAAGTTGCTTAACAATATTCAAGATTTATTTGCTTTTCGTCCAATGAATAAACATATTTGGTGAAAAGAGAACAGATACAAAAAGCAAACTAGCAGCAGGGAACTATTTTGCAATGTAAATTGACTCAGTTGAGTGTGAGTAGAAGGATCTTCAGACTGGAACCAGTGAATGACAGGCAGCTTAGAGTTTCAGTTCCGCTGCCTGCATAAGTCATTCACAGCATCTACTGGTCCTAAGTGCAAGGGCTTGAAGAGCCAGAGGAGTGATCTGCAATACAGAGCAGAGCATTAATTCCTGGACTCTTATGTGCACAGTAGCAACTGCATGGCTTTCTTGGGCTATGCTGTGTTTCCTATTATTAAAATGTGAAGGGAGATAACAAAACGTAGTTACTCTCAGGCAAAAATATCTAGTTGTTGGAGGGGGAATGGGAGCAGTAACACAGGCTCTTTTACAGAGAAAATAGATGTTCAGAGCTTAATAAAGAAGAAATTAAAGACTTGTTCATACTAGCCCCCTCTAGCTCTTCACACACCCCTTAGTTTAGTATAAATATAGCTTTGGCACAGCTTTTCACAGATGAGTAGCTATGTTCAAATGTCAATCATTTGTCTGTAAGGAGGCACTCCAGTCTTCTCTGATTGGCTGCCCAAACTGCAAGTGTGAAGGAGCATTAAAACCACACTCACAGGAACCAGGGAAGAAACAACTGGACAGAATGACAGGAAGGATCCGGAATCGACGAGACCAAAGATTTACAGAAGATTGGGAAAAGTTTATCCAATATATGCAAAAACTGAGTGATAATAAAATTATGTTTGTAAGCTTTAAGGAAGCTCTGTGAGGGGAAGGGTTAAAAGGGCAGAAATGTGTAAAAAGTAACAATAGGAAGGAATGGCAGAGAAATTGAGGGAAGTCAAAAAAGAGACGTAAGATGTAATTAAGATGTATGGAATGTATAAATTTGTTTTTGTATTTGAAAACTAATAAAAATATAATATATATAAAAAAGAAACAAATGATAATGCTACAGTCTGAATATTATTATTATTATTATTATTATTATTATTATTATTATTATTATTATTTTATTTTCACAGAGTTGGGGGCATATGATGCCAATCCTGGCCCAACTGCACTGGCTGCCAATTAGTTTCTGGGCCAAATTCAAAGTGCTGGTTTTAACCTATAAAGCCTTAAATGGCTCAGGACCACAATACCACCATAGGCACCAACCGGAACACTGCAATCATCATTTGAGGCCTTTCATGTGTCTCTGCTCCTTAAGAGGTTTGAGGGGGTGGCAACATGAGAAAGGGCCCTTTTGCCATGGGTCCCTGCTTGTGGAATGCTCTCCCTAGAGCAGCTCGCCTGGCGCCCTCATTACATATCTTTAGATGCCAGGCAAAAACATTCTTCTTCTCCCTGGCACCTATGGCCCATCCTGGTGCATCTACAGCATCACAACTAGATGCCTTCATCTGCCCCAGCCGCAACAAAGCGCATCTCTCCCGTATCAGTCTCTACAGCCACAGCAAGCGCTGCAACCTTCCAATAGTTCGATTTCATTCCCAAAGGCACAGTCCTCCATTGTCTCCCGAGACAGACAGATGTCAACAACAATGGCCTTTTAAACTGGGTGTGTGTGTGTGTGTGTATTATTTTGATTGTTATTTTGGTATATATTTTTGTGTTTTATATTGTAAACAACCTTTTGATCTTTAGATGAACGGTGGCAAATAACTTTAATAAGTGATGGTGTGATGATGATGATAAAATTACTAAACATAAAATGTGCTATTATACCACTTTCACAGTCATGGAGAATCTTGGGAACTGTCATTTTTATTAAAGATCCTGAGAACTGTAGTCCTGTGATACCATGCCCATAACAAAAGATGGTTCCCAGGATCGTTTGGGGGATGTCATGGCTGTTAAAATGGTAAAAGAGTGTTTTAAATCTATGTTGTGGATGGGACACCTCTGGCCAAGGCAGCAGTGTTTGGAAAGATGTATACAAAAGATAACCCACAAGGGAAGATATTTATACGCAAGTGAACTTATTTGATTAACCTCATTATTTATATCAGCAGCTCTCAAATAAAGCATGTGCCTTTGATTCAGAGCTGTTCAATTAGTCTCTCACTCCACGGGCAAATTTGTGGTAGAGCAGAGTGATTGTTGAATTGATTGAAACCAAATCATCAAAGATGAAGGATCATATTCATAACAGTCAAATGCCACCATGAATGTTTAATCAGCCCAACAGGCTAACTCACAGATCATACCCCAACTACAGTTCATATCTAGAGCTCCCCTAATACACTTTTATCATTTCTGATCTTCTTCTGACATGCATTTTAATAAATGCTGAAGATGAAATGAATTCTTAAAAAAAAAAGCCAATGCTAAACTGGCTGTAGGAAATGTTTTGAAATGACTTAGTACATTCTTAGAATCTCAGTTTGAACTGATTGAACAGGCCAGTTAGAACAGATCTTGTATATTTTGGTGAAGTTCTTCAATTATGTATTTCTCTCACACACAGGCTTACACAGGGAGGGGGCATCAGGGAATTCTGCAGTTAAAGGTAGAATACTGAATGCTATAGACTGGTGATAAATGGCTAAGAATTTATTCTCTGTTGGACAGGCTAAGCTTACACGTTCAGGGTTTAATTGATCAAAATATTAGGAGTAGGGAAAGCTTGCTCATTCAGGGATTTTCCATTTTCTCTTTTTTATATTTTCCCTTCCAACCTTCATGTGTGCAAGTCACTAGAGATGTCTGATGTTACTAAACTTGTTGAAGAAAATCAGAGAGATGTACAGTGCTTGTCCTGCATTGTTGCTGAGATGTGTTGGGCTCATGCAGTCTACAGTGCAATAAGAGATGGTGGCCATTTTATGCTCAAATATCCTCTGAGAATGTCACAGCATTGTTCTGTTGGTATAGCTATTTTATATGGGTTTACTATTTTGTGTGTATGTAAAACAACACACACCAAGAAAACAACAACCTGAAGTGGAAATATACAGAATTAATTTGAGACTGAACTAAAGCTGGGGAAAATGAGAAATCAAATAAACCAAGACAGACAGATTATCCCATCCCTAGCTGCTTTGCAAGGGGAATCCCCTGTTTTATTTCACCTGTTGAGACTAACCATGTGGTTAGTCCCTGTGAATTAAACAAAATCCTTTTGTTCTTTGAATGATCACAGTCATTACTCCTTTGTTTCACTGCATAGCAAACTACTGCATAGCAAGGTTCAAAGAAATGCATAATGGATGCTGAAGGTACAATGTGCTGAGAGTCTCAGAGGACTTATCTTGTCCAATTTGTATGCTGTACTGCCGAGCAGGTTTGCAATTTATGCTAACAGTTAATGAAATGTGGAAGCAAATGTAGTTGAAATAGTATAATAAAAAGTGAAATCTCTTCTCTCCCCCCAAGAAACTGGCTTGACAGCCACTGAGTCTCTGATGCAATCTCTCCTGTGAAAAAGAAAAGAGAACAAATTCATGGAAAGTCATGGGCGCGCCTGGGTGTGTGAGGACGCAGCAGGGGAGGCACTCCCTTCTCAGCCCGATCGGGCTGATTAGAAGCATGCCTGCCTCTTGTGTCCTCACCATCTTGCTTTTCCTGCATGGGCTAGAAGGGCAAAATGAGGAGGACGCAGCAGGGGAGGCACACGCCCTTCCAGTCAAGCTGGGTGGGGGGCGCACTCAGCTGCTGGAGCCCAGTAAAGGAGAGGGGTGGCAAAGCAGCCACTGCCTCTCCTCCTGACCCAGGAGTGGAGCAGTGGGAGCCCGTTGTGGAGCAACTGGTGGCACACCTTCAAAAAATGTGCCCGGGGCTACAGCCCCCTATGCTATGCCACTGTTCATAGAGGGCCCTAGTAGATAGAAGCAGAAAGGAACAGGGGGGGAGGAGACAAGAGTGGTAAGAAAAGGTAGAGGAATAAAGAAGCAACTTGTTTCGTCTAAGTCTTTCTGACTGTGTCCTCCTTAGTTGTTATTTCTATTTTATTCAAGTAGTTCTGCAGTTTAGAGTGAATGGCTTATCCACAGGCACCCACCAAGTTCACTGCTGAGAAGAGGCTCACTTCTAGAATTCTTAGGACCAAGTTTAATATTTCCTCCACAAAATACTGCACTTTGTTAATGACAATGTACATGGATATTTGCATTATGGTGTGCCCTCATTTTCCTCCCTCCTTATGTGAATGGCTCAGGAGTGTGCCTATGTCATGTAGGCCTTGGGTATCTATGTGTCTCATGGACCCTTCAGATTCATATCTTGAGAGAAAGTAAACAGCAACAACCAAACCACTTTTAACATACACTGCCCTAAGCTGCAGTAGGATCAAGGCTATTGATTGAGACAGGAAGACAAATATTGATGATAGTAGCAGTGGCGGAGCAAGCTGATTGGGCCCCTGGGGCAGTGCGCATGCCCTGAGCCCAGGGGCGGGACCAGCTGCCTGTGGGGGCAGGGCCAGCCGCCCATAGGGTGGGGCTAGCCGAGGCAGGATGTGGGGTGGAGCAAGCTGGGGCAGGATGCTCCACGGGGCCTCCGAGGAGTCTGCCTGCCTCCTTCCACTCAGCTGCCCTACAGCTGAGGGGGAGGCAGCGGGTGGACTATTTGGGGTAGCGCGGAGGCTGTGGGCACCCAAGCCACTGCGTCACTCCTAGGAGAGACACATGGCTCGGGCGCACTGCGGGTCCCGCAGTGAGTACTGCCTGGCATTTTGTCACTCCCCTCAGTGGTGACACCCGGGGTGGACCGCCCCCAGCCCCTTCCTCTGCCCCCTGGATAGTAGCTGAGGAGCATAGTGAAAAATAAAATACTGTAAAGCCCAAAAGTTTGGCGTTGATTCAATACTGAGCAAATCATCTACAGGGATAAAGGAAGAAACAAAAGGTGGGCATTGTATAAATCTTCTTGGAAAACGACCAGTTACTAAGGCCAAAAGGCAGAAGCAAACTCTGGAGATTTAGAAATCTAAGATGTCAGGCATCTTAAATAGATCACCTGATAAATTGCTGAGTTGGGGTTATTATGGTTGTCAAATGTCAGTCTTTATTAAACTACTGCTAGTTAGCTCTGAGATATTTCTTTTTTCTCCTGCCCACGCTGTAGCAGGGAATAGACTACTTCTGTTCATTTCAGTGTGTCTGGCATTTACCAATAATTATTTTCCTGCTAAAGTGCTGAAGTAAACTTCTGATGAAGTAGTAAACAGACAGAAGCAGCACATGCCCCCCAGGGTAGACTGTTATTCTTTCAGAGAAGCTAGGATGTAACAGGAAGAAGTGACACAGCTAGTTCATTTTAGGTCCAGACTTGGTAGTCTTACAGTCGTCCCTTTAGACAGGCATTGTGCATTACTTCAGTTGTGAAGTACACAAAGACTCTCATCCCTGAAATAGAGGGGAGTGGTTGTGGGCGGGAGCCCGAGCACCGCCCAGCAGGGGGCGTTGCCCCCTGCGTTGGGAGGAGCTCATGCCATTGCTGTGGGAGAAAGTAGCCAAGTTTGGCCCTCCCGACATCCTTGTAATTCATTTGGGGGAGAATGACCTCGCTAACAGAAGGAGTGTGGACTTGTTGTGGAGCATAAAAAGAGACTTGAATGCATTTGCAGCCTTGTGTCCCAGAACAACGGTGTTCTGGTCCTCCTTCTTGAAAAGAACTGTTTGGCGCTGTGCGCAAAGCTGTATGGCCATTGAAAGAACTAGGAAACTCGTAAATCAGGCGGTAGCCCGTTGGGTGCGCTTTATGTATGGCTGAGTCATTTATTATGACCGTATCCGGATCGGCGACCAAGCTTTATACCGGAATGACGGCGTCCACTTATCGGATCTGGGGAACGACATTTGGTTAGCTAGCGTCAGCAAAAGCATCTGGGATTGGTTGCAGCTTTGAAGGTATTGGCGGCGAGCCTTTGGCTCGGGTGGTGGTTAGGCATTGGAATAATGTGTTGTGGTGTGTCGAAGTGCTAGGTGTGGCCATCGCCTATGCCTTCAATTTTTAGGGGTATTCTGTTAAAGGAATCAGGCGGTCATGTATTCTGTCCGATGCCTGCTTGGCGGGAGGCCATGGCACGACCCGCGGTGACAGCAGGGGTGAGCCTATAGTTGGATTAGCATCAACAGGTGATGAACCCCTGGTGAATAAACCCACTTGTTTCGATCCAATGCCTAAGCCAATACCTTTTCATTGCTGTAATCAATAAAGTTGTGGCCTTTTCTAGTCCATTAACCTTATATCACGTGTCCTTGTGTCTTCATTTCACTTTGCGGGGGTCGGGCCCTCAAACCACAACTGACATTTCTTTTCTTCCCTTCCCCACCATCTGTGCTTTATCACTGCTTCTATATTCCTGCTATGTTAAAGCAAAACAAAATGAACAAAAACAGTTTGCTCACCCCAATTTTTTTTAAAAAAAGAAGTAGTCTGAGCAAGTGCAGTTTTTGGATTTTAAATGAATTCAAATCATACCATCATAATTACAACAGAGATAAAAGGAGTTTCCTTCCGTTGCCCTGATGGTAAACACATTTGCATGGGAATGAGACCATTTTCTGGTAGCAAAGGAGTGGGTGTGTATGCAAAAATAATAACTGAGCATCTGTAACCATGTAAATATTCAGTTGGTTGCGCATGATGATAAAATGCTTTGTTTTGTTTTTAAGAGAAGAAGAAAAATAAAAATTGAAGCAGTGACCAGGGTCAACTCTGAATTTTCTACTTTTCAATTACACTGTCCCCGTGTTGCATTTTGTAGAAGCACAAATAAGCAACCAATACTATGATGACAATGAAAATACAAACTTAAGTATTAATTGTATTACTTATAAGACCCACAATCCATGCTCATTCTCAGAATGTTTGATATACTAATTATTTGTTCAATTGATTCTTCAGATGCAGTTTCTTCCATTAAGTAAATATGCCAGTCTAGTGGAGTGTGGTTGATTCCATTTATATATGACACGAAGGGAAACCATATATCTAAAAATATGTCATCCACTGCTATCCCTCTAATCCAGAAGTTGCCAATGTGCTGTCCATGAGTGCCTCTATGCAAAAGGTCTCAGTAAATATCCCCTAAAAATGCACAGCACAGGAGATACTGCTTGCTCTTTCTACTCAGGTCCTGTTTGCCCTGGTTTGGCCTCTCCTACAATGAATTCATCCCCTTAAACATGCTGACATGCTCTTTTGCCATTGAAGGGGGTGACTGATGGGGGAGGGGACATGGCCACATTTTGTGGTGTGCTCTCTTTTTCTGCTATTTTAGATGACTGGTGTGCACACCACTTTCTCAAGATTCCCCCCCCCCCCAGGAACTCAAGGCAGTGCACATAATTCTCCTCCTCCGTTCCATTTTATCTTCACAACAGTGAGTGAGGTTAGTCTCAGGTACTGTGACTGGCCCAAGGTCACCCATTCATTAAGCTGAGTGGAGATTCGAGCCGTGGCCTCCTGGGTCAAGTCCAGCACTCTAATCGTTATATCACACTAGCTCCCAAAATGTTGCTGACCCCTGGAAGCCCCCCAAATCACACAGCTATGTGTCAGTTTTCCCACTGAGGATGAATTACCGGTACTTTTTTTCTTTTCCCCCTTTTTCCCGCAATCTCTATTCTTGTGGCAGCAATGTTTAGAAATAGCAAAAATTAATGTTTCAAGGTGACAATAAAAGATCAAATTAAAGCAGCATAAATATAAACTATATCCAGTAACAGTATATTCCACAAACAGCAGAAAATCACTACATAACAGCTCTTCAATAATTAATGGTCAGCTCGAAACCAAGATGCATATGCAAGAGTCTTCCTTAAAAGGAAGGTCTTCATCATATGACAAATGGCCATGAAAGAGAGAATGAGATAGGCCTTAGACAAGTGTCATGAAGAAACAGAACTGGGCATGCTACTGTGACTTCTAAATATCAATTTAGTATATTTAT
This sequence comes from Podarcis melisellensis, assembly GCF_964234715.1. Taxonomy (NCBI): domain Eukaryota; kingdom Metazoa; phylum Chordata; class Lepidosauria; order Squamata; family Lacertidae; genus Podarcis; species Podarcis melisellensis. The sequence goes on along the minus strand of NC_138539.1, from coordinate 39,346,150 downwards.
AAACACATCTTTGTCATTCCTCTGGCAGAAGCCGTCACTGAAAAAGCACTTTAATGTGCATGCAAGATGTGTACTTTTAGAGAGGAGCTTCAGTGCTGTCATCACATTGGCATTCAAGGAGGGTGGGCCTCATTTAGTTTTAAGGCAATTTCAATCAATTTTTCTTGTATATAGCCAAAGGCCTTTACAATGGACCACAGAGAATAAAATGAAACTTTCAACTAATATCATACACGTAACCTGTAGCAGTTTACAACTTAAAAAGTAATTTATAACATTAAGACTTAAGATTGGAGTGCATTCACATAGTTGGAATGGAGCTTCTGGGCTGCCAGCGCAAATTTGGCTATCTGGTGTGTATTATATAGATGTTTATCTGCTAAGAGTTCCAACTTTTACTTCCTGTGTGGATTGACCTGGAAGTCAATCAAGAAATGGCAATATAAATTTTTGTCTGGGCATTTTATATAGGGGGCATGTCAGCAGGTACTGTGTTATGTTCTCTACCTGATTGCATCTATGTATACATTTGTGATCTGTATGAGGAATTCCTCTAAATATGGCGAGGACATCTGATGAAATCTTAGTTCTACAAAGGCCCTGCATAGTTGTGGGAAGGTCAGGGTCTAAAGGAAACAGGGCCTTGAGTGATTGATCTTAATTTGGGGTACCAAGTAGAGTAGCGGGAAGCAATGATGGATGTTCTCTCTTGGTTGGCATCCTGATCAGAAATCCAATTTCTAAGGTCACGTGGGCTAAGGGCTAAGTAGCTCTTGGCACTTTTGTGCCCAGCCACCTGTCATTAGTTGCTCTAACCAGCAGAGCTTAGTAAGAGTATGATCCTCGAAGACATTTATTCTGTGCCAATATCTAGATGGGCTAGATCAATTCTGGCTGCTAGCGGGGGAAGGTCCAACTTGGCTCTGAGGTGGGCTGCCGGTGTCCCGCAGGGAAATCCCAAAATCTGCCTCAGAAATTTGTTTTGTCAGACCGCTATTTCAGATTTGACACCAGTTCCCCAAATCTCAGCCCCTAGAGCATTTGGGCCATGATTTTAGAGACAAAGATCTTAATAGCTGGGTTGATTAACTGATATTAGCTTAATTGCTTCTGGATGGGGTTTCCATGATGACTTCCCATCAATAAGTAATCCTAGGTATTTAAATCTGGGTACTTGCTCAAGGGTGTGACCGCCTAGAGTCTACCTGGACTTGGTAGTCCTCTTGTCAAATACCTTGGTTTTATCACAGGTGATATTTAGATGCTCTTTTTTACACAGCTGTCCAAATTTAACCAGCATCCTTCTAAGTCTGATTTTATTCTGGGATAACAAAACTAAGTCATCAGCGTAGAGAAGAATTGGCATTTTACAATTCCCGAGGGTGGGGGTAAAAAAGAATGGGGATGCCATATCAGGAATGAGATTATTTATATCATAATTAAATAGGAAGGATGCCAGTATACATCCTTGCTTGACACCTCTGTTAATTGGAATTGCCTGTGAGAGGGTGCCTTGAAGGCCCTTGAAGATTCCTCGATGCAGTTGTTGGATGAGCCAGAGAAGTCTTTTAAAGGGGCCAGTTTGTTCTACAGCTGTTCAGTTGTTACCTGTCTATTAAATCAAAGGCTGAGGAGAAGTCAACAAATGTAGCATAGAGTCTCTTATGTGGGCTTCTGGTGAATTTACAGATTAAGTGGTACAAAACAAATACTTGGTCTGTGGTGCACCTGCCCTTCTTAAATCTGCTTGTCCTTTGTTTGATGTCCCATTCCAGAATTTTATTTCGTAGATATCGTGAGTATAATTTGAAAGCCACATCTAGGAGACTAACGGGTCTATAGTTATGGGGATCTGGTAGGTCTCCTTTGGGGGGGCGGGTTGGCACAACTATGCTGGTGAGCCACCCCAAGGGGATGTCTCCAGTCGTGTTTATGTGAGTAAGTAGCTTGGCCAAAACTGGGGTAGTTTTAAGGCAGAAATCTTCTTATTTGATGTTGTCTAGCACAAAAGGAAGTCATAGGAAAACAGCCCAGTGTTGACGCATGAGTGTTTGATGTTCTCTCCTGAACATCAAAATCACTGGTTATTCCAACCAAGGGCAAAATTGCTTCCTTATAATTATCCAGTTTTAGGAAATTCAGCATGTTAATTGCATCTGCTACCCCAAACTAATTTCAGAGTAGCATTCCCCCCATAAAAATCAACCTTCTGTAAGATCCAAAGTTGTAATTCAGTGAATCTTTAAGCAATAAAACGCAGGAATAATTTAACCGCTTTGTGAATTAGTTACTGTATTGGGGCACTCACTTTAAGGGATCTAGACACCACCTCATTTGAGCCCATTTCGCACTGAGATAGTAAAATCTGTACCTGGGTGTTCCACCTCAATCTGTAGCTCTAGGCTTCCATAATTGAATGTTTATCTATACAAACAACTCCTTCTACATAGCAAACTTGGAAGAAAGCTGGACTAGAGCACATCGCCCTCTCATCCAGGTTTATTTACAGGGATTGTTAGAGATGGAGCAGCAATCAGTCGTGCAGGAGCAGCCCAATACATTTTTTCTGTCTGAGGCAAAGAATAAGATGGTTCTCCTCCCCATTCCATGTAGAAAAAACAAACAGCTTGGCAGCTGAATCTTATTTCAACACTATAAACATAGCACTGTCCTCTACTATGCCTGAGAATGACAGGCTAGCTTAGGGCAGGCCACATACACAACAATGCCCTCTCACACCTTCCCACTGCTCCTCATCCCTCAGCATCTGCCATCTTTACTCTTCCTAATTATAGGACTTGCCCTGCAGCCAAGTTCAACCTGTAGTGTGAAATAGATCATTCAAGAGACACAGGTTGAATAGCTCAGTGAGAACAGTGAGCTTGGTCTGTCACAATCCTGATCCCTCCAATATAAGCCTCAATGTACATAGCCAATACTCCTTAGCAAAAAGCAGAGTATGAAAACGTCTTCTGGGGGAAAATCTGGATACACACACAGCTGAATCTGAAGCATATACCTGAGCAAAGAACCAACTCAGCACAGGATTGTGCCATGCAAAAGCTGCACAAAGCCTCAGATTCACTGTCATGCTGAGAGCCATATTGTTGTACACTGATTAGGCTACATAGAACATCACATCACATTTGTCATGCTTTGGTGCAGACCATCCCTTAGGCCAGGGGCAGTCACTGTGGTGCCCTCTAGATCTTGTTGGACTACAATGCCCATCATCCCTGACTTCACCTCTATTCATACTATGTCGTCTTCTCATTCTTCTGTTCATCTAGTCTAAGGTTACCAGATTTTTTCAATGAATCCGGGGACACTTTTCAATTTCAATGGATCTTGTATGGGGACTGATGTGTAAATCCAGGGACTGTCCCCGGGAAAGTGGGACGTCTGGTAACCTTAATCTAGTCTCTGGATGCCGTCCTGTTTTTCCACAACACCAAAGTGTGATGATTGCTCTGCTGATGGTGCCAGTGCTTAGAGAAGAGTCACTATGCTGGCACTGGGCTGCTTTTTGTAGTACAACATCAGGAGAGAACGTACAAGATCAGTCTGTGAAAATGTAGTAACTTTCCTAAAAAGGCTGAAAGAGTTAGATGAAACTCCCAAATGAAATCAGGCAACTTTTCTAAAGTGTTTGCAGAGGGAAGGCATTTTGCAGCTCTAGCTTTGCAGCACACATACCACCACTTGCAACACTTTAATTCCGACACCAAAGTCAGTATTTTAATAATTCAGGACACGGCATGGGAAATTTGGTCTGTTTAAAGAGAGTGCAGAGGTGGGCTACAAGCTTATTCGTTCTTCCACTTCACCACTCGGGGATCGAGAACTCACCAGGCAGAACTAAGAATGATGAATACATCACAGTGTGTTGTGCAATAAAAATCCAAAGCTCCAGCTGTCAGATTAACTCTCCAGAGGGAAAAGTAGTCTGTTTCTATTGCTATGAATAAGGCCTTCTATAATTGTGGATTACTGCTACTCTCTAAAGATTCTGAAAAGTGTGATTGATTATTTAATTGTGTATATTGTCATGTACACCTGTATTTTTGGTTGAGAGATCTCTGAAGACACAGTTTGGGATGAGTTCTACTAATTGCTTCTGCCATCTAAATTTGTGATGTCACTGAAGTTTGTAAATACTTTGTCCAGCACTTAATGCTTGACTGTAGCAGTCAGGAAACACTTTCCCCCAAGGATTCCGCTCTAGCTTGAAACTGAAACAAGATTTTGAACATTTCATTGGCTAGTATTCAGAGACAAAGCACCTAAAGCTTTGTGGACAACTTTTAAAAAAATAATAAGACCTTATTTTAGCCAACATTCTTGATTGCTTGAAATCATGCACCAACACTACCCAACCAACCAGAGTTGTTTCTTAAATTTTGGTGATAAGAATCATACTCAGACTAATTTTCCAATTTGTTTCTTGCAAAAAAAGAAAGAAAGAAATGCAAATTTGTTCTTCCCATTCAGTTCTACAGCGCTCTTTCTAGTTCCAGGGTGTGTTTGTTTGGGAAGAGGAATTTGGGAGCAACTGAATTAACAGCAGGTGCCCAGACCCATATTTCCTAGGAGAGAATGCACCAATGCATTCCCCACATGATTATAAACACAGGAAATAGTTTTCATCTACTTGTGTAGTAGAAACTATTGTTTCAAATTTTAATAGTGTCAGAATAAGTAAGTAGACAGAAGACTCCAGCATGGCTCAAAAGGGTCAGCATATCAGGTGGACAAGCTCTACGTAACAGAGGATCAATGATGCAAAGAGAATTTTCAGGATGAAGTCAGGGTTCTCTCTCATCCCAAAAGACTCCTCAGCCATGTTTGAGTCAGATGGTAAGAAGATCAGCTTCAGGGACTGTAAGAAAGTCTTCTAGCAACAGCATAATATTGGTAAAGACAGAGGGAGGTTTTAGGAATTTCTGGACCCACCAGCTCTGCCCAGCATAGGACCCTGTTTTAGATACCACACTGCAAGCTTGTGCTGCAATACTTGAAACTTCAGATAGAATCAGATCTGGTATTTACTCATGTCTTTTGTCAATACACAGTTGCCGCTGACACGCTACTGCTATTTGCAATAGTCTTTTGAAAAACATGAATGTACTGTGGATCTATGTTAGCACACAGAAGGCATTGAATTACAGTATGGGATTGTGTGCATTATAACCTTGCAAGCTTCAGCCTGCAATTTCCAGTTAATAGAAATTCATTGATTTATTCCAGCTATCTGTTAAGGAGGGTACTGTATATGGCATCACGGCAGTTGATTTGCTGTGTGCTGCTGGCAGAAGGCAGTTCTAGACTGTGCATGGACTGATATACTTCTTGGTAAATAGGGATAGACATAATGGACATGGGTTGGGGATGGAACATTATTTTCCTATCCTTCGCCTTCAGCAGAAAAATCCCTTGAGCCAAGCCACATCCTGGCACCATATTTTATTTTACATTCCTATGATCAAAAGCTGGTACTTTAGTCATGCTTTCGGGCTCATTTTTTGGTCAACAACCCATCAAAGTGATGGACAGGCATGTTAGAACCTATCAGAGGTGTGGGGGAGCAGGAAGAGGTCTAGCCATTCTTCACCCTGAGCATCATTCCTTCTCTTGAGTCTCCCTTGCTGCCCTTCCAGAAGACAGAAATGGACCAAGTAGCAAAAGGCAGACCTGGTGCCAGTGGGGATTCACAAGTGCACACCAGATTGCAGTCTTAAATCCTATTATTCACTAAGCTAGTAACAGCCTAGAGATTTCCTATGTAAATAGGAAACACAGTCCAGAATGCATCCCAAAGATTCATAGATATATGCTGTGCAATCACAGTTTGTTCTAGTGGAGTTCAAGGTAAGACAACATTCAAATATTAGGCACAATACCCAGCACCACACACATCCCTCCTGTCCTGTAGCTGCTGTTACTAAGCATGCTTATCAAAGTAGCATCTGCAGGAGGGGAAGCTGGGAAAGATTTATCTGCACATCTAAACTTTCACCTAAGACAATTACAGGAACCAAGCAAAGAGAAGGGGAGGGAGAATCTGTTCTGCTCATCATCTCACTGGCACGACCAGCATAGCAGGGGAGATAGAGGGATGCTCTTTCATCTCACTCCCACCTTTCAATTCATGCCAGGTCTTGGGGTCAAAGTAGCAGGAACTGGCATACTGCCATGACCAATACCACCTATAATGCCCCCCACGATTAAAATGTGCAAATGGAAGCTGAAATAGGGTTGATTTCCCATGTTCTCTCAGCTGCTCCAGTCTCCAAATGCATCAGTAGAACAGATACTGTATATCTCCTTGATTGGTGAAATGTTTATTGCCTATAAATATGAAGAAGCAAATAGAAACTAAACAGAAATCTACACATCCAAGAAAGGGAGGTGAATAATAAGCAGATACAGAACTATACTATTCTGAAAAGTCAAAAAGAATAACTAATTATATCTGAAGGCAAAAAGTTGGGGGAATAAAAGGATATGATTCATTGCTTGTTGAAATGTCTCCTCACCAACGTATGTGTCATTCATGAATCAATGAATGAATAACTAATATATGGTGTTGTCTTAAAAGCCAGATTATTATGATACCCATTATGTCAATTCCTATTCTTCTCTGCCCTAAAAACAGCATTTCAGAAGCGACAAATTTCTACTCCTGACTGAAAGAAAGCTCCATACTGAAGCTAATATTCATCTATTATGTACAGCACTTATTGCTTATTTACAGACAAATCACAGACAAGCAAGCTTTAGGGCTATAAATAATGCTCCTCAATCCTAACCTAGCAATAGGGTTCCTTTAACTTAAACATGGGACCTGTGGCCCTCGATGTTCCAACCCCCACCTGCCTCAGTCAGTTGATGGGCATTCCCATTCAAATGGTATGTGCACACTGTGTCATGTGATCCATTATGCGGGGTGGGGCTTACATGGGCCCCCACAATATTTTATTCAAGTTGGCACCCCTGGGGAGTTGTAGTCCATCTGTGCATGGAGGGCTACATGTCTGAATTCCTCCTTTCACCCACTAACTTAGGATCCATACCCTCCAAGTGTCCTGATCTTCCAGGGAATTACAAATCCATCCCGGCTTCTGATTTGATCCTGGAATGTTCCTATTTCCCCTGCCAGTGCTGCTGCCACCAAGCTTGGAAAGAAGGATGAGCTGGCACTTCTCCTGAGCAGCAGAGGCAAGGGAGAATCCTATTGTCTCTCCGTGGCTTCTCCATGGTCACTGCTGTGGCCTCCTCTCTTGGGCAGCTGGTTGTGGCCGCTAGAGAGCAGAGGAGGAGGAGAGACTGTCCCTGCCAAGGACAAGCCCCATGTGACAGGCCGGGTCGGAGGGGCAGGCAGAGGGCAGGGTTGCCCTGGGTGCAGGACCGGCTTACCCATAGGCACTAGGGGTGCTGAGCACCCAGGCGCGGGGCTCTCAGCCAGGCTGAGAGTCTGGGGCTGAGATTTGGAGTCTTGGGATTGCAGAGCCAGGCCAGCCAACAGCTGCTGCCGAGTGGAGCAGATCCCGTAATATCGGGCGCTGAGGCAGTGCCGCATATGCTAAAGACAGCCCTGCATGGGTGGGAAGAAAAGGAGAACAAATTGAAGCATACGGAGGCTTCACAAAAACAGCATATGCTGGAACCATACTAATAACCAGTGCTTTTCTTCTAGGAAAAAAAGGTGCCGGTACCCCCAGAAAAAAAGCACTGCTAATAACTTATACAGCCTATTTACATAATTGTTCAATTGCAGCATATCAAGTAATAAAAGTTCTGGAAACTTTAGCTACCATGCCTGAACCCAATTTTGCGTTAGGGTAACTGCATGGTGGTTGTTTTTTGCCACAAATTTATATTTGGAAGAAATCTATGGCAAGTGAGAATCCACTGCAATCCACAATCATTGGCTTCTAGGCAACATCATACCCATAAAAATATTCTAAGCTGAGTTGTAAGAAACACAGGCCCAGCAATCCACAGAACTAGTGCACAACCTGCAATTTGCACCAGAATGTGGCTGTAGCTTTGCCTTAATAAGGATGAGAGTCTCAGGCTTTGGGGATTAAGATCCAGTATGGATCATTTTCCTGAAGTCAAATTATATTTGTACTCTGAGTTCTTTACTACTGAGTTAATGATGGTTTGCTTCAACCCATTAACTGTCATTGCTGGGACTTAGGGAAAGATGGCACAGAGCCATGTCACTGACTTAATTTGGAAACAGCAGGTGATTCCTCATATGTTCCATTGAGCAATCAGCTTTGTCCTAATGACTCCAGAGAACAAGTAAAGATTGCTTCCTTTCTTGAAATACATCTAGAATGCAGACGTCCTGCACCGGATATATCATACCAAGAGTTTCAGGCCTTGCATCACCTATTCTTAATGATACATTAAAATAAAACCAAATATTAGAAGGATGGATTGTTAAACCACTATGGGAATTGTAGCTATGTGAGGGGATCAGGGGACTCCCAACAATTCTGAACACCCCTAACAAACTACAGTTCCCAGGATTCTTTGGGAGAAACCATGACTTCGTAAAGTGGTATAAGAGTGCTTTAAATATATAGTGCAGATGGCGTCTCAGTCTGAGAAAATTGTTCCTGAGGGAGGCTACCAAGAACTCTTGTTATGATAGTTGTAGTGCATGGGTGGGGACCCTCAGGCCTAGAGGTCAAATGTGTCCCTCCGGACCACTCTAGCCAGCACCTGGAGGAAGAGATGGACTGAGACCTTATTCCTATCCTGCTAAAGTTATAGCAGCCATAGCCAACAGTCAGCTGAGTAAATGTTAATGAGGGAAGGCATGGAAGAGAGGAGTTGTAGCTGGGCAGGAATATTTATTTGAAATAGATTACAGACAGAACTGGAAATAAACTTTAGGCACCTGGTTCAGAATACAGGTGTGTAGGAGTGTGCCAAATACATTGTGGAATTTCAAAGTGTCAGTGACATCGCAACCCACTAAAGCCAGTGTTGGAACTGTAATCTACTGAGTCACTTAAGCCTTGGGCCTGAGTGCCTGATATAAACCTGTCATTCACCCAAAGACTTATAGGCCTTTCCTAGGCATATATCATTCCAGGAAAATCTATCTTCTGTTCTGGAAAAATAACCAGTTTTAAGGCTAGTACACATAGCACAAAGTACCCATCCCATCAACCAAGGCCCTTCCCTGCCCAGCCCGGCCATGTGTTGCCTAAATTTGTTCTTGCAGATCTAGCAGGTTTTGGGAAAGCGAGGCTGCACAGCAGGGGGAAGAGAGGGAAAATTCTTGTTGTGCAAGCAGAAATCCTTGTGCTGATGCAACGAGGGATGTGGATATGGCCTCAACTTTAGAACACCATTTTGCAAAGTAAGAACAGTACTCCCCTCCCCCATTGCATATTAAGTTAAAGCGGCTGCATTCCTGCCTCTCCAAACGTCAGCACATGAATTAACCACTGACATTTTAAAGTCGTCTTTCCCCTATACTGAACAGTTATACAATAAAATCCAAATGCTTTGAATTATTATACCTCCTCATGTCACCATACGAAATGCAGTTCTGACTCGATTGGGAATTCTGACTTCCAGAAGGGCTTATTGAAATCAGTCTTTTTCCCGCCACTGTATTCTTTTCTTCTGTAATTACATGGATACATCTGCCATAAGTTATGCACCACACAATGTTTTTGAGAGCATTCTTTTGCTGACAAGCTGAGAACACAAAGAAATTTGAATGTCGTTTTTTAAAAAATGAAAACTCCCAACAGTTTAGTCTTAGTTTAATGTGAAATTTGCTAATCACTGCTAGTTCCAGGGTCCTTCTGTTAAAAGTGTTCTTTCATCTGCTATAGTGGTTTCTGTCATCAGATGGGAGAGCCAAATTACACCGTGTGATGTTCAGTACTGCAGTTTATTGTTAAGTTGTATTGATTTGAATGCCAGAAGCTATTGATCCTGGAAACCACTAACTATAAATGCAGTCTCTGGAACTTGTTAAAAGCAGTCACTGTATTTATGCCAATCCCTCCTACTGTTTGTTTGGATATTCTCCAGAACAAATATTATATAAGCCAAAATCCAGTGTTTATCTTTGTCCTCCCCTCCTCCATTAATTTATTTGCCAACAGAGTGGTGAAGAAGGTAGGGTCAAAAGATAAAGGATTGTCAGACTGATATTGGTAAACTGCAGAGGAACCAAGGAAGTGTGATTTCCTCTTCTGTTTCTCCACATTTCTGAAGATAAATGTAGCAGCATCTCCAGAGTCTTATCCTGCACAGACATTTATGGTTTCCGGGACACATGACAACCTCACCCCTTCTATCCAAGGAAAAACCGATACTGCTCATAATCTCATAGGCTGCACTGCCTCTCCTATCAAAGTTACCCAAATAGTGGGCAGTCTAATAGCATTTATAATTATCTAATAGTTTAGTAAACTGTCCCACAAGCAGTGGTATTTTTCTAGAAAAACAGGTGCCAGAATTCACCATGAACGCCTCTCCTGTTCTCTTAGAATGGCAATGGCGCCCACCTGAGAGGTGCTGAAAAAAAGCTGTGCCCATAGGAAATATTAGACAGCAAAACAGTGGGGGATTCTGAGCAGCTAAAGAGCTAGCTAAGGCTAACTTTGATGGACCCATATAGGAGCTATAAGATTATTTTCACACAGCAAACAGAAAAATAACACAGTAGGCCCATGTGGGCTGTTTCTGTATCAGAAGCTAAGGAGTTTTGGTATCTGTAGTTTGAACACACTAGGGACGCGGGTGGCACTGTGGGTAAAACCTCAGCGCCTAGGACTTGCCGATTGCATGGTTGGCAGTTCGAATCCCCGTGGCGGGGTGCGCTCCCATCGTTAGGTCCCAGCGCCTGCTAACCTAGCAGTTTGAAAGCACCCTCGGGTGCAAGTAGATAAATAGGGACCGCTTACCAGTGGGAAGGTAAACGACGTTCTGTGTGCTGCGCTGGCTCGCCAGATGCAGCTTGTCATGCTGGCCACGTGACCCGGAAGCGTCTGCGGACAGCGCTGGCTCCCGGCCTATAGAGTGAGATGAGCGCACAACCCTAGAGTCTGTCAAGACTGGCCCATACGGGCAGGGGTACCTTTACCTTTTTAGTTTGAACACATAGTGAAGCATTCTTAGGACAATTTGAGCACACCAAAGGAACTGAAAAATGCAAGTCAGTTTATTAGTCTGTTCTTCATGATGACTGTTTTCAACTATTAAAATGATGCTTGAAGGAAAATAAGGGATTATTGCTTACGCTGTCTACTGAATATAGGGGAATAAGCAAACTAGAGGAAGTTTGGTTTAAGTTTAAACATTAGGGGAAATGCATCCATATTGTTTGAGGAGACATGCAGTGAAATAATATTATTTTCTGAGTCAAAGTGCTTTACGGAAAGTTTAGACATGTATTTCTCTTTACTATATGATTAGGCTAGATATGTGGTATATACTCACTGTTTCTATGACCCTGGTAGTATGATAGGATCAATGAGTCAGATACTTATTTCAGATATTTATTTCAAAATAAACATTGACCATTTCTGCCACTGTATTTTGAACATCACAGTGGTGGTGTTTGTTTCACCCTAAATATACCTAATGCTGTGTTGAATTGAGTTAAAGTCGGTTGGAAGAATTTGTGTCTTCACTGTATAAAGGGTACTTGATGTCATACTGCTAAAACTTTTTGATTTTAGTGGTATCTGTCTCTTGCATTCCATCTAAACAAATCAGAATGATGTGGCATGGTGAGTTTAATTCTTATAGTGTGGATTTTTTTCCATCATATCATGCTTGATCTATTAATTTCATTTCAAAGGATGAACATGACCCACCGACTGTTAAAATGTAGCACCAGAGTAGCAAACTACAACCTAATGACAATTATATGTGTACTGTTACAAATGAAAGAGCCAATTTTTTTATGGGTAAGTGAATCTTCTCACGTTATTTAAATTGGTTTCCATTTTCTTTTCTAGCGAGAGTAACGGCTATAACATTTCCCCCTGATTAGTTTCCAATTTATAAAATGTTTAAAGCATGTTATGTTTAAGGGAGATTGCAGCTACATAATAATACATCACTATTTTAAAATAAATCCTAGCAAGCTTAGGGAGTGGAGAGTTTCCATGCTATTTTACATGCTAATAAAACTGACTAATCAACAGACTATGGAGTCAATACATTTAAAGGAACATCAAAAAATATTTTGATATAAATAGCCAACAATGATAATCATATTTAATGGAATTGCTTCTACTGCCTAGCTTTTATAATGACAAAAGGTGAATGCTAGAACTGGATAATTGATTTTGGGAATATGCATCCCTTGGTACCTTTTCTGAAGAGTGCACTTGAAACCAACAGCCATGCACTGATCACCTCAGTCAGCAAAGGCTCCCACTTCTCCTGGTTGCTTTCATTTACAGCAACCTTTCCCAACCTGGTGCCCTCCAGATGTTTTCACTATAACTCTTTCACTGAGACTGATTGAAGTTGTAATGCAAAACACAATGTTGAAGAAGAATGGTTTACAGGATGAATAAGCTTTCAATGCCCAGACACCTTCAGGCACATCCTCACAAGCACTGTGTATTCATGGCAGAAGACTCCAAGTCCAACAAATACAGATGAGCCGTGAATTCAGATGGAGCACATATTGTCTTCCCTGTTTCCCTTTGTATTTCAGCCATCTCAGGTCCACTATAAATCAGGGGATTGTGTGATGATGAGGCGGTGAGAGGGAACTGTAGAAGGTGGCATTCAGCTATGCATTACAACCAATATGCTTGAGTCCTCATGTCTGAGTTCTGTGAGGCTTATTCCCAGGTAGGATCCAGCAGATCCAAGGTCCCTGACACACTGTCCAAAAACACTTTATGCTCTACTGCTGGTAATGTAACCATCAATAGCAGCTTACTACCCACTTAGGTGAAACCAGGGGTTTCAACTGCAATGGACACTCCCACATACACCAGTTCTGGTGCTTCTCTCTGCTGATGGAGGGTAGTGAAGAAAAACCTATGCACCACCTCCCTAAGCCCCCTCTACCATCAACACAGGTCACCAGTCTAATCTCCTCAGGTAAGGTGAGAAGATTGTCACAGGTGGCAGGATTCACTGGTGGAGCAGATCTCAATGTCAATCTTTCTTCCTCTCTTATTCCTGATATAGAGCTTCCCTCCCCACTTTTTCCCTGGTGGGGAGGGAAGCGCAATTTTGAGGTCTCCTCAGGGACCAAAATGCCTTAGGTCAACCCTGACTCCCCTACTTCAACGAGGGACACTTTAAGACTATCACTATTTTGGAGGAGGGTTTCAAGTGCATAGTGGCAAATTCAGTTTTCCTAACTCAAGCGGATTTGGTGCTCTAGCATTTTAAAAAAGCTTCCAACAAAAGAGAGGACCCTTTGCAGCAAGGAAAGTGATGGAAAAATGAAAAGGTATGTGATTTAAAAAAGCTTGATGCAACATTGTATGATTTCCCCATAAACAAATCAAAGTTAATGCTCAATGAACAGTGGAATTTGCACAAAGTTTGAGGGGAGTTTAGACAAATCAGGATGAAATTCTCAACAGAGCTTTTCTGGAAGCACCCCTGGTTATCAACAGCACAGTTGTCAACGTTTGGGAGAAGACCCATTACAGAATTCAAAAATCATGTTGGCTAAATTAGTCATTTGAAATGGACTGCCTTAAAATACTCTATTATACTGCCAGATATATAATTCACTAAATGTGGAGACAGGATTTTTCACATCAACTCTACCAAATGTTAAAATGTCACAAAAATTCCTTACTGGTTCAACATGGTGTAGTTATGGATATATTTCATGATTATTGCAACAGAAAGTAAGTCTGTCTGGTGCTCCTTCAAGTATTGTAGCACAAACAACTAAAAGTGGCAGTTTATCCTAGCCAAACCCTAATTTACTGTTCACTTACTGCATAAATCAACAATGGATGCTGCACAGTGGGAACCCATATGCAAATAGTTTTTTGCATTCTGTTAGAGCAGTGGTTCTCAAAGGGTGTGGCACACCACATTCGTTCAGCAGGAGAAGATGGCAAGTGTGGTGGGACAAGGACAGTCAAAGGAACATTTAAACATTTCAGCATAGTAGAGTATCAATAGATAGACAGATCTACAGCATCCACACCTCTCTTCAAGAGCACTGGTTATTCTTCTACAGTTCTCCCCAACATATTGTTGTGAACAGGGATTTTCAAATCTGACAACTATGAAAGATCAGAAAAGAGAAAGACTTATTTGTGTTGATGAGGAGGTGAAGAAGAAGAAGAGGAGGAGGAGTTGAAGTTTGGATTTGATATCCTGCTTTATTACTACCCAAAGGAGTCTCAAAGTGGCTAACATTCTCCTTTCCTTTCCTCCCCCACAACAAACACTCTGTGAGGTGAGTGGGGCTGAGAGACTTCAGAGACGTGTGACTGCCCCAAGGTCACCCAGCAGCTGCATGTGGAGGAGCAGAGACACAAACCCGGTTCACCAGATTACGAGACTACCACTCTTAACCAATACACCACACTGGCTCCTCCTGATGAGAGCTTGTTTGTCTCAAATCAGATCTAATATACAGTGAATGAGATTACCTGGCAAAAGCAAGCTCACACCTCTCATTAAGTTTGTATACATGCTTAAGATACATGTGTAAGAGGCTTGTTTAATTTGTGTTCTTATGTAGCTGCATTGTTTTATACTTTCTGGGTCCCATTATCTTATTATAAAGGTTGTACTATATGTTATAAATCAAGCACTACTAGTAGTTGGTTGTTTTTGTTTTTATTGATAAGAAATATATTGCAAAACAAAAAGAAACAACTAGCAGTGCTTGATTAATAACATATAGCACAACTTCAGCGTAGCATGAGCAAATTTTTATTCTGAAAGTGTGGCCCAGAGAAAATCATTTGAGAACTTCTATATTAGAGGGACACTTCAATCATTTGTTTTGCTGTCAGCAACATCTAAGTTTACTTGGCAATGCTTGCAATCCAGGACTCGTTATGTTTCATATTTGAAACTAAATGCTTTCCTCCTTGCTCCGTAAATATTTCTCACAATGAAAGTGTTTAGGGGCCCAAAGTACGCCTTTGAGCTAGTCCCTAACAAACACTGAGCACACCTTACCTAAAATTCTCCTGAACAGATTCCATTAAAATGAATGGGCCTCACACAAAACCATGCTAAATCTCCATGTGTCCTACCCCTCCATTATAGTGGCTTTTACACAAGAGATGGTACTAACTATGAAGCAAAAACTGCTGATCTCTTTAAGCAGCTCAAACTTTCCCTTCCTTCACTCCTCTGTGGTTCTCATATTGATGGCAAATTTAATTATGGATAAATTCCATCAATGAAAGCCAACAAAACATCAAGCTTGGTTTTTTGAGTTATGTGTGGCTTAGGTGAGATTAGTTTAGAGGTACAACAGAAGCTGCTGAAGTCACAAGAGTGTATACTGAGCCCTAGTTAGCATCAATTATTGTTGCCGGAAGCCTGAACAATGCCTTGCCATTAAAGACCACAGAGGAATAATTCATAGCTTACAAAGAGCTGAATTTGGGCCTGAAGGCACCCTCGACAGTTGTTTATTGGAATAATTGCAGTGATGTAGCTAATGGATATCAACAGCTTCAAATCTCAATAGGACTGTTGTTAAATATTTTGACAAATAGACTGTTGATAACATGTGCTGTTTCTACCTGGTCTTTTATTGGTGGTTTTGTCCAGACCAGCAGTCATTAGTATAACAGTTTTATTTTAGCACTCTTAGACTACAGTCCTGGACACAGTTATCAGGAAATAAGCTTTATCAAACTCAGTGAGACCTAGTAAGCATAGGATTTCATGCCCATAACAGTTAAGAATTGATCAATTTTATACTTAAAAGTCTTTTTAAAATGCTCTAACAGAACACTTTTTAACATTTCCTAAGTGGAACGGGGGACGGGGTTAAGGGACTATTATGCAGCTGCCAAGATAGACCAGAGCAATACTATATTGAAACAATCCCTAGCATAAGAGCTTATGTCCCTGCTGTATATTATTTATTGAATATTACTGTTTAAAAAACTAAAAAAAAATATTTTATGCATATAGTCCAAATAAATATTTTTGAAACAAAGTTTTAAAGTGACAATTGAGTATAGCTGAAAAGAAAAAGCTTGAATCATCGCAGTAGTGGTATTTAAAGTAATGGACACTGCCTACTTTAAAGGCAGACTTTAAAGTAGCTACAGTACAATTAACAAGGCAAGGATGCCTTTGCACTGCATCTCCCCCAGTTCTTTCCAAGTAAAACAGTTTGTTACTTAAGATCATTGCAGAAATGGTGTTTATAGAATACAGCACTCCCCGAAGTGGTTTATAAAGTGGCAATGGTGCAATTAACCGTATGTGGGTTGTTTTGTGTAAATGTTTGTTACTTTGTGCCTCTCAGCAGTAATATTTAGACACACCAGCAATACTAAATTCTGTTGAGGGAATGTTCTGTGAAACATTAAGCTGTTATGTGCACAGAACAGTCTACATACACTTTGGAGGTGGGAAGAAATTTGGATCATAATTTTTCTTTAGTCTAATGGACACAGTTCCCAACCATGGATGAAGAGGAGCAGATGGGTAATCATTCTCGTTAAAAGATAGGCAATATTTCTTTATTTTATAGCTTGAAAATAGTTAACACAACTAATTTATTAAGAACTATGCCTATGAATAAACAACACTCCAAATGCAAAGGACCTAACCCTGAATCATTGCTGTTTTCATGTCATTTGCCTATCAGTAGTTGGATAACAGTCAGTTCCTGCCATAAAAAGTTCATTTCAGTCTACAGATCTATTTGCATTTTTTCTTCTCCCTTTAGCTGTATTCAATGCAAAGTCCTCCAGTGCAGGACTTGGGGGGGGGCAGACACTGAAGGCCCCACTTAGCAGAATGAGCAGAAGGGTCCCCAAAGGTCACGAACTTGCATAACACCAAGGAAAGGGAAGAGAATCCTGGCAAAGGGTGTAGCCACTATTGGTACAAGCTGAAGATGGGGAAGGGGAGGTTGGGGGCTTAGGATGTACTCACAGGGCATCAGAGGATGTCGAAGGGGCAGCTGACAGATCACAGGAGCCAGGGGAAGAGGACACATCACCAGAATCAGACATGTATCAGTCTCTGCAAACACAGCAGGCTCTGAGGCATCTGGAACAGTGAGAAATGCACTCCAGGAGCCTGGGGCAGGCAAGGGAACACATCTCAGCTTACTAGTTGACCAGGTGGAGACCATAGGGCTTGTTAAGTCTGGGAGGAGCTTTGTTGTCACTCAGCTGGATTAAGTTCAGGGCAGGTGAGGATGATGTGCCTAGTCAAGTGGAGAGACACAGCTGTTCAGCTGGAGCAAACCCAGGTGTGTCAATCAAGATTGGAAGGGATATAGGGGAAGCAAGGCAGGGCCTCTGTGTCTGCTCAACTTTAAAATCACATTTTAAATCCCACACTTCCAGAGCAATTTAGGATTTTTTAAAAAAAGAAATCAGCAGCACTTCAGTGCAAATTTATTATGTACTTTCTTCCTTTTGTAAAGCATTCTGGAGATTTTTACAGTCAAGCTGTATAAAATTTTTATTAAATAAAATAAACACATTTTTGTATAATGTTTTAATATACACATTCTTCAAGCCATTTTCCCTAAAATAATGCATTATGTAGGCTATTTTTTATTAATATATGCATTTTTATTCTTGTGCCCTTTCCCCCAAAATATGCATAGGTTAGAGACGAGCGAATTTCAAATGATAGCATCAGTTTGGTTTGCATGTTGGTTGAAGAAGTGCAAATTTTGTCATTTTGCATTAAAATATAAAGAAAATCAAATTTCTCCCACATCCCTAGCTATTACCAACCTTCTTTTTCTACAACCTATTCTGTGCCCACTATTTCATTTGACTTGCATCCCATAATGCAGTGGGGTTATACTCAATGCCCTCCTTCCCTTAATGCAAGGATTTCACACAACAGAACTCCACCACTCTCCTCTCTCCACCTGTGTCCTGAACCCTCATAAACCTTTCTAGAGGGCTGGTATCAGACTAGATTTAGGGTTTGTGTGTGTGTACAGGTCTCATGCAGGGAGGAGAAGCTCCATTTCACAGCCAAAAATTATTGTGCTAATGGAACAAATTTATTGAATACCATCCCCACCAGGGAATAGGCATTATATTAAAGTGCTGGGTGTCCAGTATAAATTTCCCAGGAGGAGAAAATTCCAATTTCATTCCTTTTATATGTGATGGGACTGTTAAAAAAAAAAGTTGATTTTAATTATGTGCTGTAACAGCTTTGAAGATGAATTGTTGTTAAATGGATAATTACTCATCACTATAGACATAAAATACTGAAAGACATAAAATTAGCAATCCAGGTAGCCTTGCATGTTATGATGGCAACTAGTTTTCTAACACCAATTACACTTCATTTTCCTCCATGCATCACTGTATTTACTGGCTGGAAATGCAAAAGAAGTAACTTTAATATATCTCTCCTGCTGCTGTCAAACTTCTTTTGTGACTGGAGAGGATCTATCCCACAGAGAAGCTGAGTGTAAGTCACTGTGCTTTATAATTCACATGGCTAAGATTCAGCAGGTGAGAATGAGTAATTTGGTAGCTTCAGGGGGGTGAGAAAATCATTTCAAGGCATCCAAAAGTCTGGCACATAAAACCCCCTCTGTGTGTCACTTCTTCAGAACTGTCAGTATGTAAGGGACACAGAGTCCAGGCCAGCATCTTAAACTCTGGAAATGCAGAGATTGAGAGAAGGGCATTCTAGCTTCTGCCACCAGAAGACCAAGCATCCAACACATCATTGCAAAAGGAAGGCCAACCTGTCTCCATCCACCAGCCAGAAAAGCATCAGGGGACTTCAGTGTTTTCATTCCTGATAGCTTTATTCCACATGTCATAACAATTTTCCAAAACTGTTTCTTAGTTCTAATTTTACCTTTCTATTTCATTAAATCATCATCATCCTTAAAAATGAATGAATCTTAAACAGAGAGAATAAATTAGCCCATCTCCTCAGTCAAATGTTATTCATAACTTTATAACCTTTATCAAGCATTTTCTTATAGAGCAATCATATGCATAAATCAGTAAATGAGCATAGGATTGCAGCATTGAACTTAATGGGAGTTGGTTCTGAAACTATATCTATGAGATTGCACTACTAGACTCTTAAAAAAAAATAAAAATCTTAAGCAAATGGCCCCAGAGTCTCTAATCCCACCCCCTTGCAGGGCAGTAGCATAGCATGCCCCCCGGGTGGTTGCCCTGAGCACAAAATTGTTAGGGGGCACAAAATGTCAACCCCCTGTGCTGCCTCACTACAGCTGTGTGCTTCTGTTGCTGGACTCCATTGAAAATGGCTTCCCCATATGAACCAGTAAGTGACCTTTCCAGACAATGGAACAACTCTTCTTTCTTATCTCAGCAGCTGTGGTCTCCTGGGTGACGTGGATGCCATTAGGCAACTGAATGCACATACATACTCCATCCATTTCCCTTCCTCCCACCCACTCCCCTCGGCATGGCCCCAGCCACTGGCAACCCATGCTACACCACTGCTGCATGGATCTGCAGTGAATTGTTACAATAGTCTAGTTCGGTATTTGGAGTTCACACCTTTTTAAACTAGCTGAACTCACTGAATATAAATATGTTTCACCTGAGTTTTAAACAGGTGCTGCAATGTCTCTGTTTACAAATCCAGAACAATACAGTTGCAATACTGCAATAAGTCGTGCAGTATGAAATTAGCTGGCACAGCAATCAGTGCATCCCATTCTAAGCACGTTTTTTTTGCTGATGCAGCAAAGTTTTGGATTGGCCCATTAGGTATGAAAATAATTCATTACCATAGTAATGGTGGACTGACAAAATAATTAAGCCACAGCACTCAGACCTTAGCCAGTTTACTCTTCTTAATTCAGTGAGGTCAAATTGTCAAGGATGGAACTAAACTTACTTAAATTTAAATATTCCAATAAAATTGATTTATAAATAAGGCTATTATTCAGGCAAAAGTTATTTTAGCATCAATATTTGTTGCCTTAAGGAAAATAAAAAGCTAACATTTTATTTCAATAAGAAGGGGGGAAATGCTGTATATCTTCTGTCTTTTAAATCTTTCTAAGGCCAACCAGTCATAAACAAAAATTCATCAACAAATGTGGCATCCAAGGTACACAGGAGAAGAAATCAATAGCTTGACCCTCAATTATCCTTATAAATAGGTCCATCATGAATAACACCCAACAATTAACTAGCTTGCCAGGAAATGAGCAAGAATTATGATTATCCAGATGGTGCATTCTCCCCCGCCCAACCAAAAAAAAGTTTACGCCAATGCTTAGCAGCTGGGTCACACAGATGACAAGCAATTCCATATACACTAGCTGCCATGTTGGAAGAAAGAGAAAATGGTGGAAACTCAAACCAACAAGGTGTGTGCCTTAAAGTAGGATGGTGCTGTACAATTACTCTGGGCGGGGAATCAAATGTTGGTGTAATAAAAACATTTCAATAATAAGACTGTGTCTCAGTTAGTCACAGATTATTTAAACATTCAGATTAACAGCACAATACTGTTCATGCAAATCCCACAGTGTTCAACAAAGCTGCTGCTATTATGGATGCAGCTTAGGTGAGAGAAAACTGGGTATTGCCCATACCCACAGAAAGAGCAAACTATTGAGTTATTTCGGCAGAAAGAGAGAAGAGAATTAGCTGGTCTGGCACTGGAGTGGCCAAGTGTCCTGTTTTACAGAGGGCTGTAATTTATTTGACAATCTGTTTGGTCCCTGAAGAAGACTGTAAGAAGGCAGAAAGTTCCTCTCCAGTATTTACAGTGGACCAACAAGGAGCACCTAGCCTCAGTCTTCCCTACTATGCAGAGCTGCATTGTATTTATAATATTTGAATTATAATAATTATTTCTAAATTTGCACCCATATTTACAAATTTGCATATGCATGCTTTATGCAAATCTGTGTCCTATTTTTGGCTGGTGGGTTTCCTCTTTCGTGGCAATGTTTATGTGAACAGCCTAACTAGCCTATCTGCTTCTTTTCTCCATCTTTCTCAAGAGTACTTTTCTTTACTGATTTCCCCATTGCTGCATGCATTTTTGGGTAAGAAGGTGAGAGGACTTGTAAAAAAATAATAATCAAAGTTTGGGTAGGCTTGTAAAGGTAAAGGGGGCCCTGACCATTAGGTCCAGTCGTGGCTGACTCTGGGGTTGCAGCGCTCATCTCACTTTATTGGCCGAGTACAGCTTCCAGGTCATGTGGCCAGCATGATTAAGCCGCTTCTGGCGAATCAGAGCAGTGCACGGAAACGGTGTTTACTTTCCCACCGGAGCCGTACCTATTTATCTACTTGCACTTTGACATGCTTTTGAACTGCTAGGTTGGCAGGAGCTGGGACCGAGCAACGGGAGCTCACCCCATCGCAGGGATTCGAACTGCCGACCTTTGGATCGGCAAGTTCTAGGCTCAGTGGTTTAACCCATAGCGCCAACCACGCCACCCTTGTAAGGAATGTCAAAAATTTCCAAGCTGTTCCCTTCCCTTTCACATTTCTGCAAATCTACCATCCAACAACAGTGATAGGGGGGAATGAGAACTGCTTGGGTCTTCATTTGGCTCCCCAAAGCCTTACCAACAGGTGTTCCCAAGGCACAACAAAATTTTTTTTAAAAAAAACCATGAGCTTTTCTTGAGATGTCTCTGGGGTTGGTGGAATATAAAAGGAATAAGAATGTTCCTAAACTTAGAAATGGGAATTCACAGCAGTGTGAAAACTTGGTTTATTTAAAGGATCTGAGATTAACCCTACAGAAGTGTGGAGGGATTTGATGTGGATTTGGGCACACTGTGAAACAGCTATAGAAGTTCAGAGTAAAACTGTTGGAGTAAAACTGACTGTCAATCATTCTTGATCCAAATATAGCATACAGTTGTTGATACTTGTTAAGCAAACCCTGCAAAATATATGATAGGTATCATGACCACACTCACAATCAAGCAAAAATTTAATTAACGCCATCTTTTCAACAAGTTCTTTCCTGATATAACTGACATCAGTTGATATAAATAGCATCAGTTGTGCTTTTTCCAGTAATAAGCATTTCAGGTTATAATTTCTTGCTGTTGCCTAATTATATACAATAATATAGCATGCAACAAGCTGAAATTAGCAAGGGCAGAAATACTTCAATATTCTTGTTCATTATAAATCAGGTTATTTGAAGGCATTTAATTAACATTGTTAATGAATGGCTAGCATTATCGTATTTATGCCACAATATGCACACAGCCAATGCCTCTTAACATCAGTCCTTTGCCCTATTCAGTATTTTTATATCCAGCACTGTAATGAAAAAAGGAAATGTGTTGCTTGGTGTCTAATTTTCAACTGATATATGACCGAAGCACTGTAAAGCAAGTGAAAAGAAGCACATATTGCTTTTCAGGATTCCTGTGTAGTTGTTTCAAAGAGACAGAACTTGTGTCTTAATACAAATAAATTGAACAGTTGCTTAATTTAGTTTGAGTCTGCTTGACAGTATAGCAGGCTGGTGGAGATTGTTATGACTCTCTTGGTGCCTTTTGTGTTACTCTCCATTTCAGCACTTCTTCTAAAAATATTTGTATTTCAGTAAGTGGTCATCGCTATGCAATGGAAATATTTTATATGTGTGCAACTAGGTTGGCCAAATGTTACATAAGCAGGGATTCTATTACGCCAATGATCCGTATCACTTGCGCACAACCAATGTGATCATAGCTACATTACCACCAGCAACAAGGAGAAATCCATTTAGTATAAATTTGAACGGGGGATGACAACAAAAACAACACTGTTTTTCCTAGCTTATTTTGAGGTGAATATTATAAGCTTTGAATATCTGAGCCAGGTGGCTTCCGGCGTGGTGCTCTCAAGTGGGGGGTCGGGGAATTCGCTCTGCCTCGGTGGAGCATTCCCAGTCACGGTGAACGGGTGAAATAAGGAGGAGTAAGGGCGACGTGAACCCCTAGAAACGTCTGAGAGGAGGTCTCAGACCAAAAAAGACACCAAGCAGTGAAGAAAGGGATCCTCTGTCGTTCCAGCACAGTTTAAGTGGAGGAAGTCAGAGGGCTCTCAGCGCAAGAAGGACGCAAGCCTGACTGTGAAACGCCCCGAGACCCCAAGGAGAAAAGCACCAGGTTACTCCATATGGCAGATGGTGGGTACAAACGCACTCCCGTATTTCTGAAGTTGAAATAACAAAAATTAATTGAAAGGGAGAGTGGAATTCTTGCGGGAAAATAACAAAGATGGAGTGACGAAATAAGGCTGAAGGAGGTCCACCGTGTTTGGTGAATAAAGGTGTGACCAGAAAGCTCTATAAAAGGACTTAAGAGTGAGAAAGTGCATACTGAGAATTGAAAGGCAAAGGAACTTACCGGATTTGGCAAAGAAGAATCAAAACTACAAACAGAGTTATTTAAAAATCCTAAAAAGATATTATCTAAAATGTATAATCCATTATTAGAATGGGAATTAAAAGATGAAGAGGTGAAGGAAATTATGATTAAGTGGGCTAGAGATATAGGCCACACGATTCGATTAGACCAAAGGGATAAATTACGGAAATATGATATCAAATTCACAGCCTGCATCGCAATCAGAAAAAATATAATGAAAATGATATATCAATGGTATTTAACCCCAGTCAAATTGGCAAAAATTTATAAATCAAAATCTACTTTGTGCTGGAGATGCAAAACAGAGATAGGAACCATGTATCATATGTGGTGGGAGTGTGTTTATATTAAACAATTTTGGAGTGACATTCAAGAGTAGCTTTAAAAAATGCTTAAAATATCATGTAAAAAAACCCCAGAGGCTCTTGTGAATTATATCGATTGACATTCCTGCAGCTAGGAAAAAAGTTTTCTTATATTCAACCGCTGCGGCCAGAATGATTACCGTACTTTTCGCCCTATAAGACGCACTTTTTCCCCTCAAAAAATGAAGGGGAAATGTGTGTGCATCCTATGGGGCGAATGCAGCCTTTCGCTGAAGCCTGGAGAGCGAGGGGGGTCGGTGCGCATTGACCGCTCTCGCTCTCCAGGCTTCAGGAAGCTATCCACTAGCCATGGGAGACCCAGCTCTCCCACGGCTAGCGGAGACCTTGCCGGCACCCAGAAGCTTGGGGCGTGCTGAGCTCCGCTCGCCCCAAGCTTCCGGATTAGCGCAGCACTCCGCTAGCTGTGGGAGAGACGCGTGGCTCTCCCACGGCTAGCAGAGACCTTGCCAGCACCCAGAAGCTTGGGGCGCGCTGAACTCCGCACACCCCAAGCTTCGATATTAGCGCAGCGCTCCGCTAGCCGTGGGAGAGCCATGCAGCTCTCCCATGGCTAGCGGAGACTTTGCTGGCACCCAGAAGCGTGGGGCGCGCTGAGCTCAGCACGCCTCAAGCTTCGGGCTTAGCGCAGCGCACCTGTGGGGGAAATAATTTTTTACCCTTTATTTCCCCCCAAAAAAACTAGGTGCATCCTATTGGCCAGTGCGTCCTATGGGGCGAAAAATACGGTATAGCAAAAAAATTTGGAGAAAAAACTCCCTCAATAAGAGAATGGCAAATAAGATTTTGTGAATATATAGAATCGGCAAGACTTACAGCAGTGGTAAGAGGCCAATCAGACCAAAAACTGATAGAGGAGTGGACTTGTGTGAAGGAATACATCAAAAAACATTGTTCTGGTATTAATATATCAATATGCAATGGATGAAACTTATAGAGTAAAAAATTAAGAAGAAATGGGTATAAGATGAGATAGTGAAAAATAATATTGATAACACAGCAAAAAGAAGAAAAGAAAGAAAGGAAGCCACACAGAGGTGGAGGGAAGTCAAGATTTATGTCTGTTAGTTTGTATGTTTGTTTCCTTTTTTTGTAATCTAAATTGAGAGGTGTATGTATCTATGTATAATAAGTTTGTTTAGTGTTCTGGTTTGTATTTGTAAGTATTGCATTTATCAATACAAGTTTTAAAAAGAAGAAGAATATCTGAGCCAGGAAACAAGAACTCCAAGTACATATGTAGTTATCATCTCATATGTAGTTATCACCTCTTCTCTTGGAAGAAGCCTGTGTCAACTATGGCCATTAAGAAAGCATGGCCAAGCAGGCCTCAGAAATCATGTTGCTCACCAACCCCTTATGAAACCTATTGACATTATTTTGACTTGACTTCCTTATTATGCTTCAAACTTCTAGATGCATTTCAAAAGCCTATGAAAAATAATAACAGTGAGTATTGGTGACACTTTGAAGAGTAACAAGTTTATTGTGGCATAAGTTTCATGGAGTACAGTCCATTTCATCAAATGCATGAAGTGTTATCCTGAATTGAAAGTATATTCAGTGGTACCTCGGGATGTGAACTGGATCCGTTCTTTTCACATTACTTTGTGCCTGCAGATAATCAGTTGGCATGTAGCCTGTGACCTAAGCTGGAGGATGTGGTGTTTGGGTTTTTTTAGCTACAAAATGCTGAATTGATTTGATCTTACATCAGTTTTTACATGACTGTCTGCATGATTTCTAAGCAGTATCCAACAACCTGATCCTATGTTATACTATTACAGCAGCAACCAATCACCGGATTTGGTAGTAGGTTCACAAGGAATGTGTGGGGTTGCGCTGAATGATTCCCTCACTGAAGTGGAATTGTCATAAATGAAAAAAGATATGCACAAAAGTTGTATTTAATTAAAAATATACTAATACCAGCAAAATAGGTCAAGTGAATTGTTGAAGTTACTTAGTTGTTTATTATTATTATTATTATTATTACCCTGGGGTTACCATTTGGGTTTCCTACCTCAGGCATCAAATAACTTGGGCCATTTCTGCATGTGGATCCTCTTCAATGGTGCATGATAATCGTATTCTTGCTGCCTTTGGTTCTGGCAATATTTCATGGATCAGGCAGCCAGGAATATTAATACTAAACTCCATGAGAACAGTCAGCCAGCAATTACAGAACAAAAGCATAAATGAATGAAATACGGGCTATGGCAAAGTTTAAGGCAAGCAGGTAGAGGCAAAAGCATGTTTGGTTGCCCTTGATTTGAATGAAAGGTTCATTGACAATACATAACCTAACCAAGATGGGGCGGTGGTGGGGTGTTTTTTTTAAGCAAAACATTTCTTCCAATTAAATAGAAAGGTTAAGCAAACAGGTTAACAGACTCCAATGAACAGCATCTGCTTGGTCTGTCAAGCACTTGCTTACACACAGGCATCACATGTATTTTTAGATGGTGTTAAGAGGCACTCAAGCATGTATTCCTAAAACACAGAATTTCAATGAGCTCAACCCATCTGTTTAAGCGTATGTTCCGAGAAGTTACTGTACGTAATTCAGTCTCATGCTTGCTAATATTAGGTCTGGGTTTTTTTTCCAGTGGGTAATACATGCAGCACACATTTAACTAATGTGATAAACATAAAGCTGTTTGGAGCTGATTCTAGCTTTTTGATAGCTACAGACCACTCCGTGAAAGCTGCATTGGTTTTTATCTTGCGGAACAGCCACCCAGAAGTTAGTCTGTGATTAATAGCAGCTGTTTCCAGAGAGAGCAAATAATATTGCAGAAAAGCTGTCCGGACACGTAGTTGGTTCAATGCTGTCTATGGAAGAGAAAAACTCATTTTTCCAGTATGAGTTGCATATTTATATTGTTAAGTTGGTTCTTTGTGTCCAGAAGTTAGATGAGAACTTTTCAATGGAGCGGTGCATTGGGGGGGACCCCACAAATAAAAAAACCCCACAAAGTGTTTTCAAGTCCTTCCCAAATGTTTTCTGTTAAAGCGTGTTCTCCTTAGGAGATAGCACCTGTTGTGGTTGGGGATACAGGCCACCCTATTGTTGCTGGGCAGATTTTGGAGTAGGACCCAGTCAGCAAAATGGTTAAATTGAGTTACTGGGGAGAATTGAATGTTGCCAAATTTGGAGGTGGGGTCAGAGGTTTTAAATGCTGGACGCCCAACTCTGGGCGTCCTCTTGGCTGTTTGAACCGGATCATCTGCCCACCCTCCCTGTAATTGGGGTGTGTATGTGTGTGTTTGCTTGACCTTGCTATGCCTGTCATGGAGTCGTCTGCCTTGGTGCAGGGGCCTGGTAGGAATTTTGCCATCTGGCTGATTGGCTGGTGCCATTTGGTTTTTGCCAACTGCGTAGCAAATCATCGCAACTTGTAATGTTGGCCGTTAGGCATTGGTTAAAATTGGTGTGGAGGGGTAAGTGCCTACCCCTCCAATGGTGGTGTGAAAAGGGAATTCCATTAAAGGAATCCAGGGGCTTGCCATTCTTTTCGTCCTTGTCCATGGCATCGGACTTGGGCTGTGCAAGCCCCACAGGAACATGCGGGTGAGAAGTGAGGGACTGGTGCCCAGCTTCATTTCTCACCCAATATTTATTTCCCACACTGGCTTCCGCTGGAATCCGGAAGTCAGTTCTGTCCCTGGACAAGGACAGATAGTCATAACCAATGCCTAAGCAACCACTCACATTTTTTGTATTTGAATAAAGTTGTGGCCAAAATTATGCCAAAAAACCTAAACAAAAATTCATGTGTGATGTGTGATTTATTTTGGGGGGTGGCATGGGAACCTCAACACGCAACTTGAGAAACATTATACCAAATAATTATAGTTGATATATAAGAAATAAATGCAAACCATCTATCATGGATTGTGTTCATCAGTCAGATGGACTGATCAAATTATCAATCAAGGCAAAATCCCATACTCTTGTGCATTACTGAACAAGTGTAAACAGATCGTTACTTTCCAATTCATGAACTTTTTCTAAACGTAAAGCAAACAACTACAAATGTCTAAGTATTAGAGATGGGGTTCACATTCATGTACCCATTAATTTCTTCTTTATGAGTCTACAGTTCATAAAATGCATGTCAGCTCAGTCCTTCACATTTTTCAAAAATGCATAATTGATTTTGATTTTCCAGGTTCCATTGCAAGAACTCTTTATGCAATGGATTTCACTATTTGCAGTTTTACTGTGAATTGTTTCCTACAATTACAAGGTATCCATCTAGGGGTGTTGTAATTTGTTTGTCTTGCGGAGTCTTTGTTTTCATCATTGCGTAACACCAACAAGGACACAGTCCCCTATCTTTTAAATTATTATTGTAAATTTTATTTCTTAATTTGGTATCAAAGCACGCTATAAAATAGTAAAGAGGAGCAGAGAAGAGAGGCGGTTGATTTTTTCTGTAATACTTAGCAGTAGCTTTTTTAAAAAATGCAGTAAGGCTGGATTCCTAACCTGACTTACCTGAGAGTAAGCACAACTAATTTAAATGGGACTTACTGCTGAATAGAATGGATAACTGACTAACCTGGTAAAATACATAAATTGTATTTTTTTTTTAATGTCAGCCATTAGTGAAAGCAACAACATTTTGTTGGCAAAGTGTGTGTGTCTCTGTAAGACCTTTGCAGAGAGAGAGAGAGAGAGAGAGAGAGAGAGAGAGAGAGAGAGAGAGCGCTCTACCCCAGATTAAGCAATACATCTCCCCCACCCCCTCGTCCACACATAAGATCAGGAGACAGGAACAGAAACATAAACATAACAATGAGTGTTAGTGGTGACTATCATCACCTCATCTGAACAGAGTTCAATGGAATACACATTTTAGCAGCACCACGGACTTGACATAGAAATGGGTGGCACAATTATAATGGTATGGTTCGAATAGTTGCTAGCCAGTTCCTTATTTTTTTTCAAGAGCAAAGAAATTTGTTCCATTAGCTATTACCAACACTTGCATGAACCTGATCAAATGGCAGAGGTTGTGAATGACCACAAGCAAGTGAACAGGGCTCAGCTCTAGTGCAAGTTCCATTATTGCAAAAAACATTACGACCCCTACTAAATATTTGTGGCCAAGTCACTAAGATCCCCCATCAAAATTTCAAAGCAAGGAAACTTAGTGCTAAAAACCATATGATTTTACTGACTTCAGCAAAAACCCAGCTGCAAAACATTTTTGAAATGTTACAGTTCCACCACATATACATTTACAGTCTCACAAAGAGAATGTGTTTTATATACAGTATGTGGTGACATTTAAAAGTGATATATTGTATGCATGACTAGAAAGGAGGAGGATTTCTGTGTTCATTCTTGTCTTTTGAAGAAGTACAACTACCTACTGAATAATCAAGTAAAAATTAAGATAATGAGAATAATTCAGAACATACCTTGTTTGAATAAGGATGGCACTTCTGTTATTTGTCATAAACTTATTTCACTACAATGGAAATATTCATGTTAATCCTTATAGATTTCTAGAACAGAGATGAAGCATTAAGAAAAGCAACACTTCACATTTTGAAGATGAACCTTGAAGTAATTTAAGGCAATAATAACTCTAGAAGAGGAAATATTGGCAAGACCTTGAATTCATAGTTGGCCATTGATGCTAAAGTGGAAAATACAACTGTGTTTTACTATGAATGAGTTTCCTGACCTGTGGATCACACAATACAGAGCCAGAAAATGTGGATGGACTCAGATGCTGATCTTGAGATGTCCTTGCATAATAGCAGGATGAGCCAGGATTCTCCCACCAAACAGATGGTAAGTGTTGTCAACTTTGACATATTGATCAATGCAGTTACTCAACTGACATGAAGGAACAGGATTTAAGAGAAGACTTAGGGATGGATCTGCCAGTTCTAGTTTTCTGAGTTTCTAGTTTCTCCAAGAATCTTAAATTCAGTTCTGCACCTTTCTGAAGCAAGTTGTGATTCATAGAATCATAGAATCTATTAGGATCATCTAGTTCAACCTCCTGCAGGAATATGCAGCTGTCCCGTATGGTGATTGAACCTGTGACTTTGGCATTATCAGCACCAGTATTGGTTTTTAAAAAAAATCCTCATGAAAATCTGAAGCATTTTCTCCTAATAAACACATTTTCAACTAATGTATATATTTTTGCAAGCCATTTTTTTCTAATATAATCCATTTTTGTAAACATTGTCTGGTTGAAGAACTGCATCGCAAAATTTGGATAAGTCTGGATTTTGAAGAATGGCTGCACTTTGGTTCTCACATTATTTCAGAAAGTGTGCATTTGATAGATTTGACTTCAAATCTCTTCCCCATCTCTAGCAGGCTGATCCAGGTCCCCCAAAGCTGAGTGTGGGCTGCTGACTACAAATTAGAGTATTGTACATGTCTTTGAGAAAAGTGAACCACCTTTACTCCTAAAACACTACTGTGCTAATCACAGAAAGAAAGCCATGTGGATTTCTCACCTGTTTTGGCTCATATACCTGTCCCAGTCAATCATAGGACTAAGGACATGTCCCCCATACTTGGATTGCAGGAGGAAATGGGTTATAGTGCTGCCTATGCAGATACAGAATTTGGGCTGTTAAAGAGCTCTGGCGTTGTCAATATGGTAGCTCACCAGAAGTACACAGATGACAACACTAGTATTCTAGTCAAAAACGGCCAAAGGACTGTGGGTTTTTTTAGGGGGGGAGTGTTAGAATGAGTCTTCTGGTCCTCAGTATATCACTGGAGTAATTTGATAATATTAAGAAAATGAAAATGAAGGCCGCATATCCAAATGTAGTGACCTTGTGTTCTATTAAGCATTTGTGTGAGCATCTTCCAGAGGAAGAAGTAAAAGTGTCATCACTCAGGACAATTAAACATGCACTGGACAAAGTGTAATTTTACATTAGGGAATATCTGCTTTGGGAGGCAGATGGCCTGGTTGATTTAAAAGGTCTTTTCTGCATTTAACTTTGAAGCAACGGAAATCATCTGGAAATGAACCTTGAACTAACACTAACCTTAATAGTTGGAAATGAGCATACTTTCCCAATGACTTTCATTTTTGGGGCTGTGACTAATATTTCTTTGCACCACATTCTAAGCTGCTCCTCTACAAGTCTCAAAAGCAGCTTCCAGCATGGTACAATGTGACTCCTATTGAAAAGAATGTTTGCATGTATGTATATAATCCCTATATACATACTTCTATGTGAGTGTATATAGGATTGCAGTCCAGATGTTACAGCCTTACAGAGCCTTCTCTAGCTGCACAACTCATGGTTTACTCTGAAGTCCCATTTTGTTGCACTCTAGTAAATTCATTTGGAATTGCAGTCTAGGACAATTGGTGTAGAACACAACACAACACCCATGCACAGGGACACATGGGCATCTGTACAACCAAACTGTGATCTATATTCTTGAGCAGTTCAGTCCATGTGTGATGTTTCAATGGACCATGTGTGCAACCACTTGAACAAGCATGTGTACAGCTTGATGCGAAAACAACCCTTATGGGTTTTTTTGTGGGAATCCAATTAAAACGGAATGAAATATAATTCATCAAAATGTAAGGAAACACAAAAATGCACAACCTTTGGCAAATGTATAGAAAGAATCTATAATGCTGCATTTTGACCTCGGAGATTGATTTTAAAATCAAAGTCTGTTTAACAGATTTTTTTGCAAAATGTACAGCAGGATATCAGGAGTTCAGTAGTGGAATGGAACAAGTCCCTTAATTCCTGGACATCAATTTGGGTACTTGGTGCTGGCATACTGCCACGAGCTTCAAGTCATCATTGCTGGTGCGCAGCTACTCCAGAACACCCACACACTCTCTTTTCACTTTCACCTCCAAAATGTGCACTTTTAAAAGGTGGTCCTCAAATTATATCAGTGAATATGAGGGATCCAGCTCTTTCGCCAGTTTCAGAGGGTGAAAAGCATAAGAAGCATAGTGGATGTGGTTGCTAGGCAACCACTTGTGCTTGAACTCCTATTCCTGGTACATAATCACCAGGAACTCTCCTACTAGGATTTCCAAAGTGACTGTGCCAAAGGTTCTGGTCCCCATCAATCCTGATTGCAATGACCTGCATACTGGCTTCCTGTGCCAGATGATAATGACAGCCAATCAGAAAGTCCAAGCTGCTATTGTCGTTGATGTTTCTCCAGTCCCAGGTTGAGCCAATGTAGGTGAGAAATCTTTAGCAGACCAATATATGAGAATCTTCCCTTCTGTCATTATCACACACCATATTTCCTCAATATCAGGCTGCACAACTGGGTCTGCATCACATTTGGCAATGGGGCGACTGGAAGCATAACAAATCTGATGCACTGGCTTCTAGGTGTTCGGGAGATACATAAAGGTGCATGATTTAACAGAATAAAGGAAATGCATGCACACTCCATCCTGTACACACATACCCTATCCTACACACACACACACACACACACACACACACGAGATGTAGTAAGATCAGGCTTAAGTCGCCTTCATACTTTTTACCTTAAAATCTTGATCAACATATCAGTGCAGAATATAGTTGTTCCTTTTGTTAAGCTCTATTGCCTTGAAAACACATTATATCAGGTGCCAGCAATGTACCATTATTGCCCTCTGATGTGTTTCTGATTGGTTTCCAGTAGCTGTACTTATCTCAGAAAGCATTAGGTCATGCCGGACCCAGCTACCCCTGCAATGGTCACTGAATGAACTTTTTAGAGTGAGCTATTGATAATGAGTCTGAAACAATTTCTTCCATTCTCAAGCATTTGGTACTTTGAAAAGTGCTTTTTTCCCCCCTACAAAAGACCAACTCCCCCCTTAGGCATCTTTGGGACATGATTAAGAGTATGGGTTACTTTGGGTTGCCGGAAAAGGAGAAATATATCAAGCTGTTAACCATTAAGAAAATCTCCCTGTTTCTATCGATTAAGTATCATTACTGGAATGTGGGATGACCTTGACTCCTTGCACATACCCTTTAGGCCATTTCCCCCCTCTCTTTTAGGGAAAGATGTATACCACATCTGGCTTGGGTAACATAATTCCACTTAAAGACCACTGGACATTTTTGTTCCATATTTAAAGTTGTGCGGTTCTTAAAGTAAATGTGATCTCCTTTTCATGTGTGCCTCTTTGCATGTTGGAGAGGGCTACACACAGAGAAAATAAGACCCACACTGCACATTTCTACTTAACCCATCTCCCTCCCACCCGGTTCCCTCAAGACTAGGCCTATATATAATTTTGCCAATTTTAATTGAAAGAGAAAACTACCCTCTACCACAGCTTTCATCAACTTGGTGCCCTCTGGATGTTTCAGACCACAGATCCAACTCAAGCTCCATTGTGGTGGATGAGGCTGATGGGATTTGTGGTCCAAAAGATTCCAAGGACACCAGGTGGGTGAAGGCTTCTCTATCACACACACAAAAACCAGAACTTAATTTGAGCTAAGTCTTACCAGGGCTGGTTTCCATGCCAGGGATCAGCATGGATCACGTGGTATAATAAGACTATTTTAAAGTATATCCAGAGTATAAACTTACTTTATGAAGCCTTTTATTGAATTGTATCATTGATGAGTCCAGCCCTCATTGAAAGGCCAAGCTAGATGTGATTTTAACCATGTCATTGCATTTAGGGGAAAAATCCACCATCCTTCCATCTACCTTGAGGCAAAGTGCTTCCAGAAGATGTTTTGCCAGTGCTTAGGGGTAGGGTGGCAATTAGTATTTGGAGGAACTTTGAAATGCACCAGTCAGCACTTTAAAGAATTCATCTTTCATAGTTCACAGTCAGGGAGAGTGGGGTGGCAGTGCTGAGTTATGCCCCCTTCAGCAAAAAATGCAGATCTGTTACTGTATGCCTCACCTCTGCCTGAATCCCAAAAGGGCCATAACTAGCCTCCGAAATTTTGGAATATGGAACTGTTAGCATATGGCAGTTTTAAAGCAAGTTTATGTAGGAATTACCAATGATTATGGTAATGATAATGATATTTGGGTTCCAAAATGTATGAATTGCATCATGATTATGGTAATGAATGCAATATTTAGGTTCCAGAGACTAACATATTCTGAAACCTGTAGGCTAAAGCAGGGATGCTTGTCAGATGAACAATATGTCAGAGCACATAAACACTAAACTCTGAGAACATTTACTGCACTGTCCAACACAAGATTGAGACTCTGGCAAATTTCCCATAGAGTGTTTCAAACCCTCTGTTTCATATGAACTTATGCCAGGCCTTCCATCTGTGTTGCCACAGAGAAAGATGTGATATTGGCTCAGACATTCTGGCACCATTTTGTGTGTCTCTTGTGATCTGGTCTTTGATAAAGTGTCTGCTGCAGATGTCAACTAGGTCAAGCTGAAAGGGGAAAATGAAATGGTGCAGCACAGAGAAGAAGCAGCGATTAAAATAAAACCCAGCCCAAATGGTACCCTTGAAATCTCCTCTTCCAAAAGGTTTAGGGATGTCACATCTACTTTTCCAGTCAATGTTACTTCCATCAAAACAGCATAGGTCCTCATGTTGCTAACATTTTATAATATTCCTTTTATAACAACAATAAAAAATAATGTTCACAGTGAAGCTGGAATCCAGCCGAAACCTTCTCTCTTTTACACATCCTATAAATCTACATCTTGCATTCTCAGTCAGAAGCTCAAGTGTCTGCACATAGCGCAAGCAAGAGGCTGTCAGTAAAAGAACAGCCTCAGGAAATGTATTTTGTTTTCTGTCACCAAGGAAGAACAATAATCTACTGTGAGGCAGACAGAATGTATACTAGCTAGCTGCAAACAACCAATCTGCTCTGCCACTGTGTGCCTTCTCTAGCCCAGTTCAGGCAAACTTCTGAGGTGTTCTGTCAGTGTGTGACCAAGGAATGGCACATTAAGTGTTGAAGAGTATAGGAGCAAAATCAGGGGCACAGAGGGCAGTCTGATCAACATGGGCTATGCTTCTTGTCCTGATTCTACTCACAGACACAACTTGATTTCTCATGACATTACTAGTTCCTTAAAAGGTCAGTTTTCAAGGATGTTACTTGCTAGTTGCTGTGTTGGAATCCAATGACTCCAATGTTGCAAATAACATCTAATCTAGCAAAATTTCATCTGGTTTTATCTTGGCACTAGGAGGCAATGTCTGGCCACTACCAAACATTCATTAAGTTTGCTCTCGGATTTAATTGCTCGTCTTTCTAATTTTACATACCCCATTTCATTGTCATCCATACATTAAAATAATGTTTACTTGAATTTCCTCAGAGAAATCAGTTGCTTGTTTTTCTCTTTTTCTATAATGAGACAGGAGAAATTAAGTGCTCCAGTTAATGAATATTTAATGGTTTATTTGTTGGGGGGGGGGTGAAGATTAAAATTTGCCACGGTCTACAGAGTTTTAAGCAAAAATCGAAATAAATACACACACAAACACACATATACTAAAATTATTATGGGCCTCATGAGTCATGGATTAAACCAAGGATCATCAAAATTAGGGGGGGTGCTTTGGGTACATTTGGAATTTTGAGAAACTGCCATTGGGTTGCTTCCCTCCTTCCCATCATTCCCACAATAGACAGAAAGAGACATTCTTTTCAGTTGCTCATTTTTCTAATCTTTCAGTTCTCCACATTTCCACATTACTTTGCACCTAAAAATAAGAAGGCCTCATGAAAATTCACCATTTTAATGTGAATTTCTTCTAATCTGCATATGCTGTATTACATTTTGCCTAGTGTACACATCTTTGCAAGGCAATTTCCCCATAAATAATGCATTTGGTATGTTATTTCCACCAATATGTGCATTTATATGGATACTTTACCACAGTATCTATAGACATTTTTGTACATTTTGGCTGGAGAACTGCAAAATTCAGAGAAAGACCCATTTTGAAGGAAGGATGTGTTTTGGTTTTCCTATCATTTCTGAAAGTGAGATTTGAGTATAATGACCTCAAAGTGTGAACTGAATCAAATTTCTTCCCCATCTCTAGGTCTGAGTAAAAGCCAATCGTATCAAAACAGAACCTCTAACTAGCATTATTTTACGCAGAAATTAAAGCTTACATTGATAGACTGCACAGCACAAATCACGGGACATTTTCAAGGGCATCATGTTGCTGACCCCATTATTAAACTAAACACATTCCTTTTTCAAACTATGGTTATGCTGAAAAATTCTACAATTTTTAAAAACCATTCTTCCACTTGCACAACAGGATTTTCCTCTATCCCCTCCTCCCATGTGCTACTTGTGCCCTCTAAATTTTCTCTGAGGGGTTGGGGAAAGCCCCATAATAGGTTTAGGGACAGTGTGGGGACTCATGGGGGAAGAGAGTGGAGGAAGTCCCATTACTCAAGCAGACCTGGCATGCATACCCCACTTAGAACTACGTTGAATTCCTACCCAACGAAAACAGGCACATTGTCAGGGATGAACCAGAGGTCTCATGTTCCCCAGAGGGAGGGGGAAGCCTGGGAGCGAAGATGTGGACGAGGTGCCCGAGGGGGAGGGAGGCAACGAAGAGAGAGAGATTGGGTTAAGCTCAGGCTCAGAATCTGGGGGAAGGTTTACGGCCGCCTCAAGAGGCGTGTGGTAAAGAGGAGGGTGGAATGACGGGGTGAGAAACTTCGCCATTTTATGAGCTGTTGGAAAGGCAAATGCAGGCCTCAGCAGAGATCTGAACTGAGTGACTCTGATGGATGAATGGTGTGCTAATGACCCATTGTAAATATTGTAAATAAAGACTATAAAAATGTGAAGAGGCTCCCGTGGCATCTGTGGTGAGACGCCCACAGCTCTGACATACACGACATCCAAAATAGGACCCTCATTGTGCTATATGCAACTGGCGGAGATGACTGGCAGAATCCGAGACCTGGGAGAAGAAAGGATTGAAGAAGATTGGAAGAAATTCAAGACTTACTTGCAGAAATATTGTGATTTAGTGGAATGTTAAGAAGGATGCTTGGTTATAAATAATTGGCCATCACTAAAATAGATCAAGAATTGATGATAAGAGAGATTAAGAGAAACAAATTTGCAGGAGAATTATTTTATTGTATTTAAGTAAGTGGTTATAGATTTGGAAATAAGATGATAATTTGCTTGACAAAAATTTATTACTGATGTAAATGGGAGCGGGAGACGTGAGGAAGTTCAAGGATATTATGAAATTTTGTTAAAACAAAGCAATAATGTTTATTATCATTGTATTCTTTTTTCTAAAAACTCTAATAAATATTTATTAAAAAAAAACAAAAACAAAATAGGACCCTCATTGTGATGTGTCAATCACATCCTCCAGAGCAGCTGCTCCCGATTAGGTAAATACTGCAGACCCCCTGCTTTTCAAAAGCCAATCCATGGACCCCCTACTTTTGAAAAGGTTGGTATCTCTGTGGTAGTTTTTGTTATGTAACTGGTGCCACAAACCCCCTGGGTGGGTTACATACACCCCTGCAGTCTGCGGACCACCGGTTGGAGACCACTACTTTAAACGACTGATCCAGTATTGGTGCTTTCCTATGAATTAACCGTATAAAGCTGTAAACATTTACACAAAGAAAGGGATCTGTTTTGTACTTCATCTGACACAGGTCTCTGTCATATTTCTGACAAAACTAAAAGTCCCATGTTCATTACCAGGTCAAATTTTTAAATTCTTAAGCTTATGTTTGTGGCACATTTTCAAAAGTGAGCTTTATTTAAAAGAACCTCTTAAGAACGGGCTGGAGAAGAACAAAAAGGCTAGGCATCTTAAGAGCTTAAGGGGTTTTTTGATGAAAAATTATGTTCTTTCAGGATCAATGGTATAACTGAATGGCTACTAAGTAATAACAATTACTCTGCATTCAATTCCCATAGAAACCAGTAGTACTGGATAGTCAACCAAGGACTCCATGCTCTTCTAACTGCAATTATTGTAAGTTCCTAAAGTAGAATTTTTGCTGGTGCTCAGAATAAGTATGGTACTTAAATTCCCTCCACTTCAATTATTTGCCTCATTGATGTACTCTGAGACCACTTTGCTCCATACGATGGGAAAGCCAGATAAGGCTCTTGGCAGTTCTATCTTTATTGGGATGCATTATTTATCATAGAAACAAAATAACAAATCGGAAGCCGAGGAAAATGGAGCTGATGCTAAAGCCATATGTTGGCCTCCTTCGATTCTTGGCTCTGTGCAGTCATAGTTCTCAGATGCCAGGAAGGCCTTTAAGAATGGCCAGCAGTGCAGTCCTATACATTACATTAACACAGCACTGGAAGTAGCAATTAAGGTTTGACCTCTTCCTAATAAACTGAGGGGAAGTTATCTACTGCTTCCACACACTTCTGTCGCTTGCCAGCAAAAGGTCTCCTGCGTTTTCATGCGAGAGCTGTATTTAGGTCAATGCGTCATGGTGCTAAGTAATGTGCTTTTCAAAACACAAAGGATGCTGCTGTGGTCAAAGGAGATAAACAAGGTCAAGGTAAAAATAATGGCTGCTACTTCACCCTTTTGGAGCTAGGATTTTCATGAGCCTGGTGCTCATAACCTAGCAGTAGATCCCCTGTGCTGCTGTCTCTGTATGTCAGGCATTTAGTCCATTACGTGTTTCATTTCAGAGTGGATTTTTCTGCACATGTTTAAAGGAAAGAGGCCTAATGGAAGGCAGGGGATGGCTCAGTCAGTAGAGCCTGAGACTCTTAATCTCAGGCCAGGAGTTCAATCCCCATGTTGGTGAGAAAGATTCCTGCACTGTAGGGCATTGGACTAGATGACCCTTGTGGTCCCTTCAAACTCTAGAATTCTATGGTTCTATTTTGTGTGGAATAATAAAAGTTGAGCTGCAGTCTTGTACACGTTTAACCGGTGTGAGCGAGCTTCTTTGGTAGATGGGTTTTCACACATTTTAAGAGTCTTCTGAATTAGAATCTCTAGTGACAGTAGCACATATTGGGAGATTAATCTGGTAACTTAGTCACACAGGTCTCAATATGGGGATATTTACTGAACACATGCACAACCAAAATATGCACATTTAAGTGAATATCTTAGCAAATAAGCACACAAACACTTTTCTTTGGTTTTCTATTATGCATGCACTGTTAGAGTTGTTGCAAGCAGAATCCCTGGTCTGCACTTTTTGCAGAGCAGAAATGAATGTTCTCCATCACAACAAACAACTGCAAAACTTTACTGGAAACAGTCTTAAAACAGTTACAATTAAATGTTGCAAAATAAAAAATAATACATTGCTTTTAAACAAGCAATTTCTGTATTATTCTGTATTCTTTAAATCCTTAATGCAGTTCAGTAACTTTGCTTTCTCTGCTCCCAGAGAGAGATCCTATGCAAGCATCTTGCTTGTTCAAGATCGCTCACCTGGAGTTTATAATGCTGCTGGCTCCAATGACTAAGATGCTGAGTTCTCAGGTTTCATCTTCCTGCCATGAGAGATCACTGCTTGGGTTTCCAGGATAAGTCATCCATTAGCCTTGAACACTCTCTGAGTCACATTTTCTAAAGACAAACCTCTTGAACAAACTTAATGCAAACCTCTCTACATAGCATTTTGGCTTTGGTTAATATCTAGCAGCATGAATAGGCCCCTTTCAAGAAACAGCAGATTCCCATCTATATCCATTGCCTTACTTTTACGAAAAGTTTCAATATCTCACTCTCTGCAACACAAAACTGTCAACAATGCAACAGTTCTTTTTGCTATTGATGCAGTTTTGCATTCCGTAGTTGTTTTCAATAGTTCATGCCTAGCCTTTTTCATCACCTCCAAGACCAGCAGAGCATAAATATCTGCTGAAGACACAACATATATTAAACAAACCAAAGATTGGTGGAATTGCTGTGCATTTATTTAACAATCAATCAGTTGGATACGGCATGCAATCTAATCACATTTCTTATTGGCAATTGTGCTTTCTTTTCTGATAGTCCTGTGAATGCTTTACCAGGTTCTCTTTATATTTAACAAACATCAATGGGGAAGAGACAAAGAAGAAACTCATTTCATTCGTATGGGTCAACAAATTGTTATAAAACAGTTGTATTTATCCATTGTATTTGATTCATGAAAGCCTGTGTAGATTGCAGTAATTTATCCAATGCTTCTACGTTTCAGCTACTTACATTTTCAATCTCTCTGTGTGCCTATTGTGAATTGCTGACCACTTCTCACCAGCTCAAACTTCAGAAACTTTGGAACCAACATAGTTAGAAATTAGAATCATAGAGTTGGAAGGGACCCAGGGGTCATCTAGTCCAACCCCCTATAATGCAGGATTCTCAGCTAAAGCATCCATGACAGATGACCATTCACTTTCTGCTTAAAAATCTCCAAGGAAGGAGAGCCCACCACTTCTTGTGGGAGTCTGTTCCACTTCCGAAAAGCTCTTACTGTCAGAAAGTGTTTTCGAATGTTCAGTCGGAATCTCCTTTCTTGTAACTTGAAGCCATTGCCTCGAGTCCTACCCTTCAGAGCAGGAGAAAACAAGCATGCTCCCTCTTCCATGTGACAGCCCTTAAGATATCTGAAGATGGTAACCATATCTCAGTCTCCTCTTCTCCAGGCTAAACATACCCAGCCCCTTCAAGCGCTTCTTGTAAGGCTTGGTTTCCAGACCCTTGATCATCTTGGTTTCCCTCCTCTGCACACATTCCAGCTTGCACCAGTCCATCACTTTCCTAACTGCACTCAGTTTGATTAAAAAATTGCACTGGAAAGAGCAAGGTAACAACCACTAGCTGGCAATATCATAGAACTTCCATGTGAACAAATCATTATGAATGTTCAGGCAGTGTGGATGCTCCCTCCATCCCTCAGAATTGTTTTCCTTCTCAGAGCTCCAGTCTTCCTGGATGAGGAGCCTTGTAGTATCCAAGTCTGAGCATTTCCTTGTTAAATAGCTGAAAGTCTGGTCAAGCTGGACTGACATGAGGAAAGCTTTCACTCTGAATTTGTCTTGACCTTTATGCTTATATTTACAGTTATAAATATGGGTAGAATATGCTGCTTCATGCATTCCTTTGATAGATGAAAAGCTGGGATTTAAATTAAATTAATTATGCCATGCAGAGTTGGCAGAATTTGGTCAGAATGCAGTGTGTTTGGGGAGAGGTGAAAAAAACAAGGGAGAGTTATTCAAGCCATCTTCTAGGGAGGTTTCCTCTTTCACCTAGATGCTTATAAAGATAATTTAGGAAGGTATCACAACCTGTAGGTAGCAGCTAAAGAAATAATGCAAGGGTGCCAGGAAGTCAGCAGCCAATTTTTGCAAGCATGCTGGATGGAAGTTTCTAGCATAGGGTTCCCTCCCAGAGCTAATGGCATCAGTCCATAGTGTGGGCAAGCGTTAAGGCCTTCCTGCCCCTGAGTTTGAGTCCTGATGGTCCCCCTCCATGGCAGCTGCTATGTAAAAAACAAAAATAGGTCACATCAAATGCTTATACACATTTAATATCACATCTAGTGTGGTGCTAAATGGAAAACTCCCCAAGGGTATTTTTATTGATCTGTAAACCATTGCAGGAGCCTTTCTAGTTGAAGAGCGAATGAATGAAAGATCTATCTGAACTCCAGTACCAAACAATTGTGCTGATGCCCTTCGAAAAGTGTCTCACACACAAATCCCCAGGTTCTTGGAAATTTGAAAAAAAACATTTCCGAATTTCTCACTGAGTGGAATACTCTCTCAAAAAAGATATTTGATGGTGTGTGTTCCTTTTGATCATGACCAGGATTAAGAGATGTTCAAGAGCAACACTACACAGGACAAACTCTGGATGAATAAAGCTATCATTGACTCAGACATATCTCTTCTAAAAGATAGCCAAACATCATCTTTAAGGGAATGGGGTGGGGGCAAACACTTACAAGAAAACATCAAACCTTATTACTCACATCCTCATTCACATCTTTCTAAAACCATTTTTCCTTGGTGCAATGCAATGCTATTTTAAGGAATGCCTTCATACAAACATTGTATTTCAATGAAACCCTTTATTTATATGCTGAAACCTGAGCTTTGAAAGAATGTCCTGCCCAGATGAATAGCTTAGATGAATTCAAAAGTCAAATATCAGAAAAGAAGCCATTATGAAGTGAAGCAATCTTGTGGGTTTTTACAGATTTTTCAGAGCTCCAATGACAAACCGAACAATGTTGAATATTATTGACTGTGCCTGCTATGCACAAAACAATACCCCAAAGAGAGTGACTAGATTAATCTGGCCATTTGTCTTTTTAAATGTTAAAACTCTCAGTGCAAGTTCTTTGTTGTTTGTCAATGACACTGAAGTTTTTTTTGTTTGCAATACAGCCCTCTAAATAAATATTTTTAGAAAGCAGATGACTGTGTTGCTAGTAGCACTGTTGTTCTTGCAAAGTAGAAAGCACAAACCTTGGTTCTTTGTGAGATGTTTTTATTCTGTTGAAGGACATGACTCAATAGTTCAGGTTATTTGGCTCCACTGAAAGTCAAAGTGAAGATATTAATGTGTCCTCCTTTCAAAGAGATATATGACACTACCATTGCAATATTCCTTACCATGGAATTTTCTGGCACATTAAATAGAAGGTACCACCTACAGAGTACTGAAGTAACGTCTCACCTGTACCCATTGGGAATCTGATAAAAGGGCATTGACCTGCCTAGGACACACAAATAAATGATCCTTTTCATAGTTGTACGCCATGTCCAAAAGGCTCCAGAGGTTAATTAGAAGGCTCATAGCCAAAACCTCTCCCCTT
The DNA here is from genome assembly GCF_964234715.1 of Podarcis melisellensis. Classification (NCBI taxonomy): domain Eukaryota; kingdom Metazoa; phylum Chordata; class Lepidosauria; order Squamata; family Lacertidae; genus Podarcis; species Podarcis melisellensis. Next base: position 39,303,402 of record NC_138539.1, on the reverse strand, counting down.
GCAGGAGTCCATTGCTAATTAATCATTTTCTAATCAAGTTTTTTTTTTTTTTTAAAAAAAGACTTACATCAATTAGCAGGTCAGTTTTCAGTGCCCTGACATGGTCAAAATGCTCAGACTTTATAGCTTGGTTGTTGGCATCTGTCTATCTCGGGAGACAATGGAGGAGAGCATCTTTGGGGGTGAAGTCAAACTGTTGGAAGGTTGCAGCGCTTGCTGTGGCTGTAGAGACTGATGCAAAAGAGACATGTTTTGTTGCAGCTGGGGCAGATGAAGGCATCCAGTTGTGGTCAAAATGCTCAGACTTTATCTAGTTGCAAACAAACGCCTCCGTGGCTTCCTTGAGCATGTCCAAGGAAAGACAGAATGCACCCACTTATAGTTGTTTTTAAGCACAGCGTCATAGTGGCTTAGCAGCATAGAAAGATGCCTTATACTAAGGGCAACTGGTGCATCTATCCATCTGTCTACCCTTACTTATCAACAACTCTCTAGGGTTTCAGACTGGGATCTCTCTAAGCCCTACCTGGCGATTCTGGGAACTGAACCTTAGACCTTCTGTGTGCAAAGCAGCTTCTCTGCCACTGGACTATATTCTATTTTAAATAGAGATAAGCCCAATCTTTCCCCAACATTGCTGCTTATCCAAGGGTCTTTCCCCCTTGTTGTGCACCAGAATCATCTCCTTTCCCATTTGAGCTGAGATGCAGGTCAAGAGATCTTTAGTCATCTCCTTCCTAGCCTGAACACCAGCAGAAACTTTATCAGAGCCCTCCACTTACTTTTCTCTACTGGTTCTTGCCACTGCACAGATTGCACAGGAGCGAGCTGAATAGGTTGGAGATAGAACTTTTCTCACTCCTGGGCTGCCTTTTCTCACAGGAGAGAAAGCAGCCAAAGCCATGACCCTCCAAGGAATGGAGTTTGTTGTTGCTGGCCCTTGAATCTCTGCAGATTTCAACTTATGGGTCTTGTTAAAATTAGTTGCCTAATACTGGGGTCTCTAAAGGCCAAACTGCATATAAAATGGGGTGGGAGATCTGTCATCAGAACTGACTCACATCCTTTTTGTTTGTGCTTGAAAGCAGATGCACTGAGTTTCAGTTCTGACTGTAGCAAAGCCACTTTGGGAAGTGGGATAATCAACTCTTTTCTCCCTTGCTGCTTTCTCAAGTGAGAGCCACCCCCCCCCACCACCAAAAAGCACCTGTATTTCACCAAGGGGGGAATATGGGTACAGAATGCTGTGCTTGTATTTTCCTTCATCTGGATAAACTAGCTAGAAGAGGAAAAACATGAATTGGGAAAACAGTACAGGGGAAAGAGGATAAAACAACTTCCCCAATGCCAGGGCTTCCCTGGATTTGTTTTTATGTTCAAATGAAGGCATCAGGAGTTCCAGTCATGGATCTTCTGCATCATGTGTAGTTTTGGCCATCCAGGAAACACAGCGGTGGTGTGGACTGGGCCTACTAAGTCTCAATCCTGACTTTGTACCACAATATGTTCCTTTAGAAAGCATCCATAGATCAATCTAGCCCAATTTTATGGGCCTGCGCTTAACTGTGATCATATCTGATGCTCAAATCCCAGACTCTCTTGTACATGTACATTTCTTATTATCTCCATCCATCACAGTGGCAAGGCTAACCTCTGTGCTTGACTTTTCATTGCAGGTTGGTTCAAGACGGCATTATATAGGACTGGGGAAAGGATTTATATCCCAGACTGAACATTCAGCAACACATACCTTACAGCTCCACGTAATGCAGCCTTCTTTCATCTGGTGCTCATTTTCCTTCAGTTGAATCCTATTACCATCCAAGCACCCCGCCTGCCTGAGGCAAGCCTCCAGCTTGTTTATCTGCAAGAGGGCAGGGGAGCTGTGGAATGGGACAAGGCAGAAACTTAGCAGCTGAATGATAAGATGTAATAAATCATTGTTAGAGCATACGTTTAATAGGTCCAAAATCCTTCAATCCTTCTTTTTGCTGCCAGCAAACTAAAGATAGATTCATATACAAACACATTCTCTTTCCAGCAAGTAATTTTCTACATTCAGTTCTTGGTGACTATCACATAATGTGTGATCACACAAATAGACATGCTAGGTTCTTAAAATCTTGAGACTCTTAAAATCTGACTGGCTAGGGGAAGAGTAGAACGTGCGTCCCAATTGCCTGCAAAATAACTTGCCACAGATCTCTTCTCAGTGGGACATAATGATTAATGTGTTATATTTAAATGTACAGCTCCCCTTATCCCATGGCATCAGGGCAGGTAAACACAATTTTATATAGCAGAGATAATTATCTGTCCTTGAGCACTAAGTCTAAAGAGAAGCAAACATTATTCAGGAATTAATAATTTTCTAAAGTACCTCCTCAAGGAAACAAGGTGATTGTGCAAATTGGACTTTTAAATGGGCTCAAAAACGTCTACCTTTTTGAATGATCTGTGTACTCTCAGTGTGCTGATGAACAAAAACTGGAGAGTCTTTGAAGAGAGATGGAGGTAACTTAAGAAACTCCTTATGCTCTGGTTTGCATACCACTTTAACCCATAGTTAAAATAAACTATGGTTTAAATGTGAATGTGCAGTGTGTGCACACTACTGAAATCGTGGATACTTCATTCTTCCCCCACTCCTGGTGCTGCCAGGAAACAAGCATAGCAATGATTATTGTTGTAAGTTTGGGGGATCAGTCTGGATGATGCCCTGAGTCCCACTTAATTCTTGGGGTCCTGCATCCAGTATTTATTTATTTATTCATTCATTCATTTATTTATACATACATACATACATACATACATACATACATACATACTTCCCCAGCCACTCTGGGCAGCTTTCAACAAAATATTAAAATACAGTAATGCATCAAACGTTAAAAGCTTCCCTAAACAGGGCTGCCTTCAGATGTCTTCTAAAAATCTGGTAGTTGTTGTTCGCTTTGCCATTTGGTGGGAGGGCATTCCATAGGGTAGGTGCCACTACCGAGAAAGCCCTCTGCCTGGTTCCCTGTAACTTGGCTTCTCGCAGTGAGGGAACCACCAGAAGGCCCTCGACACTGGACCTCAGGGTCCGGGTAGAATGTTGGGGGTGGAGACACTCCTTCAGTAAGGGTTAAAAGCTCTGATAGAGGATTCTATTGCTGAACTAGGCAATTGTAAGGCAATGGACTTGGTCGGTCACTTAAATGTCTTTCATTAGCATCCCCAAAGAATGAGCTAGGCTACAAGAGTGATGGTGCTCTCTGGGCAAATGGGTGGGCCTCCCCACCTCACCTAACTGCCAGGTAGACAAAACAAAGGGGAGTGTAGTGTGAGCTGGACAAAAAGCAGATAGAGAAGTTGGAGACATAGAGACAGGTTTGCTCTATGCAAAGCTTTGGTGCTTCTCTGGAAACCTAATGGGGAAGCAAGATCTGTTGGGGTGTTAATACTGCGAGCCCCTCCATCAGCTTGTATGTATGTGAAAATAGAACCATATATCCGAATAACACCACAGTCTCCACTGAACTTTCTTCCAAAGAAATCAAACCCTGGGTAAGTGCTTGGAACCCTAGGGGTTTTTCACCAGAAGGGTATGAAATCAGTTTTCTAGGCTTTCCCTGAATACATTTGTAGCATAATGAAGCGGGATGCGGGGACGAGTTCTGTCTGTGCAAGCATTTCAGGTGGCCAGATGGAACAATTCTGCTTTCCTCCCTCTGTGTGCTATTCTGGGGGTTCTCCCAACACATTCCCAGCCAATTTCTGGGGGCACACGAGTTGGGAGGGGAAGATCCATTATATAAGCAGAAGTCCTTGCACAGAGCTTCCACAGACAGGGCTCATTAGGTGAATTGTGCCCACAGAAAATTAAAACATTCTATAAATCCACACTATGTGTTATCCTAAGGGACATGGGTGGCGCTGTGGGTTAAACCACAGAGCCTAGGACTTGCCGATCAGAAGGTCGGCGGTTCGAATCCCAGCAACGGGGTGAGCTCCCATTGCTCGGTCCCTGCTCCTCCCAACATAGCAGTTCAAAAGCATGTCAAAGTGCAAGTAGATAAATAGGTACCACTCTGGCGGGAAGGTAAATGCCGTTTCCGTGCGCTGCTCTGGTACACCAGAAGCGGCTTAGTCATGCTGGCCACATGACCCGGAAGCTGTACGCCGGCTCCCTCGGCCAATAAAGTGAAATGAGCACCGCAACCCCAGAGTCGGCCACGATTGGACCTAATGGTCAGGGGTCTCTTGACCTTTATGTGTTATCCAAGTAATCATAATAAAATAACTATTTGCTGTGTTTTGAGTGTGCAGTAAGTTCCATGGAAACAGAAGCCGGATCAGCTAACAGTTCAGAAATTGCAACATGGAATTGGGTTGTTTGCCTTTAAAAAAACAGTGCGAATTTCACAGGTGCATCTCTAATAACCATTAATTGGAAACTGAACAGGATTTCATTCCCTTTGAAGAAGATCCAGCAGATTTAGTCCCCTTTGCTGTCACTATATGACACTATCCTTTCTTCTTGTTAATGGGGAAAAGGCCATTTGGGAGTTGATCACCGGAAGAAAGGACAGACAAGAACAAGCCCATTTCCCTTTCAATAGCATTTTGAATTCTAATGAAGAGTGAATGTTAAAAAGAGGGAGAGAAAGTGCACTCCAGACTTAGTGCAGGCACCAATACTGATGCTTCAGGACTCCTGTTGATCTGTCACAATGTGCGTGACTTTGAGGAAACTGTATCCCTGTGCATTTAAAAGTTGAAGAGGAAACTGTGAATGGCCCTCTGAGTTCAAATCAGAGACAACCTGAAAAGATTCAGAACATATTTTGTGAGCAATATGTCTAGTTTGAGTATTGATCTCTTCCCAGTGTGGCCTGCGGCCCATTGTGTTTTTCATTATAAAGTAAATTAGATTTAGGACTACTGAAAGACTTATGAATAGGACTGGACTAATCCAAATTGTCCTTGTGCTACTGGACTACATGGAGCAACTGCAGTAGCTCTACAATATGAACAGCTCCACCAAACTGTATGAATAGAGTACCAGCCAGCCTGTCTCCTCCTCAAAGGAAGTGCATCGCTCAATCCACTTCAAAACTGCAAGTCTGTGATGGTGCAGGAAGGATGGCTAGAATCAAATCCTTACTGGGTTCAACAGAGAAGGATTACCTTGTGCTGTGCATGCTCTGGAAACTAAGGAACTATGAGGAACAGCTGAAACAGCTGGGTATGTTTCACCTGGATAAGAGAAAAATAAAGGAAAAGATGTTAGTGATCTTAAAATTTCTGCAAAGAAACATGGAGCACTGCCCTGTACAACCAAGTCGATCCATTTAGCTCTGTATTGTCTACACCAACATTTTGTTGGACTCCAGTTCCCAGCAGCCCTAGATGACCTTCAAGATCTTTTCCAACTCTGTAATGCTATGATGATATTTTTCATTTTTTGCAAATGCCCCATTGGCTGGCATAATAATATTTCTCCGCGAACACTAGGTTTTGGGAGGTTTTTAAAAGCATCTTTTTATATCATTACAATTAGGTTGTGGCACAATGTTGTTCTCTTTCGTTTGCATCACCACCAGCAGCAGCACATGAAGGGAGCTGGAACCATAGCAGTGCCCTCTCAGTGGTGGCACTGCTTTCTCTGAGAAGGGGATGGAGCAGGATAGGGTGGTGGTGAGGTCTGGCCCCTTGCCTGACTAATTCAACAACTGAATCCTTGCTGGATCTAGGAATTAGAAGGCACTCAGTCACACAGCCCTAACATGAGTTGTATAATCAAAGTTTAAATGTGGGCAAATATTTCATTTGTGAGCCTGGCTGTTATGAATGGAAACTCATAATTGTCCCAAGTGTTTGGTTGAATTACAATGTTGAATAATGTTGAATTACAATGTAATATCTATTCTTTTAACAAAAGCCATCACAACAGTATTAGGAAAATCTAATTTTTTTCTGGCTGTGGCCTGGAAAATGCTTTTGTTATATAGGTGTATTTAATTTTATTCTTTTAAAATTTCATTTTGTATGCTGCTTTCGCACTTAAATGTGCCAAAAATGGGAAAGTGTGGGGGAGGATGAAGACTCCTCAATGTATTATTTCAATCAGTCTTAAAGGCTTATTCATTTCAAAGCATAATATGCCATTCTGATTAATTAATTAATTATGATAATATTAATATCATAACATTTTAAATCCATTGAAACATAAAGTCTCAATCATGAAAACATTCCAATTAAAAAGAGAGATTAATGCACAATAAAATGTAAAACGGAGTTTTAAAAAGGCAGACTGGGTTTCATTTGATAGTGCTAATTGGCACTATCTTTTACCTGCAAGTTAAAAAAAGAAATTCAGCTATACAATATATATAATAAGAACATAAGAAAGGTCATGCTGGATCAGAATAAAGCCCCATGTAATTCAGCATCCTATTCTGGTAGTGGCCCACTGGGGCAAGGCCCCAAGCAGACATGAGTACAGTAATCTTCTCTCACTCCTGCTCCTTAGTAACTGAAGGTCACCTATCATAGAAGAGGAAAGCAAGTTGTTAAATTTGAGTACATTTAAGGGCCTATTCTCATGAGCCCATTAATTACTCCTTAGTTCACCCATTAACTACTAGTCCGTATGAGCATGTATCAAGATTCAGCTATCACTGCTAATGTGGACAGAAAAGTATGGTGTGAAGTTGTGCTGTTCCTCACTTTTAATTACCCCCCCCCCAAAAAAAAACCATGACAGGACAGGATTCAGGCATACGATCCTTAGAAAATTTACCCAAGTTCTGTGTCAGATAAACCATTTCCCTTTACCTTTGTGGATCAAGTGTTTCTAGAGTAAGGTAAAAGGTAAAGGACCCCTGGATGGTTAAGTCCAGGCAAAGGCGACTATGGGGTTGTGGCACTCATCTTGCTTTCAGGCCGAGGGAGCCAGTGTTTGTCCAGAGACAGCTTGTGGCCAGCATGACTAAACCGCTTCTGGTGCAACGGAACACCGTGATGGAAACCAGAGAGCATGGGAATGCCATTTACCTTCCCGCCACAGCGGTACCTATTTATCTACTTGCACTGGCATGCTTTCAAACTGCTAGGTTGACAGGAGCTGGGACAGAGCAACAGGAGCTCACCCTGTCGCGGGGATGCAGGTGGTGTTGTGGTCTAAACCACTGAGCCGCTTGGGCTTGCCAATCAGAAGTAATAGCAATTAAAAGAAGAGGAATCCGTTGCTGTTTGGCCTTCTCAAGCTTTTCTAAGCACCAGTAATTTTCCTCTGCTTCTCGAGCTTTTCTAAGCACCAGTAATTTTTGCTTTGAAATCCGCCTGTTTTTAATAATGATAATAAAACCCACAGAAGTACTAAATTAGCAGCAGACTCTTTTTTGATGAACATCTCATGCACAACCTAAAAGTACATAGTAGGAGGGAGCCATTCCTCTAAACAGCTTTTGAAGTAGCATTCGAAGGCCAGTAAGCATTGTTTCTAGGGGCCACAGTGAAATGTACAGTGCAAACCTAGGATTGCTTACTTGAAAGGATTGAAGTCTTAGCCTCTTTTGGAAGGATGTATTCACAGATATGTACCATGCCGTTAACAGAGACTGCAAAGTATGTTTTGAAAAGGGGCATGAGAAGTGAACGTGTTTTCTCCTCTTTTTTCGATTTAATTAACAGTTCTACAGCTGTTGGAAGACTACACTGTAACTTCCATCACCTTTAGTCATGCTGGTTGCAACTGATCAGAGTTCAAGTCCAACAATGTCTAGAGTGTCATAGGCTGCCCAACCCTGATTTAGACACTTAAGGAGAAATCAAATATTTGAAGTTTGGCATTCATGTATTTTTGATCTCTAATATATTAAACAATGCCTCCAAGACATGTAACCTATTTAATCAGGTGCAGCTAACCGATGCCATTGATTTCATGGAGGACATAGGCACAATTAAATTTCTCTACTTGGGGGTGGGGTGGTTTATGATTTTTTTTTTAAAAGTATCAGTTTTCTGTAACTAATGGCCATCATTTTATTGTCCATACATATTTAAAACAGTTCTTGTGAAGGTGTTGGAGATTCACAGATTTTATGTTAAGAGATCCCATGCGAGAAGTGAAATAGATTGCCATTTGTGATAATAAAATTCTTCAAGAAGAATGAAAATCCTCCTGCAACTATTGATTTATGTCTCTTTTACTGTTAGCTTTAATTACCAAAAACATAAAAACTGTACAGCTCTCCAATACTAGAGCATACAATAATTAAAAATCTATGGCCGAAAATCCATTTTTATATAAGATAAATTAATTTCATGACTTAAAAGGTGCTAAATGAATTCAGTGATATTTCAATGAGTCTGAAGCACACTTCTTCATCTATGCTACAATCCGGCAATTTAGTAAAGAAATTGATGTCCAATGTAAAACAGGATAGGAAGAATTCAGAAGGAAATGTTTAGAAAGGAAAACATATTAAATCATACATTGAGTAGAAACACATTTTATAATAATAATATCAATAAATGCAACTGTGTTATGATCTTCCTTTTAATTTGTCTCTTGAATAGCTCATATTTTTTTTGGCCCAGGGTCAATTTTTGTTCTTTCAGGGGACAGGGAGGTAGTAATTACTGTGCTTTCCTTTTGTGTGTGAGAAAGGGACTCACAAAACATCTTAAATAGGTACAGGGCTTTTTTCAGCTGTTTCAGCTGTTTTCAGCTGTTCAACTCACTAGACCTCAGTTCCGGCACCTTTCAGGTGGGTGCCATTGCCATTATAAGAGAACAAGGGAGGTGTTCATACTGAATTCTGGCACCTCTTTTTCTAGAAAAATAGCACTGAATAGGTGCATCTTAAACCATGAATGCATGTAAAAACAGGCCTTATTTTTTTTTTCCTGGAAATATTCTCGCCTGTAAGACCTATTCCAGTCGTTAAGAGTCGTCAACAGGCTCATCACAGCTATCTGCCAATCACCCATTCCCACCACGCTTCTGAGTAATACCCCTCCCCACCTTCTCACTATATAGAAGGGTCTGGTAACTTCTGTTTCAGTGTATCTGAAGAAGTGTGCATGCACACGAAAGCTCATACCAAGAACTAACTTAGTTGGTCTTTAAGGTGCTACTGGAAGGAATTTTTTTTGTTCTCACCTGAAGAGTTTATTTAGGGCCTGGCACAAAACAAGGGATGTGATATAGAGACTAGAATGTGCAAAAATGTGGATGTGAAGCAGCCCAGCCAATCACACAGCACTAATATTTGTGTCAGCATTGTAAAAGGACATGTGTTAAGGTTTAGTTTTGTTATTATCAACCCAAAACTTTATTTTATTTTATTTCTTAAAACATCAATTAATACTACCCAAACATTTCCCCATTGGGAGACAGTTGGGAAGGGTTTGGGGGTTTTTTATGAGAAAAAGGATCTTCAGCAAAGCAAGCACATGAATTTTAAAAAAACAAATGAAAAGCAACAGCACCGATAATGAAACTCTTTATACTCTCCGTCAATTTAAGCTGCAATTCCTCCTCATCTGTTTTTGTGCCCTGAAATCTCATTAAAATTGGCAGCGGTGTGCTTTAATGTTGAAATACTATTTAATTTTGTCATCTGCCTTTGCAGAAGTTAATGTAATATCTAACTGTTTTTCTGTACAAACATATAACATCTTTCCAGGGAATGAATATAGATTTGAACCTGTCTGCGATACAGAAAAATAGCAAAGACTAAGGGAAGGAGAGCTCTAGATCTTCACATCAAATGTTTTCTTTTTGACCTGCATTTTTTTCAGATCAAAACCTGCCATTGAGTATATAAACTTCTCTGAAAACACCTTACTTTGTTCAATCATTTTGATACTCAGGAGAGACCCTCTTAGTATTTATTTCATTTATTTCTGTAAAAAAATCGGTTTACAACCTACTAGAACAAAAGACCTCTACACTATTTGGAATAGTGTAAAATATTCTATTAAAATACCAATAAAAAAGCAAAGTTTAAAAACAGGTTATACAAAAAAGGATCAGTAATCTTTAACACTCAACATCTTACTAAAATTGATTTAGTGGGGTGGACATTGCGAGGAGAACCTGAGCTTACAGGGTTAAACAGCTCAGAGTGTACGCCCTGCCTACTAATGGGAGGGGGGAGATTCGTCATATCCGAGAGTCTCCAGCCTTTGTTCTTTTTTGCTACTTTCGCTTTTGAGGAGAGAGGACGTGTTTTCACGATTCTGTTCGCTGTGATAGACAATGGATAGTCTGCTGTAAATAAAAACTGCTTCTAGCTGCTAAGATCCTGAGTGGATTTTATTTAAGCACACTGAAGAACGCATTGGAGCTTGCAGCTTTCTCTGACCGCTGCTCATCTCTGCGTGTTGCTCAGAGCCTTTGGAATGTGGCCTTTGAAGTCCGGAGGTCTAGCAGAACTGCGCAGCCGAAGCGGGCTGGACGTCAAGGCTTATCTGAGCAATAAACATTCTTCAGACATTTCATAGAATTGTAGAGTTGGAACAGACATCAAGAATCATCTAGTCCAACCCCCCTGGAGTGTAGAAATCTGAACGAAAGCATCCAACCTCTGCTTAAAAACCTCCATAACCTTCCGAGGGTCTCTGTTCTACTGTCTAACAGCTCTAAGTGCTGCCTGATGTTTAACCTGAATCTCCTTTCTTTTAACTTGTATTCATGGGTATGGGTCTGCTCTCCAGATGAAGAGAAAACAAGCTTGCTCCATCTTCCATGTGATAGCCCTTTAGATATTGAAGATGGCTATTATATCTCCTCTCACTCTCATCTTTCTCGTGTTAAACATACCTAACTCCCAACCACTTCTCTTAAGGCTTGGTTTCCAGGCCCTTGATCATCTTTCACCCTCCTCTGCACAGGTTTCAGCTTGTCAATATCCTTCTTAAATTGTGGTGCCCAGAACTGGACACAGTGTTCCAGCTGTGGCCTGACCAAGGCAAAGTAGACTGGTCCTATTACTTCCCTAGATTAGGACACTAGACTTGTGTTGATGCAGCCTAGAAAGCATCAGTTTTTTGCTACTGCATCACGCTGTTGACTCATGTTAAGCTTGTGGTCTATTAAGACCTTAGATACTTTTCACATTACTACTGGTAAGCCAGGTGTGCCCCTTCTTATACTGGTGTATCTGGTTATTCCTGCCTATGTGTAGAACCTTACATTTGTCCCTATTGAAAGTAGTTTTGTTATTTTGGGCCCAGTTCTCCAATCAGTTGCGGCTATCTTGAATCTCATTTCTGCCTTTTGTGGCATTAGCTATCCCTCCCAGTTTAGTATCATCTGCTAATTTGATGATCACCCCCTAAATTCCTTTGCCCAAGTCATTTATAAAGACAATGAACAACAACGATCTCAGGACAGAACCCTGTGGCACCCCACTTGTCACTTTTCTCCAGGATAATCATAGTTAACTTAGCCTTATTTTCCCCAAATTTTGAAAATGGGGACAACATTTTCCTGCCTCCAATCTGCAGAGACCTCACCAAGAATTCTCAAAGATGATAGACAAAGGCTTTGAAGTTACATCCACAAGCTCCTTTAATATCCTTGGATGTAGATCATCAGGCCCTGGAGATTTGAATTCATTTAAAGTTGCTAGGTTTTCCCTTACCACCTCTTTTCCCAATCTTGGGCTGCAGCTCCCTTCTTGTGTTGTTTATTCTGTTATCACTAGGTTGGGTACTGCTTCCCTTTTGGGTGCTGACAGAGGCAAAGTAGATGTTGAGCAGTTCCACCTCCTCTCTGTCACCCAATAGCATTTCTCCCATCCGTCTTTGAGTATTTCTGACCATGCGATCTCATCCAGTACTTCCTTCAGCTTTTTGACATCAGCCTTCTTAAAGTTCTATCAATGCTACATAGGATGTTGGGATACATGCACTTATTCAGGTAGCGGATTGTGGGACAGTAAATGAATATCCATTACCATTCTACAACCGCACATCAAGCAATGGCAAACATATTTCAAAAATCCAATCCTTAATTTTATCAAAACAGGAATACACACACACACACACCATTTTGCCTTAATCCCATAAACATCAATGACTGATGTCACAGCCATCTGATGAAACAGAAGGCATTAGTAGTAACATATTTTATTTCCCATCAATATTAGATGAGATGTATGACTTTAAATGAAACTGCTCGTCGCATGTATTTTCATGCTGCAAACACCAAGAAAGATTGATTTCATTTGGTGATATTCTTAGTTCATAAAACCTGCTTATATTGTTTTCAAGTCTCCAGAGTCAATGTGTATATGTATTCCAAAGGCAAAGTTCAAATGACTGAAGAAAAATGTATATTAAAGAAGGCTTTGAGACTCAAAAGGAGGACGAGGGGCAGAAAACCCTATGAATTTGTCTCCAAGTTGGGAGAAGGTGAAGTATCATGCACTAATCAGCATGTCTGCAAATCCCTTTTCTCATCTCTTTAAGAGTGTGTGTGTGTGTGTGTGTGTGTGTGTGTGTGCGCGCGCTCTATTTGTCATACAAGTGCCTACATAGAAAGTTACAACAAATGGTAAACTGTATGGCACAGTAATGTTCATTACACCATTACCTACCCATTGTCTCCCATTCTGATACACTGTCAAAGTGTGAAAGGCAAGACAGCAGGGTGGTGGGGCTCAATGAAGAGTGGTGGGTTTGAGGAGGACAGATGAACAGGGTGACAGTGGAGCTGTTGTTGGCTATCAAACATCTCTACAACACTGGAAACATCCAGAATGTATGGCATAGTATAGTGTGTGTGTGTGTGTGTGTGTGTGTGTGTGTGTGTGTGATGGGAATGAAGAAGTGGGAATGGTTTGTTTGCATGCAAGATGTTTAAAAATCAATGAAACATTAATAACAATGGATGAAGTTGGAAGTCTAGTATTTTAATATCAATTTACCTATATATGAAGGCTAATATACAATTTCTATAATCTTCATTAATCTGCAATTTCTTCAACTGAATCAACATGTTCTGCAAGCACTCAAAGGATGCTTTCTTCTTAAAGTTCATTTATAAAAACTGGTTCCTATGGTATCTTGACCTTTTTAGGTAGGAGAGTCTTTCCTCTGATAAGTGCAACAGCTTTCATCTTCATATCCCATCCATATTTCATTCTTTTTTTAAGAAGTACTTATAGCCAGTTGATTTCTTTGGATAGTTCCTATTGTGAATAACCCTAGAACAGGTCTCTAAGCTTTTAAGTAAATAATTGGCACTAAGATTGGTTTTACCCACTTGTTCCCTATTCTGAAGAGGTTTTCGAGTGCAACCAGAGAAAAGGGAGCAAAGCAATTTGAGATGAGGTTAAGATGAAGGAGACAGGCACAGTGATAGCATATTCACTGTCTTAAAATACATGTGTGTGTATTTATCTAGCCAGTAGAGTAGATGTGGGAGCCATTAAAATAATCATCATACAGAAGTGCCGTGTTATGGTTCACTGAGGAGCATTCTAACGCAGCATTGTCAGGTATCAAATGGTTTTGCGTGGACTATGTGTGAGCATGTGTCAGTGTGTGCACTGAAGCAAGTGTGGTGATGAGTCTGAGCATGCAAAGCAATCACAGTAGCAACGCATGATAATTTGGTACATCAGTACTTCTGCACTCTGGAGGAAAGCCAAAAAAATGGGTGCCTTGGGTTGCTTTATTGATTCATCAGCATTTCCTCATCACACTCCTGCCTGCTGCTATTAAAATCCACAAACCTGCCACATCTGCTGAGTGGAAATAATGATAATCTTCTGTGTATACTCAAAATAAAGAGTGCTCATGATATGAGAGGCTTACAGGCTACGGTAACAAGAGCAATACAGTAAGCTGTGCTGCCAGTTGATTAAATCACCTCTTCAATATAAACATGAAGAACTGACAGCTGTATATTTTCTTTGGGGATTTATATTACCATCTGGCTTTATAATTTGCAGATGGATGTTGTGCGTTGTGTTGTCGTTTGCTGGTTTTAAGGTATTCTAGAGAAAGGCAGCTCTGACTTCATATTTGTTTGGTAATATCTTGCACATGATTCATTAGCATTCCTAATTATCAGAGACTAAAGGAAACCAAATGCATGATAAGAGATGTGAATTATAGTAGTGAAATATTTCTTGCATGTCTGCATTTTATTAAAATGTGTAGTAAAATTCAATGAAAATAGTCTGATTTTTTTTAAAAAAAGTTCAAAACCAGGCCTAGCACCAACTTGGATTCTGCAAATGTCAGAATCCATACCATTGCCAGGTGTCAGGGTACCAATACTTAAGTCCGCTCTACCTTGGTACTTTTGGTGGCTGGTGCGGCCATCTTTATCTCCCCCAAAAGTAATGCACAAAAAGTATCACTGTCAGACCTTAGCAGGAAGAGTCATTGTCTCCTGTAATTGGGCTCTAAGAAAAACCAATTCACCAAGCCTCAAAAAGGGAAATGGATTGTAAGTGCAACATCATGCCAACCATCATCCTCCCTCTAATGGTGCCAAGTCCCCAATATCCCATAGGAAGGTAGAGTTTGTGTGTTGACATTAGGAACACTTTCAGACTTTATAGGTCAAAGCTAAGCCACCAGCCTGGAAATCAGAAGTTATCAATCATTGGGTTGGATCCAGACTTAGTTGTGCTTAGAGTAGACATATCGAAATAAATGGTGTGTGTGTTAGTCATGGTCAACTTGCCCTGTTGATTTCAATGGTTCTAGTCTAAACACAGCTAGGTCTGGATCCAACCCAGAAAGTCCAGCTCCACATTGATTCTGGTAACTTTATGTGATCCAGGTGCTAGCTCTGTCAGCAATATTAAGGTTAAGGCTACTAGGGAGGAGGATCTTCATATGTTCAGTATTAAAAGTCTAAAGCTGTGGTTATCTTGTTCATCAATAAATTCTTTAGAAAGAAAATTAACTGGAATTTCTTTGGGGGGAGGGTAAGTGCATGCATGAAAAATATTATTTGAAAAGCAAAATAAGGCAAAATATACTTGAGAGAAAGGTGGAAAGGGGAGACAAGAGAGACCCTCAAGGGAAAAGAAGTTTGTTGACCTAGTTACTACTGTGCATCAACATCTAAGTGAGTTTCATGGCTCCTAATAGGTTTTTCTCACACACCAGTGTGTTTCGGAGATAAATAATTCAGAATCACATAGGTCTATTGATGAAATATAGGTATTCCACTGTTGGTGCGTGCAGAAAATTCAGAAACTTCAACTGGCTATTTCTAATGCATGAGCATTTCCAGGAGTTGTGAAAAATACCAATGAGGAGCTGTGGGAGATACATAGAAATATATTCATGAGTGCAAAGATTACCCCCACCCACCCACACACCTTGGAGTTTATAAAGAAGCGGTGCAAATACCCAGAGGACCAGTTTAGATTTCCAGACCTGTGGTTTTACTACCTTAAATTTGTAACCCCAGCAATATGTTGTCATTTGATAAATTGTACCAATGTGCTATGTTAGATCCAATAATGCCATATCTATTTATATTTATGAACTGCTTCCTCCTCCTCCTTTAAAATTTGTCATTCAGTAAAATCATTATATGATAAACTGCTGACAAGAGCTAGAAGTGTTAATGTATATGATAGATTTTTTGTTATATATTGTATATATGGAAACATATATTCCTAAACATTTACAGCTATCTGAAGCTCCAGTTCTTACCTCAAACTTCCTTTAAAATATATAATATAAAATGTATATAAAATGCTTTGTGCCTCCATTATTCAATATGTGCTTCTTTATTTTTTAAACATCTGGATCCTTCACAAAACCACAGCACAGATAGGAGTTGTATTCCTTTAGAACATTTGGCATGTGAATATTATAAGGATGTGAATGAAGAAGGAAACTGTACGTCTATTTGTAAGACATCAAATTAAACACAGAATAAGGACATTGCTACCAATAGTCCTTGGAGTTTTCATTGCTAGTTGGTTTAAAATTGCATGTGAAATTATTTTTAAATCATGTCAAATGCCAGCTGTTTTGCAAGACACACCAATGACAAGGCAATCATTGTATTGTTTTTAACACTTGATTGGGAGCCGCCCAGAGTGGCTGGGGAAACTCAGCCAGATGGAGGGGTATAAATAATAAATCATCATCATCATCCAGTTTTGTACTGTATATGATTACAGTTGATAAAAGATTTCAGCAGGTTCAAATGGAGACATTTTGAGCATAGAAACTGTCCTTGAAATGCATAGCTGATCTACTAACATTTCAGATCTAACTTGGTGAAAAGTGTTTGCCCTTTAGTGTTATGGGATCTCCATGTCTATCGAACTCAAAGGCACAAGCGATTGTGAGCTTTTGGTCAGCAGTGGCAAGGGTTCGACCAGCTGGCTTTGCCAACAGAGAGCTCACCTGCATGTGGAGCTGAGTGACCGTGGGGGAGATACTGCAGTCCATCATTAGCTGGAGAGAGAAACTTTTGGCTACTGATGGGCTATAGGATTCAGCAAAACTCTTGCTATACTGGCAGAATACCACATACATCAGATTGAAAAGAGCTTGCTTAGATACTCAAGATAGCAAAATGATAGGTTTAGAAGCAGTAAGCATTTCCCCATACTATCATGCCCAGGTGAGAGCAGCAACAAAATCCCACTAAAATGTGTAACAGGCTTGCTCCCAAATGAAGCCTAGCACAGATGATCCACCTGCTACAAAGTAAAATGCTATGTACATGGATTATTCTATTAGAGCATAGATATGGAAATCTGATGGCGCCATTCATAAGCTGAGCTAGTGGTGCAGCAATAAAACTGGATGGGAGACAGCATGCTGAGGTTCATGGGGTTGGACTAGATGACTAGATGAGTCTTGGGATCCCTTCCAATTCTGTGATTGAAAGCTACTTCTGCCTCAACTTTCATTCTGATACTTTCATCCACACAGGGGACATATTATTTATGAAAGAACAGGTTTCCAATCCCTGATTGGCCAATGGACAGGTATTGCTTTTTACCTGCTGTACACTTAACATAAGAAGAGCCCTGCTGGATCAAGGCAAATGGTCATTTAGTCCTGTTTCCCTACAGTCTCCAACTGGATATCTATCAGAATCTCATAATTAGGACATAAGCCTAATAACATTCTCCTGCCAATGACCGCCAATAACTGGTCATTCAATGGCATCATGTTTTTGGATTATTTTTGGTATTGACCAGAATTACTTCTGGTAGCCATTGAGAGCCTTATTCTCACAGCCATCCAAGCTGACAATCATCACTACATTTTAGGGTGCTGTATTCTGCATGTGCTGTTCTGAATCTTCTACTATGCAACTTTCTTGGTTGACCCCTGTTTTCTAGTATAACAAGTTAAGTCCATATTCCAGTCTCAAGTCTTCATTCTAAGTGTGGTGGCAAGACAAAAAAGCATGCATTCTGCAGCATTTTCTCTTGTGTATAACGTAGGAGGGGAAGCATAGGCCACATAACAAGTTAAATACTTTGCTGTGTAGGGAACAAGCAATGTTGCAAATCAATAGGTTTCCATTATTGGCTTCTTTGCTCTCCCTGCTATCAAATCTTTAGATTTCGTTTCAAGCTAGACTGGGCGATGCCATAGAAACAATCTATATTGCAGTTCTGAGCGGCTGTAGGTCAAAAAGATGAATTTCTAGAGGGAGAATCATATGCATTTTCCCTCGGCACAAGCAGTGTGTCCTTTCCTTGGAAACACTGAACCAGTAATGATGGCTATTAAAGGAACAATGGGTGAGTTACACAGAAAATTCTTTGGTGACGTTAATTTGTTCTGCCCCTTTTCTAATTTAGGAACAAGCAGTGGCTAAGTAGCATAAAAACAGAAACCATTTCTGGGAGCAAAGAAAAAATAAAATCTTACTGGGAAAGCACATTTCTTCTTGTGGAGTTAATTGCACTGTCAACTTTTTGGATAGTATAAAAGTGGCCAATTTCAACAGAATGATCACCAGCTTGCTGGCTTGCAAAAATAAACCCAGAGTGCAAAATATTTCTCGTGTACAAAGTTCAAAGATGGGGAATGAGTAAGATTTAGAAGTTACTACTTTTTAAAAAGTGGCAGGGTTTTAAAACTGCCAAGGGAAAGAGTGTGCATGAGAAAATCAATCTCATAGCAGGAAGTATACCCCATTGAAAATGAGTTGCTATATACAGTACAGTCGTGGAGGCCTGGATAGAACACTCACAACAAAGCATTCTTTGACTTTAACCTTGATGGCAATGTTCTACTTCAGCATGCTACTGAATACCAGTTGCTGGAAATCATGGGACAGAAGGGTGCTGTTGTGCTTAGGCACTGCTTATGGGCTTCTTATAGACACCTGGTTGCTCACTGTAAGAACAGAACATTGGACTAGATGGCTACTGGCCCGATCAAGCAGGCTCTTCTTATGGTCTTATCAGTCAATGCCTTGTAGCTCCCAAGGCTTATCAACATTTGGCTTGTAACATAGATATGGTAAAGCCAAATGCAGATTAAAAACCTATAGACAAACTTTCAGAAGCAACAAAGTACTCTTGATTCAGTTATATCTGAGTCCCATGTCTGCAGGAGATGCCCAAGATCTTCTGAAAGATAAATGCTTAGTGTGTGTCAAGAGTTGCATGGCAAATGATAAAAAGTTCAGAGCTCCAAGGCCAGCATGAGGATGCTGAAACAAAACAAAACAAAACAAAATAAAAGAATAAAAAAAAATCCTTCCAGTAGCACCTTAAGAGATCAACTAAGTTAGTTATTGGTATGAGCTTTCATGTGCATGCACACTTCTTCAGATACACTGAAACAGAAGTCACCAGATCCTTATATATAGTGAGAGGGTGGGGAGGGGTATTACTCAGAAGGGTGGTGGGAATGGGTGATTGGCTGATAGGTGTGGTAAACCTGTTGACGACTGTTAACGCCTGCAATTGGTTGCTGTTAGCCAGGTGATGCCATTCCTCCCCACAGAGGAAAGGAGACATGAGGTTTTCTCCCACTCTGCAGGTGGCCCGGAGGACATGTGGTTCCTGGAGCCAAGTAGAGGGGGTGTATCAGCATTCTCTTCAAGCTGTTCTCCTCTCCCTCTGTTTCCCTTTGTAGCATCTGCCTGCCTTCCCTCCCTGTATAGTGTAGGCTTCAGCTAGCTGTCTTTTGGTGGGTCCGAGTAGGAATTGGGGAGGGGACTCTGATTGGGTCTTGGGACTCCCTATTTCCCCCCTACTTTGTGATGCAGAGCATCTTCTTCTGATTTGGAATAATTTGGCTGGTTGGCAATCAACGTGGGCAGGGAAGAGTTAGGAAGATCTCAATCTACGCCTTGGATTGGGACTATTCTTTAAAATACCTTGGGACATCTTGCCTCCATTTCCTTCCTTTTCTTTTTGGGGGTTTCTGTTGGTCTGCCTCTTTGTTATCTGCAAAAATCAATAAAATATTTTTTTAAAAATAATGATAAAAAAGAGGGAAATGGTCAGTTTCACCATTAGGAAGCTGTTGAGGGAAACAGAACTATAAAGCTTGTTTGTCTTTATAGAGCAGGCATCATAAAAGTGAACTGCCTAGGAGTACTTTAAAAGGTGGGAAGGGCGGAAGTAAATAATTTTGAATCTCCAGATGAGCCAGGAGGCAGCTTAATAGTACCACATTAAAATAACAGAATATCTACTGCGTGTGATCATAAAAATAACAAACCACATGGAAGAAGGAAATGGAAATGTACCTGCATCTGAAAAATGCTAGGCTCCAAAGATCATTGCTTCAAAAGAAAAATCATTATGAATGTGGGAGAGGTGAAGAGTGTGTAAAATCAACCATGACAATTGAGATAAAAATAATTCTGCTCAAAAAGAGAAGTTCTCTCATTGAGGTCATGGGAAGCTCAGGGAAACAAGCTATATAAACTACATTGATAGATAAAACAAATTAATAGGGGAAAAACTGATTTAAAGAGGATTACACACAAAATCTTATAGCACTGTAATACAGGGACTAGAGACAGAAGAAGAATCAGTTCTAAAAGGATTTATACATAGAATTTTGTGGTTCAGACTCGACTGAGCTTTGCTCATACCTGACTGCCTCTTGTATTCAGCACTGGGCTGCTCATGCATTGTTGGTTGTTGGATATGTTGCTGTATCTGCTTCATGAGCTGATTGCATTAGGAAACTTAAAGTGTATATGCATATAATTGTTGGCATCTGTCTGTCTTAGGAGAGAATGGAATGCACCTCCAGAGGTAAAGCCAAACCGATCCATTAGCAGCACCAAAGTGACCTCAATCATGTAGAAGGTAGTAATCCTAAACACACTTACCAGGAAGTAAATCCCATTGAAATCAGTGGGACTTACCTTCTGAGCAGATAAATACAGTGGTACCTTGGGTTGCAAACACTTCAGGTTATAGACCCGCTAACCTGGAAGTAGTGCCTTGGGTTAAGAACTTTACCTCAGGATGAGAACAGAAATTGTGTGCCAGTGGCAGTGGGACGCTCCATTAGCTAAAGCGGTACCTCAGGTTAAGAACGGTTTCACGTTAAGAATGGACCTCCAGAACGAATTAAGTTTGTAACCAGAGGTACCACTGTAAATGCAATGCCTTCTGATCCAGAAATGTGAGGGTTACAAGGCAGCCAAATTAATGGAAGCTTTTCTGACTGTTACAGAAAAATTAAGAATGTATTTAACTGTCTTTCATTCAGATAAATTGAACTTAATTTGAACTTCAGATGATACATTAGAAATAAATGCTATCATCATCTTTTGTATTTGAACACTTTTCTAACACAGATTGCCAAGCAGACCCAGTGAAAGAAAGAACCAGTGCCCCATTTATCTATTCATTGTGTTCTTACACATTCAGCTTCAGTTGCATGGGTGAGATCTAACATAGCGTGAATGGGCATGCCCTGGGGAGCAGGGCTTCTCATTCCTCTCCTCCTATGTGCTCCTCAAATCTGCCCCCAGAGGGCTGGGGTATGCAGGTGACTGGAAGAAGTCCCATTATGGAAGTGAATTTCTATTACTAGGGCTGCCGTATGTCTGAGCAGTGCTTTGTCCTGGATCTTAGGTAAGCCAACAACTTTCGGGGTGTCCTGGTTTTCACTTATTGAAATATGTCAACTCTAGTTATGCAAGCAGGCAGGTATCACTCCAAGTCACCATTTGAATTATAAAAATTATAAAGACTATTGTCCATTACATCAACAAAGCTTGTATTTATCATGGCTACATGTGCATTTCAAGATGTATCCAAATAATCTGCTTCAGGTGACCAGTTTTTGAAAAAAAGAATTTGACGTTGATTACCTGGGCATATTGTATTTCAGTCATTTTTGGCTTTGCATGGAGTGACAACTGTATCTGTTATGCAGATGCCATTTAGTTATCCTGGCTAAATGAAAGATAACTGGCTATTCAATTATTTCAATCCTTGAAATATTCCAATATCTTTCTCTAGATGTTTTGTGGGTAGATGTGTGTGTCTGCACCCAATAAATATGTATTTGCCATGCAATCTAAATGACCCATGAATATTTATGAACAGAAATTGCAGTGATGAAAAGTCATTAAAGAAAATCCCTGCTGTCTATTACTAGCCTTTGAAGCCATGCTGGAGAGTGATAAATTATGCTCAAGGCCCAAACACTGCAGCATGGGGAGGTTCCACTTTACCCAGGTCTGGAGGTACAGGCCCCCCCTGGACTGAAAGATCATTACCAAGAAAAAAAATATGATGCTAAATTATAGATCATGCTTCAGGATGTTCATGCAAACCAAGTAGATGGGACCAGAACTTTCTTGGGAAGCGCATATAACCCAGAGGTTCAAGCAGCTATAGCAGGAGTGGGGAACTTTTGACTCTACAGAAGTAACTGAACTACAACTCCTGTCAGCCTCAGTAAGCAAGCCCAATAATCAGGGATCATTGTCATTGTGGTACAGCAACATCTGAAGAGCCGAAGGCTCCCCATATCTGTTTGGAAGAGAAAGGGTGTCTCCTGAAAGGAGGAACAAAAGAGGTAAGGGGGCCAGGGCCACTTTCTGAAAAGTGGGTGGTAGATATTGGATGGGTGTGTTTGCTGCTAAGTCAGAAAAGTGTTCAGGACTTGGTATTGTTGATTAATGAATGGCAGGGTGTTGCCCTGATAATAATAGGTTGCAGAGAAGATTGGCTTTAGCATATTCCATAGCCTGGGACACTTAATGAAGATGGATTCAGGGCAGATAAAAGAAAGTACTTCTTCATACAGCACATAGTGAAACGATGGAACTTGATGCCACAGGAGTCAGTGATTGTCACCAACTTGGATGGCTTTAAAGGAGGATTAGACAAATTCCCGGAGGAGAGAACTATCAATGGCTACTAGCAATTATGCCTATGTCCTGTCCCCATTGTCGGAGGCAGTAGGCCTCTGAATACCAGTCGCTGGGAATCCAAAGTGGGAGGAGTGTTGCTGCACTCAGGTCTTGTCTGCAGGCTTCCCACAGGCACCTGGCTGGCCACTGTGAGAACATGCTGGACCAGGTGGCCATTGGCCTGACTCAGCAGGCTCTTCTGCCACATTCTTTTCCATTCCATTGAAGGGTGGGAGGTAGAAGGGTCAGTCCATGAACTTTATCCTTGGTCTCCCTGTGTATCTGAAGAAGTGTGCATGCACACAAAAGCTCATACCAATAACAAACTTAATTGGTCTCTAAGGTGCTACTGGAAGGAATTTTTTAATCTTGTTTTGACTACAGCAGACCAACCCAGCTACCTACCTGTAACTTTATCCTTGGTTGTTAGGTTTGTTTGTTTGTTTGTTTGTTTTGCCAGCTTGACAGCTATAAATGGAAGCTAAAAGACAAGATGAAGATAGTTTGCAGCCATGCATAAAGAACATTTGTGTGTGTGTGTGTGTGTGTGTGTATCTTAGATATGTGTGTTGTGTGTGTATCTTTCATGTATGGCTGTAAATATGAAGAAGGCAGCCAGAAATGTAAGGAGGTCAAACACAGGGAGTTAGAGGAACTAAAAAATATCAACCAAACTTCCTTATTTTCAAAACACACAAAGCTTGTGAGGAGGAAACCCAGGTCACAAAATGTATACCAGACTCAGAGAAATTATGCTTAGGTACTGATTGTACTCATGGGGAAGAATGAATTTAGCAAATGTTAAAAATGCTGTAATATGTATGCAAAGTAACACATCTGAGCCCTGAATTGTGCATTTATTAAAAATAGTGACCTTTCTGTGAAGAAAAAAATGCAAAAAACAAAACAAAACACAGTTCTTGAAAGGGTGCAGTTTTCAAATTCAGTTTGTCCTTGGTAAGGCATGCACTGTGGTGAAATCAGCAGAATTCCACATGCTTTTTAAACTGTGATTTACCTTAAGCCCCCAGATTCACAACAAGAAGGAGTGACACATGCAAATTGTTACAAATCTCAGAGGATGCCCTACTCTGCTGCATACAAATAACCTGTAATGTTACTTTTTGTCATACAATGTCTTTTTAATTGTAACGAATATACCTCTTTCATAATTTTGTACCCATTAAAAATGTAAACAGAGTTCACTTGCTGATCAGAGTACATGCATTTCCTGCTTAATTATTATAAGCAAATGGAAGGTGTTAGTCATCCTAACCTCTCTCTGTTTTTGCAATTCTTGTTTTATGTGATGTTCCTGTTGCAGAACAGCTGTGCACATAAATCCAAAGTTATTTAAAGGGTGAATGTCTTTTCGGAAAGCTGTGTCAACTTCCCTTCCCCACTCTGTCTGTGTTCACAGTAGGAAGCTAGAGGAATTTGATCTCTGCGAATTATCGCGCAAACTGACCCGGACTAATGGGCAGATTGGATTTTTGTCAGCTACTGGCTGTTGCCCTTCCCAAATGTTTCAACACAGCTCACCTGAAGAAACATGACAAAATAAGGTTAGAAATGTGTATACTGAGAGAAACTAGTTTTAGAATTGTATGTTATGATGGGAAATGTTTAAAGGTATGTATAGGTGCATATTTAAATGCAAGCTAACAAAACAGAATGGTCATGTGCACAGACACATGCAAAGGTAGCTCACACAAACATTTCTCAAGCAAGCCTTGAAGTCAGGCCTCTGAAGAAAGCAGGGACCTCCATCTTCCTTGGGTCAGGAAGCTGAATGCAGAAATGGCTTGTGTGATATGCCTTATTGCCCTCTTCAGTCTCTGCTGGAGGAAGTATCTTAACAGGATCCCTGTTTTTATTGCTTCATGAACCAAGCAGAAGGCACAATGGAGAAGCAATGCTTCTTGGCTTTTCCGGTAACCACTAAAGCTGTGCACCAGTTCTGGATGAGTTCCAAGCCAAATTGGGCCTGTTCAGAGGGGTTTGGGCATTGGTTGAGTCAGGCTGAGACAGACACAGGTCGCTCGCTACAAGTTGGTTGGATGACCCAGAACATTCCAGGGCTCTCCAAAGGAGGGGAACTGGGCTTGATAAAAGAATCAGGCATAAATTGGAAACCCACAGAAAGACTGAGACCTATTTGACTACCGGCTACATCTTTGGAGGAGGAGGTAGGAGCCCAATGCCACCTGATTCTCCTTGCTGCCTTGATTCAGATAAGAAAGGAAGCAATATTAAAGGGTGGGGTGTATGTGTGTGGCCTGGGGTGAAGAACAAGAAGAGTTTGGATTTGATATCCCACTTTATCACTACCCTAAGGAGTCTCAAAGCGGCTAACATTCTCCTTTCCCTTCCTGCCCCACAACAAACACTCTGTGAGGTAAGTGGGGCTGAGAGACTTCAGAGACGTGTGACTGGCCCAAGGTCACCCAGCAGCTGCATGTGGAGGAGTGGAGACGCGAACCCGGTTCACCAGATTACGAGTCCACCGCTCTTAACCACTACACCACACTGAAGGAGTGTAGCTGGAGAGCAGATATGGCCTGGAGAGAATCTGAAGGACCAGACAGAGAGGCCTGGATGGCTGCTTTTGTCCTGCAGGCCTGAGGTTCCCCAACATGGAATACGTCTTGTAATCAGTGGTGTATTTATGGCATTTACCAACCCTGGGCAGAGTGATTTCCCACTCCCACTTCAATAATAAATTATTGTTGAATAAGAGCAATAGTGTGGTTTCAGCAAATAATATTAAAATATTGTTAGTGTATTCTGTTTTCTTTTACAAATGTTTAAAACATTTATTTCATTACTCATTTTCAATATAAGAAAATCTCTTCCTCCCACCCCCGCCGCGCACACTGACCCTCAGCCCCATGCCTCCAACTCAAGAGTGCTGTGGCTTGAATGAAAATGGCCTAGTGGAATTGCAAGGCAAATTTAAAACTTTTAGACCATGGAAGAGAAAAGTGTATGAATATAAAAATAGCTGTCTCTTCTTTTTAGAAAAATGAAAATATTACTTCAGTAAAAGAGAAGAAACACTTTCTAAACGGTAGAGGATGTGGTTGGGTGAGTGTTTAACTAGGGGGCATTATTAATCTTAAGCAACTGAAAGTCCTGCTGAAAGGAATGGCATTTGAAAAATGTGAATTTTGGGTTGGATTGTGGCCTATGATTTTTGCAAATAACTGAAACTGCAGTCTGATGAGCATAGAGGATGTGAGAGAAGGAGGGAAATAATCAGACAGCAGAGGTGGATTTAGAGCAGTGCGACTGGTTCGTCCATACTGGGTGCTGAGCCAAGAGGGCACTGCAGGGGGTGCCACAGCAATAATATAAATGGAAGGTGAGAGGCTGGGGGTGGCAAATGTTGAATTCACACTCTGAAATTTGAAAGCCCAAAGTCCACCACTGTAGGCAAAGACTAGATGAATATGCTACAGAGTCACCTCTGAAGAGGCTGCTACTCCATGCTACTCTTTGGGTTTTACTTCTGAGTAAACATGCAAAGTATCTGGCTATGCTACTACAATTTGCGGTATGTGTGGAATAATGCCGACCTACTTTACCCAGGTGTCATAAAAAGATAAGCGAATGAGGTGAGGAGGAGCTTTAGAAAATGCTATGCAAATATCGAGCGTATCACCTTTGTAGAGATAGGGCAGAAACCCTGTCTGTCCTATCAGCTCAGAAGCATGGAGGAGTGGAGAGAGGTCAGACCCATGGAAAAAGCTGCAGAGGCTTCTTCTTGCAGGTCACATTCTGCAAGAAGGCATAGGCTGTAGGATCTCATCTCTAAATTGAAAGTGTTTTGGCTTGCGAGCCCCTGTGCTAACCCCCCTGCCCGGGAGCCAGCCCGAAATAAGGAGACACGACAACAGCGTATGGGATAAAATTAGGCCAAAACTTTACAGTATTGATTTCAGATGTAGGTAACCTTGGCTTAGGCACTGGATGGCAACCCTCTCAGCCACTGTTGGGTCTGAGGATGCACAAGGCAGACAGGTGCTGTGAGGGGGACTGTAAAACCAGAATTTAAATAGCGTTCCCCCCACTTCACCTGAAGTAGGGAGTTTGACCTTACGCTGCCGCTCAGGGCCAGTGACTCCCACAATCAACCCTTTAACAGGCCCTGCAAACGCCACATTTTGGCTTGTATGTGCAGTGGCTGCTGAACATAAAATTTTCTGACATGGAATGAATTGCAGTCACTCGTACTCAAAAGTCTCCAATGCACATCTTCCTGTGAAGCCCAAATGCCACCCAAGGCAACTGCCCAGCTTGTCCTTCTGTAAATATGTCTGTGTCTCTTAGGATCTCTGACTTGAAGGTTTTCTGCTTTCAATATAGGAGTCCACAGAGGGGCTGGGCAGATCAGCATGGGCTATTGCAACATTCACCTGAGGTTATTTGTTAAACCCCCAATCCCTGCAGAAAGCAAGCAGTGTGAACAAGCACTTACATCAGTGTAAAGGATAGCTGTGCTCCTAACAGCACCCTGTTCTTTGCAATTAGTGGCACATCTAATAATTTAGTTTGGCCAATTAAGCTTCTACGAATCTCCCAAATCAGATCAAGTAAAGTGAAAGAACTGTCAGCGGGGTTCCTCTAATTATTTTGTTCCAGTACCATACTGCGCCATGCAGAGAACACATTGCATTCCCAGCTGAGGAAAGGTATATTGAGCATGCTGCATAAAATAATTAGATGGGTGTCTTTTTCTGCTCCTTAACACTCCAGTCATGCAGCAGCAGGAGAAATCACCGCAATCACGTTTCACTGTGACTGTGGGGCAAAGTAGGAAGGAAACCAACAGTTGTGTCAGGGTAGGGAGGTCTTTTACTTTTTGTCCCAAGTACTGACAACAGAAGGATCTTTGGAATGGAGGGAGGTAGCAAAAGCATTTAAGCCATTTGGCCTTTATCATAAAAGGGAATTCATTTCAGCCATACTAGTGGAGAAATTGGTAAAGAAGCAAAACAGAAGCACCAAAGGTGATGCATTTTGAGTGCGCCTGCCTAGCCTTGCCCAGGTGGTGATAGGCTTCCATTTGCTTCACAGTGGAAATCTGTCTTCCACCACCGCCTGGCCCTCAGGTCTTCTAACAACATCGAGAGGAACCAGCACAGAAAAACAAAAACAGCTTGACACCAAAACATTGTGCTGCTTAATGTTCTCTACCATCAAGATGTGTTCTTCATATTGCTATCTAACCATGGAAATTACCTTTTTATTATAAAGAGCATGAACTACATGCTCCTAACGAATTACAAAGCTTTTGGATAAAGTCCAAAAAAGTGCAATGAACTAAGGCTGCAATCCTATACACATTTACCTAGCAGTAATTGCCAGTGAACCCAATGGGACTTAAAAGATCAGGAGCATTTTAGCAGCTAGCTATACACACTCAGAATGTTATAATTAGTTCTGGGCATCACAATTTAAGACCTAAATTCAGAAGAATTGTTTAGATAAGAGGGGGAAAGGAATTAAGCAGGTGTAATATGAAGTCAATTTTCAAATATTTCATTTTTTGTCTACATTTCAAAACCACTGTATGCAACAGCTGAGCATGCACAGCAGCAATGCAGGAATCACACAACAAGGGGGTCATCCTGTTGGCTGCAGGGGTCTCCTTCACTCAGAGGTGCCAACTTGAATAAAATATGGGGGGGTAAGCCCCACCCTGCATAATTGATCACATGACACGGGGCATGCTCAGGTTGGGCATTCACCAGCTAAGGTCAGGGCCTTGGGCAGGGGAACACAGCAGCCCTAAAACTAACAAATTACAGTATCCATTCAGTAATCTTTTTTGTTTGTTGGCTTCTTAGTAATTTCAGGCAATGCTGGGCACTTTCCGTGAATAGTCAGGCATAATGGTGCAAGTTGAAGTCCAACAACATCTGAAAGGCAAGACCTTGGACCTTCCTACTTTGGATTCTTGTTGATGTATGTTTTGATGGCAAAGTCGGCAGCTTATACATATCCATCCCAAAGAAACATGCTTCTGTCTTGGTGTATTTTGAACATTATCCCAAGGGAAGGAAAAATGTAACACATTTTTAAGCTCAGGACTGATATTTGTATCTTATATTTCCAATCCATGTGAGTTAATGGCAGTTACTCTTGCTCTACCAGCTATCCCCAGAGAAAGCAATCAAACACAGCAGTTTAAACCCCCACTTTTTAAAGGAACCTTGCAACAGTAGCACGCATTCCTCCCCCAAAAACATACCCAGCTACTTGGAGAAGGTTCACCTCTCAATATTATCCTCCACTCTCACATTCTTTCTCTGGAGACAGGCAGTTCAATATTTTTAGAACTTCTGCATAGTATCATACTCTGGGGAATATTTCCCAGCTAGCGTCTTCCTGCCTACCAGCTCCAATGAGGGTAGGGGCTCTCTCTTTCATTTCAAACAAAAACTACATCTTGCTTGTGGAGAACAAAGGTTTTTCTGTAATGGCTAAACACTCTCAAGTGAACTATTGACTTGTTTTCTCTGAGGTCCTAAAAACAATCACAAACAGAGCTCCCCCCCCCCCACCCCAGTGGAAGCGATGACAAGAAGCATATGGTTAAACTAACTAAAGAAAGAAAATGGGGAAAACAAACAGCAAGAAGGAAAATGAATCCGTAGTTGTGCATGCCATCACATTTATTGCTGCTAGCTATACAGTGCTCTTGTATTTTAATGTGAAGAAACCATGAAGCTTTTATGAGTCAATATAGGTGGAAGATTTGTAAATTAATGTCTAGTAATTGATCTGACCCTTTCATGCTTTCTGTATGTCATGTTCTGAACAGTTCAAATTTATGGGCTTGGTAGAAAAGAAATTTCATTGGAGAATGTGGGTACAAAAATGTCATTAAACATGTTTTTTACTTAATAGCATGGAAAAGAGTTGTATTGCCTTTACACAGATTAATCAAAGTAGTGCCCTTTTTGCTTTTACACACTATGAAGAAATGACCTTTGATTTATAGTGTGTTAAGTCCTATAAAACCTAAAAAGACTAGATATGCCTCACATAGTGATACACACTTTTCACTCAGACATTGTTCTTAGGTGTTTTTATGAGTCACTAGCTGACATCTTTCAAAAGACATGTTCTAAGGCAAGTTTCCCTTGGTGACGTC
This sequence comes from Podarcis melisellensis, assembly GCF_964234715.1. Lineage (NCBI taxonomy): Eukaryota > Metazoa > Chordata > Lepidosauria > Squamata > Lacertidae > Podarcis > Podarcis melisellensis. The sequence goes on along the minus strand of NC_138539.1, from coordinate 39,273,886 downwards.
ACCAACACCTTTCATTTCCTGGATTATGGAATTTGTCTAGTTCATAATGTTGAAACATAGCAGCATCCCCCACTCCTGAGGTTCTGCTAAGAAAATAAAGTGGGATTCACAAAAAATCTGAAATCTTAAACCACTTACTCTCATTACTGTGAACTATATGAAGAGGCCATACAATTAAGGACCTTTGGTTTGGTATCTTATCCATTTTGGTTGATTCTTTCATCCCTGCCCCCTTACAAACAAGATGGTGTTTGTCTTGGCATGGGAATTCAAATTTCCAGCTTTCTACCATGGCTGGTGCCCGGAGAAAACAACCATTTGTAGGAGGTTATAGAATGACACACATGTGAAAAGGACCATCAGTATGTTCCAATGTTATGAACTGCCTGGAAGACAATTCTCAGAATACAGTTGAGTATATGTCCAAATGCTAATTGAGAAACTCAAAATTAACAAGCTGATTCAGAACTGATCCAAAAGTATCCAAACTGATCCAATCACTAATCTACCTGGAGACTAAAAATTAGAGCTAAATGTCAAGGAATGTAATGGAATCTCTTATATGGGATACAAATCCATTGCCAGTAAGAATGCCTACAGAATTCATCTCCTATTATATTTTCTTCCTATTTCTCCAAGACTCTATATTCTCTAATATGTTTTCTGGAGTGGACCTACACCTATGAGAATTATTTGCCAGATGTAATGTACCAGAAATAACCTACCAAGTTATTTCTCAAGAATCTGGGGATTCTCCCCCCCCCAAAAAAAATCTATTTTGCTGTGGTTTTTATTTTAAAAGTGTTGTAGTTTTGAACTGCACAGTTGCACACTTTATTTTTTATAAAATCACACAAATGTGCAATAGTTTTTTTATTTTTAAAAATATTTTGAAAAAGTGGAATTATTTTAAATTTCTCTTTCTCTCCCCCCCCCCTTTTTACCAAACCTATTACTGACATCCTAGTGGAGTTTTGCTTCAGAAATAACAGCAAACTGCAGTTAGTTGAAAGGGGAAGCAGCTCCTTCTAATCTTCTCCCCATGACTGCACCAGAGGAAGAGGGGAAAGGGAAGCATGCATAATAAGCGTGGTTGAATATTATGTTGGAATTTACCTAATATCTCAAAATGATTCTGAGACAGTGTAGATGACTGCTTTGTTTAATCAGTACCCCTGAAATGAACTCACATGAAATGCTTTTGCAATTTCAATAAAATATATCTTCAGTGCTTCTCTGAGATTCCCACTATCATTGTTTTTGGATTAGTGTCCTGCTTCCTTCATTCCTATGGCATGATTAAAAACTGTGTGATAGAAATGGTTACGTGGGAATGTTCCCCTTTTAGTATATGCAACCAAAAGCTATTTGAGCACTTTTATCATTCCTCATTAACATATTCTCCATGGATATTTGATCATTTTTGAAACCCATATGACTAAGACATTTTCCTTCCACACATGGATCTGTCCTGTGTCTGGGAAGGACTTTTCCTCTATTTGTTTTCTTCTGTGGCTTCACTCTATGCTTCCTTATATATGTAAAACATATTGCTCCTCCGAAAGCGTAAGAACAACTGAATCATTATCCCAACAATGAAAGGATTGGTTGCTATTTTTTCACTGTGGAAATATTGCCCAGTGAGATTTTGATTTGTAATGAGCATGAAGATAAGTGCATCATCTGATAGAACACCCTTTAAATCATTTGCAATTATGTATTGTTAGATACTCTCCCTACCTTCTAGCTAAGGTGAAAATCATTCATATGAGTTTCTGCTGCATGTACCACACAGGGTTCCCCAGCAGGGAAGATGATTATGGAGTCTTTTTAGCTTTTCTTCAGACATGCAGTAGCCAGTATTGATGGACCAGTTTAAAAGCCTCTTGGAAAAGAAACAACAACTATCCACTGAATGAGTTCATCTTGCAATAGCCAGTTACTAATTCCCGTTACAGAGCTCTCCACAATAACAAAACAAATATATGCCTTTGTGTTCTACATAAAAGCAAAGGAAAACTCCAGAATCTTCCTGCCCTATTTAGCCAAAAGCTAGACCTACCAGCAACAAAACTGAATGATTCAATGCTGGGAACAATATTTCCCACCCTGCGGCTGAATGATTCAATGCTGGGAACAATATTTAGCTACATTTCTAACAGAGGAGATGCACAGAGAACCTTCCTTCAATAGCTGAGGAGCACTCAAAGTACAGTGGTACCTTGGTTCTCAAACTTAATCCATTCCAGAAGTCTGTCCTAAAACCAAAACGTTCCAAAACCAAGGTGTGCTTTCCCATAGAAAGTAATGCAAAATGGATTAATCCATTCCAGACTTTTAAAAACAACCCCTAAAACAGCAATTTAACATAATTTTTACTATGTAACGAGACCATTGATCCATGAAATGAAAGCAATAATCAATGTACTGTACTATAAAATAAAGAAGACAGTATTGTCTTCTTACCGGCACTGATGATAGTCATTGTTTGGATGGGGGGGTATTCATTTCCAGTCACACAATCAATCAATCAATCAATCAATTGGCTGAACTGTGTTCCACAGTGTCACAAAATCAAATTAACTGAAAAAGCCCTGAAAACAAAAATGCAAAACAAATAGCAAAAACAAAAGCACCAAACTTAATCCATTCCAGAAGTCCGCTTGACTTTTGAAAGGTTCGAAAACCAAGACACAGCTTCAAATTGGTGCATGTACCCAGAAAGAATAGCCGACAGCCGCATCGGATGCTCAGCTTTCAAAAAACATTTGAAAATCAGAACACTTACTTCTAGGTTTTTGATGTTTGAGAACCTAGGCGTTTGAGTACCAAGCCATTTGAGAACCAAGGCTCCACTGTATTCCCCATTTTATTCCTATGCAGTCAAGTCATCAACCTGGTGCCTTTTTTCTGTCACCATGCAAAGTGTGCTCCTAATTCCTCTTTCTTTTAGCTTGAACTTTCCCTGATCTGACTTCATATATGTAATCAGGCAAGGTGGGTTTGTTTACTCAAAACTGCATGGTCATGGTAAGGAAGTGTGGCCCCAACAGCTGCCACCCTCTTTTGTGTCTGCTCACATGTGTCCTTCATATATAGTCATGCACGCAAGTATGCGTCAGTAACTTTATATTACAACACAATTGCTTTACTCAATAGCTACATAGATATATGGATGACATTTCTCAAGCCTTCTTCCTGGTATCACCAGTATTTTTTTTAGAGAGAGAGTTGTTATCCCTCTCTCTTCTTGGATAAATCCCAACTCTAAGATATTTACTGTATACTGCTACCTAGAGGCTAGAAAAAGCCAATCCCCCTTTTCAATTCTCCTGTATTTTCTTCCCTCTTCCCACTGATAGCCCGTAACATGCAATATCTCAACATGTTGTAGGTTCTCAAAATCCACAAGTCCCTGTTGAGCCATTATTAGAGATACTTAAATATTGGGATGCTGACCACTACATTTCCCCATTATTTCCAGCATCCATGGATGCTGTTAACATGTTTGACAACATTCAGGATTTAAAGTACTGCTTTAGCATTCCTAGGAACTTGTGCTGTTTAACAAAGTGTGCTTGGTAGGGAGGGCTCCTGGAAGCTCTGCTGCAGAACTTTAGGTCCCCAGGCCCTGGGATGAAGCAATCATTTGCCCAATTTGTTCTGGACTCAATCCTGATGTACTTCAAATTAATTTTGTGCAGATGTCTGGCGAATTAACTGAGCATGGATGTTTCTGCCCTCCAGGCAACTTGGGAAGACTGCCCAACTCAAGTAACAAAGGATGAGCTGCACAGATTGGCCAATGCATTTTTTAAATGGGCAAGGTGTTGTGCATCCAAGATATGGTCACATTGTTGAGAAGATGTGGATAGATGTGTGTCCTCCCAGACTAGCTCTAAAACAGGTGCAGATGTATACCCATTTTTTACAATATGTCTGGCATGAACTCACCATGTCCATTTTTCTGTAGCCTAGTTATATCTCTAGCCTTCTCAGTCTGCCTTAGGCAGAAAATCTCTCACCTATTATAAGGGCTTTTTTTACACAGGACCTGCCCCTACATGCTACAGTGAATGCAGGAGTGAAGATGGCTGGAAAAAGATGCTTTGTTAGAAGAAATTCTAATTAACATTTTAATATCCTTACAAATTATTAAAACACCCAGTAAAGTGCCATAAAACTCCCATGGTAAAGCTGGGATGTCTGATCACTTTTAATCTACCATAAAAGCCCACAGAAGTAGAATGGCATTAAATTACATTTCATTGCTAATCTCCTGAAGTTTTATATTAATTTAATTTGAAGATAATTCAGTTTTGATTAAATGTTTCAAGAGTACTCCACTTGCCAATTACAATTCAGGAGGGACAGATGTTCAGACCATTGCTGAAGTTAATTGTATATTTTGCTTTATGCATACGGCACGTCACTAGTATACCCGCCAGTATTTTAAGTCTCCTGGGTATCTCATTTTAGCCACACCTAGCTAAGATGTTAAATGCATCCTAAAACACAATTGTTTCTTTATTAGATTTATATCCCACCCCTTTCTCCAAGGTGCTTGTGGTGGTATTCAGGGTTCGCCTCACAACACCCTTTTAATGTAGATTGTGCTGAAAGATTGTGGCTGGTCCAAAATCACCCACTGAGATTTATGGGAAAGTTGGGATTTGAATTTAGGATTTGAAACACATACTCCCTTCCTTTATAAGTTATTATTTTGTATTTTTGAATTGGGCACCCTTGAACTACATTTACCGAATTATTGAAACCCACATTAAAATATTCCCATGGTCCATTGTGATTTAAAATGGGGTGGAAAACTTAGTTTGGAGGACTTTTGTGGCAATTTCATGTGAAAACATCCCACCCACCACAATATATATTTATTTACATATCCTATTTATTCTCTGTCTTTCACCATAAAATCCTACATCAATATAATAAACAATTATAAAAGCAGATAAAACAGTTATAACTATAAAAACAAGTACAGCTGTTCCAAGCAAAAAGAACAGTATATGATGTTGGATGTGACATTCTCAGAATTATGCATTAATAATCTGTTTTAAGTAGCCACCAGTTCTAGATACATACTGTTGCTTTACAAAACCATACTCGACTTTGGACGAGCTTGAAATAATGCTTTTTCCTTAACAGAACTTGAGATGTGATCCTCTTAATAGAGCTAAAACCTATCTTGCAGCTACCTGAAATTCTGAACGAATTGCAGCCACCATGTAGACTAGCCTCTCCCCAGGCGTTCACCAACTATATTATGTTTTCACCATATGTTACAAACTTACTTGTTCATCCAAGCATTCTGTGACCATTAATATTGATTTAGCTCACACAACCATCTACAGTGGATATTGCATTGAATTCCTGTACTTTGGTTTGTATCGTTTTGATTCTTTTATGGTGTGTTTTATTACTTTTGTACACTGCTTTGGATATATGTTAATATAAAGCAGAACTTAAAGGAAAAAATATTTGCGTGTTCAGACCCAGAAACCTCCCCCCTAAATAAATTCACACTTGACTCAAATTTTAGTTTTGGTTTTTGGCAGAATTTAGGCCACACCTTATTGATTACAGAAAGTGACTGGTTGCATAGGCTCTGGTTTGAATAGCTCCCTGCCATGCAGGTAGCGCTGACCCAGGGCACCAGCACAGGTCAGCCAAGGGTGAACACCTGGATAAGTGAAAAGTCGGGAACGGACTATGTCCACCACCCAGATGTCCCCCTGGACTCTGGCACGGGCACAACCCCCTCTAAGGGGTTGACCAAACCATTTGAGTCCCTGGATTCCTTTAACAGAATACCCTTCACATAGGGATGGCGAGAGCGTTCTCCCATCCCTATCACCTGAACCAGAGCCTATCTGCAACCTTACAAGTTGTGACGATTTGCTACATGGCAGGCGAAACCCAAATGGCAACAGCCAATCAGCCAAGGGGAGGAAATTCCTACCGTGCCCCTGTCCCAACAACAGAAGACAGACAATGGCATAGCAAGATCAAGCGCAACAAGCCCTAAAAGCAGGGAGAGGTGGGCGGATGTTCCGAATGCACGTGCTGAAAGAGGGATCTCTGGGTCACGCGCATGGGCATATATAGGTCCCTCAATCCATTTGGACTCCGTCTCATTGGCCAGATTAAACCCAGCATCGAGGGACCTACCAATCGGGTGTTGTGGCTGACCAATCTTACCCACCCACAACACAGGGAATCGGTTTCCAGGTCTCACCGCAACACGTGCCCTCTTTAAGGGAGGGCACGATTTAAGAACAAACCCTAAGGGAGGGGAACCAAAAAGCCCAGTGAGGATTGAGCATGCTCAGTGAGCATGGAATGCTGGCTGGCTGTCATGAAAATGGAGGGTAACATGGCAACATTTTGCTGAGGGTCCCCCTTGTATTTTCACATATGCTCCTAATATCCATCCCTAAATTGTAACCCAGGCTGCCCTGGTTCTCTGTTCAACAGCTGCTAAACTTTCTTCCCCCTTCTTTCGCATTCATCTTCATTTAGTTCCTCCTCGCCACTTCTCTTCCAGCCTTCTGTTTTATGGTATTTATTTTAATTCCTCCTAATATTTTACTTCTTATAAAACATCTGAGTCAATTTGGTACATCCTGTCATTCTCTCACTCCCCTGGTGAAGGCCACGCCAACTGCAATTTATCAGAAAGATGTCATCTTCATTTAACTAACCTAATTAGAAGCAGTTCTTCACGGCAACTAAAGCTTCGCAGAATAGGAGGCCGTTATTTATAGAGCTGCATTTCAAAACTTACAGCTTTCAGTTGACAATTATAATAATGAAAAGAAAAAAGCTTCCAGCTGGGATCTTAGACTTCCTATTGTTATGCAGAAATACAAAACAACCTCTGCAAAGCAAGAATCCTTTTATGGGTTGTTTATTATTCATATAAATGTAATTTGTTCTCTCTTGTATATTTTAAAAGCTGATTTAAAAAGAACCTTGCAAAAGCCCACACAGAAAAACAGAGCCGATCTATACATTACACAGACTAATATGTTAAGCCTGGTATGGTAACGTTTTAGATGGCAACATCTTAGATGAGCAAGGTTCATATTTTTTAAAGTTCCCTAATGTAAGGATTTTCTTCTGCATATAAGCATATATGCAAGAGAGCTAAGCTAAAACTTTCTCTGTAATTCTGGTAGTTTGTAGAATGCATGGCAGGCCCTGGCAATATGGCACTACAGCAGCCAATATCTCCAATGGTGCCCACAGCAGGTCTTAGTTAATATCTTCTCAAAAATCCACAGTGCAAGAGAAACTGTTTGCTCTTCCAGTTCAGTTCCTGTTTACACTGGCTCAGCTTCCCTGACATAGAACATGGCCCCTTAAACATGTCCACCTTTCATTGGATGTCAGGATTGGACACCTGCCCTCCATTCCATTCTGAACAGAGTGGTGGTGAAACAGGCAGGGCTATTTAGGCCACTCTCCAGCAAGCGGTGTGCTCTGAATGTTGCAGAGGCCTTTTGAATGTTGTAGATTCTGATTACTTTCCAGCTAACCATGAATACTCCCAAAACAAATGATAGTGCATCTGTCTCAATTGCCCTTGGAATAATTTGCGGAACCTAAAGAACATTGCTAGCTCAGCTCTTTGTATTTAAGTGGATTGATTGTATTGGGAGCGGGGCAGGGGGCACCGCCACCAATAGTGGTAGGCAAATTTATTTCATAATATTCAACAATTAGGAAGGGAGACAGACAGGGACTCTTGGGAAAGATATATAAAATTCACCCAAAGGAAGCAAACACTTTAAATGGGAAGCCATAAAGTATTTTAAACAGTCTTTTCTACTGATGCTCACAGTGCCAGTCTAAGAACCTACCAACAGAGAAGAGTCAAGGGTGATGCATCCCAGCAAGTAGCAGCCGTGAGCTGTCACTGGCTGTAACTCAGAAGATAACCCCTGTGCATTTATTTAGCGGTTTAATGGAGCTCTTTTGAATGTGTGTTTGGTGCTGTAATAATAATATGGGCTCAGAACCAAAATGAGCTCGTATTGTGTGGCCACATTTGGAATGTTTGCATTATTATAAAGGGAAATATCAAAATAGGACCAAAATGCCACAGCTGCCTTCGTTTATAATTCCATGGAAGTACCGGTAATTATTATATGTACACACAGTTCTCTGCTGCCTGCTGCACCCCAGGACCTTTGTACTCTCTTTGCTGTTCAAAGTATTTATTTACAGGCCTACTATTGCAAAACAGACAGCAGGAGCCCAGTCTGAAAGATCTGCAGTGCACAGATTATTTTGCTGCCTTGTTACAAAACAGAGAGTTTCAAGAAGGCGATCCTGTGGTTCATGTGATCTTCCATTACAATCTAAGTTCAGATCAAGCAGTCTGATCCCTCACAAGAGGCACTACATCCCCTCTGCTGCCCTCCTCCATGAATTGGAGGGATAACTACTGATGAGAAAGACTTTTCTCCTGGTGCAGACTCTCAAAGAAATCTAGAAAAATGGGTTTCCTGGGTCATAAATTATGAGAGAAGTCTATACAGCTGGAGCAGGTTCCCCACGGCAGATGTTTGCCTCCAACTTGTGGGGCTCAGGCTACCAGACGTCTTACGTTGTGGATAACTGAGCACAAGTCCAAGATTCATTAGAAGCCCCATTAACCATGTATTTTTAGAATGCTGGTTTAATTGGGTGTGTGGATTTGCCTGTATTTTCCTTACTCTTAAGGAATAGTGGGTGAAATGTAAAGATATGGTTTGTTTCTTTTTCTTTTTGAAACGTAGTTCTCAAGAGCATACCCTCCAACAAAATATTCTGATAAAAATAGGGACATCCTATTCTATGATAATAATCATAATACAGTGGTACCTCAGGTTACAAACACTTCGGGTTACAAACTCCGCTAACCTGGAAGTAGTACCTTGGGTTACAAACTTTGCCCCAGGATGAGAATGGAAATTGCGCGGTGGCAGTGGGAGGCACCATTAGCGAAAGCACGCCTCAGGATAAGAACGGTTTCAGGTTAAGAACGGACCTCTGGAACGAATTAAGTTCATAACCTGAGGTACCACTGTAATTTGCCACAGCCACTCTGTGCTGTTTTTAACGTATTTTTAAAAATAAGAAAACATTTTTTAAAAAAACTTCCCTACAAAGGGCTGCTTTCAGATGTCTTCTAAAGGTTCTCCTTGGCTCAGGGATTGCCTAACTCCATATCCACCATTTCTCCGATGAAAACAGGGACATAAGGAAAATAGAGACATTCCAGGATCAAATCAGAAACCAGGACGACTTCCATAAAACCGGGACTGTCCATGGAAAATAGGGGCACTTGGAGGGTTTGCCCCTTGGAGGGTTATCAGTGCTTTTTTTCTGGGGGGACACAGGGGTACGCATACCACCAAACATTTTGTGAATCTAAGTTTGGCCTCATTGAGGGGCAGTATTTCAATATGAGTAGGAAAATGAGAGTACCCCTAAACATATTTTTAGGTGGAAGAAGCACTGGTATTTATCCCACTCAAGTCTAATAGCCATTTCTGAGAATCACATGTGTTACTATAGGAACTGGTAGCTATACAAGACCTTGATAATATTACATTTTGTGTACTAATACAGTCAACTCTTTCTTGGAAATTGTATCTGTGGATTATAGGTTTTTATATTATAAAAACATTATTTGCTATGCTCAAAGGATTAATGATAACCAAACAATCCTTTCACTTTAAAGTATTAGGGAGCAACAAGGCCCTTGTGGCACAGGTTCTTCTGTGAATTCTGAATTCAAATTGTAATGCAAGAAAACACAATGTATAAGAAATAAAAGAAGCACTAAGTATGCAATTAAAATAATATAGCTTTTAGCAGAACTGCTGCAACATGCCGAAAAATCATTAAGTCATCTGCAAAGACCCATCACAGTCCTCAAGTTTGGCAACCACGGTTCTAACATTTATCTTCGTTGGGCGGCATTCTCCAACCCCAGCAGTTTCAAACTTCAAAAATTTGGGGTGCTAAAAAGTTGTAGCATGACTTGGGAATTCCAAATATATTTTGGTTAAGTTAATTTATTTTAGTTTCGCTTGGTAAATAACTACATAAAAATATTGACTTTTATGCTTTTTTGGTGGGGATTTCCAATAATTTTAAACTTGTCTTTAAAAGTTTTTGTGATTAGATAAGCACCCTTGAGCATCTTTGGGGGTGAAGAGGGTTTCTGATGGCCAGCTTCTCTGGCTTGTGAAACCCTTTGCCTGGATATGGAACATCCTTTTGGCACACCTATCATGTCTGCCTAGCATTGTGGGGCAGGAAGGCCTCCCTACCCACCTTAAGGTGTAGCCCAGGCTTTGCACTCTTTGGAATGGGCAGGGTGTGGCTCATCCAACACTGAAGTTCAGTGTAGGTTCCCACTCTTCTCATTTCCCTGCACATGTTATAAATAAAACATGACCTTTGTTCAACCCATCACTTGTTTCTCACCTCTTTATTCCTGGGTCCAGCTGCAAAAAGCCTCCTAGACTTTTTGTTTTGGTTTCAAATCAAACTTGGAAAACTGCTTAATGCCTCAATAAATCACTCTCTCAACCAAGCCTGTGGTAGATTTTCCTTTTGCAACTTATTCCTCTTTGGCGGTAGAACACTAGGAATGTAGCCTATAAGCTCCTCTTTATAAAACCTGATTGCCACCTGGAGATTGCTACCTCAGAGAGAAGGAGAAATAGCTTTGATCACAGCTGCCAGGGCACTCGTATTGTTTTCTCTAAGCCTATAATGATGATTTTTTACATTATCATTCATTTCTGGGCTTACACTGCATACTGTTTCTGGGAAGCCTGTCAGCCTTTAATAGGCTGTCTTACAGAAAGTGAAGGAGAAAACTGAATTATTTTCTGTCACATTCAAGAAGTGAGCAGCAATTTATAATCCTGGATATCTTAGCAAAGTGCCTGTCCTGTACACAGAAAATATGCAGGAATCAAAGGAGAGACCAACACCATTAAGGTTTAAAACTAACAGAAATTGTGACTTTCAGAACTCTTTTGGGGACGTGCCTGGAAAATGGAAGGTGACATTTAGCCTGTTTGGATTCAAAGAATGAACAGAATACACAGATGAGCACTGCAAGCAACTAGACTTCAGTATAGCTGTGCTGAATGTTTGCCACTGAATTGTTCAGAGTGACTATTGCACTGCTTAGGGGAGCTAAGGGAGAAAGGGAAGACTCTTTTTTTTGTCTTTTATCTTGTTTGCAGCCAGCACTTTCCTATGTGACTGCTGCTTCAAAACCACATTTTCAGTCTGTTCTCTATCACTTGCTATCCCAAAATCTGTTCACAATTTCTGCAAAAGATATGAGAATGAGGCCTCCATTTTTCCTGCCTCATTCTCAATACACTTTGAGAGTTTCTATTCAGTTTTGGGGGGATGCACTTTTGCACTTGCCTTATTGTTATGAGGAGGCCTGCGGTAGTGCTCTGCTTTTCAGTAAACATTTCTTCAGCACTCTGCAGCCTTCCTGCTGTCTGTGCTACCTGATCTGAAAAGGCTACATGGGAGGAGTTACCTCACAATATATTCCCCCAGGGCCTTAACTGAAGCATAGACACCTTTTACGGCTGCAGTGTGTCAACCAGTGGTGAGGTGATTTGTAGAAGGACAGCCACAAACACCTACTTAACAAAAACTAGCTTGACCATTTTAGTAGCCTTCTTCTGTAAAATCCATCACAGGATTGGAGGGAATCCCCAAACTCTGTTTAGTTTAACTCCAAGCTCATTACAGTGCTCTTTCCCTCTTCTGGTCAATTTATAGGAGGTTCTGCAGAAAGAGGCAGAGGGGAAAGACTCCACATCACAACACGGATTGGCTCCTTTGGGGTATCAAAGGGTTTGCAACTGCCACTTACATGGAGGCAATCTGCAGAGTAGCCCTTCCCTTCTGTCTTGGCAAAATACTCAGCCTTCCCCAACCTGGTGCCCTCCAGATATTGCTGGAATCCAACTCCAAAATCTCTGATTATTGGCCATGATGGCTGGGACAGATGGAAGTTGGAGTTGGACATGGGAGAGCAGAAAAAAGAGAGGCAGTGGGATTATGAACATCTTTATCTTTGCCTCCCTCTCCTCCCCCACCCCAAATATTGAAAGATCTATAGAATACACTGTGAACTACCATCATATCTCTTTTAAAAAATGGCCCCTGTGCTAGGAAGCAGACACAGACAAAGTCAGTTGACAAACAGAAGAGCAGAGGAATAGCTCAGCTGGTAGAGTATGAGAATCTTAATTTCGGGGTCATAGGTTCAAGCCCCACGTTGGGCAAAATATTCTTGCACTGGAGGGAGTTGGACTAAATGATCCTTGTAGTCCCTTTCAGCTTTACAGTGCTGTGGTAGTCTGGTGCAACCAGACCAGACCTCATCTGTTTTGCTAGGATGTCCCAATACAGACTGATGAGCAGTGAGGATTGCAGACAGGATTCTTAGGCTAAACAGGCCACCTTAGCATGCTCTAATTGCAAGTGTCCAAAGGTTTTCATGTGATGTATAAAATGGAGTGAGGTGGAACACAGGAATGATATCTTGAATACCCTTTATTTTAAAATGTAAAATAATTTTACATCCGCATCATTATAAAATGAGATAGAGCACAGGAGAGACTATGCAAAATGCAGCCTTTTCTTTAAAATGTGAAGTGAGAAATGCCTTTGAGAAACATTACCTCTGGAAATCCAACAAAACATAGTTCCTACTGTGTACAATAACTAAACATAGAGGAAATTGGGCTTCATTATAAAGCTTTATTCACAGCGTGAACCCAGAGAAGTGAGTGACCTTGGAAAAGCTGCTTTCATGATGTTTTCAAGGTCTATGCTTCTGCAGAATCCTCAGTAGTGTAACTTTGTAGAAACCCTGATTAAGAATTTGCCTGTTCCCTCCATTTCATTGATTTAAGTGATCTAACTTACATGAAAGATGTCCAGATGGATTAACGTCAATTTGTGAAAACCATTCACTTTTTCTAAACCTTTTAGGAAGTGAGAGTGTTTGAGTCATCTTAAGCTATGTACTCTTCTGGAGCTTTCGTGTGTGGTCTACTGAAGCTTGAATTAGGTAACTTTATGGAGAGCCAATGTGAGGTTGGTTGCACTTTTCAGTTAGGCAGTGGAAGCTGGTTCATAAGGGCAAATGGAGCACTGCCTCACCAACCTCAGTCTGCCCTTAGCCAGCCTCCATCTGTTTCCCTTCTTACTTACAATCAATCAATCAATCACAGGGTGGTTGTGACTATCATCAGCTCTGGCTTCACCTACTATTCGTTTCTTCATTTATTGCCCTACCAGTTCCAATGGGCAGCAGCCACCATTGCAGCTAGAGACTGGATCCTGGAGAATTCTTGTTCTCTTCTTACTGTAAGCAAGATTAATTTTCAACAAGCAACAATGTAAAATTGCAAGTAAAAAGGCATTTGATGAGGCACAAATCTGAGGAGTCATGCGTACATGCTTCTGCTTGAACTGTGTTGAATAGTTTTATGAAGTAGTCTGTAGGTGCGTGCACGCACAGTTCATGCTAGTAAAACATCTTTATAAAACCCTCCCAGCTTTGTACACAATCTGTGCATAGCCTGTACCCACCCTCCTTCTGCAACATTTCAGGGTGAACACTTTGTGGCTATTCATTCAAGTTGTATCTGTGTAGATCCTATCCATATGAACTATACACTGCAAAAAGGCAAGGGTTCAAGTCACGTGGAGATAGCCTACACCTACAGAGGTACCTCAGGTTACATACACTTCAGGTTACAGACTCCGCTAACCCAGAAATAGTGCTTCAGGTTAAGAACTTTGCTTCAGGATGAGAACAGAAATTGGGCTCCGGCGGTGCGGTAGCAGTGGGAGGCCCCATTAGCTAAAGTGGTGCTTCAGGTTAAGAACAGTTTCAGGTTAAGGACTGACCTCTGGGACAAATTAAGTACTTAACCTGAGGTACCACTGTATACACTTCACATCTGTGTAACTTATGCTTGGAGCTAATTAACATATGGTGGGAGTGAGGCCAATGGGCAGAAGTCTGCTCATCCATGCACACATTGATTGTAAATAGATTTTAGTCATCTGCATGGAACTACTGTAAAGCAAATGCAGATATGCCAGATATGAAGCCCTTCACATTGTCAAAATGTACTGTAATCTGTATCTTTTCATAGCAGCATAATTAGGTAAGTTCCTATATTAGTATGTTTGTTTTTATAATATAAAGTATATACTTCCCTCTTACAAAGCATTGGGGCAGTTGAACAGAATCCACTCCGGAAGTCTGTTCGATTTCCAAAACATTCGGAAACCAAAGTGTGGCTTCTGATTGGCTGCAGGAAGCTCCTAAAGCCAATCGGAAGCTGTGGAAGCCCCACTGGACGTTCGGCTTCCAAAAATAGTTTGCAAACTAGGACAGTCACTTCTGGGTTTGAGGTGTTCAGGAGCCAAAACATCTGAGAACTAAGCTGTTTGAAAACCAACGTATGACTGTATAGAATAATCATGAAGATGATTGGCTATGCAAGGAAAATTTAAAGAACTGCAATGACATGTTGGCACACACACAAAAGGCAAAGAGACTCCCGGATGCAAGAAAACCTGATGAATATCTACTGGAAGAGTGTTCCATAGCACAGGGCCAGCAACACTCAATGCACAGCTTCTGGTTAAGGTTAGCACTTCTGTAACATGGGTGACAACTAACAGCATTCCTCAGGATAATATAAAGCAGGGATGCAGACCCTGTGGCCCTCCAGCTTTCATTGGACTCCAACTCCCCTCAGCCCTAGCCAGCATGGCCAGTGGCCAGGGATGCTGGACCACAACATCTGGAGGGATAACATCTGATATAAAGGGTTAAAAGTAATTGAGGAGAAAAATCAGTGTGTATGATTAATGGCAAACGCAAACACACTTCAAATGTAGTCAGCATGCTGTAGTTGTGGTGTCCGTTATTGACTAAGATGAAAACATCATTAAAAGCATGCATCTGGTGCTACAGAAATGTACCAAAATAAAAGACAAGTGTAAATAGGCTGTCATTGGAATTATATTCATTAGGACAGAAATATACTTAGTGGAGATTTTAACAAAAAGTAACACAGCGGTTTAGCTTGAAGAATGAGTGAAGTGTTTACTGCATTGATCGACCTTGAAAAAAATAAGAGGTTGTTGTGGCTGGTGCACTTTGGGCCTAGTAGGACAGAAGGCATGTAAAAGCCTTCTTTACTAGCAGGTAAAAGCCAAAGCCAATGACAGGCAGAGCCAACTAATTCTAGTGTTGTCCCCATCCTCCTTCCTGCTGAGGCAATGCTGAGTTTAAGGATGGGGAAGTGCCACCCTGTGAACTGGATTTAAGTAAGAAGGCAGCAGATAAGGGCAGGCTGAGGTTGGCAGGGCGGTGCCCCAGTCCCCTAATGGACCGGGCTCCACTAAAGGAAAACTAACTCATCACAGTCATATGGGAATACCAGAATCATTTTGCTCATTACAAATTATAAAATCCCCTTCTCTGGCAAAAGCATAATCCAAATGCAAATCTCCATCAGATTAAGCAACTGATAAAATATGTTAAAAATTATTAAAATTCCTATGAATTGTTAAATGACTGGGAGAAAGGGAAGCTTTGGTACATACCTTTTCCACCAGAATTACAAAATGCAGAGGCTTATTCTCAAGTCCTTTTCTATCTACATTCCTGTGACAACTGACTGCTGTTGTTATTTTTAACATTTCAACAGTGTAGATTTTTTTCCCCTATAGGCAATGTTCCATCATGCAGAAAACAGAGTACTGATGGGCCCAGCATGTTTAGCTAGTAGCAAAAGTCATTTTCTCTATTCTCTATTTCAAAAGAATTTTGTGTAGTTCAAAACAAACAAGAAGTGGGGAGAAGCCAATGCCTTACTGTTTAATCCCAAGGGAATTGCCATTCAGTAACCTCTGTTATCAGCTAGGTAACTTACTGAAATGAATTGAATTGACTCTTTCTTGCTGATGATCATCCATTCATCTCTGCCTGTTTGAAGTGGAAATGCAGTTTCTTTCCTTTCTCTTCTCTTTCCCCACCCCCCAATTTTGCTAGAATTCCATCTCACCATTAGCTTCACTTTGACCTTCATCCTTTTTTCGCTGGTGATTTCCAGTATTTTCAAAACTTTGCACCTTTTGTAACAGAAACTGGTCTATGGAAGTTATCATATTTACTCACTTTGAAGTCATTCATATCTCTGCCCAACAGAAGTATAAATTAAAGTAACTGATCACAACCACATCTTTATTTATTTTATATCATGGGGTTTTAAGCCTTTTGGCAAAATCTTCCTTTTGAAACTGAGACATCTGGAAAAGTCCCAGAGTGAGGGTAATGAATTTGGTGTTGAGTCCAGCAGGAGGAACAGCAGTAAGGTGAAAAGAGTCTTAGAGTCTTATCATATCAAGTATTATCAGGTATTCTATAAACATTCACTGGCAAACTGATTAATATGATTTTACCTATAGCTAAAAGCTTCAAACACCCCCCCGACACGGTATATCATGAATTTCACCTTTCACTTTAATAATAGTCAAATCCTAACACTGTACTGCCCAAGGAAGCCCATACTGTATTCTTTCTTCTAGCACTTTAGCCCGAAGAAAGCCAGTCAACTACTTTCGCGAAAGTATTGTGAATGTATTGGTAGATCTGTGGCATAGAAAAGTTTAAGAAACATTAAGCGGGGGGGGGGGGGTTGTCCACCTGTGGTGCTGGAGGAGACTCTTGAGAGTCCCATGGACTGCAAGAAGAACAAACCGATCCATTCTTAAGGAAATCAGCCCTGAGTGCTCACTGGAAGGACAGATCCTGAAGCTGAGGCTCCAATACTTTGGCCACCTCATGAGAAGAGAAGACTCCCTGGAAAAGACCCTGATGTTGGGAAAGATGGAGGGCACAAGGAGAAGGGGATGACAGAGGACAAGATGGTTGGGCAGTGTTCTCGAAGCTACCAGCATGAGTTTGACCAAACTGCGGGAGGCAGTGGAGCACAGGAGTGCCTGGTGTGCTCTGGTCCATGGGGTCACAAAGAGTCAGACATGACTGAACGACTAAACAACAACAAAAGCATATATCAGCCACTAATACATATATGGTATATATTACACACAAAAGCATAGGAAGAACCCTGTGGGATCAGTCAGTCTAGTCCAATAGGCTCTTTCCCATGTCATAACTATTTCTCACCAACGATAATATTGATCTATTGTATAAGGTTGACACAGGGTCACACAGAAACAAGAACAAATCACAGGGTGCATTATTTATTATTCATTAGTTCTAAATATAATCTCTTCTACAGTGACAAAAATGAATAAAAACAAGAGGTGTCAGTGTTACTACAATAGTTAACAATGTTGTACTGAGTAATTTATATTATGGTTTGTTGTTTCAATGACCTTGACAAAGGTGGTAACAACTGACAAATGCTTTGTGTTGGGACTTTGATACTGTATATTTTATTGGCAGTGCAATCCTATTATATGCCTACTAAGAAGGAAGGCCCACTAAATTACTTGAGGCTTAATTCCAGATAAACAAGAATGGGATTGTGACCTAAAACTTATATATATAGCATAATAGTCATGCCTTGTTTCTCTTTCTGCCTACCTGTGTCCTCCATTTTGGATCAACTGAACTCAGTTCAGCTTCTACATATGTATGCTTTGATCCTCTCATTGACACTGTTGTTATAAAGCTTTTTCACTGTTCTGTCTTGTTGGGTAATGTTGTGATATTGTAATGCTGTGATATTACATGGAAACAGTTCCTCAAAGCAGCAGGGTGTGTGTGTTTGTGTGTAATAAATGTTATTCTAGGTATTGTATTTTATTTTTATTTTTCAAAGTGAAAAGTTGTAAATATGCAGCTAAAAATCTCCTGACCAACAAAACCAGCTAATATAGACTGTGAAGAGTTATCGGGAATGAAAAACAATACAGAGAAAAAGTGTGCTGTGGCAGACACTTCCAACTTTTTAAAAAAGTGAAAAGAAGCGTAAATTTTATATTTTTTTATGTCAGAAATAACTGCCACAGCACACTTTCCCCCCATATTATTTTTGCATTCCCACTAGCTCTTCACAGTTTATTAGCAGAAGCCTCTTTCTTCCCCCTTAAGGTTTTAAACTCTGCTTGAATGGATCTTGTGTAATTTATTTCTCTGCCACTTTTCATCTTGTTCTTTGATTCTATTATTTTGGTCTTCTTTTTCATTAATCATTCCGCTGGCCCACAGAGGAGGTAGCATCGTGGTAAACAATGATGCCCTTCACAGTTTTATTGCTCCTTCAGACCTTTGAACACAGCCGGTTTCACAGGAATTGCAGCTCTTTGTTGAATTATCTTTTTTATTTCAAGCTAGAACATTAAACAGATACAGTTTTGTATTTGGTGGAGGCTCTATATGGTCTTGCTTTTCACAACACTGAGGTTGTATCAGCAGGTTTCATAAAGAAAGAGAGAAAAGAAATGAAGTTTTCCTATCATGTTGGCTGAAGCAATGAATTCACAGTAGCTACATATAAACCTCATACCTAAGTTAGTCATAAATTACCTAGCTGAGACTAGAGATGCTTGAGGAGTTTGATTTTTATTTTTTATTCTTTTGCAAATTCTGATATAAACTGACTTGATTCACACCTTCTGGACTAATGTGTGGATCTGAATGTGGTTCACCTTTGAATTTTAAATTTCTCCAAATTTTGCAATGTAGCTCTCAGGTTCAAATAATATATGACCATCTAGAATGCCTAATGTGACATAAATTAACATTCAAAATGCATGTATAGATATGTATTTAAATGTGAACATTTGCACGATTCTGTGTTGTTGGTTTTTTTAGACAATCACAGATTAATGCAGAAATGGAACAGAATGGGCTTATGAATGAACATGTGTGAAAGTAGGACAAAGTTAGTTGTGATTAAGACCCAATCCCCACAGAGTGTAAACCTGTGGTCACATCCACACCATACATTTAAAGCTTTACCTAAAGAATTCTGGGAACTCCAAGTCATCCAGTTTATTAACTCCAATGATGCTAGAGAGCAGCTTGCCTCTTTGTTCTCACTCACTAGTATTTCAAAATAATTTCTATCTTCAGGTCAATGGCGCTGCTATGATTGCACTTTGAGGACCCCAGGACCCTTCCCCCCCTAAGTACCGTATTTTTCGCTCTATAACAAGCACCTGACCATAACACGCACATAGTTTTTAGAGGAGGAAAACAAGAAGAAAAAATTCTGAATGAAACAGTGAATGTATCATTTTGGTGCTTCATGCTGCGGCCACAGCCATGTGATTTGACGGTGAGTTTGGGGTAGGCCAATGCAAAAATCCTGAGAATCCATGTGAATCTGTGCTTTGTAACCACAGCAACTGAAAACAGCTTTTACAACTTTGTAAACAAAGCAACCAAAAACAGAAGAGAGTGGGCAATAAGACCCTGAGGCAGAATGCAGGAAAGCAGCAGCCTCCTCTCTGCAGCGCGCAATCTGATTTTTGCCCCTGCACTCGGGCCAGTCGGCTCCAGGGACCACACTTTCACTCAATAACACGCACAGACATTTCCCCTTACTTTTTAGGAGAAAAATGTGAGTGTTATAGAGAGAAAAATATGGTAAATTCACACATACACATATTTTAGTTTAAGGTTGATGGGCAAATAATTTAGGCCACAACTTTATTGATTACACAATGTGAGTGGTATTGGCTTAGGCATTGACAAACTGTAACTGACTCCTGCCCATCCTGCAGGGAGTCTGGAAGGGTAAACCAAACGAGAGAGCAACATCGATGCAAATCGGCTGAAGCTCACCCCAGTGTTCCTGTGGTCCTGGCAAGGCCCTAGCCCCTCAAGCGGACTTCAGATGAGACCCAGGTCCCTCAGATTCCTTTAACAGAATACCCTTTTCATGGAGGGGCAGGTGATGGCCGCACCTCCCCTCCCTCACAAAACACTAAGTCAATGCCTAACTGCCAAACCTTACAAAGTTGTGACGATTGCTAGGAGGTAGTCGAAAAGCAAATGGCCAGTGCCAATCTGCCAAATGGAAAAAATTCCCACCAGGCCCCTGCCACAAGACAGGCGACCAACCAAAGTCCCAAGCAAGGACCTATACCAAGAGGGGAGGGTGGGTGGGAGTTTGGCAGCATGAAGCAAGTGCCCATTACACCTCGCGCTGCCGTTTAAATACCCTGTAATTGTGTCTGCCCCATTGGCTATTGTGGCCAGTGCGATCGCAGGGGCCATCCCAGGAGGAGCCAGGCAATGCCCGACCCAGAAATTAGCAAGTCCCTAGGTCCCGCACGTAAGCAGGACCCTCCATGAAGAGGATACCATTTACTCACATGGATATTCCACAGGATGCCAGCATATTAACTGACTTAGAACAGGACTCTCAGCTCTTTTCATTCAGAGTCCCTCCTCTACCTGAGATATATTGGTTACATCTACACCATCTGAGGGACACAGGTGGCACTGTGGGTTAAACCACAGAGCCTAGGACTTGCCGATCAGAAGGTCGGCAATTCGAATCCCCACAACGGGGTGAGCTCCCGTTGCTCGGTCTTTGCTCTTGCCAACCTAGCAGTTCAAAAGCACGTCAAAGTGCAAGTAGATAAATAGGTACCGTTCCGGTGGGAAGGTAAATGGCGTTTCCATGTGCTGTTCTGGTTTCACCAGAAGCAGCTAAGTCATGCTGGCCACATGACCTGGAAGTTGTATGCCGGCTCCCTTGATCAATAAAGCAAGATGAGTGCCGCAACCCCAGAGTCGGTCACGACTGAACCTAATGGTCAGGGGTCCCTTTGCCTTTACCTTACACCATCTGAATCCATGGGCAGAATTTCACCAGGGCTTCAAAAACTGTCTTCTTGCCACCCCCATCAACAAGAGCCTCGACCAGTCTATGCAACAGGTTCCAGATACATCAATGCAGCAATATGATGAGCATATAAACAACACCTTATAGTCAAAACCAGCAGACTTCCCCATGTCCCCCTGAACTTTTCAAGCTTCTGTTGTCTATAGCTCAAATTTATGATACAGCCACATTTATTCCATCTAATTGAATAGGAGTTAACACTTTAAAAAATGACTGGTGTAAATCTATAAACTGAAATGGCCACACAATGTTTGGACATAGGGAGAGGATGATGCAGATAAAAAAAGGAGGGGCTGTGTTAGTATCCTGGAATATTCTACTATGGGGCAGACCCTGATCACAAACTGCCTGAGGGTGGAGAACTGTCCTGCCCTAGTTTGGCTCAAGGTTCTTAGAGGAAGCTGGCTTGAAGCAGAGTTAATTACTAGAAGGGCAGGGCCACCTCCAGAAGATCAGAAACAAGTTCAATAGATCAGAGGCAAGATAGGCTATGCAGGACCACAATAGGCAAGGAAAAGCCCAGCCTGTTCGTCAGAACCTTGGACAGATCACTATGAGAACAGTTTTCTCAGCAGCAGTTCTGAGACCTTTTGAAAGTTGGCTTGTCTGGACTTGCTGTTAAACCCATCCCCTCTGAGGAGCTGTCTGTTTTTCAAAGGAACATTGGGTAGTCACGGTGCCTATGGCATGGGGGTGGTAAGGACTACAGCAGGGGTGCCCTCCATGTCTGAAAATACAGATAAAATCACTTATTCTGGCCAATAACATCTAGAGGACTATAGATTCCTCATCCATGCTATACACAGATACCTGGGAGGAAGCCTTATTGAAGACAATGGTAAATGCTTCCAAGTAAGGATGCACAAGATTACACAGTTAAATTCTTTGTCTTTTTGCTTGGATGATGGGTGTTTTTTTTATTTTTCCAGTTCTGATTCTTATATTGTTATCTTAACTATTCATTACAGCAAGCAACCGTATCATTCTTATTTAAGAATATCAAAGCTTATAAAGGGATCCTTTAAAAAAATCAGAACATACAATAAAGCCTTTCAATAAAACTACCTTTGTGTGTTTAGGAAAGTATGTAAGCTATTAAAATACAATTGCTATGCTTGTCACACAGTGTTGTAGGGTATTTGCATTCTAATTTCTGCAGTGAACTCACCTGGAAAAATGTTGATTTTCATTCTAAATGTGTTCAAAGCATAGTGTATTGCACTCAAGTCAATATTTTCCCAGACTTCTTTCCTGTTAACAAAGTCTTATTGAATTTCACTGCCTTGACATTGTCTCCCGCCTGCAATCAGTAAAGTGCCATAAATTACCTACAGTCCTGTGCCAACAGAATCAGCCGGATGGGATAAACCACAGGAAGATCCATCAAACCCTTAGAAAACTGAGTTTAATATTTTTCGACATGCAGAGAATGGGGAAAGAGCAAAATGTTGTGCTTTTACTTGCCTACAGCCCTTGCCAAATGCCCCAGACCACAGCCAGATATGGAAACTATGGGGGATCTGTTGACACACACTTTCCACATGCTAGCATAGTTATTTGTATGGGTGAAGGTGACCTGCACATTTTCTGTACATACTTTCATCTCTCCCCACTACTCTCAGTTTGCACTAATTGCAAACTGCACTAATTGCAGAATTACTCTGGACATACTTGAATTAACACTTTGCTCTTCAATGAAGAACCATCTAAGGTAACATAAATGGGAAATGGAGAAGGCCATTGGGAAATACAAGTCCATTTTGGGCACTGAGGCTCAGCTGTGAACACAGAAATTCTGAACTAGAGGAGTTCATTTCCACCATCACCCGCATTCTGAAATTCACAGTCAACACCGATCAAAGCATACTTGAAGAGAAGAGGCTGACTTTCAATGAGGTTTAGACATAATTCAGTTTCTTGCTGCTTCAGTTACTATAAGGTCAAACTTCCAAAATTTTACGAATCCCCCTGCCCCCGGTAAGTGGAAAATTGCTGCTGCAGTCCAATGCACACTTACCTGGAAGGAAATCTAATTTAACTCAATGGGGCCTTACTTCTGGGAAGACCTGTGTAGGATTGTGCTGTAATATAAATAGTGCAAGAATTAGTTTAAAATAATAAAACTAAACAGGCAAGATGTGCTGTTGCAGTACAACACTTTCAGATTCTTCATGTGAGCATACTAAGCCCTATCCAGAACAAAAGCTCATGATATAAGACCTTGGTGTCTCACATGTTTGTGCATGATTTTAAATCAAAGCTATTTACAAATAAACTGCATTTTCAAGTTCTTAGAAATGGATTTTTGAATTATTGACAAAGAAAGAGTATTTTGACCACATACTTCTAAAAGTTCCATCTCTGTGTGTCTCTTGTTTTGTTTTGTTTTTGTATATGCTGGAGGGATTTCCCCCTTCCTTTGTAGAAGAAAATCAATAAAAAGAGAGTTTTGTGTTGTCTCTGTGTGGGGGTTTTTTGTTTGTTTCTTTCTTTTTAAAGAGGATTGGTCCCAAGAGCAAATAAATGACCAGAGAAAGGACAAGAGCTGCTGAACAGCAGCAAGGAGTCTGATCAAGTACATTGTGTGATGGTTTCTGACACCAATTTAAATAGCTACCTCATTGTTAGCACTGCCCTCCTGCAGAGCAATGACTCAATCAATCTGGCTTGTTGCCAGACAAAAGAAACAGTCATCAAACTCTGTCAAACAGATATACAAGATATCATTCCTGAGACAGGGGCCTCCATCTCTGTGAGAAGTGCACTGTGAAATGCCTCCAATGAAACTTCTCCGGGGGCAGGGGGTGATCAGGAAACCTTGCAAATGAAACTAGAGAAGTTGGTGGGACTTGCCAATAGCTGCTTGCAGTGCTCATTTTTACATAGGTGGCATCTTCAACGCATACATCCCCCCCAAAAAAATCCCCAAACCCTCTTAATTTGTTCATAGTAAAATTAGGAGTCATGTCAAACTGATGGCCTGCTGTTGTATTTGCAAGGCCAGCTTTCATCAGAAAAGACCAACTGCTACTATAGGTGTGCGCTCAAAGCTTGATTCTAACCACTTACTTCAGGGATGGGGAACCAATGGCACTTCAGGTGTTGGACTGACAGAGCAACCCAAGCCTTCTTTGAACCCCTCTGCTCAGCCCTGCTGGCCTTCTGGAAAGCACCACCTGCCCTGTGATGCAAGCATCGCTCTGCTGGTAGAGAGCTCACCCTTCTACCTGCTGAGCATGTGGGTGGGTGGAAGAGCTGCTAGCAGCATCCACACTGCCAGCAGCCGATTGAGAGCCCCGAGGAGGAGAGATGAAGGACTGGGCAGAGCCAGCCTGATAAGAGCTGGCCCTGCTGCCACCTTGTGAATCAGGTCTGATCGAGGTCAATCAGTACACCAGCTCCAACCCCACCTCTATCAGAGGCGGATTTAGGGGAACCCGACTGGTTCAGTCACACTGGGTGTGAAGTCTTGGGGATGCGGCAACTATGCTTTACAATGGAGTGTGAGAGGTGGGGCAATTTTTGGCATCTCACAGGGCACCACTGACACTTGAGACCCCAAGGTTCACCTCTGCCCCCATCTTCTGGTCCAGCCAACTGCTCTGTAAAACACCACCAGACTGGGGGACAGGTTTTGATTGCTATCTAAAACACACTATCTTCCCCAACCGTTGGCCACGCTGGCTGGGGCTGATAGAAGTTGGAATCAAACAAGATCAAACAGTTCCCTTATTTTTGCTTCATTCAGTTTCAGAACCTGCCATTCCTTCCTGACGTTTTTATATTCTGCCTGACACAATTGACCTGGCTGAACAAAAATCCTTTCCAAGTCATATATGAGATTTTCCCTGACTCATGAATCTGGTTGTTTCAGTCAGAGATTTATTGATTTTTAAGTGGATTTCCTTGGCTTTGCTGTTCTGATCCTCCTGGCCATCAGGTGGTTGCCATACATGTAACTCTGTGGGGAAACTCTGAGGCAGTGGGGATGGTTTATTTCCACTAGTCCAAGCCACCTGGCATTATGTACACAGAAGAAAATGAAGCATTGATGGTTGCCTAGCCAAAATGCTGCCTTCTCATGCCCTCACATGACAGTTCCCAAACAACAGTGCCCAAACAAACCACACAAGCAACATCTAAACAAACAGAAAGGGAGGAAATAGCATTTTGGGTTTGTTGCAAAGACTGCTCAAAATGTGTCAGCCAATTATGATATGAGCAATGTTTAGATTACACATCTCTAAAAAGAAACATGTCTTTGGTGCTTTATTTGTCAGTAACAATTGAGCACAAAAATAACATTGATTGTGGTGCTTTGTGCATTAGAGTTAATAGCTACAATTGAAAGGTGCAACCCTGTACATTTTGCAATTACTTTTTGAGAGACTGTTCCCATAGAATCCTCAAACTTCTCTTTAAAAGTCTCCCAGTTTCATGAAATAGTTTGGGGATTTGATGCAAGAATTCTTAGATATTTGGTATTCAACTAGTGACCTTGCAATATTTTCAGTGTAAAAATTCTAATTTCTTTTTGCATTTAGGAGAATTTTATAGGTGGGAGACTTGTGTGGATGCTCAAACAGTGCAGAAGTGAAAACATACAGCAGGAACTGGGATCATACCTACTAGCCCTGACCTCCATACATGCATGGAATTTTCACAGAGGCCTATGCATACACACACACAATGCTCTGAGCATGCAATCCATAGCTTCAACTTTTGCAAATTCAGAGCAAGTGTACATAGGCCCTTTCTCATGTTCTGGGCAATGCATGGCAGTTAGGGTTAGGGCCAGCTACTGGGCTACTATTTCCTCTCCATGCATTAGGGAAATAGGAATAGGAATCTCTCAGCAGGTGTTTCCTTGATGTAGGAAGTTATGTGCATCCTATATATCTAGGGTCATGGGTCTATTCTGCAGCATGTGCTTGTGTTGGGTAGCGTGGTTTCAACAACCTGCATCCACAGGTTGAATTCAGTTGTGTGCTCTTGCAATGGTGTGGCATGTCCTGTATAGGCAAATCCCTACATGTTAGTTATGTCTACAGCTCGCTGATATGGTTTATTTCCTCTACACTGTGTCCCAACATCCAAAAGATTGCATGTAATGTTTGACAAAACTAAAATTATAAAAATAAAAAACCAACACCCTACATCTTTTATGCATGTGTTCTTAACAGAATTAGGGAGAAAGTGGAAGAAAAGAAGATGAAATTGAAACTGCGCCCCTTCCACAAGAGGCCCAGAGGGCAGCAACGTGAGAACAGGTCTTCCCTGTGGTGGGGCTCTGTTTGTAGAATGCTCTCCCTGGAGAGGCTCAATTGGCACCCTCATTACATAACTTTATGCACCAGGCAATTTTTTTCTTCTTCTGCAAACAGAGTTTAAGCCTGCCAAATTCTGGCAGATCCATCCACTCAGGCGTTTTCATGCAAGGAACCTTCCAAGTGATGTCAAGGAAGAGGGAGTTAGACAAAATGGCTACAAATTGTTGTGGCAATTCAGAGGTTTAATCAAGCTGGATTTGAGTTTGTTGGTGTCTCTGGTAGCTTCTCTCTCTGACATCATGGAAGCTGGCTTATATTATAGATGTAAGTTTCGTATTATTTTATGAATACTGTTGCTACAAGTTTGACATGGCCTTTGGCTGCAACAATAAACTTACGAACTGAATGCAAGTTTAAAGTTTTGTTTTGAAAGGTCTAATTTTATTATTTTATAGCAGAATTGGATGCAAATTCTTAAAATAGAAGCAAAAGACTGCTGACACCTTAGCCTATTATTTATAGGACTCACTCACTGGATCATCACCTTGTTGTGGTGAGTGGGCTTGCATGTTTCTAGGACCCTCGTGAGCGAAGCCATCAGGAGTCTCGTACTCCCAGCAGGGTCAACCAAGGCGGTAAGGTCAAAGGGAAGGAGCTAGACAAATAATAATTTTAAAAATCCTCAACGGCAGAACAGGTGGAAGACAGCAAGTGGCATGTTACAACGGCTGTGAAGGCAGATGAAGGCTACAGCACATAATAATCTACCAGTCGTTGTGATACTCATGCCATCGGAATAGAGCCTTACTGCGAAGACTGTGCACTGTTCAGCATGCACACATAAAACAAATTCACGCACAGGCGTCTTCCAAAAACCCATCCCAAACCCAACCCCCAAAGTCCCATGGCAATCGGCAAATGGTAATGGGGGCAGGACCATGAAATCTGGAAGTTCCTAATCATAAACCAGCACATGGGCAGTGGATACAGATTCATTTGCTCTGACTCAAGGAATGGGGCAGTTGAGCAGCTGTATCCATGACTGAGCAGCCCTATTCAGGATCCACTCTGCTCACTCTGAAAAGGGGAAGGGGCTAGAAAAGCTGCCCTAAACATAGTCTGCCTCCCTTTTTCCCTGACTGGATTGCTGTGCCTAGTCGGGTCACCACCCAGTGGTTGTAAAAGACAATTGAACCAGTGATCTTTCTGTAAAGAAAGCTGCGATTGTAGATGTCAGGGTTTCTGGGAGAGAGGAGGAGATGACAGAGGAGACGGAGAGCGAGTGGGAGGAGGGGCAGAAGGATGAGGAAGAAGATGACGGAATTCTGAGGGAATCCACGAGTCTGAGCAGCGAGTCAGAGGATTCTCAAAAGGGGGTTACCTTAATCAAGCAAAAGGGAGGAGAAGGGAGAAGCGGAGAGAAGCCCAGTGGAAGACAGACGCAGCAAGAGGCGTCTCAGCCGGAACGGAGTAAAGGGGGTGGAGTCGTCAGCCTCTCGGAGGGAGCAGGATTAGGAGAGAACAGAGAAAGGGGGTTGGAGCAAGGTGTTCAGCCGGAAAGGGTGGAGAGCAGAACAAGGGGTGGTGTAGCGGTCGAAAGAAAGGTCAGCAGCAACGTACGCGCGCCAAGTTCAAACGTAGAGGCGCGCGGAAGTGGAGAGAGCTCAGGGGAGGAGCCCGGCCCTAAAGCCAGAAGGAGGGGGGAAGAGGCGGCAGAGGATTCAGCCTCAGGCGAGTCACGGAGAGAGGGAACCCAGGGGGGCAGGAAGACCCTGCGGAAAAGAAAGGAGAGGAAGAGGTGGTCTAGAGCCAGGCTATTAAGTTGGTGTGGAAGAGGGGAGGAGTCAGAGGGGACTTCAGCGGTCTAACGTGACAGACGTACGGCCACGATGCTGAACTGTACGAGAAGCAGAAATCTTCAATAAACTTTTCCTGTTAATAAACTGCAACGGAGTGAGGTCTCTTGTGAGCTGGGACCCGTCCTGGGTGGCCGTGACAGTAAGTCCCCTCTCAGAAAGCAAAAAATTTTTTTTGCGAAGCTCACGAACGGGAGCAGCCATGAGCGCTGAGGAGCAGCTGGTTGCACTGCGGGATCAGGTTACCGCTCTCACATCGGCAGTCATTGCTTCGCAGAAGAAGAATGACGACTTGGAGAAGACGTGCCAGGATTTGCAGGCAAGGTGGGAACACGCGGACAGGGCGGGGGCCCCAGGTTCCAGAGCGGAGGGCATTGCGCTTGGACGGAGGGGGGGTGCCCTGGTTCCGCATTTTAATGGCAACTTGCAAGACTATCCCAATTTCAGAGCGGACGTCGTATATGCACTGCATTTACTCCGTCACGATTTTAAAGATGAGGAGGAGAAAGTGGGGTTCATTGTTTCGCACCTGCATGGGGAGGCCAGGGCTTGGCTACGCAATCTGTGGCGCGAAGATGGACCGGCCCGTCGCAATTCAACTGCGTTCATCAAAGCGATGGATTCTTGTTTTCAATCCTCTGTGGATGTGGACATTGCGCGCCGTCAAATGCACGGGCTGAGGCAGGGGAAAGCGACTGTGCGCCAATACCACTCTAAATTTTTTGCATTGCTCACCGCCTTAGATTGGCCAAAGGACAGTAAGCCGGTCAGAGATCTTTTTTGGGAGGGATTGAGCCCCCCCATCAAGGATGAGATCGCTAGGGGGGACAGACCCCAGACCCTAGAAGACGTGGTGCAACGGGCTTTAGCTATTGGAATTCGACATGAGGGACGTCCGTGGCACGAGGAGGACGGGCCCCAAGCGCGTGCGCAAGCGAGGACTCTCCCTTTTGTGCACAGGGATTTCAGCCGTGCGCACCCCTCGCCAATGGGGAAGGACAGCGAGGAGCCAATGGAGATTGGTGGTGCTAGGGCTCAGAAGCCATCCCAGAGCCCTGTCCCTGGTGCAGCCAAAGCGAAGCCTCCTAGAGGAACCAGGAAGTGTTACATCTGTGACAGTGCGCACCATATGGCGAAAGAGTGCCCCCAGAGGCTCCAGAAGCACACTGCAGCACTGGCGACTGTAACAGCAGAGGTGCAACCAGGGGAGCAGCTTCAGGGAAACGACAGTGCCTGGCTGGAAGCAGAGCTACTGGGGCTCAGCCAGGCGGATCTGTAGACAAGCCCCCAGCATCACTGCAGAGCGTGGACCCTTTGCCTCCCAGACCGGCAGTTCTGCTCACAGCAACACTCCAGTTGCCTGATGGGAGACTCCTCGAGGTTCCAATAACGATCGATTCGGGAAGCAACGCCGACTTCGTGGGACTGCAGTTCGTTAAGCAGCACAACATGGCGCTCCTGCCTGCAACGACGCCTCTAAACGTGGTCACGGTAGACGGCAGGAAGTTGCTGGGGGGGCAAGTGGTGCAGCAAACCCCTCCCATGATGATGCAGATTGGCAACCATCGAGAACTTATTAGTTTCAATGTCACCCACTTATCGGACACACCCATCGTGTTAGGCATGAGTTGGCTGGAGAGGCACAGTCCCGCGGTTGCGTGGTACCAGCGGCAGATCACCTTTTGTTCATCGTATTGTGCTCAGCATTGCTTTCAGACCGATCAGGGAGGAGAAGCCGAGCAGCAGTTGCATCTGGGTATGGTGCAAACAGTGCCTCACAAGTACCAGGACTTCTTGGAGGTTTTCTGTGAGAAGGAAGCTGACAAGTTGCCGCCTCACAGACCTTACGACTGCGCGATTGATTTAGTGCCAGGGGCGCAACTGCCTGCTGCCAAGCTGTACTCCATGTCGGAAGACGAGATGCAAGAGCTTCGGGAGTTCATAGACCATAACCTCAAGCGAGGTTTCATCCGGGAATCTAAAGCAGCGGGTGGCAGCCCTGTGTTCTTTGTGAAGAAGAAAAACACGCCCCAAAAAAGGCTTATAGTGGATTACAGGTTCATAAACAGCTTGACTAAGCCCAAAGCTTTCCCCATGCCCAAGATTGACGACCTTTTAGCGACCGTCAGGAGGGGCAAGATTTTCACCAAGCTGGACCTACGTGGAGCTTACAATCTCATCCGCATCCGGAAAGGAGATGAGTGGAAGACCGCCATGTTCACCCCTCTGGGCACATACGAATACAGAGTCATGCCTTTCGGTCTCCAAAATGGCAGCCACGTTTTTCAAGCATTTATGCACCACGTGCTAGCAGGTCTCCTCTACAAGAAGTGTGTCTGCTTTCTCGACGATATCCTGATTTTCTCGGAATCGCCGGAGGATCACGATAAGGACGTGAGGGAGGTCCTGCAGAGGCTGAAGGACCACAGGCTGTACGCCAAGTTGGAAAAATGCCAGTTTGATGTCAGAGAGGTTGATTTCCTTGGCTACAAGTTGTCCGACGAGGGACTGGCCATGGACAGGGCTAAGGTTCAAGCGCTGTTGGACTGGAAAAGCCCTCGAAATCGGAAAGAGGTCCAGAGGTTCATCGGCTTTGCCAATTTTTACCGCAAGTTTATTAAAGGTTTTGCGAACGCGACGGCGGCTATCACTGACACCCTCAGTTCCAAGAAGAAGAAGTTCGTCTGGACCGAACAAGCGGAGCGGTCCTTCCGGACGCTTAAAGGTCTTTTCGCCTCCGAAGAGCAGCTGCTCCACGTGAATCCCGGCAGACCCATGCGGGTAGAGACCGATGCGTCAGACAGAGCGGTTGGGGCCGTTCTTTTGCAAGAGGATTCACAAGGCAACTGGAGACCGGGTGCGTTCTACTCCCGGAAGCTCAGCAAGACGGAGCGCAATTATACCATATGGGACAGGGAGTTGTTGGCCATTCATGCAGCTTTCAAAGCGTGGCGACACTTCTTAATAGGAGCCAAGCACACGGTGCAAGTCCGCACGGATCACAAGAACTTAGAGTATTGGCGGACGGCTAAGTTACAGACCCAGCGACACATGCGCTGGGCGGAGTTCTTTGCGGATTTCGACTTCAAAATAGAATACATCCCAGGAGACTCCAATGTTATTGCAGACGCGCTGTCCCGAAAGCCGCAATACTTGGAGGAAGCAGCTCCAATCGCAGCAAAGCACATTTTCGCACCGCAGGCGTGGACGTGCGCTACCATCGCAGTCGACCTGGACGCGGTGCGACGCGCGTTGCAAAGGGATCAGTTTGCACAGTCCAAGATGGAGGAGCTACGCGGAGGGTCGCGAGACAACGATGAGTTCCAATTGCAAGATGGACTTTTGACTCGTAAGGGTGCCCTTTACGTGCCCACCGACGATCTTCGAGCCAAGGTTCTGCAACAATTGCATGACGCCCCTAGTGCAGGCCATTTCGGCAGAGAGAAGACGATGGAGTTGGTGGCTAGAGACTTTTGGTGGCCCCAGATGAGAGGAGAGGTGGCGGACTACGTCGCCAGGTGTGATATCTGCCAGAGGTCCAAACCAGTGCACCAGAAGCAGGCGGGATTGCTAGAACCGCTGGAGACACCGCAGCAACCGTGGGAGAGGGTAGCGTTGGACTTTGTTACGGACCTGCCCAGCTCCAGAGGTACGACGACGGTGTTAGTGGTGGTGGACTTGTTCACCAAGATGGCGCATTTCATCCCTTGTGCCAAGGTGGCGACGGCAGAACAGACCGCAAAGCTCTTCATCGATCACGTCTTCAGAGTGCATGGACTTCCGCAGTCCGTCTTGTCCGACAGGGGGCGCCAGTTTGTTTCCACTTTCTGGCGAAAGCTTCTGGGCATCTTGCACGTCAAAATCAACCTGACATCGGCGAGACATCCACAAACCAACGGTCAAGCGGAGAGGGTCAACGCGATCATGCAGCAGTACCTGCGGTGCTACGCCAACCAGCGACCTGCGGCGTGGGTGGACTATCTGCCGATGGCTGAATTCGCCTACAACAACACGAAACACGCATCCACCGGGGTGACGCCTTTCTTCGCGAACAATGGCCGTCATCCCAGAACCTTCCCGAGATTTGCGGCACCAGGAGGGGGGGGGCCTCAAGATGCCGACCAGTTTGCAGCGGAGTTGCAAGAGGTGCACGAGGAGCTGCGGAGACATTTGGAGCTGGCAAAACAGGCGTATAAGGTGCAGGCCGATAAGCACAGGAGGGCGGGAGAGGACATCCAGATTGGGGACTGGGTGTGGTTAGCAGCCCACGCGATGCCGGCCAGGTCATTGGCCAAGAAGAAGTTAGGACACAGGCAGCTAGGGCCATATCAAGTTGAGGCTAAGATCAATCCGGTGGCTTTTCGTCTAGCCCTTCCGGAGGGTTCCAGGGTGCACCCGGTCTTTCATAGGTCGGTGCTCACTCCCTACAAAACCCCACACAGGTTTCAAGAGTCAGGAGCACTCCCAGAGCCACGTAGGAGGGCGCCTGAGGGGGGGGAATCGCCAAGACCAGAACCTCTTAACGAGGTCACAGAGATACTGGACTCGAGATGGGGGGAGGAGGGAGTTGAATATTTTCTAGCCAGGGAAGGCACTCCGGCCTCTGCCAATAGCTGGGTGCCGGGTTACGCGTTGGACGAACCCCTGTTGAAGGAGGAGTTCCATGCACTTTTTCCGCACAAGCCCATGCCCGAGGAGTATTTTGATGATTGGCTTTTCACGCCCACTTTGTCAGACAGCACGTTCGAGGGTTTCTCCTCACCCGAGGGCCATACGCCCGAAACAAGCCCGACCAGGGATCCGAGACTGGGGGGGGAGGAGACAGGCCCTTGTTGGTGGGTGGATCAGCCAAGGGAGGCATGGAGTCAGAGATGGATGGTAGGTCCTTGGCAGGCAGCGCCAGGAGAAGCAGTGATGGAGGAAGAGACTGTGAGGTCTGTGGGTGGGGAACCCGAGTTCGAACACACATATACGGAGATGACAGAGGAGAACGTTGAAGTGGACAACTTGTATCCTGAACCGACCCCGGAAGAACCACGTTTTCCTCAACCTGCACCCGGCGAGCGGGAGGGGGGAAGGGGGGCTTCGAGGGGGGGATGGATGTCAGGGTTTCTGGGAGAGAGGAGGAGATGACAGAGGAGACGGAGAGCGAGTGGGAGGAGGGGCAGAAGGATGAGGAAGAAGATGACGGAATTCTGAGGGAATCCACGAGTCTGAGCAGCGAGTCAGAGGATTCTCAAAAGGGGGTTACCTTAATCAAGCAAAAGGGAGGAGAAGGGAGAAGCGGAGAGAAGCCCAGTGGAAGACAGACGCAGCAAGAGGCGTCTCAGCCGGAACGGAGTAAAGGGGGTGGAGTCGTCAGCCTCTCGGAGGGAGCAGGATTAGGAGAGAACAGAGAAAGGGGGTTGGAGCAAGGTGTTCAGCCGGAAAGGGTGGAGAGCAGAACAAGGGGTGGTGTAGCGGTCGAAAGAAAGGTCAGCAGCAACGTACGCGCGCCAAGTTCAAACGTAGAGGCGCGCGGAAGTGGAGAGAGCTCAGGGGAGGAGCCCGGCCCTAAAGCCAGAAGGAGGGGGGAAGAGGCGGCAGAGGATTCAGCCTCAGGCGAGTCACGGAGAGAGGGAACCCAGGGGGGCAGGAAGACCCTGCGGAAAAGAAAGGAGAGGAAGAGGTGGTCTAGAGCCAGGCTATTAAGTTGGTGTGGAAGAGGGGAGGAGTCAGAGGGGACTTCAGCGGTCTAACGTGACAGACGTACGGCCACGATGCTGAACTGTACGAGAAGCAGAAATCTTCAATAAACTTTTCCTGTTAATAAACTGCAACGGAGTGAGGTCTCTTGTGAGCTGGGACCCGTCCTGGGTGGCCGTGACAGTAATGAATATAGAAACTGAAAAATACATGTAGATTTTGGACAGTATTGTCAAATTGTAATTTGATAAATCATTTTACAGTGTCTGGAAGTTCTGGAAAACCTAAGAGGGTTTTTCCATGTATGTTTGGGAATTATGAGATCAGAGTTACCTAAACAATATATAAATTTATTTATGCATGCAACTACTGCTTCAAGAATGACATTTGCCCAAAAATGGAAAGACAAAGTCCCAGCAAAAGAAGAATGGCTACAGAAATTAATGGACTATGCAGAAATGGCAAAACATACTGGAAGAATAAGAAATCAAGGCAACAAACTTTTTATTAAGGAATGGAAATCATTTATTGAATATTTACAAAGAAATTGTAAACAAATTAAGACATTAGCATGATTATTGTAAAAACTTGCAGTTTCTAATATATATGAAATACCCTAGATAAGGAAAAGAACAAATAGAGTTAATTGGGACATGCAGAGGGGAGGGGAGGGGATAAATTTATGGAATTCCTGAAAGATGGGGAGGGAAGTTAAGGTTTGATATGTGAGAATTGTTTTTTTTTTAAAAAATGTTGAAATGTTTATTTGTTATAAATGATAATTATAGATAAACTTATAAAAAAAGAGGGATTTTGTTCTCTCTCTCTTCAGAAAGAAAATCCAGAAGTTGCCCCTAGATATTGTTTGATTAGAGGGAAAGATGAGGAGATAAAAGCATTTTGATGCAAAATTCTTCTATGTTGCAACAAGCAGATACTAAAGTTTGATGTTGCAATTGAATGCAAAATAAATATTTAGGCATGATGGAACATTAATTTCAGTAAGATAAACTAGGTCTTATATACAGAGATAAAGTGTTAGAATTGTGAAAATTGGGTGGGGAGTGTCAATCCATAGTTCCTTCTTAGAAAGATACCAGGCAAGATAAGTTTCCGTAGCACAATTCAGAGTCAGTGAAAAGTTGGTATGCAGAAGAAGTGATTAGCAACAATTCTTTGAAAGGTCATTTATAATGTTGTGTTTGACATTCTCTAAAGTATCTCTCAACATTGGCAGTTGGGTAAGAAGTTGCTTAGTTACAGCTATTTTATCCAGCCCACTGAATTTATTTCCTAAACCCTTTGCAATTTCCTCCCTTGGAAGTAATAAACCGACTGTATCTACTGACATTTTTCTGGGAGATTGATCTTTCCAGTCACATGGCTTTTGGAAACTTGATGCCTGCAGCCTGCAGTTACATAGCTTATTTCTTGCGAAAAAAATTAAAATGCCCCCTAACATTTCCTCATGTCTTACAAAAACACATGCACTGTGCAACTCTATGGGATAAAAAGCCCATTGGAATATCCTATGCGATCAGAACATGTAGCATCCAAGATGACTTTCTGGGTTCTCTCAGACAAAAAAAGAGGGAGAGAGTACGAAATAATTCAAGAGCCAATTCCCTGTGATCTTCTCAGATCTTCCAGATATTGTAATAGCATCTCATTGTCCAGAAGTACCAATATGGATGAATTATCCATGCCAGTCTGTAGGCAAAGATCATCCATCTGTGCCACCGAGGCTGTCTCTGTTCCAAAGCTTGGCCAGAAGCTAGACAGAAGGGACTGAGGCAGAATGTCAGGCTTTCCATTAGCTCCCAGAAAATATGTAATTGGGGGGAAAGGTTACATTTGCAAATAACAGCATTTAGAATGGTAGATTTCTTGAGCAGAAACACTAACCAGACTGCAGCCAACTAGAAGCAATGGGGGCAGGAGGAGAATCTTAGAAATGTTCATGTGCTTGAAGTTCTAGAATATATCACATGGTGTCAGGGAATAGTCAGAACAGGAAGACTGGGAAGTGTGCACTCAGTCTGATCAGCTTATCTCTGAAGAGGAGGAGGAGGAGGGGGAAGCTTCACCCCCCCTTTGTCTACAGCAGTTTCAGGAGGAGAGAGAAAGATACTATACCATTCGAGGAAGAATTGCCTAGCTACGAGGTAGTGGCGGAAGAAGGGGGGGGAGTGCAGCCGACAGAGACCTCCCAGGAGAGTATGGGGGATCCTTCATCTCCATGGGCCTGTTAGTTCCTCCACAGCCTACAACAGAGAAGGGTGAGCCTCCTGGGACTTCCCATTGGCACTCAGGATGTTGTTGGGGGATCAAAGCAGCTGTGCTTAGAGTAGCCAACGTCTCTCTTTGTGTGGAGACATGGATTCTTGTCTTGCAACCAGATGACTGAATCAAAAGGACTATAAAACATGAACTGCTTGTTATTCTTGCCTTTGATGCTACCAGAGGGGAAGAGGAAATTCCACGCCTGACACATGGGATATGGATTCTATCACACTCTATTAAGCAGCTGGTTCTTGGAAAACAAAATTAGATGAATAATTATGAGTTCCTCGTGAAATGGGTTTAACTACTAACTGAAACAAGTGAGTCACCATGCTTTTCTCTTTTCCATTTTTTATTTATAACAAATAAATAAAATCAGCCCTGACCAACAGGATGAAGAGGCCATGAAGATCACATTTGGGCCCTAGATCTGAGGTCCCCACCCCTGCTTAAGAGCCTATGCCTACTCAGAAATAAGTCCATCAGTTCAAATGAAGTATACTTCAAAATATCTCTACGTTGTTGTCTATTAGTTAAGCAGAAACTGAAAACAATAACCACATGGCATTCCCATTAATTTACCCAAATCCATCTTGTCCTTCATATCTCAATACCAATAGTAACGGGTTGCTCAGACTAAAAACTGCAGTCTCTTAAAATAAACTGCCTTTCATAAGAGACACTCCTCAGATGCCAGAGTTGTATTGCGGAAATTGTTTTACAAGGACAAGATCTTGCTTTTTGCTTTACTGCTACTGTGAAATTGTTAAGTCTCCAGGGAAATTTCTTAGCCAACTATACAGTGAACTCCTTGTCAACTGCTAAACATGGTCCGATGCTTAATGATTAGACAAAGCCCACCAGATCTCTTCCTGGGGGAACCAAAAAAAAAAAAGTGCTGAGCTGAAAAGGCTCCTTTTTCACACTGAGCGGCATTAGTTTCCCAAACTCCTAATTCTCATGGGGGGAAATTAAGACATTCGCTTTAATGCTGATAGGCATTTTACCCATCCAAATTCTTCCTTAACAAAGCTCACCTGCTGTTAACACAACTACTTTTCCAGGGATGAGAAGCTTGCCAAGCAATAATAAATCCTATGAGAAAAACTAATTACATCATCATGAAAGTTTGAGTCAACTTGCAACATGCTCAGGAGGGTGAACCATATAAAATGAGATGTGTTCTGTGGGAGTAGTTCCATTTGTTTACTATAGTTTCGGCCTCTTTTCACACAGCTTTGGGCATGTAATTAGTGACGGAATGACAACATCCACTTGTCATAAAATAATTTAATCAAGGAACAAAAGCTTTCCTTGAGCTACAAAACCTAGAATTTGTTTTTTGTTTTTAAGTCACTCTGTTCTCTTGGATGAAACAGTACGTAATGAAACACATATAGGATGGCAATATTTTTTTTAATATACAAACCATAGTGAGTATTAGAATAGCTGGCGCTTTTATGAGCTACCAGTAATATGGGTACATTTAAACAATAAGTAAACGAAAACACAGCCATTCATTTGACATTTGCACTTCTACAAACTATGCAATGCTCTACTCATAGCTGAGATTCCTGCATTGCAGAGGGGTTTGACTAAATGACCCTCGGGGTCCCTTCTACCTCTACAATTTTATGCTTCTATAAGTCAATGAAGCATGAAAACCATGTTCAAATGTCTTATCAAAATCCTTAAAAGGATACTACATCATATAGAAGATGCGAGCCTTCCCCCAGATCAATATTCCTTTTGTGAAAGGCTTAATTTGTCCATAAGCGCAATGCTTGGTAATCTGCTCTAGGAAGGCATCATCATCCAAGACTTCAGTCTGGCTTGGCAGTCTATAGCAGATGCCCACAGTAAGGTCACTCTTGTTTCTCTCTCCTACCATTTTTACTCATATGCTGTCAACCTTCTTTCCAGCTACAGGTCATGGACTTCTTCACAAGTGTACAAATCCCTTACATATAATGCTACTCCTCCTCCCTAATTGGTCTATTCCTTTTGAACAGTTATACCCCTCAATTCCTACATTCCAGTCATGAATCTCATCCCAACAGGTTTCAGCCTACCAGGTCATACATGCCATCCTTTATGAAAAGACTCATGGAATCTTATGAAGAGACACTTTATTTGATCATCTTTCTTGGAAAGTCTAAAACTAAGCTTTGTTTTCCTTGCATGAGTATGTCTTGTTACTTTGAATTAAAATTCTTTTTTTAAAAAAAATGTGGAAAACTGAATTTAAGATTGAAAAAATGAGAAGCAAAGAGAGATTGAAATGTGTAGATTCATTCCTCCCTCCTTCAGATCTTCTCCATAGCACAGTGTGCAGAGCAGTGGGGGAGATTAGTAGGGATAGGATAGAGTCCAGTGGCCACAAGCTGCACCCCTCCTCTCTCTGAATGCAATTCCACTTGTGGGAGGATTTTAACATCTGAATAGGTTTTAGGACTGTGGAGAATTTAAAGTCAGGAGGAAGATACTTAAGCCACTCTTAGGTGACTATTCCTCAGCTGGAAACTTAGCACAGTGGCTAATGCTGCATATACTCCATTAATATAACATCAGAGGTACCTAGCATGGGTGCATGAAAGAGAGACAGAGAGAGCGCTAATCATTTAAGTAAGAGTAATTAAGTTGTCAATTAAGCTGACAATCTTAACATCTGGTCAGCATAACCTTGCATCTTCACTCCCGGAGTGGCTCACATACAATTAGTTTGGGTGTTAGAAAATTATGTTTGTCAAAGCCAATTAGTATGAGTTACATCTCGCTTTCTATTACTCAGAGTGCTGCACAGATTGCTTAGCAATTAATATGGGGCTGTCTGAAATATGTGCTTGACAAAACCTTTTGTGAAGCCTTTGTTAACTTTGCTTGTATTCATCTGTGCAATTATGCATCATGATTTAGCTATCTTATCAACCTCCTTCAGCCCTAGTACACACATTGTGTTGTCTATTGAAGCAAGATTGAACAGGCAGAAAGATCCAGCAGCAACAACAAATGGTCAATTAAAGATTTGGTTACCAGACTTTTGCATGTCCTGCAAACTGGTTTTGAAATGAAGAATCAAAGCACTTACAAATTCACTCATGCACCAGAAGGCATGAACATTTAAGTTAAGAATCCTTCCTTGATTCCATCGAATCAAGGAACAGTTCCATCAAACATTTCTGGATACAATTCAGAATTGAACATAGTGAGTTAATATGTCTTTTTCAGTTTTGAATTTAGAAACCGCATTGCAATTTTGATGACCTCACCAGAAACACAACAATTTTCAAATATCTCCTATTACCTCTACACACACAAACAGAGAGAGAGAGAGAGAGAGAGAGAGAGCTTCCATTGCCTCCTTTACGTATTTAGTTAGGTCTCAACAGCAACAACAACAGTGGCAGAGGCAGAATGTTTAGATTTTGTTGAACTCCAACTCCTATTATGCCCAGCCACCATGGCCAATGGTCAGGAATAGTGGGAGCTGAAGTCCAGAAACATCCTGGGCTACAGGTTAGCATCCTCGATTACATGGGCAATAGGAGATGTAGTTCAGGGTCCCTGGTACACTATAATGCCAGATGTAAGGAAGAAAGGAAATGCTCAGTTCTCTAGATAGCCTTCATCAGTTCCATTGTTGCATGAGAAGACAGTGATGCTAGTTCAGACCAGACTGATCACAAGGAAAGGGTGGGTTGGAAGTTTTCATTGAAAGTTTCTATCTAGCTTAAATTATGATCCAAGGTAGGAAGTGTGAGTGTTCAGAACTTAAATGGTTAAGGGTTCTGAGTGTGCGTCACATTCCGACGTCAGCTGTTAGAAGCTGGGAGGAGACAGAAGCTTTTAGAAGCTAAGGAGGAGGAGTTTTTCCCTGTACTTTCACTTCTCTCTGTGTATCTGTGAGAGAAAGACGTGCCTTTGGATATGGCTGAAAGAAGCCCCGGTCTTTGTAGCTGAAATGTTTCAATAAAGAGCTGTAAATAGACGGAGCTGTCTGTGTGTGCTTGCCAGAGAAGGAAGTAAGTCTGCTTTACACCGCTGTGTGTTCTACTCTGCTAAGCCGTGACCTGAAGGGAGCAACAGTGGCGCAGCTGTGAAGAAGTGTGCCGGACCCGTTATAAACTGCTGATTGACGATCATAAAGTAATCAGGTGTCACGGCAGATCGATCGATATCCAAGAGGAAGGATATCTGGGTGTTGGAAGGTATTGTTGTTGCTCAGTTAGGGACAAGGTTAAGCACTTTCCCAATATGAACCTGCCCAGACTATGAGATGGTCATCTGGGGACCTTTTCTGTTGCCACTTCCAAAGGAGGTCTGGAGGGTAAAGATGAGAAAATGGGTCATTTCTGTTCATACCATCTATGGAAAGCTCTCCTCCAGGATGACAGTCTAGCACCAACTTTTCAAAAGTAGGGAAATCCATTTTTGCTTTCCCAGGAATTTGGGCAGAAATAATGATTGGATATTTTTATTCTGCCTCGGTACTTAACATTGTGTGTGTGTTTTTACTATTGTATTTTGTTCTCATAATAAATTGCTTCAGGAAGCAGTACTGTACATACATATAGTAATCCTAACCAGAAGACCAACAAGAGAATGGTCAATCAATCCATTTATTGTGTATAGTCAAAGGCCTTTACAATGTACAGCAGGGGATAAGAAAAATGCTTTCCTCTAAAATCACACAGCATAACCTGTAAAAGTTTACAGCACAAAATTTTTACAGCATAAAGTTTTAAAATTAGGAAGCATTAACATATCTGGAATGGAGCTTCTTAGCTGCCAGAGCAAATTTGGCTACCAGATGTATAATTTGAAAATATTTATCAACTAAAAGTTCGATTGTCAGTTCCTGGGGGGATCGGCCTGAGAAGCTGTTAGGAATAGATGATTTTTTAAAAATTCTCTGGGCAATGTATTATAAGGGGCAAATCAGCAAGTAATGCATGGTGCAACAAGAGAATGCAGGACTCTCAAGAATGTGATTCTAGCAAGAAGGAGATTCAACAAAACTGCTGAATCCTTTGCTAGTGTTATAATACCAAACCTATAACTCATGAAGAAAACACATTAGTTTTTGACAATACACAAGTTGTTACAGCACCTAAGATGACTTCTTCTCTGGTTGTGTAACAAAAATCATGTTGGAACAAAGCTTCAATGAAATAAATGACTTCTCTTCTCTACACTGTAGCCAGAGAGATATATTAGTGAAAACACTGTGTTAAAAAATAAACAGTCTAAGAACATAAGAAGAGCTGTGATGGATCAAACCAAAGGTCCACTTAGTCATAGGAACTAAGTACTGTTCCCCCAGTAGCTTGGCCCTGGGCAGGTAAATGAGTTTTAATTTTTATGGGTTGGCTGATTGTGACATATGTCACAATCAACTTACTGTCCTTAACATTGCATTGCCTACCTGCCTTTTGATGTTTTTATAGGACTATTTAACAACAGTAATCTCTTGAAGAGTTTTAACTCATGTGGGGTCTTGATTGGCAGGTGCCTGTGTCCAGCCTATCGCAAGTGAGTTAAATCCATCAGGTAGATGGTTTGACACCCTTTGGAAGTGGGGAGATGGCTGTTGGAGTGCTATCACTGGACTCTCCCATCTCTTTGTTAGCGAGAACCTAACCAGCACTTTGTGGACTCAAAGGGAGATGTGACTTTTCCACTACACCAGAATGCAGAAGAAGTCCTGCACCTTTGATACAGCATGGGGCCAGCATCCCATTAGGAAGAGATTCCCTAGCATAACATTTGAGTGAAATTCACCCAACCATTCATATTCAGGAGAGGCTTAATCCCTGAAAACAAAGAGCCAGCTTGCAGATGTTTTTAGAAATATGTGTCTTGAGCTAGTGTGGTAAGAGCCTTCTCTCACAGCTGCTATGAGAAAAGAAGAAAAACCACAAGAGTATCAATGATAAAATTAACAACCCCTAATACTGCAGGGAATCAATGTTAATTCAGTAAAAAAGATCTTTGGGGAAATGAAATGATGAGCAATTTTTTGCAAACTCATGCAACTCATACCCCAGAGAATGCAAATGTTTTTACAGATATATGTAGTTATCTTAAATCTCCTCCTTTACTCAACTCATGGAAAAGCATGCTGGCAACTTCTTGGAATGTGTAGGTGAGAGGCCAGGAAGGCTAATGACATGTATCCTTTGCTAGTAAGGCACCTTGGTTAGCATTATCCTCCCAGCACAGCATGTAAAATAAAGACTATTTTTATCATGAAACACCATCTTGGCGATTTTGCCCACTGTACTGAAATACAGTTTTGAAACTTGTACATTAACAAGGTTTAACAGCTATGTTTTCTGTGTCAGAAAGCTAATTAGATAAAAGTAGATGTCTCTGTAAGAATTATATTGACAAATGCTAGCATTCATGGAAATAACACCCTCTTAATTATAATTTCTTTTCAGCTTCCTCCCTCTTGGGAACATGCTTTAAGAATTGTTTTTCTTATTACCATTGCCCCCCTTTAACCCCCCAAAAGCAGCTTCCTTGGGAAGATAATGCAGGAAGTAGGAAGGGTGTTTAAATATTAACAAAAGCAACAGCAACTATTTAGGCAAGGTTAACAATAAAGAATGGCAGTTTGTATATGATAACTGCTGCCCCCCCCCCCAATATCCCAAACTTTGCATTTAATCTCAAATATATTATGTAGCTGAAACTAACACGACCCATACATCTAAATAGATGGTCCACATTTTAATCCTTGCTGAAACATGGTTCATTTTCTACCTATATAATTATTTTTCCTGCAGAAAACAGATATTTGATTAGAAAACAAATTGCTAACTGGGGCTGAATTCGTAGTACCTGAGGATTCCCGCTAATCACTTTTGTCACTTCCAAAAGAGAATGAGAGACGTGGGATGTGAAGCTGGAGGCTCTGAATATTCTGCCTGCATTTCCCTTTTCCTTTTTTTTACACTCCATACAAAGCTAGTCTTATTTGTCGTAGTTTGTATGCTAGTCAATGGCACTGTCTAGAGACCACTCGCTACTACATCTAGTTTGACCAAATAGGCAGAAACTGGATGCACAGCTGAATTTTAAATCAACTGTATGATGCTTGGTATTCCTGAGATTCCACCTGTGCCCTTTCTGTTAGGAGGCAGTGCATCAATATTACAAAAGATAGGGTGGCTCTCTAGGGGAAAGATAAGGCAAGGAGTGCCCACCAAGCCAGTCATGCTACTATGAGTTATGTGAGTGAAGGGAACAATATCCAACAGTGTTCCTGGATAATGTCGCAGCAGTACTCAGCTGCTCTGGTATTTGAAAGATGGCACAAGTTGATCCCTGCTCACCCCCCCCCATCACTGAGTTTGAAATCGTGGTCCCTACCAGGCAATTGGATCAGCAACATCCCTTTTTGTCCTACTCACAATTGAGCCAACTTGGCTGCTAGGCAGCAGCACTGCAAGCCTTCCTCTTCCCAAGGTCAATAGGGGTTGATGCAGAGTCACTCCTACTAATCCAAGTGGAGAAAAAGGGTCAGCTAAAAAATTAAATAGATCTGTCTTGTTCTGAATGTATATAAGCTGCTCTGGGAGCCTTTTGGTGGGATACAAATGCTCTAAACAAATAAATAAAATGAACAAAAACCTCTGAAAAGGGGGGTATTGTTTTTGTTTCAGTTATTCACTTCTGTTTTCGTCTTGTATTTTATTCTGCCCTGAGACCCTGATGAAGGGTGGCATGAAGAAGAAGAAGAAGAAGAAGAAGAAGAAGAAGAAGAAGAAGAAGAAGAAGAAGAAGAAGAAGAAGAAGAAATGAGAGCTAGGGTCCCTCAAAATGGCCTTGCTCAGACTGTGGAGCTACCACAGTCTGCCACTAGTTTCACTCTCTCCTAAGATACATAATTTCCCAAGTAATTTCCCCTGATACAATCCATTTTTGTATGTTATTTTTTACTCACATATGGTATATGCATTTATATGCCCTTTACCATAGTAAATGCATTTCTGCACACATTACTTGGCTGAAGAGCTGCAGTGCAAAATTTAGAGAAGTGTAAATTTTGAAGGATGACTATCATTTCAGAAAGTGCAGATTAGACAGGTTCATCTTTTAAAAAGAACTGAACTGAAATTCTCCTCAATCCTCAGTCAGAATCCAGTTTGCTCTGCCATTATGTTCCATATTCCGCTTCTTACAAATTGAACTATATAAAGATTGTTCAATATGGGTAACAGTGTATGCAACTAATCAATGTTGTCACCTTTATCCCTCATGAGTCTCTGTTCCGTTTTTCCTTCTAGTTAACTTGTGGCAGCGGCTGCTACTCTGGCCCCGGCTGCATCTTAAGCATTGAGGGCAGGGTCTGTCATTTTGTTATTCATTTCTCTCTATCCTGTGCTGCACACCTCCTCTTCAATTATTAGTGTAGCCTCTGTCATGAATACTGAATAGCAGTGCTACCTCTAGATAAACTGTGTTGAAATGGAAAGTAACTGTAAAAGAGCACCAGCCATTAAGATTGCCTATGCCTAATGCACACATTCATATCAGTTCAATGGCCACTGGGAGCTCCATATGCAAGGAAGAGACTTACCTGCTCCTTTCAGTGTCAAAGCCATCAGATGCACAGGGAGAACTGTCCATCAAATAGTGAAGAAGTTGCACCTGAACAAACATGTTTGCAGCATGCCTGTATACCATGTTGTGGATCACCCTTATGTGCTATAGTGGTATGTATCTGTTTGGCCACTAAGATGTTGTTGTTGTTTTATACCCTGCCCATCTGGC
The DNA here is from genome assembly GCF_964234715.1 of Podarcis melisellensis. Classification (NCBI taxonomy): domain Eukaryota; kingdom Metazoa; phylum Chordata; class Lepidosauria; order Squamata; family Lacertidae; genus Podarcis; species Podarcis melisellensis. The sequence goes on along the minus strand of NC_138539.1, from coordinate 39,229,033 downwards.
TAGGTTTCCCTAGCCACTCCAGGCAGCTCCCAACAGAATTAAAAGCACAATAAAACACCAGACATTAAAAACTTCCCTTCAGAAGAGTAGATATTAATGGTTTTGATGTTACATCATTACCGGCATGCCCGTCTACTAAAGGAGGCCGGCCTAGTGGAGGATTAGTTATAGCAATTTCCTTGAAAATACAGGCAAAACTCACGCTTGTAAACGCTTCCACCTTTGCAATTACAGCCCTGGTTACGGGGAAAAACTTTGAACTTGTTATAACAAATGTTTATCTTCCTCCTGGAGGCAACATTGCAGACTTATACAATAAATGGGGAATCTTGGAGGAACATCTTACTCTTTGTCACTCCAAATACCCCAATATACCCAATGTTATAGCAGGGGATTTCAATGCTCGCATTGCAACCAACTGGGAGTCTTTAATCAAAGCCAAATGGTGGATAAGCCCAGAATTCATTAATGACCTCTCCCTCCATAATCAAAGACTTTCCAAAGACAAAAGGGTAAATGAAGCAGGAACCCTTCTTTACCAATTGGTACTACGTCTAAACCTAGTGATTCTAAACGGGAATTGCCCGCCTGACGTACCGGGTGAGTTTACACACATAAGCTCCTCTGCAAACAGTGTCCTGGATTATATGTTAGTATCTCATGATATATTCCCCAAATTTTCCCATTTTAAAGTTGAAAATATTCAATTGAGCGACCACCTACCGTTGGTCGCCATAATGACTATAGACTGGACCCCAGATGGAGACAGACACCCAACACATCTGATTACGAACTCAGTATTGCAAATCAAAAGTGTCAAATAGTCCGAACTACAGGCCCAAAAATACTCAGCATATTTTCAACAAGGACTAAAACAAGCATATTCAGGCTTAATCGAGGATTATGATGATTATGACCAAACTCTAAGACTATTCTCGAATTTGTCGGAAGATCTAAGGTCTTTTTTCTCTGTCCCGACGCATAAAATAAACTGAACACAAAGGAAGATAGGTGCATTGTGGTTTAACAGTGCTTGTAAACAGGCTAGACAACTTCTTGGTAACATCTACAAAGAGTATAAAGCCTCCGGGGCAACGGTCTTGCCAAAAGAATATTTCCAAGCAAAATCGGCCTACAAGCAAATTCAAAAGGAAGCCAGACAGGAATGGCAAGCGAATCAATGGCGGGCAATCATAGAAGCCTCATCATCACGGAACTCCAGACAATTTTGGCTCCTTGTAAATAAAAGAACTAAAAAATACCCTTTGACTATTATTCCTGCCCCGGTTTGGGAATCTTACTTAAAAAATTACTTTGCCACAACTGACTGTATTGCTAACACAAGAGATGAATTCCAAGATCAGCTTCCCCTCTGGCCCCCCACCGATCCGGAAGACGTCCATGATCTGATCGTTAAACTCAAAACAGGGAAAGCACCTGGGCCAGACCTGATCCCGGCAGAAGCTATAAAATACCACGCGGACTGGTGGGCCAAAGTCCTGGCGACCATCTTCGATGCCGTTAACCACTCTGGAATGATCCCGGAAGTATGGAAGGACGCTGTTATCGTTCCAATCCACAAAAAGGGCTCACCAGATGACCCGGGGAATTACAGAAATATCAGTCTGCTCTCAATAGTGGGGAAACTGTATGCCCGCTTCCTGCTGAGCAGACTTATCCAGTGGTCCGAAGAGAAAAAATTAATTGGGCCCGAACAAGCTGGATTCCACCCAAAACAGTCAACAATTAATCATATTCTAATTTTACAGCACCTTGCCTGGAAATATTCCACCCCAAAGGGTGGCCAACTCTGTGTGGCATTCATTGACCTAAGGGCAGCATTCGATAGTATCCCCAGGAACATCCTCTGGGAAAAACTCACCCGCTGGGGCATCGACAGAAGGCTTCTCTGGCTAATAATCAAACTCCATGAGAACTCAGCGGCTAGAGTGAGATTCACCCCGGAGGGTGATCTCACCAATTCAATTCCCATTAACAGAGGTGTCCGACAGGGTTGTATATTGGCTCCATTCCTGTTCAATTTGTTCATAAGCGACATGAGGACTCCCCTAATAGAGGCTCAAGAAAGGATTCATGCACCCCGCCTAGCACTTTATCGCTGCCCTTTGTTACTATATGCGGATGACGCAGTCATCCTTTCCTTTTCTAGAGTAGGTCTCAGAAGGGCCTTGAAAATTTTTGGATCATATTGTAACGCAAATTCCCTTACAATTAATTATGGGAAATCTAAGATACTAGTTTTCTCAAAGAGCCGGAAACTCCATAATTGGAAAATTGATGGGAGAGCCATCGAACAAGTCTATAAATTCCAATATTTGGGAGTTTGGTTACAACATAACCTTAGATGGAAGGCCCATGTAGCCTATGTTACAAATAGAGCCAAAGCTATCTCCTTGGCGATCTTGCGATTCTTCTTCACCGATGGGGCCCTTCATATCCCATCGGCGTTGAAAGTCTTCAAGGCCAAGGTGATTCCGACAATTGCTTATGCCATCTCAATTTGGGGGACTTTTGTCAATCTATCTCACCTAGAGGTTATTCAAAATCAGTTTTTAAGAGGGATATTGAAACTGCCCAACTGTGTAAGTAATACAGCGTTACGCATGGAACTTAACACTGTATCCCTGGAAAATGCTCTGTGGAAGCACATACTTTGTCATTGGTTATCTCTATGGCACAATCTCCCAAACTTGTACTTGATACAATGTATGTGGAGAGATGATTTCCAGAGCCCATGGGTAAAAAAATTACAGCTGAAAATTACAGCATTGGGAATCTCCCCATCCAAATTACTAGAGCAGGACATAGTTCCAGCTAAAAGAACAGTAACCTGTAAACTAGAGGAGATGGACTTGCAGCAGAAAATGGTCTTGGGCAACGGTACCTGCTCACCTCTAAACCTTGGTTTATTACCCCTCTTAAGGCTCCCAAACTATTTGAACTCCTTAACTTCTTCGGCTCATAGATATGCCTTTGTAAAGGCAAGATTCAACACCTTCCCATCAAACGTGCTGAGAAATAGATTCTCCAATGGACAGATATCGCTCTTATGTGATTGTAATTGTGGGGCACCGGAATCGTTGCATCACATAATTCTTGATTGTGCTTTTCACTTATCGGCCAGGAGCAAGTTTCTTGCTCAATATCTTAAGGGAATTGCCGATGATACAACTGAAGCCAAACTGAGATATCTATTAAATGATGATGACCCCCTAAGATCACTCATGGTTGCCAGATTCTTGATCAGCGTCCTATCCCTAAAGAAGAGAAACGGACTCTTGTGTGGCTTGGATAATCCCTTTAAACCATGATCTATGTTTTAGGATGTAATTAGGTATTATCACCATTGATGTCTTCTATTAATTTATGAGCAGAGGGCGATGTTTATGTTACAAATTTTGTAATGTATGATGTTGGTCTTTTGTTTTTGTTTTGCTTTGGTTCTTGTCAGTTTTTTGTAAGTTTTGGAGGTTTTAAATTTGGAGGTTCAAGTACATTATGGTGGTATGGGAAACTGTCGTGTGATGGGCCAATGGCCGTAATAAAGATCAATCCAATCCAATCCCTTCAGATGTCTTCTAAAAGTCAGATAGTTGCTTATTTCCTTGACATCTGATGGGAGGGCATTTCACAGGGTGGGTGCCACTACCGAGAAGGCCCTCTGCCTGGTTGCTTGTAACCTCACTTCTTGTGGGGAGGAAAGTGCCAGAAGGTCCTTGGAGATGGACCTTAGTGTCTGGAGTGAATGATGGGGGTGGAGATGCTCCTTCAGGTAACAGGATGTTGGATCTTTTGATCTGACCCAGCAGGGCTCTTCATGCAGGCATGATCCCACTGGGTGATATTATTTTGGATCCAGATTTAGTCATGCCTAGAGAAGACCTATTAAAATTAATAGAACTTAAGTTAGCCATCCCTAACTTGTCAAGCCAACGCAACTTGTAGATCGAGAAGGGGGGAAACCAGTGGCAATGGCTGGCCTAAAAGCAGCATGAGAGTGGTTGCTTTTCATTCCCTTTAAGCATGAAATGAGAAGTCAACCATTCTTCTTCACCTGCCAGGTGACAAGCAGTGTTTTACATGGAATAGGCAGTGGGCAACTGAGGGGTCAGACAAATAGCTGGCAGTGACCAGATGCAGCCACAGATGGTAAGACTTGATCTGTGCAAACAGTCAAGGGCTATCATGACTAATATGTAGCCAAGGCAGCCTCCAGACTGTTAGCATTTTGTGGGAGCATCCTGGGGAATTTGCAAATCTCCATTTCTAAAGGACTTTTTTTTCAGTTAGGAGTGTGGAATAAGCAAAGATTCATAGGAAGATGTCGAAGCACACTGCAAGCAACTCATGATGAATGTAGGACGAATGCATACCATCATACAACCGCCCCACAAAGGAATCAGAATGAATGTTTATTAAAGACCAGATATAATCTAACCTCTGTGTAAGCCTTGTGCAAGCAAATCAGGATGAGTGCTCAATAAATAGGTTGTCTAGAGGAGCCCTTAGTGATCTATGGAAGTGAGAGCTGGACCATAAAGAAGGCTGATTGTCGAAGAATTGATGCTTTTGAATTATGGTGCTGGAGTGGACTCTTGAGAATCCCATGGACTGCAAGAAGATCAAACCTATCCACTCTTAAAGAAATCAGCCCTGAGTGCTCAGTGGAAGAACAGATCCTGAAGCTAAGGCTCCAATACTTTGGCTACCTCATGAGAAGAGAAGACTCCCTGGAAAAGACCCTGATGTTGGGAAAGATTGAGGGCACAAGGAGAAGGCGACGACAGAGGATGAGATGGTTGGACAGTGTTCTCGAAGCTACCAGCATGAGTTTCACCAAACTGTGGGAGGCAGTGGAAGACAGGAGTGCCTTGTGTGCTTTGGTCCATGGGGTCACAAAGAGTCAGACATGACTGAACAACTAACAACAACAACAACAGAGAAGCCCTAAGCCAAAACCACTACTAGTTGGTGAGGGAAAAGGAAGATCCTCCATTCTCCAAAGTGCCACATTCTTTTATGACTTGTACAAAACCTCCCTGGTTGTCATACTCCTTGCCTAATAAATGCCTTTTTCTTTTATATAAACCATCCCTACCATGTCACAGGGCTAAGTTAAATCATATACTGTGGGTGCCCCCACCAAAAAAAGGATTTAATTAAAACAAATCCCTGGAATTTCAGGCCTCGGGTAGATGAGCCAACACTGGCAGCAGCAGCATCTGACATCAATTAAAGGAGTGACCTTGAAAATATTTTAGAAGTAATACCATGAATATATTAAACATCTCCCCACCCCCGTTAGTCACAGCAGGTCTGATTTTTATGAATTATGTAAAAACTTGCATCAATGTTTCAAAGTGATAGATGTGACACAACTACACAATGGAAACAAAACCCTTAAGCTCAGTCCATACAAAGAGGGAAGATGGAAGCAGCACTTCTGCTTAGAAGAATAATTTCCAGTGAGATTTGGGCTGCGGGCTGCAGTGAGGACCTGCTCACCTCCAGTATGAAAGGACATCTCCAACTTTCCAGTTGAAACCTGGAGCAAAAACTCCAGGAGATGTGTGAGGGCCCCAACGTGTCTGGTCACTAAATCCAGGATACAACCTCTGCTGTATTCAGCACCATGTGTCACTGAATCTGCATGAGGGAAAGTTTCCTCCACACACACACCCAGCCCCTATAAGATTGGCTCAGAAATAAGCTGCAGAGAAAGCCCATTCCTAGAGGTGCAGAACTACCAAGAGGTTGTTCTTTAGCTCCTTGGCCTAGTCCTATAGCCTTCAAAGCTTTGTTGCTTTTTCAATTCCTGCCAGTTTCACATGGATCTTTCTATTCTTCTACTGGGTCTGAGATTTACCTTGTCTTTCCATAGCTCCTCCATCCATCTGCACTCTCCACTTCTGCTTCTTCCTTCCACTCAGCACAAAGTATAGCCTTCACCCACCCTTCCGCTTCAACATCTGCTTCTCTATTCACAGTGCCTACTGTCACCTAGAGGAAGACCAAATAATGGGCCTGGTTGAGTAGAGTCCTAATATTTCTAAGATGCATGAGACCGATGAAGTTAAACGCTGGAAATCCTAGGAAAGGTTACACTTATGAAAAATGTATGCATAAGCTCTTCAGGGTAAACATAGCTGTGCAAGGAGTAACTGAATTTGTTTTGGTAGGAGTGTATGAACTGAAATGCATTAGGATCCCAAAACATATCTAATGTTGTGAAAAATGAGTAGAGATTCAGTGGCATGTTCTATTTCCTCCACTATCAATCATGTCAGTCATTGATATAGAATAAACTTAAAATATGCCTTTCTGTGGAGGGTGTGTGTGCCACTAGACTAAATTTAGTTTAGCAAGTCGAAATTGCTTTCCATGAACTTTGTTTTCAAAGGGAAATTACTTCCAATCCACTTTGTCAGATATATTTAATATACCAGATTTTGACAGCTGAATCATAATCCCAGGTTACTTATAAAGTACCAGCTGTTTTAGATCATGGTCATGGTATAATAAGGGGAGCAGGTGGCACTGTGGTCTTAACCACTGAGCTTCTTGGGCTTGCTAGCCTTACTATTTCTGTATTGCTTCCCCCACCCCAAACACTAGCCTTGCCTTGCCCTTCCTCTCCACTTCCATGCAGGTACATCAGCTGTGCTGCTTTGTGACCTCACTCTCTCTCTCTCTAGCCCCCCCCCCAGCTCCAGTTGTTTTTCTTAGCTGCTGTTGGTGTCCTCTTCACCCCACCAGCCCCAATAAGCAGCTGCTACTGCTGAACAGAATTGCACTGGAAGAGCATTAAAAGAATTAGGTAGCTAGATTAGAATATTCCTCAAGGGAAAATGTCACTTAATGCAATTTCCTGGTTACCTGTCAATCATCTCCCTCTCCTACACACACCCTTTTGTAAAGTTATGCTCTCTCTGTCGCTGATGCTCCGTGCCGTACAATACTATGAAGACTCTGTTTTGCTCTGCATTCATCCATCAGTGTCAGAACAGCTTTACAGGAGGCAGCCACTTCCCAAACGCCAGTGAATCTCATTTGTGGAGATTTTAATGAGCAACAGGAAGGTTCAAGTGTAATGAAGCAACCTCTCTTTCACAGATGTTAGCTGACAGCTGAATTGCCGTGTCGGCTGTGCCATGTTCTCTCCTATCATTACCTTCTGGGAGAGATGGTGTTGAAACTTAGGTGAAGAATTGTGTTTCCTCTTCCTTTCTCTGCCATTCCGTACAGGTGGAGCAATCCATACTCTCAACTATGTATGACTCTGCTCTGCATAGATATTGTGATGAGTTGGTGGAGAATTAGGTTGAATGCCTGGGCCCCCTTCTAATTCTTGGAATAGCTAGGCTAGATTCTTACTGCATGATGGGCTGTTAAGGGGAACAAAGAAAGTGGATCTGTGTGCGATGGCTAAGGGGTGGGGGCATATCCCCCAACTCACAGTTAGTTAGAAAAACAAAGCCAGAGCCGGCAGCTGAGTGATGTGGGCTAGAAGCAAAGTAGCAAGCTAGCAAGTGACAAAATGGGAGTGATGATTCCTCTCTGAATCAAAGACTGCAGCTGTGGGGAAAAGCAAGGCCCATTTGGAGTGTTAATGTTGCAAACCTCTCCATTGTAGGCTCAGGTTGTATATATGTGTAAATAAACCAAACATCACAAAGACACCACAGTCTCCACAGTGTCTCATTGCAAAGGAAACATGAAACCTGGGTAAGCACCTCGAATCCCGGGAATCTCAAACCACTCAGAGGTTGGAGTGGTGTGCAAAAATATAATCAGTCCTCCCATTTAAAGGTCAGGCTTAATAAGGAGCTGGGTTTGGTTTTTCCTGGGCAATGTGCTTATTAATTGACTCTTTAACATTCACAAGGTCAAAGTCTTCAACTTTTTGACAGAAAATTGCAAAACAGCAGTTTGCAGGCCACTCTTCCCACCACCCTCAGGATCTCTTTGGAACTCCTGGTTTCTGTTGACTATACAGTGGTGCCTCGCAAGATGAAATTAATTCGTTCCGCGAGTTTTTCGTCTTGCGATGTTTTTCGTCTTGCGAAGCACGGTCCGTCGCAACTGTGCCTCTTCAAGCGGCTTTAAGAAAAAAGCGAACAAACTCGCAAGACGTTTTTGTCTTGCGAAGCAAGCCCATAGGGAAAATCGTCTTGCGAAGCAACGCAAAAACCCTTTCGTCTTGCATGTTTTTCGTCTTGCGGGGCATTCGTCTTGCGGGGCACCACTGTATATTATCTTTGTTTATCCCAGCTGTAGTTTTTCAGTTGGAATATGACAGGATGCAACATAGGAAAATTTGCTCCTCTTCAGCCTGTCTTTATCATTCTCACCCTTTCTAGGGAATTAGTTCAAATGTGTCCCATGTGTGTGCCCAAGTGTGTTTTAAACTGTTTGAGATCATCCAGATAAAGATATTAGAATGATATTGTGCTGCAAGAAATACCAGAGAGATAAGAGAGAGAATCTTTTCCCTTAAAAAAAATAAATCACATGTGTGTATGTGAGCTCTGGCAAAAGAAAGTGTACAGCTTGTGAATGAAAAGGGGGTGGTGGAATTGGTTCCCCAAATAGGAGAACATTGCAGGACCAAATATTGTTGGACTAAAATCAATGAGATTTGATTCCAAGCACTCTAGTTAGTTTGAGGTGGTTGCATGGATTGGTTGCCAGGGGGGAAAGGGTGGTTGCCAGGGGGGAAAAGATGCATAGTTTGCACTACAGAGCCAGCCAGCTGGAAAAAATGGGTTTTTCTGCTTGTTGCTGAAGCTGCAGCATCAAAATAAAACAAATGGACATTGCATGCCATTCAACACGTTTGTGCCCCTTTCTCTGCAAATACTCTTTTTCATCTTGGTGGAGCAGAAGAATGGGCTCTTTCATAAAAAGGTTACAGCTGTCTGAGTGTAAAGTCTGCAATTTACAGTGCAGCTTCTTTGAAATCATAGGCTAATGCATTTTGCAGCACTTGGAATATAAAAACATACTTTTGTAAAATATCAGTGGTAATAGTTACAGTGACCCTGCAATTCATCGTCACAGTGCTTTTCTGCTCTGAATCCCTTCTCAGGCTCTCTCTTCACAGATCCCCTTCAAGTAAAAATGGTGCTAATTGCAACTTCCAGTCCTGCACTTTCTCAGCTCAACAACTTAATTTGGTTTCTCTTTATAAATCAAACTATTCTTAATACATCTTATTAGAAGTGAAAGGTAACCATTTCACACAGGGTTCATTCCAGAGCAGAGAGCTGCTATTCTGAGGAATAGAGTGCTTTCATGCTTTGCAAGCCTAATGGAGATAGATATGTGTATAGATACACAACAAAACATTTTCATCACTTTCTTTAAATATTTGAACAGAGAGGAAAGGATATGCAGACGGGACATACCTATTGGGTTTTTATGTACTATTCTTCTTGTGAGGAAACAGCTATTTTATTATTACCAGAACAATTAATTCAATTCCTTGCTAGCCTTTCACCATGAGGTGGCAAGGCCAGTTCCAAGAATTTAAAAACGCAAGGGGAAAAAAACCCCAGTTAGATGGCAGTCAAGAGAATTTCTATAGGCATCCTGCTGTTAATTTGACACAAGCCCTGTTGTCTATAGGACTTCTTGCTCACCCAGTGGATTTTTTCCCTACTCCCTCCCCTCTGCACTTTTGTTGAGCTGATTCCCTCATCATTACTAAATTGCTTTTGAAGCTTCATCTCAGATACTTCTTTTTTCATAGCACGAGTGATGATGGCATCTGCCATAGCACCAGGATTATTAATGAACCCCTGTCACTCCAGCAAGTGAGTGAGATGATAACAAGAATTCCATGTTTTCCAGTTGTTTGTGAAAGAAGAAGCACAGGCTGGGTGTGCTGGCAGTTTAAATGGCAAAACCTCTTTGCGTGATTTATTGCATTTCTAATTAAAATTAAAAAATCTAATTAAAATCAAAAGTCTTCAAGTTCAGCAAGCTGAAGAACTTTTCTGAAGGCTAAACATGTTATACAAGTAGAATTTATTCTATAAATGTCTATTCTATGAAGGTCAGCTGCTCCTAATAAATTGGAATGTTGTTGCTTGGGGAGAGAGGAAGCAACATTATGGGTGGGTCAACAGAGCTCCCCACATGTTAGACCTCTTATAGTAGGGACACTCATGATGAGCTCTTGCACTTGAGAAATTACCATGACTAGTAACCAGAAGTGAGAAAAGATGCAACTAGCTTCTTTTTTAAAAAAATTGAAAGCCGCAGCAAATTGCAAGCTTTTATTCTGGGATTAATTTTAGAAATTATCCTACTTAAACAAGAATTAAAGTGAAGAGGGAAGAAGGGTGGCGTGCATCTACAGAACAATAAAGGAACAGACCCGGGGAAAATCAGCTCCTCCCTAATACTGAGTAATCTCATTTGTTCTTGCTGTTGCAACAGCAGCTTTCTGCATCCAAACAAGCTGCATGCTGGGTCTTGACGGAATTTGGCTTTGTCCAAGAAAAGCTTCATTTGTCTTTGTTGAAGACGGAAGCAGGATTCAAGGGTGAGAGTAAGGGTCTTTGAGGAAACAGGCTGCGGTAAAAAAAGAATGGCTGCACAGAATTTGGTGTTTTGTTTTAATATCTCCCCTGGGCAGACATTTAAGATTGTTCTGCAGCTTTGGAAACGGAATGTCAAGATGGCAAACAAACAAACAAAAAGATGCATGTAAAGTTCACAGCTATTTGTCTGTTTCCCTGTTCTCTCTCTGGTGCACAAGTCTATTGAATACTCAAGGGCAAACCCTCAAACTTGATATAAGTGAGTTCTAGAAGTCACTCCAGAATGATAACTAGGCGTGATATAAAGGTTATATGAAGAAAGACCTTTGCCAGAGATGTGTGCTTAGCAGTCATGCTCTTACAAATATATGCTAATACCTGTGTTGGACAGGTCGTCGTCTTCTTCTTCTTCTTCTTCTTCTTCTTCTTCTTCTTCTTCTTCTTCTTCTTCTTCTTCGGAGCAGCTCAAAATTCCATGCTTAAATCCACTCATTCTGCAGGGTTTATGACTTAACAGAATGGTTGGCAGATTTGTTATCTTCTCTGCATGAGGCCTTCATACAATATCTTTATCCAGTGACAATCATCATTCCTCCATGTAGAAGATTTTGAATTGCTACACACCACCCCAATCTCTGAGTGGTGTGAGATCCCAGGCATCCAGCCACTTATCCAGAGTTCCTATTTCATTTGGCAATGAGTCATAGCTGAAACTGTGGTGTTTTTTATGACATATGGTATATTTACACATATATATGTATATGTTGATATTATTATTTTATACTATTCTAATGATTGTTGAATGTTACTTTTTTGATGGAGGTTGCCTATTTTAAAGTTATGTTTTATTATCAGATTTTTGTATTGCATTAGATTGTTATAAGATGTACATTTTTTGTTTCTTCAGCTTGTAAACCACCTTGAGTATTGTAAGATAGAAAGGCGGTACACAAATTAAAAATGATGATGAACAAGCCTACAATGGAGGGGTTCAGATCATTATGCTCCAAGAGGGTCCTGTTTCTCCCATTGCTGGTTCCTTGGATTACAACAGTCAGTTTACATGTTTCTCAGCCTTTGCCCCATTCAGCATGCCTTTACAGGCTGAAACCTCTTTTTCCCAGGTCACATCATCACCATTGCAATCCTAAACTGATTTGCTACTGGCTTTTGTCTCTGCTAACTAACTTTTAGTTGAAAGAGGGGCTCCACCTCTTTGCTGTCTGCTATACCTTTTAATTGGCCTTCTTAATGGCTCTTCTTTCTGTCTTTGTTAAACTTGATGGTTCTTTCCCCAGGCAATCTCTTGAATAGGAAAATGGGTTTGGCCTGTATTTTGACACCAAATTCAGCATTTGGTACCCAGCAACTAGAAGGGTGGTCCAGGAATTAGAGGGGCAATCCAGGAACCCCACAAATGTATAACAGTAGAGATTAGTGGGATTTGATACTTTTTCTGACAGTTTAGTTATAACAGTTGAAATAACAGGGATTCATGAAGAAGCAAAAAGCCCAGCTTCAGATTTAGCCTGGAAGAAAAGGTTATTTAATCAAAGTAACTATCAGATGAGAAAAACAGCCAATCTATAATGGTGGTTTTCTTTCCAAAGAAAATTGTCTTATTTTGCCCATGGAGACAACATAGCAGTAATGGAGGAAGACTTAATAGGAAAGGGATGCATACAACTGGTTATTTGGTAAGTTTCCCTAATTAAGAAAATCACCAACAATTTATCTGGAAGCTTTTTGTCTGCTTTTATTACCCTCAAATAAAATGCAATGGAAATTAGCTTGTCAACAGGAGCAATTTTTAAAAGCTCTTTCTTCTAATACTGACTAGTACGGCACCTTCTCCCTTTGAAGCTTTCAGAAGCCAACCAGAAATAGAAATTTCATGAGTAAAAACAAGGGTCACTTATTATAGTGTGTCTTCGGGATAAAAATGGCACTATTATATTTCAAAATGCATGCAAACATCATCGGATGACACCGAACAGGTTTCAGCACTGTCTGGGGCCACTGTCACAAGACATGATGAAACCATTTGTTGCAATTTCTTGTATGACAGGCATGGAGAACCTTTGGCCCTGCAGATACTGTTGAACTACAACATCCTTCATCCCCAACCATTAACTAACCTTGCTGGAGCTGACAAATTTGGATTCCAAGGACAACTGGAGGGCCACAGGTTCCTTCCCTCTGCTGTAGGTATACCAGCTTCCACCATTTTCTAGCGACCTATGAATTTTGGTGGTATGGAAGAGATCTATCCTTTTAGCATGGCAAAAGCTTTTGGAATGGAGCCAAGTCACTGGCTCATCCCTAGGCAGAAATGCAACATTTAAAATAGTTTCCTTAATATCACAACACAGATAGAAGTAACTTTCATTTGCAAAACTGGCTAAGAGAAACAAAATGCAATATGAACTCTCTTGAATGAAAATGGGAACTATCCTCAAAGGAAATCATACTGAGAATAGTTTCTACACAGAGTTCAATCCATGCAATCACCCCAAACTAACTAGAGGGCTTGGATTCAAAACCCATTGATTTTGGTCTAACTTCAGCAGCTGCTCCTTATTCTGGAACAGCAATGATGAGTTAAATTCCAAGGCGAAGGTGGCTAACAATGGTATGCGCTCTGTCATAACTGGGAGATTTGATGTGTGCTTCAAAACATTTCTGCCCTATCACTGAACATTAGATATATCATCTCTCATTTCTTCCTTGACATCTTGCAAAGGTTCTATAAAGTGAAACTTCAGTATCACAAAGTGAATAAAAACATCTTAGGAAAGATTTTAATTTAGATTCTGCATTTTATCTAAATTGTTCAGCATATTATTGCATTGTAGCATGCTACTCAGATGTCGCTTGGATCTTTAAACACAGAGTTTTGAAGGCTGCAAGTTACTTCTAAAGTTTAAAATCAAAACTTTTGCCTCGCTCCTTCCTAAGTTGGCCTCACTGAAATAATATTTAAAGTTGCATAGTTAAAAAAGACAAAACTACATTTAATCTGTGTTCACTAGTGAAAAGTGGCTCTGTCAAGGGCAATGTTAAGGCATAATATTTAGAAGACATAAAATAAGGATTTGCGAAATTGAGCAATTCTTTCCATCTGTGGCCTTTACAGCTTGAAGCAGTATACTATATTTTAAAGTTCACTGGTTCCTATAATGCCATGGTGTGTATGAATACATTTTCTTTCTCTTTCACTCCCAACAAAACATTACTTTTCAGGTAGGTTAAATCAACCCTGCTTGCAATTCTTCCTTCCCATGAATTATCCTGCACTCTTTCCCTAATGGCCCCAAATTAGTCTGCATGCTCTACCACTGCCACTTAGCCTATGAAGTCTCTAGATTTGTGTCAATGGCTAAATTTTTCTTTAAAAAAATTAAGTAGATTTCCCTGCTCATCCGTCATACAATCCCAGGACATGATCACATATTGTTTTTAAAAATTCTGGACATTGTATATTTGTCTTGGTCTCATGCATGTAATGTCTTTTGTTCTGTAGTTGTGTGATTTGTGCTTATATTGTATTGTGATGGTCATTGGCTATAAACAATAAAAATCTATTAAATTGAATCATTAATGTAATTCTAGTGGACTGCTCTTCCCAGGCAGGCTCGCCTGGCGCCTTCGTTACACATCTTCAGGCGCCAGGCAAAGACATCTCTTTTCTCCCATGTCAGGCTGATTAAGCAGCCTATGGTCTTTTAAACTCTGGGGTATTGTTTTGGTTTGTTACTATGTTAACTTCCCTAATTTCAAATTCCTTAAGTAGTTGTGAGATTTTTGGGGGTGGAGTGGGGTGGCCTTTCATTCCCATTTGGGAATCAAAATCCCAGATGGGTTTTTTACATTGTTATCCTTTAGAGAGCAATCCAGCTTCTGATGAATTTGATGGATTCTACTCTATGAAAGCTCCTGCCTTAACTAATTTGTTGCTCTTTAGGAGACCTTGTGTTGCTCTTGGAAGGCTTTGAAACATTTTGAAACAGACCTATTAGTCTGTTAGTTGGGTATGACTCTAAGACTAAATTCTCCCAGTTCCCGCTTGCATTCTACAGCAGGCATCCCCAAACTCAGCCCTCCATCTGTTTTGGGACTACAATGCCCATCATCCCTAGCTAACAGGACCAGTGGTCAGGGATGATGGGAACTGTAGTCCCAAAACAGTTGGAGGGCCGAGTTTTGGGGGTGTCTGTTCTACAGCAAGGAGAAAGAGCAAGCTAGATTTATTTTAGGAAATTAAATTGCTGGGAGAGCTTTGCTATGCTGACCTTCACGAAAGCCCTATTGAACACTAGGTTTAGGAGTCAAGCGTACCTCTCTAGAGTCATAGGCCTAAATGGCTAGTTTTCATTTATTCTTCCAACAGCTAGTGATTTTGAGGATGGCGGTGATGAATTTGGGCTTTTGACATCACATCTGAAGACATAGTGGGGAAAGATGTGAAAATGAAGGGGGAAAGATTCCCCACTCACTTCACAAGTCCTGATAGCATCTGCCATGTTTCTGTTGCCAGAGAACAAGAGTTTGAGGACATGCATGCACTATACCTCTAATGCACATTCAAAGCCCTGTGCAAGGACTTCTGCTTGTGCAATAGTGCTTCCTTTCCCCATTTCCTGCTCTCTCTGCACCCCACACAAGCCCAATGAAATTGGCTGAAGGAGGGTCAGGAGAACTGCCTGAACAGCGTGTAGGGGAAGGAGAGAGGTATTGTTCCATCTAGCAGATCACCACCCAGTGTTACCGTATTTTGCTTCTTACATCCTATCTGTTTGGCTGCATTAAGCTGTGATGTTTACCAAAGTCATCGCTGAAAGCAGAATTGGCACCATAATATTGTTCTCAGCAGAGGCTCCATTGGCAGGAATGGCAGTTTTTGGTTCCCATTCTCAAGCCTTGTCTCCGTCCCCATCTGGAGGAAAAAAGCAGCGATGGCTCAGGAGCACAAACTTAATTGGACTGGGGTTGTGCTAGACACAAGGATGCTGATGAAGGAATATTTCACACAAAGGGGGCACCCAAGAATCTGGTCAAATACAAAACAACAACAATACACATTTGGCAAACCACACTACATCCTTTCCAAAGGTTTTTTTTTCCAGGGCAAAAATCAGACATGGCAAACGATGCACCCGTTCTATAGGGCGTCATTACCAAGCATAGAAAAGACAAAGATAAAACTTTTTAGTCTGCATTTCAGACAAATGCATTTCCTCTCTTTCCTGGGAGAGAGGCACTTTGGCAACTCCCTATTTATACGCTGCTAAATTGTTCTTTAGCCCATTGTGGATGGCACTCCGAGAGACAGATCATGTTCTGCGAGGAAGCAAGAGATGAAGGAAATTAAAGCAGTAATTTTCTTTCGCTTTAGCTGTTTCTCCACTTTGATGTGATTTGTTACAATGTGCTTAGCAAGTTGATCAGAGGTTTTTCTTCTTCTTTTTCTCCTCCAGCTCTAACTGTGCTGCAAGAGGACCCCGGGGTGCCTGTCATCTGCTGCAGCTGAGGGCCATCAACATACTTTGCATTACTGAAAACAAATTCCAAAGCTGCTGAAACTTCTTTTCAGTATGCTAGTGTAGCTAAATAACATCTATCCATCACTCGATAGAGGAGAGGTGGTTCAAAGTGCTGATGGGATGTCTCTGGTGAATTTCTGAAACAAATAAATATTTTTCCTGGCTTTTGGGGGATGAAAGCAGTTGGATGTCAGCTGCTCAGAGTCGATAGATGAAGAGCGGAAAAGAGGTTTTATAAAATTAAAGCTTTTTATGCGGCATAAAAATAAGCTGTTGCATCTGAAGTGCAATGTGGCTTTTAAAGCTATTTGAATGGTTTTGTTCCTCTTACTTTTATTCTCTTGTTGGTTGTGATTTATAACATATTTGCAATTGCAAATTTCTTTGTAAACCACCCAGAAATCCATTTTTGGATGAAGGTCACTTTATAAATCCTGAAATAAATAATGAGAGCTACAGCTATGGACAAAAATGGAAATAAATATGTTACATATTTGCTAATTATAACCAGATATGGTTTGATTCGACTGGCTCCCAGAAAATCTTCTTTTCCTGCAGGAGAACCTCCCATCCCACCCCCACAACGTGATCCTCATGCTAGGATGGGCTTAGGGTAATTTTTTTTGACACTTCATTAGGACTTTTAAACTCAATATGCCTTGGAACCTCAGCTATGACATGGCTGGATCCAAGTCATGTATTCCAAAAAATTCCAGGTCAGAAAAAGCATATGAAACTGGTGATGGATGTGCTCTGGAAATGCCATCTGGAAATGGGAGAAGCACATAGCATCAAACCCATAAATCTTGGTAATGACTCCCTCGTGCATCGCTCCAAATGCATGTATGCATTTATCAAATAGTTCAAAAGTATGTATCAGTACATGTTCAAAAGTAAGCCAAATAAGGAAGCTGAAACATTAGCCCCCGTGAACTCACTGAAATAGTGCACAGATTTTTATTTTCATTTCCTTCCTTGGTCCTGGCTTTCCTCTAGAACACTCTTCATCAGCCTGGTGCCCTCCAGAATGTTTGGAGCTATGACTCCCATCAGCGGTGTTGGCTGAGGCTGATGGGAATTGTAACCCAAGATTTCTGGAGGTTACTGAAGGCTGTTCTAGAACTATGCAGGTGGGTGGTGGGGGTATGGTTTTTGAGCCTGAGTCAAGATAAGCAATGGCGGTCCTCTTTACCCAGTGAAGAGGGGCTCCGCGAAAAAGGGTTTTCCGCTACGGCGAAGCGGAGACCCATCCAGATAAACCGCAGGCAGAGCGAGCCTGTGGCCGTGGGACTCGGCGGGTGCCAGAAGCCCCCCCAGAAGCGAGGAAGGGACCTCGTAAGAGGCTCCGGATCGTGAACGGGGGAGCGGCGCTGTGAGTTCATCGCTCTTTTCGCGGAAGTGAAGCCGCGCTGCTGTTGCTGATGAGCGCCGACCTTTCTTCTTGAAAAACATCGAGATTGGCTGCAATTTACCCGTGAGTAAGGGGTACCAAAGAACTGATTAAGGATTAACTTAAATTTGTCTATTTTGGCTGAAAACGGGAGGCGAGTAACAGGAAGTCCGCCTTCCGGTCCTGCTAATCGGAGCAAAGCAAAGAACCCGATGCGGGCTGAAGTGTTAAAAAGAGACTTTGAAAGAAGTAAGAAGGGGCATTAATAGACTGTGTGTTTCTAGAAATCGAAAAAGGGTGAAGAAATAAATGTTTTAGTCCAGTGTGCTAGAGAATCTTCCTCCTCTTGTGAAGAGACGTGGAATTGAAGGGGACAACCGAGTTATTGGACTGCCAGTGTTGCAAATGAGTACTGTCAGGCTGCTGAAACTTTTCTTTTAACATAAACTGTTGCATTGATGGATACACTATCGCTTTAATACTGTCATCGAAACCTCTCTGTTACCTTGTGGCACTAATTTGAAACAGAACTCTCTGAAATCCTCCTTTCTGAACTTGGGGATTTCAGTTGAAATAGGAGCTTTGATGGTGGAAAAGAAACTTTCTTTCCTTTGAAAACCCCCCCTAGTGGATTTGCGGAGGCATAGTGGCCTGGGAACTGTATCTTATTGGGATTTTTTGTGGTTTAATTGTTTATACTCTGGACTTGCCTTTCTCATGGACTGAAAGACTATTTGACCTTGAACAGCAGCTGGGGAATGAGTGGCCCAGCGAAAACAAGAGCAGCTAAAGCTAAGGAAGCTTTAGCTGAGGAAGTTAAAGAAAAGAAAAAAGACAAGAGAGCTGGGCAGCTGGTCCAAACAACCTTGATTCATCATCGTAGATCCTCGGTGCCTACTGTGTTGACGGCGCAGGAGGAGGAAGTTGAAACGCCTGCTACAGAAGAAATGGCAGCTGGAGGAACTGATCCAGTCTTGAAACAAATTTTGGAACAATTGGCACTTTTGAATAAGAAGGTGGACGATCAGTCATCTAAAATTGATAGAGCTACATCTACTATCAGCAAGTTAACAGATCAGGTTTCGCAGCACACCCAGGCTATTGAGAAACTGCAAGGAGCTACGGCGGAGAACTACAAATTAGCTGCGGAAGCCAATCAAAAAGCTGAGCAAGCGTGCAAGAAGGTGGAAGAGATCAAAGGGGAAGTAAGACCTCTGAGAAGACAGGTAGGAGAACAGCAAGCCTACCTGTCAATGGTGGAACTGAAAAGTAAGGAATGTAATCTTAGGCTGAGGGCTGTCCCAGAGTTGGAACAGGGCAACCTAGAGAAATTCTTGACGGAGCTGTTTTCTAAATTTTGGGGGGTCGAAGAAGATAAAGACTTCAAGATTGTGACGGCCTTCAGACTGGGAAGATCGGTTAAAAAAGATAAGTCCAGAGACTGTTTGGTTTGTTTGAGAACAAGAGAGGAAAGAGACAAGATATTAGGCCAACACTTTAAAAAATCCCTGGAAGTCGAAGGTAAAAGGGCAGAAATTTATAGAGACATTCCTAAATATTTGTTGGACCTTAGAGCCACATATACAGACTTGGCCAAATTGTTAAGATACAACGCAATCCCTTACAGGTGGGAATTTCCTCAAGGTCTGTCATTTACCTATAAAGGAAAGAAGGTAAGAATCAAAACGCCAGAAGACCACCAGAAGTTCCTACACGACAACGAGGAGGACCTCCAAAAGAGAGCCGCAGATTCTTGGCCTCCACCACCGGGATTACCACCAGGATCCATACCATCTGGAGGCGGCCCGGCACCACAGCTTCCGGAAAAGGACGACAAATTAGATACCCAACTGTGATACCTAAGAAGTAGACCGGGATGTCTCTACAGCTTCTTAGTTGGAATATAAATGGCGGGAACTCTCCAGAAAAACGCAGAAAAGTATTTCATATTTTGAAAAAAGAACAATTGGATATTATTTGCCTGCAAGAAACACATGTGACAAGACTCCATAGAAAAGTGCTAATCAATAAAAGGCTAGGCCAAGAATTTATTTCATCGGATAAAGTTAAGAAAAGAGGAGTGGTGATTTATGCAAAGGAGAACTTGTCCCCAAAATTTGTATTTAAAGACGAACAGGGCAGAATTTTGGCAATTGAAATCCAGACACAAGGAGAAAAGTTTTTAATTCTGGGAATTTACGCCCCAAATGATGGAAAATCGGAATTTTTTAAGAAGCTGCATGAGATTATGCTGGACTATTTGGACTATAACAACATTATCATGTTGGGAGATATGAACGGTGTCGCCTCAGTGAATATGGATAAGTCACAAAGTGCTAATATAACGAAAGATGGCAGACTTCCAAAAACCTTTTTTGAAATGACTGACAATTTGGATTTGATTGACATATGGAGGATCAAGAACCCTCTAGGGAAAGAAGGAACTTTCTTTTCCGAGGCCCATATGACATGGACGCGAATCGACCAAATATGGATAACTAGAGGGCTGGCACCTAAGACCAGAAAAGTGGAAATCTGCCCAAAAACCTGCTCCGACCACAACGCCTTGAGAATGGAACTGAGACTAAATACAACCGGATCGTTCAGATGGAGAATGAATGACGCCTTGTTAAGAGATCAGGAGATTGTTAAGAAGGCCCAAAAAGTTCTAAAGGACTATTTTGAAATAAACTTAAAGACAAATGTGGAAAAAAGAATAATCTGGGACGCAAGCAAAGCAGTGATAAGAGGGTTTCTAATACAACAGAACACGATTAAAAAAAGACTCTGGAATGAAAAGAAGGAGAAGATCTTGGAGAAAATAAGAGAAGGAGAGAGAAAACTGAGATCCAGGCCTAAATCGAAGGAAGTATTGAGAGAAGTGAAGTTTTTCCAGGCACAATATTCGAAACTGATAAATCAAGAGGTGGAATGGAAAATTAAACAAATGAAACAAAGATCCTTTGAATCTGCAAACAAATGTGGAAAATTGTTAGCCTGGCAGCTGAAAAAGAGACAAAAACTTAACACAGTTACAAATCTAGAGATTGAAGGGAGAATGGTTCAGAAACCCGATGAAATCAGAAGGTCCTTCCAGAAATATTTTAAAGAACTCTATTCTCAAAGGCCACAAAAAAGCGCAGAGGTGGACCAATTTGTTATAACTAATGGATTACAAAAAATACCCCAGGAAATGAGAGCAACCCTGAACTGTAATATAACAACCCAAGAAATTGAATGCGCCATTCAGAACCTCCAATTGGGCAAATCCCCGGGACCTGATGGGCTTACTTCCAAATATTATAAGGTACTGAAGGACTCATTGACACAACCATTGCTGGAAGTCTGCAACCAGATTATGGAGGGGAGGAAGGCACCGGAAACGTGGAAAGAAGCCTTCATCACGTTGATCCCAAAACTAGAATCTGAAAAAACTCAACTTAAAAACTACCGTCCTATCTCACTCCTAAATGTGGATTATAAAATTTTTGCAGACATTTTGGCAAGTAGGTTTAAGAAAGTCTTAAATGAAGTTATTCATAAGGACCAAGCAGGCTTTCTCCCTGGTAGGCATTTATTTGACAACACAAGAAACATCATTGACATTTTGGAGTTTTTACAGATTAATTCAAACACAAGAGCGGTGTTGATTTTTATTGATGCGGAGAAGGCCTTTGACAACATTTCTTGGCTGTTTATGAAGAAAAATTTGGAAAGGATGGGAGTAGGGCGGGGGTTTGAAAATGGAATAGAAGCAATTTATTCAGAACAAAAGGCCAAATTGATAGTAAACAACGTGGTGACAGAGGAGTTTAAAATTGAAAAAGGGACACGACAGGGGTGCCCTCTATCTCCTCTGCTGTTTATTTCAGTCCTGGAGGTGCTACTGAACATGATTAGAAACGACCGGTTGACACAGGGAATTGTGGTCGGAGAGAAACAATATAAACTGAAAGCTTTCGCAGACGACTTGGTATTAACATTACAGGAGCCAGCCTCTAGTACTAAAAGAGCGTTAGAATTAATTTCTGATTTTGGTCGGGTGGCGGGATTCAAGCTGAATAAACAAAAAACTAAAGTTTTAGCAAAAAACTTGACAACTACTGAAATAGAGGAGTTCAGAAAAGAAACAGAACTAAATGTGGTTAAAAAAGTAAAGTACCTAGGGGTGCACTTGACCTCCAAAAATTTGAATTTATTTAAGGACAACTATGAGAAATGTTGGTCAGAGATAAAAAGAGATTTGGAAACATGGTCAAGATTAAAACTTTCCTTGTTGGGCAGAATAGCTGCTATAAAGATGAATGTATTGCCGAAAATGCTATTTTTGTTTCAGTCCCTCCAGATCGTGGATAAGGTGGAATGTTTTGGAAAATGGCAGAGGGATTTATCTAAATTTGTCTGGCAGGGCAAAAAGCCCCGAATAAAGTTTAAAATACTAACAGATGCGAAAGAAAGAGGGGGGTTTGCCCTGCCGGACTTGAGGTTATATTACGAAGCTGCAGCCCTCTGCTGGTTGAAGGATTGGATCCTATTGGAGAACACCGATGTCCTTGACCTGGAGGGATTTGATAATGCTTTTGGGTGGCATGCATATTTGTGGTATGACAAGGTTAAAGTTCATAAATTGTTCAAAAACCATATTGTCAGAAGGGCAATTTTCATGGTCTGGTCAAAATATAAAGACTTATTGGAGAGTAAAACTCCGAGGTGGCTCTCACCGATGGAGGCTAAAGCACGTAAAAGACTCAATATGGAGGCCCACTGGCCTAAATATTGGGAAATAATTGAAAAAATTGGAGATAAATGGAGGTTACAGAGTATGGAAAAGTTAAAAAACAAGGTGCGAGATTGGTTGCATTATGCTCAAATCCAGGAAGTTTTTAAAGCAGACAAAAAAGTGGGTTTTCAGGAGGAAAAATCGAAACTAGAAACAGAGTTGCTTGAGCCAAAATCCAAGCTAATTTCGAGAATGTATAACTTGCTGCTTAAATGGAACACACAGGATGAGATTGTCAAATCCTCTATGATAAAGTGGGCACAGGACTTGGGGCATAACATTATGTTTGAAGACTGGGAAAGGTTATGGAACACCGGAATGAAATTCACGGCATGTACTGCCTTGAAGGAAAACATTATGAAAATGATATACCGGTGGTACATGACCCCAGTCAAGCTTGCAAAGATATATCACCTGTCTGATAATAAATGCTGGAAATGTAAGGAAGAGGAAGGGACATTTTTACACCTCTGGTGGACCTGCCCGAAAGTGAAGGCCTTCTGGGAAATGATACATAATGAACTAAAAAAGGTGCTGAGATTCACCTTACCTAAGAAACCGGAGGCCTTCCTTCTGGGCATGGTAGACCAGAGGATGGTCAAGAAAGATAGAACTTTCTTTATGTACGCTACTACAGCAGCGAGGATTCTGTTGGCAAAGCACTGGAAGACACAAAATCTACCCACATTGGAAGAATGGCAGACGCAGCTGATGGACTATATGGAGTTGGCTGAAATGACTGGCAGAATTCGAGACTCGGGAGAAGAAGAAACGGAGGAAGTTTGGAAAAATTTTAAGGACTATTTGAAAAAGCATTATAAGTTGTATGAATGTTAAAAAATGCTCCTTTCTAGGAAGGTATAGCTTCAGTATCGGCAAATTTCTGAATTGATAAATAAGACACTATAAGACAGAAGTGAGGTAACGAAATATTTTTATTGTGTGGAAATTAAAAATTAATGCAATTGTATCGAAATGTTTACATCAGATAACACGATAAAATGGAAGATATATTGTTATGTACAAAACAAGTCAACAAATTGCTGAGGTTTTGGTTACACAGGGAATGCAGTGCTCGGGAGATGGGGGAAGTCCATTGGATTCATGGAAGTATGTATTTGAAAGTGGAAATTTGTTTATTAAAAACCTAATAAAATATTTATATAAAAAAAAGGAAGTTATAGTTTGGGATTCAGCTGGTACGCTTTTATTTACCATAAAAATGTATGGTCTTCACCAGTGGGCTCCCTAATAGGAATTGTTACCTGTACCCCTGGCCAGCTTTTTCTGTTCTCCCATCTCCTAAGAGTACCCCAGTTGCCTTTACATTCCTTCCTGAGCTTGTGCTGTCATATGCCACCTCCCCCACTTTACTATTTAAATAGTAAGTGAATATTCAATAGTAAGAATATTCACTTACTATTCGTACTGAATGCCAGCATCACATGGCAATGAATAAATTCTCTGCTGAAATATGTATTGATTATGAATAACTACTATTAGCCCTGTATTCATTCCATTAATAAAAGAGTTGTCAGGTTTTATCAGCTGTAGTATTTTGTGAGCATGACAACACACCTCTGTCCATGAGAAAAACCTCAGACTCAATGTAATATTAGAAGGTGGGGAATGTGGAGAGGCTGGATAAGTGTCATGTTTTCTATTAAAAACAATTTATATTACTAGTGGATTAAATATTTAGATGAACAAAAATGGAATTTGCGGGGGGGGGGGTGTCAAATTTGAATCTTACAGGTATTCTGATTAATACTTGTTTTAGGAGTAGCCCAGAACCGAAGGAAAATTACCGTTCAGATTAATGATACTAATCCTACTTGAAGAACCACAAATTTGATAAGGTAATCTAAGTAGGCCAGGGGAAAGTAATGTTCTCTGAGCAGCAATGAATTTCATGAATAAAATGCCAAAAATTAGCATACATTGTCTGTGAGAAACTAGTCAAAATAATTTTTTTAAAAGAAAATGCTATTGAATTGTGCAAAATGTATATTACTAAGTACATTAAAGTGTTCTAGAGAGAGGGCAAACATAGATGAATCCAATATACCCAGCAATAAGGAGATATACAATTACAATAATTCAATTATAGTAAAATAAAATTGAAAGAAAAAACAACTTGCAGCTTGCATAGGCTAAAAGATTTTGTATATGCTTCTGTGCCTGTATATATTAATGAAATTATCCAAAGGTAACTACCAGTACATGTTCAAAAATAAGCCATTGATACTAGCAGATGTGGCTAGCAGAGTACAGGACAGGAATGGACTAATTTTATGAGATGTTCTACTCATAATTAACTTGGCTTAGGTAAGACATCATCTGGGTTGACTTCCTGGCATTAAAACACAGCAGAACAGCTGATGATCATCTTTGTATGAGCATATTCCCAACTCCAAGTGTGAATAGAGTGTTCTTGTATGCGCCTATTTGTGTAGGATATATCCTTTGGAAACAAATAGTTATGTGCACAGAGTAGGATAAAGCAGAGAGCTGGATTCAGCTAACAAGACCAACTAATGGAAGCCCACACAAGAACTTCAGCTATCTCAACAGGGGTTTCCCTCTCTTCACTCCTGACACCAACCTCAATTGGCTTGCGCTCTCTCTCTCTCTCTGTGTGTGTGTGTGTGTGTGTGTGTATGTCAAGAAAACACCCAGAACAGCTTGGAGGGGGAGCATAGGTGATGCTGTTTCCAGCTTGAGAAATGAATGAAACACATTTAACAATGCATGCTTTAGAAGAAAAATGCTTATTTAAATACAAATCTATGTGCAGATTTCTTAAAATATATGGAAAGAGGATGAAATAGACATTATGAACAAATACATGCAAAAATGACCTAGATGAGTGATAGGTGGACCTTTTGATCCCTTTTCAGAATAGCCATGTGGTTTTTGCAGAGTCTCTCCACCCAAATTTGAAAAGTGTATATTACAAATTAGAAAAGTAGAAATGCTGTTGGCTTATGCTGCAGCTGTATGACTATCTTCTAACATGTCTGGCTCTAGCGGTCAATGAGGGTGAAGATGCATCCATCATGCAAGCCCAGCCAAGGAAAGATCAGGTGCCGTTGCTGTGGGAAGAAGGAGATCTCAAATCCTAGGCATCAGTGGCAACTGTTGAGTTTCTAGCATGGCCTGGTGCTCAAGAGTCTCTCAGCAATGATTACAATTAATTTGCAAGTGTGTACTGGAAGAAGTCCATTGCAGACTGCCATTGGTGTCTGCTAGTGAATTAACGCAGGCAGGCATTGCTTTTGACAGTGATTTAAAAGGAGGTTTCTTCTTTTTAATGGTGCCTCCTTCTCCTGCCTCTCCAACTGATTTTCTAATCTTCAATAAAGAATGAACAGCTAAGCTGAACTCTGTGATTAATCAATTTTTTGTAATTTGTATCTACCTTTCATTTGCATGTAGACAGGCTGTGCTCAGTTGATGCAATTTCCAAGAGAAGGGCAGGGTGCGAGAATCTAATGAAAAGCATTATTTTTGTATCGTTGTTGACAACTCCTGTAGTTCATGTTTGTAAGTAGAACGAAAAACAGCCCCATTTGAAACTGATGCTAGCTCAATCAAAACATGTTCAGGGTATTTTCACTGTGTTGCCTAAATTGAATTTTGAGTAGCAGCAATGTAATTCTTTTATAAAAATAAATTAAAAAGGGGAAAGAAGAAGAAAAGAGTTGGAGAAAAATCAAGCCCTTCAACAAACGCCTTGCTGGATTGGTTTTAAGAATCAATAAGTAAATAAGCCTATAACCTGCAAAATGTCTTATCTTGGTTTATTCCAGAACTTGGAGTTTGTGGCTTGCCATCTCATTAGTCATATTAGTCAGTGGCTTAGTCATGCTGGCCACATGACCTGGAAAGTTGTCTGTGGACAAATGCCGGCTCCCTTGGCCTGAAAAGCGAGATGAGTGCCACAACCCCAGAGTCGCATTTGACTGGACTTAACTGTCCAGGCATCCTTTACCTAGCTTTACCTTACCTTTAGTCACATTTTAGAAGTGGCTGAATTGTGGGCCAACAGAAATGGGTGACGTTGATCTCATATCTCGAGGAACAGAGTTGATAACCACAATGCACTCTGGGCACTCAAAGTGGCTCTTGTCTAGACCACAGAAGGATAGGGTGATGCTGAGGGGAGGGGCCAGAGCTGAGTGGTACAGCAGCAGATCCCAGGTTCAATCTCTGATCTCTCCAGTGAAACACACAAACAAAGGGATCCAGAAGTATGGGGGCAACCGGAAAGAGCTTGCCCCCATACATCACAACTCCATCCCCTCGTCCTATCTGCCTAGCAGAAAGGTGTGGTGGAGCAGGGATTTCTTCTTCTTCAGGTCAGAGAAGACAAAGAAGACAAACTTCCTTGGAGGTTTTTAAGCAGAGGTTGGATGGCCATCTGTCATGGATGCTTTAGCTGAGATTCCTGCATTGCAAGCGGTTGGACTAGATGACCCTTGGGTCCCTTCCAACTCTATGATGCTATGAAAACCAAGTTGGATAAAAACTCCCAGGACTGTAAAGCTCTTCTTGGATGGAAGGGGAGCTGCATGAGCTGCCTGCTTTCATATTTTGATTTCATATTTGTATATACAGTGGTACCTCGGGTTAAGTACTTAATTTGTTCCGGAGGTCTGTACTTAACCTGAAACTGTTCTTAGCCTGAAGCACCACTTTAGCTAACGGGGCCTCCTGCTGCCGCTGCACCACCGGAGCACGATTTCTGTTCTCATCCTGAAGCAAAGTTCTTAACCTGAAGCACTATTTCTGGGTTAGCGGAGTCTGTAACCTGAAGCATATGTAACCTGAATCATATGTAACCAGAGGTACCACTGTGGTCTTAATTCTATTAGGGTTTAATTTTATTTTAATGATTGTTTTCCCCCTATGTTTTTAGCAATTCTTGTTTTTAGCTTTAAGCCACCTTGAGTCCCATCAGCGTAAAAGATGGGGTGTGTATAAACAAACAAACAAATGCTAATACTAGTAACAGCACAACTTCCAGGGAGCAGAAAAGTTCAGGTACAAACTGGCAATGCTGATGCAGAAAACTTCAATTCTGCCTGCAAGACATCTCAGAGTATACTGGAAATTGTTCACACAAACAAGAGAAACCTAAATTCATAGATGAAAATAGATAGTAGAAAAACAGAACCAAAACCAGGAAGAAGGAAAGAGAAAACAGACAAGCAGCTTCCATGTCTCTATTGTAGATGGTGATTAATCATGGAGCATTTTCACAACAATGGCCCCACACAATGAGACACACAGAATTGGGGAAAACCTTTCATCAGATCAGCTAGTTGTTTTAACAGCTATACTCCGGTGAAGTTTACACAATTCATCTTCAGGCTTTGGTGCTGAGAGCAAAACATGAAACAAGATGGAGGAAGTTCTTACATGTTCAGACTTGGCTCATGGTCATCTCAGATGCTATGAGGAGAAAGGTTCATTTGCAACCTAACTTGCCTAGGCTGCCTCCTTTGTTCTTGGTGAAAGATTGGTTTCTTTTATAATACAACAGTTGGTCAAAAAAACAACCAATGTTTCTAACAATCTACTCAAATTCCACACAGTGGCTTATGCCCAGAACCATTTCACATACTTCTTTGAACATGTTACCTCAGATCTATGTTAGCCAGGATTATCATAGCTTGTGATTATGAATTACAGAAGTTAATTAAGCATTACATGAAGAAATACTTTCACCTGGTTTGAGTTTGCTGCTAGATCAGCATGTTTTAGAGCAGAACTTCACGTTACCTCAGCACCTGAGTGTGCCCTTGACTTCCAGGAGTGGATCTAGTCTATATGAGAGGAGTCCTTGTAGGGGATAATCTGTGCATAGGAAGGAGATACAGAAAGTTCCCCTTCAAAAGCTACCTCTAACAGTTTACTTCTGATTACTGGAGGCCAGTTAAAGAAAAACAAAAGAAAGACCATAGCTCAATGGTGGATCATCTGTCTTGCATGCAGAGGGGCCCAGCTGGGACTCCTGCCTGAAATCCTGGGAAAGCCACTGCCAGTCAGTCCTAAACTAGATGGACCACTGCTCTGACTCGGTATATAGGCAGCTTCCTGAGCTTCGTCCTCAGTATAAAGGACAAAACAAAGGACACATATTCACATGGAGTTTTCACATGGCAACTGATATGTGGAGATGCAAATTTGGAAATATATAATACAAGTAAGCTAGAAATAAATCTCTCCATACTGGGCTGCTCAGTCTGCTGCCTGCTGACAGGGCAAATGGTTGATGGGCAACCTCAAGATTCCTGACATTCCTTGAGAACTTTGGGTGATATCAAACTCCCTCACACCATGAGCACAAGGATTTCCACTTGCACAGTGGAACTCCCCCCCCTTCTCCTCCTACTACATGCACACCACGCCTTCTCCAAATCTGTTCTGGAGGGTTGCAGGAAACCTCAGAAGAGATTCAGAGTGTGCACTGGGGCAGGAGGGAGCAACGTCTCATTTTGCAAGTGGAAACCCTAAGTGGCTAACTAGTGCTGCATTGAACACAAACATTACTTTTTAAACTGTACCCAAATTGGACTGCCCCCTTTACACTTTCCTTGGGGCAGGGTTGGGCTGGATTTTTTACATGGAAAGACAAGAAAATATAAAGACAGAAATGGTTCATTCAGTGTTGTTGTTGTTGTTTTTTAAAGCACTCAACAGACATTCTCCAAAAGTCCAAAATAACCTATGAGGTTAGTTGAGGAGGACAGTTCGTATATCAATTAGTCCTTAGTGCTGGTGACTTTCAAAAGTCCGGTTATTCAGATAAAGTAAAGGCAACATTGAATTCAAGTCTGCTTTCACTTACTTCAACTGTGGGGGGAAAATTCTGTTTCAGTTCAGGTAATTTGAAATGTTATTTTCCAGAATGTCAGGCAGGCTTTATAATGAATTAATGCACTTCTTTAAATTGCTTAATTTTCCCCAACCTCCTTCCCCTAAGCATGCTAATGGACGAGAAAACATAAATGGCTTGGAAATATCTTGGAGCCATTTCTGCGCTGTGCTTCAGAAAGAAAAAAGGCAGGTCCCATCCTCTGCTTGTACCCTGAAAAAAATAAACCCACATTGAAAAAGACCAATTTCTCTTTGATTGAATATATATGTAGTCACAGGAAGAAAAAGCTAAATGTTTTATTTCTAATTGTCCCTAACTTCAAGGACGATAAAAACCAGACTTCAAACAACAGATGGACATGCCCGCACCCATTCTTGTCAAAATCAGGCTATTTCATTTGAGTGGAGAGGAAGCTGACTAAAGCACGTCTATTTTAAATGGCACAGATAATAGTTCTCCTCTCTGAGAGACATGAAGACAGAGCAAGAAGAACTCACTCTGTTCCCCCCTCCCCACCCCAATCACGATTACCGTGGCAACTCGCTTCAGTGGCTTCTTCTTAGAGAACAGAATCACCTTTAGGCCGACTTTGTCAGAATCATGTATGCCGCCCTGTCCTATGCATGCTTGTTCAGAGGTATGTCTAATGGCATTAAATGTTACTCAATTGTGAGGCAAGTGTGTGCATCATTGCAGTGTAGAGGAGCATGACACATGTCAGCTCAGAAGTGAGTCCCACTGAGTTCCGTGAGACTCTGCCAAATGTCTGTCTATACTAGGTGTCCACTAGTCCAGGGGTGGCCAACTCCCAAGAGACTGTGATCTACTTACAGAGTTAAAAACTGGCAGTGATCTACCCCCTTTTGGGGGGTTCAGGTTGTTGAGCTTTTTTAAGGAAGGGACGTGGGTGCCACTGTGGTCTGAACCACTGAGCCTAGGGCTTGCCGATCAGAAGGTCGGTGGTTCGAATTCCCACAACGGGGTGAGCTTCCGTTGCTCGGTCCCTGCTCCTGCCAACCTAGCAGTTCAAAAGCATGTCAAAGTGCAAGTAGATAAATAGGTACTGCTCCGGCGGGAAGGTAAACAGCATTTCCGTGTGCTGCTGTGTTTCGCCAGAAGCGGCTTAGTCATGCTGGCCACATGACCCAGAAGCTGTAGCTGGCTCCTTTGGCCAATAAAGTGAGATGAGCGCCGCAACCCCAGAATTATCCACAACTGGACCTAATGGTCAGGGAACCCTTTACCTTTACCTTTAAGTCCCATATTTGGGGGGTTCGGGTCAAAGTTGTTGAGTTTTTTCAGGGAGGAGGCAAAATGTTGAGCTTTGTTTTAGGGGAGCCAGTTGTTCAGCTTCTTTGGGGGGGCACTGATCTACCAGTGATCTACTGCAGACGTCCAGTGATCTACCGGTAGATCACAATCTACCTGTTGGACATGCCTGCGACTAGTCTATTATCATTCTGTTTGGCCTTGGTTGTTTCTGAAGTTCTAAAGAAGAAAAAGGAGCCGATTTATGTCTGTTGTAAATGACTTGGGGGTTAAAGGAAGGCATTCATAGGGTGGGGTGGAAGAAGGGTCTCTCTGCTTGTGAAAGTTTTAGACCCGGGTAACAAGGCAGAAGAGAAAGGAGAAATTGGGGATAGGGCAGGTGGAACTGATGTTAGCATTTGAAGGAATAAGGGGGAATCTGGGAGGTAGGGAAGATTGCTTCAGTAGCACATACTAAAACTGGAACAAAACAGGGATGATTATATGAATCTGTTATTATTTGATGGTATGGCCAATCACAATGGATATGCACATGTGATCCAGCCCTTAGATTTCAAAGCACAGAGAAGTAATTCATCGTTTCTAGAAATAAGAAGCTGTCTCGAACTTTTAAAAAGATGAGATATAAATATTTAAAAGAAACCGGTGTTTCGGAATCTGCTGTCCTGAATTTGTAGATTCAAAATTCTCTAGCCTTTTTCTTCAGCATGGACATCTCAATTCAAACTTAGTAATTTCAGTTTTTTGTAACAGTAACATGTATGTGCAAAACATGGTGTGTTAGTTCTTTGCAGATATTTTCTTTGAGCCGTCAAAACAAATTAAACATTCTCTGAAAAGTGCAGAGAGAACTGTGTGTGGCCAAAGTTTGTAAATTTCAATAGTCCTCAAAGGAAATAACTGAGCAAATTTAATTCCTTACTCCAAAAAACACAGTTTCACTTTTTCCCTGAACTCAGTCACGGGAAGTGGTTTCCCCCTACTGTTCTTCCCAAACTGTATTAATTAAATATTCAAATAAAGCAAATCCATTTTTTAAAAAAATCCACAATTAATCCAGAAATCTGTATTATTGTCAAAGTTAAAGTATGGCTGTGATAGTTAGGACAAGAAACTATACAAGCCATCTTCAAAGAAAGTTTGATCAATTAGTTATTAAATTGTCAAGGACTTGCTTTGAACAATCAGTCTTTCTGGAAATTCAGAAGAGACAGTTCCATTAATTTTATAATGAGTGAGAGAACTGGGGTTTTCCTTCTGCAACATGCATAACAATGGGACACAATCTGCATTGTCAAGAGCAAAATGTGCATGCGCACCACAGCTGCTATAGGAGCCCCCTTGAAATGTGCCACAATGTGCTACGGGCTTTGGATGCTCACAAACACCTCCGAAATCTTCATTTAGCCCTCCCTTGGACCACAGGTCTAATGGCGCAGGTGCCAGGCCATGCCTGCCCTAAGCAACACATAGCCCATGTGGATAGCTCAGTTGGTTAGACCATGCTGCGGATAATGCCAATGTTGCAGATTTGATCCCCGTATGGGACAGCTACATATTCCTGCACTGCAGGGGGTTGGACCAGATGGTCCTCAGGGTCCCATCCAACTCTACAGTTCTATGATTCTATGTGTCTTCCATGCAAGACAACTGCTCTGCCCTCTCTGCTGTCTATGTACATCTGTTTGTTCTTCCCAAAAGGTTTTCGCAGGATGGAGCAAAAATGTTTATGCTGGCCTCCGCACTTCTCATCAGATCCAGTCACCTGCAGAGACACGGACAGACAGCAAGGGGGAAATTTATGACCAGAAATATCTACAGTTCAGCAACTGGACAGGAGTCATCAAGTCACCAGCTGCAGCTCTACTTGATGTCACAGTAAAACTCCACTTTGAAAAATGAGGGTCATACTGCAAAGATTGAGAGTCACTTAGGGTCAACCCACACAAGCAAGCAGCATTCCCCACCCTCTCCCTGCATGGGATATATACTGAGCATGTAGAAGAAGGGTGACGAGAGCTGGCTTCTTATCTGTGCTCAGTCCAGTCCTCAGCCACCTGGGGGAAGGTTCATAGCTTAGTGGGTCACAGATTCAGGTAAAGGTAAAGGTACCCCTGCCCGTACGGGCCAGTCTTGACAGACTCTGGGGTTGTGCGCCCATCTCACTTAAGAGGCCAGGGGCCAGCGCTGTCCGGAGACACTTCCGGGTCACGTGGCCAGCGTGACATCGCTGCTCTGGCGAGCCAGAGCTGCACACGGAAACGCCGTTTACCTTCCCGCTGGTAAGCGGTCCCTATTTATCTACTTGCACCCGGAGGTGCTTTCGAACTGCTAGGTTGGCAGGCGCTGGGACCGAGCAGCGGGAGCGCACCCCACCGCAGGGATTCGAACCGCCGACCTTTCGATCGGCAAGTCCTAGGCGCTGAGGCTTTAACCCACAGCGCCACCTGCGTCCCGATTCAAGCCCTGTCCAAAATCCTGGAATTCTGTGGACAATACTGAGTTAGAACAGTAGTTTGACTCAGTCTAAGGCAGCTCCCTTAGACCACAGAAAGGGCTACAGCTGCACCAGTTCAGCTGTCCGTTCACACTAGATATTCTCCAAGTGGTTGAGCACAGGAATATATGGAGGAGGAAAAAAAGCTTATTTGTGTGAACTGACCCTTGAATTCAAGGAACCTATTTAATGATGTCTTCAAAGGCCTGGGGCTCTTAAGAATCTAGATTTTTCACAATTATTTATACCCTGCCTTTCAGGATATAAATTATTCCAAGGTGGCTTACAAGAAACACTTTGTTAGATTTTGAAGCAACACCACCTCGGTAGACAATTTATTAGCATGTAAAAGTTGACAGGATCCTGCTTCCCCTGGGATAGCTGATGGTGAAATGGCCCCACTGTTGATGATAGATGGTTCTGTGGCCATCAGACAAGCTGGCTGGGGCTGATGAGAATTGTAAACAAAAACGTCTGGAGGCCACCAGATTGGTTAAGGCTGATTAAGACATTCCGAAAACCTGAGCTGGATCAAGGAATGGATCAGCCACAAACATTACCTTACCCTATCTTATAGACTTTAACTTTCTTGTATTGATTTTTAAGACTTGCAGTAATCCACAGAACCACAACAGGACTAGACCTGGATGCAATTTCAAATCTCTAGCTGCAAAGTGGAAAAAACTGATTGTTTAGGTCCAATATGCTTAATATTAAAGACTAAAGGAAGAAAAGGACAACTTTGTTAGAAACACACAAATCAGGATGTTACTTGAAATGTTTTGTTGTTGACACCCAAAGTCTGTAAGATCCTCAAGAGGTATGCACAAATTGGAAATTTGTTATTGAAGAAGTCAAGCTGCTATACTACAAAAACATGTCTGCATCAAAGACAACACAAAATACAGTAGATGCATTCACTAAAACCATACACAGCTTAATTATGACCTAGTGACTATTTATGGAGGAACTTTGGAGTACACTTGTTTTTGTCCCGGGGAAACTAAATAATGCTTTCAATGACATAAAAATAAACACAGCAGTCATTTTCAGATGTGATGTCTAGCTTACACTGAATGTTTGAGGGAGAGAAATTAGTCCCGTATAATGAAGAAATCTGTATATGAATGGTTGTAATTCTCTTTAACCAGAGAATCCCAATGTGATTAAATGTGAACAAAGCCAGGCAGCACTTCTGCTGTCTCTCTCCGTTATTTATGAATTAAAGGAACATAGAGGCTTCAGCTATATAGCTGGATCTGTATATGCACAAATGATTTCTTTACTCAGCTTTAGAAATCTGCAGTTTGCTTTATTAATAATGCAAGCATTTATGTGCAGTTGTTCCTAATTCACCTGTGTGGCAACACTGCCCTCTTGTGGTGCAACCTATTCTTCAGTGGAGTTTTTTAAACCAAATGATAACTGGCATAGAATGGACCACTTCCCGCTGTAGCGTCACCATATAGAGTATGGGTTGCCAATGTTTAGAGGCCTGTGGGCACATTTGCAAACCAGAGAAACTACCATGGGCATCACGCACAGCACTCTACCAAGCAAACATGGAAACCTATTCTATCGTCTACAATAGAATGCTTCATTCAATCCCAATTTTGGAGGGGGGGGGAGTGACTCGTGAGTGCACCAGGGCATCCAGGATGTCCAAATTCATGACCACTTGTATATATGAAGAGAAATCTCTCACCACCAGCCTTACTTCAGATGGCAAGGGTAATGGGAGTGAGAAGTCCCTCCATTTAAGTTTTTACAGAGGCACAGCTGATCCTTCAAGTACCCTGGCCCTAAGGTGTGAAGGGGTTTTAAAAGGTCAAAACCAGCACCATGAACTGGGCCTAGAAATGGGGGTCACTGCAGCTGGCATAACATTATAATGTCCTATTCAAGTTAGAAAATCCAAGACTTGCAATCAGCTTGCATGATGTAATCAGATGGGGTTGTATCCATTGCAGCGCTGTTAGTCACTCAGCGGTATACTTGTTCTGCTGGCGATATATTTAGTGCCAGCAGAATGCTGTTGCAGAAGCAAATACATAAGCATATTGCCAGTAACTTTGCTGTGCAATAGATTGCACAACCTGTTACACAAGTGTCCAGTAACATGTGATTCTTCTGCTGTGAAACGTTAAAACTCATTCGTCCATTAGTGCAAAAGCTCTTGTACTAGAGGAGAGAATATTGCATACAGCCAAAGGTCTCATTACCAGAGCAGAAAACAGATTGATCATTTATAGAATTTGGGTAGAATCTAGGGAAGCAAGGCCATCAGAGGGCTCTGGCCAACTTTTGATACTCATCCTTCCATGTAGATTGAGACTGCTGGTTGGTTTGACCTACTATTCTCTCTACTGTTCTTTCTTACCTTTATTGTATTTAAACTATTTTGTTATATATATTTTTATCTACAACCACATATTTGTTGTTGTTTAGTCGTGTCCGACTCTTTGTGACCCCATGGACCAGAGCACGCCAGGCACTCCCGTCTTCCACAACCATACATACTGCACATTAATTCATTCATGATAAATGAATGAATGAGTACTGCACACAGAAAGATGGTACACAAGGTTAATTCACCTGTGACAACTATCCTACACTTTCATGTTCAAATATGGTTGTCTGGGAAGAGATGTGCATGCCAATTTTGCTCTAGGTGGACTGCATAGGAACCTGATGATATGTGAAGCTTCCTCCGCATACTGTAGATACATTGGGAAATAGACATAAATGCTACACACACTGCAGTGGCAACACAACTGAGAAGAGTATATAGGAGGGGTGGCTAACCTGAGATTCTCGGGTGGACTGTACCTTCCTGATCACTCGGTATTCTGGCTGGATAATTGGATGTTCACTAACACCTGGAATCACAGGTTCTCAATGCTTACTATTATCATTTACCCAGTGTTTTGTTTCTGGAAAAAGAGGTGCAGAAACTCACCATGAACGCTTCCCTTGTTCTTTTATAATGGCAATAGGGCCAATGATTTCCGGCTGGAAAAAAAGCCCTCCATTTATTCAATATATATCCACCCTTCTTGCTGGAGGAGGCCCAGTGTGGCAATTACTCTAGAATTTATTCCTTAGAGATATGGTACAGAATCCAATTACAGAGTAGCAGCAATCACATCCTCTAGCAAGCCAGTTCATTGTACCTGTGGCTTGTTATACAATGGTACCTCGGGTTACAGATGCTTCAGGTTACAGACTCCGCTAACCCAGAAATAGTACCTCGGGTTAAGAACTTTGCTTCAGGATGAGAACAGAAATCACACGGCGGCAGTGCAGCAGCAGCGGGAGGCCCCATTAGCTAAAGTGGTGCTTCAGGTTAAGAAGAGTTTCAGGTTAAGAACGGACCTCCGGAACGAATAAAGTTCTTAACCCGAGGTACCACTGTAGTTAGTAGTCCTTACGTGATGTCATGACAGGCTATTTCACCTTTTGTCATTTTACACAAATAGCAATATACTGATATGATAATGTTCAAGCTTCCCACGAACACCAGTGCTCTCAACTGTGGCATTATAAGTATATCTTTGA
This sequence comes from Podarcis melisellensis, assembly GCF_964234715.1. Taxonomy (NCBI): domain Eukaryota; kingdom Metazoa; phylum Chordata; class Lepidosauria; order Squamata; family Lacertidae; genus Podarcis; species Podarcis melisellensis. Next base: position 39,192,542 of record NC_138539.1, on the reverse strand, counting down.
AGTGTTCAATTCTCAAACTTCAGATCACTAAGCAAAACAGCCAAGCAAAAAGAAACAATAATTGAGTTTTAATCAGCACAAAATCACCAGACATTTTATTGTAATTATGACAAAAGTTTAATTTCGATTCATTTTGCATTTTTATACTTTTAAAAGTAAATATAAATCAAAGAATGTGAAAAAACCCACGAACACAAAAGAAACATTGCTTCTGTGACTCCAAAAATTACATAATGCATATTCATAACTACTCTATTATCTATCTGAACAAGAGTACAACAGAATGGAAAAACACACAAAGTCATTCTTCAAAAGCCTCCTGACTAAAGGTCTCTCCTTGTAAATTATTTAATATTTTACTCTGTGAAAACTGAAAAAATGTATGAAGAAATTCCAAAAAGGATGAAATTCCAATACAAGGTACAACTTGAATTTCAGAATGCCTAAAACTTCATTTCTTCTAATAAAATAAAATAAGATGTGCTATAGTCAATGCTCCCCACAGATAAACCTTCAGAGCTACTGCAGTAGTTTTACTATAAGAGGAAATAGGTTTTATTGCTGTGAAATAAGGCTGGCATACTTATTTCCAGCAATGAGTATATTTACTCATTAGTGTACATTTTCTGCAAACAACTCATCAAGCTAGTTAAAGCAGAAGGATTTTTTTATGGAGCTGAATTTTCAGTATTGTGAATATGGGGGGGGGGAATTAGTTGGCAAATTAAAGCATGAAATCCAACCTGTTAAGTAAAAATATGTATTTCATAGACAGTGACCAATTAAGGTATTATTTATATTGTAAAGTGGATGCTACAAACCATAACTGCTAGATCAGGTGTTGTTTAACTGGTTTCCATCTACGAACTGACAGGCTGTGAGAATATGTAAAATGCTCACCATAAATCCTGATTTTATCTTAAGAATTTTAATTGTTTTATGATATAACTAGATAGTAAATAGTCCCTAAGGAATGCTTTTGATTGGGCCCAAACAAATCAGGTGTCCATAACAGCAGCAGTTTTTACAGCATATCTTGAGCTCCATTTTATTTCATTGATATTTTACACTAAATTATAAAGCTAGTGAAAATTACATAGTCCATCATGCAAAAATTAAAAAAAACAAACCAACCCCTTCAAGCAATGCCATTAAATAAACCAGTGAAGCAGGGGGCTGGCAGATGGAATATAGTCAAGCAATGTAAGCATACAAGCTTGCAATGCTACTAATAATTTCCAAAAGGAAGGAAGAGTATCAAGAGCAAATGTCGGAACTGAATGCCTTGTCTTAAATAAGTACAGATTCCACTTAAAGTGCACCTGCTTAAACTTTTTTCCTTAAAAAAAGAAAAGCCTACTATTACAGCTATGCAAATAAGCAATACAAGCTAATCTTTTTACATATTCTACTCTATAAAGTAGTAAATAGTTGAAACCTAAATTACAATCTTTAATATATGAAATATGCTTTCTGTACCATGAACTTTAAAAAAGAAACTAAATGCTTATTCATAAATGCTGGAAAGTCTGAGAAATTGTTGACTATCATCGGCTGGTGTTAAAGAAACAGGGTTGTATTACATTTTTTAAAATTTTCATAGTCAACAAAAGTTTTTTAAGGCTCTGAAAGAGAAGCAGTCACTTTTCTTGAGATCTTTTGGCAAGAGAATATATAAAATAAAGTGTAGCAGGGCCTACTGACATTTTTGAACTTGAATGTTCATATTTTTTAAAAGCCAGCTCATTCAGTGTCTGCACACAGTTATTGCACTCATGTATTCCTTGGAATACATTCACATCAACACAGTAACGATGATTGTGATACAGCCATGGCAAAAATAAAGTTTTCCAATTCAACATGAGATGAACTGCCCATATGCTCAAAAACTTCCTCCAGAGAATTAATGCAGGCAGTTCTCATTTGATGTCTGAATGTAGTCATTCAATTATTCACACATATAAAATTTCACCAACTCTCATAAATACAAATTTGTCAGAGCGGAAAAGAGATTTATCACATGCAAACTCTTAATTAGTGCGGTATACTGCTTTGGAATATATTTCTATCAGAGTTAAAAGAGCATTTTTCAAAAGGTAACCAAAAATGAATTGAAAATAGGAGTTTACAGCTAAGTGCAAGTCCTTGTAGCAAAGTTAAGACAAGTTATGTTTCATTTTATCACTGCACTTTAGTCTTACTGAAAGACTACTGAAATCTGTCCATGTTTTTCTTAGTAAATGCTACATTTCAAGAATAATGGATCTATCAAGTAGGCATTATCACATCTACTTAAAACAAATTATTTTTCTCTATAGTATGTCAAGTACGATTTCAGAGATTCAGGAAGTGGCAGACTCATAATTCTTTCCCGCAATAAATTTATTGGGGGTTCTTCTGGCTTCAAGGCTTCACTGTGATCTTTATCATCCTCTTCTTTGTTGTCTTCTTCCATCTTTTCATCTTCTTCACTATCTAGAGGCTGAGGAATGAGCTGATTGCCTACAAACACATAGGTGTTAATCCTGCGCCTACGGCACCGTCTGCGTTTGCGTTTGGGTGGAGGTTTCGGAATAATACCCTTGGCTTGCAACTCATCATTTATATAGTTTCTAAGAGTGCGCCTAATGTAGATTCGAGCCAAGTCCTGTAGATTCCTAACAGCACAGGGGGCTGAAAAGAAAGAGAAAATTAAGATTGCTCTCTAGGTCAAGTTATCTAAGAGCAGTACTGCAAATCGATGGTGAATTTTTAACTAGGTAAAGGAAATAACCTTTGAAAGAAGTAAAGGTAAAAATAATATACTATGAAATGGATGACAACTAGAATGCTTTCAATGCCAAAAGATCAGTTATGTTGGCCAGTATCCAGTTAAAGGCAACTAGTCATACACAGAACCAACAGAGTTTTAGACTTATTCTTCCTTGAGCAGTAGTCACACTGACTCATGCTGCAGTTTTGAATTGGACAGTCAAGAACACTTTGTTGATATGGCATGAGGTTTGCCCTGCCCATTTATTGGAGGTGGGTGGGTAATAATATCATGTCACTTTTTCATGACTATTTTGCCCAAAATTTGATAGATTACAAGAGAATTTTATCAAAAGAGTGGGGCCATAGAGTTATTATGTAGTTCCTTCAATTAGGTCCCCCTAGCCACATATTTTTAAACCAGATCATGTTAAACAGAATGTAGCTCAGTTCATAGGTAATGCTAGGTCAAATAATGATGAACATGCAGGTTCATGGTGTGAAGATTGCAGCCACTACACTCTTCCCACAATTCTGCAGCTGCCATGCTATCCAGGGCTAAGGTTTGGTTCAATGTTACATATGAACTTGGGCTCATGGTTTGTCTCCGCCGGACAAATCATGGGTGGTAGACCAAGAAAAATCGTTGATTACAGCTCATGGTTTGTCTGAAGTGAGAAACACCAAAAGCCTGAGTTCTGATGCAATATATTCTAATATAACTTTAAGAATATTTATGTAAGTATCATCAGTAGCTGTGCCCCAAAGGAAAGACTAGAGTTAAATGGTACTTACGAAGTCCCACAGTATCATTTTTGCTGCTGTCACTCTTGCTTGGCTGCACAAGTGGAGCAAATGAAACAGCAAGGATGTTTTTGCTTTCCCAAGTATTTTGTCCAGTTCTTTGTATTTGGGTTAGCTGCATGGAATCATTTAAGTTTCAGACACAAAACAATTAAATACATGACTTCATCTACACCTGTCCAATTCTCATATGCTGGCCTTGCTCTGACATAACTACAGCTTTACCATCACAAGGCTAAGCATCAGAATCACATGCTTCCTCAGTCAGCTGTGAGATCAGAAGCTTTTCCTTGCATTTTATTAAGCACAGTTTATCTTTTTGGCTAAACCTGAACAAACTGTTAGTCTTGAATATGATTACTGAAACAACCTTAGCTGGTTTCAATAAGCCACAGTTAAAATTAATCAGAGTCTGGGGTTCAGACATAATATTAAACTGTGCTTAATTGAAAATGGAAGTGGAAAAATCCAAACCCCTCATGGCAACCTCAGAGGAGGAAGGAAGAGTATGCGAGTCCAACGCCTGCACTGGATTCTTCATGCAACAATAAAGTCAAGTTCATTGTTACATTTGAGATCACTAACCACATTTGGACAGTCATATATTGGTTAAATAAACTGAGATATGACTCTTATGTTCCTGCATGCCATTCCCTGTGCCAGTGTTCAAAACTCCCATTGTTCTAGGTGCATTTTGCGACAGGGAATTTCATTAGTGCAAGCAGTTTCTGAGCTCTGGCTGCAGTACTGCACCTATGATTTCAGATTAAAACTGCAGAGTGGAAGGAAAGGGGAACCATTTTCTGCCTCCCCATTTCCAGGTACTCTCTGAAGACTGGAAAAGAGATCTTCTTAAGAATATTAGGGTGGGCAGGGGAAGGACTAGACCATGTGAAAAATAAATATAATATTTTAGCTGCAGTTCATTTTCAGTTTTGTATTCTCGCTATTTTTTTAAAAAAAGTCCTAGACATTCCGTTTTTGCACCCATAACCTAGGCTTAAAGTGCCATTATCTCCTAGCTTTCATATCTCAGTTTCTAACACTGCCCTGTGCTCCTATAGCAATCAGACCAGAAGTCTCTAATTAACCATAACTTCCTGCTTCAGCTGAACTGAGAAACTATGGTTACCATCTTTCAAACACCCAGGATATTAACTAACTTAAACCATTATTTAAAATATTACTCTGAAGTTGGCAACTCTAATTTCTTGGTGCGATGAAATGAGAAAGTGGGGCTGCTTACCTGTACCTTTAGCTCATTGTGTAGTCATCTTTGCACACACACATACAGGTTTTGCACCTGTGCAAAGTGTCTTTCTGGAAGATTCTACAGCTAGGCTTGAGTTTTGGTGGATACTGCACTACCACCATCTATGTGCACAGTTCAAATTTTTGAACAACACAGAGGCCCAAAATTGAACAGTCTAAAACTTCCAAGACACACTAACCCCTGAAGATGAAAAGGACAGGCTGCGTGTCCACACATATTTTCACTCTCAAGAATTATGGTTACAGGAAAGTAACATATCCATTTCCTTTGTAGTCTTTGCACAGCTACACACATAGGTAGAGTAACAAGCTGTTCCTGAAGGTAGGGGCAGGCACAAAAAACAAGTTGAGCAAGGCCTGTTGGAAGGAGGCACCTACCTAGAGACTGTTGAGTCAAGGGTTGCAACTAATGAGACTCTTCTAAGAAAAATGAAGAGCAGCAACAACAACCCTCATGGAGTGCTAATAAACCCACTCCAGAACAGGACTGTTGCAAGGTGGCACCAAATTTAAAATACAGAAAAACACACTGTGAGCACAAGCTGAGCGGTGGCTACAGCAGATAAAAGCTAAAGCTGGTCTGATGCTGGCCAGTTAGAAACACAGTCTGGCAAATTACCAAGGTATGAAATCATTTCCTTTTTTTCTGGATTGAGAAAACCAGGATGAATATAAGGTGGTGAGGGTCAATCCAAGAAAGACCAGCTATGGGAAGGAGGTGAGTTGTTGTGAAAGGGTTAGCTATCATGAGTGCATACTGCCGCCTGAAAAGGGACCACAGAAGTGAAGAAGATGCCACCAACAAATCCCTGTCACATAGAAGCGGAGGCTAGAGGGATCAATGGTGCAACTCCCTAGGAAATGTGTTCTGTTTTCAACATTTCTCTGAATCCCAGACTGCTGCTCAATGTGCACAGTTGGTGCTGAAAGTCTATACCATTACTAAACTTCACTTTGGTCCCTGTACAAAGGGTAGCAGACATATTAATAGCCCTCCTTACATAAAGTAGTGGTTCTTCGTCATGAGGAAGCCTGTAGGAAGTGAATCTGGACTTCTGGTCCAAACAGTAGTTAATCTCCACACCTACAACTGTTATCTAATAGTTGATTATATGTTCTAGCACCGGGGTACTGATCTTGAAAGATGCCATTTGTGGAAGAACAAAGAAAAACCTCTTTGCCCCAAATGTTGGTGACGTGAAAAGTTAATGCTATGTGCAATGCACAGATGCTGCCACTACCAAACATTTCAAGGGCTGCTGCAGCTAGATGAAAGGAAACCTAATGAATGCTCAATGATTCCTTCAGTGTCAATACCAAGTGAAGCTATCATTGAAAAGAGGAAAGCAAAATAAAAAGAAGTTGGGAGTGTCATTGATATCAAGGATTCTTCACTCCTGATTCAAAGGCAGTAACAGTAAAGCCCCCACTGAAAAATGGAGCAGGGATAGATACTGGCATTGAGACTCTTCAGCTTTGATAAGACCTCAACACTCTGTAATGAAGCAATGGCAGCAGAGACTCTGCATTATAAGTTAGACAATTACAATCCCATCACTGAGGTTTTCCGCACTGCTGTAAATCATCAGCAGATAAATCAGCTGAGATTCACACCAGCTGATTGAGGCATTTCTTGTCCCTGATATAGGGGTGGTGGCAGCATAGTAGCTGTAGAGTTGGGGCAGTGCTGGTTGGGGCTGATGAGTGTTCGAGTCAAGCAACATCTGGAGGGCACCACGTTGGCTACCCTTGCGCTGCGATTGCAGCTGATATAGGCAGTTCTGTATGTGGGAATCTGCAATGGGGTGTTTTTAAAGAGGAGTTCCCCTCTCTTTTTAATGGCACTGGCATGCCTGAAGGCTGTCATCAGAATGGCTGAAGCAGCAATGTCTTGGTGTCATTGACCACAGGTTTTGCACTTTGGGGGGGGGGGCTTAGAAGGGCTGAAGCCCAGTGACAAAGTGGTCACACCAAAAGAATAGTCAAAACAAAAGGAAAAAAGAAAACTAGAAAAATGGAAAACAAATGACTGTAGCATATAGAAAAACATAAAATGAACCTCAGAATAAAATGAACTTTTTTTTTTTACTTTAAACAGATGAAAAAATAAGGAATAGACTCATAAACACTGAGAAACACTACACACAACAATAAGATAGCAAGGCTGAGCAGGATGACAAGAGATTAAAGGAAAGACAGCTTTGGTGCAGGCCAAACTGGAAACTGACTAGCGAGGAGGAAAAGCATTGAAACCTCTGGGAAGGGTGATTCTGACGGCATCTCTACCTGCATTTGTGAAATAATAGTATTGGGGAGTCGGGGAATCTACCGTATTTTTCGCACCATAGGACGCACTTTTTCCCCTCCAAAAATGAAGGGGAAATGTGTGTGCGTCCTATGGTGCGAATGCAGGCTTTCGCTGAAGCCTGGAGAGTGAGAGGGGTCGGTGCGCACCAACCCCTCATGCTCTCCAGGCTTCGCACACCTCTCCGCAAGCAGCAGGAGCCCAGCGCTGGGCTCCTGCTGCTTGCGGAGAGGTGCCTGCATGCCGAAGCCTGGGCGCGCTGAGCTCAGCGCGTCCAGGCTTCGCGGACCTCTCCGCAAGCAGCGGGAGCGTTCCCGCTGCTTGCGGAGAGGTGCCTGCATGCCGAAGCCTGGGCGCGCTGAGCTCAGCGCGTCCAGGCTTCGCGGACCTCTCCGCAAGCAGCGGGAGCGTTCCCGCTGCTTGCGGAGAGGTGCCTGCATGCCGAAGCCTGGGCGCGCTGAGCTCAGCGCGTCCAGGCTTCGCGGACCTCTCCGCAAGCAGCGGGAGCGTTCCCGCTGCTTGCGGAGAGGTGCCTGCATGCCGAAGCCTGGGCGCGCTGAGCTCAGCGCGTCCAGGCTTCGCGGACCTCTCCGCAAGCAGCGGGAGCGTTCCCGCTGCTTGCGGAGAGGTGCCTGCATGCCGAAGCCTGGGCGCGCTGAGCTCAGCGCGTCCAGGCTTCGCGGACCTCTCCGCAAGCAGCGGGAGCGTTCCCGCTGCTTGCGGAGAGGTGCCTGCATGCCGAAGCCTGGGCGCGCTGAGCTCAGCGCGTCCAGGCTTCGCGGACCTCTCCGCAAGCAGCGGGAGCGTTCCCGCTGCTTGCGGAGAGGTGCCTGCATGCCGAAGCCTGGGCGCGCTGAGCTCAGCGCGTCCAGGCTTCGCGGACCTCTCCGCAAGCAGCGGGAGCGTTCCCGCTGCTTGCGGAGAGGTGCCTGCATGCCGAAGCCTGGGCGCGCTGAGCTCAGCGCGTCCAGGCTTCGCGGACCTCTCCGCAAGCAGCGGGAGCGTTCCCGCTGCTTGCGGAGAGGTGCCTGCATGCCGAAGCCTGGGCGCGCTGAGCTCAGCGCGTCCAGGCTTCGCGGACCTCTCCGCAAGCAGCGGGAGTGCTCCCGCTGCTTGCGGAGAACTGCCTGTTTGAGGGCTGGGGTCGGGGGAAGCTCTAGCTTCCCCCGCCCCAGCCCCGCACCTGGGGGGGAAATAATTTTTTCCCCTTTATTTCCCCCCCAAAAAACTGGGTGCGCCCTATGGTCCGGTGCGCCCTATGGTGCGAAAAATACGGTACTTAAGTTATCAAGTCTTCAAAAGATTTCATACGAGGTGTGTCCTGTGACATGAAAGAGTGAAGGAGAGGGAACCATGCCCCTTAATATATGGATGGGGGAGGGGGCACATGTGAAAACTAGAGCCTAGCTATAGAGTCTTCTCAAAAGAAGCTCTGTGGAGAGGCACAGAACCCATATGTGGCTCCACAGAGACTACTCAAAGAACTTGGATTAATTAGATGCTTCCTGGTCTGATTGCTTGTGCCTGCAGTGACTATGTGGAGGCATACGGCTTGCTCATTTTTCATCTTAATAAGCCTGGAAATGATTATCCAAACTAAGTCACTGTCTAGTACTTCTCACCTTGAGAAAAAGAAGAGAACATATTTTTAACTGGCGGAACAGGGAGCCTACATTTATTCTGTTACATTCAAACATATTTCACATTATTCCCAGTTTACTTTTAGAAACACTTTATGTATCCTTGCTAACTTTAAAAAGGGTTGCAGGTCTACATTAATTTGTAGGGTTGATGTAAACAAAGAAAACTCAGCTACTTTCGGAATGTTTTAGTACAATTATATCATTGACTGAAATCTGATGCATGCAAATCCATGAATTGCCCAGGACAATGAGTATTTAAATACATATATTAATATGCACAATATCCAGAAATTAAAGATGCATAATTAAAACTAGTTGCGTATATCTGATGGGGGGGAAAGGATAAGTGTTCACACTGAGAGCGCACAAATTTGCTTAAGAGGCCCTCCTTTGGTGTTTTCCAAGGATGGAATTAGAAGACATAATTACAGCAGTTTTCATGATAGGTTTTAAAATTCCTCAATACTTATATTAAAGATCTGTTAAGTCAGCATTACCTGTCCAATTTTCCCTGCAAACATATTAAGCTTGCAATCCTCTGGGCAGATCAGCAATACAATTATTTATTTTGAAAGCCTTTGCTTCAGTCCAGTGTTGTTTTCCCTTAATGGATAGCTATCAGTGATTACTGAACAAGAGTGGTATGATGTAAACCTCTCAATTCAAAAAGCATCCATGCTTCCTTAAAATATAGTAGTAGAATGAGCTGTTTTGTGTATTGAGGAGAAATTATAAAGTTGTTATATAATATTTAACTGATGAGCATTCTTATTCTAAAGGTATTTGGTAACTTATTGAGCAAGGCAAGCTTCTTAGGGATACTGTCAGCTTGAGCAAGTCATGTATCAGTGTACCTACACATCCCCATCTGTAAAATGGAGATAATTATACTCACCGTAGAAAAGCCCTTTGATATCTATGAATGAAAAATAAGTACTAAGTATTATTGTATCACTAAACGTTTCATGCTTTTCAAAACATTCTGTCCTTGACTGAAAAGGAAAGAGAAAGAAATGTCCCAGTTTGCTGGTCACTGAGCATTACACTGTGCTTTAAAACATATATTCACTCGGAGTCCATAGTTTCTAATTTGTCTGGATTTTTAGAGGACCAATTTCTGAATTACGGTGGGTGCACTTACCTGTTGGCTAGATCCCTTGGTACTCCTGCTAACAAATGAATAATGAAATCATGCAAGACTTATCAGATGATCTGCATGTCCTGAGCAATTGCTTTATTCAGACATTAGCAAAGCAGTGTGGGATCCAGTCACAGGGAAGTCAAAGGTATGCTATTTTGATAACATTACCATAGCTATCTAAAGCTCAGTTAAGAGATTAACTGAACAATGCTGAACATAAAACTATAAATAGCAGTAGTAGCACTGAAAGGGTAGCAGTCACTAATCAAAGTGCATTCTTAAACAGGCTGAACTGCAGCATGATGATGCCTTGATAACAGTGTTAATTTAAGAGCAGGGATAGATAGCTTGTCTGAAGGTAGGACAGAGGATTCCTGTACACATAAGCTTTTTGTTGTTATGAACACATGAATAGGCCACTCAATTTTTGTGGCACAACAAAACCAGAGGAGGGCTCTGTCAGAAAAAAATTGACTAAAGGCCAGGGATGGTCCTAATAAGCTATAATGTGCACAACTGGGATCACTGGAAGTCAAAGGAAAGAGAAGAGTGAGATTATGTGGTCTATTGTTTAGATGTTGCTATTCTCTGCTTTAAGGTTTACAAAATACCTTTGTATTCACTGTACTGAGGCAATTGACATTAAGAAAGTCATTACGAGTCCACACACAAGAGCACTACTTTTTATCTGTTACAACTAAACACACATGACAAACATACTTAATCACCTGATCTTCAATAGGCATAACTAGAATGCCTCCAATTTTCAATAATATTTTCATGTAGTTCTCATGGTCTTTTTGTACACCAGCTCCGCAGTAAATCCGGTCATATTGATGACTATCTGATGAGATTTGCAAGCAGTTGCCAACTACGAAGGCAGGTTCACAAAATTCAAATCTGTGGATAAAACAAACATTTCATGTTTTTATAGATACCATTATAGAAAAACACTAAATTGCACTTAAAATTGCACTTTTTAGTTGTCCTTTGGCAAATCAGAGAAACTTGAGAACTAATGGGAATTCAGCGGGAGTATGGACAGTTTATTGTAATGAATAGCACTTACTGCTGTTGCATTATCTTGATGGTATACAGTACTTAGATTTACCATGAACCCAATACATCTACATTTATTACAGCCAAATTTCAGTTATAGCTGCACATTTTAAGTTTCATTCATTTCACTGGACTTAAATCTCTGAATGTGTTTTACTTACATATAAATTCAAATTCAAATATATACACATTGCCTTTAGTTGACAAGATCACTTTATATGAATTCATAACATGTAGTTCATATTGAAAACATTCCCTAATTATATGCACTGAGTCAGCGAGAACTCTGCAGTTCCACTCTTCAGAACAACTTTTCAAATAATTGGACATAAAGAAATCCTGCCTTGCCCCCTTCTTTAATGATCTGTCAATATATGGCAAAAATATTCATTTTTAAAAAGAAAGCTGGGCCTGTGTCAACTCCTCTTAGTTTTTAATCTGCTGGCCATCTGTAGGTAGATGCTAACACACTGCCCAACCAGATAACAATTACCACCATACCTGATTTATGTGCCAAGATACAATTTTGAAACAGCTAGTGTTCCATAATACACAAAATCTGGAATACATGGTGTAAGCCCTTTCATTCTAACCAGTAACAAATAGCCAAAAATATTTAAAACCACAGACACATACAGTAGGTAAAAAAAAGGTAAAGGACCCCTGACAATTAAGTCCAGTCGCGAACGACTCTGGAGTTATGGCGCTCATCTTGCTTTACGACTCTGGAGTTGCGGCGCTCATCTTGCTTTACTGGCCAAGGGAGCCAACGTTTGTCCACAGACAGTTTTTCTGGGTCATGTGGCCAGCATGACTATGCCGCTTCTGGAGAAACCAGAGCAGTGCACGGAAACGCCATTTACCTTTCCGCCAGAGCGGTACCTATTTATCTACTTGCACTTTGGTGTGCTTTTGAACTGCTAGGTTGGCATGAGCTGGGACCGAACAACGGGAGCTCACCCCATCGCAGGGATTTGAACCGCAAAACTTCCAATTGGCAAGTCCAAGGCTCAATGGTTTACACCACAACGCCACCCGCGTCCCTGACACATAGGTACTAAATTTAAAATATTTTCAAATTGTCAAATATATTATACAGTCCAATCTGAAGCTCAGTTATATTTAGAGACACAGTACTCTTCTAGTATAACAATCTAGTTTATTCCTGATATGTGAAAAAGCATACTCAGAAATCTGAGCACTGGACTGGAGTGGGGAAAGATATGGCAAAGGATTGATGGATCCTCTTAATCAGCAGTAGATATAGCAAAGACATATCTATGTCAGTAAAAGAACACATTGAAAGAGAGTTCACAATTACTCATAATGCAATTGCAGTGAAGCAGGCATGATTAAGCTTTTTCAGCCCAACGGTTGCATTCTCTTGTGCGGAACCTTTCTGGGAGCTAAAGGCAAAAAGTAGGCGGAATAAAACTATGAATCTTATCTTTGTATATCAAGCTACATTCCAACCACACAAGGTTCAGAGGATTATGCATACACAAACCCCTCTGCCTCTCTATCCAGGAAAGCAAGAGGCATTATTACAATTCAAGAATACAGTCCAACCAGGCAAAAGCAGTTCTTGAGAGTGCAGCCTGGGGGCTAGATAGAGGGGCCTGGAAAGATGCATTTGACCCTCAGTTTTCCATCCCTGTGATAAAGCCCCCACTCATAATGGAAAATCCAGATACCCATCTCCGTATTTTGAAAACTTCACAATTTAACATTGTATTGCAAACTTGTGTGAAATACTATGTGGCTGCAATAATTAATAGTATAGGTTTCCTTTAAAAATCCCAGAAAAAATGTGTGTGTTTTACTTCCACCATACAATAACTGTTTAAGGCCACAAAAACGAGCCAAGCAGACAACATACTTACTTATCAAAACTATCACTATATTTTATGAAGCTCTCCAGTTTTTCCTTGGCATATTCCACCACATCTGGATGAAGTTCTATTCCATGATTTATTCCAAAAGGGCCTGTAAATTAAGAATCAGCAGCAATTTAAGCCTCACTAAATCAAAGAGTGCCTTGTATATGAAGGTGGACATTTGATATGAACACTAAGCAACTTTAAGCCAGTAGAGTATTTGGGAAGTGAAGAAATGTGAGGAGAAAAAGAGAGGGAGAGGGGAGGGGGAGGGAGAGATGGAGAGAGAGAGAGAGAGAGAAAAGGAAGGGACTGTTTAATGAAACTCTTTTTCCTATCCAAAACCCTAGTTTCAAGCTGAAAGTGTTTAACAAGGAAATTTCAGCACAGCTGTAGCTCTAGTATTCCCCTCTCCAGTCACATGGCTGGCACCTGCTGGGCTCATTGGCTTGTTCCTTATGCATTTCTGCTCTCATGCTTGGATCCTGATGAAACTACACTGATTCCTGGTCATGCCCCTCTGAGCTTCAGAATGTGTGACCAGGTTGGTAAAAATGGTGCATCCAACTTAGAGCTGATGGTTCCTGCTAGGCTATAAAATGAAGTGTGTGTGGGGGGGGTGTATTTTAAAAAGGCTTTCAACCCCAAAGCTGCAATATGTGTTCATAATGGACAGATTTTAATTATTTCATCTAGGATGAAAAAAATGATGTGATCATTTATACAGACTACCTTGAAATGTTTAACTAGAGAGGACCAGCTTTATTCTCCCTTTTGAGATAGCTTAATTATGGGATGGTTCCCACACTACATTTTCCTTCCCAATTGCTACTATTCACATGCCTGTGACAGAGTGAAGAAATGCAAGTAAAAACCAAGCTGGAGACAGACATAACCAGAAATAATGTCTACAGTCACACAACAGTATCTTTCAAAGTACTGAGATTGTGTCAGTTCCTGTAACTTTATCCAAGTGTTTGATTCAAGTGTTTGATTTGCTCTCCCGGCAAAGCAGGCAGGGGGGACAAAGACTTTTGCCCCCCGCCCGCCTTCGGAAGAGGTCCAGGACCTCTTCTGAAGGCTGGCGGGGGGCAAAAGTCTTTGCTCCCCCCGCCTGCCTTCAAAAGCCGTCCAGGGGCTTTTAAATCGCCCCGGACAGTCCCGGGGCGATTTAAAAGCCCCCGGGAAGGCAGGCAGGGGGGACAAAGACTTTTGCCCCCCGCCCGCCTTCGGAAGAGGTCCTGGACCTCTTCCGAAGGCGGGCGGGGGGCAAAAGTCTTTGTCCCCCCTGCCTGCTTTGCCGGGAGAGCGGGAAGGCAGCGCTGCGTTTTCCGCTCTCTCGGGAAGGCAGGCAGGGGGGAGCAAAGACTTTTGCCCCCCGCCAGCCTTCAGAAGAGGTCGGGGGACAGACTGTCCCCAGACCTGGTCTGAAGGCGGTTTCCATAGGAACGCATTAATTGATTTTTAATGCATTCCTATGGGAAACCGTGCTTCGCAAGACGAAAAACTCGCAAGACGAAAAGACTTGCGGAACGAATTAATTTCGTCTTGCGAGGCACCACTGTAGTTTGATACCTTCTTGTTCAACTTCCCATGTTGCTGGAGGAGTTGCCATCTAGAACTGCTCATAAGAATATGCACCCATGTGTCTATGTACTTCAACACAAGCACCTTTGAAACAATGCTCCATTACTAGCAACGAAATGATTTATGGATTTTAAGTTCAGGAGATGCTTGGGAAAGGTATCAAAACATTTAATTACTTGGATAAAGTTACAGAATCTCATGCCATGAACAATTCAAACAATCTATCAAGAAAAAAGTTTAAATTTCATCCCCATAAATTTGGTCAATGCTGCATTAAGAGAAGAGATATTTTATTCCCCACAAGAGGGAGCAGTGAACTGACAGTCTTACTCCTGCTTTCTCTAGAATGAATAATAATTTTCAGGGATTTCCCCATGTCATTAAAGATTGACTTAATTATTTGTTAGTTTCATTAATAGTTTTAATAATTTTTTAAAAAACACCACACTATTCAGAACAAAACTGCATGGAATGCAAGAGATCCATGGCTGGACTCTATTTCCACTTTTGGCTAAACCATCTACAGAATCTCTCAAATTTGGATCAGAACAGAGATGCTCGGAATATAGCATTCCTTTTCTGATCTATATCCCTGAGATATGATTTGCCATAATGTATAACACAAGAGGTACTACCAGCACAGAAAGAATGGGTTATATGACCCCTTCTCCCTAGCATTAATGTCCAAATCCTACTGCTTTACCCAGTTTCTTTGAACTAGCAGCACTGGAAATCCAATCTCAGATCTCCCATATCTCATATTGTTTGGCCCTAAATAAGAATGCAAGTGAAATACTCAACTCTCATTTCTAAAATAGCGAAATCATAAATAAAACACAAGTTATGAAGTAAAGAATCAAAAGCAAAAGGTGGAGGTTGCATTTGAAATTCTTGAATAATATTTTAAGGCATTGAAGTCAATTGTACATAAGTACAATTCATCTGGAAAACCTCCTTATAAAGTGCTATGAAGCTAAATGACAGTTATGCATGCACACAGTTGTAAAACTGAGATTCTTAATAAATAATATAAAACATATATTATTAACATTTTTTTTTAAAAAAAATATTACCTAATATTAATCCCACCATTGTGCTTAAATAGCCGGTTCCACTACCCAGATTAAGAAAAGACAATCCTGGCTGAAGTTTCAAAGCTTCCATGACTTCAGAATAAATGCAAGGGGCTGATAAATGTATATTTCCATGCTTCCAAGCCAAATCTTTATATGCATTGTCCCTATAGCCTTCCAGGTAGTAGTCACCGCGATCAATAGCTCTGAAGGCTTGCTCCACTCTGTCAGTGCGAATATATTGTGCTTCTTTCAAGTTATCAATTAAATCATCATTGTCTTCTCCTGCACTCACAGCTCCTCCCATGATGATTTTCTATAACAATTCAATTAACTCCGGCAACACATTGGCAGGCCCTTGTTTGACGTTTCCATGTAGAAGGGAATCCAATCCTGTCAGGTTCAATACTGCTTTGCAAGAGGATCCTAAAAGATTTTTAAGAGGACATGCTTTTATTTTCACAGGTTATTAAAAAAAAAATCTAATTGAACACAGGGTATGGAAGCTAATAATATTAATTTGTGCCTAATATTTTGAACAATGCAAGTATGAATCAACCCAAGTGTTTGGTGTACAACTAAAGTTTTTATTGCTTGTAACCATGAGCCCTAATAGGTCAAAGTAATCCATACCAAATGGAGCAAGGTCAAAATAAATGTACATTTGATTCTCAGGTAGACATAGCGCTATTAAAAGAAAGGAGCACATCCATATTAAATATACAAGAAAACACGCTGAGAAACAGAAAAGGAAAAAAGAAAGTTGTTTCAGTGCCACAGTACCAAGAATCAATACAAAACATGAGTATAACAGTATTGTGTTATTCTAACTGAATATAAGGATGCACAAGTTGGCACTCAGCCTCCTGTCTAACTCACTACACCCACTAAAAGGAAAACACAGGATAAGCCCTGGATTGTATGGTGATTTTAATTCTATTATCAAAGCTAAATGTCCGGGGGAGGGCAGAGACTTCATGCAGTAAAAGGTTGGGTTGAGTCTTCAACTGCCCTGAGAAAAGTATCTTGTATTGTTCTTAGAAAAAGGACAAAGCCAAATAATGTAACCAATCTCTAGTTTTGTTTCAAGGTCGGTGCAGGGAGAATTGCACCAGCTAACAAGGTACAGAGAAACCAAAACAAGACACTTGTTTGATTCACTCTTTAAAACCCAGTTAGCATCAAGGAGCTTAATTATCCAGTTTTCGTCTACAGTTTTCCCCCTGAAAACTCTGCATATTGTATACTATTTATCTTTCCAATTTCCATGAAGCAGCAGCAGCAACTACTTATGCATGGTATGACATGTAAAACTTGCAATGAGATAAAGTAATCTTGTTCGTCCTGAAAGGAAAGTGATTTATTTTCAAAAAGAAGTTGAGCTATATTCTTTTTGGTTCACACATTACATTAGCTTTTAAACAACTGTCAGCTGCTCAGCCAATGCATTGACGTATGGATTATGGGGGATGCATTGAAGTGTGTGTGGGTAGAATAATACAAGAGAGGCAATGACAACATAAGGGCCAGCTCCAGGACTGCCCCTACCACAAAGGACATTGACATGACCTGCCCTGTGGGAAAGAAGAAGAAAGATGGAGGCAAGCAAATATAACATCAGGATGAATACAGAATAAAATCAAGGTGGCTTATAAACAAAATGAAAGCCTGTAACTTATATAAAGCAACTTAAAATGAAACTTTATAACAAATAAATTCAGACAAATAATGTTATTATATACAATAATACTAACCAACTAGTACGCATATATAAATCAATAAATAGACAAACAATTAAGTACATTATTTTGGGCAGGAGACAAGAGTGCATGGTCATATTTATAACATGACGCAACAAAATTCCTTTATTGATTGAAAAATGCATACCTTACAGTCTTCCAAAATGCAGCAATACAGAGCCCCCCCAAAAGTTTTCTTCCGACAGTGATAATTTCTTCCCTTATGCCCTTCAATATCTGCCACTGAAGAGGACTCCATAGTCAAAACATGCCTCAATTAGACATTGACATCTGTCTTATGCAATTTGCACTTATATACATACATAAACCCGTCAATATATGAACATGTTATTGGCCGCTTGGCTAGGAGATGCAATTATTTGTATAAAGTTTCAAAATGTTACAGGCTTATATTTTATTTATACACCACATTGAGTTTGTTTTGCATTCATAAGTACTGGTCAGGCATTATATTTCTATGTGACAAGGCTGGAACATGATTGATTATTGGATAGAAAAGTTCATTTTTATAAGAGCGCTTTCTCTTGGCCACTCTGCATCCTCCCTTACCTGTTTCTCCTTATAATTATAACTGTATCTGCCATTCCTCCAAAGAGCTTAGGGTAGTATATGGTTCTTTGCCTATTCTATGAAGTAGATTAGGGTGAGTGGGGATCTGAACCAGGGTCACTTTGATCTTACATTAATGCTAACTACTACATCCTGCTGGCTTTTAACACAATATGACATTTTTTTCTCAGCCTTACTGCTCAATTGCAGTTGTCCTGGGATCACTAAAGTAAAAGTGCACTCTGGCTTTTGACACTGGCACTGGCAGACTGCAGCCCCTGCTTTACAGAAAGATTGTGGCAAAGAGATGACCAGTTTGATCTCATACAGCAGCCAAAGTGCATGCTACTCCATCCCTGGCAGAAGGAATCCACTGTTCCAATTGCTAGTTGCCTCAGGACTGCAGAACTGAGGGGGATCAAAGATGATGAAGTGGGAATGGACATGCATGCATTATAAACTATCAGAAACTTAAAGGATCATCTGTCTGATACAGATCTTCCTTCATCTGCATGTCTATTCAATGCCAAATCTAAAGTTTGATATGAAATGTGTAATTTAAAGGTTAGAGGTTGGTTCTGAGATTCCCAAAATGCTCCTACCTATCTCAACTACCTTTCAAATATAAATAAATAATTTTTTATTTATATCCCACCCTCCCCAGCCGAAGCCGGGCTCAGGGCGGCTAACAACAATAAAATAAGACAACATTTAAAAATCATTTCATTAAAAAATTACTTCAAATCAAATTGATGGCAACCATTGGGTAGAGTTCTGTGAAGATTGCCAAAGGAGGGAGTCAGGCTGTGCCCTGGCCAAAGGCTTGGCGGAACAGCTCTGTCTTGCAGGCCCTGCAGAAAGATGTCAAGTCCCGCAGGGCCCTAATGTCTTGTGACAGAGCGTTCCACCAGATCGGAGCCACAGCCGAAAAAGCCCTGGCTCTGGTTGAGGGCAGCCTAACCTGTCTGTGGCCTGGGACCTCCAAGATGTTTTTGTTTGAAGATTGTAAGTTCCTCTGTGGGACATACCAGGAGAGGCGGTCCCATAGGTACAAGAGTCCTAGGCCGTATAGGGCTTTAAAGGTTAAAACCAGCACCTTAAACCTGATCCTGTACTCCACCGGGAGCCAGTGCAGCTGGTATAGCACTGGGTGAATGTGATCTCGCAGCGAGGACCCCGTAAGGATTCTCGCTGCAACATTCTGCACCTGCTGGAGTTTCTGGGTCAGTCTCAAGGGCAGCCCCACGTAGAGCAAATTACAAGAATCCAGTCTGGAGGTGACCGTCGCGTGGATCACAGTGGCTAGGTCAGGGAGAGAGAGGTAAGGAGCCAACTGCTTAGCTTGGCAGAGATGAAAAAATGCCGCCTTTGTTAGGCTCTCAGCACAACATGGAAGAATGCCCCATATATTTTCCCCTATGAGATTCCTCCATTTGCATTGGGAAGGGCACCTATCAACCCCATAGCATGCATTTTGAATCCACCCACACAATTTCTCTGATAGGAATGCTAAGTGTAGGGACGGCTCCTAAATACGTTTGTTAGTAACTAAAACCCTAGGCTGGAGAAGTTGGCATTACCAGTACTGGAACAGGGCTTAAGAGGTTGCAACCTCAAATACTGTACAATCAAATCCTAACAATTTTGTATCCTTTTAACTATTCTCTAATTAATATTCATTAACCAAAGCCCTGTTTTGTACTAAAACAATCTACTTACTGAAATAAAAAGGGAATCACTTACCTAGAAAAATGGTAATTCTAGGAAGAAGCCTTCTGGCCTATCTTTCCTTGGCTGTATTTTTCTGCAAGTATCATCATCACAGAATTACTGTAAAATAATAAAGTGAATTATTTTAAAGCATTTATAAACTGTTTAATATTTTTAAAATTCCTAAGTCGTATACAATATAAAAAACAAGCAACACAATTAAACAAACAATATCATTAAAACAAAATTCAATCTAAAACCAATAAAGCAGAATTATAAAAGTATATGCAGGGATATAAAAGCAAGTAAAACAAATTCAGGGGATTCAAACACATAAAACAGGGTCCAATCTTATGAGTCAGGGACCACCTGGGCACCACAATCTTTACAAGATGTCTGAAACAGCCGATGGTTGCTCAGCCACATATTGCAGAGAAAGGGGCTACCACAATACAGGGGCACAGCAGGGCTGGAGGGAACTATTATTACATATTGAATTTATATACCCAGGGGTCTCAGGGCAGTTCATGGAATAACCACTGTGCATAACAAGCTGTGGGCCAAACCACTTAAAGTGCTTTATCTACATTATCAGATCAGGTCAATGAAAAATAGATCCCATAAAATTGGGCAAGATGTGTTGGGACACCTCATCTAGCTCTGTAATTATGGTAACATGGCAAACATGTCACAGCAGGCCTCTTTTGGTTCCAACACTATTCCTGGGACATGTGTCAAAGGTCTCTTCACCACACAGAAAAGCACTGATGGCCAGGCGCTTGAGAATGCAAGGGAGGCACCAAAGTAAGCCTCCTTCACCTCCTGCAATAGGCACGACAATAGGCACATGTTCAGTCAACCTCACACTGAATCTTATGCCACTTGCATTCTAGCCTCACAAATCCTGTTTCATATCTTGAAGCATCCTGGGGGGAAAAGGGATGGTTCCAAAGTGTCAGAGTGGGCATTCAGCAGCAATCATATCAACTTCCCGGCACATCTTGTCATTTCATATACAGCCCAAAGAGTCAATAGAATTTCCAGTTCTGGCTTCTGGAAAATCCCGCAACGCATTCAGGAATTCTTTGGATTCTGCAAATCCCTAAGGATGAATCATCCTAATGGGTCCTACATCTATGCATGAACAAACTACCCCAGATAATCGTCTAACCACAATTCTCTGTCTCTGTCTTTCTCACACCCACACACCAAAAACTTTCGTATGTGCTGTGTCAATGACAACTTGGGACAACCCCATGTTTGCCACAGAGGCCATGAAGACCTCAGTTGGCTCAGTTAAGGTAACTTTAGCATGGATACTGTTGACTTCCAGTACCAGCGTCCTAGGGTTCTTCTGCATCACACTTCAGAGCACTTTTGCCAGATTATTCAGCTATGCGACTGGGCAGCAAGCTGGGTGGCATACCAACAGCCCGAATTTGTCCAATCAGAAGATACAGGCACCTGTATGCCACCCAAGTGTGGAGAGATTTCAATGATGAAACTTTTATGAACTAGAGTTATTTGGGGTGCTGCTGCTGCTGCAAATAAAGCTAAAATATACATATCTGCCTGCACACAGTCACAGAAATCAGACATGATTTATTTAAACCTTTAAGAAGATCAACTTTCTAAGTTTCTAATTCCTGTATTCCTGAACAACCATGCACACTAATTAGATGCCACAACAACTAAAATGTATGTTTGCAACCAAAGACACACTTTATGCTACCCAGGACAGTCGACAGTCCAGGACTATAACCTAAAATTCCTGAGCATGAAGCCCACATGCAATTCAAAGTACATAGTTTATATCTGCTTATCAAGAGGATTTATCAACGAAGGATTTGTGTTTGATTTGCAGAATGCTAAGACCACTAACTGAGAACACCTACCTGAATACTAAAAGTGGTCAAAATTCTTTACAAGGGCTAGTAGTTATTATTACTGGACAGAAATGCATTACTTTGAGTAAATGTTCATCTGCACTATTTGGAATCTAAATAGTACTAACTTGCACACTAATTAATACAACATATCATCTATTCCATCTTATGTATCATGCCATGTGTACTGCATCACAGCTTTGTTCAACTGACTTAATAGGCAGTATCCAATACCAGGGCAAAGGATGCTTGTGCAAGGGAATATCCTGATACTTCCTCTTCTACATTCTAATCCTGTGTGCCTCCCTACAGCTTCTCTCAATGTTCGTGTAATGGTTCTAGGGGTTGCTCGTGCATAAATTGGCGCCACACCTGGCTGGGTTACCTGGGTGAACTCTTTCTGTCCGGACAGCCACTCATCCGTGGCTGTCTCAATCGCTGGCAGAATCCGTCAGTGGGCGTTTCTTGAACTTCTTCCAGCAAAGAAGCTCTTTGACGCCTAGTCTCCGCCTACTCTCCCTGCGCGGAAGCCTTCTGCGAGGGAGGGTGTGGGCAGCGGAGGACCCGTGCTCTCCCCGCTGGTCTCCGGCCAGGAGTTATGGAGCCACCTCGCCGATTCCGCCATCTGCCCCCCTTCTCCACTGGTGCTACGCTGATTTCCTTCCCCAGAAGATGGGCTGCTTCTCTCCCTCCCGGGACGCTCTCCGGAATCCCTCTGGAGCCCTCCCTCTCCTCTGGCTCTGATGGCAGTTCCCTGACAGTTGGGTAACACTCCACCTCTAAGTAAAGGTATGCTGGAGGGGAGAAATCAGGTAGAAAAACCTTTCATGTGCATAGAATCTGAGTTATTTTGACTTCTTAAGTGCTCTGTATACAGCCATGACCATGTACCAGCTACTAAACATTTACTGCATACTGTAGCATGCACTGCAGAATATATCTGCCTACTTGTTTATCATTTGTATACCAATTATGTTTTGCAAGCACATATTTAATTCTGGAATTTTAAGGAAAACTGACCCGAAGAGCAAAATTTCATATGACACAATAAAATAATGATTTCTGAAACCCTATTTATAAAAAGTGCATTTCTGTACCATTTAGGAAGCACTAAGTAAAGGTACCCCTGACTGTTAGGTCCAGTCATGGACGACTCTGGGGTTGTGCAATCATCTTGCTCTATAGGCTGAGGGAGTTGGCGTTTGTCCACAGACAGTTTCCGGGTCATGTGGACAGCATGACTAAGCCGCTTCTGGCAAACCAGAGCAGCACACGGAAACGCTGTTTACCTTCCCACTGGAGCAATACCTATTTATCTACTTGCACTTGACGTGCTTTTGACATGCTTTGGTGGGCAGGAGCTGGGACCGAACAACAGGAGCTCACCCCGTCGTGAGGATTCAAACTGCCGACCTTCCGATTGGCAAACCCTAGGCTCTGTGGTTTAGACCACAGCATCACCCGCATCCCTTAGGAAGCACTAGGCCTCTGACAAAATAGTGTTTAGGCATTTGTTGCTAGTACATGGCTTGTTTTTGTTCACCCTACTGTCGTACTAAAAAACAGTTTTAATATAACATAAAACATAATATAACATAAAAGTAGGTATTTTGATTTACCAGCTTTTGGAAAGTATCATCAATAATGTGATCATGTTGAATGCTAACAATACTAAAGTAAGTGTCTATAGAAAGAAAGCTATCAACACTAACAGTTATAACCTGATACACAGTGTGCACAGCCAAAAGAAAAACAACACCAGAGTCTAGAAACAACTACTATTTGATACAAGTTAGAAACATACAGATTGAATTACATTAAAAGTCTGATTACATTAAGTTTCTAATTTTGTTAAACATGTCCCCACAATAATCTCTTGAATAGTAAATATTGCCAAGCAGTCCCAAAGGAGAGCTGACTTTTCAACGTGCTTTCACCTTTTTGTTTTCCTTATCAATAGATGTTGAATGGGTAGGGTGAGGTTGGAGAAAGAATTATGATAATATCCACACTTAAGACCAAAGTTGCTTTTTGTAAAAACACTCAGAATCAAATACAATTATTACAAACACAACTTCCTTTGTTGTTGTTTTTAAAAAGAAGTATCCCCATATGAACTATGTTTCCTTTTACCTATTGTTGCTATTCTTTAGTAAAAACTGGTAGTTAAACTTGCTTGAAACATGTATTTCCCCTTCTGGGTTAAAAGCACCTTAGGGGGATATTTCAGTAGGAAAACTGCCTGAGAGGAACAAGTTAATAAGCTCATCAGCCCAGTGCCAACCCACCACAACAGTCTGCTGCATTCCTGAAGCAGTGAGAGATGAGAACCAATGTGGTGTAGTAGACAATAGCAATAGACAGGGATGGGAGAGACCCAAGCTCAGAACCCACATGGCCGAATCTACCTCACATTAATAATTCCAGTATTGTGAGGATATGAGTTAAGGACTGATTTCTATTCTGAGGTCCTTTAAATAAGTGAGGAATAAAAATTATAACAAATAACACATAAAACAGATACCGCCATAGCTTAGAACAGGGGTCAGCAACCTAAGGCCCATGGGCCGCTAGCGGCCCACGGAGGTCGTTTAGACCAGCCCATGAGCCACCCCCAAAAGAGTGGCCCGCTTACGCACTGTGCTAAACTGGCGCAGCACAGCGACTTGCTCCCGCGGCACTGGAAATCACGTCTGCGCAATGCTGAAAATCGCGGCCACTTGCATGTGCGATCCAGCCCACGAAGGGATCTCCGCGGAACCGATCTGGCCCAGGCAAGATAAACCTTGCTGTCCCCTGGCTTAGAAAAAGCAGGGGTATGAGCTTCTGCTCCTTTTTTTGGGTGCTGAAACCCTGGATCAAACCAAAGAGCTTCTGCTCTTGAGAACAACTAGCTACCCACTAATTGTGACAAATTGTTACCCAGTATTCTTGCCCTCAATCCAAGTGATATAGAAGGGGTTGAAATGCTTTTATTGATGTTATGATTATTTTAAATCAGATGTGGGCAACTTTGGGCACTCCAGATATTGCTGAAATACAACCACCATCGTTGGTCATGCTTGGTGGGGCTGATGAGAGTTGTAATTCAGCATCTAGAAAGCAAAATTTCCCCAACTTTATATGATTTTAAATTGTCTGAAATCTTGTAAGCTCTCATGAGAAAATATTGGATTTTAAATGGCAGCTAAATTAAATTAAACATAATCCAACACAGAATAAAACCACTTAATGATGAACTGAAGTGGGGCGAGGATCCTTTTTGGCTTGATGGATAGATCTTTACCTCCCCCCACCACTGCAGGTCAACTTTGACAAGAGGGTGTCATAATGGCATCAGTTGATGGATAGGTGGGTTGGACAGCAAGTTCAAGCCTGCTTTCTCCAGCAATTAGCCATATACTAGAGTTTTCTGCATGTAACCCTACTCATACAACTAATCCAGTTGTGTCTCTACCTGCCCCACACCTGACGACACAGGGAGAAGGTGGGGGGGATGGCCTGTTGGGCCAAATCGGGAGGTTCCCCACCTCAGACTAAATCATTTGCAGCATATACAAGTTTACCCACTAGCTTTGAGAAATGTACATGAATTTACGGACAAACAGCCCTGCCAATGATATAAAGTCCAATCTTGCAGTGCTATCTGCCTCTCCTGCACTATGGGGAAAACCACAGAATGACATATTCTGTACATTTATTATAGTGCCCACTAGACTGGTACACTTTCATACAATAGTACTTGTGATTAGTACTGTGCATGAGATTCAAATCACCACTCATTCATGGAAGTTATCATTGGTAAATGACTTTTTAAATCTTCCCATTAAGAAGTCAATATGGTTTTATACAAGTCATCCTCTTTTGTTGAATAGTTAGCCCAAAAGTTTATATCCTGTAGTGAATATTGATATTCTTAGTACTACAATTCTTCCTACCAGATAAGCAATTTGGGCTAAGTATATCCAATATTCTTTTAACTGTTAACTTATGATAGCATTGTGTCATACACTTCTTGAATCTGTGAATGTGTTCTCTTATCTAGCTGCAGATGTTTAGAGGGAAAAATGCAGTTCAAAAATTTTCTCCCTATATTTAAAAAGTTCTGTTAATAAAAACTTTCATCTTCTAGTTGCTGGTTAGGTGTTGTAAATTAGAGGTTGTTTTTTTTTATAAAAAAAGAACCAATATTATTCCTGGACTCATTTATTAACACAGATTAAAAGATGCATTTGCACACATAGTCAGATGCTCACCAGTTCATCACCATGACCACCAACACCAAAATTAACTGAGTAGGAATGATGTGCTGTTAACGTTCACCAAACAGGATTTAGATACTGTTGAAATCAAATGGCACATATTGCAAAGCCCACAAATGACAGCATGTGGAGAAAACATGCCTAATCTAACGTATTTCAGTCAAAAAATTAAAATAAACCCCACATTTAACAATGTATTTCACTGGAATGCCTCTCTAGCACTCTCTCACACACACTCACACACACTGTTAGAAACAGATATGAAAGCTAGGAGCTAAATGGCACTTAAAACTAGGTTATGGGCACAACAACGGAAAGTCTAGGTGTGCTTTTTTATAACAAGAATACAAAGCTGAAAATGAATGAACTGCTGCTAAAACATTACGTTCATTTTTCACATGGTCTAGTCATTCCTCTGCCCACCCCCCTAATATTCTTAAGAGGGTCTCCTCTCTAGTCTTCAGAAATTAGCTGGAAGTGGGGAGGCAGAAAAAGTCCCTCCTTTCCTTCCACTCTGCAGTTTTAATCTGAAATTTTAGGTGCAGTACTGCGGTCAGAGCTCAGAAACTACTTGCGATAATGAAGTTCCCTGTCGCAAAATGCGCCTAGAACAATGGGAGTTTCAAACACTGCGCTCTCTCTCTCTCTCTCTCTCTCTCTCTCACACACACACACACATCTCACAAGGACTACTGACAAATAGAGCAGATCCCCCTCCATTTCCACAGGAAACAAAATGCATCTACTGTACTGTGTAGCAGCAGGAGAAAGGTTATGTGGGTAGGTGGACAAGTATACATGTGTTATGATCCATACTGCTCCAAACCCACCTTCTAAAGTTCCTCCTTTGCTTGCTTCAGGCAGAGCAAGAAATAGAAATGATCCAACCTTTGAGAACACATGACAATTTGTGGAATGAGACATTTAAAAAAAACACACACACCCTGAAATGACTTAAAAGTTAAATGTAATTAAATAGACATTTGGTGCCTCTGTGGGAGGTGGGATTGTAAAAACAAAACAAAACAAAAAAATCAGCTGTTTATGAATCACTGCTTATGACTGATATATATTGCAGATAAAGAAGAAACACACACACACACACACACACAGAAATAGAAACGATCTACCTGAGAGCAACTCTGTGAACTAAACACATATTTAATGGCATGAATTTGCAATGGAAACTCCTTGGGATTCTCAAATATTTAGGCTGAAATCCTAACCTTATTTACCTGGGAGTTCCTTTGAATTCAATAGGACTTACTTCTGAGTAGGCACAGTTACAACTGCATTGTAAATTGCTGTGGAGAGATAGGGGAGGAAAATGAGGGATTTTTTTAAAATAAAAAAACCAACAACAATCCAGAGTAACACAGTTGGTCAAATACATGTTTTGATTACACATTCAGAGTCTATTAACGTTCATTCAGAAGGAACTCACATAGAATTCAATATAAAACTGTCAAGGGCAGTTAGGATAACAGCCTAAATAAACTTGAATAACTATTCCATACTTCTCAAAAATAGTAAGCAGTACATATTTAGTACAACTTTGCACTATTTAGTTTGATCCCAGAATTTATATGGCTTTTGTATGAGGCTCAGAAATACCATTCAGAAGTTACTCAAGAGGCTTTTAAAAAGCATGATGTAGCAATACTGTAAATAATAAATTTACCATCCAACAATATTGCTATTGTACAGATAACCTTCAGGGATGAATAATCAAATATTGCTGACTC
The DNA here is from genome assembly GCF_964234715.1 of Podarcis melisellensis. NCBI lineage: Eukaryota > Metazoa > Chordata > Lepidosauria > Squamata > Lacertidae > Podarcis > Podarcis melisellensis. The sequence continues at coordinate 39,165,118 of NC_138539.1, read as the reverse complement.
TCTATATTATAAACTAAAGAGAGAGAGGGAGCAGAATTAATTACATTCTAATTGATTAACATTATATGGCTTTTAAAATGTGTTTGTAGGAGGGGGGTTATTGGTTTATTTTTGTTTTACTGTGTATTTTGTATTCTCATTTGTATTTTTCTCTTGTGAACTGCCCTGGGGATCTTTGGATGAAGTGTGGAATTCAAATTTAACAGTAATAATTATTATTATTCCCAAAGCTTTTAAGTATACATTCATGGCACACAAGGGGAAGTAAAAATAAACACATTATTTTAAGCATTTTTCTGATATGCAACTGCTTTAGTTCCATAGTCAGAGAAAAATTAGTTCATATGACTGTAAAAAGCAACTACAAACCACAATTAATAAAGCAGTTGTTATAGTCAGATTGTAAAATGCATGTGTTTTCATAAACTGGGCCAGCCCTTAAGAACCAATGAATTATTGGAAAGCCTTCCATCGGGGGGCATTACTAAAGGCTTATTGACATCATCATTTACTGTTGTGACAATGACTTGTTTTGCTTCTTCTATTATCTATTATTGGTCAAAGACAGGGTGATACAGCCTCATTTATTAATAATATATTAAGTCATGCATCTGTCATTACATTAAACATTGTTTAATGTTAATATTCCTAAAACTATTTCAAAACTTAAGACTGTGAAATATGAAGTCTCTATATCTCTTGTCATGCATCTTTAAACAGCTTTATTTGTACCTTTACTATTTTACTGATTTCTACCCAGAAGCAGACAAAACTATTATATTACAGTGGTACCTCGTTTTATGTCCGCCCTGTCGGTCGTCCATTACGTGGAACGTCCGAAGCAAACCTGGAAGTACCGGAACAGGTTACTTCCAGGTTTGCCACTTGCGCAGAAGCACAAATCTGCTCTGCACGTGTGCACAGAGCAACACTCTGTCGAGCGTCCCTTTGATCCAGCGTCCAGGGCTCTGGAACGGATCCTGGACTCAAAACGAGGTACCACTGTACTAGTTTCCAGAGATAACAAGAACAGCAATCATTATTAACACACTGTGCCCATCCATTCATATAGCTCAGAGATGGGCAACTTCTTCAGCTTGAATGGTTAGATGCCCCCAGCCAAGCCCAATAGTTCAAGGCAGCCATTCTCAGTAGCAGGAATCTGGAGGCCTATTCTCCTACTGATGACACACACTTCTCTCATCAAGAAACTAAATGAGGAGCTGCCCATTGCCTGCCTTTAAACCCAAAATTCTCATTGTGAACACTGACCTGACTTGTCCCCAATATCAACTTTTGTACTGGAGAACTAGAAGGTAGTCAAAGTCAAACTAATTTTTAAAAGGTATCTAGGAGGATCCAGGAAATTATGGCAGAACTTTGTTTCTGGGAAAACTAGTTGGCAAGCATGATTGAAGATGAAATTAACAAGCATACTGTATAGAAGGACAAGTTCGAAGAATATTCAACATAGTTTCTGCAAAGTTATTCCTGCCTTACTAACCTAGACACAACTTTGTCATTAAGTGACAAACTGACCGGTGTGGCCATGAGCAACACTTACCTGTACACCAGCTATCTGGACCATGATAGACTAGTGATGGAAAAACAAGATTGCTTCAATGTGGTCTGTGCGGACAGGTTAAGCATCATCCAGAAGCTCCAGCTAGTGTAAAATACAGTGCCTAAACTGAAGGGGGCAGATGGCCAAAAGCATGTTACACCTCTGTAAAAAGATCTGCACTGCCTGCCCATATGCTACCAGGCCAGGTTCAATAGGAGAATCATAGAACTGTAGAGTTGGAAGGGACTCCAGGGTAATCTAGTCCATCCCCTTGCAATGCAAAGCCCTGGACACCTTGTGTCCAGGATACCTTAATGACCGCTTGAGCCCTTATATTCTGATTTGATCATCAAGATCACCTAGAACAGTGCTGTTAGTTTCCCCCTATGTTTCAGAAGTCAAACTGGCCTCCACTAGAAATTGGGCATTTCATGCTGCCAGTCCCATGCTGTGGAACACTCTTCCAGCAGAGAAGCAGCAGACAACCTCATTGCTAATTTACAGGAGTTTCTTGAAGACTTAAAAAAATATGAAATACCTATTCAGTGGTTTAAACATTTTAAGATAAACCGATAATTTTTATAATTATTTAGTACTTTGTTTATGGCATTTTATATTTATAAATACTGCTGGAATTAAGACATTTGATTGTGAATTATGTAAAACTAGCAAATTCTCAGACATGACTTCAGGTTTGTTTAGCTGTAATTACTGCATCATGAGAAAATGCAAGTGAGGTCAAGTCTAAAAATAACAGAAGACCACATTCCTGGCATTTGAAACTTTAATTTCTAGCTATATATTTAAACACAATTGGAAACATTTTTTTCTCCTCACTTCTTTTGTTTGCAAAAAAGGCAATCTTGTCTAAATGCCTTCAAATATTCACAGATACTATACAGAGGAAAACTTAAAATGAAACTCATCAAGACCTTGAAAAACTGCATAAAAAGGCACTTGCAGTACTAGGCCTTAAACTAAGCAACATTTTAAAAAACAAAAGACTAAACAGAGACATCCTATCATCAAGTTATATCTGCTGGGCAGGGATAGAATTACTATTAAATTCTGCTGCACCAGCAAGACATTATGCTGGTATAGTGTATTCACACCAGTGTAATATTACTGTCTTGCCAGCAGTATAACAACACTGACACAACTACTATGCTGGCAATGCCAGCACAAGAAGAAAACGTGGTCAAAACGGGAGTGTGGAAGGGAACAAACAAAAAGCTTAGCTAGAATCCTACACTCATTTCCAACGTCAGTCCTGCACCTGGAGCCAGTGTAATAGTATGCCAACCAGATAGGTGATGTAAAATTATCTCACTGAATTCAACAGAGAAGCTGAGGTGACTGTCCCTTACCCCCTTCTCTTCTACCAACCATATCAGACAAAAGAGAAATGAAGTTATGATTATGCACCCAGCTGTACAAATGGTTCAACTGGTTGCAAACCAGTATGTTTTTACTTACTATAACTTGTATACAAGTTCGTTCAGAAAGCGTATGAATTTCAAAATGGAAACTTAAAATTCATATTCATATTCTTCCTCCCTGCATGTTGATTTTAACAATTTCAAAGCTCAACTTTTGTGTCCAGATTTTCACTCTTTGAAATATGGCAACACTAACTTGTGACTTTAGGCATGCCACTGTTCACCTAGGCATTGGGCTAGGAAGAAGGTAATGTGAACTTGATATGATCTAAGTTCTACAGCAGGAATACCATTAGTATTAATCACACTGTTCCATGCATGGATAATGTGGGGTTGTTATCAGAAGTGAGGTTATGGTGGGGGGGGGGGCGGGGACGACAATGCTTTTTGGTAGCCAAGAGTGTATATATCATTGCTATGTTGCCTCTTCCCCCCAATTTCTTCAGGGATGTTTTACCCTCAGGCCCTTCATGTACCTCTTCTGTCTGGAACATGACAAAGCAAGCTTGTTAATATTGTCACATGTTTTGCACACCTTCTATTAGGTACCAACAACTACCATAAGCTGCTACTGGCATATGAAGAAAGAATACAATCAGGCCACTTCTGCGGTAATGAACAGACCTTCAGCAAAATAAGAAGTCAGGTTTAATTTGTTCTATAGTGACAAGTACAACATTAGGTATTTTACTTTGGCACCAAATCTAACAATATTTGCTAAAGGCAACTCAATTTCCCCTTACCCAGGGACTGCAACTGGTAGGCAGCACATGCTCCACTGACCAGTAAACCACAAGTCACTGGAAGGCTGCAAGAGAAAAACCAACCTGGCTCCATTCATTGGCCAGAGAAAGAACTAAGGGAAGCTTCTTTCACCTACCTAGTCCTCTAGAATTAACAGTTATAAAGAACTTTGTAACTAAGAACTATAGCTCCCTGAGTTTGCTTTGTACACCCTTGCCACAATATACTTTTCTGTTGTGTACTGTATTAAAGTCTGACAGCAGCATACCTCTCAGTACTTATTTTTGTAAGCCACTATGAGAACCTTTTAAGGCTTCAAATAAATGCTTCAAATAAAATAAATATGAATTTGAGGCAGAAAAAAATGTTTTGCATCCAATGTTTTACTCTTCTTAGATGAAATGTAAAAGCAGTGCTGAGTGGTTTGTTTTTATCTTACTTAAAAATAACACGTGGTATTTCATATTTCCAAATATCAGTGTTGTACAACTCCAGTCAGTACTACAATGAGCAAATATAAATGGCTCTGAACTAGGTCAGACCAGGAGACTAGCCAGTAATCACAAATTGAATGGGAGGCCACATTCTGCAATCACAGATTCTTGACTCCCTTTCGATATTTATCTCTTAGCTTTTGCCTCAAGGTCAACAGAAGCCATCACAAGAGGTCCTTTCCTTTGGCAAACACACCAAAGAGGAGATAGCAAAAGCCAGGCACTGTGTTGCTTTGCTGCGTTACAAACAACGAGCAAAAAAAGACTTCTTCCTCTACCGTGGAGCCAGACACAGAGACTTTCTGAGCACCTAACTGTGCACACAAAGGAGGGAGCAAAAATGCAGGAAGCCCACAAGTGAGAGCAAAGAGCTAGAGGCAAGTCTCTGTAAACCATGCACAGGGGCCGCCCTCTTTCTTCCTTCCAGCCAAAATAGAAACAAGAGAGCAAATGGCAAGCGCCTCTCCAGCAGTCAAGCCCCCTTGCCTCTCCCCCTCCAGCGTTCAATGCAGAACCTTCAGTGTAAACAGAAGGAAAATGTGACAAGTTCCTGAGGAGGAGCCATGCCAGCTTGTTGCAACAAACACAACAGAGTGCCTGGTGGCACGTCCAAGCCTGAGAAATGTATTGACGCGTACATTTTCCTGGCCCGTGTCGTCAGAGACGTTAAGGCCAAGCGTGGCTTCTTTTAACTCGGGTAGGGAAGGGATGATTTGTAGGGAACAATTTTGGAATGGAGGGAACACAAATGACGCTGCTTCTCTCTCTCTCCCCCCCCCCCCCATCAACCTTGTGACGAGGCGACTCTGGCGCCCTCCGCCTCTTTATTGTGGAGCGGCTCATTTGCTCTCCTCTTCCTCTTTGGCACCTCTTCAAAACGAAGCCAACTGGCGGCCAAAAAGGCAGAGCAAGGAGAGGAGCAGACAGACGGCAGCGTCGGCGGAGACTCCACCAACTTGTTTATCCTTTTATAGCCCCGGCTCCGAGGCAAAAGCACGGAGAGCAGAAAGGCCCGCCTCGTTTCATTGCTAGAACCGCGTTGGGGAGGGAAGAAGGTTGCGAGAGAGCTGCCGGCGAACATTATTTGCCCCTCTCTCTCCCCCCACCAACATCCCGACCGGTCTCAGGATCCCAAATTAAACAAGGGAAGCACTTGCGCTTCCCGATATATATATATATAGATGTAAATTAAAAAACCAACCCACCTAGCCGTGCTGCTTTAACTGCGCAGGGAAGGAGAAAGCAGGAAGCGCCTCCAAGTCCCTTTTGCGCTCTCCTGCTCTCACCCACCCGCTTTCCCCAACACGGGCCTTCCCGCGTCAAGAAGTGCCAACGCAACGAGCGCTCCGCTGGCGGGGGGGGGGGCAGGCGAGTGGTGCGCGGACAGTTGGTCTCGCGCCGCTGGACTTCTCAACGGCCTTCGTGCCGGACGCGAGGGGGGGCGGGGGAGGAAATGCGGGCGCAGAATCACTAGCCGGGACATTGGGCTCCAGCCCCGACGTCGGCGACGCCATAAGCGCCTCGGCGGCCCCCGCCGTTGCTCTTCTTCCCCAGCAACTGCCCCTCTCACTCGCCCGCGCCGCCCCCCGTGAGTCCACCACCAGACACTCACCCTTCCGCAGTGTCCTCTGGCTCCCGAAGGGGGAAAGGGAGAGGGAAGCTTTGGCGTGAGTTTGAGGGAAGCGGGGCCGGGGAAGGAAAGCCCTCAGGCGCCCACTTCTCAGGGGGCGGAGGGGGGGGGTAAAAGGGAGCTTGTTTTCAGACGGCCAACGGGGTGGCTGAGGAGGGCGAAGGGTGGGCGAGGGCAGGCGCTCTTCAGGGTCAGCCACTCTCCGCCCCCTTCACGCGCCGCCGCGGGTCCCGACTGTTTGTGTTGCTGCGAGAGGCGGAGGGGGGCGGGGAGCGAGAGAGAAGGCGAAAAAGAGCCAAACAGCTGAGAGGATGTAAACAGTGGCGTCACGTGATCGCATTTACAGCCGAGGGCCTGCGAGCCCCGCCTCCTTTCCCTTCGGACTGGGCGCCGGGTTTGTTTGGTCTCCGACGCAGAACGAGCGGTGGCTCCGCCCCGCAACTCGGCGGCCAATGGGGCGGCGAGAGAGCCACGTCGAGCTGCCGCTGCAGTCAAGGGCTGAGCGACCAATCGCAGCTCCTGCTCTGGAGGAATTGTTGGGTTTTTTTTCGGCCGGTCTGTCAGGCTGTGCAGCGTTTCTGATTGTAAGGGGAGCGAGCGGCTGGCTGTGAAAAATAGGGCGACGTATCCGATTTCACCCGTAGGGAAGGTTTAGTTTTGAATCACAAAGAAAGGGATTTATTTTCTGCTTTCAAATAATAAGTGTTTTCATTCTTACCTTACTCCTAAAACGGAAGAGTACTGGGGAGGCTTCCTCCTATTTTCACTTTTCCCTGCCATGTTTTGCACTCCTCTAGTCCATATCTTTAACAGAAGACTTATAAGCAGAAGTTAAATATGCAAAGCTTTCGCTCTCTTTATATGTGTAGCAGAAAAATAATCATGGGTTTGATTTATGTATTTACTGCTGCCGTTTTTTTCAAAAAACTGAAGCCACACACTTTAACAGAAGATTATAATTAGTGCAGAATGGCTGCGCCACATGACCCTTGTGCACCTGAATAGAAATCTACTATTTGCCTACTCTAATTATGAACAGCAACAAAAGTGAAATGAAGACTGGAAAGGGTAGCCACTTATGTCACCAAGAAATGGGTCATCAAAAAGGACACAGAATTTATGCACATTTACATGCAATACCTAGTTGAATGGATTGTTTTACTAATAATAAACCACTTGTGTGCTTTGTTGAAACAGTAAAAATAAGCAACCTTTCTGTTACTGCTTACAGCTGTATCAAAACTGGGTGGAGAGGGTTGGTTACCAATATACAGAATGACATGTACATAACAGTTGAACAGCATGAAAGCTGTCTAGATGCAATTACGCATGCTGTAAAATCACATTGAGATTACTTTTGTGGGGTTTTATCAATGTATGATTACATATTAGTATGGCATAGGGGAGAAAGGTGCTATAATTCTGGAATTAAATTTAGCAAATCTGTTAAAGAAGAACTCAGGAGGGTTGGAAAACAGCTGAGCATACCCACAGAATAAATGTATAGAATGAGGTATAGGTTCTCATCCCTAATGGTAAGAAATGTAAAGGTAACAATGGTGTGTTTTCCTCTTTGTAAGTTGCTTTCAGAGCTGTTTTAGCTGAAAAAGGATGAATTAAATAATTCCATGCCTGAATAAAGGAGAAAAGGCCCCGGTTTCCTATGGTATACCCCTGTGTCTGTTGAAGATGTAGTGAAGCAACAACACCAATGAGGCTTGCGGGAGAATATTTTATACCACAAGTCCTCGAAGAGCCTTTTCCACCAAGAGTTCCAGGAGCCAGGAGACACTGCTTCCATCTTCCTGAAGAACCCTACAAGATTCAAGGTATGTCCTCTTCAAGGAACAGTGCAGATAAAACTGAAATAAAACCTTTTTGAATTTAGGAAGTTTTAATTGTTGCCCAATTTTACTATGTAAACTGCAATGATTTTGTTGTTGTGCTATACGGATATTCAAAATCTAAATTAATAATAAAATAGCATGTATTGGCATATATTGGCTTCTGACAATGAATTGCATGAAAAAATGATCCACTGATTGCATTAAGAGAAATCACTGTAAGAAACAATTGATTCAGTGTCCATGTTCTGGCCTACACTTCTTTGTGGCTCCATCCACAGGGTTCCCCCATGAGAAAATAGTGTTATAAGTTTGGAGGGTTAGTCTGGATAAAACCCTGGTTTCCCTTCCAAACTGGGGACCCTGTATCTGTGAGGGTAAAATGTATGAGGGGAAGCTGGCCAAACCAGTTCCGCTGTCCAGGTAAAGGATTTGGCTGGCTAGTTATGTATCATGATTTAGCACAACCAAATAAGTTGCTCTGTGCCATAGAACAAATGGATGGGCCTTTCTCCTGCCCCACTCACCTACAGTAGCTACTATGTAGGAGATCAATAGACAATGTTGTATGTGAGTGACTGGAAGCAGGCTGGAAGCTGGAGGCACAAATACAAATACTCCGTGCTGGATATTTGGGCACCCCTGTAAACCAAATGGGAAAGTAAGATCTATTGGAGTGCTATTGGTGTCTGTCCCTCCATTGATTGATTGATACAATCTTTATTTCAGTCAAAGACCAGAGAGCAAACTTAACATATGCCACATCCACATGAAGAAGCAGACGTACTTAAAAAATCATTTTAAACTTATTTACATTGAAAAACAACACTCCTTTGGTTAATGTCTGTATTCCAGAGATTAAAATCAGCACTCATTCGCTGGCCATCACTGTCACCACAGCCTGTCTTGTGTTCAGGTTGTATATATGTGTAGATAAAACCTAAAGACACCACAGTCTGAGCTGATCCTAATTCCAAGAAAACCGAACCCTGGGTACGCATTTGGAACCCCTGAAGTCTCTCACCACTCAGAGTTTGGGGTGGTGTGTAACAATATGAACTGCCATACAGGCTGTGTGATACTTCAGCAGCCAAATTCCTTTCTTCTATCATACTCTATTGTAAGCACTTTGCCAATGGTACAAACCACTCTCAATATATTTTATTTCCTCAGTTTTCACCACATTGGTCCCTCAAACATTATTTTCTCTTTTCTTATGTCTGTTTCTCCTGCTTAGCAGAGTGGCATCGCCTATCTGGATAATCTGCAAAGCGATCTTAACCATATCTACTCCAAAGTTCTACTAAATTCAGTGGTGCTTACTCCCAGGTAAGTGGAGTTAGGATTGTATCCTTAGTTTTGTTCAGTGCAGTGAGACAAGCCATACCTTTCCTTTAGGTTTCCTTCATCTGATGTTACTAATAAATATCCCTTTAACTAGTAGCAGATTCTAATATAATATGAGAGGACATTTGTCTCTTATTTTAAGATGTTTACCAAATTTCTGCATGCATGCTTAGTAGCAGCAGCAGCGTATGAAATTCTGACAAGCAGGAGCAGGTCTTAACATAATGTTAGAGCTCTAATCTCACCAGTAGCCTGAAGGTTTCTTTGTACTGAGAAAGAGCCAATAACCTGTCTTTCAAGAGGCTGGACTTAAGGACTTGTACTGCTGCCTCACAAAAGGGGAAAAAGCTGCTGCTGCTTATTCTTAATTTCCATTATGACTAGCAGGTAATAAGGATGGGGATAGGAGTCTTCATAATCCACAAACACACACATTTGATTACATTAGCAAAATGAGAAACAAGGACACCCAGCATTGAATATTGAGGGCAAGCCACTGAGAGGGAGGCAAAGGAATAATGTTGACTGTAGGAAGTCACATCTATAAATACTAAATACTATGTTTTCCTAAGGGGGGAAAAAATCAATTCCTGTAAAACTGTAAAGGCTAACCAAATAACAACCTTAAAAGGATGATAACGAGGCTGTTAGTTGAACCCTATAGTAATCACTTGAAATAGTAGTACTTGGTTTAACTAGGTTTGGTTAGACTGAAAGGCTTTAATGCATTACTGCTCTTCATTGAAAAAGTTCTTACATTGTTCTGAATGCCATTTGGCTAATGAATAAATAATACTTGGTTTAATTACCAGGTTGACCTAATATTACTCTGATTGTCATTGGGTCAATGTAGAAATAATATTTTGGTTTATCTATCAGGACAGCATTATATCTAAAAAGTGTGTGTACTTGGACAACATTTCCACCTATGACATTATCAAAATTTGCCATCATGCAATAACAGTCAGGTACTACAGATTTGCATACACCTGCTGTGTTCATTCTAGTGTGTGAGGTTCTATTTATTTCACATTTAATACATGTTCTGGGAACAGCAGGGATGTGGGTGGCGCTGTGGGTTAAACCACAAAGCCTAAGACTTGCTGATCAGAAGGCGGTTCAAATCTCCATGACGGGGTGAGCTCCCGTTGCTCGGTCCCTGCTCCTGCCAACCTAGCAGTTCGAAAGCACGTCAAAGTGCAAGTAGATAAATAGGTACCGCTCCGGCGGGAAGGCAAACGGCGGTTCCGTGTGCTGCTCTGGTTCACCGGAAGCAGCTTAGTCATGCATGCCACATGACCCGGAAGCTGTACACCGGCTCCCTCGGCCAATAAGGCGAGATGAGCGCCGCAACCCCAGAGTCGGTCACGACTAGACCTAATGGTCAGGGGTCCCTTTACCTTTACCTTACTGGGAACAGCTTTCTGCAGTGTTTCTTTGCAAGGCACATAAAGTGAAAGAAATGTTACAGATAGGTAGCCGTGTTGGTCTGCCATAGTCAAAACAAAAAAAAATCCTTCCAGTAGCACCTTAAAGACCAACTAAGTTACCGGTAGTTCTTGGTATGAGCTTTCGTGTGCATGAAAGCTCATACCAAGAACTAACTTAGTTGGTCTTTAAGGTGCTACTGGAAGGATTTTTTTTTGAAAGAAATGTATGAGTCAACCTCACAGATATATGATGTAAGTTGGTTATACAATAAACCTCTACTATGCACAAGCCAAAACTCATGCGTAGGATGCAAGGTGAGCACTTTTTGATGCTGTTTTCAATTTAATATTCTGTATACTTTTACAATTGTAAGTTGCCTTGAGACATTTTAGGCAACAAATAAATGCAATAAATTATAGTTTAAAAAATAATAATGTGTAAAGCAGCCCTGAGAAAAGATAATGAAGCAAACATGACAGAGAGTCTTTTTATATTAGATCATAGAACAGAGCTGGCAAGAGCATCCTTTGTTTACCTTAAAAGAGGTCCCGTCATTTTCAAAACAATGCAGCTCTAATTCCTGTCGAACACTGTTTAGAATTGTTAAACTAGTTTCTTCATAAACTTTATACCAGATTTTTTTCCAAAGTGAATCATTGTTCTAATACAGTAGTAGCTTTCCAATCAAATCTGGGTCATGGAACCCTTGGTGGAAAACCAAAGGAGTATTTTTAATACTAAATATTTCAAAGGTTTTGCTTAACAGAACAAAAACAAAGCAACTAACCCCACCTAACTTCCACGTTTTAACTTGAATGCATTGATATAGAAACTTATATCAAACGAATACTTCAAGCATATTTTGTTTCCTTCAGTGGAGTATGTCACCTGCAGTGGAATATGTATTTTCCCAGTATGACTGTCGTCACTGTGATCTATCAGTGTGGCTTCAGACATGACAAGAGAGACAGAGAGATTTGTGTAGTGGTTAGAGTGCTGGATTTAGACATAGAAGAGCCATATTCAAATTCACATTCAGCCACAAAGCTGTACTGTCTTCAGTGCCTGCTCAAAACTTTTTTGTTTAGGCCAATCTACCCATATATTTATAGTTGACATGCACGCACGCACGCACACACACACACACACACACACACACACAAAAACACACTTTAAAACAATCCTTGGAACTGCTCATTTTAATTATATTTTGATTAAAAAAGCTCTGACCTTTATTGCTAACATACAGTTTATATTTTATGTAGATAAGAATAAAATACTACCTCTGAAGTCCTGCACCTCTAACCTGCCCTGGCAGTTTTTACTAACCAAGAAGGCCAAAGATCTAGAGAACAGGTGAATAGTAAGCTTCAGCAATTAAACAGGAATATTATGTCAATTGACCTGTCCAACATGTTCCCTCCATTTCATGTGTTTTGTGCCTTAGGACACAATAAGATCCTTTTACTGGGTGAATCATACAGCAGCCTCTGAAATTGCCTGATCTCAAAATAGTAGTTAAAATGGCAGGAGTCTCAGGATAAAGTGCAGAACCAAAAACAAAAATTATTTTAGAATAGATGAAAAAGAGAAATGTCACATATTATTGTTGTAACTTCAGTTATTGGGATCGGGATTTGCTTGCTTTCCTCATTCTTCTCCCCACCCCTGCCGCTTTTGTACCATATCTGTTAGGGCAGAGCCACACCATGCATTTAAATCACATAAGTAATCCTGGAAACTATAGTCTACCCTTCATAGAGCTCTAGTGCCCAGCACTATTAACAAACTACACTTCCCAGTTAATTTTGAGGAAGCCATCTGCCTTAAATGTGCATTGAATGTACTATTTATGTGTTGTGTGGATCTCCCCATAGATTGTGTGAGCCAATGACCAAGGACTGTATTGCTCTTTAATCCCCATCAAGCCTTTAGCAAACATAAACTACTTAGTGGTTTAGTATGCTAGTCTAAGATTGGTTAAAACCGCCCCTCACACATGAAGCTCACTGTGGGGACCTCAGGTCAGTTAGTGTCTCTCAGCTTGATCTACCTCACAGGATCATTGTGAGGATAACATACACACTGACACTGTCAGAGTCATTCATAGTGTAAGAACTTGAAGTCTTATTTTGTCTGCCTCTTGGTTGCAGTTCATACCACATCCTGGAATAATAGTTCTTTGGGCCTCACATTGGTTACAGTATAATATTCTCTGGTTTAACTTCAAAAGCAACAATGAGCTCATAGCTGAAAATCTGTCTCTGTTGTAACTGGAATTGGTTGATGCTGCACAACTTGGAAATAGTGGTGGTGTTTTAGCAGACCTGATAGGCAGAAGAATCTTAGTTTTTCACTTAATTACTCGGGAAGCACATTGGCTTAGTATGGAAGAGCTATTTTTACAAGTCACTTTTCAAATCAGAAGTCTACTTGAAACATTCTGAGCACTACAATGAAAGAAACATATTAATCACTGTGGCGCTGGTTCAAGGAGTTAATAATTTGTGCTGTAGTTTGTAAATAATGTAATAGCTTAGCCCTAGGGAGCAATTCCAAGTATGAGAATCCTGCGTAACTTATGCCGGCTTAAGCTGAGCTAGTGTAAGGTACACCAGATCACAACTCTGTTCAGGAGCAGACCTAATGCAGACTGAACCAGTAAACCTGCTTGAGGGAAAGCAAGCCTTTACAATGAGTTGGACTTAAACCATCCTTTTTGCCCATGCAAGTTCTGCCAGCTTGTGAGGTGATGTGACTGAGTTAGGATCCTGCAGAAGTCCCTGCAACTGGGTCCTTGCTCTATCCTTGCCCTGGAATGTTCATTTTTCAGGGGTTGTGCCAGTGTAGGTTCCACTGGTCTCAACTCAGCCAGCTTAGCCCAGTTGAGCCAGGATGAGAAAGTTGCACCAAGTTATGGTTGGGGGCTTCCTTCAGGGTGAGAACATCCAAGGTGACGGGGGGGGGGGCAGGTGGACAGGGTAGCAGCAAAGTGGTGTAGAATTTCTCCACTTGCAACGTGAAATTTCCTTGCTTTGTCTGAGAAGTTCCAAAACACAACTCTTTAAAATTCCACCTGTCCATAGTAAGTGGCTCTTAGGTTTTCAGTTCTACAGCAGTTTCTTGATATATTTAGATCACAGGCTCCTGCTAATAGTAGGAGGCAATTCTCTTGGATGTATTCTTGAAGAGTAGGAACAGCCAGTTCTCCACTGTTGCTCATTTCAAGTCTACTTTAGGTATATTATCTATGGAGCCTTTTCAAGTCAGACTTGAGGGCCTGAGACAGCACAGGTAAAAAGGGTGGGTAAAGAAAAATCCAGGTTTTTATCCTCTCAACTCCACCAGGCAAATTGCAACACCCCTGTGAATCAGAAAAGTATTTATGTGTCTTCATTTTGGAAGAAATACATCCTTCATATATTTCTACTGTAGAAATTGTGTAGAGCAATTTAGGGCAAAGTTCTTTGGCTTGGCTTTGACCTTGATGCCATGGTAGAGGCAAAGCCCGAATTCATCTCAGCTGTCTTGCTAGCAAAACAGTCATGACAGGCCACCAGGTGTTTCTCCCCACTCCTAAGAGGTCCCTGATGTAAAAGCCCTCTCACTATTTAGAGCAGTTTCGTTGGACAAGTCTGTATAGATGCAGTGACGACAATGAAGTATTATTATTATTTTAATGTAGAAACCTGAATCTAGAAGAATTTCTTGTGAACAGGTTTGTAATGTATAGAAAATATGTTTAAGAGCTTTCAGATATGATCTATATTGTTCCTGTTCCTCTTAAGGAAAGTATAACAATGACAGAATGTATTTCAAGGAAGCTGAGGGAAAACGTAATGGAAAAGCACTGTGGAGTCATGATTGGCATTGCAGTTTTCCTTTATACGTAATGATTTCTAAGTGAAAAGTTAGATTAAAGGCAAGGTGAAGAGAAATGTTTAGGTTTTTTTTAAAGCCTGTGCTCTGTGTATCTGTTTATAATATACTGCAACTTGACAACATAGTTTGAGGCAATTCTTGTATTGAGTCAGTGAAGATTCAGGAAGGAAGAGCAAGTTCAAGTTGACAGATCCCATAGGGGTAGAATGCTCGTCTGTTACACCGAAGAGATACAAAAAGAGTCTAGTGGAGCCTTCAAGACTAACAGGTTTATTGTGCTATAAGTGGGCTCTAGTCAATGAAAGCTTGTGCCACAACAAATCTCGTAGGGCTAAATGGAATTTGATGTTAATTGTGTATAAGCAACTACAGTATTGTGCTTAGCTTGAAAAGGAAGAGCAAGATTAAGGCCTTCTCTCTTGCTCCTGACATAAATTGTCCCCTCAAACTGCTAGTGCATCATGTACCATGTTGTCCCCAGTTGGCCCATAACCTATTAGACTTGGGCCCACCATTTATTGTTGATACTACATCACACTTTGACCAGTGTGATGAGCTGAGTATTGAGTCTGGACTAAGGATTCTGAGCTCCTGTGTTCTGATTCAATACATGATGTCCAATCACAGATCATTTCAGAATTTGGGTCTCTGCCATTGGCCCTTGAACTCTGAGTCGTGATTCGCAACTTGGAAGTTTAGGCAGCCAATCACATTGGGAGTGGGAGTGGCCCAGGCTTTCAGGAATGTATATAAGCAGTTACTTTGCCCTTGTTTCACAACTATGTAGTTCAATAAAGGTTCTTGCTGTTATCGCTGTGTCTTTCCTCATGGGAACCCACCTAGACTTCACTTTCCATCTTTTACAGCAGGAGAAATGTAACATCTTGTTTTATTTGAAAGACAAACATCAGAGAGTGTAAGTCAATTAGCAATCCAGGTGTTGATAACATGTCTATGATAGGGTTTCTAAAACAGCAGCTGTTTGTCTTTACCTCTATGAAATGTTGCTAAACATTTTGCTTTAAGGGAAAAGACACTTAGTCAAAGTTATTTGTAATGAAGCTGGGAAATTAAAGAGAGAAGGTGATAAAGAATAGAAAATACACTCTACCTTATTGTTTTATTAGGATATAAGATGGGCAAAGTGCTGATATTAAAGTGTAGTTTTCTTTATTTAAAATCCCCTGCTTGTGTGATAGTAGATCTGGTAAACTTTTAGGAGCAATTATTATTTCCATAAACCATAGTAATAACAAGTCTTTCTATTAACATGTAATAAGCTTTATGATGCTATGTGATTGCACCCTAACTTCCTTTTACCTTTGCACTTTGAATTAGCATCTATTTAGTAAAAGAACATCACTTTCCATCACTTTTGGTTTAGAATCTGATTTTTATAAATTTCTCATATAAATTTCTCATAATCAGATGCCTTTACTCTCATTGATTCTCGCTATATTAGCCTTGGTGTACTGTATCCCCTTGTGCAAGACTGTACACTCACTCACCTTCTTAGTTCACTCTAGGCATCTGATAAAGTCAGCTGTTGCTTATGAAATCTCACTCCAGGTAAACCAGTTATGTCTCTCGCTTGCCACACCAGTTTTATATGAGCTTCTACAGTTTAGCTAACTCAGCCTGACAGATAACTCAGTCCAGTCACATTATATCTAGCTGCTGGGATTTAGTTCAGATTTACAAGTGTCTAGGGGTGTGGGGGGGGGTGTATAGAGGTATGTGGCTTCTAAGGTTAGTCGAGTTTGGATGAAGTTGAGGTACACATTTGACTTTCATCATACATCCTAATAAGACACTTGCTTGGAAGTCCCATACATACATACATACAGTCATACTTCGGGATGAATACGCTTCAGGTTAAGCATTTTCAAGTTGCGCTCCGCGGCGACTTGGAAGTAACAGAGTGTGTTACTTCCGGGTTTTGCTGCATGTGCAAACGCTCAAAATGATGTCACACACATGTGCAGAAGCGGCGAAACACAACCTGCGCAGACATGCAGTCGCGTGTTACGTTCGCTTCAGGATGCGAACAGGGCTCCGGAACGGATCCCGTTTGCATCCAGAGGTACCACTGTACATACATACTAAAGGGTTTGGAACCAGTTTATTTAAGAGATTGTGATACCCCATCTGTGCCTATTTGATCCTTCCAATCTGTGGAACAAGCACCACAAAATAACCATTCTGCATTTGTAAGGATTCATGCCTTTAGTGTGACAGCAGCTGTACTTTGGAGCTCCCTGCTTATTGACATTAAGCACCATCACTGCATTCCTTTCGATATCTCCTGTAAACTTCTGTTTAAGGGCTGTGAACATACATAAAAAAGGTAGCATTACTTCCTTTTGGTGAATTTAGCCTCTCAAAATCATTACTGTCAAAGTGAAAAGCAGACCTTTGTCTCAGCACTATTTTCTTCTTTGTAAAACTTGGACATTTCCCCTAGCATTTCTCTCCATCCATCAGTTGCCTTGTTTGTTAACTGACATTCTCATTAGACTTGTTTGAATTCTCATTGGTTTCTTCAATATTTCAGCTTCACTTCCTCTAACAGAACTTAATGAGGCTAGCCAGTGTTTGTTGTGGGTCTCTGTTAAGCTTCATTACAGCTTGGCAATGGCAGCTGGTGAAATGTGTCTTCTGCAACCCATTTCTTCCAGGCTTATAAAACAGAATGGCCTGCAAAATGGTGGACTTCATTCGTTTGATTTACTCTCATTGATTCTTGTATGTGGCAACTTCTGACACCATATTGTGCATTTAAAAACTTCCTGAACCCTGTCTTTGTGAGTGAGTTATGCTGCTGTATCTCCAGCTGAGCTGGAATGTGAAGCTTATGGCAGTATGACATGGATGCACTGAGAATTGGCTAGAGATCCAGTGGATCATAACTCTTGTGTTTGCTCCCATAGTTGAGACATGACCTTCAGGAGATCTGCTATTGACTGATGGAATAGAATTATGGAATCATAGAGTTGGAAGGGACCCCAAGGGTCATCTAGTTCAACCTGCATCAATGCAGGAATAATACTAGGAGTGTCAGGAGTTCCCAGTATAATAATACTAGGGTACTAGGAGTTCCTTTGCTTACCATAGTTGATGAAGGTTTGAAGACTATGGCTGTGTTGCCAAAAAACAAGTGTTTGTTGTGAGTTTGTGGCAGACCGAAGCAGGTGGCTAAGCCCTTCAGAGTCAACTTGGCCCCTTTTTTATATTTTCTATCATAGATAGATAGATAGATGTTTGCTTTCGTAGATTTTCACGGGTACAGGAATGCAGGTTTTGGTGTCCTCGGGTGTCTTCCCGTGTAAAAGTTGGGGTGTCTAGGCGACGTTTCGACGAGGTCTCACTCGTCATCTTCAGGCTGGTGCTTTCGGCTTCTTGTTACTGGAACAGAGCAGGATCTCAGTGTTTGAGTTCCTATAAATACTGTTGAGGGGGTGTGGTGTATAGCCTCCAATGTTCTGGGCAGAGAGGAAGTTCCCAGGCTAGTGTGCCTTTTCTTCTTTTGTTCCTTAATTACTTGAGGGATATCTTGAGTGATTTCTTGAGTGATATCCTGAGTACCACTTAGGTGGGTCATTAGGTGTGGATTAGTTGCTAAAGTCTTTGTGTCTTGACCTCTTGAACTTTGTGAAGAGTTTTTCTGAGAAGATGGCTGTACTGCACTTAGTTGTGCTCTGGCTTGGCTTCGTGTATAGGGGCGAGCTGTGGTTTTGTGGCCTGTGTCAGCCAGATCTGTGTAGGGATTGCAGGGGGGTGCAGCATCCGGAGGTGCCACCATGGTTTGGCTACTGGATGGTGTCTGTAATTTATCTGTGGAGAGGGTCTGGGTTTGGGTCTGGTGTGGTTGATTGGTGATAGCGTTCTGTGTGCCTCTGGATCTGGTGTCAGTTTTTGTGGGGAGGGCTAATTTCCAGATGTCTGGCAAGCGGGATGTGTCGTCACGCTTGTTCATGTTGTGAGGGTGTTTCTCTATCTCGATGGCTTCCATGATTATTCTCTTGTGGTGATGTTCCATGTTAAAGAGCAATTTGGAATCTGCAAAATTAATTTCGTGTCCTGTTTCTTTCATGTGTTGGAAAAGAGAGGAAGTTTTTTCTTCTTTTTTGACGGCATTCTTGTGTTCTGCGATACGTGCATTTATTCGTCTGTTTGTTTGTCCAATGTACGTGGCTGGGCAGACTTTGCAGGGTATTTCATAGACCCCTTGGTTTTCCAACTGGATTTTATCCTTGGGGTTTCTGAGGATATTGGCTATTTTTTGGTTGGTGCAAAAGGCTGTTTTGATATTGTGTTTATGGAGGATTTTGCTAATTTTATCTGTAGTGCCCTTGATATAAGGAAGGAGGGCCATGCCATTGTTTTCTTCTGTGTCTTGGTTTTTGGGGGGTGTTTCTTTTTGGATTAGCTTCGTAACCCTGTTTTGCTGGTATCCATTGGCAATTAACACATTTGAGAGATTCTGTAACTCAGTTGTCAAGTGGTCTTTGTCAGCCAGGCGTTTGGTTCTGGAGATGAGAGTCTTGGCTACGGAGTTTATTTGTGCAGGGTGGTGGTGTGATTGTGCATGTAAGTAGCGGTTGGTGTGTGTTTTTTTCCGGTAGATAGTGTGTCCTAGGGAGCCATCAGGTTTTTTGTAGATTAGGACGTCAAGGAAGGGAAGTTGGTTGTTGGCTTCTATTTCCATAGTGAATTGTATTTTGGGGTGTAGGCTGTTGAGATGTGTGAGGAAGCTATCCAGTTTTTCCTTCCCGTGTGGCCAAATTACAAAGGTGTCGTCAACATATCTGAGCCAAAGTTTGGGTTTGTGTTCTGACTTGTCTAAAGCATTGGTTTCAAAGTGTTCCATGTACAGGTTTGCGATGACCGGTGAGAGGGGTGATCCCATAGGTGCTCCTTCTATCTGTTTGTATCTTTGTCCATTGTGGATGAAGTACGTGTTGGTTAGGCAGTGGTTGGTCAGGTCCAAGATGTATTCGGGGGGATTGTATTTGTTTTGAATGGCTGTCAATGCTTCATTAATGGGCACTTGTGTGAAGAGAGATACAACATCGAAGCTCACAAGTAGGTCATTAGGATGTAGGTTTTGCTTCTTTATTGTTTCTATGAACTGGAAGGAGTTTGGAACGTGTGAAGAGATGGATTCTGCATAGGGCTGAAGTTGCTTGGCGAGAAATTTAGCGAGATTTTGTAGAGGTGAGCCTATGGAGCTGACTATTGGTCTGAGTGGTGTTCCTTCTTTGTGTATCTTGGGGAGGCCGTAGAGTTTGGGGCATCTGGATGATTTTTCTCTGGGGATGATTCTTAGCTGGATTTCTTCACTGATAGGAGAGGCTTTTATTTTGGATTTGGTGGTTTTTTCCAGATAGGTGGTGGGATCTGTTTTTATAGGTTGGTAGGTAGGATCTTGGATCCAGAACCAAACGCCTGGCTGACAAAGACCACTTGACAACTGAGTTACAGAATCTCTCAAATGTGTTAATTGCCAATGGATACCAGCAAAACAGGGTTACGAAGCTAATCCAAAAAGAAACACCCCCCAAAAACCAAGACACAGAAGAAAACAATGGCATGGCCCTCCTTCCTTATATCAAGGGCACTACAGATAAAATTAGCAAAATCCTCCATAAACACAATATCAAAACAGCCTTTTGCACCAACCAAAAAATAGCCAATATCCTCAGAAACCCCAAGGATAAAATCCAGTTGGAAAACCAAGGGGTCTATGAAATACCCTGCAAAGTCTGCCCAGCCACGTACATTGGACAAACAAACAGACGAATAAATGCACGTATCGCAGAACACAAGAATGCCGTCAAAAAAGAAGAAAAAACTTCCTCTCTTTTCCAACACATGAAAGAAACAGGACACGAAATTAATTTTGCAGATTCCAAATTGCTCTTTAACATGGAACATCACCACAAGAGAATAATCATGGAAGCCATCGAGATAGAGAAACACCCTCACAACATGAACAAGCGTGACGACACATCCCGCTTGCCAGACATCTGGAAATTAGCCCTCCCCACAAAAACTGACACCAGATCCAGAGGCACACAGAACGCTATCACCAATCAACCACACCAGACCCAAACCCAGACCCTCTCCACAGATAAATTACAGACACCATCCAGTAGCCAAACCATGGTGGCACCTCCGGATGCTGCACCCCCCTGCAATCCCTACACAGATCTGGCTGACACAGGCCACAAAACCACAGCTCGCCCCTATACACGAAGCCAAGCCAGAGCACAACTAAGTGCAGTACAGCCATCTTCTCAGAAAAACTCTTCACAAAGTTCAAGAGGTCAAGACACAAAGACTTTAGCAACTAATCCACACCTAATGACCCACCTAAGTGGTACTCAGGATATCACTCAAGAAATCACTCAAGATATCCCTCAAGTAATTAAGGAACAAAAGAAGAAAAGGCACACTAGCCTGGGAACTTCCTCTCTGCCCAGAACATTGGAGGCTATACACCACACCCCCTCAACAGTATTTATAGGAACTCAAACACTGAGATCCTGCTCTGTTCCAGTAACAAGAAGCCGAAAGCACCAGCCTGAAGATGACGAGTGAGACCTCGTCGAAACGTCGCCTAGACACCCCAACTTTTACACGGGAAGACACCCGAGGACACCAAAACCTGCATAGATAGATGTATAGATACATATTCTTTTTTTGTTGTTATCACTTCACATGCCCATTTCTATTATATGCAAGCTAGCCTTGACTGCCTTGAGAGTTCAGAGTGTATTGTCAAGAAGTGAGTGTTGATTGTTCCCCATTTATTTTAGAAATTAACTTATTGACGTAAAACCTTTGAGAGGGCACAATGTTCTTTAATCAGGAAGTGATGTGACTGAGAAGATAGCGAAGACAATGGGTGTCACACCAAGTTAAACAGAAGTAATGATAACGGGAATGAAACACATACTTTGTTCAGGCTAAGCATATCACTCTGGCAAATCATTGTTGTGTATCATAGAGCCTGGAGACAAAGATGTGGGTGTGAGCATGGTCATGCCTTCTCCCTTTCTGAAAACCATTTGCCCTGATTTTAAAAGCTGCAAAGTGTTGTCCTTCCTTTTTCAAAAAAGTATTTCTAGCTGGTGCTGTTCTGAGGTCTGCAGTGGACAGGGCATCCCGCCCAACACAAAAATGATTCTCTGTGTGTTTTTCTAACCAATGGAGAATCAACCACATTGGTACTTTTCTGAGGAAGTAGTAATTATTTCATAGCAGCTGCAGAGCAGCCATCTAAACAAAGTTTTTTAATACCAAGAAAACTTTCTAATGCTAACTACCCTGCAGCTGGTTACAAAATGAATCACTATTTTCAATATTGTTAATGTCGGCTTGTGTTAAGGTGGACTTTACAAAATATCTTATTGTGGGTTGACTGCTGTGTTACAATGATTTCTGCATTACAATGTGTTTCTCATTATTTACTGAAATCAAGGAAAACAGGCTTTTAAAAATATCTTATTATGTTTCTATTTTCTTTTGTGAGCTAGTTTTGAAGTATTTTGTTAGACCAAAAAGATAACAAAAGTATTTTAAATAGCTAGGTTGATTTTTTATTTTTATTTTTTTAAAAAATTATATCCTTTTATTTTTCTGTTAGGAAAAATGGGTCTTATGGACAATAGAGAACAAATTAGCAATTAAAGAGTTGCCAGTAGTAGTTCCTCTATCTGTGGGTTAAACCACAGAGCCTAGGACTTGCTGATTAGAAGGTCGGCGGTTCGAATCCCCGTGATGGGGTGAGCTCCCTTTGCTCGGTCCCTGCTCCTGCCAACCTAGCAGTTTGAAAGCACGTCAAAGTGAAAGTAGATAAATAGGTACCACTCCAACAGGAAGGTAAACGGCATTTCCGTGCGCTGCTCTGGTTCGCCAGAAGTGGCTTAGTCATGCTGGCCACATGACCCGGAATCTGTACGCTGGCTCCCTCCGCCAATAAAGCGAGATGAGCGCCGCAACCCCAGAGTCGGCCACGACTGGACCTAATGGTCAGGGGTCCCTTTACCTTTAAGTGCATTTCTTAAGTATTTGAGATTGCAATGCTTTCCTCCTGTTCTGCATTGTACTGTTGTAAACAAAATCTGCCCTTTTTTCCTTATGGGGTATCCAAGAGCCCGTATCGAGTCCTTACGTGGGTTCCCTATTGGTAGGATACAATAACAGAGGCCAACCAGAGAATATTGAGAAGCAAAGCAGCTGGTAAGCCTGATCTTTATTGATCTGTTGCAACAGGGTACTCCCCTCACACGCCGGAAAGGAGGAGGACCTCGAACAATGGCGTGCAAGGTCTTATATAGACATTTTAAATTCCCTTCCCTGGAGCTCAAGACCATTCCTCCATACATCATACATACATCACAGAAGGGGTGTAACCCAAGACCACCCCCCACAAACATCATACCTACATCACAGAAAAGGTGGTCTACAACAGAAATTTGAATGTTTTTCCTGTCTGCCAGGTTATCTGATAATGCCTTATCTGATTGCCTTTCCTGGTAGTCTGTCACCCTTTGAGATGGTGATTTCCCAATTACTGAGACAATGGGAAGGCTCCCTGATCCCCTCCCTCCTTTCAGAGAAAACATTTGGTCAGTTTGGGAGTCAAAATGGTTTCAGGTCGGTCTTCCTGTGCTGATCTATGTACTTGCTTGGTTGATACATTTATGAACATTTATTATATATATAAGACCTTAATTTTTATTATGACAGTAGAATGTTTTGCTCATTGCAAACACAAATCCTTGGTACTTTTTTTATACAGTACATACATTGTCCAATTTTTTTTAATTGCTCTTTTTCTTTCTTTTTCATTTGGAAAACGATGCAGGTTTGAATCTAGAAAGGCCAGGTCATTTCATGAGTAACATGCACCTCCTAACTGCTCAACATCACTTTCATTGTGATCCTCCCTTCAGGGTGCTAGGTCTTGGGGAAAACAAATATTTGAATACAGGTTCAACAAAATGTCCCCCCCGCAAGTCACTTCCAATCTGTTAATGCTCCTTTTAAGAAACCAGGAGAAAATGAAGCTGTTTAATTCAGAAGCGGCACGAACTCCTGTTCATTATTTTGTGTACCCAAAAGGATTCGCCAAAGAGCACTCGATGCAGTGACAGGCTGACAAGGGCCAATTTGTGAATAACTTGTCAACAGCTTGAATGAAATTCTAGAAATCCATAACAGGTGCTCTGTAGCTGTAATCGAGTGACAGATGGATTAGATACACAAAACCACAACAAACTGACTGAACGAGAAAGGGAGCAGGCACAAGGGCAAATGCAGGCAGGCTCATTAACTATGGAAGAGCACACAAATACATGAATGATTAAAGATGTTACACAAGACAATTTATGTGTGTGCTTCCTGCTCAACTTCATGCTGGTTGTAAAGGGAACTGTGCAAGCGGGAAAAGCTCTGTAGGTTATCTACTCCAAACCCCTTAGACAAAGCATCCTTCCAGAAACCACTTCACTCTACATATCTGGTACTAGGCAATAGTGGGGATGGCGAAAGAGGTAGGAGGTGGACAAAAGGCTCCATTTTGCCTCTTATTGCTGTTACGGCCACCACTACTATGACTTTTAAGAAGGGAAGTGAGCTACTGGGCCCAATTCACTTTCATCTTCTTCATTGTCCCTTTGAGGGACCCAAGTGCCTCAAAGAGCACCTACCTCAATAACAGCCACCTCAGGTCCTACAATCAGTGGCGGTGCCACTGCTGGGTATTGCCCAATTGTGTTAATCTATAGCAGGACCTTCTTGGTGGTGGCTCCCTGTTTCTGGACTGCTCTCCCTAGTGAGGTGCATCTGTTCCTCCTCACTATTAATTGTTGGGAGAAAATTTATAAAAATCTGTTTACCCAGGCATTTGATGTCCAAAAGTTTCTGTTCCTGGCAACCTTGAAACTACTGCCGTGAGAGTATGTGATTGCTTTAAGGTGTTGAATGCAGCAGTACTTCCAAACACCAGTGGCTGGAAACCACAGGAGGGGAGAGTGCTCTTGTGCTTGAATCCTGCTTACTGGTTTCCTATAGGCATCTGGTTGGCCCCTGAGAGAACAGGATGCTGGACCAGGTGGCCTACTGGGCTGACCCCTCAGGGTCTTCTTGTATTGTTACATTTTTAAGCCCTGCTTGTGGTTAGTGATGTGATGTGAGGTGAGAATATTCTCGAGAAGGAGAACATCCTCGAGAATATTCTTTGCTAGAAAATTCTCCGGAGAATATGCTCCACAAACTGTAAATTCTAATGTAAGAACCAGTTTTACAACCCACATTTAAAAAAAATCTAGTAAATAATAAGTCAAGCTGTGACATTGCCAGTGTAAGTAATGATTTTTTTTTATCCAGTTACATTGCTGGGCACTGTGTCATTCATTCACCATTGGCAGTTCTGAAACTGAGCTACCGAAAACTTTTTTCTTTTTCTCTTTTTTTAGTTTTAAAAATGCTATTCATGTAATTTGATGAACATTTGAATTCGTATGTATTTCAACTATATGTAATAGCCTTTTTTCTATTTTGGTGTGACATTATTCTTAGCAATTCTATACCCTTGGCTATACAGTGTGATTTCAATTTTTTTTACAGAAAGTAGCTTTAATGCTTTATACACTTAAAGTACCTAGGCCTATACAATTAAGTGTAACAGCATGTGTGGTGGCCTTGATTTAAACAATTGACGTTTCTATATTTTTATTTAGTGCCAGTAACTGGTTTTTGCAGTGCCATTCAACGGTACAAAGTGCCATTTACCAGAGATTGACATACTGGTAATATACTGACATACTGAAATATATTCCAATGTAAATTATATCATTTTCAATGCATTAAAATGAATATTCTCCTATTTGAAATGAAAATTCTCTAATATAATTAATCGAGAGAGTATTCTCCAAAAGATTCTTCTCGAGAATTTAACTTGTGGTTATTGCAAGAGGTATGCTGGTGCTTTTCTGTCACTTCATTAATTGCATCTATATGCTCCCTTTCTTTCAAGGCAGTTTGCAGTTTAAAATAT
The DNA here is from genome assembly GCF_964234715.1 of Podarcis melisellensis. NCBI lineage: Eukaryota > Metazoa > Chordata > Lepidosauria > Squamata > Lacertidae > Podarcis > Podarcis melisellensis. Next base: position 39,139,675 of record NC_138539.1, on the reverse strand, counting down.
TAATTTAATATCTGACAGTCTTGAACAGCAATTTTCTTTGAGATGACGGTGTGGCTGCCTTAAGAGCACTGCTGTACAAGATGGGTCTTTGGTCTGATCCAACATTCTGTTCCTTGCTGTATCCTGTAAAGTTCCTTTACCAGTGGCGTCGCAATGAGCGGTTCGCCTTGGGGTCCATGTCTGCTGCCGCAGCTGCATGTAGAGGATCCTGGCACTGTCTTTACGGGACCGGAGTGGCGCCGCCAGCAAACCACTATGTACAGCGCATGTGCAGCATTACTACGTACGGTGCATGCATTGTACATAGCGGCGACGCACATGCACCTTATGTAGCGACGCCCACCCCGGGTGTCATGACGCCTTCCTTTCCCCCTGTCCTTTACATCCTACTTAGGGCTGCTGGAGAAATTAGATTTGGTTTACATTTAAAGGTGAATCTCCCCAATTCACACTTTGCAAAATGATGTGCAAACAGAGGTGCAGCCATCGTTTAAAATTCACACTTCTTCTGTTTTTGCAGTGTGGTTCTCCAGCCAAGTAATGTGTATAATAATGTAACTTCTAAGTGACCTTTCCTGCAACTTGTAGCAGTGAGTTTCCTAGGCATGTGCATTGTGTGAAGAAATATATCCTTTTGCATGTTTTGAACCTCTCATTATTTAGCAGCATTGGATGGCTGCTGAGTTCCAGTGATCTTTTTAAAAAAGTTTTGTTTGTTTTTAAAAAATTGAATGTTATCCATGTAACCCAAAAAACAAAAAAAGTATTAAGAAGACAAACAAATATAAACTATAACAAACAAAACCAAGATTGACATAGGATGTTACATTTGCAAGAAGAAATAAAAACACAAAATTCATAACATTGTTTCTTACATTGTAAACTGCCCTGTAATCTTTGAATGGTGGCATATAAATTTAATTAACAATAAAATAATAATAAAATCTGGCTGGCTACTATAGAAAACAGAAAACAGTCTAGACTGGCCTTTCGTCCAATCCAGTAGGGTTCACCGTATGTTCTTATGTTAAATTTCATTCTGTTTAATTTTATATTTTGTCTTTTAGTATCTGCTCTTACCTGGAAGGCAAGGAATGGCTATCAATTAAAATCAATCAATAAGCCAACTAAAGCAGTCTCAGAAGGAGTAATAGCCAGTTTTTGTTTTTCATAAAAGCTCCATAGATCTGGGTATGAGTCCTCATAAATATCCTTCATTAAACATCTGCATTGTGTCACCATCCAAAAACGCAAAAGGAAGGCAGCTTTAATTCATATCCTATCCTGCTTTAAAGGGAAACATGGAGAAACCAAGGGAATGAAAGCACCAATAACAGGGGAGAAATGTGTGAGAGAGAGAAAGACGGGGGTGTAAATGAAATCTCAAGCATGTACCAAAATTAAAATTGCATTGGCCCAACTCTTTGAAGACATACTTCTTCATGAGCACTTAAAACACCCTGCATACTGAATAAAACAGCCAGCAAAGAACTGAGACCATTTAGTTTAAAGGGATGCAAAACAAACTGTCTCATATTGAAATGAGACCAGCTATGGCTGCAGTCAATAAGTGTATGCCATGTCAGGAATGATGTATTAACTGCACAGACTTTCTTGTAAGCAAGAGCCCCAGCCATAACTGGATGTAGAAGCTCTTTTACCACTCACACCTCGGATTGAATCCTACAACGCTTCAATGGAAGTGAGCCTCATTGAGTTTAGTGAGGACTTGCTTCTGAGTATGCACACATAAGATTGCACTGTAAAAATATCACAGATAGTCACATTAAGCTGTTGTTATGCAGTGCATTATTGGAACTGTTGTCAAGGATTGTCAAAGCCCTGCTCATCTGAAGGCTTTCTGAGTGGTTTTAGGCAAGTTACCTATTATTCACTCACTGAATCAATTCCTCATCTGTAAAACTAGAATAATAATGACCAAATATATGGTTGTTTTTGTTTTTTTACAGTTCTCACGCTGTCCTGAAATGAGGTAAAACTTTTGACACCTTCTGAGGTAGTGTATGTTTATATCTATATTTATAGCCATTTCTGTGATAACTACTTGTGGTGTGCACTGACTCTGTGTGTGGGCCGAATAATGAGACAAAGTGATGTGAGGCTCTCTCCCCACAGCCCAAGTTGAAACATGATTCCAATAAAACTCCCAGGTTTGAATAGGACCCCCATAAAGCTATATGTTGCTCTATTATTTCTCTATTCTTCTGAACCATATCCATATCCTCCTACATTCTCCAATGAAAATGGGGACATCCTATATTTTCTTATATTTCTGTTTCTATAGCTCCATGAGCATTGCAAGAAGTGAATGGCTGTACAAAATGTCGCCTGTGGAGTACTGAAGAGCCCTGGGTTGTTTCATGTTAAAATACATCAGCAGTTTGTTTGTTTTTTAACTTAAAAGCTTCATTTGAGGTTGTTTTTTAAAAGGAACTCTGCAGGCACCATTATGGAGACAGTGTAACATTGAAAAGTCTATTGGCAAGCACAAGCAAAAAGACCAGGCCAGAGTGACCCTTTACTGCTTTATAAAATATCAATTAACAACAATAAAAATTATTAAAGATTTTCTTTGTTAACAAAGGCATGTTCTTTATGTTCTTTAAAGTAGTTTATGTAAAAATGTTAATCTTGTGATTTGTCCCCATTAGTTTGGTTTAAAGAAATAACCAATTTTAAGGTTTCCCTGTTAGAATTTGGTAAAGCACATCTACACATTAATTGCTATTGGATTAGAAAATTACACAAACCTAAAATATAGCATTTTTTTAAAAAAGGCAGCAGGCTCTGAATCCTAACTTAGCTTTTTCAGTACAATACTGTGCATAATTGTGGTGAGAACTGTCACAGCTGTCTAGCTACATAGTTCCCCTGTACAAGACTGAACAGAATTTCTTGGGCAGGACAATGGGTATTAGTAATCCAGTATGTATCTGTGCTATACTGTAGATGTGCCCTCTGTCAGTTTTAATTTTTTTTGTAGAATAATTATTCTACTTAAATTCCAGTAGAGGGCAGTGGTACATAGGGATACATAGTAGCCTCTCCTTTTAACCATATTTTCCTATGGACCTTTAAGGTCTTGGGCAGCCGTGTGTGTGTGTGTGTGTGTGTGTGTGTGTGTGTGTGGTTTGGTAAAGCAGAACTCAGCAGGTGAAATTCCGTTTGCCATGTGAACAGAAGAGTCCTATCCTGACAATCTTCTGACAGAAAGCCACATGGCTAAGAAAGGTGGAACGGGCAGCCGTAGCATTTGCAGAATCTCACATCCAAAAGCTGTCTCCTCTTACAGCACAATCCTTTTCACGTTTGTTCAGAGGCAAGTCCACCTGAATCTAAGCGGTGATGGCAGGCTGAGGCCAGTGGGGCAGTGCCCCATCCAACCTTATAGACCAGCCTCTGTTGAAACAAACATAAAAAGGAATGTGAACCAAGTGTATCACTTATCCTGACTAGAATGTTCATTCATACTGCAAATATAGCGCTCTCCCATGTTTAGTTCCTCATTCTCAATCACCATTTCATTCCGATAAACGGTGCACAAGAGAGACTCTAAAGTGATTTAAATCCCAGGCAAGTGATTTGACTGTAAAGAGGACAAAAATTATTCCAATTCTTCTATCTTTCCCTCCCACCTTCTGAAAGATGATCTGTCCCAGTGAGGCAAATGTGCAGCTCCAGCTCTTGGCTTTGACTTCGCAGCCCTGGGAAAAATGTAGGCTGCATCCAGCTGCAGGCACATTTCCTCAGAGTTATGGGAACTCTACCACAAACCCCACTTCTAACTCATCCCTATTATAGTCAAATCACCTGGCTGCCACAAAACTTCCTAAAAAGGTACCTTAGGGGTCTGCTATGAAGGACTCTCTCTGACTCGCTATAATTCGAGTGCTGCATTTCTTCTAGTTGAGTCCAGGAGTATGGTTAACGATAAAGGAAGCATTTTTCTAATGTTGACTTTACGTATACTATGAGAAGTTGTCATCGTTAACCCAACCCTTATTTCCAGAGTGATATGGAGGGTAAAGTTCGTTATTGAAGCTGAATGGGAAAATCCAAAGAAAATCACCAACATTTCATTTCTGTGAAATGAAAGGCCATAGCTCAGTCAGTGGTAGAGCAACCTCTTTGCATGTCAAAGGGGCCCTAGACATCTCTATGTTGGCCTGGGAACGTCCCCTCTGAAATCCTGGAGAACTGTTTCCATTAAGTGTACTAGATGGACCAATGGCTGATTTGGCATAAGACCGGTTCCTATGTTCATGGATACATCTGTAAGGCAGAGTTTCCCTTCAGACTGCTTAATTTTCTTCTACCAAAACACCTTATTAAATAGACAAAGTTGATGAACCTGGAGAATTTCTTCTTCATTTTTACACACACAAGGTAAATTGTTTTGCCTTGCCCAGACGTGATTGAAAATGTCAAGAACCCTATTTGATGCATAACTGTTCTGGCACTGATAGAAGAGAAAACATGTGCTGTTTGCATGCCTCTATGGTTCTGCCTCCTCTGTAACACACACTGTGATTATCATTATGAATACTTTTTTTTTTTTGCCTGTTCTCATCGACACACAGCTGGTTGTGGGTGAAATGGAAACTGTGATGGGAATGCTCTGATGTCGCTCTCCTTAACTATACCTGCATAACACAGCCAGTTATATGTCATTAACTTTCAGATATCTGCTTCACTTCTACCTTGCTTCATCCTGAATCAGCAAGGGCAAATTTGCACGAAGAAATTGGCATTATGTTCATGGATAGCTCTTTTGGATGCCGTGCTGGATGTACAAATGAACCTGAGGGAGATGCTTCAAATCTTACCCCCTTTGTTCTGTAAATGGGAAGGGGTGTAGCTCAGTGGTGGAGCATCTGCTCTGTGTGTAGAAGATCCCAAGTTCCATCTCCAACATCTCCTAGTAGGGTTGGAAGAGATTTCTTCCTGAAAACCTGGTGAGCTACTGCCAGTCAGCATAGACAAGACTGAGCTAGATCTCTGTTCCTATCTTGGTGCTGATAACTTGTTTTTGTCATGGGCCAGGAGTTAGCTTCACCTGAAGAAGAGCAGCCTGAGGTGGGAGACAGTGGAGTGACTCCAACTGCAGCTGATCAGCCTTCAAGGACTCAGAGAAGGCACTGATGAGAACCAGCTAGCTTCAGCCTTCTTAAGCAGAGCTTCCAGCAGCAGTCAGGTGATGGTAACAAGGCTTGTAGTTCCTAGCCTGACCTTGCTGCTTTCTGCTCATCTTGATTCCAGACCCCAAGATCATCAGATTCCCTGAACCCTGGACTGTCTGACCATGTGGATTGCTGTTCACCTGACTCTAGGACTTGACCTACCTTTGGATGCTGACTCTGCTTCCAGGCAAGTACACATCAGAGATTCTTCTAGTTGGCTGGCCTCTCACTCGACATGGTCACTCAACAACAAGACTACTACAGTTTTGAGGGGTTAGAATTTATTTAAGTACCAAACAAGTGATCAGCACTGTGAGAGGCCTGGTCCATAATATGTCAAGGGTGATATGGTTGCTGCTTCCCTGTACCTGGATCCCACATGTTCTCTGGTTAACATTTGGAAGAAGGAGGAATATGAGACGGCAGATCACAATGGAAATAACGTCAGTTTTACAGGCCTTCCAGAAAGGCAAAACACCCAGAAATGTAAGGTTTGCTGTGGTTAGGAAGAGGCTTCAGAAAGTGCACGGAACATCTTTGAAAACCCAGTTTGTCATATTGTGTCATATTTGACACGAAATATCAAGATGAAAATTTCAAAGCAATATCTTAAAGAGACTAAATTCATCCACCATCTTCTTGTTGTTACTTCAACCTATTCCAGGTATGTTGAGACAAGTGGAATTAGAATAGGCTTGTGTTACATGGTATAATACTAATTTATTATGGCTTTCCCTGCAAGCGTCTCTGCTGAGTTTGAGGGATGCCTCTTTCATCAGCAGTCTACCATGCCACAACCCTGTGATTCTTGCATTGCAAGGGGTTGGACTAGAGGACTTTTGGATCCCTTCTAGAGGGATTCTATGATTCTGTAACCCAGGCAGAGCAGAAGAGTCCATTGACCCTTCAGAAAGGCATTTAGGGTGGTGGTGGCAGCGGCTGGACACAGTTCCTACAGTGTATTGAGAGTAAAATCATGTGGGATTGCTCTGAAAGCATTCCAGGAAGTACAGTCAATGAGAAGTTGTGGAGAAAGCCTTGTCCCATTCAGACTGGTGTAGGCTTAATGCATAAAGTTTAATGCATAGAGGAAAATCCTTGGCTACCTTGTAAGGCTGTGTTAGGTAGGTGGCAACCTTCTCCTGACAATTCCAGAGAAATTTCTTCCCTTCCATGATTTTTCACAAGGGTTTTTTCCCTACTCCCACCCACCCAGCCAGCCAATGGATGAAAAAGACAAACTTTCAGCATAGCTATAGTTCAACCCATTCTATAGCTGTACATTTACAACTGAACTCTCTTTTTAAAATGGAGTCTTTCTACACCAGGAGCAGCCAATCTGAAATTGACAGATTTCCCCATCCCTAGCTACAAGACAAATCATGCTCAATGGAATTATCGAAAGAGTTACCCAATCAAACTGGCAGACTAACCATAGCAAACTGGCAGACCAGCAACAACAACACTTAGCCACCCTTCACCCTAAGGTCCTAGGGCAAGTTACAATCATGTAAAAATACAATATTAAAACTGATATTGACACCATCTTTTGACACTCCAAAGGTAGGAAGATGATAGCAGTTCTACTGATAGGAGGACAGAGGGTTTTTCATACTGCTCAACAAGCAAGCAGATGCCATGTTTTCCATGCTATATTAATCTGGCTTTTATATATATGCCCGCAGCGGGGTGAGCTCCCGTCTTTCGGTCCCAGCTCCTGCCCACCTAGCAAGCAGTTCGAAAGCACCCCTGAGTGCAAGTAGATAAATAGGTACCACTTTATAGCGGGAAGGTAAACGGCGTTTCCGTGTGCTGCGCTGGTGCTGGCTTGCCATCTGCAGCTTCGTCATTCTGGCCACGTGACCCGGAAGTGTCTTCAGACAGCACTGGCCCCCGGCCTCTTAAGTGAGATGAGCTCACAACCCTAGAGTTGGACACGACTGGCTCATACAGGCAGGGGTACCTTTACCTTTATAACTTTATTAAACAATGCAATCAAATTTCCAGATATATCTGCAAAGAACACAATTATTTACAGTATGTTGAACATAAACTATGAAAGAAAATAGAAAATAAGAGAAAGCAAAAAAATGAAAGAAAAGAAAAAAAGAAAAAGAAATACTATTTTCCACAAACGGGTAATTCCAGAATTACACTTACATACGTTGTAAAATAGAAATCTTAATTAAAATATCTTAAAGAATATAAAGAATTTAATGAATTATGGAAGATATTAAGGGATCCAAAGAGATGGAAGTGAAGAACAGAGGCAAAGGAGAATTAAACAACATGAGAAGTGTGGTGGAAGTTTTTTAAGATAATCTGGCTTCTTTTAGACCTTTGTTTTATATTGTTGAATTTTCCAAAAACTCAAAATATTGGAAATATTTTTAAACAAATAAAGCTGAATCCTACTTGAAAGCATTTTTAAGTCCTCTTTCGTGAAATGCCAAAAAAATAAGAGAAATGAGGACAGGAAAATGGTCCCAACAGTTAACTTGTGTCTCAGTGATACATGCGCTCATCTCCCCCTGGCTTTCAAACATGCCTTCCATACCACCATTTGCATGCAAAGCTATTTCTCAGGAAATGTGTTCTTGGTCTTTACTAAGGGCAAGATGAACAGGTGGGTAACATTAGTAGGGAGGACAAAGTCCCTGCATGTGGTAGTAGAGCTCCTCTAGAAAAGATAATTTTGGATAAATGGACAAAAAGTGGGTCCATACAACATTTAATGGTTCAGTCATTTGGTTCCTGAGTGTGTCCTGGAGGTCATAGGATTTTGTAGCTCTTCCTCTTTGTAGACACAAAGGGAGGTCCATCCTGGCAGTGTGGAAAGGACCATTCCCAATGCTCTTTCACCATTGGTGAGAAGGGGAGGTTCCCAAGGGCGTGTCAGGGCTGATTGGGGAGGTTTTGACTCTTCCAGATCTAAAACTGTTCCATTCTCTTAATACACACCCAAAATGGTGCCTCTGTGTTTGTGCAGGAATACACCAGATATGCTGAATAGGCACTGAAACATTTTGTTGCAGATGTATTTTCACTCTGCTACCCTTCTTCCTTTCTGAGGCGTGATACCTTTCCATGTCTCAGAACGCCACTGGAGCCAACTCCAGGAGGCCATGGGTGCTTCAGCACCCACAATAATATATTTGTGGGGCTTGGCCCCCACAAATTCAATGGGCAACGTTGAAGCCCTTCATTGTGGGCACCCACAATCTTCAGTGTGAGATGGTACCTATGCAAAGTGCCACTAAAATACTGGCTGGCAGGGGCTCTGAGCAGTTTCTGTGAGGGGTTTGGGGGGATATGCAGCAACATTTTGTTGCCAGACTCAAAGTTTCCTGCAGTTAAGAACCACCTGCTGTTTCAGAGAAGTTGAGATCCAGCACACTAAACACTAGAGCTCAGAGAACATCTGAAAGAGGTGGATCTTAACTGCAAAAAACCTTCATGCCAGCTTTTGTGTTTAAATGTATCAGATGCTAAAAGCAGTACAGTCATACCTCAGGATAAATACGCTTCAGGTTAAGCAATTTCGGGTTGCGCTCTGCGGCGACCCGGCAGTAACGGATCACGTTACTTTCAGGTTTCGCCACATGTGCAGACGGTCAAAATGACGTCACACGCATGCACGGAAGTGGCGAAATGCCACGCGCAGATGCGCTGTACCATCTTACGTGCTGTTCGGGATGTGAACGGAGCTCCAGAACGGAGCCCGTTCGCATCCCGAGGTACCACTGTACAAATTTATTCTATTCTTTCTTTTTTCTTTCTTTCTTTCTTGTTCTGGAGGCAATTGAACTTTGCCCATGAGTGATAGTACAATGCTTAAAAAGTGGTAGCTATGGCTTCCTTGGTTGTATTCCAAAATATTTTCACCCCTATGTACACACACACACATCTTGTTACAAATTCACACACTAATGATTTCGTTCCAGGGTGTTCCATTAAGATGTTAAAGGTAAAGTTTAGAGGTGTCTGTAGGTCACCGTGTTGGCTTGTGGCTTTTATCACCCCTCGCCTTTGGCCATGCTAGCTGGTGCTGATGGGAATTGTAGTCAAACAACTTATAGTTGATACTATGTTGGCTACTCCTGGTTTAGAGGAACCCCACGTTTTGTTTTGCCTTGGAAACAACTGGCTGAGTGTTTGTAAGTGTAGTTAGATGTGCACCATACACCCCCATCTATTGAAGACATCGAAGAACTTGTGGAACCTGTTTCAGTATCAATTTTATTTCCTACCATACACCAAATGTACAGCACAGAACACAGTTTTGTTGCTTTTGATGTAAGAAATATTAATTGTATGAAGAAACAGTATACAAACTACTCCAAATTAAAAAAAATGCATACATCATTGCTCTTTACAAAAGGTCTAATTTACAGGATAACTCGTCAATGCAAATTAATCCAACAAAGAAAAGGAAAAGGAAAGGAAGAAGGGAAGAAGGAATCACAGTGCACATTACAAAACATCAAGTACCAAGAAGGCAAATAAATACAAAGTTACATCCTGAGCAAACAATCCAAACACAGATAAATTAACCTGAAGCCATAGGAAATCATAGTAATAAATAGATAAGTCAGTAGGAGATTGTTTAAATTAAATTAAATATATAACAATTTTCTTAAAATATTTAGTAAATTAACTTTTAGTCTCTGTCATGAGTGAACTTGGTTTCTTTCCCCCTGTAATGCATTGAACAGGTATAGCAACCGTCTTTTTTTTAAAAAAAATCCCAAGTACAATAACTTAATAGCAATTTGGTGTTCTATTTTATATTAGCACATACTGTGATAGCTTCTGTCAAATTGTTTTCTTTAAAAAATAAACACAGCTTCTAAGGACATTCTTGTCTAAACTAAGGTCCGAGGGCCATATCACCGCCGCCCCCCGCCCCCCCAAACATTAACAGCAAGCTCCATCTATTGCAGAACAGCAACCACAGCATGACAGCTGAATGATTTGGGAGAAGCACTCTTGGATAGGAACCCTATAATATAAATGTGCGAGTGAAGACTGTGAATGCTGTCATATTCAGTCAAAATATAAAGTAGGCAAATAAAAATAAACACTTTCATCGTAGCACAGGAAAATTAAATCACACGCTAGATTCATGTATACATTTTACATTGAGGCACATATGCACATGAGACGTGTGTGCATACCAAAAAAGGCAGTTCAGCTGGTTGTATATATACCTTCTTCTGAAAACATTAGAATTCTGGAAAAAAATGCATTATTACTTCTAATCCCTGAAACAGACACTGGACCCCTATTTATAGCTGCTTACTAAACTGAGAATGGATTCGGGTGATCAAGAGGTCCACCTGGGATGTGCACGTATTTCTGAGTGGTTGCCTAAGGACTGTAGCACTTGGAGACATACCCTTATTATGGGATGGTAATCAACTGCAACTAAGGCTGTCTTTAAACCTTGGCTCCAAACACATGCAACAACCTGATCCAAAGGAATATGGGATTCTGATACATATGCAGATCTCTTCTGCAAGCAGAGGCTTCCCCATTCACTTCCATGCACAAGGCAGCAGAAATGCACATTTAGGGGGAATGAGCCGTTGCACAGTGGTCAAGCGTTTGCATACAAAAGGTCCCAGGCTCATTCCCCAGCATTTCCAGGTAGGCCGGGGAAGTCGCCTGTCTGAAATACTGCCAGCCTGTGTAGAAAATACTGAACTAGATGAACCAGTAGTTTGACTTGGCAGGTAGACAGCAGCTTCATATGTTCAAATGGAGCTGCTGGAGTAGGGGTTTTTTTTTCTGAGATGTTATGTCTTAGCAGTCTTAATGGAACTTGCAGTAAATCTGCTTGGAATCACAGCATTCATGTACAATTGGAGGTAAACCCAATCAGTGCATTGCTCCAGTTCATAGATCCAGTCACCAAACACCATTGCCGTGCAAGCCCATTTCACAGCAGTGGGGCTTAGTCCCCTTTGCAACTGCAGCCTTCTCAGTTCCTTCCACTCAACCTAGTACAATAACTGACATCTCAGGGAAGATTTGCTCGGCTTAATTGTATGTACAAAATTATCAGCTTGGGATGCATTTTTCCAATATGAAATTATATTGATATTGATCTACTGACCAATGTTTTTACAAGGCTCTGTACAAAAAGGTGAAAAAAGCTACAGGTCATTTCAAAGCCTATCACATTAAAAGGGATACAATTTATCTATATATTTTCCCAATGAATGACCATGAAATAGGGGAAAACATATCTTAAATCACTCCAACCTTCCCTCTCGAATGGTTTCCAAGGATTATTTGTGGCAGGCTAAGACACACAGCCAAGTCCAAAGGTTTGCTGATTGCTATATTTCATTATTGCTAAAAAATAAATAAATCATGAACTCTTACAACATGCTGCACTTGAAGAGCTTATGTTCTTCCAGCAGAGGGCACCATTCACCTTTGCATCCTTGGTTCATCATATCTCACGCTATTGAAAACCCTTTTGAATTATTTTTTTGTTAAAATAAAGCTGTTATAAAAAAGCAGGATGTGGTGAAAATAAAACTAGAATCACAGTTCTGTTATTTTTGTTTCTTTCATAGATTTCCCCCTTCTTCCTGTACAAACCCAGCAAAATGTTAAATTTACACTATAACTTTCAATCTATTTTAAAACCCCATTGGAAAATAAATTAACAAACACATTTGTAAAAATATGGCAGGCTGCAGAAAATAAATTAAAAAAGTAAAAAAATAGTTACACACACTTTTTACATTCACTTTACAAAATGAAAAGAGTGCAAACCATGATGACAACAAAAAGGATTTGTACAGAAATAAATATATTCTATGATCTGAGTCATTGCTGTTAATACAATAGTCTGTTATGTTCTCTGTCCTTTTTATGTCAGCTGGAAAAAAAATAGTGCAATGTTGTAAATTGTAAATGCAGCACAGAAACCAATACTTCTAAAGCAGTCCAGGTGCTCTTTGCAGATCCATCTGGAGTTTGCTGCTGCTAAGTCATTCCTGTTGCCCAGCAGCTTCCTCATCCTACACGTGGATACCCTTCACTGCCTGTTTGATACTTTCCAGCAGAGCCTTGCAGTCCGGGGAATACTCCCGTTCCAGATTGCTGTACATATCTGTGAGTGTATTTACATATGCTTCAAAATTCTGCTCACTGATTGGGCCCTGGAATGAAGATGAAAACACATCACACCTAAACATGGGAGTCAAATATTAGGCAAGGTGTCCACTATGTGACAACTGAAAAGAGAGGGGGGAGCAGCTGGACATGGAAGGACTGTCTACAGGAAAACAGCAAGTGTTTGACTCCTGCAACCCTCCAAATGTTGTTGGACTCCATCTCTCATCAGCCCCAACTACAACGGGCAGAGATGTTGGGAGTTGTGTCCAACAACATTTAGAGATTCCTGTATCACAGGGAGTTGGACTAGATGATCCTTGGAGTCTCTTCCAAACCTATATGGCGCTAAGGTAACCCATTTCGAGTTTAAGATTGCCTGACTATGGCCTGTTGCTAGCATCACCACCTGACCAGAGAAAAATGACCTGGCCATTTTGAATTCACTTCTTTTCAGAAGCAGTCAAGTCTTTGACAACAGCTCTTTGGATCCCAGCCAGCCAATGGGATGGGGAACTGGGATGCTGTGGCCCTCTATCTGGCACTTGGGTTTCTAGCCACACCATACCCCCTCCCTAGACTACACCTCTCACTGCCCCTCCTTTGCACCCACCTTGAGTGGTTTTCTCTGGCTGGAAATGTGTTCTTGAGCTCTGATCATGCTTTTTTGCTTGCTTGGATAGAGAGGTGTTTGTATAGAAAGCAGCCTATTGTAGAAACAACATTTACATTTCTTCCTTGGCTCACTGGTATGTGGTCCTTGGAAGATTGTCCAGAAAGGAATGTGACTCCAGTCTTCTCCACTCCCACAATATTGCTCTTCTGTGCTTAAAGGTGTGGTCATGGTCTTCTCCAGCAGTAGAGGGGCATTACTCACCTGGTTTCCCAATGTCACATGTCCCTGCCAGTTACCAGGAGGGAGAGTGGGAGGGGCTAATTAGTGGGAAGCTCAGCATGGTGCATGCACAGCAACACAGCCAATCCTACCAGCACTGGACAGGCAGTGTGGTGTAATGGTTAGAGAGTCGGACTTGGACCTGGGAGGCTAGGGTTTAATTCTCCACAGTCATGAAACTCACTAGGTGATCTTCAGATGGGGCCAGTCACCATCTCTCAGCCTAACCTACCCCACAGGGTTGTTGTGATATTATTGAGATTTAGATTCTGCCTTTTTCCTTGATAGGGAAAAGCTTACAGATAAAATGGGGAAGAGGAGAACCATGTACACCACATTGAGCTCCTTGGAGGGACAGAATTAGGAATGTTGGACTGGCCATGTTGCTGTACCTGCTCTGTACCAAGCTGCCTGCTGCCTTACCACCTTTGGTAATTGGAAAGCCAGGTGAGTCCCCGCCACCCCTCTGGCCGCTACTACTATCCATAATTTTCGGCACATCCCAGAGATTGAGAATGTTCTACAGTTTGAGATTCATCTCTGACAGCCCTGCAACATGCCGTTGAGTAACTTCCCTGAGCTCCCAGAGAAACTACCACATTCCTAGCCACAGACGTACCATTTGTGGAAGCTGAATGTCGGCCAGACTGGAGATGAGGGCTTGACTGAGGCCAGCCAACTCCTTCAAGAGGCTCTCGTTGTTCTGCTCGATAAGTTTGTTCTCCTCTTCTATCGTTTTCAGATTGCTCTCCATAGATGTTATCTGAAACCATGAAGCAAAGCAACGTGTGGTGGTGTGAACAGCAGAAGGACACCAAGGGCTGAAGAGTTCTCAAAATGCTCCCAAAAATGGTTAGTGTGCCTGATAAAGCCTGGCACATTTTAGCGGGAAAGTATGCTTTCCAAAAATCCTTTCACTTTTTGCTTTATGAGAAAGTATATTTGTAGTTCCTGATGTAAGTGGGTTCTTCTTTTTATTTTTTTTATTTTTATTAGTATTATTTTTCAGAATCATCATATACAATCTAGAAACAAAGATAACCCAAACCCAACAGAACCAACCACTGAAAATACATTATGAAAACTTGTGTTCCTGTATGCATACCCCAATTTACAACATCTGTAAAACATTTTCATATAGATGGGTTCTTTTAAATGTACAATTCTGTGTTTTTGTGTGTGACTGATATTGTCCCTGAAGAAGGAAAATTCCCTGCTCCTGCAAAATGCATTGGGCCAACACACATCATTTATTTTTCTAGGGGATCAGGCTCTTTGAAAAATTTTCTCTCTCTTGTATTCCTGCATTCAGTTCTGGTTACTGCAAACAGTGGGGTTCTTGGCCTAAAATGCAGCTATCAGAAGTGATAGCCCAAGGCAGTGGAAGTTGCCTATGCAGAAGTGAAGCTCAAGTCCTTTCCGTTCCATGCACATCAATGTCAAAAGGCGCTCCTAATTGGGGCGAGCCATTTTATTTCTAAGTCAGTGGATTCTGCTGTTCTTTCAGAAGAGGAATATGTTTAAATGATGCTCTAGACAGTGACCCTGCTGGATGAAAAGAGCATTGTTTGTGGGAAGCGTGTTCAGAAATGGACGAAAGACTGCAGGCCTTGAGCTGACAACTCAGGAGGAATGTCTGATTTAAAATGAAGTCTTTTGTCCTTAGGGACTGGGGTAGGTAGGGAGCAAGCAGGCTGCTATTTACATTGCTGCCTTTTTCTTACAGCATCACTGCTGACTCACTACAATAGCAGCAACCCTGGTATTGGCTTTTGAGCTACTTTCCAGGGCAAGGTTAAGCTGTAGAGTGGCCGAGTTTGGAGACAGGACAGAGCATAAAAGCTAAAAAATAAAAAAGTAGAATAGGAAATGAAGGAGCTCACTTTGCAACAATTCATTGTAACGTAGGCCAGGCATTATATATATTATTCTGAGAGAAGCTGAGTGAAAAATTGAGCTCAGGGCTGAGACCATAATTTTAAACTCTATAATACCACTTTAAACAGTCATGCCTCCCCCCCCCCCCAACTGTAGTTTCTTCAGGGTGCTGCAAATTGTTAGGAGACTTCTATCCCCTCACAAAGCTGTAATTCCCAGTTCCCTGGGAAGAGGGATTGGTTGTTAAACCACTGGAAATTTTAGCTCTGTGAGGGGAATAGGGGTCTCCTAACAAGTCTTAACACCTTAACAAACTACAATCCCCAGGATTTTGGAGGGAGGGTGACTATTGGAAGTGGTCCCACAATACTTTCAATGTATGGCTTGGATGTGGCCTGAGGCATTTTTAGATAGTTACTGTGTCATATAGGGATGGCTCTATTCAATCTTTTCTGTCCTGTTTCCTCATTTGATGAATGACTTAAGCATTTTCAGATGTGACAACTCTCATAACATACACTTCAGTATACTATTTATATTTCAAGGAGGAAAAATGAATGCACTGAAAACAGTTAACATACCCAGCTCAGCCCAACGCAGAGCAGACTAATTGAAATAAATGGACATAGCTAAGTTAGGTCCATTCATTTCAATGGATCTAAAATGAGTAAGACTTAGTTGAATACAATCTCTGATTTTTAGCATGCCTGAGGAGCTGTGTATATACACACAAACACATATCCTTGGAAAAAGTAAATTACAATTTGAATTTTAGATTTAGCTGGTCTTTTTTTTCCATTCCAGTTGCCCAATTTTACTTACATTGTGCTCATTCATTAGACTAATTTGATGAAACGATGCATTTTTAAAAGTGGAAAATTTGCCATAAAATATATATATTTGTGGAAATTTAATTGAGCAAATCATTAACTTTCCATAACAGCATGATATTTTTTTTCAAAAATGGGCTGCAGATTCAGTTAAACAACTGCATAAGCAACAACAAATTTGGCTTTCAGCAGGAACATAAAAAAGCCTGCTGGGTCAGGCCAATGGCAAATCTAGTCTAATATCCTCTTCTCCCACTGGCTAGCCAGGTGCCCGGGGAAAACCCACAAGCAGGTTTCAAGCACAAGAGCCCTCTCCCCAACTGTGGTTTCCAGCAACTGGTATTCAGAAGCATTGCTGCCGCCAACTATGAATTTGTCAAATCCTCTTTTAAAACCATCCAAGTTGGTAGCCATCACTGATTCCTGTGGAAGCGAGTTCCATTGTTTGATTATGTGCTATATGAAGAAATACTTCCTTTTGTCTATCCTAGATCTTCCAACATTCAGCTTCATTGGAAGTCTGAGTTCTAATGTTATAAGAGAGGGGAGGAACCCCCTTTTCTCTTCCCACTTTCTCCATGCCATGCATAATTTTACAAACTTCTACAGGTCGCCTCTTACTCGCCTTTTCTCTAAACTAAAATGTCCCAACTCTGCAACCTTGCTTCATAGGGGAGTGGCTCCAGGCCCTTGATCATTTTGGTTGCCCCTTTCTGAACCTTTCCAAGCTCAACAAAACCCTTTTTGAGCTGAGCTGAGGTGAGGCTGTATGGCAGTGAACTAGAATGATCTGAAAAAATTAAAAGCAAAGGTTTGAACCCAGGCATTCTATGAGACCATGACTTTAAACCAGTGGGTGGAAGGCAGGGAGACAGATGAAGCAACAACGCCTTTAAAGCTCCAATGAAACACTTGCTGAACCAGAGAAAAGGACCATATATGGGTCAAGGTAGAAGAAGGCAAAGGCAAAGCCTCCAAAAAGAAAATTGGGCCATGTTGCTTAGGTTTCACGGGCCACAATAATGAGCTGGAAAGTTGCTATGATTTCCATGCAACTCTGCCCAGTTTGCATGCTGCTACAATGCTGGATCCATGGGTGCAGCTATGGGAAACATAGTATATGTTAACAACAGCTTGCAAACAAAATTCTCAATGGTCAACATGCAGTAGCAGTGGCATAGCATAGGGGAGCACAGGGGTAGTTGCCCCAGGTATAAGATTGTTAGCGGGTGCACATTTTCAACACCCGGTGCTGTCTCAATACAGCCATGTGCTTCTGTTAGTGGACTCTGTTGAAAACGGCTTCTCATGTGAACCAGGCTGGCAACCTACACTACTGTGCAGTAGAGTTCACCATCATTGCAATGCCAGAGAATAGTAGGAGTTTTTGATGTTTGTTTTTAAGGGCTCAGTCAGAGATTTTCTTCCTTACCTGTGTCTGAAGTTTCATCATGTCAGCTTCAATTTTAAGGTTGGATTCATTCAGTTCTTTTATTTCTTCATCCAAATGTCTGATTTCCTCCTCATTCTCTAAACCTGCACAAGAATGAGCCAAGTCAAGTGTAAAATCACACCTGACTGAAGAGATGGGCAAATGCTAACCCCTGTATAATGGTATGTTATAGAACAAGCCTCTTCAGTTAACCTGGTCTCTGGAATCAAAATTGCGCATTTGCAATTTAATTCTACACTTAACAGGGTCAGTGTCAAAGCTTCCATTATGGCATGTCAGGGGCAGAGAAGCAGCCATGAAATTTTCCCTTTGCACTGATGGAGCTCAATAGGCCTTCGAGTGGCTGAAAGTGGCCCGCCTGGATTGAAAGGATCAATCCAGTACCGATATTTGTTGAAGGGCAACTCTGGGAACAGAGCACAGGTCGCCATAGCTCAGGATGAGGGAGAAATTTGGATTACATGTCAATGCAGATCCTTTTATTTTGCAGTTTCTGAACCAATGAGCACACTGAAAAGCAGCGATCCCTCCAAATTTGCACTTTCCCAAATTTTGTTGTGCAGCTCTCCAACCACAGCATGTGCATAAAAATGCACATGTACAGAAATACGTTAAGGGTAATTGCTTGAAAAATGTGCATATTGGGAGAAGCACATATCAAAGTGCTGATGAATTTTGGTGAGGTCCATTTTTATTATAAAATTGTTGTTGGTTTTTATTGTTATGATTGCAAATTTGATGTGGGAATCTGGTGGACTGGAAAGATGAGACACGGATATAGGCAAATTTGTCCATCTCTACCTGTGTCCTGTTCATTGTGAGGCAGTACAAAGTACTTTTAATTAAAATGTTCAAATGAAAGGCACAATGTAATTATATATATTTTTAAGTAAACCAAACATTAAATTAATTAATCCAATTATGTGTCTTCATGAGGCAGACAGCAGAGGGGCTGTAGCTCTGTGTTTGCAGAAGGTCCTGCTTTCAGTATACAGCATCTTCTGTGAAAGAATATTTGGCAGCTGGACGGAAAGACACTTTTTCTAAGACTCTAAAGAGCTTCTGCTGGCCAGAGAAGACAGTACTGGGCAAAGACAGACTCATTTCCTTACTCCCAGATTCCAGTGTCATATATGTACTGCTTTTGTTATCTTCTTACCTCCACTTGCTTTCAATTTGATGGTCATCAGTTCTTCAGATATTTTGCCCTTTTTTAAGGCTTGTGCATTCAGAGGGCATCCAGACAAACTGAAAAGAGTAGGAAAGGGGACCTATTTGAAAATTGAAACACATTTTTGATTGCTGTATCTCAGCTTCCAGGGTCTTGGCAGTACAAGTCCATTTTATTGTGCTGCATGTAAGCTGCAATCCTATATTGCTACTACAGTGTTACTGGGTGCAGAATATTGCCAATGACCGAAATGGTTGTGTAGTTACTAAAATCTCTCTAAGAGAACAAATAGGCAAATTGTCCTCAGTGCAGCTCCTGACATAGCCCCATTTGAACTATGTAGTGGGTCATCTTCGATGGTGGTTGCTACCAAAGCAGAAGCTTAAACACACCTTCTAGAAAATAGTACATAATGGTGCAGCGGTGGTAAGTCTACTCTCTACTGGGAAGGAGAGGCAAAGCAGTGATGAGGTCAATGTGGCACAAACACATCACAGGAGTGCTGGATTGGCTCTGCAACTGCATTTGCACCATGCTGAATACCCTGCTGCCTTGCCCTCTACCTCTGTCACGCTATCTGCAACTAGAGGCAGCAGTGTAAAACCCTGGACCAATTACAGCACAATCCTATACATGTCTACTCAGACATAAATTCCATGGGATTCAAGAGGGCTTATTCCAAGGTAAATGTGTATAGGATTGTTCTATTAAAATCTGTGACTGGTTTTCAACTAAATTTAACTCAAGAGTAGACCCACTGGAATGAATTAACATGACCAAGCTAGGTCTGTTAATCTTTGTTGGTCTACTTGGAGTAATACATAGCTGAACATCACCAAATTTACAACCTCTGGGGTCAGCATAGATACACAAATGAACATAACAGCTCAGTAATTTGCCACAAAAAATACTTTGCATTTTAAACAGGACTTTAAAGCAATAAATTATATTTGCATTCTCAGATAAGTGAATTTAGGATTGTGGTCTTAAAAGTCTAAAAAGCTTGCAACTCAGAGTCAACTTCAAAATGTACATGAAAATAAGAGTTCAATAATATGCTGCTAAAAATACCTTGCCTTTTAAAAAGAGCTTTTAAGGCTAAGCAGTAAATTGCATTTGCAGATTTCTCACCTATTCTAAGTTGATATATGAATGTTTAGACAGTGAAAATAAAACCAAAGACATCTCAAAAAACCCTAGACATCTCTAGGAAATGAGTTGGGGTTAATTCAGGGACTTATGCAAAATCCTAACAAGATTTTTCCTATCAGTTGAACAGCTTCATTTCTTAAATTCACACAATTGCAATAAATTGTAGGTATTTGTTGAGTAAAAAAAAAGTAAAGATACAAAGTGATACCTTCTATGGGTGACAAAAACGTTATTAACATGACCCAGCCCGTTGCAGCCTGGCAAAGGACAGTGTGGCAGCTCCTGCTTGTTCAGTCTCCAGGGCAGCGAAGACCCATTGAGAGGACTCTCCTTCTGTCTCTTGGCAGCCATAGGACAACCCGAAGCAGTGCGATGAGAAGTGTATTTACCTGATATGTGACCTTGGCCATCACAGCCTAGCACCGGACATCTACAGAAGCACAGCAAAACTGATGTTATTTTTAGGAAAAAGGAAAGAAAAACCAAGAGGCAGAGGGGGAAAATGTCCATGTACCAGCGACAACACCTCAAGAAAGATTTCCTCCCCGTAAATAAAATAAAACCTACTTTGTTGAACGTACTAATAGCAAGGTTTCAATGTGCTTGGGTCCTTCTTGGAGGTTTCCTGTAGGCATCCGGTTTGCTACTGTGAGATGCTAGACTAAATGGGTCATTGGCCTGACCCAACATCATCTTTTTATGTTCTTAGAAGGGTTTCTAATGAGCAAATGCCTTGTTTGATGCTGGATTACTGAATTTTAGGCTACTGTATTTTACTCTTGTTTTAAGAGTCATTGATTGATTTTATTTATATGCACTATTAAATAGTGAGGGGTTTTTTTGCAAGCTGCTCTGGAAGGTTTTTTTAATTTGAAGGAACAAGGGAAATATATTTAAAAGGAAAAGGAAACAAGTAAAAGGCACGGTTTGAGGAAAATGGCCAAGCAAGCCAAACTAGACTCCTTGGTGGGCCAAGATTGGCCCACAGGCTTCTGGTTCCAAGCTGTCTATACATTAGGGCTGCCATATGAATACCACTCTAAAAAATATAGTCTAATACACTGTTATTGAACTCAATAGACTTGAGTGTATGCAAAGGATTGCACTGTGAAATTTTAAATATGAAGGAGGCCCAACTAGCTTCCATTAGTGATCTGCCATAGTGTCATGAATCCCATGCTGTGGCTCACTTTTTCAGCAGGTACACTCACTTTTGATTTTCAGGCATCTCTGAAAGACCTCTTTATGTAGGCAGGCCTATGCAACTGTTTAGATGTTTTGATCAATCGATCATTTTAATGATCATTTTGCACTCTTCTTATTATGTTTTCTATTTTATTGCCTGTCCTGCCATATGCTATCTTGCTATATAGATATATCTTGGTATATTTTTTAATAACAAAATGAGGTCAAATATTCATGTGCAGAGTCTCCACATGCAGACAATTGTCAGCCCCTGTAAGCATCAGCCAGTGAACTGGTAGGGGAAACAATGTATGATCTGTAAGCCCTACATGTGGGTGTACAGGTCTGGCAGAAGGGTGAGGTTACTGGTCATAAGGGCTCAGAAGAAGAATTATAGTGTGTCTAAAAAGGGACTCTGCCTAAAGTTTGGCTCATCTGGGCTGGGGGATGAGCCAGAGACTATGCTTCTCCTTTGTTTCTTAAGACCTGAGACTTTTCCAGAGCTGTGCCATCTGGTTTACTTCAAGGACAGCACAACAGCACCTGAACCATAAAACCATCCTTTGGAGGTTTTGTTTGGATTTATTGTTAGGAGAGGATCTAACTTAGTGAATCTGAGACCAATCTTCCTGTGATGTATCCAACTGAATAGCAAGGCATAAGTGACAAGCCTTTGCCACTCCACTTACTTAAGTTCAGGGTCTTCTTTTTCTTCCTTGGTAGGAGTCACTTTGAGACCACCTTTCCTGGCTCGGGGACAACCAGACAAGCTGAAAGTACACAGAGCAGAGCAATATAGATTCCCCAGGCTTTTGCTTCTGGATGATTCAGGGGTGATGATCCTGTGGCCCTCCAAACGTTGGACTACAACTCGCACCAGCTGCAGCCAGAATAGCCAGTGGTCGGGGTGATGGGAGTTGTAGTCCTGCAAAATCTGGAGTGCCAAAGCTTCCTCCCCCCCAAAAATAAGCAGAAGATTCTTACCTTCTGTGTGAGGCATAGTTTCCAGTGACATGACCAGACCCATCACATCCTGGAGTTGGACATCTATAAAGCAAAGTGCAGAGAAGAAGATGACCCTTGACATTTCATAAAATATCTAATTTAGGAGATTTTTGCATTAGAATTTCCCACATTCCTGGTTTGACATGACCATGTGCAACTGGAAAAATAAGAAAGGGTACCTAAGGAAAGCAACTATTTTGGGGTGTACAAGGGTTGTGTTGTACATGAAAACTCAGCCACTGATATAAACCTCACAATTTTCCCACTCAGTTATTTAGATTTCTGGGAAGGGGAAGATGAAAATAATCATTTGATTTGTTAGAATCAGTGCATTTAAAATCCGAAAATATATATAGTCAGGCTCAAATATATGCACTGGATTAATTGTTAAAGAAAGAAATATAACCCCCTGTATATCCATTACACACATTTGTTTCTCTTTCTTCTAGGAATAGGAATTTTATAGTCTGGCTCAAACAGCATTTTGTATTTCTTTTGTTAATACTGTGCAGTGGAGTTATTCATGCCATCAGACCTGGATCTCCATAGGGGAACTTATAATACATGTGCAATACAGGTGTGATGGAACCTCTTAGTGGCCTCATATAGAATATACTCAATAGTGTCTCAAAGAGGTTTGCAGTGGTTGTACAAGAGAATAGTGATGTTGCTGGAAGTTATATTAACCTGGTTCAGAATAGTTGCCTATATTCAAAACTCAGTGTCATTTCTCTGATTGCAATCTGAGCCAGGGAAGAATCCCCATAAGGCACCATAAGGGCTCAGGTGTCCTAGGAAAATGACATGTCCAGTTTTCCTGGCAGCTGAGACACTAATATTCCAGAATTCTCAATGCCAGAGCCAGAGGGGTGAGGGAAGGGCGGAAGAGCTTCCTGTCAGACCTCTTACTCTGCTCTTATTGTTACCACCTCACCAAACCAGAGAGAGTGGGGCAGAACGCAGCTGGAAGCATAAAATGAAGTGCTTGTTTCCAGCACTGCTTCATGAATGAAGGGACAATCCTGGCAGTAGTGGTAGTAAGAGTGTGTTGCTCATCAGTAAGAGTTGAGGTGAAGGACCACAGCTCAGCAGTAGAGCAACTGTTTTGCATGTAGAAAGTCACAGACTTCATTCCTGGAACCTCTAGATAGGGATGGGAGATAATCATGTCTGAAATCCTGGAGAGCCACTGCTAATCAGTGCAGGCAATACTGAGCTTGATGGACCGACTCAGTAGAAGGCAGGTTCATATGTTCCTAGCAATTGCACAGGCAGTAGCCCACAAGTTCCAATGGCCCAATGACGTTATGCACAGTGCTCACTATTGCAACCAATGCACCAGTTTTGAAGACAGTCACATTTCCTCAAGATGCTACAGTGGGAATGCAGGAGGAGATGTGATTAACTCTCAAACAGAAATGCTGCCCTCGGGAAAGATGTCTGCATTCCTCACAACAAATTAGTAACCAGCTCTGTATTTGTTGCACTTTTTCAAGCTGCACTACACGAGCACAGGATTCTGTCAAGCATTCTTGGAAGCCTTCGCCAGACTTTATCCAAGCATCTTCATCAGCCAAAACGCTCCCAATGATAACTAGGTGACTGCCTGCCAACCTTCCTCTTCAATAATAAGGCCAGATGCCCAGATTGCTCAGGCCTCCTTAAGAACCTCCACAGCCACTCTTTTGTTTGTGACTTTTCTCTGCAGTATATGGACTCATCTGATTTAATGCTTGCCTCAACCACATGCAGAGGGGTATGTCTAGTGGCAAAGGATAAAAAGGAAAGATTTGCAGGCTTGGTTTGGATAAACACTCACATTTTAAAGCTTAGCCCAAGTACTTTGATCTGAAAAACCAGACTGCGTATTTTGTGAGATCCAGCCATCTTGCAAGACTTGGTATTTCCAGCTGGCTTTCAAAATATGAGAATAACATTTTCTTTCCCAACATTTAGACACATCTACTTCAAGACCTGACAAACAGTAAGATTCTCTCCCCTTCCTCTGATTTATACCTGCTGGGTGGGATAAGACTGCTCCCAAATTCCCTTAGCCAGGGCAGTTTCAACTTCCTGCTGGTGCAAACCCAGCAACCTTGTCCCCGTGGGAGGTGACTATTACTATAGCTACACTTCTTACACTGGTAGGATTGCATGAGTGAAAGGGGACAAACTGGACAGGTATGGGGCAGAATGGCAGAGGTGTAGAAGTTAGACAATGACTAGTGGGATCTGCAACAAAATATTCCACTGTAGAGTGTTTCTATTCAAGTTATGCTTTTGGGGTCCCACAGTAAAGTATTTTCCCTAATCTTTTCTGCACTTCTGCAACCCCTGGAGTTTCCCCAAGCCTGTTAGTATCCCTCTTTTGGACATGGCTGTCACATGTGGAAAAATAGTTAACTATGAGACCTGTAACAAAATATTGATCTGTGGAGTTTTTCCTGTTTGAAATTAATTCAGAAGTGAATTAATAATCATGCAGTCCCTGGACAATAGGGAGTCAGACGTCTTTAGGCCTGCTTTGAGAGCATTTGTAACTATCCAGGCTTATTCCCCTGCCTGGCTACCTGTCACTCTTTGCCACCATATCCAGGACACCATATCATGTGTCCATGACCAAAACCTAGCACTGGAGCAAGAGCTGGACTAGTGCATTCTACAGGAAGCTGGAGTTGTTACCCCAAAGGCTGAGCAAACATCTGCTCCGCAGCTCTACTGGTTCTTGTTGCTGAACAAGCAGACTGGGTTTTGAAGTAAGTAAAATATGTAGGAAGAGAACAGCAATGAACCCCTCCCTCTCCTTTGATACTAATACTCACTTAAGCTCTTGAGAGTTGGCAGCCATCAAGGATTTTAAGGTCTTGTCAGCCAACGGGCAGCCAGAAACACTAGGGGGAAAAACAAACGTGAAATAGGCTTCCTTGAATATACCTCAGCAAATATTAAAAGATTGCACTAAAAATATTTAACCATTAAATTTAAAAAAAACAACATATCACAGAGCAACCGCTTGTAAACAAATCCCTTCTTAGTTCCTTCATCCCCATAGGGATGTGAAGGAAGAGTGTAGTAGGTGATACAGCTGTGTATCCCTCATAGGCCACAGAGCTCCTTCTTGCTCAGATGATGCATTTCAACTGCTACAGGGACTTGTTTGAAGGCTGGACCTTGGTCATCACAGAAACCATTGCATAGGGAGCTCCATTCAGCACAATGTAGGAACTGGGCCTTTAGTAGCATTTACCCTTTGGAACACTCTCCTGTTACATATCCAACAAGCTCTGCCTCTGTTATATTTTTGGTACTTATTGGAGACCTTCCTTTTAAATGGAGATTTTTATTCCCATCTACATCTGTACTGGATTTCAGCTCTGTGTTTTTATATGTTTTTATTGCTAAATTGCTCAGGGGTTTTTTTATGGGAACAGGTTTCTAAGTAAAAAGTCCACAATGTCATGCCTTCATTTTGTTATTAATTGCTTTTTACCTGCGGTGCGATGCATAGTTTCCTGTCACATGACCACTGCCATCACATCCTGGTGTTGGACACCTAAGGAAATAAAATGGAAATGCAGACACACATACAGTTGTTGTACATCTCTCTTATTGAACTGTGCGATAAACATACAAAGATGGATAATTGTTTCCCACATGAATGGGAACACCCCTCTATTACATACCCATAGATATATATGAGGTGTCCTACTGTGCCAAGAAATATTAGTGTGAGAGATACCCTCAGGCCTTTCTGTGATTGCATCAATTTTTCTTCATGCCATTGCAAAAAAAAAAATGAACTTAGTTGATAGTCAAATAAATTTTACTCAGAGTAAACCCACTGAAATTAATGAACATGAGGAAGTTAAGGCAATTCACTTCAGTATGTCTACTCTGTGTAAAATTTAGTCAAGTACCACCCAATGGGTTTCCACACTACATTTCCTAATTTGTACTAATATTTCTCCAAGTGTATTATGATTCATTCATTTATGTACTGCTTCCATGCTCAAATGCTGTCTTAAGTGATACACAACAATGTGGAGAGGCATGGGAAGATGATGCTTATGTGTATGAACCATCCTACATTTGTCTGAAATGATACATTTCATAATAGTACCTTTTTCTTATCACATCAATCATATTATGACAGTGAAGATGAGTTCAAAGCTGAGCTGAAAATTCTTAGAAGGCATGGATGCAATAACTTTCATATTCTTGTAAAAACGCTATACTAGTTCAGCATTGGGTGCCCATAGACTCTTAATTCACCACAGGATTATTTTTTTTCAGGGGGGAAAGTTCAATTTAATGTTTTTAAAAAAGGTTGTGTATGGATCTGGATTCACACCCCTTGCTATATATTCACAATATATGTGATATTAAAAGCTGATGTGATCTCGTGATTTAGATGGCCCAACTTCACCAAGACACTGTAAGGACTAACAATCATGAACCTGAGGGCCCTAGGATATGAGAAACTGCCTTTTTCTGAAATAGGCTCACCTATTCCAATTTTCTACAGGTTAATTGTTAGCCCCCCCTCCCCAATTTGAAAAATCCAGAGACTGCATTTTGGTCCCAGCTACTACTTTTTTATTTCTTCAGAAGCAAAATTATTCTCTTAGTTAATCCTCCCAAAACACTGTTGATGCATGGAACACAAAGTAATATTTTAAAAACAAGCATAGAATGCACCATATTTTTTTAAAAGAACTAGTGTATCATTTAGACAACTTATTCCATTCTGTGTCATACAGCTGCTTTGGTATAAATATAATCACCAGAGAGACCATTAATATTTAAAAATATGTAATCTATATTTATAATGAAGAAAGTTCGTTGTAATTGAACCTCAGAGGTAGAATTTTTCTTTACAATTGCTATTGTCATTATAGGTGCTTCCTCATGATGGAGCCATTTGTATTGCTCACTAAACTACCTATTCTGCTGGTGAATATTTAGTAAATGTCCTCTGCCCTCAGTGTTACCTTTAGAATCTTTAAATGGCGAGTCTTAAGTGTTTATGAATTAAATTGTGTAGGCAAGCACATTTTGGGTACACATCAGCATGCAGAGCAAGTATTACAGATGCTTTAAAATCCCATACAAGGCTTGGAGTTATTGTAACTATAGAGAGAAGAAATTATGTTCAGTTATTAAGGTAGTAAATGGCTGTGTGGATCCCTGGAATTAATGTCACACAGCAACAGATCTTTAAATAGAAATTTAATAAATAGTAAAAAATAAAAATAAAGTGTCACTGGGGAAATTATTGCTTTTCCTTCTGCTAGCTTCATCAACATTTGTGTTCTTAAAAAAGGCAAAGCTAACACATAAGTGTGGATACAATATGGTGAGCAGTCTTTAGATTTAGATTGAGGCATGCTGTGTCAAAGAAGATTTGGCCCATGGGAACAGTAATATCTGGAGGAGGGCTTCTAAATCCATAAGGCAAACGTCAGACATAGAATTGATATCAAAGTATTTGGTGATGAATAAATGAAATTATAGAAAACAGAGATAGAGGCTGCATTCATGTGGCTGTTTATTCCATTTTCACAAGTTCTTCCTATCTATTAAGTTCTGCATTATGTTTGAGCTTACACATGGTGTAAAAGCCAGCTCTGGAACTATAGTGGAATATAGCACAAGCTTAGTGCTCATTTCTGTGTTATTTGCTTCCAGAAAAAAACCCGTTGACAAATAATGTGGAAATGAGTGATAAACTTGTGCTATATCCCACTATATTCTAGACGTGGCTTATATATCACGTGGAAACTGAAATATAATGTGGCAATTAATAGTTAGGAAAACATTGTCAAAACGGAAACACTTCTCAGCCTTTTGGCTAAGAACAAGTGTAAAACGGAATACGGTAAACCGTCTTGTGAATGCTGCCAGAGAAAGATAAAGAATATCAACTATTAATGATACATTGATCATATGAAACGGACTGATTAGGAACTGCTCTATTACATGTCAACAACTGTTCTATTAGAAACCTAGCTCTTCTTGGGCAAAGTTAATTTTTTTGCAACGAACACATTCTGTTGTTGTTTTGTGTTCCCACAGAATTGTAGCATTCAAACAGGCCTGTCTGTAGACTGATTTCAGGTACAGCAAACAGGAACTACTGTATTTTCCATCTATAAGATGCCCCCATGTATAAGACACCCCCTGTTTTGGGGGATTCAGATTTAAGAAAATGGTGGGAGATGGCTCAGAATATAAGATGCCCCCTAATTTTTGACATTATTTTAAAGGAAAAAAACCTAGTCTTATACACGGAAAAATACGGTAATTATTTGTGGGATCCAACCCCATGCAGGATATGGATGACCTGTTTATGAAGTGATCATTTCCCTGAAGTTTTCATACTTGCTACGTGGCATGAGCCAAAAGTAAAGGAGAATATTGCCCCAAATCTACCCAGAGATTTAAAGTCCAGTGCTAAAAAGGAAGATGTAATGGCACCCAATATTCTGCAGTGTATATTAGGGACGAGATCCAGCATTTCTTCACCCTGGACAAATCAGCAGTGTGTGGACTTCTCAAGCCCATAGACAACAAGAAGGAAAGGAATGTTTTGTGACTCACGTGATCAGTTCCTTTTTGAGATCTCTTGAATGGAGCTTAGATTTTGGACTAGGAACCGAGACATCTGAGTATCTTTTTTCATCCAGGCTTTCAGGACAGCTCGCAGGATCTTTCTGAAAAAACAGAAAAGAATGAGGTGCTTCTATCTTCAACACAATACTGGTAGCTAGAGCTGAACCAAAATTTCTCAGAAGACCTATTTCTGAATCTCTCTCTCCCGCCCCCTTTCCCCCTAGGAATGTTATCACAATTTAGAATGTTATCACAATATGCTCCATCTTTTGTTTGTGCAATGGCCACCATTCCCATCTTAGCAGGGTGAAAAATGGTGCCCAAACTGCCAACATAGCAGCTGCTGCTTGCAACATCAGCAAGACAAAGACAAAGCCTTGGGATGGGCAGAGTTAAGGTGCCAACCTATGGCCACTGCTAATGGAAAGCCTCAGCCCTAAGAAACGGTTTGAGAATTTCTCCTGTCCTTGGGGAAATTTAGTGAAAATGCTCCCCTAATTCTTCTGCTGATAATATCTCTGATGGAGCCCTTCTGGGGGTTTACCTAGCCCAAAACTAGCCACCCACAAGGCAAGGTGAGATGGCAGCAGATCCTAATCTTCAATCATCTATTCTTCCCTGGTAGGGAGGGCCCCCCACCATATTGTGATTCACTGCAGGTACCAGAATGTCTTGGGCTGACTCTGCTTCAGCCCTTAGTGTTCAGTTGCCTTCACTAGGAACCAAGGCTTTAGCATAGCAAGCCCTGTCCTGTGGAACTCATGACCTGTGCAGCTTCAGCAAGAACTGCCCCTGCTTTCTTTCAGACATCTCTTAAAAGCTGTATTTTTTAGGTAGGCCCTCACATTTTTTTCTTTTTAACCAGCCATTATCTATTGCTGCTTTATTGCTATTTTAATTATGTTTTACCTAGATTGATTGCTTTTATTGCATTGCATGCTGCAAGCATGCTGTATTGCATGCTCTAAGCCACCTTAATATATTGCATGAATGCCAAGGTTGCAGGTTCAATCTGTGTATGGGACAGCTGCATATTCCTGCATTGCAGGGGGTTGGACTAGATGATCCTTAGGTACCTTCCAACTCTACAATTATAGGATTCTATGAAAGTGCAGGTCACAAATATTCAAACAATAAATAGGAAGGAGAAACGTGAGAGGCCATTCATGTGCATCACAAGTGCTGACTACTGTGAAGTGGTCAGTTGATTCAGAGAAATAAGGTACCACTGATAACAAGCTTACTTCCAGTTAAGAGCTTTTTTTTTTTTTTTTTTTTACAAAAGTGTGTGTGTGTGTGTGTACAAAAGCTGAACTTCCCCATTATTTTCAGAACAGTCTGCCAAACTGCAGACTGTATTAGTGTGTATGTGGGGGGGGGCATTACTGGGGATGGCAGGGAAGCACCACTAGTTTCAAGTTGAGTTCTTGCCAGTGCGCATATTCCTATGTGCACACAGGACGACAAAAATAAATGAATGAAATTCCATTAATGTGCAGATGGACATTTATATTGATTTCTGCAAAGACCAGAACATAATGACAACACGAATAACAGATAATAGCATCTGGCACTTTCAACATTTTAAACCCTGGAATCTTTGGAGAACTGACAGTTGAACTAAACTGACAGCTCCAGTTATTTCTCAGCACTTTCCTTTTGGAGAAAGTGTGAGCCTCTTCCAAATTCAGGATTATTTTTTTTAAGGGGCATCTGGACAGGCCATTTCTCAGTGTACGAGGGAGACAATATTTTCTAGAAATGACCAACAAAATCAGCCAACTGTTGTGCATATGAACCAGAAAATAAATTAAAAATAGATTATTTTATTTTACTTTGAGGCAACTTACACCCTTATAATTTGAGAAGTTTCTAAGACTCCTGCTGTTATCTAGTGTTGGAAAAGCTGTAGAATTAAAAAAACCCAAAACATTTCAGAGACAGTAAGTTGACTTTGGAGGATCAGGAAGCTTGTGGGTTGGATGATGCAAGCTTGACTTGTGAGGAAATAGTATTCTGTTAAAGTTTCAGATCTTTTTAAAAAGAGTGGTGCACAAAACCCACAACTTTTAAGCTGAGAATGTCTATGTGCTGAAAATCTTGGCAGCAATTTTTGTATACAGTATTGTCTCCATCAAGGTTTTATGTACTCAGATCCAAAGTCTTTTGTTTAATTCACAGAAATATTTTGGGGTTGTTATATTTTTTACTTCTACAGCTGCAATCTATTGGATAAACCCCATAACTATCTCCAGGGATTTACTAGATTCACTATGGAACAATTTGCCCTTTTGGAAACTTGGCTCATATCACCAGCAACAGGACCCAGTTGTGAGTTTGGTTCATTGGATGGGTCCAAATCAATACCAGCTGAATCGAAGTAAGTTTATATTGAAATCACTCATTATCCTGGTTTAGGACTTCTTTATTAACAAACAAGTGTTTTAGCATGTCTAAGACTGAAATGTGAGCATCTGTGTCACAACGAACACTCTCTTCCTCTTTCATCACCACAAATGCAACAACTGCTGAGGACCCAGGAAGATAAGACACTTCTTTAGCAAGGTCAACCTCAGAGATAGAAACAAGCGCAGCAATCTTGTCTTGCAATTACTACCCCTGTCACAAGCTAGGAACAAGATCTGCTTATCCTTGTCCTTTTTCTCTACAAGCACCACAAGCTGCCACATAACTCCTTGGTGGTTTATTTTCCTCGTGGCTTCTGTATAGTCCTCTGATCATACCCACTTGCATCTAACATGTTTCAGCCAGCCTCGTGTTCTCCTAACCCCTTTGCCCTGGGTGCTGCTGCCAGAAATTTAAAGCAAGATGCTAAACAATAACATCAACAAAAAGTGGGCCTGTATGGCAATTGTCTTCCTAAGGAGAGTGTCACTTCAACACAAGGTGTTTTGTTTTTGGTTTTTAAAAAAAATCTATCACCTGTGAAATTGCTCAGGACCAGAAGACACACACATAATGACTAGCATGAAGGCACAGCTTTAAAATGGTTGCTTGTTGCAACTGACTTATTGCAGCATGTTATTTGAGGAAACAGTCATGGCTAAGTAAGTAGAAAAATACTTTCTGTGAAGAAGGTATAAGGTTCATTTCCTGGTATCTCCCAAGTCAGGTTGGGAAACCGGGGAGGGTCATTGCTAGTCAGTGCTGACCATGGGAGTCAATGAAGTGCCCTCTTCTACTACCACCACCATCCCTGATCATTGACTAGCTGGGGCAGGTCAGAGTTAAAATATACGTGTGTGGTAGAGGGACCACCAGTTTGGCTACCTCTGGTGCAAGCAATATTAAGCTACATGGACCAGTGATCCTCTAGAACTGAAATCTGAGCAGTTGTATCACAAGTTTAAGTAGCTGTTCTGTGTTTAATATTGGTATGCAGCAGTTATCCAAAAGATTCAGGAATTTTGTCCCATACTATGTGGGAATTAGTTCCCGTTTGCAGAGTACGCAGAAGAAAGCCCTGGGTTGTTTGGCCCTTTAATTAGTTCTCTTTTTCCTTCCTATAAAAATTACGCAAGACACTCTGTTTTAAAGTTCAAATAACATATAACTTTTTGTACTTGCAGTTACAGATTAAATATACAATGCAGGAAGGTGATACTTAAGTTGCTAAAACATCTTACATAGATTTGTATCTAAGGCTGACTAACATTTACAGACTGACTGAAACTCTGAGGCAGACAGCAGCCTAACACAACATACCTGCTGCTCTAACTGTTAAGACTCTTAAACTAACTGCCATAACTGAAATAACTGCCATAACTGCTTCAGGCATATGACATTGCAGAGTTCTACATCTCTTGCAATTAACCCTTTAATGTTAGCATTTTGGATGCTAACATCCCACAGACTCTTCACTCCCAAAATTTTCAGTGACATGGAGAGGAAACTCTAATTTTCTGCTTTTTGACCACAAATAGCTTGCTCAGTATGAAACCACTATGGCAGCAAATAGTAATATGGCCTCCACCTGGCAGCCATTTTGTCTGTACCGTTCCTAAGTTACAGGGATATATAAAGCTGAACAAACTGTTCTGATTTTGTTAATTTATCAAAGTGTCAGTCGGTTGGCATAAAAGGGTCAATGCTGATTTATTTATTTATTTATTTGTCATAAGAGAAAGTCCAATTAAACCTCCACTTTGCCTAGCTCTGGCAACAAGTTCCTATAGAAAACATGGCCAAAAAGATGGAGGGGGGAAGAAAACAAACAAACAAGCAGAAAAAACACCCCACAACATCCTGCCAAAGCTCAATAAACACAAAAATGAAAAGAACATAACAAAAATCAAGGAAATCACCAGGTTTAAATTATAATTTAGTACAGTATCTCTTACAAATGATGAATTACTTTATGTAAATATTTGTCTTATTTATGAAGGGGTGGGCAGGGGACCACAGCTGCATTTTTTGTTTTCTATTCAGTTTCTATTGTAGGCCAAATTGATGTGCCATGTTGACATGCATATTGATGTTCTCTTCTAGTGTCTTTGTGAGGAACACAGAGGAGTAAATCGGATGCGGCTTATGTGCGGGGTTTTTTTTAAAAAAAATGTGCTTGGTTTCTTTAACGACTAAATCTGAACATTAGCTTTGGGTCAAGCTACAGATGACAGCAGCAGATCTGTGTCTTTAAACATGGATCTATACCAGTTTAATAATAATAATAATAAATTATTTATACCCCGTCCATCTGGCTGGGTTTTCCCAGCCACTCTGGGTGGGTCCTAACCAATGATTAAAAACACAATGCAGCATTAAACATTAAAAACTTCCCTAAACAGATGTCTTCTAAAAGTAAGATAGTTGCTTATTTCCTTGACATCTGATGGGAGGGTGTTCCACAGGGTGGGCACCACTACTAAGAAGGCCCTCCGCTGGTTCCATGCAACCTCACTTCTCGCAATGAGGGAACTGCCAGAAGGCCCTTGGTGCTGGATCTCAGTGTCCGGGCTGAACGATGGGGGCAGAGATGCTCCTTTAAGTATACAGGACTGAGGCCATTTACGGCTTTAAAGGTCAGCACCAATACTTTGAATTGTGCTTGGAAACGTATTGGAAGGGTGGATAATCAGGGGCTCTTGCTCATTGCTTGCCTTTATGGCTCCTCCCTAGCCAGATTCACTTCCAGTGTCAGTACCAGACTGTATAAAAAAATGACCTTGGGGGAGAGGCTGCAGGATGCCAATGGGAAGCAGTGGACAGAGGTTGCAGCCCCTACATCATTGCTTTGTAAGTGTAGCGCCATTTTACATATGATTGGGCAGGCCTGCACATTAATCCAGGAAGTCTGTACTTCACAAATCTTAGCCCTATGAGTTTGATCACAGGATATCAGAGACTTTTATATTTTGACCTCATATTTCCCTAGGGATAAGAGATGTGTAGCCAAAGGGTTGGACTGAATAAAAGTATTTTAAATGCTAAGATTTAATGTTGAGTTTGCTGAGAGAGAGAAAAGCCTTTGGAAGAGCTTCATTGTTCTATCAAATCTCTTAAAGAAGTGATATTGCTAGCAAAGCAAAAATTACCATTTCTCTAAATCATGATGTATAAAGAATATGAATGCATAGCAGATCAGAGATAAAGCATTGTCATAACTTCTTAATTCTTAATGTCTATCATGGAAGTGTGAACTTAATTATATATTGATCATATCATATATACAGAGCTGGAAAAATCCCATGCAGTTTCTTTTTAAGGATTTAAAATGTTTTCATTATTCCCTACATAAACTGGTTCCCAAAATGTGATGCTACTTTCTAGGAATACTGATCATGCTTTCTAGAATGCATGATTTACAATGCAATCCTGTATGCATCTAATCAGAAGTAAGCCTCATTGAGTTCAATAGGACTTATTCCCAGGTAGTTGGATGCAGGATCATAACTTCACTGGCTTTCATAATGGTTCTAACTGCACATCCTTCCTATAGGCCAGGAAGGAAAAATCCTCATTAGCACCCTAATTCCTAGTATACTGTCTCATTCTTACTCCCACCAAAATGAATGGTGCCATTGACTTGCACATGGGCTTAG
Organism: Podarcis melisellensis; assembly: GCF_964234715.1. NCBI lineage: Eukaryota > Metazoa > Chordata > Lepidosauria > Squamata > Lacertidae > Podarcis > Podarcis melisellensis. Next base: position 39,105,100 of record NC_138539.1, on the reverse strand, counting down.
GAGTGGAGTACTAGCTGCCATAGCTCAAACTGGGTACTGTAAAATAAATTATTCCAAGATCAACAATTCCATCCATGGTGTATTGTGATAAACAAAAAATATACCTCTTTCTCCTCCCCCTTTCTCGCCTGGCTCTTGCTATAGTTGATTGGCGTATCCCATCCTTCCTTTTCACACAACGCCTGGTAGAAGGTGGCATTGACCAGAATGCTGCCTGTTTTGAAGGGAGAAGAGGCAGGAGTGGGAACTGTTGCACTGAAAGATGTTAGCGGAGTACCCTTTTCTTGGTGCCGGTTCTTTTTCATGCTCAAATCCAGGGTGCCATTTTCATCCACTTCTATATCAGCTCCCTGATACACAAGGGGAAAGAGAGAAATGTTTAGAGTGTGAACAGTTTGCAGCAACAACATAATAAGACTTGCAGAGCTTTTAAGGGATAAGTGGAAATGCCTGCTTTTATTTAAATTTATCTAAATCTAAAAAACCAGCTTTTCGATTTATACCCGTTAATATTTAATTCTTAGGCACCCTTAAGAGATACCTCTATAATACTCTTTCCATGTTTCTATGCTTAAACACAGTAAGCAGAATAAGATGCTTCTTAAATGTAAACTATATGTACTAAATCCGAGGGGGGTTTTTTACAAAAAAACTTTAGCATTAAATCTCCTGAATCATTTCACTTTTACAGAGAACTATGATCCCTTTTCAGATAAAAGCATTAATTCACTGCTTAGCTCATCAACAGTATTATTATTACATTTCATCCACCCCCCACTCTCTCACAATATTGCAACATCTGTATCAGAGGGGGAGGGGAAACAAATGTACAAATCAGAACCAAGGGGAGCATTTGTCATGGGTCTTTTATATATCAGTGACAATCTCACTTTATCTCAAATGGAGCTTGAATTATAAAGAACTTTTAAAAGGTTTACTGTAATCAAGAGGTCCAGACTATGTCCTTCCCTGAAATGCAGAGCTCCATTGTGGACTGAGATGCAAGCTGTTATTCTTCATGGTCACCCTTATTCTGCCATAAGGCCAAACTCTGTCATGCCTCTGAATGTTATGTGTGAATCATATTTCTCATCTGCTGCACTTTATTAAGAACATAAGAGCCTGCTGGATGAGGGCAGTGGACCATCTAGTCCAGCATCCTGCTCTTGCAGTGGCCAACCAGAGGCCTACACAAAGCCTGCAAGCAAGTTCTCAGTGCGAGAGCACACTCTTCTCATTTGTACAGAGAAATCTACCAGTTAAGTTAGTAGTTGTACAACAGTGTCTACACAGGTTAGAACGTCTGCCCCCTGCACCAGTCAAATGGCATGTGCCTCCCAGGACGTTATAGTACAGAAAACTGGGGCACTGCACTGGATTATCTGGTTATGATTGATCAGGGCCAGCCCAAGACATTTTGGCACCTGAGGCATACCACAAAATGGTGTCCCCCACCAAGGAAGAAATGCTGAGTGAAAATCTACATCAGGAACATGGAGGCAATAAAGATCCACTCTGGGAACAAGGGTAGGAGGAGACCAACAGATCTGGCCTGCAAGGGGTGTGCCACTGCAGCAACAGTAAAAGCTGATGCATTCATTGGAGGCCAGATCTCTTGCCCCTGTGGATCCTGTCACTTGAGGTGGTCAACTCACTTTGCCTCATGGCACAGTGCTTCATCAACAGTCAGGCCAAAGAGCTTCAAAAGAGGCAAGGATTCACTATGGCAATAGTTTCCATAAACCCTTGCCTGTTCATTTGTATTGTATCTGATAGAACAGCCAGAGAAATTCACTGGGGAAATCTATATCACACATCCAAGATGTGTGGACTAGAAGAAGAGGAAAGTTTTTCTTCTAACTGTGGAAGGGAAGAGGAGGAGCAATTAACCCATGGAGAGATTCAGTAGACAGCCAGATGCTGCTTAGGGATGGATGGGTGATATGTGGAATAGTGCTTTGGGTATGCATCTCCTTAAGAGGAGAACTATGCAGAACTCCAAAGCACTAGTTACATACCAGGCATACAATTATAATAAATAATAATAATATTTTTTTTTATTTGTATCCCACCCTCCCTGGTCAAAGCCGGGCCCAGTCATTTTGGATCAATTATTCCAGATATTTATTTAAAATGCAGAGTAAAATCATGCAGAGTAAAATAACCAACACCTGGAAATGAAGGGTCAAGTGAGTCCATGTGCAGCCTACTTCTCCACTGGGGTGACTAACTTGTTGCTTGATGGAATCCTATGGCTGTCCCTGGCCCTGGAGGTCTCATATTGTCTAACAGTATCTGGCCTAACGCTTTACCTCACATGCCTGACAAACAACTCAGCTGGTTGGCTAGAAAGGGGAGGGAGTTTTGAACATTGCCCACAATCAAAAGGAGAGTCAAATGTTCCTCAAACTTTGTACAGTCAGTAAATATCTCAATGGCATCCAGTTGTGAATGTAGATGTCAGGTACAATGTTGATTGAAAGAAGGCCAACCACTTAACATAGACAATCCTGGTAGCAGCATCCAGTTAGCAGAACAACTCCTGAGAAAAATAGCTCATTTTGACCTAACATTCTCCAGCTGTAGCACTGTATGCTGCTTCTCAAAGCACTAGCCAGGAAATGTTATGCCTGCATGATGCTTAGACACAGGCCTAGAAAAAGAGATCAGTTCATCTTAGTTCCTTTTGAAAAGTTGAAAACAATCAGGCCAATTGCCTGAGAGAGTGCAAGTTAGAAACTCTTGCGTTTGTTCCTCTCGTATGACAAAGTCCACATTTTCAATCCCCCAGCTTAAAGAGAGATATGCTTTATTATACTTATGGGAAGTAAATACACTTCTAATATGTTCATACACTAAGATGCTTTCGTTATATCTTTTTGCCCCTTTTTAGTAAATAGTTTAATCTCCTGTGATAGTTTTAAGCCCCGACTTTGACAGTACAGCTTATCCTGGATAATAACTTAGTAACCACAACATCTTATGCCATCTGTATAATATCAAATACATTTTTATATCAGCATTAAAAAAAACCCCTTACTTACAAAAATCCAAGATATTAACTGTATCACTGCCAGCTGAACTTCCCAGGACCTGAGCACATTGTTGCCATGATTACCCTTGTGTTTTTTTGGCTTCATAGCTGATATATAAGTACAGCCATGAAACAGAGCTACAAGTAATCAAGTTTAATGGCCACTGTAAAGTAAAATGCTAAACATTGTAGTTGCTGACATTTTTCATAGGGGGAAAAAAAAACTTGGGTTAAGTCTGCCTGACCAACATTCACATAAAATGCCAGACCTCTGTGACAGATGGCTTAGGAGAAGATGCCATGCAATGGGGGATGCAGTAGTTTTATAGTGCAAAAACCATAAATAGTGCAGATTTTCTGTCACTGACAAAATACCAGCAACTCAGAAGGCAGGAGACAACAGCAAACAAATTCCATAAAACAGTCAAAGTCTTCTCAAATTAAATCACAGATCCAAACATGTCAGGAAACACATCTGACAGTTGGGAATCTGGCCTCATTTAGCAGCACCAAAGAGGCTTGGTTGGAAGACAATACACGTTTGTTGATGTGAATATGAAGATACTGGCGAGGGCTATCTTCTGATGTGCAAGGGAGTTGGGTTGGTGAGTATGTACCTAATTCAGATCGGAAAATACCCGGGTTGTGTAACAAGAGTGCAGATGGGGTTTAAGTGAGCTCACAGATGTACACAACAATCAAATACAGTCACAGAGATATAGCCCCTTGTGCTCACAGGAGGATGGATCCCATGTTTACAACATGGCCTTTTTATTCAGTCCAATATAAAATTGCTATAACTTTTGCTGCAGTCTCAACCAACGCCAGGTGGAAGACTATCAGATTCTCTCTCTCTCTCCCCCCACCCACATCCTGCCCTTAATAGTAGATCTTTCAGTGTTCTTTATTGTTCAAATGTTTTTAAATATCTGCATTGAAGTGATTATCAACAGAGAGTAAAGAACATTTCTAAAGGATAGAATTGCCTGCTTTATTTATACAGCTTATTTTCATCCTGTCAAAGTAAAGATGTGTTTACATTAGTGCTATGCTGAAAATACCTTCTGCTTTTTTAAAGCATTCTCTACCAAATGACAAGAAAAGAAATTGCATTCAAAAAAATTCAAGGAGACATTGTTGGTGAAACTCTCCTGGGTGGGTTGCCAGATTTTTGTTGCAATTGCTTTACTTCTGAGGTAGCTCAGAAATTTTGTGATTGTCCTTTCATCCTGTGGCTAATTTATCCAGTGATCTGCATTCAGCAGCCTTCCTGGGTGCCTGCACTTCCTGAAAACCCCATAACATCCTTGACTGGGTTTCCCGTAAGCATGGGAAGATGGGAAGGCTTCCAACTGAGCATCTGTCAGCTGTTCATTATTATTTGTTAAGTGGAATCTGTTTACTTTTAAAGAAATCTGAAAGGAAAGTTTTTTTCTAAGGCACAAGAGAAAACTTTCCACTTAAAAACACAATCAGTGAGAACTCTTAACTCAGACACAGATTAGTCAGGCTTCCTGCCCTTCAGTTAAAACCCAGGGGAAAGTATCATAAGGTACCTCCCTCCCAATGGGGCTTTTTCAGAGCAGAAGATGTGGGCAGCCAAGGAGGCTGCTAGACACTGGAGAAATGTTTACTGTATTGGAAAGAAAACACACACACCACCTTCAGATGCCTGGACTCAATCCCAAAGCATCCTGCAAATGAGGCAAAAAAGGGGATGTTCCTTTTGTGAAGCAGAAAACTCTTAAGAAATTGGGGGCAGGCTTTGGCCCAGCAGTATTTTGAATGTCTTTAGGAGGTAAGCGATACTTTAAGAAGAATCATGAAGTTTCTTTCTCGAGATTAGAGTCACTTAGAGTGTGTGAGGGACACTGTATTATTTCTGGTTTATTTTTTATCTGCCTGAAAGAAAGACGAAATCATGCAGCTTTTATTGTGTTGAATAGTATTTTTAAAAATGTTTTGGTCATTTTATGTTTTGGGAACTGCCTAGAGAACATGTATTATTGAGTGGCCAATGCAAAGTACAGTGGTACCTCGGGTTAAGTACTTAATTCGTTCCAGAGGTCTGCTCTTAAGCTGAAACTGTTCTTAACCTGAGGTACCACTTTAGCTAATGGGGCTTCCTGCTGCTGCTGCACCGCCGAAGCACGATTTCTGTTCTCATCCTGAAGCAAAGTTCTTAACCTGAAGCACTATTTCTGGGTTAGCGGAATCTGTAACCTGAAGCGTATGTAACCTGAAGCATATGTAACCTGAGGTACCACTGTATAGCCAACAAACAAACAAATATTAATTCTAAATATTCCTTTCTAATTCCTTTCAAGCAGGAGTGAAGCTCTGGCCTGCAGGCCAAATGTGGCCTACTTGGCCAACTCAGTCAGGACCCCTGAAAGTGCCCCAGGTTACCCCTCATGTACTCCTGCTTTAAAGACACCTGAGCCAACGCCCATCACCACAACTTGAAGCAGTAAGTTCGGTGACTTAATTATGTACTATGTAACGTATTTCAGTGATCCTCAGGAAGCAGTGCTCCCAGGGTTCTGACCAATGGGTCCAAAAACAATGGGACAACTGACAAGAACTTAGCAGTTCTTTTTATTTTATTTTTTAAAAAAATATTTTCTGTGGTTTTTATGGTTGTATGCAACTAAGTGATACTCAGAGTAGACCCACTGAAATCAATAGATTCGAGTGAGTGATAGTGGGTCTACTCTGAGTATCACTTAATTGGACATCACCATTAGTGTTTAATACAGTGGAATAACTTTAAAATTAGATTACCTTTCTTTTGATTCTGTCAGCACTGCTCTCTCTCTCTCTCTCTCTCTCTCACACACACACACACACACACACACACACACAAACACACACAAATGCCCACATGCACACACACACACACAAAATTATCTTTGGGTACAGTTCTGATTCACTTGTCAACTTCACTATTACTAATACAAGGAAAGAGAGGAAAAACAAATATGTTTTTCATCCTAGTTTGTGCTATTTGCTTTTCTGTTTTGTTTTCTTTCAAGGCACAGTATGTATATGTCATTTTGTCCAAACATGTTGGGAGGAAAACACGCAAACATTAAATAGAATTCTTGGCAAGAGGCAGCTCAGAGGAGAAAGACAGAATGTACGGCTTGTTTCTTCCTCTTTGAGTGGCAGCCACATAAGCCATAAGATAAAACTGGGGGAAACTGTGTCTTGATGTGATTGATATGTGATGCTATATGACATGACACAACAACTTGCATTAGAGTAGAAGTTGTGAATCTTAATAGCTCCAAAAATCATTTTGCCACATTGTAGGACAAGGCCACGTGCAACGGGTTAATCTGAAAGGTTTCACTTCAACCCCTTGGTGCTTAAGGCTGAATCATTGGTAAATCTCTTATTTTTCTTTCAGTCACCCACAAAATGAAACAAGAGAGATAGCTCTTGCTATTTTTAAATGCATCAGGATTGTCAAAACCAACTCTAATTTTTATTTTTTATTTTCCTGGTAATTAACTATATTTGCATGCAGTTGATTGTAGACAAATGTAGAATATCTGCAATCTGATTCAGTTATCCAAATTAATTTCTAGAGGTTTGTACACAATATATGAAACATCACATGAGATCTCTGAGCCTTTCCTAGATTCCACTATCGCTGCCATTGTATTTGGGGAAAATATATTTGTGATCATTTTATTTATGCTGCTAATTATACCTTTCCCTTAAAGCATGTATTGCCTTAAAGCATTGTGTTTGGTGGATGTTCCTTGTATAAATGTGGATTGAATTTTGTATTGCAAACCCAGTGAATACAGCTATGAAGTGGTACCCTCCGGAAACAGATCCTCTGGAAACAGATCCTTCCACAAGGCATGTTTCTGGCAGGAATTCCCACCAAGTGAAAATGTCAGGAGGAGTCACTAAAGTGCCCCTTGCACTTGGGTGAGAATTGCTGCAAGAAACATGCCCTCGAGGGAGGAAATGATTCTGAAACATGTTGCACCTGAAATAAATCTCATTTCTAGAGCCTGGATTTTTTTCCTTTTTCTTTTTTTGCCATTCAGATGTGCTTTCCCCCCCAGATTTAATCAAAAGCTGGATTTTTTTTAAAAAAAAAGAGAGAGAAAGAGACTGATGCCCTGTTCCAAAATGCATACTAATAAGGAAATAAAACTGACAGATAAGACAATCTGGAGACAATGAGGGATGCTTTTTGTCCTGATCCCTGGGGTTCGAATTTGAAAGCTGGCGAGCATCATTTCTACCCTTCCATCCATCCCATTCTCAAGACCCAGAATATATTTTCTTGCATTATGGTGAGCAGAATAGATAACATTTAAAGAGAGGATAGTTATAGGCAAGGCCAAAGAGAGGATATATTAATGCCAATTATGTTGCTGTTCCCTTTTTGTTTTATTTTAGTAGATATAAGTAGAGCTATGGTGGGCTTCAGGAAGAATAACTGGATGTTGGCAGGTTACTTCACAGTCTTTGTTTAAAAACTCATGACTCAATCTACCAAGAACTTTTCATTGACAAGTAACTCTGAAACAAATAGAATTTACACAAAAGCACTGCTGTTCATTCATGTTTACAGAGGAGATGTCACCAGTAGGGGTTTATTTTCTGAGGGGCTGGGAGGTTCACATGGAAAAGCTGGATTGGAGAGGAGAGAAAGTTATACCCTTTCAATTTTATTTTATTTTATTTTTAAATCCAAACTAAATGAAGGCATTTCTTGAGAAGATGGTGCGCAGGCTTGAAATGCATCTTTGCAATTAAAAGAAAAATAATGTGCAGTGTGAACAAAAAAACAAAGTGATCATCAAATTAAAACCAAACAGGTTTACAGTATTTGATTCACTTTATATTTTCAAACCTCAGTAATTTGTTTTAGTTTAGGCACCTGCATCCATAGACTATTGCAGTATGCATTTCTCTGTTTAAAAATCTCAATTTCCTAAAAAGGAGCACTATCCAAACCAAATAAAAAGAATGTGTGTGATTTTGGCTACTTCGTCTCTTTGAGCTTTGCTTGCCTTCACTCTGGCCAGAAGCTAATTCTCATTCTTCTGTCAGATATTTTGTACCACTGGTTGTCATCATGCCCTGCTGGAAGTTTGGCAAAAGTGAAGGCTGGCAGAGGACAATGCCTGACGACCATTTTAATACAAAAAAAAATTATTTCTGGATGAAAATCACACCCACCCACCTCCTATATGCCCCAAATGCTGCCATGAGTGGTTACGATTGCCTTCCGCTTTTTTGGCAAACGCAAAACAGGTGTACAGCTGAAGAAGAAGAACAATAATAATCTTATGCCTGGTCCCTTTATTACCTTTCTTTGGCAAGAAAGGTCTGTTTCTAAGGTCAGCCAAAGGTAGGGGAAGCAATTTAATACAGCCTCTGGCACCAGTCTCCTTTTCAACAAGAGGGGGTGGGGGTGGCAAAGTAATATCTGCCATAGCCCAGCACTAGAAAATGTCTCTGGCCAATATCGTGAATAAAAGCTGTGGATGCAGAGATAGCCAGCAACACACCCCGGGCCCTAAAAATGGAGTTGTCTTGATAGGCAGGCTTTGAATGCAAGGATGTCACTATCGTTGGCTCCAAGAACCTGGCTGTTGCAACGGCAGTTGGGTGCGAGGGGGGCGGGAAGGAAAACCAGAAAATTTTACTGCACTGAAGACAGGCCTCAGATATCTGATCTGATTTTGCCCGTGCGATAAAAAGATGAGCTTTCCCACTAGGCAAAGCAGTCAGTTATGTGGAACAGGAGTCCCGCTGAAGAAGCATCTCTTCAGCCAGAATAACTGCTCTCAAGATCCTGCCATTATGAGTCTGCTGCGGCATTACACAGTGGAAAGCTTGCTAAACAGACATCTCTCTGTGTCCCAGAGAATGTCTCCAAGTACAAAGGCAATGTTGTATGTGCCATTCTATAACACTTTTCATTCATCACCCATTTCCATGCCCTGCTCCCGTCTATCTTTTCTACAAGATGGATTATGTGAGCTTCTGCCAACACCATGGTCCAGTCCCTAATGGTGCTATAAATGGTATCCAATGGTACTAAATACAGCTTTCAACAACAACGGGCCGAAGTTGTTTGTTTTCCAGGTTTCATAGCCAGAGGTGTTTCATACCCTATGGAGCAAGGTTTTTCACAACACAAATTTACTTTTGTAACTCTTAATGCACCCTGAAAATAAAACTTGATTACAAGGAAATAGGCAGAGTTATCAATGGGCTATTCAAATGATCTTTCCCTATGTTCATCACGCATCACACCTTTTATTCACCTCTTTAAAATATTCAGTGGAATTATCAGTAGCAAAAACAACAAAACAGAGATCTGTGATAGCCCCTCCCCATCTCATTTCTATTAATTTTAATAACCAGACTAATGCTGGTAACTTGCAGTAGTATTTGCACCATGCAAATAAGCCTCATTTCAACAGATTCTGCACCACTATCTCCCAAAAACCATTTCTGGAGTCAGAGTTCCCCCCTCTTTCTTCCCTTATTATTATTATAGTGACTTTCCACAGCACAGTTTTTGCATTTCTTTTCTTCCGCTATCTCCCCCTACCCCCACCCTCCCATCTCTCTTCAAAAGAACATGCAAAAAGGGGCTGCTCTTTTCCCCTCTCTCTCTTTCGCTCTTGGAAGGGAAGGAAGGAATTGAATGCAATCACTAATATGAAAGACAGTTTATTCACACAGTTCAGTAGCTAGCACACCCTCCAGGTTCTTGGACTTGCCTACCTTGGCAGACAGACTCTGTGGTTTGTTGGAGAGGATCTCTGCTGCTTCCCTGCAGTGGGTGGAAAGGTTCAGGATTGCAGCAGCTGCTGCTATGTGGGTGTCTTCACTACATTGACCGTAGCCATAAGAGTTGGCATGGCAAGGGCTCTGTGTGTGGGCGCTAGCACTAGGCAGCCGATTAGAAAATTTTCCTGGATTTGAAAAATGCTTTGCTGTTGAAAAGAGATTTGATTAGAAATAGCTCGAGTGCAACTGTCCCTCTGTTAAAGATACTGGGGTTTTATGTATTATCATTTTATACAATAAAAACAGGCAAATAATACATTAAAGTAAGTCTGTTTTTTACTGGGAGCTCTACCATTGCTATTAAGAAGCATTAGAATTGAATGCATTTAAAACATGAGATCATGAGATTAGTTAAGAAACCCAGAGTTGCTTTATAAATGTGCAGGTGCTCCCATTTTCAGTGAGAGCCTAAATTGTGGGTCCTTTCCTCAAGACTTAATCACTCCTTACACAAGAAATCTTTCACTTCCATCAAGTCCAGTGGTGGATGAATAAAGAACAAACAATATTTGGCTCAGCTGTAATTTAAACACAAATGGGCTTGGAAACTTTATTAACATAAACATGATGAATTCCATGGAACTCTGAGTTATAATATATAAAACCAAAGCAAAATTAATCGGCCTAAGCTATAACAATGCTGGGTTGTAGCCAAAAATGGTTTGCCTCAAGTTTACTGCAATGTTTTGCTCTTCTTGTGAAATCAGTTTGAATCTTAGAAGGCTGGAGCAGTTAAATAAAATATAATTAACAAATGTTAATTATAGTATACATAAGAAAATGAATATAGAGCATACTGTAAGTGTCAGCTATATTAAAAATAAAGAAAACAGAGCTAGGGTTCGCCAACAGCGCGCCCCATGTCACCTCAGAAGTAAATTCAATTACTTCAGTGGCACTTCCTTCCTTTTCCTCCACTGTGTTTCCCTTTCAGAAGGTATTCCCTTTCCCAGGACACCAAAGCATCTTTTTAAATTCCTTGGCTGCCATTATTATTAATATGATGATGATGATGATGAAATGGTTTAGAAATTAGGCATATGAGCAATTTAAACAGAGAATCCTGGACAGGGATGATGAACCTTCATATATTGTTGGACTCCAACTCCCATGAGCCCCAGGCAGCTTTGCTGATGGTCAGAGATTATGGGAGCTGTAGTCCAGCAACATCTGGAGTTAGGTGTTTCCTAACCCTGATCTAGGGGAAATGTTTCGTGAAGAGCAGCAGTAGTGGCAGGCTTTGGGCTCTCAAATTTCAGCAGCGTCCTGTGTGACACTAACATTTGCCACCCCCACCTCTTCCACTCTGTTTTACAGCATTGGTCTGGCGTGCCCTGCAGCATGGCACCCAGCATGACCGCACCAGTCATGCCACCCTGAAATTGCCTCTGGAAGCAGTCTTTTTGTAAAGTGCCCATGCACTTTGTTGTCACAATGCCTATTGACTTCACACCATTTAAAAAGGGTGTCTTTCTGAAATGGCAATTTGGGTGTGCCCACAGCTCATGTGTAGTTGTCTCTATGGACCCCAGCCAAAGCTTTAAATTGCCAGATGATATTGCTTCAAAGCCTCTGGACTAAAAAATTATGTGAACAGCTATTTCTTAGGGGACTCCAAGAGTCATGTAGTAATGACATTTGTGCCAAGATTATTGGCAGCCCAAGAAATGTCAGAAATATTGTCCAGGATCTTGTTTGCTGTTTCAATACAAAGATATATCAGAGGTTCTCAGGAATAGTTTCTTCAGGCCTGGCAAATTACAGACAGGATTTTCAGTTCAGAGGGGATTGACTTTGAATTGAGAAAATACAACCTACCAGCCCTATATTTTGACAAGGAGTATGCATAAAATCCTTTAGGGACAGGATGACAGTTAAAGTAGACCCACTAAAATCAATGGGGCTTAAGAGTAGATTCATTGAAATCAATGATGACTAACTTAAGTATGAACAAGACTGGATCTAACCCATTCAGACAGATTGTGGTGTGCATAATCTAAAGTAGTTTCTAAATTCAGGTAAACCCTCAACCCAGCCTTTTTAAAAAAAAGTTTTGGGGTTTCTTTGGAGACAGGATCGTGTGCAGGAAGGTGAGAGGCGGAAGAGGCAGTTTTGTCACACAGCTCTGCATGCAAATTCAAGGAGCAACTTGTGTGCCAGCTGTGAGTCAGGGGCCACTAGCAGAAGCAAAAAAGCAACCTGTCTCCTCTCATATCAGTACAAATATCACATCACCCGTCAAACTAGTGTACCCCCCGTTATGCAATTCAAACCTGAACAATAGTTTGAAACTCATCTAGTTTTTCTAAATAGATCATGAGCAGTGGCGGATGGTGACCATTGAGATTGGTGGGGCAGAAGACAGGGAGACAAGCAGTAGGTGAATCCAAAGCTAATTTAAGACAGAGCTATTCCCTTACTAATTTTAAGTCCTGCAGCAGACTCTGGGGGCTACCTAAGGGCAGAGTGACGTTGCTGGGGCAGTGCCCCATTCACCCTAATGGACAAGCCCACCACTGGTCATGAGTGTAATATCACAACACTATTTTTAACTGACCAGTGGATCCTCTCCACTTGATTTTCATGGGGTTGTTTTCAATATAAATCATTATGAACAAGTGTCACAGATTTCAGGCAATAAGCAAATATCAAGTGCTACATTCCATATACAGTATAGGTTTGGTGCTGCATTTTCAAGTAAAAATAAATAAATACTGGACACCTCAGTCCATTAAGCAACTCATAGATTACTTGTATTGGATGCACTGAAGTTTTTAATGTTTGATGTTTTATTGCTATTATTATTATTATTATTATTATTATTATTATTATTCTGTTGGGATCCATCCAGAGTGGCTGGGGAAACCCAGTCAGATGAGTGGGGTATAAATAATAAGTAGTAGTAGTAGTAGTAGTAGTAGTAGTAGTAGTAGTAGTAGTTGTTAACTGTGCATGTGTGATTGGGACCAGCTATTCCTTTACTATGGTAAGGTGAGGAACCAAGAGCTCTCTATATGTTGTTAGACTTCAGCTCCAGTCTGCATGGCCAATGGTCAGGGATGATGGGAGTTGTAGTCCAGTAAAATATGGTTCCCATCACCCTACTATGGTATGTTTGGAAATGTTTTGGTCATCCAGTGCTGCTTAGCTATGCTAGGCTATGTCCAATTAAGGTTGGATTGCATTGGTTTTAGATGCTAATGTGCATATTTTTTATGCTTCCAAGAACGTTGTTATGTTATTATCCACCCTGAAACAGTTTTTTTTGCGATGAAAGGCAGAATATAAATTTTGGAAACACAATAAAATAATATTTGTATATTCATGCAAGCTGATATAGAAATAGAGATTGAATTTGTCTGCCTTCCACTTACATTCAAGGAACTGTGGCGGGGTTTGTCCTTGTATAGCTGGCACCAATGTACGTTTGCCAAAGACTTGGGCATCAAAACTAGCATAGTCAAATGGTACTTTCCCACATTTCTCTTGCTCTCTTATGAAGGAGGTTCTGGGGGATGGTGCTGGTTGAGCAGATCGGCAGCTATACTGAGATATCTCAAGTTGCTTCACCAAGTTTGTTCTGCAGAGAAAATGAAGGGAACAATAAGACAGAACAATAGTGAGTATGGTTTCAAAAATGCTGCAGTGCTGAGTGCTCCTGTTTAGTACTCCAGCTTGCCATCCTTGCCATCCTTCAGGATACTCCATCCCATTCCCCCTCCCACCTAGTTTTCCCATTTCCATTCCCCACAATAGTTAGCATTCTGTGGCAACTGAGCATGCACAGTCCTTACTGTGCTAGTTTTTACCCCATTTACTAACTGCATGCATAATGCATTTTGTACTCATGGAAAAGGAGTCACAAAGTTAGTTCTCCATGCAGGAAAAGACACTTGACCTGTACAGAGTAAAACAAAACACCAGAAATAGCTGGCTAAATTTGCACCTCAATCTGTTTACTCATTCCAAGTTTCCTGTGTCTTCCACAGGACACTGGATTTGATTTCTTTTCTTTTTTTTTAAAGCAAACAGGAATATTTTAGGGCATTTCACATTATAATGTTATAATATAAGTGAAGCTTACCTGTGGACCTGATCATGGCACTGCCCTGTTTGGGGAGACTCATGCTGATTTTTTTCCTGAGACATTGCCATTTTTTCAGCTGCAGCAATTGGACAACCAGAAAGACTGTTTAAAAGAGATTTGCCACATATGAGGAGCCGTGAAAAACCTGCATTTCTTCTCTCCAAAGATCTAGGATCTTTATAGTGCATTTTGGCAGCATAAGCAAAATACTCCTCACATGATTCTGTGGTTCATCTAGATCTCACTATTCTAGCTTACGGAAGTCCAACCATGTCTCTTTCTAGAGCTAACTCAGGCATCTGTTTCCTGCTGGGGCTTGCTCCCCTCTGCATGTTTTGAGGATCCCTTGATCGTTGCAAGTTTGGGGCACTCTTGAGCAAGATGTTCTCAATAGGAAGGTCTGCCCTTGTCCTCACTACCGGCACTGCTGCCCATTCATTTGACCTCTCCCTCTGTGTCCAGTGATGCTGAATCTTAATACCTGCCCTGTTAGGCTGCCCTTGCTCAGCCACTCATACTTCAGCCCTAGGCTGTGAACTCCTCACCTGCCCTTCGCTACCTTCACCAGCAATAAAAGTGGCTGTGTAAATATTATATTCATAATATAATGCTCATTTCTGTATCTATTTCTGTTGGGGTGAAGTCAACCCAAGCCAAATGTATCAATGATTTTGGTGTGTTGGATAAAATCATGATGAATCATAACCTGAACATATGTTGAGGAAGTCAGAAGAAGTACATTGGGGGTTGAAGGGAATCAAATCAGATTGCTTTCACCACATAAAATTGGTTTTATCTGTGTTCCTTTGGAATTTGCTTTAATTCCTGTTGTTCCTAGTTGTTAATTAAGGTGAAGCAACACGACTATTTAACTTATATACAAATATGCAATTCAAAGCAAAAGTAAAAAATAATATCAGAGAGTGGGCAGCACACATTTATATAAATCTTCCCTGTCTCTTCGGGCAGAAGTGATGAACTGCCTGCCTGTTAGCCAAGTCTCCCTACCCTCACCCAAGCAATTTCATCTGCCCTCCAAGAACTCAGAAATGCAACAACGGCATCTGCAGCAAGTCCCTCTGCTGCACTGGGCTGGAAGGAGAGAGTTAAATCATGCCCTCTCTGCTCATCAAATCAATGATCTGTAGACCAGAGGGCAAGATTTCCCCCTCAATCTTGGTACTGGACAAGACAGAGTTTCCTCTCTGACGAGGACTGTAATGGGGGGATCTAAGCTTTGCTCTTCTTCTGATCTGCACAGATTGCTGGGAAGTGCGAGGGCCCCCCCTCTCTGAATGTGTGTGCGCTCTGATGAGTGTGTAATATGTGCATGCTCACTTTTTTAGACATACCCACACCCATGGCACGTGTCCCCCAGAGAGCAATCACCCCTAAAAGGCTAGCCACCCTATCTCTAAGCATTGGTTTCAATAGCTTATGATCACTGAGTGAACCTATTTCTATTGCATTTATCCATAAACACTAATATTTTCAATACTGCACTAAAGTAAATTGACACAATCCAGTCAAAGTTAAGCACTTTTAACTCTCAAATATGCCACTGGGACCATTAAATATGTGCTCAACTCTCTACCACTGAAAACACTGAATCTAGAAGTGCTTCATTTTGGCTGGATTGTGTCCTAAAATTGTACACACCATACAGATATCACTTGTAGGGTATAAGGGATGGTTTTATGGGGGTAGGATTGCAAAAGCCAAGTACCTATGCTGCCATTTTGATATAACGTGAGTGACAAATATTAATTAAAATGTTCCCTTCTTGAACAGGTTAGTTCAGGGATGGGGCAACAGTAGCCCTGCAGATGTTGTTGGGTTGTAGTTCCCATCAACACTGAGCATTGGCATGCCAGTTGTGGATAGAGGGAAGTGGATTTCAACAACATCTGGAGTCGACTGTTTCTGCATTCCTGGCCTAGTTTATCACCAGTGCTAACAGACTAGGATTTACCTTCTGTGAGTGTTGCGGTTGCTGTTGACATGTCCTCTTCCTGTACACCCAGGAGTGGGGCACTTTAGAACATTTTCATGCATTGCAAGGACTAAAAAAAGAGAAGAAAATAGTGACCCAAACACATATCATCATGACAGTGCAATTCCTCACTCAAAACTTGGAGACACTGTACAGAAGTTATGATCACATGGTTATAGTCATAAAAGAAAACTAAGAATTTTCTACAGGAACAAGAAGTTCCAAATGTTTGAGCCATCATGGGCCTTCATGGAACTGTGAACTCCATACATCAGGGATAGCAACCCTGCTATTTTCTACATGGTCATACATCTCTGGAGGAAGGGGAGATGGCAGGCGTCTCTGATCCTGCCAAACTTGTTGGGTCCTTCAACCTACTTTAACCTTGGTGTCAACCTCCCACCACTGGCGGAGGAAGAAGAGTGCAGTGGGAGCGCACTGCCCTGGCAGCCCAATCCTGGTGGCTGCCATCGTGGGTGCCCCCCCCCCGCCAACGCTTGGCGCTATGCCTCTGCAGGCAGAGTGCCACTCCCCCAGGATGCGTGCCACACCCCCAGGATGTGTGCCAGCCCCGCCCCCGCCCGCTCTCTGCCCCCGGTGCCAGAGCATGAAGCTCTGCCACTGCCTCCCATCATGTAAGCACATCAGAGGCTGGTGAGAACAACTCATGTCCCAGGATAAAATATAGGTGCACCCAGGCCTTCCCCCCCCCTAAAAAAATGTTTAGGGGTACTCTCATTTTGACTCAAGAAAACCATCATTTTATAGTTCAAATCAGGAAAAATAAATACAGTAAATGGACAAAAGTACAAAGATTCACAAAATGTTTAGGGGCATGCGTACCCCTGCGTCCCCCAGAAAAAAGCACTGCGTGCACCTTCTCACAACCCTCTCAAGCAGCAATATTTTACTCCAAAAGTCATTTCAGAAGTAAACTGCTGCCAGCCCTAGCAGTGCGGTGTGTGGTAAACTGCTTTATTCTCTTCATTGTGCCTGCTGCTCCTGAGATGAAGTACTGCCACAAATGACTACTGTTTGGGAAGGTAGGTGCAAGGGCACCCTGAGGAGCCAGGCTTTATGGCTGGGGCACATAACTCAGCTCATTAAAGCACCAAGGTTTTTCCCAGCTGATCTCCAAGTCACTGTTTCTTGATATTAAGTTCCATGGATTTCAATGCAAGCAGACTGCACAAATGCATGTGCAGTTTATCTTTCTTTAAAAAGGGGGGAGGGTAATAGTGCCACTGGAATAACCTTAGATGGAAAATGTTTGTTGTGAACAGTATTGCTTGATGCTGGTGAGTGAACACATTTGATGCTGGTGAGAGGAACATTTGGCCCTCCAGATGTTGCCGATTACAGCTCCCATCATGACTGATCACAGTTGATGCTAACTGAGGCTGATGGGAATTGTAGTTCAGCAACATCTGAAGGGCCAAAAGTTCCACACCCCTGCAGTAAATGTGTGTGTATATATGTGTGTGTGTGTGTTTGTGTGTGTGTGTGTGTGTGTGTGTGTGTGTGAAAGAGAGAGAGAGAGAGAGAGAGAGAGAGGGAGAGAGGGAGAGAGGGAGAGAAAGAAAGAGTGAGCAAGTAAGAGTTAAACCACCATGTTGGAAACCCCTGGTATGAATGAATGAATGAATGAATGAATGAATGAATGAATGAATGTCATGTAAGAAGCCACTGTGGCTTCACTATCAGCCAAGTAGCTGTATAAATTCACAAAACACTACAGCGATGCTACTGAGAGGCCAGTGGATGGAAAGAGATCAAGAGTGCAGAAATGACCACAGTTCTCAAGGAATCACACACAGTTTTTGGCTGCAAATTATAAAGAAATTGTACTTACTTTCAAGTGGCACTCTGACTTTATGTGGACAACCTGAAAGACTGCGGTGGTGTGGATACAATCCCGTCACATGCCCTGTGCCATCACATCCTGGAATGGGACATTTGGTCTCTCTCTTTTCAGGCCTAGGCAAATCTGCAGAAAATAGCAATGAAGTCTTGTCACCTAGACGGAACATTGCTCTGTGTGTGTGTGTGTGTGTGTGTGTGCGCGCGTGCGTGTGTAGAGGGAGAGAGGGGAGGTTTTAAGAGGCAGCGGTTCTCTGTCAAGGTGTTAAGTACACTGAAATCCTACACACATTTTAACATTCTTAAATCAATTATTTTAAGCAAATTGTTTAAACTGAAGGTTTTGGAATGGGGAATATATTTGAGTCATGAGAAAGAAAATTGGAACCATCCATGAATAAATAAATAATAATAAAATCTTTAGAGAGCCTTGAGTATTAAAAGATTTTCGAGGGGCAGGTATCAGAAAACAAACTGTTCCTGGTAAATTGGGACAGCTGAAAAAATGTGAGCTAAGGTTGTCACATATTGTCTATATTGATGAGTAGTTGTATTTTCTCCTTATATGTTGTATAGCTATTTCCTTATATATCTAATCCACATAACAAAAACAAACTATAACAAACTTAAGTGCAGTGTATCCATTTGCAATCAGGGCAACTGTGATATTTGCAAGTAGTTTGAAAATAGATGTGTTTATAGACAAAGCCACAAGGAAAGTTTGTGTCTGTGTTTCTGAAGTTTTTCTCTTTGTAGCTTCCCTGATGTGTTGCTTCCTACCTAGTTCAGCCAGTAACTCATTTTCAACCTTTCTTCATGCTCTTGCCTTCATAACACTTTATGGAAAAAAGACCATCAGATAAAGCATCATCAAGGGCTCAACCTTCTTGAAGAAAGCCCATCATTATTTTTCAAGGCTTCCAGTTCAGGGACTTCTCCAACCTCAGTCCAATGAAGGGGATATATCCCTCAAGAGTCTTGCTGTATGTTACTGGCTCTCATCTTTATCCTTCACATCTTATAACCCAGCAGCTTTGGCTTCACCTAATGTTCAAGACTGGACACAGTGGGATCTTCCTGTGCCCACCCCATTTCCAGGTCATCAATGCCATTACCAGCCACTGCAGCACATAGCCAAACCAGGAGAGTCCATGGGTAACTCAGCATCAGAGAATAAACACCCTCCATGATGCTGATCACACCGTTGGTTTAACAAGGCTCATACTGCACAAGAAAGCATGGCACAAGAAAGCAGGGGCTAAGAAGAGATTGGTTGCCAGAAAAACAGAAATAATAGACGAATTGGCTATGAAATGGGGAGAGGAAGGGAATTGGAAATCAGAAATGTTCAACAGGACTTACGTGGACACATGGGAACCTGCTGTTCTCAATAGGGGGGTTATTTACCCTTATTATACATAGACCTGCATCACCTGTTAAGTTATGTAAAACTATCTAAATATAATATATAGAAATAATACAATATGATATAATTAAATGCAGTGCAACATATTACAAAATAAATAAGTACATCTATTCATTTGCTGGGTAGTTTTTCCTAAAGTATCCTCCATTTACTTAAGAGTTGGTATTCTAAACACTGAGGCATCATTGTTAAGTTAAGATTATTATAGTGGTGAGGATTAAAGTCTAACTAGGAACACTTTGAAATTCATATTATCTGCAAATGACTGACTACTCGGAGCTGAATTCATTCCATTGCACCCAGTACAAATCTATGGTATAATATGTTTCTATTTGTTTATTTATTAAATTTCTACACCACCTTTCATTTGAGAATCACAGGGTGGTTTACAATAATACATAACATAATAACAAACAAAAACTGTACCCCTCCCCCCCCCCCCGGTATAAAAGGCCATAGTTTGTTTAATTAATTAGGATTGTTTTTGCCTGGCACCTAATGATATGTAATGAAGGTGCCAGGCAAGCCTCCCTGGGGAGAGCATTCCACAAATGGGGAGAAACCACAGAAAATGCCTGTTCCTTTGTTGCCACCCTCTGGACCTCCCGTGGAGGAGGCACACAAAGACGGGCCTCAGGTGATAATCACAGTCAGTTCATATGAGGAGAGGTGGTCCCTGAATGATTGCAGCTCTGAGTTGTTTAAGGCTTTATAGGTCAAAGCCAGCACTTTGAATTGGACCTGGAAAGTAATTGGTAGCCAGTGCAGTTGCACCAAGTTTGGTATTCTATGCTGAAACCATTTTGCCCTGGTGAGCAACTTGGCTGCTGAAGTCTGCACCAGCTGAACTTTCCAAACCATCTTCAAAAGTGGTGCCATGTATAGCACATTGAAGTTCTTGGATGTGTCTATGAAACATTGTATAGAAATTTTGCTAACTCTCACAATGTTTTCAGACCACAGAAGGAGCACAAACACGTAGGGTTTTTTGGTAACTGCATACCATAATTTTTATATTATTCTGTCAATCTGAACAACCTTATTTATACATTCCTCACTGAACCATATAGTTCAGTGGGTTCTCACTTGGGAACTGCTGTCTCCTGGCAGTGACATCACCGCAGTGTACTAAATGGTGAGCTACCAAAGCAGGGTGGCAGTGAGCTCAGGGGAGTTTGGGAACAGCAATGGAAGTGCCAGATTGGCTCTGCCCCTCTGCTCTAACAATATACTATGCTGGAATTCAACAGGACACCGCTGCCAGGCCAGGTTCATGGCAGTCACTTCTCCCAGCTGAGCGCTGTTGGTGTGGAGAAATTACCAGCTGTCTACACAAATGCGCAATCCACTCTGAACAAGGAAAGTGAACTTACGTTTGTTGTTATAGATTGGTCTACCACAAAGATCAATCACTTTGGCTTGTCTTCTTTCACCAGCAAGATGCTCTAGTAAGAACCTGTCCAGTTCTTTGTAGGTGCTATGAAAGACATGGCCCTGCTCTGCCTGCAGAGCTATTGCTCGTTCCAGCAAGCTCAAGTTATGTTTTGTTTTATCCAAGTCAAATGACATTTCTGTGTTTTCTGACAGACACTCATCTTCCTCGCTGTCTGGAAATGGATTTTGACTCCTGTTGCTGAACGATTCAACATGCGACTCCTGTGATTCTAGTGGCCCTGTATCTGAGTCACAAATGGTTTCAGAGTTGTTGAAATCTGCTTCTTCAGTTTTGACCCCTGGCACTTTTAGGACATCTTGCTGATTACATCCTACAATATATGTTGTATTTAGAGGAAGTTTGACGCTTATCTCTTCAGAGAAATTTGAGGAGCTATCCCATTCATTGTCCAGAATTTCAGAACTACTTTCATTATCCTCAGAGGAGCAGAACTGTGGGTCCGAAACACAAATTCTGTCTTTTCTTACTAATGAGTTAATCATGTAACATTCATCAACATTGTTATTCTCCATTTCTAAGGACTTGCTGCTACTGTCACTCAGTTTATTATTCTCTGGGGGGTCTGGAGTTTCTTCTTCTGTTTTTTCAAAGTTAATTAAGGATTTGGCCATTAGGTCCCGGTAGCTGGCATAATTGTCCGTCATTTGATCATTTTCTTGCACATCCAAATTAGGGGTAGCTTTTGCTGATGTTATATTAGTCTCCTCTAGAGGCAGGGAAAAGAGAGAAAAGCACAACATTAAAATAAATTCCTTCTTCTTTGACCATAATCCACAAGCCACTTATTTATAAATTAGTCTCATTCATATTAAGTAATCTAAGATGATAGGTTTGCTCAAGATAAATATCTGTTTTATGAACATGAACTAGAATCATATTGAGCAAACGTGCTCTGTAGTACAGCAAACTTCCCCAACCTGGTTCCTTCCAGACTATAATTACATTGTCGGTATGCTTCTGAATATCAGTTACTGGGAATTATGTGGGTGGAATGCTACTGTGCTCAGGTTCTGCTTGCATTTTTCATACAGTGGTACCTTAGTTCTCAAATGCCTTGGTTCTCAAATGTCTTGGTTCCCCAATGCTGAAAACCCAGAAGAAAGACGTTTTTCGGAAGCCAAATGTCCAATGCAGCTGTCAGCTATTGTTTCCAGGGCACCTGCACCAATTAGAAGCTGTGTCTTGGTTTTTGAACATTTTGGAAGTCAAACAGACTTCTGGAATGGATTAAGTTTGGCACTTTTGTTTTTGCTATTGATTTTGTGTTTTTGCTGCTTTTTCAGTTAATTTGTTTTTGTGGCTGTGTGGAACCCAGTTCAGCTACTAATTGATAGATTGTGTGAATGGATAAAAGCCCCCAATCCAAACAATGAGTATAATCAGTGCAGGTAAGATTTTTTTTTGTCATTTACAATACTGTCTTCTTTATTTTATAGTACAGTACAGTACATTGATTATTGTTTTCATTTTATGGATCAATGGTCTCGTTAGATAGTAAAATTCATGTTAATTTGCTGTTTTAGGGGTTGTTTTTAAAAGTCTGGAACAAATTAATCCATTTTGCATTACTTTCTATGGGAAAGCATGCCTTGGTTTTGGAACGCTTTGGTTTTGGGATGGACGTCTGGAACGGATTAAGTTTGAGAACCAAGGTGCCACTACATAGGCATCTGGCTACTCTTAGAACAGGATGTTGGACTAGATGGGCCACTGACCAGATCCAGCAGGCTCCTATGTTCTTAATTCCCATCATTCCTAACCATCAACTAAGGTAGCTGGACCTAACAGGAGTCATACTCAAAAACATCTGGAGGGTGCCAACTTGGGGAAGGTTGCAGTAGAGCATACTTTAAATATATACTATAACTGACCAATTCAAATGACCAGAATGTTGTGCTGTGAATATACAGAGCAGATCCATGCAACAACTGTGCAGTCGTTTCAGCATGTACCTATTTCACACATGAACACCTTGCAGTAAATAGAACTTTGGCTGTGACTTTGGAATCATAGAATCATAGAGTTGGAAGAGACCACAAGGGCCATCGAGTCCAACCCCCTGCCAAGCAGGAAACACCATCAGAGCACTCCTGACTAACATGCCTAAAGTATCACACAACTACTTAACTACACGACTCTCTTGTGTTTGAAAGCTGGCATGTTAATTTAAACATTACAAGAAAAAGACATGTTGCCTGTGTATGGTTTGGAATATTATATATAACAAAATCCTTGGATGCTGCTGCACTAAATGTACTTGTGAAGCTGCTCCTAGTTTCATTGACATCAGTGGGGACATATTTCCAAAAAGTGGGCCATTAATTCTACCGTAGTCTGAAAAGTTATGGGGGAAGACGAACATAGTGCCTGCAGTGACTGAACTGCTTATTCCTCCAGTATTCTAATGTAGTTTGAAACATGTGAGGGCAGAATAAAGCTATCCTGAACCCAGCTAAAGGTTTTGGTACTATTATAACTTTATAATCTCCATACTGGGTAGCAGTTTCACAGCACCATATTCCCATCCATTCTCTCCCTTCTGCTTCAGACTACAGTAAACATGCAAGAATGGGTTGATGGCAGTAGCGGCCCTGAAGTTAAGGCAAGGTATCTGCTCTTCCCTGAGGAGGTGTTGACTTGCTGCTGTGATGAAACAAAGCTTTCAAAAAATATCAGATAAATGTAACATTGTCACCTACAGTTGCATCACTTGCTTTTTAAACTGCTCTTAGTGTTTTATTTTAAATTGTTGTAACCCACCCTGGAGTATTATGAAGGATGGGTAGTAAATAAATAGGAACAGGAACAGGAACAACAACAACAACAACAACAACAACAACAACAACATTCCTTCTTTTCTTCATAGATTTTTTAAAAATATATAAAATGAGTGCTCTGGGTCACTTTTGGTTTAATGAAAGACTGTAATTCTATAGCTCACAGGATACATGTTAGAAGCAGTCATGGTAGTCATAGAACTAAAGAATATATTAGATCACAAGGGAGATTTTTTTAATAAAAAAACTAGATTTCTGTTTTTACTAAAGGATGGCAAAATACGCATGTATCTTGTGTTAAGAAACATTTTTTTTCTTTGAAATCACAGCAGGAAACAGAAGGTAGTAAAGGCTACTGGAAAGGGGTGTCAAATGCTGAAATACAATAAATCCTTTGTGTCTCATTTAGGTTTTTTTCTAAACATTTTTCCCCCTGACAAGGACACTCCAAAATACATCTCCATCATCTTTCTTTCTGGTAATTATCTCCCTAAAATCAACACTGGTCTGCCAGGATCAAGTAAATATTACCATAGTAACTAAAAGCATTTTTGGATGAAAGGAAGAATTTAGCCACAACACTAGCCCCTTCAATAATGCTGATTATAGGGTGCATTCTTTAGTTGGGATGTATTCAACATAAACTGGAATGGTCTACGTTTTACTTCCTAGAGGGGGGAAAATTGAGATAAACAAGCTTACAATAAAATAGATAAGACAGTCTGGTTCTTTGCAGAATCCATGTCAGCCCAACTCCGGGTTTAAATCATAAATTAAATATCATCTAAAAATGCAAATGAAGTTTTGTCTCAACAACAGTGAGCTATTAAGAGAAAGTGTAAAGGGTTATCATAATTTCAAAGTATTATCAACTACAGAAAACAAATAAAAAGCATTTTCAGTGAATATGTCCAATTCATTGAACTATTCTCTCAATCCACTTAACTACCCACATGTGTACAATAATGATTTATAGACATTATACCTAATTATGCATATTTGGGCTATGGTGGAGTGCCTAACAAAAGCTCTAGAAAGCAACAATTACCTCTGTTGCTTAGCTACATAGTTTAAAATATTCCTATTAAGTGCAGATTATTGTGGAAAGGAGGAGGAGACACAAATGCACATGTGCCACCACAATGCATTTCACTTTACGGCTGCCAAACTGTTAGCATTTTGGGTCATTTCCAGTTTACATAATTGTTTGGTTCAACTGTTTGTTATACATTAAAGGAAAATATTTATTAGTTATTTCTTGGAGGATTTCTTGGGCCCTAGACAGGAAGATGTGGCCCGTTTCTTGAAGTGTTTTACCATGCACCCGTTTTGTTGGTGCATGGCTTGCGCCACTCTGAGGCAACTTTATTTCTGTTGTTATTTTTTAGAAGTTCCACCAGAATAGATTGTTTTTTTTCTGCAACAAAAACAGTCAGCACCCGCTCGAGATTTTTACCCACTGGTGGAAGAAGAGGAGTGCGGGAAGAGCGCACCGCCTCCGGCAGTGTGGCCCCAGCGGGGTGCCATCGCGGCTGCCCTCCCCGGCTGCGCTGGGTGCCACACCCCGGCAGGCAGCACGCCACACACCCCGGATGTGCGCCACGCCCCCAAGACGCCCCCCGGTGCCGGAGCATGAAGCTCTGCCACTGACCTAGGTGTGTGACACCAGCCAGGAGGCACAGTCCCATTTGTCCTCTGCATATCAGGCTGTAAAAGCAAAGACAGGTAGGGAGAGTATGGTTTGCCCATGTGTCAGTTTTCAGACAAAGGTGCTCACAGTATTAGACATTAAGATGAATAACTGGAAGCATGATTCCGAGCAACGTGATCAGGTGATCTCACCCCCAAATGAACAGGCCAAAAAGTAACTTTTCTAGGGGGCAGATTTGAGATTATCTATCTATCTATCATCTATCTATCTATCTATCTATCTATCTATCTATATGAGAATTTTCTTGAATCCAGTCATCAAGATTGATTGACTTGACATATAGAAGTATTGCGAGCCTAGACATAATATTAATATTACTCACGTATTAACTGCTTGTGTTAAATGTTGGGAAACAAGCAACATTAAATAATGCAGAGAAAGAAGCTGCTTCTCCCACCCCCCAGTATGGTTATAATAGTGGCAGATCTCCTGAGCGCATGTGTTTTTCAAAAAGCTAGTGGACTGTAAATGTGGATGGATTTCCTCCATTCTTATTCATAAGCCTTCTGTGGCTTGGCTGTGCCAAAAGTTCACCTTTCTTCATTTGTGTTTTCAGCACAGTATTGTATAATAATTTCAACTTTGGTGCCTATGCAATTTACTCTTGCCACAGCTTTCCAGCTTGTTCTTCCATGTTTATTAAGGTTCAAGAGTGGAGCTTACCCTTCTGTCCTCCTGTTCTCTGCTCTCCGCAAAAGTAATGCCCATGAGCAAATTGGGCGTGTGTGTGTCCCCCCCCCATTTCTTTCTTTCCATACAGTAGTGTGCACATTAGCATCAATAATCCTTTTAGGCAGTGGAGAGCTAATACAACCTGAAACTGATATGGATATTATCACTTAAAACTAATGCTGACCCAGATTTTAAGAAAAAGGGATTAAAATCTGACTTGATACCTTTGGTTGTCATTGCTCATGCTGGCTGGGACTGATGGGAGTTAAAAGAACAACAAGATCTAAAAGGTCACAAGTTCAGATCAGTGCTAGGCCTACTCAGAGTAGACCCATTGAAGTTCATGGACATGACTAACTTCACTAATTTCAATGAATCTACTCTGAGTAGGACTTAATTGGCTACAAACCATATTTCTATTTATTTCTCAGTCTCATTATTCACATTTTGTCCAAATCATCTGCCTTTTATTGCTAGTGCCCAGTGAGATTATTCTACCCTTTGTTCTCTCAGGAGCATTAGCTTAAATAATAATAATAATAATAATAATAATAATAATAATAATAATAATAATTTCATTTGTATCCTGTCCATCTGAATGGTTTGCCCCAGCTACTCTGGGCAGCTACCAACATATACATTAAACATTAAAAAGCTTCCCCATCCAGGGCTGCCTTCAGATGTCTTCTAAAGGTTTTATAGTTACTCATCTCCTTGACATCTGATGGGAGGATGCTCCACAGGGTGGGTGCCACTACTAAGAAGGCCCTCTGCCTGGTTCCCTGTAGCTTCACTTCTTGCAGTGAGGTGCCACCAGAAGGCCCCCAGAGGAGGACCTCAGCATCTGGGCTGAATGATGGGGTTGGAGTTGCTCTTTCAGGTTGCTCTTTCAAGGTCATTTAGGGCTTTGAAGGTCAGCACCAACACTTAGATGCTTTTTACATTCATCTGGAGCCACTAATCTTTGATACCTGCTTTGAGATCATTGCTGTTGTCTTGCAGGTCAGTCTTGTCCTCATTTTCCCCTTTGCCTTCTACACTTGGACTGTAGTGACGGGGTTTCATTAACAGAGACTTCCTTTTGTTGACTGGAACACCCAAAATCTGCTCTTCAGCTTTTCTCTTCTTTGCCATGGAGCTTCTGTAGGCACTACAGTTAATGAGAGGAGAACATCAAGAAAGGAAGAAATTATTGTAAAATACATTGCACAACTCTTTTGTTTTGTTTTCACGAAAAAAAAAGGAAAAATTATGTGGAGTAGTATAATAGCAGTTCTAAACAGCTGGATCTTTTGTGTGTATTTAGTTTTAACTGTTGGAGCTAAAGAGCCCAAAACACAGATGAACCCCTCCACAGCATTTCTTTTCGATTGCTACCAAAAATCTGGATACATATATTTTTAAAGCCTGAATCAACCTTAATCTTGAGTAAATATATGCTAATCTAAATATATGCTAATCTACTCTGTTCTGGACTAGACTATATTCACCCAGGGGATAAGAAAAGGTGTATAGCGGTTTGATAATTCCCTGAAATAAAAAGAGCTGATGTAAAAATTACACTACCAGTTACATGTGTCAACTTTGTCTGTTCCCTTATTTCCCTGTAAAAGGCTTTCACCCTGCAACAGCAGAATCAACTGTGTTGGAATCATGGCCACCATTTTGCATTAACTACAGTGCAAAGTACCTAGAGGAGTTAGGGAGCGTTGCCAACAGAGTGTAGGGGAAAATAGTAGCCACCACAAAAAAGGTGGTCACTAAATAAAATTCTTCATAGTGGTCTCTCTCCCCCCCACCAAAAAAAGAGTAAGGTGAGGAGGAGATCTAAGGGGAGTTTTCTGGGGGGAAATGTTTTCTGATAAATTTCAGGTCCCCATTTCTGTTCCAGAGGACTGAAAGAACCCCCAGAATAGATGTAGGGGCATACAGGTGAAAGAAAGGGAGAGACTATTCTGCTGCTCAAGGCGAAATCTGCTTAACACGATGTTGAATACAAATCATGGCACTCCACCTTAGACTGACTGTATCAAGGGGTTGATGCAGAGATTGGATGGATCCAGTCTCTATTGGTGGCATACTCACAGGACTGAGTCTCCTTTCATTCCTTGTCTGTATACCTAACAGGCATAGACTGTGTTCGCTGGAACCAAACGCTGGCAATGTACAGCTGTACTGTATCTCACTTTCCACAAGATTATGCATCTCGGTCAAATGGGTGTTAACAAAATCTCCCAGTGACAAGCATTGCTTGGATGTGACTATGTAATAAACTCTGTTTTCTGAAAAGTCTGTTGTCACCTGTTGCAAAATTCTACATTCTCTCTTTTTAATTTTTGAATAAACAATAGTCATTGTCGGTGGTTCTCTCCCAGTTATGCAATATGAATAATAGCATTTATATTATATCTGTCACAGATGAAAAACTGCATTTGTGGATCAGTGTAATCCACTCATTGGTTGCTGGACCCCAGCTCCCCTAGGGAGCATGACAAATCTACATGATGCCCCTGGTTACCAGATTTTGCATTTGGCTCATTGATCTAGCTGAAAGATTTGCAAAAATCCCTGTCTCCAGACAGCTCCCTGTTGGTTACACATATTATGAGGCTCAACAGCAGAAATTAATCCTTCCAAGGTAACTTATGTGCACTAAATTGGCTCCAATTGTGATTGTTTTGGATGGTAGCATATGACTAACTTAAGCTTTTTGCTTCTTCTTTTTTAAAAAAAGCATTTTGGCAAGGCATCTTCTTGGCAACTCACCATTGCAAATATGAAGGACATGGAAACAAATGTGAAGATCTGCACTACTGAAGAAGTTACAGTACAACCAATGTGCATCTTGAATTGTGAACTCGCTTGATCTGCCACAATGCTGCACAAAGCACAAAACCAATATGACGGATACTTTCCAATCCCTCAATTTAAAATGGCTTAGGTTTATGCAGCATATTTATCTGTTGTAACAAAGTAGATGCTGAAATGCCACAATGTAGTAATCATAACAATATGGTAATGCTATCTGGTGTACATATTACAGGAGTATGCAGAATGCATGTGAATAATAATTAGCTACTACCAAAATAATTAAAGTCACACACCAAGATTTTTTTCTACATATTCCTTATGCACACCATTTCACTCTAAACTTAATTAAATTTGTTAGTTGCTTTGCTTTGCCAGTTAGGTTAGCAAGTTGAAACAAGGCAGTGGATTATGACTATTTGCAGTGTGGATACATGAAAAATATTTGTAACATACTTAATGGAATGTTTAAAGAGGTGTCAGGGATGCGGGTGACACTCTGGTCTAAACCACTGAGCCTCTTGGGCTTGCTGATCAGAAGGTTGGCGGTTAGAATCCCCACGACAGGGTGAGCTTCTGTTGCTCTGCCCCAGCTCCTGCCAACCTAGCAGTTCAAAAGCATACCAGTGCAAGTAGATAAATAGGGAGTGCTGTGGCGGGAAGGCAAACAATATTTCTGTGTGCTCTGGCACTCATCACAGTCCTCTGTGCCAGTAGCAGTTTAGTCATGCTGGCCACATGACCCGGAAAGCTGTCTGTGGACAAACGCAAGCTCCCTTGGCCTGAAGTGAGATGAGCACCACACCCTATAGACGCCTTTGACTGGACTTCAAAGTCTTGAAAGTTCAACTAATTTTTGGCCTCATATTTCTAACAGGGTTCAGCAAAGAGCCCCACTTCAATCTATCCTGTGGCATCTGGATCGGGGAGATTGACCCAGTGCCACCCATTCCATCCCAGATCCTTCCACAAAACAATTTAGGGGTGGGGATTTTTAAACCCTATATTAACAAAAAGTTAAAATAGGGTTTTTTAAGAGTCTGGGAATGAGCCAGCACTGTGCAGGACTGGATCCTTCCTGCAGGACAGCCACCCACACCCTATAGGGGCGTCTCTACTCAACAGGCTTCAGGCAGGAAAGAGAGCTGTAGCCTGCCTTCTCCTGGGAAGATGCAGCTGCAAGTCAGGTATGTCTTGGAGCTTTTCCTGCAGTTCTCCATCCTGCCTGGTTCTCCTTCCTGCCTGATGCCCTGCCCCCTGACACCAGGGGGCCCTGGGCTTCTCCAACATGACTCACAGTGGTCTATGTCTGTGTGCACCCAGCTTGTCTAAGGCCCAAGGTCCTCTGAATACATCCAGTTTGGCTCAGGATCTGCAGCTTGGCTGATTCCCCAAGTTCTAATCCAAATCAAAATTCTTGTGAGGTTCTACTTTGTGCACATCAGGGGCTGCTCATGGACTTTGATGTTAGGCCAACTTCAGCAAAGCTTGAACTGGGCAGACCTCAAGACCCTCTACAAACACATTGGAGTCTCTGGACTGGTCTTATATCCCCATTCAGATAGGGTTCTTCTATTCCTACATCACAGTAGGCATCATTTTACTCTACCCCAGATAGCATGTGGGCAGGAAGTATGCAAAACAAAATGACTCAATTTCCTTCCATTTGTGAGCATATTTTTTTTAAAAGAAAAAAATATATTGTTCAGTCCCATCATTTTAGTCACCCCCTTCTGTACCTTTGCAGCTCTACGACATGCTTTCTACAGTTGATCAAGTAATCACTCACAGCAATATAACAAATAATGCTTGAGAGAAAGGGGAAGTAATATAAGTTTTATTTTGTATCTGATTTATTATTTATTTTGTCAGACTCATTGTCCGAAGGCAATACAAATTATCTGATCTATAGCTGATTCTAATTATTCATACTAATTACTTACACTAGGAGTGACTAACCCCCAGTTCATGAGTGAGATATGTCATTTTCCCCCCAAACCCTACCAGCTTTGGTGGAGGAAAAAGGGATACAATGGGGTACCATCTTATTCCCAATGCTATTTACCTCTATATGAAGCTATTGAGAGTGATCATTAGGAGGTTTGGGGCAAGGTATCAGTATGCTGATACTACCCAGCTCCATTTCTTTGTAACATCTAAATCAGGAGAGGCTGTTCAAGGCCTGGACTAGAGCCTGGACTCAGTGGTAGGCTGGATGGGGGCCAACAAACTGAGTCTTAATCTTGGCAAGACAGAGGTGCCATAGGTGAGTGGTTGCAGAATCTAAATAATTGGGCAATTGCCGGCTTTGAAAAAGGTCATACCCCCACTGAAAGAGCAGGTTCACAGTCTGGGGGTGTTCCTAGATTAATCTCTGTCACTAGAGGCCCAGGTGACCTCAGTGGTTAGGAGAACCTTTTACTAGCTTTGGCTGGTAAAACAAATTTGGCCATTTCTGGACTGGGATATCCTGACCACTGAAATAGTTGTCCATACACTGCTAACCACCAGACTGAATTATTGCAATGTGCTTTATATGGAGCTGTCCTGAGACTGCCCTTGACCTTGCAGCTAGTGCAAAATACAGCAGCTCTACTGCTCACTGGGGCAGGATATCACCATCATGCTATGATGTTGCTGAAAGAATTGCACTGGCTAAGTTCAAAATGCTGATACTGGTTACAATCTCTCTCTCCCCCACCCCCTTATGATACGTTTTGGTCATTATTTCAAAAACAAATATAAACCAAAGCCTCATTTTAACTATTCTTAGAAAATTCTTTAGTCCTGAAATTATGAACTGGGAGGAGGGGGGGTTGAACTGTAAAACACAATCCCATGGAAAGCAGTTGGATGGTTTCCGTACAATGTGCCAAGGGGTCATGAGGTTAGAAAAGTTTTTCTCTCTTTGAGATGCATACACATGCATTTGCAAATATATGTCAAGCCTTAGTTCGTCAAACAGTAAGCCTATAATTTAGCATCCCTATTACTCATCTCATAAATTCAACCTCTAATAGTTTTGTTGCTATTTATCAATGGTCTGCTTGTTGTCATGGAACACTGGTTCAGCTGTCAAGGTTATTGGTGAATCAGAGTCATAAAATGGATGGATATTTTTTTATGAATCAAGAGTGAATATAACTCATTCTCACAATTTCTGATATGAGCAGACTTCTAATGAAATAGTGGTACAAGTCAACTTTTTGGACACGGGAGACATTTTTGCTAGGCAATGAAATGAACCCCAAGGAGGTTAAAAACTAAAACCAGTGACTTGAAGACGCCAAGATGTTTGACACCCATAGCTTTTTTTGTGTGAAAGTACTCCCTGGTACAGGGTACCAGCACTTCTTCTTTGCTGCACTTTTCTCAATATATGAGTACTGGCACCTCATCTTTTTATCATCTTAAATAAAGCACCGGTTGTACCAACACATGAATCCTCACAATGGAGTGGGACACGTCTTTCTCTAGTGCCAGCCTAATTTTTTAGGTGAGATATAATTACACTGAAATCCTTTTGAGTCACGAGTGAATAGAGTTTGACCTGAATAGAATTTGCTCGGATATAAAAGTACTTATGCTAAGAGTGGGTGTAGATATAGGCTAAATTAGATACAGGGAGCTTTAATATGTCACCAAACCATGTAGGCTATTCAGGAGCAACTAGTGCGGAGGTACAAGGTGAAGTCAGGCCAATTCAGGCAGAAGCACCAGATTCTCTCTGCTGGTGTGTCCAAGATGTTCTTCCTCAGTGCTGCCCTGCTCCATCACCAGCCAAGTATGTGGCAGTGATACTGATGCCAGGTGGTCAAATCTGTGGTGCCATCCCCACTACCCATTGCTCTTGAGCCTAATACACTGAATGCATATAAAGTTATGCAGACAAAGTTATCAGACTGGTAGTCTGATGAGTATACCGTGGGTTGGGTTGACAAACAATTCTTGGGATGTCGTCAAAGAAAAGACCAGCACCAAATTTATAATGCTACCCATATGCAAGCACTAATATGTATTGATTGGCTACTTAGCCAATGGTTCAGTACTTGGAAATCTCAGGCCTGAAAGCCTCCAGGACTCTTTATCAGTCCCTCATCATTCTTGCTAGGTCAGTCAACTAATCAGCCTCAGGGTACTACTACTATGTTTAATGCTAGTATTTATGTTTTATCTTTTAATATAGATATTCATCCATTTACTATCCCCAGCAACATAGAACTAGTTCCTCTTCAAGGCTTGCACCTATTACTTTAGCTTACGTTGTCCACTGAATACCCCCCACCACTGCAATAGAGGTAGTAATTTGGCCAGTTATGGTACAATAGGGCTATACAACATGATTTGGAGGAGGGGTAGTCAAGATGGAAGAAAGGCTACTACTCAGCAAGAAGAATGCTCTCTCCATCCCAACTGAAGTCCTGAGGAGGAGTTTAGCTTAATCTACTCTTGTATGACGTCAGGGCAAGCACGCTGACCAAACAGAGATGAAAGGAGTATATATAAAGCGTTGGATGGCAATGAAGATAAAAGAGGGAAATCAGGATTGATTAAGACTAATTTTAGGGCAAAATAGCAGTATGAAGGTTATTAAAGTGTGCAAACATACAAATGAAAGGCTTGGCGAAGAAGAAAGTGAGATGGTGCTGATGGTGCTAGGACGAGGGGTATACATAATAACTCAGAAGAAAATATGTTATGATGTAATTGGAATCAGGCTGGAATTTCAATATCAAAGGGGCAGCTTCTTTTAAAATAAAATAAAATAAATAACATCGGAAGCAGGGGAGGTGGTATAGCCTTGTTGGGAAAAGAGAATTTATTAGTCCTTCTAAGAGGAGGCTGGGGAGGAATGGGTAATGCTGTTGAGTCATTATGCTTTGAGGCTGGAGATGTTTCAGACAGTAAACTAATGTTATAGGCCACCTGACCAAAAGGAACGATTCGACTGTGAAATGACTGAGGAAATAAAAAGAAGCATGTAAAAAGGCCAGAATGATAGGAAGTTGGTAATAACCCAGGAGAAGGCATGCAGCTATAATGAAATCTATGCGTGCCTTGAGTTCATTGTGAAACATGGTGGGGGGATGAAACCTCTTTGGACAAACAACAAATGCACACTGTTTGCTAAGAAGCCTTAGGCGGCAATCCTAACCCCACTTACCTAAGAGTAAGTTTCATTGAATTCAATAGGGCACGTCTACCACAACATTCTAAAGACTGCACTGAAAACAAGGTGCTATAGGAACTGGGTCACTGCTTTTTAAAACAAGCCTGCCATTTTTTTAAAAAAAGTCGACTGAAAAGTTATAATATACCACGAGAACTATTGAGATTGGAGCATTTGTCCTTCTTGAAGGCCCGGGGCTAGTAATTTCTTGGGTGTGGGGGGCAATGAGATTATTTTGGACAAGGCAATGGTATTTACTAGTTTATTGTTCCAGGTTTTTTGGTGTTTGGCATTTTACTATGAAAATAGCTCAAGAACATTCATTAAATTTTTAAATAAAATGTCTGGAACCTATTTTTACAATCTGGTGATAATTCTGTACTAATGAGGTGCTGCTTATTTTATTACAACAAAAAAACCCAAAGGCAGCACTGTACATTAAATTGCACACTGTTGTCTTGGCTGCATCAAAGTTAACTTCAAAATTATTGATTCCTTTATTTTGCAATGCAAGTTAGTTAAAAAATGAAGTGTAGATGGGTTCAAGCATGACCCAAGACCAAGATTCAGCTCAAAAAGGATTTATTGGAACAACAAGAAGAAGAATGACAAACAGGGGCACTTGCCTGGGATATATATACCTTAAGCCAGCCCAGGCAAAACACACACACCGCCTGTGATAGGTCGCCTTAATGCTGCAATTAGCGAATCACAACACTGGCTCTATCTCAGCACGGATTGGCTGCCTGCCAGCTACTAACAGTGTTATTGGAGGGTTTTAGAATCCTCTCTGTCTTTTGTTATGCAGATGAAGCTCCAGAGCTCCAGTGGGCCTGAAGGACTCAGCCTGCATTGCATGCGTACAGCCTGGCTTTGGTCTTCAATGCCTGCATACATAAACAAATAAGATGATTTACCCATTTCATAAATTCTGTTTCACTCTCTATTTGCACTGAACTAAGACTGCATTTATCCAGATTGCCCACTTACTTGGTTGGTCTAGGTACTATATATGTGTGGGCATGTGCAAAGCCTTAACAAACCATGACCATATTTTTAAATAAAAACTTCTGGTCCTAGGTGAGGCCTCAGAGGTACAGACCTCTGAATCTCTGGAAAGAGTCCAGAAGGTGGAACTCTGGTCATTTATTTACGAATGGATGGCAACCATAATTGGAATGGATAGTGACCTACCATTGCAGTAAACCTATGTTCAGTGATACTGGACATAGAACTTCCCCACTTGGAGTTTAATCATGACCCAGCCAACATCCCATGTACAAACTAACACCCAAAGTGCTCAGAGGATCCCACCACCTCTTACACAATCATATTTGCTCAAGGCCGTGGTACACCATCAGTGCAGGCAAGCGGCTGCCATGTGCCTTAACCTGCATGTCAGAAAATCCTGCAGATCAGAACTCCTATCTACTAGCAGTAACAGAAAAGGGTGTCATCAAATTGTCACTTTACTAGATAAGGCTATTAGAATTACTGGATGTTATCACAACTGTATCCCTGGCTTTTAGATATAGCTAATTAAGGAAAGATTTAAAAGACAAGAAAGAAACAAGGGAGGATCCCAAAAGGCTGCAGGCCTATAAAGTTTATTACAGTAATGGTTTAAATTTATAACTGGTTTAATTAATGATGATATGAATGGTTGACGTACAGGATATAGTAATAAGGACAGGTGAATTTTAGCATAAATCCTTTATTAACATCATGAATGGCATGCAATGTAGAGTAGCCTCATTATAAATACCAGTGCTCTGTACTGACATAACTTCAGGGTAAAATACCAAAGTATGTAATTTACCACACTGTTTACTGCTTTAAAATGCCCCCTGTGACAACTCCTAAAATGTGAAAAGCCATTGTGTTGCAGGTCGAGACCCCAAGACCACCCCCTCGTTGATGAATAAGACACAAGGACACGGATATTAGGTTAATGTTATTGGGCAAATTTAGGCTACAACTTTATTGGCTACAGAATGTGAGCAGTATTGGCTTAGGCATTGGAATTGACCAGACTATATCTGACTCCTGCCTGTCATGCAGGGAGTCCAGAAAGGGTCAACCACCTGTAGGAGGAGCCCCGTTGATGCAAACCGACTCAAGCTTCCCCTGGGTTCCCGACGGGGTCGTGGCATGGCCCTAGCCCCGCCCCGGGCTTTGGACCAGATCCAAACCCCTGGATTCCTTTAATGGAATACCCTTAAGCTTGGAAGGGCAGGTGATGGCCACACCTCCCATCCCCCATAATAAGATCAACCAATGCCGCAGCAGAAAGCTGAGAAAAGAGTCCGCAGAGTGAAGCCAAGGAACTGTGCGAAGAGATCGAGGAAGCGAGCCAAGAGGAAGCTCTCCGGCTCACGCCTCAGTTTAAATGGGGCCTGGCCGCACCCCTCCCAGCCAGCAGATTGGCTGGCGAATGACGTGGCTGGGAACCTCCGGGTGACGCGGGACTTCGTTCCTCATCCCTGTACGGGAGTGGGTGGCCACGTGGTCCACCACAACTCCTCCCCACTGGGAAGTGGAGCAGATTTGCCAATCTGTAATAACCAGCTCAGAATGTGACATTGTCCAGCTTGTAATGTTCACTTGCGGGGGGGGGGGTTTAACTATGTTTCAAGATTCCTTGTGCTTTGAGGGCTGAAGACTGAATTCCTCCAGTGAGACCATACAGGCTAAGGGACACCCCATCATTTCCCCATTGATTATCAGGAGTGTGAAATGGAACTGGGTGTTTTTTTGGGGGGACACCTCCAAATCAAGCTAGGAAAGTTCACTCAATGCTACTTGGGGTACTTGTCTGATCTCATAGCCACATTCAACACATCAGCTGCCCACACAGTTGGCACCATTGCTGGAATGCTTTAAGGCAGTGATAACTGCCTCCTCCCAATTCACCTCTCACTAGAGATGGGGGATGAATTTGATTCAGTTGACATTTAAAGGCGAACCTACCAAATTAGCATTTTCCAAAGAATACATAAACACAGCCACCCTTGAAATTTGCAGTTCTGTGAACTATGCAATGCTGTTCCACAGTCAAACAATGTGTACAAAAATTCATATACTGAGGTAAAGTGTCCATAAAATTGCACTGATTAGGGAAAACAGCATACCAAAAAACGCATTAGAATAGGGAAATTGCTTTACAAAAATGTGTATATTAGACAAAAATATATTTAGGAGAAATTCATAGTAAACAACACTCGTGAATTTGTATGAGGACTTTTTTAAAAAAGCAAACTGATGTGGAAATGTAGAGAACTGAGATTAAGATTATAAAAATAATAGAGAGAAATAAAAATTGACAGATCCACTCATCTCCACCTCCCACTTCTCAGGTGGTGAATGGGGTTTGGTATTTCATGTCACCAGTTGCTTGGCCCAAATAGGTGGCATTCAAAATAAGTACTTGTCTTTCCCTGAACCACAGCAACATGATCCAGTGGTGAAACCTCCAAAATTAGGCAAGTATCTTGGCTCAGCTCTTGCCAGTGCCTGCTTAAACCATTTTCCTTTAGGCAAGCCTATCAAGGTATGTAGATGTTGATGTGTCTGGATATTTTTACTATTGATTTCAATAATTTTAAAATGTTTTTAATTGTTATTGATAATTTAAATATTTCTTGTAAACTGCTTAGAGGTTTTATTACAATCAAGTGGTAAAGAAATAAATAATAAAATCATGCACCCATTTCCTAAAACCACCACCTGAGAGGAAGGAGTTTAGTTTTTGTTTCTACCTAACATGCTAATTTTGTATGTACAGAACATTCCCACCCCCACCCCCCATAGGGAATTTTGAATCATTTAATCCTCCCCAACTACCTGCAATATGAAGTGGTAGAAAATATATATCACTCGATTCCACTGAATGGGCAAGCTGGCCTTGTCTCATAACCATGATGGTCCCTCGCATATTAATATGATATAATGCAGATTAATGAAGAATGATACCAGCACGTATTTAATCCCCTGTGCTATGAACCCAGGCACCAGTTGTCTCAGATAAAATATTCCCCCGAAGGGTGATCTATGCCCTAAAGTCTATGGAGTATGGCCAGATGTTCATTCTACTGCTGCAAGACTATTGGCATCCTTCGTCATGACTGATAGTGCTGTTGGCCTGCTGCCTCACTCCTTCTATTTAGTTGATTGTAGAAAGGGTGATAGGCAGCTGCTGCTCTTCACCATGGGATCAGCGTTGTGGGCCTTCATAGGCTTCAATCCTGTCATTACTCACTTGCCATGAATATGTTCAGCATTATCATAATACCCTTGTAGAAAGGTGGCTCTACACAAAACACGAATATCCTTACCACAAATAGTATAAGCAAACCTTTGAAACAACTTAGTTATTGATAAGAAACCTCTGCAAGGTTTAGCCAATACACTCTGAAATGATGAAATCCTGGTGAGATCTTCACACTTTTCACGCCCTGCATAGACATTCATTCCTCTCCTATTTCATGAGGGGGGAACCTGGACACTCATGCTAGTTCCACTGCCTTCCAACACATTCCTGTTACTTGGTCCCACCACTGTCCACTCATTGGGGGCTCTGATCACAGAGGGAGTCTCCTTGGTAGAACAGGCTTGCTGCGTACTTTAATTTGCAGCAGTGGGGTGGGGTAGGGTGGTACTGGAAAAGTCAATCTGGTGCTCCCACCACCCTGACCTTTCTCCACATTATCCTGGTTTACGGTGGTAATGCTGCTGTAAGTAGGCCAGGTCTGTGGCACTACTCCTTCCCCTCCTACTCCCCCCACTGGAGATATTTCTCCCCACTAACTTCTGCTGGGCATCTTTAATAATAAAATAACAATAATCAGAAAGAATTTAAAGTGGCAGCCACCAGAAGAGGAGTAGTTCAGCCCATCTAGTTAACAGAACTGGAGTG
Source organism: Podarcis melisellensis (assembly GCF_964234715.1). NCBI lineage: Eukaryota > Metazoa > Chordata > Lepidosauria > Squamata > Lacertidae > Podarcis > Podarcis melisellensis. The sequence continues at coordinate 39,066,354 of NC_138539.1, read as the reverse complement.
TGTGTACAGTTTAATGCTCAGCTGCCTACTTACAAAACTGCCTACTTACAATAAGAGAGGACAGGTCAAGAAAACATAAGAGGTCAGCTTCAAACCCAGCTCAAGACATACACTGAAACTATCTGGGCTAGAAATTGAAGGTTAAATAAATTCCTTCTCCCCCAGCCAGTGCTACCTAAAGCAGAGGCACATTTAGGGCAGCACAACCAATTTCCACACACAGAGTACAGGGGTCAAGGGAGAGCCTGCCTGCCCCCCTCTCAAGGTCTTGTAAGCGCTTGCCCAGCTTTGGCAATTTGGAAGGCCACAGATTGACCAACCTGGACCTCTGTGAAGTTTTCTTCATACAAGAACCTCTTGATAGGTTACAATATTTTTCTGGTGAACCTTAGAAAGCCTAGAGGCACTTAAAAACAACAACAACTTGAATTACTGTGAACACACCATCTGTCCTGGCTATGTTTGTAAGAGATGCAATAAATGTGGGATATAACAGCACTTCTTGTGACAAAGCTGAAGCTTCATGAATCTTACCTGAGCTCCTGTGCTATTGAATCCACGTGTGCTGTTGGTAAAAGAAGGGAAGACTGCATCAGTTTACATTTAAACTTCTGTGCACCTGCCTATTTCTGGTGAGAGATGAGAACCTGGGAGAACACAGGTGACTCTTTATTTCTCCCTAACCACAGGATTATTGCTGCTCATGGCAACTGCTAAAGTTGATGTTCAATTCCCATGGTTACTTATCTGTTAAAAAACAAAAACCCAAAACAACTCAGCACACAAGGAAGATGATCTTCAGCAGGAAAAAAAAGCCACTGTACCTTTCCTTCTTTTTTAATTGGATGTGCAGTGAGAACATTTTCTTTTCCTAAGTGATAATTTGATTTGGGAATGAGGAAAGCTGGTGTTTACAAATACCTGCCCACACAAGGCTATGCAGCATATTGAAAGAGCCAACAGGTGGTTCTAAAGATTACTCATGTTGCACAGGCAACATCCGTTGTCCCACTTCTGGGGAAATCCTGTTGCTCTATTAAGCCTGTGTGTGCAAGAGAGAGGCATTTTAAGCCCTAAATATGTTTAACTAGCTTGCTAAATGAGAGAGATCACCTTTTAAATGTTTAAAGAAAGTATGGCAGTGCATTAACTCTGATTAGAAACTGCTAAATGAAACCCAGCCAGTTAGTCAGTAGCTCCCTGCAGACTTGATCTAATGGAGGCTCACTACAATGTTCAGATATGCAGCAGTAACTTCATTATGCTGTTGCAATTACTCACTTCATTTGGGGATTGATCCTGATCTCACTGAACTATATAGAAATGCTGCCAGGGGAAGGCAGGGTGGGCTCTTAAAATAATGTCTATCTATCTTTCTATCTATATCTTGCCCTCACCATTTCAGGCTTTTGTTATTGAAAGACCCGTGGAATTTTTTTTTTATGACAGTGAAGGGAGATTGGGTGATTTAAATCCCTTATTCCCTTGCAGTTGAATATATACAACATCTGAATGCTTTTGGCTGGTGGCAGGAGGAGTAATAGGAGCAAAAGCAACAGATTCAATAATCTCTGAAAAACAGCCATCTGCAAAGCAGCTCTGTGCTAAAACAAATTTTGAACAGTTATGTATTTCAGGAGGAAAGTTTTTGATCCTTCAGGGTGTGTCAAAATCTTGGCTCACCTTTAACTATGATACATTTATTTTGAAACATCTCAGAGATAGATTATTTCAGTTTTGTAATTTAGGAAGATAGCAAGCTATACACTGAATCAGACCACTGGCACATCTAACTCACTATTGTCTTTGCTGGAAGCTGCTCCCCAGGGTATCAGACAGAAGTCTTTCCCAGGAACACCTGGAGATCCAGGGACTGATCCTGGGACCTTCTGTTTGCAAAGCAACTGCTCTACCACTGAACTGCATTTCTTTCCCTATTTGAATAAAGACTTCCAGCTATCCTTTGGTGCAGTGATTAATCAGCCAATATTTATTTTTTTAAAAAAATAGAATTGCTGAATACATTTTATTAGCCACAGAAAAATAGCCCAAATGAAGGATCCCATCACTATAACAATCTGCAAGCCACTTTGCTATAAGCAGCTTCTGTGTATCTTGGGTAACATTTAAATGATTCAATCTTGTGAGCAGAATTACAGCTTCCAGCCATGGAGTTGGCACCCCACTAGGTGTGGGGTGCTGAGACCCACATGATCAGCTCCCTCCCAGCAGTATGGGTACAATGTGGACACCTCAGTTCACAAGGTTGGGTCATTAAAATCTGACCCCCTCTATGTGACACCCACACATATGTAAGGTCCCACAAATGCAGTAAGGAATGTTTCCCTACACCCCTCCCCCCATTTATTTATTTTTTACAATATCATGATTGTGATTCACAACCCAACAGTAAGCTAGAAGGAAAGCAGTATGGGCTGAGTTGCTCCAGCTATGGCATGCCTGCCTTCACTGTATGATTTGGTATAATGGGTAATGAGAAACAAAATTTGTACATGGTAGTCAGGGCCATATATAAATTAGTACATCATCCACATACAGGTTGTGATCATCCCTTGTGTAAGGATTGCTGTACAGAGTGAAATGAACACTTACTTTGTGATTATCTATTCATTACTTCCTATGTGGCAAGTGCTTTCCATATAAGAATGTGTGAAGTAGTTCTAAACAGTCTTAAATGGTCAAAGTGTTTCTCTTTGTTTGCCCAAAACGTTATGAGGAGTCATGGCTAGTTGGAATGTGGGCAAATCATAGCATTTAACAGCCCAGGCACCCCTTCTAGAGAAGCAGAGACTACTTTACCATAGATATTGTCAGCCTACTGAGATAACTTTTACCTATAGTTACCTTCGTAGGGGATAGTTTCAGCTGCCAGGGCTCCCTTGATGCTGTTATCGTCCTGTTTTGCCTGCTCTCTGTATAACAGTATTTGCCCCAATGGGACTTTGTCTGCCCTGACCTAACTTGGCCTGATGTGACTTGATTTGCCTATCTTGACCTAACCTTGCTTACTTGACCTCCTCTTGCCTACTGTGACCAGACTTGACTTGACCTTCCATGTGACCCTCAAGTGTCCATGGAACAAGACAACAATGGGCTGTGCATTGCAGTCTACATAGATCGCTGTTTTTAACCTCTCCTGGTCCCCCACATAACTACACAGATAACAAGGATGCCTGTGAGATCAGATCTGGCTCTGCTATCTGAGTAGCTGACTTCCCATTCTCTTCCAGCTCTGTGCTGCTCATAGGGCATTTCCGCAAGTAGTGGTTGAATCATTTTTTGCCACTATTTGCTTAGGATGTACACTTGATTTAAAAATGGACTCATCTATACTGCATTAGCAACATTCATACAGGGCATAAGTAAATAGATACTTCAAAGGCACTTTAGAGAGTCATGTGTAAAAACACCCTTAGGGCATATGTGGTTAATTAATTGCACTGGCAAATTAGACTTGTTAGCATTACATCTAGTCATTTAAGTTTAGCTACAATTTCATAAGTAAAATCTGCTTCAACTGGAGGTAAAATATCTCTATTTTATTTTACATATGCCCGTTTCCCACTCACAATCAAGGGTCACAAAAAGCATTACCAATTATAATAAAAAGTTATTTTCCTTAAGGGGTTGTATGACTAGTCAATCATGTTTTCCAGATGTTTAGATCATTAAGGGGCCTTTTAATCTCAATATTACATTGCCATCTGTTCTTTACCCAATGAGAGAAAAACCGAAAGTTTAACTTTTTTATCGTACATTTGAACAGATAAATACAAAAACATTAGGGACATTGCAGTGTTTTGGGATGGAAGCAGATCCAACTTTATATTGCTAAGGTTTTTTTGTTTTTGTTTTTCAACTTGCCAATAGCAGATTTGATTCAACAAGAAGCAGACAAAACAGTAAAATGTATTCCCATGGTTTACCACAGTTTACATATAATTGGAAGAGGATGATTCTCGTTTGGGAGACAATACCTATTAAAATCACCGTCTGCATGTTCAAGGCCATTCTGCATCAACCTATCCAACAGCATTAGTTGGATTTTTAGATTATCTCTGTGAAATGATTGTACATTTGTGAGATTTTCTTTCCACCTCCACTCTCCCACACATCTAAATAACATTTCACTTCCTAATCTCTGCAGTTTGTGTCCTGGCTTGATTTAAAATGAGCCCTCAGGAAGGTGTAGACTCGCTGATGACACATTTGGGACCATGTGCAGAAATTTACATTTCATGGTGTGATGGGCACAGGGTCATACAAGGGGTCTTCTAACTCACCCTTGGTTCCTCTTGAACGTGTGCGTAGCTTTTTATCTTCACCATCTGCATCCATCTGTAACAGTAACAGAAAGTCTATTCACCATTGGAGGCGGTGGTGGGAGAATCGTTAACATGTCTTTACAAAGTTTCCATAGGCCAAGAACTTATTAATCTTGTCACTCAGAAAAAATGCCATCTGTGAATAACTTTTAAGCATAGTTCAGAAGATATTTGTAATGGAAAAATATTTAATTAAGCAAATGCTAATTATTCCTTTTGGGTGAGTGCCAATGTCTGCAAGCGATCAAGATTTATGTTCTGATCCCAATGAGGTTAAATAACTGCTGAGGATGGGATCATGAGAACATATGAAGAGCCCTGCTGGATCAGAGTAAAGATCCACTAATTCAGCATCCTCTTTCTCACATGCTTGTGTTGATGCCCTGTGGCAACTGATATTTGGTTGCATACTTCCCTGGAAGATGAAGGCTCCAATTAGTTATCAAAGCCAATGAGAAATTTGTCAGTCTAAGAATTTGTCAATCGCCTTTTAAAGCCACACAAGCACCACACTGAATAACACTGAATTCATGGGCTCCACAGAGAAGTCTGTCCTGAATCTATTGCCATTCATATTCAGTAACAATAAATACTAGTGTTATGAAAGATGGAGGGGGAATCTCTTTGTTCACTTCCTACATATTGCATATGTATACAAATTGTATGCATCTATCATGGTTTCCTCACTCATCTTCCTTCACAACTAAAAAAATCCAAATGCTTTAGCCTTGCCTCCTATGGAAGATCATTTTTATTTCAGTTGCCATGGGGTCATACTAGTAATAAAACTGGATTTGGAACATCAACACATTGGTTCAATGGGAGCGCCATGTGCTAGCAAGCTAGGAATGGCATTACTAGAAATGCAGCATGTTTTTTCTATGGTCTATGCACAAGGTTCTAACAAAGCATGGAATCTGGTGGAGACACAGCATGAAGTTGGTCAGTGAAGCTATATATAACTCATTGATGTAACTTCAAAGAGTCATTTTAGCCACCACTTAGGATGGATGAATCTCTCCATTTTGGTTTTTCTGTTTCTAATTTTTCTAATTTTTCTAATTCCACATCTCTCTCTGTGTGTGTGTGTGTGTGTGTGTGTGTTCCCATTTCAGCATTTTAGTGAAAATTTCTCCAGATTCACACATTTTTGCAAGAATTCCCCCCAAATATAATGCAATTTTATCTATTATTTTCACTGATACATATGTTATTAGACTCCCCCCCCCAATAGACACATATGCACATATTTGGCTACATATTATTTGGGTAGAGAACTGCATCACAAAATTCAGAAAAGTGTGAATTTTGAAGGCTACATGCTTTTTGTATTCAATTTTGTTGTATGAAGTGCAAATAGGGGGTTTTGCATTAAAATGTATGCCAAACATCTTGAGAACATCCCATATGCAGGCTAAAGTCCCCACAATGCCCCTTGCCTCCAAAGGTGCCTCAGAGTGTTCAGCTGTTACCTAACTTAACTGTAAGCTTTCCCACACCTTACTGCCAACTATGTGACTAATGCAACCATGTAACCAAATAAATCCCTAAATACCACCACCTCCAAATCCAGTACAGAGTAGGTGAAAAAAAAACCAACAACACTGCTTGAACAATGTACAGTCAGGTTAAAAAAAATCCTAGGACTCAGCTACATTTGTAAAGATAAAGTGCTTTATATGCATGCTATACAGTCATACCTTGGGTTAAATATGCTTCATGTTGAGCGCTTTCAAAATGACATGCACGGAAGCGGCGAATTGCAACCCGTGCATGTGCAGGTGTGGGTTACATTCGCTTCAGGATGCGAATGGGGATCCGGAACGGATCCCATTCGTATCCAGAGGTACCACTGTATATAACACTGTGACACCAGATGACACTGTGGAGTCCCATCTTTTGCCAATGGGATTTCCCTCCATGAAGTTTACAACGCCTTTAACTGAATTGCTTTTGTGATGTGTCTAGATCCAGCCCTGGGCAGCCCTGAAACAGAGAGTAGGCTGGTTGGATGCAAGAAAACAGCCATAATTTTATTGCATTATGGTAAAATATTAACAAAAATTTATTATTATTATTATTATTATTATTATTATTATTATTATTATTATTTCTACCCCACCCATCTGGCTGGGTTTCCCCAGCCACTCTGAGTGGCTTCCAACAAAAGATTAAAAATACATTAAAACATCAGTCATTAAAAACTTCCCTAAACAGGGCTGCCTTCAGATGTCTTCTAAATGCCATATAGTTATTTATTTCTTTGACATCTGATGGGAGAGCGTTCCACAGGGCGGGCGCCACTACCGAGAAGGCCCTCTGCCTGGTTCCTTGTAACTTCACTTCTTGTAGTGAGGGAACCGCTGGATGGCCCTCGGAGCTGGACCTCAGTGTCCGGATTAAAAAAGAAAAGAAAACAGCCAAATAGGACCTTAGGGGACATAGTCATGGAATAGATAGCCTGTGACCACACACTAGATACCAGTGTCAATGTGCGTGCATTTGCAGACAGAGAAGCTTGGTCCCCTCACCCACATCCTGGGCTGGCCACAACAATGCTCCCAGATGCTTTATGTAGCTGGCAGGAACAGAATTGGCTACTCTAGATTAATCTTTTGTTCTAAAAATCCAACAGCAGAAACCAAAGAGCCACAAACAGCTATTTTGCTCTAGATCATAACACAGTTTTACACAGCCCACTAAGGGATATTTCACATTGTGAAATGCCCTCCCATCATATGTCAAGGAGATAAGGAACTACACAACTTTCAGAAGGCATCTGAAGGCAGCCCTATATCAGGAAGTTTTTAAATATTTGACCTTTTATTATGTTTTTGTATCTGCTGGAAGCTGCCCAGAATAGCTTGGGCAACCCAGCCAAATTGGCAGAGGAGTACTACTACTACTACTACTACTATTGTGGTGGCATCACTACCTCTGATTGCTGTGAAGGAGTCTGGGTTTTGGAAATGAAAAAGTTGGGGCAGAAAGATAATTGAAAGTTCTTCAATGATCAAGAGCTAAATATGCCAGCTAGATCCTTAGTCTGTCAAGTGGCTGAGCTAATGGACTGGAATGGCTGGTGTATGTTTTTCTCAAAAACCCAGGAAGCAGCTGGATCCTCCTTGAGAGTTCCTAAGGGGAAAGGTGACACCTCTCTCCCTGCTTCAGCCAAGGATGATGTAATCTCAATCTCTGTGTGAAGAAAAGAAGCATGTTTTCCTACATTTATATCCTGCCAAGGGAGCCAAGGAAGTATACATTTGGTTCCCAGGCACTGACCAGATCCAGGTCTACCTTATGTCAGCAAGCTGGTGTCCTCATGTGCCTTAAGACAAACTGAAACAGGTGGAAAGATAGTTTTGAGCACAGGAAAGAACTCGGGGGAGGCTGCCTCTCTGGGGATTTGATGTGGAACAATGGATTTCTTCTTTGGAGGATTGCTATGCTTTTTGTTTCCACTCAGCTAGTATATTTGCAATAAACTCAATATTTCTACAATACTACACCGTGTTTTTCAGTGATCTCACCAAACCAAAGTGAGTAGTTTCACTGTAACTACAATCTTATATGGAAGGTGCACAACAATATTATATGGAAGGTGCACAACAATATTATGAAGTAGCTACACATGGAACATGTGCAAAGGAGGGTAACCAAGATGATAATGAGTCTGGAAACCAAGCCTTATGAGAAACAGTTGAGGGAGTTGGGTATGTTTAGCCTGGAAAAGAGGAGACTGAGAGGAGATACGATAGCCATCTTCAAATATCTAAAGGGCTGTTACATGGAAGATGGAATGAGCTTGTTTTCTCCTGTCCTGGGGGGTAGGATTCGAACCAATGCCTTCAAGTTACAAGAAAGATTCTGACTAAACGTCAGGAAAAACTTTCAGACAGTAAGAGGTGTTCAACAGTGGAACAGAGGTGGTGGAATCTCCTTCATTTGATAACAACAACAACAACAACAACAACTTTTATTTGTATCCCACCCTTCTTGGCTGAAACTGGGCTCAGGGTGGCTTGAGGTTTTTAAACAGAGATTGGGTTCTTTAGTTGAGATTCCTGCATTGCAGGACTAGATGGCCCTCAGGATCCCTTCCAACTCTACAGTTCTAAGATTCATGGTGTAGTGGTTAAGAGCAGTGGACTCGTAATCTGGTGAACCGGCTTCGATCCCCTGCTCCTCCACATGCACCTTGGGCTAGTCACACTTCTCTGAAGTCTCTCAGCCCCACTCACCTCACAGAGTGTTTGTTGTGGGGGAGGAAGTGGCAGCATATGATAACATGAACAACCAATGAAGTACTGTTTTCAAAATGTTTCTTTCCATGACATTAGCATGACTGTATTCCAGTAAGGTCAACCAACATTTGGGCCTGCTCAGTGTGGTGGGTGGTCACTGGATATACAGATTATATGAGAATTGGAAAGTCTGCTAGAGAAGAGGAGAAGTTTGGTTTTCAACATATTACCTGGTGTTGAACTGGATATCCAGGTGGAAATAACAGCTAGGGAGTTGGAGATGCAGGAGTGCCTATTGGAGGCAAAGTTCTGGGTTAAAGAGTAAGTTCAGGTGTCATCAGCATATTCATGGGACTGTGGATCAGGAAGAGATAGTGTGTGCAGAAAAAGAAGCAGAACCCAGGAATGGGTCTGTGAGGGATCCCAAAGGAACAAGTCCCTCTGATACATGAACCCAATACTAATGAGTTGAGCAGTAGTCTGGTAAAATAAGGCCGTACTATTTATTTATTTTTAAAAAATCTGATTCTAGGCATATGATGAAACAACTGCACAATGACCTCACAATTTGTTCAGAAGACAAAACCTCTGAGAACCTTTTAGTGATCACAGGGATCCAGACTGAAGCTGCTCCTACATTGGGTCTCTTCTATGTCACTGCAATAATGTGTAGCACAATTCATCGTGTGGTTTCACATTGCATGGATGTGCCATATGGCGAGGGTGATGTGTACAGTAGGCCTCAAATTTCAATCACTCACCTCATCATCTAAAAACAGTTGGGTAAACGATAATCTCTGCAAATGCAAATTTATCTAAATTATACTGTTAGCATGTGACCAGTTTTTCACATTTACCCAGCAGCTTCTCTGCATCCTTTCTATTTGCGTAGAAAAGCAGTGGCTGTCTGAAGTGCAAACGGGGCTTCTAAGTATCAGCTGAACATGGATATGGATGGAGTTTGCTCATGACATTTGTTCCCTGTTTACCAAACTGGTTCTTGTTTAGTGAATGTATTTTCCTCCATCATATACAGAAGGATACAACTACATAATGTTGAGATTTATGGTTAAAGTCCGCATGAAACAAGGGGATACATTCCTCTTCAAGATTGTGAGGAAGAATAAAGGGGGCCGAGTTAACTAGCTGAAGATGAAACAACATTTGTGTGCCTCTCTATTTTTCCCCTGCTAATTATTACAGAGGGCTACATGAGACACAGAACATATGGTACATGACATATGACCCAAATAGCTCTTTACAGGAATAAACAAGCAGTCAAATGCTTGAACAGATTTCTGAAAATGTTATGCAAATACTTGAATAACTCTGTTGCTGCTGTGTTTGTCTCATGCAATCAGAAACTAGAAATATACTATACTATATTTGCAATTTCCAGAAACTGAATGTCATAGTTTCATCTGCTTGATTTATAGCTAATGGTTCGCAACACAGCGATTAAAAATAAGGTGTCTGTTTGATCAGAAATGAAAACTTGCCCAGGGTTGCTTGCTGCCATTCAAGCCTAATACAGGGTTGGTTGCAATGTGACTGCAATGGTAATGGGGAAACGTAGCTCTGTTCTCTGATGCTGAGTAGTGATTGAAGGCACTGACCTGCCATAGACTTATAATAGGGGAGCAGGTGTGGCAATGATGGACTTTAATTTCCTTTAATAAACCTTTTATGTGCCACACTTTTACTGCCATTCTATGCTCTCCAAGGTCCTGCACATAATAGGTTCATTACTTTTGATTACTATAGTCTATTGAGACAAACAACTCCAGAACACACTATATATTATGTTCAGTTAAACCAATACAGACTATTTATCCAATGTGCATTATTTCACCTGCAACTCTGCTGACAAAATTAACAGCCGCTCCTGTAAGCTAAAACTGTTTAAAACCCACTGGTACTCCTTTGTCATCATTTCATAATAAATACTGCACCAATCACTACATTTCTCTTTTAACTGTGTAACAAAAAGGGGGGGGGCTGTCTCTTTTTAAGCAGCAGTTACTTGGGGTTTTATTTTGTCATGAATATTTAAAAACCACACAATGGATGAAAACCAGCAGCCAAATCAATATAGGTGATTCTTTCTATTGATTTTCTTTCTTTAGGAAAATCATTTGAATTTATGACAGATGTTTAAACAGATTAAGATTAAACTGGCTAAGGCCTGTTTAGTATGATGAGCATAGCACTGTAAACCCATCATCATGGGCTGAGGGCGTCTGTTGCATATAAAACAGTCCACTCACACACAACTAAAAAAAAGAGGGGGGAGCTTTATTTCTCAGGAAACTGGGTGTAATCCACATAGTACAACAACTGTGCAGTTTTCATTCATTTAAGTGGGTCTTTTGCAGGGCTGTCAAATGAACTTGAGGGATTATTCCTACTGCCTTTGATAGAGACTGGTGCAATCTTATACTTGGTCTCCTCCGAAATTTGTCCCCTGGAGTTCAATGGGACTTACTTCCAGGGAAATGTCTACAGTTCTGAAGCCTAAATTTCCTTCATATGACTTAACTTCAGTTACCTTACATTACCATACACCTTCCTAAAAAGGAAGTTGTTGTGAAATAAGCCACACTTCCAGGTAGGGTGGTTAGAATGTGGGTGGCACAACAACTTTTCATCATCAACTCTGGGAAGAATCTTTTATTTTTATGTTCAAAGGATATATCATTTTGCATTTAATTCAAGGCAGACTGGTTTACGTCAGTAGCAATAAATATGGCATAGCTAGATGTCATCATGACCCAACAGCCCAATGCTCTGCTATATCCAGCATCCTCTCGCAATCCATGACAATTAATAGATAACTATTTCGTCCCATCGCTTTAATTCTTAATTCTACATATTTGCAGAACATGTACTACTAGTACATAGAAAAGAATCAACTTACCATGACTCTTTGGGTGAACTTTATGTAGTACTGAAATTATTGGAAATAAAGAGTAGTCAGCCTCTCACAATATGCTTATGTCGCTACAGGATATTTTCCCAAATAAGGCCCATGTTTAATGGGAAATTTCATTATTTGTACCTAATTTATGCTGTAGAGCCTGGACCATTTGTTGCGGCCTCAGTGGGACTACTATGGAACTTCAGTGAGGTGGGCATCCCTTAAATAGCATGGACAGGAGAAGACAATCATGCATGTGTTCAGTCAACATATGGGAGGGTCAATGAGACAACCATCTCCTCTTTGCAGACCTCCTTTATTATTCCAGTTTAAACCAGGCACTGTTTCTTTGCTTACTGCATCAAGGAACAGGTTTAGGCCTAGTTTTCTAGCCTAGTCATCTCCGAAAATGTACTTTTCTATATGCAGGTATGAGTTTCTTCATGCGTATTTGTGTGTATTGTATGGAGGCAGTGAGGTGAGCTCTATCTCCAGTTTGAAGTGGTACAGTCCAAGCTGGTTTACCAGTTTAGCAAGAACTTTGAGCAAATGCTGCAGTGATGCAGCCGTCTCCATAATGGTCAAAATGCCACATGGGTAAAATGTCCAGAATCCCATCTACTATTTCTTCCACTGCTCCCTGGAGTGGTACATGGCGCCACAAAAGTGACCAGATGAATACCCTTCAAGTGTGGAGGAGAAAGTGGGATCATCCCCAATCACCAAGCCCCACATGACCAACTTGCATGCCAGCCGTCCCCATATGCTCATCAAATTTAAGAAAGATTCTTGCTGCTCCCCCCCAATAGTCCCTGGCTCACTGCGTCTGGGCTCACAAAGCAGGCTGAAAACTTCTATTCTGGGAAGTTATGCATAAGAGGAAAGTGTGGTGGAGGTGAAATAAGTTCAGTAAGATATGTCATGTCATGCGCACCACAAGTTTAAAGTATTCTGTGCTAAATTCTGAATAGGAAAAACAACTCTCTCCAGTAGAAATAGAAGAATTAGAAGAAATAGAAGAAAGTAATATTTTTCACTAACATTGTGCAGAAAAAGAAGACAAAAATCCAAGCTTACATGGCTCCTGGACAGGGCCGTCTTTACCTGGGGATGCAAGGGGTGTGGGGCACTCGGGCACTGAATTCTGGAGGCGCCTGGCGCCCGCCGCTGAAGCTACCTAAGCTCTTAACTATCTACCTGTTATGAAATAATAAATAATTTTGATCAAGGTAGAAAAATAAAATACATATATACAGTGGTACCTCAGGTTAAGAACTTAATTCATTCTGAAGGTCCGTTCTTAACCTGAAACTGTTCTTAACATGAGGTACTACTTTAGCTAATTGGGCCTCCAGCGGCTGCCACGCCGCTGGAACGATTTTTGTTTTCATCCTGAAGCAAAGTTCTTAACCCGAGGTAATATTTCTGGGTTACGGGAGTCGGTAACCTGAAGCATCTGTAAGCTGAAACGTCTGTAACCCGAGGTACCACTATACCTAGGTATTACCAAAATGTATACCTACTGTTTCACTAAAGGACTTTTGACTTTGTGCGCTCATTTACCAGCGGCGGCACTTGTCGTGCCAGCGGCGGCACTTGTCATTCACAATGGGGCGCTGGGCAGATCTTTGCACTTCGACAGCGCATATGCTAAAAACCCCACTACTCTTGGAGGAGTAGCCAAGTTAGTCTGTTGCATCAAAAACAAGGAGTCAGATTTATTGTCGCATTGTTTTCTGCAGAAGAGCTACTTCATCAGATACATGTTGTTTTTACTTTTACAGTACAGTCTCCACCTATTACAAGAAGCTTTTCTGTTCATTAGAAAAACAAACCTAAAATTTGATGAATACCACTGCAGGGAAAATTGTTTTATTTTATTGTTCAGGTTTAAGAGATATAACAGCACTAGAGTTTATATATTAATATGAATGTTAATTATTTTTACAACATTATTCCCAATTTCTAAGTAAAGGCTGCCATATTAAGAATACTTACTGGGATGCGTATTTTGCAAACAGACATAAAATATATATTATGATTTAATCAAGACTTCCTCTAAGTATGTGTTCACACAATGGAGCATTAGAGTTCATTTGACACTAATGATTTTCATTTTAATAAGGCCTTCAAAGAGCTTTTATATTCACTGATGACAGGTAGTGTTTTATGACATCTTAAAATAAAAATATTATGCTTTGCCCTGAGTTTCTGGGAAGAGCCTTCATATCATTTTAGAGTGAAATGCAAAAAGATTATGTACAGTTAAGGCCCCCCCCCAAAAAAGTGTGCATTGTGGCTCTCCCATTAAAAATGTTCATCTTTTCTTAATGGACAATATCAGACAGAGAGAGAGAGAGAGAGAGAGAGAGAGAGAGAGAGAGAGAAATGGATCTGCCTTGCCGACAGCAGTTTAAGCCGATATCACTGGGTAGGCACAATTTTGGTACCACTGAACTTTATACAGTAGTTCTAATAGCTTGAACCTAATACGACCTGTCTGCTTGTCTTAATTTTAGCTTACATAATCAAGGCTGCAGTTCTGTAGTATGTCCAACTGAAGTCAATGAAACTTCTGAGTAGACATGTAAACAATTGCATTGCAAAACACAAAGGTATGTGCTGTGCTGGAGCTCTTGGTGGGTGATCCCAGTGTAATTTTAAAAATAAAATGAAGACAGCTATCATCTGACCTAGTTTGGATTGCAGGTCATAACATAGGCATAGGAGTCCAACCCTTTGCCAAAACCACAACACCAGTCTAGATTTTTCTAGAAGCTACGGAAGGGGAAACCTGCAAGCTAAACTTTCATCAGAAGCTCCAAATGCACAACTCCTACTTAACATGCAGTATGGCCCTTGTATAACTAAGAGCCTCCACACTACATGTTAGGTTATTTTATATGTATAAAGCTAGCTACTAAAAAATTATCTGCTTTTCCTCAGCAATGAAGTGCTTTCCTGAGTAAAGTGGCCTTCTATCACTTTCAAAATATATCCAGAAATGGTCTGCATACATATGAAGATCTATTGATGCCTTACTTCTAGATTACTCAACACTTGGGACAAAGTTCCTTCAGCATGTGCTTCTCACATAATGCCTCTGGGAGCAGCTCCCATGTTTTATATGATCATGGCAGTCTTAAGAAAAGAGTTGCTACTACCTCACAAGGTGTTGGAGCCAGATACATGGAGATAATAGTTCATGTCTTCAGTTCCTTATGTCATCCCAGCCCACTCCTGAGTCTACAGGTACCCAGTTGCAGCCTCAGAAACCATCACCCAGAAGATGCTAGCTGTATGAGCCAACACTCAATAACTCAAAGGCCAACTGCATAAAATATTAAAAGGCAATCGTAATAATGTTTTACACAGAAGTAAATTTCATTCATGTCATTGGAGCTTTGTATTGGATAAATGTGTGTGTTTATAATATTGCAATTTAAATGTGTGACTGTATTTGTGTACCTTATTCCCTTTATTTAAAAAATAATAATCACAAAAAATATCAGTGGAATGTGTTAAACAAGATCAGGATCCAGATCAGAATGATTAACCCTTTCCCATACTGTTTCCCACTGAAAATCAGCTCAATTGAAGCACCATTTGTATTCATATCATTTTCCCTTTCTTGGCAAATAACAGCTGAAGGCAGAAATGCCATGGGAGAAAAAGTTGGTTCTTATGTTGTACCATGACCATGATCAGGACTGGAGCCATCACTTTTTATAGATATTAAAAATGATATTCAAATATGATTACATATTTAGTGTGTCATCTAGTTTGGCCATCAGTCAGGTTTGGGTTTGAGCTAACATGTGGTGATGCAAACATTTTATCTGTGGTGGTTAATGTGATGGCTCATTCACCCCAGCAAAAAAGAGATGAAGAGAAAAAATTAAAAAGAAGAGACTAAGTCTCAAACTGGTACCGCTGAAAAGATGATTTATTAGTATTTGTAAATTGATTGGAGTATTCAGATAAAAACTGTTCAGGAGCACTGCAAATCACTAATATGTGAAATATAAACATTACAATGAATTCAAAATGCTGAAGCAAATCAATAAATGACCTCATGCTTGCAAGTCACCACTTGATACTACAGCCTGTGAGTGATCAATACCTTTTTCGACTTTGAAAGAAAGTCGTAGAGCTGGGCAGTAGCTACCAAGCACAACTCATTAGATTGAAAAGAGGGTAGTTCAAAAGCTAAGTCCTAAATGTTTATTATGTGTCCAGGGCAAGATCATGTGGTGCTGGAAATGGAGAAAAGTTCTGCTGCCAGGGATCAGGTTGTAAATCGGCATAAAATTTACTGGGTTATTATGAATAACAATGGTCACTTGTATATGTATGTCTTGGTTTCAAACAAGATGTCAATTCACTTGCAATTTATACAATGTAGATCAAAAGGAAATTGTTGCCTAGAGGGAAGACTGAAGCCAAATCAACAAAATTGCATATGGAATCTTTAAATCTATTTAGAATAGGATGAATATTACTGTTTGGATAGGAGACTAAAGCCAAATCAACAAAAGTGTATATGAATGCTTTTAATCCATTTAAAGTAGGAGAAATATTATACTTCAAACACACACCCCACTCTCTTAGTAGAAATCATACATTGTTATCTACAATGCAAAGGAAGTTGTTGAACAATGCAGACTATTGCTTCAAAAAAGGTCGATGACATATTTTTTTAGCACTTGCCAAGAAACAATCTTAAGTATTCTTCTCTCCCCGCCCCTCCGTCATGAATTCTTTAGTCATGTTTCATTCCCCCCCCCTTCAGCAGGTATAAAATGTAAAAATTGGATTGAAGGATCTTTTCAGTGATGTGTAGCTTTTTGGATTTTGATAACTTCTTTTTCAAACACAGTATTTTCCATTTCAACATTATTGCTGGTGCTTCCCCAAAACGAAAAATGAATGGTGCAAATTTGACTGCTTCAGCTGTGTTACTATCCTCCCAAACTAAAATAAATAAGTCCAAACACTAAATCTAAATCTGAAAACAGATTCAATTTGAGACTACATACCGTGTAATCCATTCTAGGACACCATGATTACTGATGGCCAAATGCTATGTATATTTTTGAAGGAGTATTTTTCAAAGGGGGTCTAATATTTGAAAATGCATAACGGCGGAATAAATGTTAGACCAGAGACAAGCTTGGATGGTTCTGTAATGAGGATGATTTATTTTGATTCTCACTTCTGATTTCAGAGTTGTCACTGCTGTTGTGTTCCTCATCCATGCAACTTTGCACAACTGGCAGTGCTGAATATAAACCAAAGCCATATGTTTATGTCCTTTTGCCAAACGATTACAGCAAATAGTTCTATTATTCCCTTAGGTAACTAATGTGTGCCAAGGATTTCTATTAGTCTGCTTTACCAAGGCATCAGAGGGTAAAGTCGCAGCTTTATGAAATGAGGGGGCAGGTGCCAGCTTTATATTTTCAGAACAAATATGTAAAAAAAATTTATACCACATAAAAGATTGGACAGCACAAGCCGAAACAGAATCTTAATTTTTTTAAAAAATAAATAAATAAATATCTGTAGGATTCCTTTTACAATGAAATGTGTTTTTTGAATAGCCTATGACAGAAAACCGTTTAAAATATAAATAACAAACTATGTTTATGTGCAGTCAAGCACATGATGTGCACTGCAAACATTAAACATGTTAAACACATGCAAAACATGTGTGAAATTGCAAACATGCAACATTTGGTGCATGTTTTGTGCTGTATTATTATTTTTAAATTCTTATAATGAAAATGGTACATATTAAAATATATTTTCAATTCTGATGAGTACATGCAGCTCTGAAAATATTGTTGCTGCTTGCTCATTTGAGAATGAGACAGCATCAGAAGTGTCGGCCTGTTGTATTGAGAAGATGCTACATGGACCTATCAAATTTTGTTAAGAGTTTAAATGAAGCCAAAGTTTGGAAGTCATAATGAGATTTCCAAATGGAACAGCAGCTCAATAAATGAAATCACATACTTTCCACTCAAAACTAAACACTAAATGCATTCTCCCACCTTTGCTTGCTTCGGAGCAAAATTATGTGCAAATTCCAAATGACCAAATCCGTCTCTCGGACCAAAATGTCTTGTTTGACTTAACAGATAATCCAAAAATTCATTCTCTGTAAGAAAGAATGCAAAATGAATGAGCAAAATCACAGACCAAGCAGGAGGAACGTGTGCTAAATTTCTACTCCCCTCTTGTCCTGCTATCAGCGTACATGTGAAGAGTCTGCCCTGTGCCTTTCAGTGGGTAAACTTCCATTACTTTGAAAAAAATTGTAAGTGCACCTATACAAAATTCAATCCTGCTCTTAAAATAGTTTTATATTTTGAGGATCTGATGCTAACATTTGAGCATACATGGTAGATGTGAGCATTATAAATTTAAGTTATGGAGAATTAAATTGTTCTGTTTAAAACTAAGAAGGAAACTTGCTACTTAACTGACACCTACATTATATATTTGGAAATAAGATGCATAGATTTTACAAAACAGTACCTAATTTTGCATAAGAGAGCCAGAGGAGAGGAGAGGCTAGAAGAGGAACAGCTGCTGCTGGACTCAACTCCCATCAGTCCCAGCTACCGGGACCAAGGATGATGGGAGCTGTAGCAAAGCAACGTCTGGAGGGCAATGGGTTGTCCACTCCTGTGCTAGAGGGTTAGACTTGAAAGACATTCTGTGATGACTCATTTAATAAATACTGGTCTTTCTTTCTTTTTGCAGTATATTGCAATGGTTGGATGAAGCGACCTTGGATAAGGGATACTTATAAAGTAGCCCAAAGTTACTGTCCAGTGCTCCATCTCCATAGAATTAAAACTTAAACAGTTCTTTAGCAGTTCTATCGCTGTGCAGAGTAGAACCTGTTTGAGAAAGGAAGGGGGTACCAATGAGTCTTTATAGGCAACGACAGCTGCAAAGCAGGACTTAATAATTTGGGCAATGGCTCAGTGTTAGAGCTTAAACAAGGAGGAAGTGCATGATGTAGGAATAAATAGAAATATCCTGAGCAGGCGCAGAGTGCATTTCCTTCATCACTGAATTAATGACAAGGAGTCTGCATATATCAGAACTAATAGGTAAGAATGTCCAAATCTTAGGTCAATGTAGACATGAGACCCAACGTGACTTTTTCTAGAAATTAAATGCTCATGCTACAAAGGGCACACTGATATAATGATGATGATTAAATGTACCACCATCAATATATGCAGCATTTTACAGAGTAGCAACATGGTGTTAGGCAAACACAAGGAGTTAACAGTCTAAAATTCCACACAAAGTCAGCTATGGAGGAAAGGACGGAAGATGATGCTTACGCTAAAAAAGAGAATAATATGCTGAAGGAGCACATCTAAGGGGTGAAATAAGGATTTCTTGGTTAGAGATCTAGGACCAGCAAGTATGCCTCACCCCAAGGAATGAGGTCAGGTTTTAGTCAAGTTAGCATAAGTCACTATTTATGTCACTACATTTTAAGTTGATTCATGGGATTGTTTTGGTCATCATATTAAATCAATGTCTGGCTTAACTATTTGCAACATTCAGTCCCCCATCTTTTACATAAGTTTTATATAATGATTCATTACTGGAAGACCACCAGCTAGATGGCTTTAAAAGGGGGTTAGATAAATTAATGGTGGGTAAGGTTATAAATGACTATTAGTCATGGTTCTCTCCAGTATCATGGGTAATATGCCTCTGAGTATCAGATGCTGGGATTCACAAGTGCTCTTGTGCTCATGTCCTCCTTGTGGGCTTCCCTTAGGCACCTGGCGGTCCACTGTGAGAACAGAATGCTCGACTGTGTAGATTTTGAGTATGATGCAGCAGGGCTTGTCTTATGTTCTTATCAATGCGGTACAACAGATAAAGTGAAGCTCACTTGGTACATTAAAGTTGTCATGTAAATTAAAGAAGCCAGAAGTGTTAATGTTAATCCCTCAAGATATACAAGCTACATTAACACTTAACGAATCAAATTGAATAACTTGCATTTGCGTATCTACCTGCAGCACCAATGCTAACCTGAGAGTTTTTGATATTGAATAGTTTGCTTACTGTTCTCTAAATAAGAAGACAGCAGCAGAAGATGATTCAGAAATTACTCTGAATCTAGTTCTTTGAGAAAGTTTACATTAGTGTCAATTTGTTCTTTTAATATTGAAAGCTGAAAAAATGTTATTTAGTAATGCTAAACTTTGGGTACACTCCCTTGTCCTGGAAATACTACTACTACTATTATTATTAGCTCAACTGGACATGATAGGACCATTTCAACTGTGCAAGAAAAGTTCTTGATGGACTGTGACCAATTTGTCTTGTTTTCAGAAATGGAAATGCCTGTGTCCTGGCTGCTTCAGATCAATTCTGCCTTGTCCCCCACAGAATACAATAACACCTCTTTTCAATTTCCTAGATTGAATATAGTCTATTATCTGTCCCTTTGACATGGTAGCTTAGAACATTTTCAGAAGTGTTCTGGAAATAATACTCTAGAACTTAACAATTAGCGTGGTTTCCAACAAATTGTACTCAGTGTACACCTACTGAAATCAGTGGACTTGGGTAAGTCCATTGCAGCCAGTGCAGTTCACAATAAAGATCTGCACTTTAACATTTATGCACAAATTTATCATGGTATGAGTTTACTTTTTGTAGTTTGACAAGTTTGATACAATCATATTTATAAATTATATTTCAGCCACTGAAATAAAAAATTCTACTTTTCTGAGTTATTACACATAGACACACACACACACACACACACAAAGACACAATTTTGGCATGGTTCTCACTGCTCCTAGGCTTCTAATTTCTAACATGTCAAACAAAGAAAAGTTTAGCAAGTACACACAGTACTGAGAGAACATTACAGCTAAGAGGAGGGAAATGATCCAACTAACTAAAAGGATGTTAATCTTATAATAGACATGCTACTCAAAAAAATAGGTTGTGTGCCCTGATAAGATTTTAATTTACTAATCTTGTTCTGTACAAGAGCCACTTTGCACCTGCCTCTGTCCTTTTGTTTGCAACACATTATCCTAAAACAAAGGATCCCTGAATGAAGCCCTTTCTATATCTTTAAATTTAGCAGCCTTTTCTCCCTCTCTAATGCTCCATCAGGTTATATATTTATTAGCAATACATTTTCCACTTATTTTCTCAAAGATTGCCAATAAAGCACTAAATCACATAAGGGAGTAGCTGTAAACCCTTGGAGTTCCCCAATGTCAAACTCATTAGCATCCGAATAACCACACAGCAGCACATCATCTGCACAATTGTAAATTTTACTACTTTTAAATAGCATTTCTCAAAAGGCTCATTTTCAACTTTCTTCAGTGGTTGGCTCTCAGGGGGCAAGGCGCTTCCTGACGCTCACAGCTTCAACTCAACAACCGGGCCGTTTACTGTCAGAAGCGTCAGTCCTCTGCCCTAACCCCATCTGCTGTCTCTTGCTTCCTAAGGGACCGAGAGTTAAGACAGCACAGCTGAGATCCACTTAGGAAAGTGCACAGAGGGCAGGGGCGGGAGGAACTTTGCAGACTGACTACAAAGTGCAATAGATTTCTGACTGAGGCAGCGATGCTGCAAAACAGCTCTGGAAAGTATCACGAAGCTGTAGGGATTTCCTAACCCCTTGACATTAGACAACATGATGAGCTGGGTTTCATCTTGATTGAAGGCCTCAGTCATTTCAAAGAGACTCCAGTATTTTGCTCTTGATGATGGACCAGTGCAGCCCGCAAGTCTTACAGATAAAAGAAAAACCACCTCTTTGATGGAAGATTAGCTTTTGAAATGATATTTGATGTATTTGTTAGCTATTTTCACATCCATCACATATTTAGGCTATGCGTGTGTGAGCCTCAAAAGATGACAATTGTTTTGAAATGTAGGAAGGCATGTTGTACCAAGTCAGATACCTTGTCCACCTTAGTTTAATATTATCTGAATAATGTCAAGCAGTGGTTCTCTGGGATCACAGACAGATGTTTTCCCCAGCCCTCCCTGAAGTTTCCAGGCACTAATAGGGTGCTCTGCTATTGCACTGTGGACCTTCCCCCCAAACACATTAAGGCCTTCATACTGCACTGGGCTTTTCTCCATTAACCAATGAGTCAATGTCACAGCACCTTCAATCAGCCTTCAAACAGATTGGCCCTCCACTCTTTTCATCATTAAATAGACCTAGGAAGATTATTGTGAGTTTTATATTCATGGTCACAGAAGCAGCAGATGGAGACAAGCCAGCATTCCTGCTGTTGTGCTTGCACCACATCACCCCTTCCTTCCCAATAGGCAACAGTGACCTGCCTACCAGGAAGCTAGCACAGCAGTTCTGTCCCACCCATCTTGCAGCTTATGCATGGTCATGCTTATGGTACAGTGAAACAAGCAAACTGGCCAGTCTCTTATTGAGCATGAACATCTGAGCTGGAATAAATGAATATGTTTTTGGATGCTCCCTTGCCATATTTCATGATTGTGAAGATTATTTTACAAATATTGCTGTACTGTTTGATACAGTTGCACACTTGAGGCTCTCACCAGGACATGTTCTAATGAACATATGCAGTGCTTTTTCTCTGGGGTAAAGTGTGACACTTACTGTAACAATTTTGTGGTGACCACTGGTATCTTTTTTTAAAAAAGGGAGGGAAGCACTGGTGGCAGCAGGAGTGCCACAGCAAAATAGTCTCTTGCAAGTAGAACAGTGTTTCTTCCCCATCCACTTTCATCCTTAGGTTAGGGGATTAGGCCTATGGACCTGTTAGGCCTGAGAATATAGGTTCATGGCAACCCATGAACATTGGCCCAATTTCAAAAGCTCTCTGCAAGCTATCACTTTAAACCTGGGGGGGATATACATCTGTCCCACCTCCTGCTGCCTGCTGTGTGTAAAGGATGGTGTGGAGAGACAAAAGAGGTTCACAAAAAAGAAAGAAAAGTGGGTAACCCCCACACTTTTATCCTCTACTGGCTTCAACCTTACCCACAGCCAGGGTGCATTATCCTGGAGGGAAGGTGGTCCTCAAAACACAAAAGGCTCTTCACACCTAGTATAGGCCTCAGAGTCCAAAGTTTCTATGAGACAAATGCCTGTGGCAGTTAGATTGTTTGGCATGCTGAGAGGGCTCACTCCTTTAACTGCTCTGAAATCAGGTACCTACTCCCAAACCAACCAGCTTAAATTTGCCTTATCGCAAGTGAATAAATAGGTATGGGAGAGGTATGCCAAGCCAAAATCTTTTTCAGTGACCATAGCTTCCCATTTGGATAATATATTCCAGAGAGCTGTGGCAACTGACTACACTTTTGCATTATATTTTTCCCTGTCGTGCTACCTTGTTGCAAGTCTCTACTTTAAGCTGCTCAAACCCACCATGCCTACTTTGCACCCTCTTCAAGTGTATTTGACAGGTTAAGATGTGTCTGATCATTCTTGCTTGCCTTGATACACAGGATATTTGATGATGTCCGCAATCAAGCCTATTGTGCGAAGGTAGCACTAACATTTGTTTCTCTGTCTACTTTTGCTTCTGGACCATTGTAGGAGGTTGTGCAGAAGGAAGGGAATTCATCCTTCATCCTTACACCCTTATGTAAAGCCAGGATTGCAGTGAACGCATCTATCTTAAGGCAAGGGGGGGGAGGTGTGATACTTGAGAAGCTGGCCCTATGCACATCACCTCTCCAAAAGTTTTGTGTCTATCATAAATTCAGCTTTCAGTTTGGGAATGTGAGCAAGTGCCACGTGTGTGCTGATTGCTTTCAAACATAACAAGGGAAGGGTCCCTGTCTGAAATAATACCTTCACAATTCAATCCTTTCCCTATCCTCAACACCATCAGAAGACACATCATTATTATTTATTTAATTTATATACTGCCCTATACCCAGAGGTCTCAGGGTGGTTCACAGAATAGGGCCAATTCACATGATCCCCCCATATGAGTTGAAGATGCAAACTAGCAGAATCCAGAACTGGGCTCTGCTAGGGCTCTGCTAGTGTGTACTGCATTTTTTTTCTTTTAAAATAACACTTTATTGATTTTTCCAAAAATAAAAAAATAAAAAACAACAATGCAAAACAACAACAACACAAATTGACTTCCTTCTAATCCCTTCATTGGTTCTTTATCAAGATACTGCATGTATTTAAATCTCCTATTCCATTCATAATAAAATTACAAGTAATCTTAAAACCCTGCTAAAGTATAAACCTGTGTACATTGCTGCTGTATATATGCAATAAACATCTTCCATTCTTCCTTAAATTCATTATCATCTCTTCCTCTTAATTTCACCATCAATTTTGCAATTTCAGCGTATTCCATTAGTTTAACTTGCCAATCTTTAGACGGGACACCTTCTTCTTTCCAATATTGTGCTAATACAGTCCATGCGGCCAATGTGTACTGCAAATTTTCAGTGTGTGTCAACATAGCTGCCAGCATGATTTGCCCTATGACTACATGTTAACCAAATGCACAGAAAGTTGCATTCAAAAAGTCCACACATTCAGGTGTTTAGATGGCAATACTGTTGAGGGAAGTTGAAAGATGTTAATATTAGTTAACCTTTACCACTTACATGTTATGGGGTGGGGCATGGCATATGGCATGTATGCCTTAAATTCTGCATTTTGTTGGGTTTTTTTGGGGGGAGGGGTTGCGTACGTATGCCTTAAATTCTGCATTTTGTTGGGTTTTTTGGGGGGAGGGGTTGCATACATATCTATAAAAATCCTTAAAAGAAAATAAAAAGCGGCACATTTCATTATGGGTTCAGCAACGATCTAAATAAAGGTGTGAGATAGGGGAGCAGTGGAACTCTGAAAGTTCTCTATGCGCCCATCAAAAAAGCCATTCATTAGGAGGGTGTTGTGGATCTTGGCAATGCAAAAATTTAATATACTTTAATATTGTAACCTGCCCTGTGGCCTTAGGATGAAGAGCAAATAAAGGAATAATTCTGTTTGGGGAAAATAAAACCATTTTATATGTGGTATTTCTCTTCCGCTTTCTGGAACACCCGTGTATAATGTGAAACCATTAACCAACACTGAACCATTTTTTGAGTTATATGAGCTTATTCCCACAATGCATGTTCCTTCCTATATGTGACAGTTCCTTCCATGCCATCTCAAAAACTGAGTTTGTGCCCCATAGGCTGCTGTTGTGAATGGTTCCAATCAGACACTGGTTCAGAAATCCGAACCATTATTTGTGCTAACTTTACATTTTATTCCAACTTTATGACTTTGCATAAGATAAAATGTAAAAAACTAGAAAAGTGTAAATACTCAGAAAAATGTAGCTTAACTGGAAATGTGTATATGGTAAGAAAGACACAACGGACATATTATACTTATTCTCCTGAATCTGTTAGTAGTACAGTGAATCTCCTGGAGATAGATAGATAGAGAGATAGATAGATAGATAGATAGATAGATAGATAGATATAATAAGCATATGATTTCACTTTCTATGGGCAAGTATTTTAAAATCCCAAATCTAACATACAAATATTTATAAACTTCCAAAAAGTTTCAGTGGTGCATAGAATGAATTGAATCCATTCCATCTTGCCCAACATTTTGGAGTGGATTTTGCAGCATTTGAGTTGGATTCTATAACCCGTTTCTTCCATGTGCAGAGGACTCAGAAAGGTGGAAGGATGCCTGGTGTGGCTTGGAGAGGTCACTTACCACACTAGGCTTCCTTGCATCTTACTAAAGCCTACGGCAAGTGGGCGGTAGCCTATCATTGTTATGTAGGGGTCCTCATAAAATAGGAGATTTAGATCTAGCACAAACCATGGGAGACCTTGTGTGCCAGGCCAGCCATCAGAGGGAGGCAATAACGCCAGGCACATATTGAAGGGACAACAGTGGCAGCTTCCCATGACCACTCCCCTCTGTTTCAGGATCAGACCTATGAATACCATGCCACCCTTTCTCCATCACCCTAAAACTAGCCAGTTGGCCTCAGATGCAGTGGAGGATGCCAGCCTTTCGCTAGTCTCAAAGTAAACTTCACATGTAGAGTCAGTTTCCTGTACGTGAAATAGGAGGAGGGGCAGTACTATCTTCTTCTTTCATCATCTAGTGCAGGAGTCAGCAAACTTTTTCAGCAGGGGGCCGGTCCACGGTCTCTCAGACCTTGTGGGGGGGTGGACTATATTTTGAAGAAATAATAATGAAATAATTCCTATGCCCAACAAATAACCCAGAGATGCATTTTAAATAAAAGGACACATTCTACTCATGTAAAAACACGCTGATCCCTGGACAGTCTGTGGGCCGGATTTAGAAGGTGATTGGGCCACATCCAGCCCACGGGCCTTAGTTTGCCTACCCATGATCTAGTGTAATGTCTTGAGTCAGCCCTGGTTCCCATCATGATCTGGGGCCAACTGCCAAGATTTCTGCCTGTGGATCCCAAAGGCAGTGAACTCTTTAACCATTACTTTTAAATGGTGACTGTCACACTGAATTCAGAGTACAATTGCTCCCTGTGTTTCATGACACCTGGCTTAACTTTGTTTTAGTTACTGCTGCGACACAATGAGAACACATTGCCTTTGCCTCAATGAGAAAACCTTTTCACCTCTGTGCTTGTCCTCACAACACCTGTAAAAAGCAACCTCCTTTACGTTCTTTTTATTTTATTTTAAATACACTGCAGCAGTTTCTACTGCCTTGTGCAAGATCATATTTTGCCTTGCAGAAAGGTTTAACGTTCACCTGATTCAAGCAACAAACTATCTCACAAAGATGCCTGAGGCCTCACATTAATTAACATAACTGCATTTAGATGCTATTCATGGCTGATAGTTCCAACACCTTGTGTCAAAAAAAGAAAAAAGAAAAAAAGGAGGGGGTGCCTGCTGTAAACATTATAAACATATTCAAATAAGCTTAACACAATCTGCCATGCTTATTTCTGCCTAGATCATGGACCAGCGAAATGGTTAATGCAAATGGATTTATAATTTGCTTTGGGGGGCCAGTTTCTTCTCCTTATTTATTAGCCCAGCTGATGGGGCAGATTTGATGAGGCACTTCTGGAATAATTGAGTCATCACACAAAGAAGGCTGCTAGCATTCAGAGTGGTTTTATCAGCAGCAAGCAGGCCTGATTACTGACAATTACACTCTGATCCGGTGATGGAGGAGAAAGAGCCAACGAGTGGGAAATGTCCGTGTTTCTATCCAGGAATAATTTCTACATTCATTTTACATGCTAAGTGTTTCCTATCTCTGCATAATAAACTGTAAACAGGAATAGATGGCACAATGTCCCTTAATATTTCCTGGTAATGAAGACACAAATGTACAGTGAGTGCTGATAAATATAGATGAAACATAAGCTCTTCTCCGAGTCTGTATTGTTACCTTTAAAATAAATGCATTTTGGTGGTAAAAGCATAATCATAGGTAATGCAAAAAAATGACAGAAGATTGAAGCTGTCCTTGTAACTACACAGAAACTTTATAAAAGTCCTGTTAATCACTGCAGCTTTCAAGCTGAAGGTGAAATACATGGAAGTACATCATTTTGGTCCTCGGCAGTCAACTATGCAAAAACTCTTTTGGTTATAAACAGTAAAAGGAAGCTACATTGACCTCCATTAGCACTTTGTGGAGAGCGTAACTCAGTGCTAAACCACACACGCAGATTATCCTGAAGCTGGAATACATCTTCACTAAAATAAATTCAATTTCCCTCCTATTGGGCCTTTAAAGAGGTAGTATACGTTAATGAACAATAAAGGTGGACCTTGGAGAGCTTTAGTTCAGTGTAGGTTGGTCCATTAGGACAAATGGGGCACTGCCCCACTTTGCTCAGTCTGCCCTTGGGCAGCCAGTGTTTGCCTACCTCCTTACTTATAACCAATCAAAGGGATGGCATTGATTGTCAGCTTCCTCCTCCTCCTCCTTGGTGTCCCTGTTGCCCTTGTAGAACTCATCAGGGAGGAGGATGGGAACAAAACTAGGATTAACTGGCTCCACCTCTCATTGACTTTGGCTCCACCTACCTTCAGTCTCTCTGCTTTATGCCCTACCAGTTCCAATGGGCACCAGCCACCACTGGTTTGGGGTATTTCCCCTCTTTATGATGCTGGGGCTTTTAGACAGATACTTCAGAACTTTATAATCAATTATGTAAAAATAGGAAATTTTACAACCCCAAAGAGTCTCCCACCCTTGCTTGAAATGGGTGGTGGTGAACAGCTGAAACACAATTCGGTATTTGGAGAAATGCTAAACTCTCAATACTTCTGTTTTCATTCCAGAGTCTATTAGTATGAAAACCCAAATAATAACCTTCTGATGCTTGTTCACCTCTTTTCCTAATTTCAAGCTGCGTTAAAGAAAGAAAAGTTAGGTGGAATCTACACACATACTAAAAACACTGTGAAAATGCTTTTTTAAAAAATGTTTTGAAAAATACATTGAATTTTACATAGCTCACTGTCATCATCTAGTGTCACATTTGTATACTGCACTTTACAACACATTTAAAATGTTTTATTTCCAGCTGTATAGCCGAGTCCTTATTCTCTGTTCTCCTAGGGTAACTATGGCAACTGTGTGTTGCTGAAGTAATTGCTTAACTTCAAGACCTGAGTTAGAATAATATGCAATATTTTGAATACAAGTGTACGCAAACAGCCCTGTGATTTCAGAACAATTTCTTTCATAACCACACATTTTTTATCCAAGTGTTCTTCAGAGTAAAAATGTGCTAACACTTACCAAATAGTTTTGTCTAAATTAAAAACCCAAATTTGCAAAGAAGAGAAAAATGCATAATTATTTCAAAAAGGTACTGGGCTTAGATTGCAATCCAAGAGCAAGGCCCATTGAATGCAGTGGGAATTACTTCTGAGTAGACATAGTGAGGGTTACAAGATTAGGCTACATTCACACCATACATTTAAAGCACTAAGATACCACTCTAAAAAGTCATAGAATTGTAGAGTTGGAAGGGTCATGGCTTCCCCAAAGAATTCTGGGAGCTGACAGTCGGTAGGAGATCCCCAACCCCGAGCTACAATTTCTAGCGAAGTTTAACCAATCAATCCTTTTTCACAGGGAACTCTGGCAATTATAGTTCTGTGAGGGGAATAGGGACCTTCTAATAATCATCATCAGCCATAGCAAACTACAACTACCCAGAATGCTTTGTGGTATTATGGCACTTTAATTGTATGGTGTTAATGTGAACAGTATTATGAAATAACTCAGAAGCTTTAAAAGATGCTTGGGAATGACCAGTATGATAAGCTATGTGGCACAACCCACCAAGTTTTCCTGGGGCAAGCATTATTTAAATGAAGAAAAGCTGTGAATATCTATGCTTGGTGAGCTGCAATAATAAACAGTGATGAAGTAGCACTCAAAAAACAGAATGAGGAAGTGGAATCAGCAGAAACACTCCAGAGTCAATGTCATGCTCACCATTCCCCACCAGGAACTAACTGGCCTGAAAGGATTTCTACGTTTACTATATCTACAAAAGTGTGCCTTTATATACTTTTGTCATCCAAGCACCCATCACTTTGATGGCCTGTGTCAGGGCAAGTGAAATGAGAAGGCCCTTGTCATATCCAGCTACAATGAACTGAGTGTGTGAGGAATGGTGCTGATCAGCCTTGGCTCTCTGCACTGTAGGAAGAAGGTGACGTGAAGGAAGCCCTTGCACAGCAGTTCATTACCACAGAGTGAAAAGGGCAACCAACCAGGCTCTACTTCTAACTTATTCAATAGTGGCAACACTGCAGCAGAAACCCTAAATAAGGATGGGAGGAAGATTTAATACAGGAACCTGCTCAGCTACAGCCACTAGACTTGCCCTACCACAGGCTTACTCATAGCAGTAACTAGGGTGGAATCTACACACATATAAAAAATGCTGGGGAAATGCTTTAAAAAAAAAAAGTTTTGAAAAATATGTTGAACTTTGCATAGCTCACTGTCACCACCTAGTGTCACATTTTATATTGCACTTTACAACACATTTAAAACATTTTATTTGCAGCTGTGTTGATGAGCCCTAGGACTCTGCTGCAATGCCCCTATGAGCTGTAACACTTCCACCACAAAGGGAGGGGATATCTCTGGGAACTTTATTTGTAGGAATATACCATTTCCCTCTTCTGTGATCATGCTTGTGCATATGGTGTGTATGTTCCTGCTCTTTAGGATGGAAGAGAACACTGCTTTGGAAGCAAAGCGTGTGCTATTTTATAGAAATCCCAAGATATTGTGGTTCTATATCACTTATCAGTGTGCAAAAGTTTTAAAGACATTTTCTAATGGATTAACAAACATCTGAGGTAGCCAGGATAAGAATATTGAAATGCCTGAGGTTATTGAACTGCATGTACATGAAGGGATTTGAAGCTTGGTTTATCAGTGTAAGAAATAATGGAAAGGGAGGGGGAAACCCCTTTTCTACCCATTGCATCACTGGGATACTTAGAAATTCTTAGCCTTTTGTCTTCTAATTATTTCAGTTATTTTACTGCTGTCTCCTAACTTTTGATCTTACAAGACAAATGTTTCAAAATGATAATAGTAAATTAATTGTAAAGCGCCTTGTGCACTGCAAATACCTTAAAATCACCCTCATCTTCAGCATCAACAACAAGAAAAAAGCTATTCCTTTCAGGCTTCAGCCACAGTCCCGTTCTTCTTTGTGAACAAAGGTTTCTTACTTCAATAGACATGACAGACATACCCCAAAGGAGTGGGGTGGGGAGGGGATTGAGTCACACAAAAGAAAGGAGTGTGCCATCTTTGAGCATGCAAATCACATATGTTCATTAAATTCAACAGTGCCATGTGAAATGCAGTCTGCCACCTCTAAAAGATTTGTAACTGCCCTAACAGTTAGAGGCAGGCCTTCCCAGCATTTACTGAATTGTGCTTATGGACAATCTTTGATGACCATGCATAAGCTATGCATGTGTTTGACATTATAATTGGAAGATATAAGACACTTAGTCTAGGAGAGTTTCCTCAGGCTCTGAGGCCCCAGTTCAAGCAACATGACTGGGCTCCTGAATAATTTGACATGTCACAGGTTCACGGTGAGATTACAGCCTTGCACAATCAGACTTAACTCTGATTTTATATGTTTTCTGGGAAGATATGAATCCTGTTCTCACTACTTGCCCAAGACCTGCCATTCAAGGCATTAAAAACAACAAAACAAAGAGTAACCAACATATACAACTTGTCACTATACCAGTTACCATGTTAAACTGGTTAAATTGTGTTGATTCCATCTTGCATCTCAGGCCCCATAATGGTGTTCAAAAACGTGTTTTGAAAACTGCATCTTTCTTATTGACCCCAAAACCATGCAGCCAACAATTTCTAAAGCTGCACCATTGACTGTAGAGTGAGGGTTACAGATTATGTATCTGCAAATATCACTGGCTAGAAACACAGTTACATAGTTGAAAACAATCACACACACCCAATTTACACACACAAGAAAACAGGTACTAGTTATCCCAAATACTGTTAAAGCCTGTGATGAAGTAAGAATAAGGCAAATAAGGTTTTATATATACTATGTCAAATTTAGTTCCGCTGCAACCTGTTTTTGCTTACTCTTCTTTTAACGATGCAACATCTGTATAAACAGTCCCCAATATTGGGCTGTTTATAAAGATAATATGCTGACAAGTAAAAAAAAAATGATTTTCAGCAGATGCTAAAAACAATCTACACGATCAACGTAAAAGTACACCAATTCCTTCCTTTGAAAGAACAATTCCCTGACTTAATATGTATTTGTCTATCTATCATTTCAAGCGTTCTTCACATTGTCCACAGATTTTAAGTGTGTCCTCAAAACATTCAGTGATCATAATTAGAAAACTCCGCTGGGAGCCAAACAGGTGTGTGGTGTTTTCTCAAACAGCTTTTTTTTTTTTTTTTAGATTAATGACCTTTTTAAAAACAGCAGCCTGACGACACCGCAAGTACCATTCCAGGCCCTTTTTCGGGGGGCCACACCTGAAAGTGAAAGTGAATTATCAATGACATTTTTTAAAAGAATCAGTGGTTTAACACTAATTTCTAATCAGATCCTACAGAAAGGAACAGCTCGCATGGCAGCTGTACTTTTCCCAGGGTTAATTACCTTTCACTGCTCTCTACTAATGAGTCAGCTGTTCCTGTCATCACACAACTACACTGTGTTCATCTGTAGCTCTAGCTGTGGACAAACACAGGAGCTCAAGCCTTGTTTGTATATTGGGGATGTTTGTTGTGCAATGATTTTACAAAGGAAAAAGTACCACAACCCTTTTTTTTATTTTTTATAGAGAACCCATACAATGTGCATGCGCAGTGACAAAGGAGTGGGGCAACCCCCCCCCAAAAAACAGTCAAATGACTCTGCCCCTGCATTTTTATTTTTTACTTTTACTACTGCCTTAGATGTTGCAAAAATCCAATACCTTTACAGCTTTGGAGAATCTCCTGCCTGTATATAAGTACTGCAGCATCCACTGGCACATGAAGAGGTGATTATATCTGCATGGTAGAAGGTAATGTAAAATGCCATGAAAAAATAGTTTGAAAAGGCTTTATGGCAGACGTGTCTTTATGCGGGCATCAGGAGTCTGGGGTTACTGAATGCACGAGGCAGCCTTTGCCAACCTGCTGTCTGGGGCTGATGGGAGCTGCAGTCCAAAATATCTGGAGGGTGCCAGGTTGGCAAAGGTTGGCATGGAAAGCTTAGCACTATTGGGGTAGGTCCTACCTCTGCCACCCAGGCCTTCACTGGCCCTTCTGTACAAAGAAAGAACTTGGGTATGTTTGTTGGCAAGAGTTGATGGGTATATGGAGGTCAAGGGTGGGGTCTGTTGCTACATCCTGTGCCCCTCTTTACATGCTCAGTGACCCCTGGTGGCCCTCATATGTAGGATGGACACAGTGGCGCAGCATGGGTTGTCAGCACCTGGGGCAAGGCAAGTAATTTGCGCCCCCTAACCCGTGGATTTGCGCCCCCTAACCCTACCCCCCAGATGTTGCGCCCGGTGCGGCCGGCCCCCCCTGCACCCCCACGCTACGCCACTGGATGGACATATCCCAGTTCGCCAAATCCAGGTAGCTTACTCTTTGTGTTATGCAAAATGTTTGCTAATTATGCAAATTTTTAAAAAGACAACTCGTCTGCACATGTCTCACAATAGTAGAAGGCATCTGCATGTAACTGTGCTTGATTTGTGCTTGAAAATGGACGAAGGGGGCATATAGAACTGGGTGACCTAAGATGCAATAAGCAAAGCATCTGGTCCATATGGGGAATTTTAGGCCCACCTCTAACCTCCTACATTAACAGTAATCTGTATTACACTGTTGTTGTATGTCTCTCTCTTGCACAAAGACACATGCATCCACCCCACCACCCAATACACAACAATACAATAAGGGGATAATTGACCATGTTGTCATCAGCACTATTAAAAAGTTTTAAATACTAAAAAAGAGAAAACATTTATTTTCCACAAAAATAACACCTGACTTAGAAAGAGCACATAGGCGGAGGAGGCAATCTGTCCCCTTATCCCAGGTACATGAAATCCTTGATTTCTCCATAGTTTTCTCTGGGCATCTATCACTTTGGCCCAGAGAAAATAAACAGCTTCAAAAGGAATCAGGAAATTCCATCTCTGAACAATGTTTTGTTTTTTGCTACTATCATTGCTTCTCTTACATACTAAACCTGTCTGTGGTTTTGTTTGTTTGTTTGCTTGCTTGCTTGCTTGCTTGTTTTATTAAATTTTTATACTGCTCTTCATCCAAGGATCACAGTGTGGTTTACAGTATAAAACCACAACATTCATAACACCGTAACAAACAAATATCTCAGTTCCATAAGGGCTAGACTTTCTTTTAAAAAACTGTTCCTAATTAGACAAATGGTTTGGTTGGATGGTGTCAGGATTAAGACTTGTGCTACTCTGGAATCTAGGATGCTTTCAGAAGATGTGGCCCTGGCAGATCCCTGCACTACCATCAACTCCCAGGCATTCCAACTGCCCATCCATTGCTAACAGCCATCCACCTTCAGTCCACTTCCTCTAAAGGGAAGGGTTTGGAGAATCTGGTTGATGACATCAGTGGCTGCACACCCGCCAAATATATATTATACTTTTATGTGCAATTTCAATTATAAGAAACTTTGGGGGGGGGGGGATCATGCCTGAAAAGCAGAATATTAATAGCATAACATATAGATAACATAGACCATTGGCAGCTTTCAATTCCACCCCCATCATGAACCAGCTTGAATGTATAGACCATCTTCAAGGACAGCCCTACATGTATTACTCTACAGTAGCCAAATCTGGATGCCATTACAGTATGAGTGCCAGTAGCATGGTCTTTGTGTTGTAGCTGTGGGTGCAGTTGGTGAATGAGATGAAGCCTATAAAAAGCACTTCAGGCAACAAGCACTACCTAGTTCCAGAGGGGCAGCCAGTTTATTCCATTTCAGAAAACTCAGCAAAAAGACTTGTGACATTTTAATAACAAATTTGTTTCGAGATAAACTTTTGTACATCTGATAAAGTAGACTCTGGTCCATTAAATCTTATGCTGCAGCACATTTGTTAGTCTTTAAGATGCCACAATATTTCCTGTTGTAAAAGTACTACCTGGGCATCCTGGAGCAGAGCTGGATCCAAAAGTACTTAAAAACTGTTCACCTATCCTGACACCTAAAAGTGAGTGTGACCCCACCCAGAATAAGCAATTCACCCGAAAGGAATATGGTTGATTCTTCCTCTCATAATCCCTCTTTTGTTTAGATACAGGATCACTTTGTTCACCTTTATCCAATACATCACCATTTGCAGACATTCTTTCAGGGGAGCTACTGCCACACCTGGTTCAGATGAAAAGAAGAAATGGAGCTGGGTGTCACACGTGTTCAATGGAGCTGGGTGTCACACGTGTTCTAATGACACTGCTTTGTAAATTACTCAGCAATGTCTCCCGCTGATTTTATGTGCATATCAAAAAGCAGGGGTGGCAATATTGGGCAGAGAGGAGCTTAACAAGATTAACTCCTAGGGGCAGTGCCTTTTTTCTGGGGGGATGCAGGCATACGCATACCCCTAAACATTTTGTGAATCTAACAAGAGAAGAAACCAATTAAAAAAATAATAAAAATAATAGCTTCTTCTCTAGCACAGTGAATCGTCAGTTCCGTTGCTACCCCTGATGGCAGCCTCATTTCCTGTCACGGTGTTTCCTGAGTCTCATATGGAATGATAGTACCCCCTAAACATTTTTTATAGAAAAAAGCACTGCTTAGGGGAGAGAACAAATGTCTCCCAGGACCACCTTCTAGAATCTGTAACACAGGTAGGAGCAGGTAGGTATGCTTCTTCCCCTGCTCTTGAACCTTGGACATTGCAGGAAATGCTCAGAACAGACTACAGCTCTTGAAGAATGCACAGGCACCACACATTCTCACACGGGGGCAGGGAGACAATGAAATAAAAAGAGAGGGCAACAAAAAGGGGGATTAGAAAGAGGGAATGAATTAAAATGAGTTTTTAGGGAGGGAAATGCTAAGAGAGGGGAGGGAAAGGAAGGGAGGGGGCAGGGCTTAAGTCTCAAATTATACCTGATACCACAAAGGGGTGGGGCACCTGTCACTTTGGCAAAAGGTATGCATAGTATACTACTAGTGTTCTCTCCAAGGATACACACTCAAACTTCTGAAGGTGATGGAACTACAAAGAGGGCCCCCTCTGCTGATTGTGACACCAGAGAGGGTCTGTAGAGGATTTGGGGGCTAAATCATTTGGGCTTTAAACATGAATGTGAGCAGCTTTAATTGGGCCCAGAAATGAATGTGAAATCTGGTGCTTTCCATTTTGGACTAAATGCCCATCAGCCCCAGCCACCACAGTGAACAAAGAAATTTCTAACTCCAAAGCTGGTCAGAAACCTGACTGATAAGGATACAGCTAAGCAGATTTACCCAAGATACTGTGCACCTAGTCACCCACTGCCTGTTAGCCATCTTGTCCCAAAATGGAAAATCAGGACTGGTCTATAACTACCTAGGTCACTAGATGGTCACAAATCTATCAGACCTCCTTCAGGAAAACAGGAACAGATCCCTCAGTGAATGAGAAATCTGTTAACCTCTAGCAACTTGCTATTATTAGAAAGTTCAAGAGTTGAGCAGCCATATTATGGCACATACTTTCCTAAGTTCATCCTCAGGGTTAATAATCTGAAAACTCACCCAAGCAACTGTGACTAATGGATGCTAAGCTGATTGCTGGTACAGACCCTGACATAAATGGAGCACCCAAATAAAACGGTTGTGACAAGACTTTATCTGGAAAATATGGAGCAAACTATCCAGAGTGGACTGCAGATAGTTCTATGTGTTCACCCTCACAACTGGAAAAAGCTGTGCTAGGTAGCTGTTTAAGTGTACTTGTGAAAATGTTGCATATAAGCATTTTGCTGGTTCACTGTCACCTTCTTAACAGAAGCAAAATTGCTCACTGATTAAATGGCTAGGACCCTGCATACCTCAGAATGTATCAAGGCCATCTCCCTGATTCTGTCCTCCATATATTGAATAAGAACAGTGGGAGAAAGGAGAGGGGCATTATTTGTGGTTGTTTCCTAGTGGAAATCTGCACTTCTGGAGGTTTGTTGTATCCAAGCCAGGTTTTTCCTTAAAGTGATGTATGACTGTTTTACAGATAAGGTTGAATGAATATACAGTAGAAAGTTATGTCATGTGGAATATGTTGCATAAGAGGGCTTTGCAGATGAAAAGTCATGTAAAATTAGCATGGGAGGGGGTCAGGATTGCACCAGTTGGCACCATCCCCAACCTCCATGCACTTATATGGAACCATAGAATAACAGAATTGTAGAGTGGAAAGGCAATGTCAACTAAAGCATCAATGACAGATACCCATGCAACCTCTGTTTCAATGAAGGAGAGTTCACAACCTCTTGAGGGAGTCTGTTTCACTGTTGAATAGCTTTTACTGTCAGAAAGTTCTTCCTAATGTTTAGTTGGAATCTCCTTTCTTGTTACTTGAAGCCGTGGGTTTGGGCCCTACCCTCTGGAGCAGGTGAAAACTAGCTTGCTCCATCTGTAAGCTTGCTTCCATGTGACAGCCTCTGAGATATTTGAAGATGGCTATCATATTTCCTCTTAGTTTATTCTTAGCCAGGCTAAACCTGCCCAACACCCTCATCTGTTCCTATTAAGGCTTGGTTTCCAGACCCTTGATCAAATTGGTTGCTGTCCTTTGTACACATTCCAGCCTATCTACATCCTGGATATCTAGTATAGAGTTTAGTGCACACTGCTGTATGCACGTTGGCCAGATGAATGCACAAAGGTGGGTCTCATCCTGACCTGCATTACATGTCATATACAAATACAGTGGTACCTCAGGTTACAGATACTTCAGGTTACAGACGCTTCAGGTTACAGACTCCCCTAACCCAGAAATAGTACCTTGGGTCAATAACTTTGCTTCAGGATAAGAACAGAAATTGCACGGTGGCGGGAGGCCCCATTAGCTAATGTGGTACCTCAGGTTAAGAACAGCTTCAGGTTAAAAACGGACCTCCAGAACAAATTAAGTTCTTTACCTGAGGTACCACTGTAAGGTTAATGTGAAAAATGGTGTTTATTCATTTATTTGCAAATATATATATATAGGTACTATCAGTATTAACAAAAAGAATCATAGCAGTGAACAGCATAAAATAAAAATAAAATAGCATGCATAAAACAATTACAAAATACATTACAAATCAGTAAATCAAATTAACACATCACCTTAGCTGGATCAACATAGCTAGATATCAACATAGCACTCAGGGGAAGTGTTGGTGAACTAAATGCTGACTAAATGCCAATACAGTAGGTGCCTGTCTACCCAGTGTCCATTGAAAGCACATTCTAAAGGGCAGTTGCTGCCACACGGTAGGCCCTGGTCTTAGTTGACATAAGAGGAACCTAAGTACAAAGTAGACATAAGATGAGCAGCAGTACAAAGAGTGCCTCTCACAAAGATAAAAGTTTCCAGGCAGAGGTATACAAAGTAAGTCTTTGCTTCCTTTGTTCCATCCCAACTACAGAGTCCCACTGCTTCTCATTCTCTGCCTGCATACATTGTTCCTTTCTTCCCACAATATGGGTTCCCACATGTATTGGTTAGAGTGTCAGATTATGACCGAGGTGGCCCAGGTTTAAATGCCCATGTTCACTGCCTAACCCTGTATCTTAGGAAAGGACTGAACTCTAGTAGTGGAGCACATACTTTGCCTAACGTTAGTCGAAGTTTCAATGCATGGCAACTCCAAACATGACTGCGAAAAGCCCTTGTCTGAGACCCTAGAAAGCCACTGCTAGTCAATGTAGGCAACATGGAGCTAGATGGACCAGTGATCTGAGCACAACTTCCTATGTATATGATCAAGTGATGATCTTTCTGCCCAACCTATCTCACAGAGTTGTTGCAGGGAAACCAGTAGAGATGGCTGAAACTTTCACTCTGCCCTATGCTCATTAGAGAAAGAGCAGAATCAACAAATGCAGAACAAACAAACAAACAAACAAACAAAAACAAATATGGAATCCACCATTAATATTTGCTTCACTTGTCATCTCAATAGCCTTCCACTGGTTGCACTGGTTGTTTACACCCCACCCCCTAAAATCTAAGTTCACCAACTCAAAGTTGTGTTATATATGCTGAAATATCCAGTACAAAAACCCAATTCTGTTACAGCCAAGGGGCTGGACCCAGATTTCCATGAGTGGTTCTGCTCTCAGAATGGAATGTTCTCAGGATTGCACTTCTCTTTTACTCTGCAGAAAAGTCTGCTACAAAGGATTGGGGACCCTCTGAATCACTATGGGAGATGGTGTGTGGTGCTGCATTGGATAGGAAAAACAGAGGAAATACCTCTCCACTTCCATTCACAGAAGGCCTCTGACAGATCCTCCAAACCATTATTTATTATTGTGTTTCTTGCAAGGCAATCCTGGTGATTCTCAATTTAAAATACTTTAAAAAAAATTACAATAAAAGAAAAAGCAGCAGAGTTGTCTCAGGCAGCTGGTGGTCTCCTTAGAAGCTAATGGTGTGAGCTGACCATTTGTTACTACTACTAGTAGTATAACATTAGGAGGTATATCCCTGGGTGCTCAAAAGGTGGGAGGGAAGTATACAGCTGAACAGTTGGTGGCTTCTTAATATACATTCAATACCATAATGCCTGTGATTGAGTACAACATGTGGGTTAATTGGGGCTTAAAGCCCACAATTCATCTGCTGACACACAGGAAGGTAGTGATGCTCTATCACATTTAGTATTGCCAGATCCCCCCCCCTTCCTTTGGCAGGTCAGCTGTGCCTTTAAAAGAGGCCTGCAGAACTTGCGATGCACCAAGGCAAATGCAACCCGCCAGCAATGAAGAGTGGCCTACAAAGGACTTGGTAAACTTCCAAAATCTGGAGGATTATGAACCAACAGCATCTATTGACAGTGTTTGTACGTATCTAGTTATGAAAATTGTTATAACAGTGTTTATTATGATACTCTACCACAGTCTTCAAGTTCAATACCTTTAATATCTTGACTCAATTACGTACTTTTTTCTCCATTTCATTCAATTTATTTATTTTTAAATGAAAATTAAATGAATATCTATGACAATACACTTTAAGTAGATTTTTTGTTGTTTTAAACATTAAACTGCATTTTTATAAGCTTGTAGTTCCTCATTATATAACACAGGACAGCCCAACTTTTCATACTAAGCGGGCCACAAGAGTACTTTGACATGGAACCTGTGGGCCAATACACTGCCTTGTCATGCACACATGGGGAGGGGGAAATGGGACCAAAATTTGACAACCCCACAGCCCTCATGCTGCCTTCCCAAAGCTAGCTAAGCAAGGCACTGAACTTTGGGAAGGAGGTGTGAGGCTCTGGCAGGGTCCTAGAGCCCGCCCACCTCCTTCCCTAAGCTGGGCTTTGGGAAGGAGGAGGGAGGACTCTAGAACCCTGTCAGAATCTTATGCCTTCTTTCCAAAGCCCAGTGCCTCACTTACCTGGTTTTGGGAAGGCAGTGTGAGGGCTGCAGGGGTTTCAAATGTTGCTGAGAGCTGCCAAAAAAAGGCCTTGAAGGCTGCATGCTGCCTTCGGGTCATGCATTAGACCACACTGAACTATGTTAGTTTAAGCAGCTTGTAAATGAGTAGTTTTACATATATTTTTATTGTCCCCCACACTGAGATCTTAGGATTAATGATATTATAACAGTCAAATTATTTTCTTATGGTATGATAACCATTTCAATACTTTTTGCCCATATCTATGATGAGGAGTTAGCCTGTGTGACTTCTAAGAAAGCCATATATAGATGGTAAAAATGTAAAGGGACCCCTGACCATTAGGTCCAGTTTTGGCTGACTCTGGGGTTGCGGTGCTCATCCCGCTTTATTGGCTGAGGACGCCGGTGTACAGTTTCCAGGTCATGTGGCCAGCATGACTAAGCTGCTTCTGGTGAACCAGAGCAGCACACGGAAACACCGTTTACCTTCCCACCGGAGCGATACCTATTTATCTACTTGCACTTTGATGTGCTTTCAAACTGCTAGGTTGGCAGGAGCAGGGACCGAGCAACAGGAGATCACCTCATCGCAGGGATTCGAACCGCCAACCTTCTGATCGGCAAGTCCTAGGTTCTGTGGTTTAACCCACAGCGCCACCTGCATCCCTATATAGATGGTAACTAAACAAAATTCTGTCTTTCAAATATTTTAGAATCATAGGAAACTACTGTAGAAACCAGGACAGAATATTTATATATCTAATTCAGTTCTGTCAACTCCAGGGGGTCATCAAACTTTTTTGGACATACAAGCACATTTGCCACCTGCCCTGGAAGGAAATCCTGTTCTTTTATCCTGAATACAAACTGGAATCTGGAGAAACCACAAAATATGCTGTAATGAAGCACACTCCACAACCTATTCCATTAGCTACAACAGACTGCTTCTTTTAAGCCCACTTTCAGTAGGGGAAGGAACCTTGCAGGTGCCATCAAAAGGGCACACATGTGCTTGAGAGTGCCACATTGGCAACCCCTGATCTAATCTGGCTGGCTGCATCTTTCTAGGATCTGGGGCAGAGGTCTTTCACACAACCAGCTCCCTTGACTCTTTCAACTGCAGATGTCAGGGACTGAATTGGGGGCCTTCTTCATGCAAAATATATGCTCCAGCATGAAGTGAAAGTCCCTCTCACTTTGAGACTCCACTTAGAACATCTGCCAGTCAAAATGTATGAGTATTTGTGATAATGCTAATTTCTGTGATATCCAATAAAAAGTGCAAGAAACTATGGGTTGTGTCCAACTAAGTTAGAGAAGACCCATTGACATGAATGGACTGAAGTTAGTAATG
Organism: Podarcis melisellensis; assembly: GCF_964234715.1. NCBI lineage: Eukaryota > Metazoa > Chordata > Lepidosauria > Squamata > Lacertidae > Podarcis > Podarcis melisellensis. The sequence continues at coordinate 39,025,279 of NC_138539.1, read as the reverse complement.
TCCATTATTTTCAATTGGTCTGCTCCATGTAGGAATAACATTGGAAGCAACCTGAATTTGGCAGCTCCCATCTTCACATTGCCTCCAACTTTCTTCTGAGGAAACTACACATGTGAAGGAAGTAAAAAAGGAGTGCTATATTTATGGATGTGTCCACCACAAATGTAATGGTTAGCTTTGCAGCTTCAGGCTGAGACCAGAGTAGTAAAACAAATGCTGCCTCACACATTTAATGACTTGTATCAGCAGCTTAGAGTTTCTATAGCCCCCCTGAGCAAAACAGCATGAAACAGTGGAGGCACTAAAGTAAGGAGACAAATAGTAATGATAACACAGATGCTTTGGGTTGATGGGTGACACCTGGCTTGAGAGCAGTACATGTGAAAAGGATCTAGGAGTCTTGGTTGACCACAAACTTGACATGAGCCAACAGTGTGATGCGGCAGCTAAAAAAGCCAATGCAATTCTCGGCTGCATCAATAGGAGTATAGCATCTAGATCAAGGGAAGTAATAGTGCCACTGTATTCTGCTCTGGTCAGACCTCACCTGGAGTACTGTGTCCAGTTCTGGGCACCACAGTTCAAGAAGGACACTGACAAACTGGAACGTGTCCAGAGGAGGGCAACCAAAATGGTCAAAGGCCTGGAAATGATGCCTTATGAGGAACGGCTAAGGGAGCTGGGCAGGTTTAGCCCAGAGAAGAGGAGGTTAAGGGGTGATATGATAGCCATGTTCAAATATATAAAAGGATGTCACATAGAGGAGGGAGAAAGGTTGTTTTCTGCTGCTCCAGAGAAGCAGACACGGAGCAATGGATCCAAACTACAAGAAAGAAGATTCCACCTAAACATTAGGAAGAACTTCCTGACAGTAAGAGCTGTTGGACAGTGGAATTTGCTGCCAAGGAGTGTGGTGGAGTCTCCTTCTTTGGAGGTCTTTAAGCAGAGGCTTGACAACCATATGTCAGGAGTGCTCTGATGGTGTTTCCTGCTTGGCAGGGGGTTGGACTCGATGGCCCTTGTGGTCTCTTCCAACTCTATGATTCTATGATTCCATGATCTACATCCTTCTGCTTGTATCCATGGCCTTTAGCAAAACTTGATCTATCAATAGCCTCACTCCTCCTTCCTAAAAAGCAGATATGAAAAGAAAGTAATGTATAATAAAGAAAAGCACTTTTCGGCATATATAAAGGGCTTTTCCATCCCACTGACAACCTGTTCCTGTCCAGGATTAAAGAATAGGATTTCCTCCTAGGGCAGATGGCAAGGACTGAACTGAGCCCCACTATCGTCCTTTCAGGATCAGCTCAGAACAAGATTAAAATCCTCCCCAGAGGAAGCCCCTGTCACTAGGCCTACCATTTATGTCTGGAATAGGGGTGGCCTTCCAGATGTTGTGGGAGTCTATCTATCATTAGTCTCAGACATCATTGCCATTGAGATGGGGGCTGTAGTCCATCAATATCAGCTGGACCACAGGTTCCCCATCTCTGAGCTACAGGTTTCAAGGGAGTCAGCAGACCCTGAACAATCACCCAAAGAAATGTTGTGCTTGTGTATTCAATGGACCCAGCCAACCATAAATTGTCTCAGATGCTAGCTCAAACCTTGCCAAGATCACACTCAGAAGTGGAGGCAGCAGCATGGGTTGAGTGAAAGCCCAGAACCAAAGGCATAGTGCCTGTCTTGAAGCATCCTTAAGCCACACTCAAGAGGGAAAAGCCCATCCTTAAACCATGCTCAGGAAGGAAAAGCTTGTCCCAACATTTGCTTGGACCAGGATCTTGCTGACACCTCAGAAAGCAGTGGGGCAGCTATCAAGCTGCTTATTTGTTACCTAGCCAGTGTTGATTTCTCACCATATCCTGTTCTATTATCAGCGTCTCATAAACTGGACAGCTCCCCTGCTATGTTGAACACTTCAGCCCCTGGACAGCTCTCTAGAAAAATGAGTAGCTGAGCCACATTTAAGTGGTAGTGCAAACATGACGCCACATCCTTTCTCAACATTCTAAGAACAAAATCCAAAAGGGTGTTGGCTTTTTAGAATTAAAATGATTCCCCCCCCCCCCCAGTGTTAGCCATTTACCACTGCTAAACTTGATTCCTACACTCTCCACTTAGCAATACTTACTTGGAAGTGTTGCAGTCACAGCTTTGAGAAAATTCCTAGCCAACAAATTCTGTTTACCTTACCATTTCCTGAGCAGCATTGCACTGACAAATCATTATCGGATCCCTAAAATATTTGAAATGAACATTTATGTGAAATACAGAGCTATCATGAAGATGATACGTTCTTGTAAGCAAATACCTTAAAAAGACCACCATGGGTCAACTTCTTGGTCAAGATTTTAAAAGATGCAAAAAAGTAGTGAGCAAGCTTTTTGAGTTCTTCATAATAATTCTTCAGACTAGATTTTTTTAAAAAAAAAAAAAAAGGAGAAGGAATGGAGAAAAAGTTGGGCATAATGAAAAAGCCCTGAAGAGGAGCCATGTTGGATCAGATCCTAGAACTGTTTAGACCAGCAACTTTTTCTCCACAGTGGCTGATCAGATGCATAAAGGAAGCTGACAAGCAGGATATGAGGGCAATAGTCATTTAGGAATCCTCTGCAATTTGTATTTAGAGGCATGCTGTTCTTGATCCTGGAGGATTGTAACATTCTTAAAATTGAATGCAGGGGAAGTTATGAAGAGTTAATTATACTAGTATGTAAAGTGCAAACCAGGTTTTAGGTTTCATCAAGGACTGCTGGGGTAAAGAAACCTCAATGACTGCTTCCCTGGATTTTGGAAATATAAAAAATCAGAGGTTAAGTGGAACACACAAGTCCCTTGTGAGGAAGAGAGCAGAAGTAATGAGAAATGTATTTACCTTTACATTAGCAAAGCTGTAGCTTAAGTTTAGATAGTGCAGTAGGTAAAGAGTCAAGAGAAGTCACATTGGGTAGCATTACCTAGTAGCTGAAGGGCATATCATCCCTAAAAGCTAAATCTCATCATTAGGTGACAAATGGAATGAAGAAGAAAGGGCACAGAGTGATGCCACAAATTTAACAACCAGTAAAAGTATTAGAATCACAATAAGAATACAATTGCATGCCAAGACCCTGGGACCCACAGTTCCCTAGTGGATAATAAACACAAAGACATGAGTATTTGGGTTTATGGGTACAAATAGACCACAACTTTATTGGTTACAGATGTGAGTGATGTGGCTTAGGCACTGAAGCCAGGCTATATTTCAACTCCCGCTCATCTGCAGAGTTTCCATCTAAGGGTAAACCACCAATAGGGGGAGCCCTGTGACTTGCATCAAATAGGGGCACCCCAAGGGGTCCCCCTTGGAGTCATGGCATGACCCTCGCCTACGTCTGGGCATTGGACAGAATCCACACACCCCGGATCCCTTTAACAGGATATCCTTAATGAGGAGGGGCAGGCGGAGGCTACAACCTCCCCTCCATCCAAACAAAGGCTTAGCCAATGCCTAACCTCACAAAGTTGTGATGATTGCCACAAGGTAGGCGAAAACCAAATGGCTGGTGCCAATTTGCCAAATGGGAAAATTCCTATCCAGCCCCAACAATATGGCAACAAAATTTGTCCATAGCAAGGTCGTGTCATTGCAAAGCATAAAAAAGAGGGTGGATGGGTAGGGAGATCCAGCAAAGGACACAAGAGGAGGTCTCCCTGGCCATGCAGCAGTTTAAATTTCCCAACACCTCCTGCCGGTGCTGATTGGTTGGTGGGGTCACCCCTTGGCACGGCTCTGCCCAGCGCAAAAAACATGGCTCCGACAGCAACAAGGAGAATGTCAAGTTCTGCCCCCCCCCCACTGGATCACTGCAGGGGCCCCTATGCCTGGCTGCAACGTTGCCACCAGAAACGCTGAGCGGACTTCCGTATACAAAACATGCAAGGGGATTACAATCATATGCTTATAGTGGATCGCTAAGAACACATTTGGAAGCTGTTTCAGTTTTATGCTCCTTATACATATTCTTGGTTTATTTATTTCAATCTAAGATTCTAGAGTGCAGGTGTTATTCAGTGTTTCCTCAGATACAGTACTATCATTCTTCACTAAAACCTATTGCTACCCCTCCCAATTTGGTATCATCTGCAAATTTGATGAACATCCCCTCAATTCCTTCATCCAAGTCATTTGTAAAGATGTTGAACAACAATTGGCCCAGGACAAAACCCTGAGGCACTGGTCACATTTGTCTAGGGTGATGAGGAATCATTAGTGAGAACTCTTTGGGTTGGGTCAGTCAAGCTGCTACAAATCCACCTAACAGTTGCCTCATCCAGCCTACATTTTTCCAGCTTCTCCACAAGAATATCATGGAGAATTTTGTCAAAAGCCTTACTGAAAACAACTTACTGAAAACAACTTACTGAAACTCCCTGGGGTTTCAGACTGGGATCTCTCCTAGCCCTACCTGTATTGAACTTGTAAAACAGAGATGCTAGCACTGAGCCAGAGTTCTTCCTCGAAGTCAACACCCATACATCAACATCCAGAAGTTATCGCCATGCATATTGATTAGCTACTCCATTCAAATGTCAACACTGTGCAATACTGGGGCCAGGGGGCAGAGAGAGATGGATGTGATTATTGGGTTGGGGTAGTAGACATGAACCTCAGTTACAAGAGAAGGAGAAAAATGAAATATGAAGTTCTTTCTCTGCCTGGCCTTAGAAAACTCCTCCAGAAATGCCAATCTTGTTGAGTTCAGCTGATTTTACCTTCATTTTTTACAGCTCTGAATTTCAGCATTATGAATGTGCATTTATTGCACCAAGGACAACACATTTCAGCTTACAAAACACAGACCAGGGGTAGTCTTTCTGGAACAGTTGTAGAGACAGACTTTTATGTGTGAGTGAAGCTTCAGTAAGTTATGCTTCAGCAGAGCTAAGTGAAAGAAATAAGGGTTTTTGTGTGTGGCAAAGCTACACAGAGAAGAGACTTGGGGAAAGAAAAGCATGAGTTGGTCTCTGAGTTTGGAAAATAAGATTATTCAATGAATGGTGGATCAGATAAAATACAGTTATATATGCAAACTCTCAAGTATGCAATGATTGCCTTTCCCTTTAACACTTGGTTTAAAAGTAGATCAAGATTTTGGAAAAAGCCATGAAGCCTTTGAAACAACTTTTCCTTACATGTGTAGTTAGTAAAAGCCATGAAGATGCAGAACACATAGGTAGAGTTGAAAAGTTTTACACATTTTCCTGAATCCAGCATCTCATCACATTTTGATATTTGTTCTGGAGCTTTTAAGTTCTCCTATGGACAGTTTATACAAATGAATCCCCTGAAATTTTATTTATTGATTGCTGTACTTTCATTCCCGAACTTTCATTCCCAAAGGACCAGCACTACCACCAAAGTTGCTATTTTAAAGTGAGTTAAAAGTTATGAAATATCCAGCAATTTCTTTTTAAAAAAATCACCCAAGAACAGCAGCATTATAGCAAAAAATGAAATAACAAAGATCCTGCAGGAGACAGTATCACCACCCGAAAACCAGGTTGCCTATGTTTACCAGTCAATGTCCTTCTAAAATGTAATAAAATTTAATCTCAGCTAAAGGGACAGTTTCTTTACACATTACGAAGTCTACTACTTGGTGCTTCGCTGTGACAACAGATGTCTGTTACAGATGGAAATTTACAGGAACTTTTCATGTCTTGCCTCCATCACTCTATGAATGCCACCCACCCACAGCTGCTTGGAATGTAGACAGAGGCATGGAAACTCGACACCATGCATGTGCAGTAAAGACAAATTTGGGCACACACATGGGAGGAGGACGTTTACAATATGTGTTTCAATGGTATTGGTTGATTTTGTGTGTTAGGCAACATGCCAGTTTTCTCTCATCTGCAGACTCCATGAGACTATAATCCCATGCAATCACAGTCCAACCTACTTATGATTTTGTTTCATTTTAAAGCTGTATCTCCTGCCATTACACTCCTCTCTTTGCACCAAAGTAAATACTCAAGAACTACAATTAGGGGTTGAGTCCAGCATGTAGCCACACCCCATCTATTTCTGAAAATACCTCCAGAAGCAACAGGTGATCATAGAGTACTTTAGACACCACCACAGATCCACTTTCGAAAATAATGGTCAGGAGTAGCCTAAGAGTGAAACTATTTCCCCTTGAGGTCTGATTTAGAAAGGGATTGTTTCAAGAGAGTTTCCCTGGTTATCTTAATAAGGCCATGACTAATCGAAAGCTGGAAAATGCAACTTCCTTACACAAAAAGCAAAGATAAAATTGTAAAATCCAAAGTACGGCAATACTTTTATTATGTCAAACAAAATGTCACAAAAGAGTGGCCAAGAATTCAAAAGCTGGCTCATTATTTTGTGACATTTTGGTTAGCCTAATAAAGTTATTGCTCTACTATGGATTTAAAAAAATTCCTTATATAGGTCATTTCAGGCTTTGGGGACAGGATTATGAGCTTGAAGAACAAGATACCTTCTTTCTTTCTTTCTTTCTTTCTTTCTTTCTTTCTTTCTTTCTTTCTTTCTTGTTTGAACGTATTAGATTTGCAACTCATGGACGAAGAGCTTATTGGGTACCATTGATTAATCCTATCTCATCTTTCTTTCCTACAGAATAAGAGTGACCTACCTTTGCTGTTGTAAGGGTGCATAAGATATAAGGCCCAGAACTTACTACTTATGTGGAACTTTTGTGTGTATGCCAGAGCTCTGCCCAAAGCTTTGTATGAACTGTGCTATAAATAACAAGTAGCAACCTTTCTTGCATACACAATGTGTGTGTTACAGGCAAGCACAAGCAGAAACTGTGCTTTAAAAAATGTTGCCTGTGGCATCAACTTCATGGTGAGGATATGGTCTGAAGGAACATGAGGCTACCACCTTGCTGTAGCCATGCAGGTTTGGGTCTGGTCAGTGCCTGGATGGCTGACTGCCTGCAAACCCCATAAATACTACCTTGGATTCCATGATAGCAGAAAGGTGAGATACAGGTGTAAGAAAAATAAAATCACCATTGAGGTCAATGGGGCTTACTCCCAGGTAAGTGGCTCTATGATTATAGCCTGATGACAACATCCATTTTAGTGGGTGATCATGATATTTCTGTGCCTGAGTTTTACTCTCCACACCCAGTAAACCCATCCTCACAAACACAGCCTTTTAAAATAGTTTCTATTAACTTGGTACACCATCGTCTTGATTTCTTAGATGATCATTTGTGATTACCACATGAAAGACAAACAGTTCAAATAACTCTATGAAAGGGGGGAAGGGAGCCTTGGTTTCCTGTGTTTCAACAGATGTCGTACTTAATTGGTTGCAAAATAAACCAGAGCTACATTCAGCCAGTTTCCCTTGTTTCAACTGCGCAGACACTTTCAAACATGTGCACTCACCTCCTGTTTCTCTGTAAACGGGGGTGTGGTGCAAGAATCAAACTTCCCAAAAGGTGCAAATCGACACACATGCTGCATATATCCCTTTTATGTATTACTGATTAAACAGAAGGCAAAGTTTCAGCTTATGATACAGCGAGAATTATAACAAAACAGGTCTAAAGTATGGCAACATTATGTTGGGATTAATTGAATATGGAACAGTATTTTAATATCAAACAGCACTTTTAATGTACTCCAAGTTTTACCCTTGCAGATTTCAGTCACTTCACTACCTCACCCACCCCTCAACGTTTTTCCATGTTTCAGGATATTCAGATAAAAATAATAATTCCAGTATCATTCAAGTTTGATCACCCACAAACTCTGTGTTGCCTTCCCAGCAGAAGCCAGAGTGGATGGCTCCTGACAAACAAAGGCAAGTGGCCAGCATGACACAAATATGTGTACAGTTAAGGGAGGCCAGAGGGAATATTGATGAGGTGCTACATTTTGTGTATTGCCAAGTCCAGTCTTCAAAAGTAAAGTAATGGCCTCTGATCTTCATGGTGAAAGGCAGATATTAAGGCAAAATGTACAACCTATTCTCCCCATAAGAAACAGAAGCATTGTTATTCTAAGATAATAATAGTAATAATAATAATAATAATAATAATAATAATAATAATAATAATAATAATAATAATTGTTCAAAGAACTTCACTATAAGGTGAATAATGTTGCAGATAGAAGACTGAGACCAAATTTTTCACTAAAGACATTTATCAAATTCATGGTAAGATCCAAACCTGGGACTTTTCAGTTGAAGCTGAGTATTTTAGCTGCTTTGCGGTACCAGTTCTCCAAATAAAATGTGCTTCAAATACAGGCAAGGTCAAATGTGTTTCAGTCACCTGTGACAACTAAACTGAGCAATATTTGTTCTTTTAGTTTAAAAATGGAACCATGGTCCCAAGAGTGAGAGAAAAGAGCTTTAATCCCTAGCAAAAATTCAAATTCCCCAACTGCATGATAGAATAATCTGTTCCTGGAGATAGAATTTTAAAAAACCAAAAACACAATACTTTGGGAGGGGTGCATACTTTCTTTATGCTTAGGCCCAGGTTCTCTAACACAGAGGGATTTTTAACAAATCTGACTTTCGGCAGATGACCTCTCTTGTTTGTTCATATGTGTTTTCCAAAATATAAAAGTGAAATAGAGTCCCAAGGGCACTGTACTTGAAAGGTTATGAGAGTTAGAGATTTTAACCATGCCTGCCAAATCAGCAGATGGCTTGTGATTATAATTATATGCATCAATAAAACGAATAATCTTACAAAATTTGAATTTCTACTAAAGTAAGGGATTTAATAAGCAGATGCAACAGAATGCGTTTTCTTTAACCCTTTTTGCTGAGAGCGATGGTTCACATACAGAGCAGCTAAAGCTCCGCTCAAACAAGTTGACCACAAACTTAAACATTATGTACTTTTCCTCTTTAGCAAGGGTGATCTTTTACTGAATATGTATTTTGATCGTACTCAGTCAATAATTCATCTAGTCTACTTTATGATGTTTGCTTCTTATCATAGTGGAAATGTCATTTGTACAAAAGCCATGATTAGCTGGACAAAATCTGGTAAAAATGGCATATTCGAATGATCACTTGATTGTTGCTCTGGAATTTCATCCAGCAAAATTTGTATAGCTTCTAGTAGTTTGTCGTCTGTATTGGATGGTCATTTTTGTCTGTTTTTGGAAACAGGATATTATTACTACCATTTATTTATGAAAAATTAATTGCTAAACCATTCCCTTTTGACATATTTCACATATTTATTTCATGTTCTGATAGAGAAATATGTATGTTTTCTGGAATTATTTTGATGTTAATATGAAACGTAGATGGGTAACAAGAACCTAGCATTCATACTTTTATTAAATTCTGGATGCTCAGACTTGTAGTGTTTAGTGATACATCTTATAGGTATCATATAAGAAGCTGCAATTCTATCCACACATTCTCTAGGAAAGCCTCATTTAAACTCAGTGGGTCTTACTTCTAAGGAAATGTGTTTAGGATCTGGTTGCAAGAGACAAATGCAAAAGACCACATTATGTTTAAATTGCTTGGCTATTTTTACAAGCACAAAATACATAATTTGGAAAAAGGGCAATTTTGTTTGCAAATGGATTTATATCTTCATACTATAATTAAGGGACAAGAAAATGTCACTGAAGTACAATTTTGTTCAGCACTCTGAAAACATAGTCTCCTTTAAATGTTAGATTGTATTTGGACATTGTAAATATCTGTTTGGGTCTATAAATGCACTTTTTGAGAATGCAAACTATTTCATTTAATATCACATATCTGATGCTGGCAGAGCAAATAATTTTTTGATCGCTTTTAAAGTGGCTTGTGGGGGTTGGAGGACCCCGAGAATCAACAGAGCTAGTACTCTGTATCATGTCAATTGATCTGATAGTCCATAACAGTGCCTTTGGAGCTGGTACTATTTTGTCCTGCCATTCCAGCTGCTTTATAGGTATCCCGATAACAGTAGGTAGAGATGGGGTATCTGTTCTATATAGGTGATTGCTCTATGGTGATACATTTCCTGTTGCATCATGAAAAAAGTAGGAAATAAAGTTTTAACTGCAGTAAACTTTCAAAGACAAAACTTTTTTGGGTCATCAATGGCACTATGGGGAACTTTCACATGGTCTCAAATGAAAGTATATTTTAGAAATACGTCCATGATTGGAAAAGCTTAGTTGTATTTTTTTCAATTTGTTGGCCTACAAGAGCAAAACCAAGAGCTAATGAAAAGATGACAAAAAGTTAACTTTGAAAACAAGCTTTTGCCATAGCTAAAGATCTTGCTTTTTAGCCGTTTCAAAAGTTCGTTGTCCAAAAGTAACTTAGAGCATAGAAATATGGGTAGCTGCTCTATACACGTTCAAGTAATTTCCCCACTTTCTCAGCCTGGTCTAGTGTGACAAGCTCCAGCTCTCCAGGGTCTGAGGCAAAGGTCTTCCCCATCACCATCTCCCTGGACATGACAAGATGTATTTTATTTTCATTTTGGCTGAGAGTTGTAAGGTTATATTTTACAACCACAAAATATTTTTTTATTAAAGTTCTTCAAGTTCAGTGCAGTTGATAAGACCCTTAAAACCCGGCACTACTTTTTGGGTTTTTAATGCAATCAGCAAATGCTGTTTACAAACATGGAGGGACAGGATTGTCTGTATTTGAAGCCACTCTTCATTTACACAATCAGATGCCAACCCGGAGATTTAGATTGCAACTTGCTGACCTTATGATTTGCTACATTGCATGTCACTAAACTACACTAGTGTGCCAGCCTGTTGGTAATTGTCATGAAAAAGATTGTTTTGGATAAAATTATGAAGCGCTTGTCAGCTTCAGGCTTCTGAAATTAAAATAGCGAAAATCTCAGTGTTGGTGGGGGGGGGGGAAATGACCCAAGAAAGCAAACTCACAGAGTTAGGAAATAAAAATATACACTGATGTGAGCTGGCACTGCTGAGTTGTCTTAGCCATGGTGGGGCATCTTCCTGCCACAGTAGTTTTTGAGCACTATGCCTTGTCCCAGATGAAAAGTGATAAAATGATGGCCGGTCTTAAAACTCATGCAGGAACGGTTTTCTGTTTATCTGTCTTTGGGAAGGGGACATGCTTTTGGGGTGGGAAAGTGATGATCTTATGGAAATCATTAGACTTTTGAAATGTTATCGTAAGAATCTGGTGTGTAAGATTTTTCTAGATGCAGATTGTATGTACAATACTTATGAAAGCATGACAAGAAGTTTAACCAACACATGACCATGAAAAGCAGCTGGGTAACTTACAGGTGCCCAAACTTTACTAATGTAAACACCATTGCTTAAAAGTGCCTACAATGCAAAAGCAATACAGTAAGAACCACTTGATGATTCTATGAAAATTCCTAATGAAAAAAGATTACGTCTATAGGTAAGAACATCACCTTGCAGAGAAAACTGAATTATGCATTAATGTTAATTATGAAAGTTCAAAATAAAACTCTAGCTGATACTTCATGTTCTGTAGTGAATTTAGTATTGCTTACTAGATACTTTTACTTTCTCAAGATAGTTGTTACTAAATAAAATAAACAGTTGTATTCCATGTTTTATGGAATTAAACAAACATATATGTTACTGGGATACACACTTCCAAGAACATATGGTAAAATCATAATTATCAAGTGTTCACACACTTCTCATTCAGCTGTCCAAGCAGAAAAAAATTGAAGGTGTAAAGCACAGTTGCAGATGAACAACCTGGTACTAGCCATATACAGATTGCTAATCGTGCTATTACCACTGTTTACAATTTAACTTTTAAAATGTTCTTTAGAGAATATAAACTTACAGCAACTGGTTTGTAACAAATGTCACACACAAATTACACCTTTTGTGTGTATTCTGTTATCTATGTCAAAATTATTGTTAACTTCACTGCAGTCTGGAGTGCAGTTTTAGGTTACAATGCCCAGTACCTGTAAATAGTTGCAGGTAAGTTTGGCTGAAATGAGTGACCAAGTTAATGCATTACAATTTAGGAAACCTTTGCTGAGTGAGAAAAGTTTGCATAAATAATCTGATTATTCTGACTTAGTTTTATAAATCACATGAGCGATTTTTGTTTTCCAAAATGCTTCTAAATTATGAAAGGAAGATTGTGGGACATGATAATGCAAAAACAACACTCTGTTCTGTATATTTTAACATGTTTATCAAAGGAAAATATATTATCTGATTATCACTGTTATCAACATATTTTAGCAACTTTAGAAGAAAATATGGGATTCACCTGAAATATCTTGTAAGTATAACTTGCCACATAATACCCTCCCTGACACTTGTAACTACATGTGGAGGTAAAAGTAGCAGAAAATATCTAAGGTGCATAAGCAAGACTTCATTGCAACTTCCTGTTGCCATTTTTTTTCAGAATAAAAAAGAGAAGTGTATGAAAGGGATTCTTTGATCTGCTAAACTCCGTCATCACTAATGTACATACACATCACATAAACAGGCAACCACAGTTATTTTCCTCTGTATGTATTTTTTTTTAAGACCAAAACAAAAGCAAAACAGCTACTGGTGTTATGCTTGCAATCAATACATCTTCACATCTTTATTTTCAGCGAAAGCAAGTGGGCAACTGAGAGCAAAATACATCATGATTTAATACTGCGTCTGAACATCCAAAATGATAAAAAGCTTCATTTTGGTGCACATCATTCTAAATGTCATGCCATTTATTCAAGGGAACAAGCAGCTGAGAAGGAGGTTGAAATCTGAAATTAATACACAGTTATTTCTATAGTGTATCTTTAAAAGATTTTGGTCCTCTAAAAAGCTAGAAAAATAGTGGATTCTTGTAAAGTTGGTGATAGTGCTTACTGTATTCAGATCTGTCAAAGAATGCATTTCTTCCCACAGCATCCTCTTAAGTCACAGCAACGTTAAGTTCACTGAGCATTCCATTCTGCTTTACTTTAGAAATTCAAAACTTTTGTAAAGATGACACACAGAGAAAAAGGCACTAATTCCACAGACACCCCCCGCCCCTGTTCGGAAGTGGCACAAAAGCAATCCCTTCATTATGACCTACTTGTCCAAAACGGACTTTCAAGCTATGGTTAGGCTAAGATTTGCTCTCCTTTCCCCCAGGGCATAATTGTCAGACTGACTTACCGTGTGCCTTTTAGCCTTTGTTCTGCCTCTCGCGCTGACATCAGGGAAGCAGTGATGTAGAATAAAGCAGGGGTGGGCTAGGTTAGTCCAGTGTTTGTGTCGTTGTGTGGTGTGCAGGGACACTCTGTGATACTCTAGTGAGCTGCTAAGCTTTTTTTGTAGGCTTTGTGTCATTTACTTAACGACCAATCTCATTAGCTGCCAGGGTACAATGGGCTGATGCATTTTCTATGTACATACTCTACACAGTGACCCTCAAGGTTGCCGAAGGTCTATTTAATCAGTCAGATGCTGAATATATTTGCAGTAAATCACACAAAAAAAAATGAGACCACAGAGGTATCTCATGAGGCTTTAATGTTTCTTGGGAGTTTGTTGAATGAAAAAGGCAGCAGATTTAAATGCAAAAAAATGAGGAAGAATGAGATGGGACACTCTGTAAGGTTTGCACTGGTGACCTTTAATAATTGCAATAACTTTTGGAAACCCTGCATGTTCCTGCACTTTATTGTTATTTCCTCCATCCAGTTCATGCTTCAGTGTAACCACATTATCATCCTAAAATCCCTTTAAGAAACAGCAAAACAACAAGATGAGCAGCTTTTTCACAGGTTGGCAAAGGTGTATTTCCACCCCCACCTCCTGTCTTTCCAGGCAACCTCAGAGTTGGCATCTCTGTATTTCTACCCTCTCTTCAGTTACAAGGCATAAACCCTTTTAACTCCTATGAAAAATGAAAATGCTGAAAAGCCCTCTGAATGACGACAGCTGTCCATAAGTATCAGGGAGAGTTCTATTGTCCAACTTGTCCCTGGATAAAATGAATACTTTACAGCAGAGGCTGTTCAGCTTGGCTAAAGAGTATGGGGAGAAGGGGAGGAGGTCACTGGAGATTTCGCACACTAATTTAATCTGGGAAAAGGACAGGCACTGCATCTCACTTGAACAGACTGGCGGCAATCTGGGCTCTCACAGAACTATCTCCTTTTGCCTGTGCTCTATTTATTCCTTATCTCTGTTTACCAACCGCTAGGTCCCTTTCATTCACACCACGAGGCCGTTCTCCTACTATCAGTCAGCAGCTGACACTGTGGAAGAGCCTCAAAGGCAAAAAAAAGGGATCAAAACTAAACCAAAGCTGTATAAACAATGCAGCAGTAGAAGTAAATGCATAAATCCTAATTCTTAACCCAACCCACAGGGTGCGAACAGAACCTTTATAGTAAATCCAAGAAACCCACCACAGTGAGCTATGGGCTACAGAGGGAACAGGGGAAAGCCAAATATCATTCATGAAATCATCATCTGAGGCAGAAACACTCGCAAATGCACACATTTTGCATGCTCAACCTGGCTTGTATTATAATTGCTTTAGCGACTAAACTTTGTCACTCAGTACATTCGTCAGCAACTAATGATCATCTCATTTGCTTATACTCATATGGTTAAAAAATAAGAATGCTAAATAAAACCAGGCAATTCTTTATGGGAGGACCCCCCCCCCCCAAGTTTGGATAACTTTTCATTCACTGCTGGATTTAAAAAAAAATAGATATAAGGAAAGACAGGAAGATATATGCCAAGTTTTATATCTTTTTTCCTTTTATTTAATTTTATTAAATAGTTGTAATTGTTACTTAAATCAGTAGGTTTCATTAAAATGTCACTAGACTGTAATGTCTAACTCCTGCACAACTTTTTATAGAAGATAGGCGCAGATAAGAAAGAAGTCTCATTTTTTTAACTACAGTGAAAATTAGGGATACACACACACACACATGCGCGCGCGCGCACACACACACACACACACACACACACAGCCTTTGCTAGCATTCTGAGTGAAAGCTGGTGTGAAAGCTGACTTTTAAACTTGTATATTATATTAAGTCTTCATCCTGAATGCTAAAGGAAATTCATCACTTTGAAAAGATAGGGATAACAGCTTATGTGTCTTACTGGCAGAATGAACCTAAGATGTGTTTCAGAGAGCAGCAGCAGACTTTCAAAGTTATATAAAACAAAGTTAACAGACAAGGAAATGGAATATAAGCCTTAAGACACAAACTGCTAAGTTTAGAAAGAAAACTATACTCTTATAACTACAATTAATTCTTAAAAATGAAAATAGTGGTTCACATAATTCAAAACATGTTAGATACATTTTCAGGATTGTTGGAAAAATAGTGACAAAAATATTGCTCATTATCAAAGATGATCTATTATGCCAAATTTCAGTTCTGATTTCCACCTATATGCATTATGAGCAATGAAGTCTTTACTACTTGGATCCTTTTTTCCAAATGAATTAATGAATTAAATTTATCCTTTCACCAGCTGCTAGGCAGCAGATGGAACCATTTCTGAAGCCTTGTTGAATTCAATCCATAAAACTCATTTCCTAGGATTAGCAGTCCAAAGTTTCTTTTAATGTTTATATACCGCTTGGGATTTTAAATTTCACGATGCTAAACTTTCTGCTTAATAATTGTCCCTCTCCCATCAATTTCATAGGAAACAAACTTGAAAGAAACACTGTACTTTCTACCAAAACATAGTAGGTCACATAAGGACAAGATTACATTTCAGGAGCAATCAGGTAAAACAAAGTGGGGGTTTTGTTGTTTACACTGTACTAGTACCATAGAAACCGTTTATCTTACAGTCAACCATTAATTTCAGCTAGAAGCTTTATAGGTCGCAGTTCATTTTAGTTAGCTAATAGAAAAGCATCTTGTAGAACTTTCTTATGCCATATAGCCAAGCTAGGGAACCAAACTCTTGACAGTCCCAAACAAATCCAAGGTGTCACATCGTTTTAAAACTATGGTAAGATAATTTTGTCTACACACTCATAACTTTTGGATAGTTATGAGTGGTTAGTCTGTGCTTTTTCGCTCTTGATTACATAATAGGAGCATTCATAATATGGTTTCAGTAAGTACTTTTGCTAACCAAAGTAAAATTTAAGATTGTTTATGTTACTACAACTTTAAATATAACAAACAATGGAGTGTAGCAGATTTGCTCTATGAAAACCTTTTTAAAAATCATGTTTGAAAAAGGCACCATGGACAGCTCCATGCCTGTTCTTTTCTTACATCTATAACTAGTCTCCTTACCAACCATTCAAAGGCCAAATGATTTTAAATTGTATTTGTACTGAATTCCCCACCACCACCCCAGACTTTTCGCAACACTGAATTATAAAGTGTTGCAAAGTTTTAGTCCTTTGGCAATAACCAGAACAGGGGGAATCATCAGCACTATACTGAAATTGTAAAGCTAGATCTGTTTGAAAGGCCTTCAAATAGTTCTTTAGTAAATAAGAACTTTTTTTAAAATCCCTGCTTGGCTGTTCTGTACACAAATGATTCCCACTAATTTGGCACAAGAAATCTATATTAACCTAATAATACAGTAAGCCAAGAAGGCCACATAGTAATAATGATCATTCAGTAATTGAATATTTAGGAGGAGGAGGAGGAGGAGAGAGAAAAAGATTGGTAATCTTAGCTTGCAGGCATGAAATTACTACAAAACAGAACTGATATTGTGTATGGAGGGGGACCATAACAAGATCAGAAAGTAGAAGGCAGAGTCTAAATTTAGAAAGTTTCCATTCTAAACACGATCTATTCCTTAAAAATCTCTTCAGCAGGAAGGCAATTCAAATATCATAATAAAGGTATTCACACACAAAAAGCTGTAAACGTATTCAATAACTTTCCAAAGCATACAGAGGAAACAAAGATGTGAAATCATGAGTGTACATATAGCTTGGTTTGTTAACAAAGAACTAGTTTCAAATGTGTATTTCCATCTTAATAACTATAAGTTTAGTCCTTTATAGTACAGGATTAGTGAAAGGGTCCTGTGCCCTAATTATCTATTAGATGAAAAATCTAC